>NC_045625.1:47621277-48821277 GCF_009829155.1 Mustela erminea | reverse complement strand
GCCCCCACTATATGCCAGGCAGCCTTCCCTTATTATCCTGTTCATTGGTAATTAATCTCCACAGCAGCACTGTGTAGGAGGAAACTGAGGTGAAGAGGGGCCAAGTGGGTTACAGAGGTTCATACTGCTGGCAGGTGGCAGAGCTGGGAGCAACCCGGAGATCTGGCTGATTCCAGGTGAGCGGCTTTTTCTCCTGCCGCTGGCTTCTGCACTCTGCTTCTAGTAGAAAAAGATGGAGGAGGACAACCTCCTCCATCAAGAAAAGACATCGCAATTTCTCATTATCTCAGAACATGAGTCCTCTGCTGACAAGTACTAAATTAATAGGCAATAGCAAACTGTGACCATTGACAAAAGACTATGGAAAGAAAGCCTCGGCGTGGATGGCCAAGGTAATTAACCATCAACACAATAAATTCCATGGGCAAGAGTCTTGGGCAGCCTCTCATTCTCTGCTCTGAGTCATACAAATTCCCGACTAGAGCATGGCCAATTGGTTTATGTCTGAAGGAGCTGGGCACCTGTGGGCGCAGCAGCTGCAGGGTTTCTCATCTTGGCTTATTCACAGTGGATTAACAAATCATGCCTGGGAGGAAGAGACGACCAGTCCCTTCGAAGTCTCACTTAACACTCTTGGATGAGAGCGGGGCAGGAGTTGGCATGCTAGAAGGGAATGCCCAAAAGGGGAGCAGAGCGGCTTCTTGGGGGCCTCTGAGGACCTCCGCGTGTGTGAGGAAGGGGCACTGGGTGCCATCTGCTGACCTGTGGACGGTGTGGCTCCATGCACTGAGCTTTGAGAACTTTCCATAGCACGCTAAGTCCCTTCCTTTCATCTTCCCTGGAGTCAGCCTGTGTTGGTTCACTCCTGAGAGAGAGAGAGTGAGAGAGAGAGAGAGAGAGAGACGCTTCCTAAAGAGGTCTCTTTAAATATGCAGAAAGAGGTGGGACTGGAGGCATCTATTTCCCACAGAATGCAGATTGCATTAATTAAAACTAAAATAATAGCTGTTTGTCTTAAAAAGCCAAGGATATTGAATTTCAGTAGGAGGAAATGCCATTATTTTTTTAATTTGGGGAATGGTTAAGGGACTTAACTCCTGTGTGAGCTAATATCTCAGAACTTGAGTTTTTTTCCATATAAGGATAACTGTTCTCTTCATGCAGGATTATGATGGGAGTGAGGATTGAAGAGTGGCACATGAATTTTACCACTAATTGTCAGCGCTCTTCTTTTTCTTTCGTTTTCTGTGAATATCTTTTGAACTTAAAAACAATAATCTTGGGGTCCATCTGGATGGCTCAGTTGGTATAGCATGCAATTCTGATCTTGGGTTCGTGAGTTCGAGCCCCACGTTGGGTATAGGGTTTACTTTTTAAAAAAAATCTTGGCATGTAAATTACATTTCAATTAAGATATCATAATCATATCAGTCCAAGTAGGTAGTGATATTCAATTCAACATTGAACTTTTCTCTTACGACCTCTACCCTCCGACCTCTACCTTCAAACTATGCTCATCCTTCAGTTTCTCTTTGAACACTCATGCCCCAAGGAAAAGGGAGGGTTGGAATTGTGTATGGGTATAATAGAATGTCCTGTCCTCTGGAAGGAAAAAAAAAATGTAGGAAGAACTGAATTTATTCCCTGGAACATACTTGTCCTGTAAACCACAGGATCCAGGCCGTGAGGAGGCCATGTGAGAATACTTGGGGACCAAGACCTTTTCCAACTAACACCGGGCAATTTAAGCCAACTGCCTCACATAAGAAGGAGGGCTTAAGATGACAATAGCTCATGTTTAGTCAGAGGCCACAATCTTTGAAGCATTTAACACATTTGGACTCTTTGCCCTTCTTTACCAAATTATTATCCTGCTACCATCTCCATTTTCTAGATGAGTAATTTGAAGCACAGAGAGTTTAGTCCAAGATCATCCAATTGATAAGTGAAGGAGCCATATGCAAACAGCCATAGCAACCAGTCGTCCATCACCCACTGCTCCCTAATGTTCAAGACATGGGGAACCATATGCTTTGCCAAGGCAATGTGGCTTCTGCCTCTCACCAGCTTGGTCATGAACAGCCTCACGCTCAGGGCTGAGCTAACCTCTCTGAGCCCACTCTCAAGAAGAAGCCAGATAAGGCTCTTTGGGTGAGAGGAGGGAAGGTTGAGAGAGAGCATCTTCCTCCAGCTTTTTAAGAAGTGGTGCCTAAAAGATAAGGGTGCCTAAAAGATATTCCAGAAACACAGAACAAGAGGGGTGGCATCAGCAAAGATACTGCGGGAAGTGTGGGGCATTGGGAAGAGCATGAATGGGAAACGGACATGAGGCTGGGAAGAAAAGGCAGGCTCCAGACCTCAGAGAGATTTGTTCACACCAAGGAGCTTGATTTCATCCTTCAGGCCCATGCTCCACTAATTTCTCTGAAGTTTTAGTTAGGAGAGTGATTACTTTTCTCCTTAAGTACTGGGTCAGGAGCCAACAAGTCCAACTGTGAAATTCCTCTGGAATCCCATGTTTCTTCTTTAACAGCCAGGAAAACTATGTGTTATATGCCACAATATATTCATATTTGTGAATATAAGGCTAAGCTTTAACACTTATCACCAGTTGCATTACAGAAGATCTGTGCTGTTTATCCTGGGCCTTCCCAGGCTCCAGGAGACCCCTTTCCTCAAAGCAGCCCTTCCCTAGTTCGACAATGGTGGGTCCAGACATGAGGAGTCTGACAGTCCAAGTAGGTAGTGATATCATTGGGTTTAAATTGTAGAAAGTGGTCACAGCATGGAGAATGGAGTGGAGAGGAGGAAGACAAGACAGAGGGAGACAAATGCTCCAGAAACTGTGCCAATGTTATGGCAAAAGATGGTGTAAAAAGCCAGAAGGCAAAAAATTTCCTGAGCCCTTTAGCTGGGTGTGTTTTTTGAAAAAATAAGAACCAAAAAAGGAGTATTTTCCTCAAGACTTGAAGAAGTATCTAAAATTTGGTGTAGAAGAGGATCTTTGGCATTTCTTCTTCATAATTTGCATCATCTTAATGTTGGTGCAGGATTCTCCATGGTCAGACTAGGCATGCCTCTAGCAAAGCTGGGGCACAGAAAGTGAAATTACAATGCCATCATCTATTTAAGCTTTATGTCATTTTGAAAGATGAGTTTATTTAACAAGTTGATACTATTTTAATTTTTACTTTCATATGGGCGTGGGAGTACTACAATCTTTTGTGATGTTCCTTAAGCTCTTAATCTAGTCCCTTAGGGGGAGGAAGCCGAGTTCCCCCATCTGTGAGCCCAGAAGGAGGGGGTGGGGGTCATTGTGCACATTCATTCCAAGGGTAAGATTCACCCAAAGACAGAATGGTTTCCCCAATTGCTGATGCACCATTACTGATGGGGAAAGGCCCAGGGAAGTTGTATTGAGTAGTTAAACATGGTTTCATTGCTGAAAAAACTGGTCTTCAGTAGTGGCTGTGAGCCTGGTGGACAAACTTCAGGCTTCACACTTCCAAACAGGTTTGGCTCTGTTTAGATCTGAGTTGAGGACATGCTTGGATTCAAGCAAAAAATTTTACCTGCCAATGGAAACGCTATTTGAATAAACAGTTAATTTGCTACCATCCCTCACTGCAAAGGTGAAGCTCTCATTTTCCTTCCTAATATAAGCCAGATTTCAATCCTGATTTTATCAATAGAGGATGCATCATTAATTTTCCCCGACTCCTTCCAACAAGCTCTCCTCATTGTGAGCTCTTAGTTCATATCTGGCATCCTCGTTTTCTGGGCCAAAAAAAAAAAAAAAAAAAAAAAAAAAAAAAAGCCAATAACACTGGGGATAAGCCACAGCAATAATAAAAAAAAATTATTATAGTAATAATAACATAGCTCTCCTTTATTTAGCACTTAACTCTGCGCCAGAATCTGTGCTGGGTGATTTACACTCACCGTCTCAATGGATCTCCATTAACAAATCAGCACCACCTGTGATCACCATCGCCTTCATTCTATCCACAAAGAGACTGGGGTTTAGAGATGGTCATTCTGGGATTCAGACCCAGGCACATGAGCTCTGTGGACAGCTTTCTGCCAACAGGCTTGGGTCTTCCCTTTGGGGGAAACTCAGCCAGACTTGGTCTACACATACCCCTTTTTTAAGCTCAACCCCCTTCTGTCAGTGGTACTTCCTGGGATGTTTCCGGGATGTACTTCCGGGTCACCTCTCCCCTCTGTCAGCCTCATGGCCATTAAATGCCAGGGCCACGCTCGTTCTTTTTAGCTACTGCAGTTCTTTTCCTGAGGACACGCTATTTTCATTAGGATTAAAATGGCCCTCAGCAATAAATATTAAAAACCTGCCCAGTGAAAAGAGCAGTTTCCTCAGAAGCTTATGAGGATTAGAATTTTTAAGCAGGCCCCGCTACATATGATCACCCTCTCCTTCAGCAGCCCTTTGTGCGCTCCTGCATGGGTGTGCTTTCAGCATCAATCAGACCTGGTGTTTTGCTCAAATCTGTTCCTACTAATTGTCTGCCCATATTGCTGAGTGCGCCGGCTAGAATGGTCAGGGGAAAATAGGACCTCACCCCTTCTCCCACCCCCGGGGGTATTCAAATTCCATGTGCTTGATCTTTGTTGGTGGCGAGATGAAAACTCTTGCTATGCACAGCAGCTTTGCTCCTTGATGTTGAACGGGCAGCCCCGCTCATGGGGAACCTCGGCCCTTCTGTTTGTTAACAGAGCCACCCACAGAAGCCTCCGACCAGCAGAAGCCAGGAAGCCGCTAGTGGGAACCTCTGAGCCAGCAGACAGCTTTGGGAAAGCAAATTCATTTCCGTATGGATTGTGGTTCCACTGATTCGTGGCACGAGATGGTGATCCTCCATTTACTCATGTATAGGATGAAGATGGTAACATCTACCCATTGGAGCTGCCTGGAGATTAACGGGGCCTTCATAAAGTGTTGCGCATAAGGCTCGTAGCAGGAGGATGCTCTTCTGAAAATTAGTATCCTCCCCTCTCCTCTCTGGCTGCAAGCCTGAAGAGTAGGTGAGGCATTCATTATCCATGTTCTTAAACATCCCCGAAGACTTGTGGTTCCTGCATTAAAAACCACATTGACTGTTTCCAGCTAATTGGGTGTCCTTGGGTCTGAGTTTCTCCATATGAATATATGAGCTTGAGAGTTTTAAAGAGTGTACAGTAATTATGTTCTTGGACAAACGGTACATTTTCTAGAGAAGCACAGAGAATTTATTCAGCACCCGGAGCTGGGTAGGAATTGCTTGATATATGGGTGGCAACTCACAGTAACTAATGATTTACAATAAATACTTCAGCAAAGAAAAGTCTGGGTAAACTCTATATTTTATCCTTTTGGCCATGAGCTACAAAAGGTTTGCATCTTAAATCAACTGGTGGTTTGCACCAGAAGGATGTGGTCTAAATAGATTTGTATGACGGGGCAATTACTCATCATGGAAAGGATCCCAGCTGCCGTCGTGGCTTCTCCCTACGCAATCAGTGAGCAAGCAGTTATGGAATTACAGAGCTGACCTCCTGTCCACTGCCCCAAAGTCTCCCGAGCCAGAGTCACAGAGGATGTTCATCAGTGAGACCCAGGAGGCACGAAGAGCTGTCAACACCCACAGCTGGGAATATACCATCTGGAAGGGACTCCTTGTCTCACTCCTCATTTTGGTCATTGGTGCTGATTTTGGCAGGTGGCAGAAGGGCTCCACGGGGATGGCCTCAGTTCAGGATCCTTGTGAGACCATAGCTTTGCAGGGACTGGTAGCACAGTTTTATGAATCGCTAACTGTGTGACCCGGGGCGAGAAAACCACATTTCTCTGGCTTGCTGTGCTTTTAGCTCCACCATGAAGATGACAATTTCTACCTAAAAAGACTTTTGTAAACTAAGGTGCACACAAGGTGTTGGCACTCAGTGAGTGTTCTTATCCCGCCTTATGTTCACAATCACTAATATTTACGAATCACTGCCATATGCCAAGAACACATTGTGAATATAGCTCCCAACAGCTTCGTAGTATCTCTATCTAGAAGCAACAGAGGTCATAACTGACTTGCCTGTATACAGCTAGAATGGAGCTAGTAAATACCAGAGACAGCCTTGGGCTGGGGCAGGTGGGATCCAGACTGCCCTATAGCTCCAGTAGGGAGGAAACCGACCCTAGATGGGAGAGAAGACTTTCTGTGCCGGTTCTCAATACTCAACTTGCATGATCTCCATCCTCAAAGAGTTCATCCAATCTCATTGGAGGGTGATAAAGAAATAGCAAAAGACAAAAAAGCCCAGGGACAAACCCATGATAACTGTGACAGGAGCTCGAGGAAGAGCCTGAGCTGACTCTAGAAAATCAGATCCCCTCTCCTACAGGTTCCGTTTCTGCCACCTTTTCACACTTCACTTGAGGTGGGGGTTTTTTTTTTGTTGTTGTTTGTTTGTTTTTCCCCCCAGTGTCGTGTTTTACAGTTTTAAGGTTCTGATTTTGAACTAAAAGATGAAGGGTGGCTTTGGCTAAAGCAAAAAGAAAAGAAATACACATGCCAGAAAGAGAGAATTAATAATATTAATTCTCCTTCTTTCTCCTTCATACACAGAGATAGGTTTTATGGGAAAACAGAATCACTGTGGACAGAGTTATGTGTAAGGAGGTGTGGGGGAGTGAGGCAGAGAGCATCAGTTGAAATTATTGTTTTGTAAGTTCAGAAGGATTCCCCTGACCCCAGCAGATAGTAAGACAAATATTATCTTGGTATCTGAGAGCAGAGGTGACCATCCATTGCTCTGATAGTCAAACTCTCACTTTTATTTATTTTTTAAAATATTTTATTTATTTGCCAGAGAGAGTGAGGGAGAAGCAGGCTCCCCACTGAGCAGGGAGCCTGATGCAGGACATGATCCCAGGATCTTGGGATCATAACCTGAGCCAAAGGCAGAAGCTTAACCGACTGAGCCACCCAGGCATCCCCATACTCTCACTTCTAAAATAAATAACCAAAGGAAAGGTGGTAGTTGCATCCAGTAGGTCACAAAGGAGCAAGCCAGAGGCCAGGCTCTCAATCCCTGACAAGATGTCCTGTCCTCATAGATCCGTGCAATGAATGGGGGTGAGGATGAGCAGGGAGTGTGCACCCACCTTTCTGAGAAGCTACATATTGCTACGTGGACAGCACCTGCCAACCCTCACAGAATCTTCTTCCCCTCTACTAGCTGCACTTGGCAGTCCTGTGTCAGCCTGAGCCCGGCCCTATGTGGGGAGAGAGAAACCGCCCTGTGGAAGGAAACCCAGGGAGGGCATGGCAGGAAGGGGAGGGGGCCAGCACAGCCAATTAATTTTCCTGTGCTGCTTACTTCGTTATCCCCCAACCTGCTCTGATGAGAATAAGCGTAACTGTCCCCAGGATGTCAAGGTCTGGTGTTTTCAGTAAATCACACGGAAATCAGAAGTAGACTCACTGTGTCACTCTGAATAGAGGTACCTCAATCCATGCTCAGGTGGGAATGGTGAGGTTTGGTGGCTAGTCTTCTCCCCTCTGTGTCACGTGCCGTCTTTGAGACCTACTTGCCTCATCGTGAAAGGAAATTCTGGGTATTTTCCTACTGGGCCTTTAAGACTCTTGTTACATGGTCATGAAATAGTTATGTGTCCTATTCATGAGATCTCCAGCTAGCAGTCACCTGGCCAAAGAAATGACAGTTTACAAAGCAACACCTACTTTGATCCAGAACTAAAGTATTTAGTAGAGCAGTTCCTCCTAAAAGGTGTTTCTTGGAAACATCATTGGTCCCATGGTACGTTTCCAGAAAAACGGGCTTCATGGAAAGTATACAATACAGTGTCTTTACATACCAGCGTATTGACGGCGGGACATATCGTTTATATGAGTTCAACCCAGCATTTCCAAAATTTATTTGGTCATTGAATTCTTTTGCTTTCCAACCTCTAGAGGCAGTCCTGAGCCTTGTGTGGTAGGACATACTTGGGTAAGTGCCGACGCAGTCTGGA
Source organism: Mustela erminea (assembly GCF_009829155.1). Classification (NCBI taxonomy): domain Eukaryota; kingdom Metazoa; phylum Chordata; class Mammalia; order Carnivora; family Mustelidae; genus Mustela; species Mustela erminea. The sequence goes on along the minus strand of NC_045625.1, from coordinate 48,813,251 downwards.
AGGATTGCTTCTGCTCTCTGCTGTCTAGTGCAGAGGCAGGCTTTCTGCTTTTCACCACATGACTTCAGCATCAGAGGAGTCATCGTAATACCAATAATGCCTTCATTCTCTGCCTCATCCCAACATTGTGTCTACGGAGGCTGACAAGTCAGCACTCTCCCACCAGTGATTGGGAGGTATCTCTGTGCTTTGCTTCCATGTTAGGGAAACAATTAGCATTTTCTTCTGCAAAAAGGCCCACTGCAATTTACTAACATCTTTCCCCTAGTAAAAATGATCAGTTTGATATCCCCTTGAAAAGGTAATAGTATAAGGAATATCTGCAGCTGACCCAGGGGCATGATCAGACCTAAAAGCAGAAGGACCTTTAGGGTATGTACCACTTACCAAGCAAACCCTCCAAGGCAGGTCCTCTTATTACAACCATTTTGCAGATGAGGAAACTGAAGGTAGCTAGCTTCTCCAGGCTCCTACAGGAGCAGTCTGATTGCTTGAGAGCCCATGTGCTTAACGCCAGAAGAACAGGTAGCTGATGGGGATCCCAAGTTTGTGCCTTCAGAGTGACTGTCACCAAGAAGGCCATGGAAGTTCCTGACGCTCCCTCTTCTAGATGCAGAGTGGTTAAGTACTTCTTCCAGATATTTCTGCTGTCCTTGCCACTGCATATGTCTAATGGTTCCCACAGAGCTTGGCCACAGGGGCAGACTGCCTTCTATTCAGCAGAATTCTTATTATCTGTGGCCTCTACATGCAGCCTCTCCCTACCTGGAGGGCTGGCTTCCTGGTCCTGCATTCACATGGGGCCCCGGACTGTGCTGTTGCCATCGTGAAACTCTCAAAAGCTTCTGAATAAGGGGCCTGCCGCATTACTTTTGCTGTAGACCCTCCCCACCCCACCCCCCAGTTATGAAGCTGGTCCTCCCTGCCTCTTTGATGTCATTTTATGTAAGAGGATTTGGGGTAGCAAATCTCTGTGAGGACCCTCCCCAAAATGTATGAAGGAGGGTCCCTAGAGATGATAGGTAGCAACTAGCTACACAATTGAACACATAACACACACTCAAGTTAGGTAAGTATGCCTGTGACAAGAATCATGCTCCCAAGTCTCGATTTCAGCAATTAGCCACGTATCCAGAGGTCAGCCCAAATCCACACCTGTTCTCTGCATCCATATGGTTCACAAGCACCCTGCTATCCAAGAAATGCATTGTTCAAGGACAAACTGCTTTGTTTCATGAAGTTTTATCTAGAAATCATGAGCTGTCCAAATATTCATAGCTCTTGATGAAGTCATTCTACATTAAGGAAAGTAGGCTAAGGATATCTTTTTTTTATAATTAAAAATTTTTTTTATAAACATATAATGTATTATTAGCCCCAGGGGTACAGATCTGTGAATCACCAGGTTTACACACTTCACAGCACTCACCATAGCACATACCCCCCCAGTGTCCATATTCCCACTACCCTCTTCCTACCTCCCTTCCCCTGGCAACCCTGTTTGTTTTGTGAAATTAAGAGTATCTTATGGTTTGTTTCCCTCCTGATCCCATCTTGTTTCATTTATTCTTTTCCTACCCCCCAAACCCCCGACATTGCATCTTCACTTCCTCATATCAGGGAAATCATATGATAGTTGTCTTTCTCCAATTGACTTATTTTGCTAAGCATAATACCCTCTAGTTCCATCCACGTCATCGCAAATGGCAAGATTTCATTTCTTTTGATGGCTGCATAGTATTCCATTGTATATGTATATATATGCACCACATCTTCTTTATCCATTCATCTGTTGATGGACATTTAAGTTCTTTCCATAGTTTGGCTTTAGTGGACATTGCTGCTATAAACATTCAGGTGCACGTGCCCTTTTGGATCACTACATTTGTATCTTTAGGGTAAATACCCAGTAGTGCAATTGCTGGGTCGTAGGGTAGCTCAATTATCAACATTTTGAGGAACCTCCATGATGTTTTCCAGAGTAGTTGCACCAGCTTGCATTCCCACCAACAGTGTAGGAGGGTTCCCTTTTCTCTGCATAAGGATATCTTTTTTAACAAGGGGGAAAAAAATATATGAACCCTGATATTCAGTGAAGTGGTAGCAAGAAGAAAAAGAGAAAGCAAACTAAATGTTCAGAAACAGAGAGACGGTTAAATAAATTACGGAGTTCAACTTAAAGGAAAGTGCACCAGGGGTTGGTAAACTTTTTATACAAAGAGCAGAGTAGATATTTTGGGATTTGCAGGCCACAGTGTTTCTGTAACCACTAATCAATTCTGCCACTGTAACAGCCACAAACAACGCAGAAATGAATAATCATGGCCAAGTTTCAAAAAACAAGCAATGGGCCAGACTTGACTTATGAGAAGTTGTTTGCTAATCCATGGCATCACCATTTGAATGATGATTGTGGAGACTGTATTACATGGGATAGTTAATGAAAATGAGCAGGATAAAAAACTATATATCCTCAATGAGTACAACTGTGTATTTGTCTGTGTCTGTATATTTTACAATCTGGAAAGAAAACATACGTATATGCAAGTAGTAGCTGGGCTGGAGAATGAGGATTGTAGGGTGATTTTCTTTTCTTTGCTTGGAGAGAGATTTTCTCAGCCTTGATGTTCTTTCATATATCTAATGCTCAATTATGTATGAAATAGATACAGGTGCCTGTCCCTTATAACCAAGTCTCTACCAAGCAGCCAAAGGATACTTAGAAAGCATGGGCTGTTCTTATGCAATCTCCATTTGCATAACAGCTTTGGCTTCCCAAATCTTTAGTCCCCAACATTTGGAGTTTTCCCTTCAATTAGCATTGCATCAAAAAGGAGGACACTTCTGCTGACGAGTGCTTAGCTGGGCCCATGACCACTGTGTTGCTTGGCCTTTTCCAGGGAAGCTGGGCACATCACTGAGCATTCCACAATCTGCGGTGGGGGGAGAGAGAGGAAAGAGAAGTGACATTCTTTGAAAACCATGCTAACTCTATCTTACCCGTGGATTCTTCCAGTTAATAACTGAACATAAGCGATTGTGAATTTGCGTTGGGAGACCACCTGCCTAAAAGACTCTCTTGTTTTGTTTTGCTTTATTGAACTATGGGGTGGTCTCCATTAGTGGATTTCACCGTATACAGATTTAGTCAAAGCCATTATTATATTTAAATTTGTTGAGCTGGAGTTTTATAAGAGATTTATCCCCAAAGGAAATCGACTCGCCTTTGTGTATGTATTCATTTCAAAATACAGTATCTTGTCTCATTAAATCCCAAAGAATGAGGGATTACAACAAAACAAAGCAGGCACTGCCTTTATTAAGCAGGCTAAACAATGTGCAGTAAAGACGATGAGTTTTCTTTTCTTCCTTTGGGATTACATAATTGAACATAAGTTGATATAAAGAGAAGATTTCTGAATGAGACAGACTTGAAAACAATCTCATTTAAAAGAAAAACACATTTTTTTTTCTTTTCTGGAAGGATCTGATATTAAATAAGAGATTTTCTCTCTAGTGCTCCTGTCTCTTAGTTATCATAACGAAATAATTTCCCAAACTATACCTCTTGTTACTGGTTGTCATGGAAATAGTTGTGCTATATCCACAGTTGAGCATTAAAATATCACAATGAAATTCATAGAGAGGAGAGTGCCTGGAGAAGTCTCTTTAATTTTAATCTGAATGCATCTGATAATACCTCAAACATAAATGATTACCATTCCCTTCATCCACAATTGATCAAAAAGCTAAGCAAATCATAAGGCCCTCTTCTCTTTTGCACAAATTTTTGGGTCTACCAGATTATTCCTTCGTGAGAACTGGGAGAAAGATGTTCAATCACCCAGCAATCCTCAAAGTAGAAGACTTTAGGAAATAATATTAATTAGCAATAATCACGCCTTAGATAAACCTCATTGGCTACGATACTGCCACTGTACAAAGCTTAGGAAATAATATTAAAAGAAGCATCTGTTGACAGCTTGCTCTATGCTTGGTACTATGTTAAAGGTTTTGCATATATTAGCTAATTAAATCTTCATAGTAGCCCAGGGTGTAGATGCTGATGTTGTATCCATTTTATAGATGAAAAAGATAAGCAGCAAGGTAAGTAACAGAGTTACTAAGTTGACTAAGTTGTTGAGCAAAGACTTGAACTCAGGTCACTGGGATTCTAAAACCTCTTTTAGTGACTAGTCCAGTATGTTGCCTTACCAAAGGGAAATGTCCTAAAGGAGTGGGAAGGGAAGACTTGGGGGGGTGGTATATCGAAAGAGGATTCTCCCTGAAAAAAGTTCTTTGGGCTAGGAGTTGAGGAAGATAATTTTACATTGTAGAATGTGAGTCTATGAAATCAAGTGCCAGTGGTTCAACTAGGCACTAAAAATGGGAGTAGAGATGGAAAAAACATGAACAGTCAAAGTTATCAGGAATTCCAGGATCTAATTCTCTGTTTCTAAAATAAAACAAAACAAACAACCAAAAACACCTTGAAAATTTTAAGATTTTTTTTATCATTTGAAAATGACTTGAAAGTTGGGGATGGGCCATAGAGTCAGCTGGTAACTAGCATTTCAATAGCTTCTCTTGGGAAATTTGGACATACATTCTGTCATATCATAGCCATGTGCTTATACACACATAAACATAGTTACCCAATTTATTTGGCTTAATAATGGACTATATGATATACCATGTACAGTGTAATATAATATTATATACGTAAGAAATTCATTTTAAGGCATTTAAATTAAAAAAACTATCTACATTTACTTACCTTTCTTATTTATAGAGCATATTAATTTAATATTTACTTAATGACTTAGGGTAATCATCACAAACATTACATATTATTCTATTCTAAAATTCATGGCTTTGGGTGTCATTGAATTCTAGGGGACTCTCTGCTCCTACATCACATGACATTAGGCTACTATGCCCTTGAATCCTGAAGCTTATAATCTGGAGGTAGGATGTATCTTATGCTGTGTCAAGAAAATAGTATGTGCTTTGGAGTTTTAAACACTGGCATTGACTCCCAACTGTGTGTTCTTGTGTTGGTCACTTAAGTTTTGTGAGCCTGAGATCTTCTCATCTATAAAATGGAAATAAATTGCAATATTTCACTTAGAGTATTGTTTTGAGGATCAAAGAGAATAGATATAAAGGAACAAAGTTAAAAATGCTTAGTAAATGGAAATTTATTTTATTTATGTCGCATTCTTCTTCTTCTTCTTCTTTTTTTTTTTTTATGTCACCTTCTTTTTGTCAGTGTCCTGGCTTCCTACCATTAGTGCTATTTACTCTAGGAAAATCTCAACTCTTAATTAACTCACTCTTTAAAGCTGTGGACTGATAAATCGGATGACAGCTGATAAAACTTACTAAAATTAAGCCCTGCATAAGATTAAATAGGATCTGAGCAAATAAAAGGCATAGTTTCTATAACTGCTTAAAACTAGACTCCCTGCTCCTGATCTGTGGTCTAGAATCTTGAACAGGGATGGTAAACAGGTTTCATCTTGTATGCCAACTCTAGTCTCTTCGAAGTGGCTGTCTGTAACACTGGATTGAAAAGGATTCTCTACCTGAGTCCTAGCTCAGCATGAATGAGGGCAGTGATCAATTAGTAATGTCTGCCTTGGGCAAGGGATTGGATAGGATGAGGTGGCTGGCATGTCAGTCACATATTTGCAAAACCTAATCTAGGTTCTCAAGCTTTCCAACTCAATTATCTTCCTATAAATGAGGGGTATATACATTTTGAATATGGGTGTATATATATGCACATTAGTCAGTATATGTATATATAAACAGATTCATGTGTTTTTATTGAAAAGTCTGAATGCATTGGGGATTCTCAATGAAACAGTTTTATTTTTCACTAACCAGTGTTCTCCACTGTTATGTCTAAGGTCCCTTCAGGCATCATCCATGACTTTTTGTAAAAATTGTTTTAAAAAGAATGATTTCAGCCCAGTTTGGAAGTCAAATCCCAAAACTAATAGAAATTTCCTCTCCTTTTCTCTGTAGCACAGGCTGGATTTGTATTTCAAAACATTTGCAGACACAAAAGCAAATGGGCTTCCCTTTAATTCCTCTTCCCCTTTCTTTTTCTAGGTCAGACTTTGGACACTTCCTTTGCCCCAACCCCAGCCCCATCCATTTCTGGGTCTCTGGGTTTTCTGGGAAGGGGAACTTGAGAGAGGGTAGAAATCCCTGACTGCCTACCTATAATGGAAGACAGCTTTGGTCTCACTCTGGCTTGGCCTAGTTTCATCTGCCACTGGTGACTTTTGTGTCTGAGAGTTTATATGTGGTTTTAAGAGGTGATAGTCTTTACTCCCTCCCCTCCCCGCCATTGCTGATGGGTGGTTGTGCCTACGTTTGTGAACATAGTTCCTCACCTCTACCCTCTCTCCAGATGAGGTAAACTTCATTTGGTTGCCACCTGTGTAGCCCCATGGTTTTTGCGTTTTGCATTGGAGCTGTGGGTAATTGCCATTATACATTTCAAAGGTAAGGTGGGTCAACCCCTCCTTCCCCATATCCTTCTCAAGAATATACTACATTGTTTTGGGCCAGCCTGCTATCAATAGAGACCTCTAGGAAGGAGGCAGACTCCAGACTCCACATTCCTTATGTCACAAACTCCAGTGGATACACTGAGCTTCCCACTCATTCCTTCTCCACTCTCTACCCCACTGGCAGGGCCAAGGAAGATCTTCATGTTTCCAGCTCAAACGAATTCACAGTTAGAGTGGGGAGATGCTAGTCTTTCCTTCATTGGGAGCCCTTAATTTCTGAGCCATTCTCTTATGTGCCCCTTCTTTATGTTTATGTGGTTTATATTCAGCTATAGTTTTGGCATCTGGTGCTGGGCTTGACATCAGCAGCTCAGGCAGTCAGAAAGGAAAGATGGATATAAAGTGGGAGAGAGCGATCGAGGATGAGCTGGCATCTTTCAACGTCTCACTGTCTCTCACTTCAAAGATGGGGAGTCTTCTAGAAGCTGGTGCCACTTGCTATGGAGCTAAACACAGGTCTGGCCCAGGAGTTGAGCTGAAGGAGGAAATCTGATGAGAACCAGGAGAGCTGTGAGCTGTAAAGGGCTTGTAAAATAAGCTAGTGGGTTCCTGACAATATGCTTGAGCATAAGCTCAGTGTCTGAACTTATAAGAGATGGCTGCAGCCTCCCTTCTGCTTTGTGGTTCCCTTGGGAGTTCCTCTTATGGCCAATTCCAGCTCAGACCATACTGAGAAGGGAATTCAAGAAAACACATTTCTAGCTTGGCTAAGTTACACAGTACAAAGTGCCTAAGACTTTGAATTCCAGTGATTCTTTTGTTTTCTACCCACTTTCAGTCTTCTCATCTAGACTTGGATGGGGATCAAAATTGGATGGTGGCTAGTGGCAGTACGGCTAATCTCTTAGGAGTCCTGGATGGGAACCTAGCCCCATTTGTTTGAATATGGGAGCCCTGATTCCTCCTATTCTCAGTTTTGGACCCTGGTCACCATTTCCAAGGCAGTAGGAAATGTTTCACCAGATAAAACTGCATTTTATCACATTCTGAAAGATTCTATTTCACAACCCCATTAGATGAGATTATATTTTTAAAAATATCTTTTGTGAAGGAAGGGACCGGTACCTGGACCATGCTAGTTTACTTTTAGCTGTTTAGACATTTCTTTCTATCATCACCTGAAAATGTGTCCAAGTATAATAAGCAAATTCACAGTGTACATGACAATTTTGCTAATTTAGATCTAAGCCAGTGCTTTTGAAAATATGAGAGGAGTGTAAAAAATGATATCAAGTAGATCCTTGTTCATCTTATATATATAATCCATGCCCTTTCTTAGAAATAGTATATTTCTATGGGACCAGAATGTTATTTTTAGCTTGATTCTATTGTATTATTAAAGAACTCAGAATCCATTCATTAGCATATTGTTATTAGGGAAAACATAAAAATGTAGTAGATACTTTATTGATATATACAATCTCTAATTCTAGGGCTTAGATTAGAAAGACAAGATTCAGGACATAAATGTAGATGTATAATAGAGACACTTATGATATAGTTCATGAGGTTAAATGAACTATACTCTACATTGATTCCTAAGTGATTTCCTGAATATGTTTTGCTTATAATTTATGCTACATTCACCCATATCCATCCACTACCAAAAAGGATCTGAGGTGACTGATTTTCTAGACTTAAACTAATCCTGTGCATAATTCAAGATAAATAAACTATGAACTATGTATGATTTATTTAACTCTTCCACTAAAGCTGTCTAAATATTTTCTCTAAGTACTAAATATTTCTAAATCATACAGGATATATTTAAATTCAGTGACTGATTTGTTGAAAGTAAATGTAATATAAACCTCCAGCTACATGCACACACATGCAAATGTTCAGAAAAAGGCACGGGAGGATTCACTCCCAATTGTGAGTAGCAGTTCTCACTGAGGAGGAGAGAGACACTGTGTAGGGAGGAAGCAGGGGGATATTTGGTATCAGGGGAGAAAAAGAAGTGCTTTCATTTGCAATTTTTACAAAACGTGTGTGTTCATGTACTACTATTATATTTAAGGCAACAAACACTTATAATTAAAAGATAACATCAATTTTAATTTAAAAAGGCATAGATCTGTAGAATCTTTAAATAGACTGATTACCAGCAATGAAGTTGAATCAGTAATCCAAAAGTCCCAACAAACAGAAGTCCCGGACCAGATGGCTTCACAGGAGAATCCTACCAAACATTTAAAGAAGTTAGCACCAATTCTTCTTAAACTATCCTCAAAGATCGAAGAGAAAGGAAAACTTCCAAATTCATTCTAAGAGGCCAATATTACCCTGGCCAGATGCCAAAACCAGATAAAGACACCACTAAAAATAAAAACTACAGGCCAGTATCCCCGATGAACATAGATCCAAAAATCCTCAGTAAAATACTAGCAACCTGAATCCAACAATACCTTAAAAAAATAATTTGCTGTGATCAAGTGGGATTTATTTCTGGGATGCAAACATTTGCGAATCAATCAATGTACCACATCACACCAATAAGAGAAAGAATAAAAGCCATATAATCATTTTAATAGATGCAGAAAAAGCATTTGACAAAGTACAACATTCATTCATGATAAAAACCCTCAACAAGGTAGGTCTAGAGGTAATATACCTCAACTTAATAAAGTCCCTATATGAAAAACCCACATCGGACATGTTCTCAATGAGGTTTGATTTTCCCCTAAGGTCAGGAACAAGACAAGGATATCCACTTTCATCACTTTTATTCAACGTAGGACTGGGGGTTCTAGCCACAGCAGTCAAATGACAAAAAGAAATAAAAGCATCCAAGCCAGTAAGGAAGAAGTAAAACCTTTACTATTTGAAAACCGTTGCACATGATATTATGTAGAGAAAACCCTAAAGAGTCCACTAAAAAACTGCTAGAACTGGTAAACAAACTCAGTAAAGTTGCAGGATACAAAATCAACATATAGAAATCTGTTGTATTTCTATACACCAATAATGAAGGCGCAGAAAGAAGTTAAGAAAAAAATCCCATTTACAACTGCACCAATAATAATAAGACATGTAGGAATAAACCTAACCAAAGAGGTGAAAGACCTGTACTTGGAAAATTATAACACTGGTGAAAGAAATTGAAGATGATACAAAGAAGTGGAAAGACATTCCATGCTCATGGATTGGAAGAACAAATATTGTTTAAATGTCTATTCTACCTGAAGCAATCTACATATTTGTTGCAATTCCTAGCAAAATACCAATAGCATTTTTCACAGAGGTAGAACAAACAATCCTAAAATTTTTATGGAATCATAAAAGACCCCAAGTAGCCAAAGCAACCTTGAAAATGAAAATCAAAAGTGGAAGTATCACAATTCCAGACTTCAAGTTCTATTACAAAGCTGTAGTGATCCAAACAGTATGATACTGGCACAAAAGTAAACACATAAATCAATGGCACAGAATAGAAAACCCAAAGTAAACTCACAATTATAAGGTTAGTTAATCTTTGACAAAGGAGAAAAGAATATCCAATAGGAAAAAGCATCTCTTCAACAGATGGGGCTGGGAAGACTAGACAGCTACCTGCAAAAGAATGAAACTGGACTACTTTCTTTCGCCATACCCAACAATTAACTGAAAATGAATTAAAGACCTAACTATGAGACCTGAAACCATTAAAATTCTAGAAGAGAGAACAGACAGTAATTTCTGTGACATTGATTATAACAACAATTTTCTAGCTATGTCTCCTGAGCCAAGGGAAATAAAAAGCAAAAATAAACTATTAGGAACACATCAAAATAGTTTTTGCACAGTGAAGAAAATAATAAAACTAAAAAGCAACCTACTGAATGGGAGGAGATATTTGTTTTTTTTTTTCTTTTTTAAAGATTTTATTTATCCATTTGACAGACAGAGATCACAAGTAGGCAGAGAGGCAGGCAGAGAGAGAGAGAGGAGGAAGCAGGCTCCCTGCAGAGCAGAGAGCCCGATGTGGGGCTCGATCCCAGGACCCTGGGATCATGACCTAAGCCAAAGGCAGAGTCTTTAACCCACTGAGCCACCCAGACGCCCTGGGAGAAGATATTTGTAAATGACCTATCCAAATAATAAGGGGTTAGTACCCCCAAATACATAAAGAACTTAAACAACTCAACACCCAAAAAAACAAACAACACAACTTAAAAGTGGGCAGAAGATATGAACAGGCATTTCTTCAAAGAAGATGTACAGATGGCCAACAGACACACAAAAAGATGTTCAATAAGACTAATCATCATGGTAGTGCAGATAAAAACTACAATGACATAACACTTCACACCTGTCAGAATGGCTAAAATAAAAAAACAAAAGAAATAGCAAGTGTTGTGAGGGTGTGGAGAAAAAGGAAGCTTTGTGCACGGTTGGTGGGACTGCAAACTGGTGCAGCCACTGTGGAAAACAGTATGGAGGTTCCCCCAAAAGTGAAAAGAACTACCCTAAGAATGAGTAATCATACTACTGGGTATTTACCCCCAACATACAAAGATACTAATTCAAAGGGATACACGAACCCTTGTTTTTTGCAGCATTATTTGCAATAGACAAATTATGGAAGCAGCCCAACTGTCCATCAGTTGATGAATGGATAAAGAAGATGTGGTATATATATAACAGGATATTATTCAGCCATAAAAAAAGAATGAAATCTTGCAATTTGCAACAACATGGATGGAGCTAGAGAGTATAATGCTAAGTGAAATAAGTCAGTCAGAGGAAGACAAATACCATATAATTTTACTCATATGTGGAATTTAAGAACCAAAACAAACCAACAAGGCGGGGGGAGAGATTAAAAAAGAGAAAGAGACAAACCAAAAAACAGACTCTTAACTATAGAGAACAAGCTGGTGGTGACAAGATGGGAGGTGGGTGGGAAATGGGTGAAATAGGTGATGGGGATTAAGAGCACCATTATCATGAATGCTTAGTAATGCATAGAATTGTTGTGTCACTGTATTGTATGCCTGAAACTGATACAACCCTATGTTAACTGGAATTGAAATGAAAAAATAAAAAATTATATCAGTTTAAAAAAAAAAAGTCTATGTGGGAGGTGTCTGTCACCCTGAGCTCAACCCATGAGCCTGAGATTCCTGATGTTTAAACAAAGTTTAACCAGTGAATGGGCAAATTCTCCCCTAGCTACATACCCTTTCTGCTCACGTGGCTGCTGTAAATATTTGATGGGGTCGTGGATATAAAACAATTTGCACAGTAACTGGCATATAGTTAGCTCTTAATAGATATCAGGAATGATGGCTGTCATTTACGTACTCACAACAAAATGGCATAGATCTGGATGAAAGTCGTTACGTTTTATATGTATAATAATTATAATGAACTTTTCTATTTTTTGGCATGAAAAGATATTTATCATGGATTAGTAAGTGAAAACAAGCACTATTTCAAAGCATGCTTTGGGTGAGTGCAATTCTATAAAACAATCTAGAAAGTGTGTGTATGCTTGTATTTTTGCATGTGTGTAGAACTGGTCTGAGGTTAATCTATACACTAAAACACTGAAGTGATTATCTCTAAGTGGAGGTGGTAGGTAGTCTTTCTCCTTCTCTTATGCTGTTTTTACCTTTACTTTTAAAGTTTAGGAAAGTCAAAACATTTAAATCAAATACCCCGTTAAATTCAACATCATTTAAGTAAGATTTTCTGGGAAGAGTGTTTTCCAGGTAGCTCTTTCCCACTAGTCTTTATTTTTCATTTGTTCCCTTGGAGATGAGGTACTCACACTGGGTACACTCATAGACTTTTTCTTTTTTTAAAAGATTTTATTTATTTATTTGACAGACAGAGATCACAAGTAGGCAGAGAGGTAGGCGGCAGATGGGAGGGGGAAGCAGACTCCCTGCTGAGCAGAGAGCCTGATGCGGCTCCATTCAAGACCCTGGGAATCATGACCTGAGCCGAAGGCAGAGGCTTAACCACTGAGCCACCCAGGCGCTCCCACTCATAGACTTTTGAAACCACTTACTCTATGTACAGACATAATTTTTATATGCATAGTCATGTACATTTACGTATGTACAAATCCTAACACAGAAATAGTAGACTAAAAAATGAACATCTTCACACTAAATAAGTAGTCATTATAATACAAATAATTAAATAATTTTCATTTTTTTAAAAAGATACATAGGGCACCTGGGTGACACAGTCGGTTACTTGTCTGCCGTCAGTTCAGGTCGTGATCCCGGGTTCCTGGGATTGAGTCCCACATCGGGCTCCTTGCTGGGCGGGAAGCCGGTTTCTCTCTCTCCCTGCTGCTACCCCAGCTTGTGCTCTTACTCCTCTCTCTCTCTCTCTCTCTCTCTCTCAAATAAATAAATAAAATCTTTTAAAAAAATAAATATAATGTCCTTTTTCTCCCCTGAAAGGAACCACATCACTGGATTTCCTTACACTCCTTTCTTTCCCTACTCCATATCATCTATCAAATGTCCTTCTACTACTTTCCACAAAGATGATGGTCATTTTGAATGATACAGAGGCACCTGGCTGGCTGAGTCAGTAGAACACGTGACTCTTGATCTCAGGGTTGTGAGTTTAACCCAACCCAATGGTGGGCGTGTAGCCTACCTAAAATAAAATAATAATAATAATATTATTACGAAAACATACACAATTCTTACATACAACAGGTATTTTTAAGGCAATTTTTATATATTAACTTATTTAATCTGTACAAAAACCTTCAGGGTGAGTACATTATTAGCCACAGTGTCTCCGAGGGGACAGGGCCACAGAGCCATCAACAGCTTGCCCAAGGTTTCACAGCTTCTAAGTGGCCGAGGGGGCATTCAAGCCAAGTGAGTCTGGGGTCAGAGGCCAGGCGCTCAATGAGAGCACCTCCCTCCCTCACACACTCCCTATTACTGAAGTCAGGGTGGTGTGATCCCTGACCCAGGTGCTCTCTCTCAACCACAAAGCAACTGCGGCCGCTACGTTACATTCCTGAAGAAGAGGTTTTGCTGCTTCCCTCTCACCAGTTCCTTCCTGGGACCTTGGTCCAGGAACGCGACCGTCAGGAATGGGAGCTGACTGTTCCTCAAAACAAAAAGCAGGTCACACAAACAATCCTGGTCTGTTGCCGTTACCCAGCCTCGACCCTGCCCTTGAGCGGTCATTTATTCGCCCATAAAGATGATCGCATTCCAGATCTGAAAAGGGATACCAGCAGGTTCTGAAACACCGACTACACGCAGGGCATTATTTTGGGCGTGGTACCCTGAATTAACTTGGTTTGATTCAAGGAAATGAGCGGGGCAGGTAGGACCTTGGGGAGGGTGGGGATCTGGAGTCGACCGCGAATATTAAGTTAAATTTAAATGAGAAATGCTTCAGTTACGAACAGAAGAGAAAATGAAATGGCAGCATTTCATTTAGATACTGAGCAGTCTGAAAAATCAGTCCGCTCTGTTGTGAAAGCTGTAACGGACAGACCCTCAAGTCGCGCCCACCATATATTTTCATACTAGATTTGAATGAAAACATGTAAATAAAATGCGTGGCCCGAGGTTTGAAATGACCCCTTTGACCTGATCTCAAGGTGCTGCAACTAAATAGAGTTAATAAGATCAATACACAGAGGACGGGTTTCCCATGCTTGCTTTTAAAAATATTTCGTGTAAACCGCTCTGTATTTCCATGGAAACACAAAGAGAACCTCGCAGTGAGGTGAGCAGAAAGCAGCAGAGAAAAGGGGCAGATTAGCAGCCTTGGCTACTGTGAATAATTACCTGCATAAAAAGGATTGCTTTTGGAAATTGCACAATCTTTGTAGCTGTCACTCACTCGTGATCTCAGGTTTCGCTGGGACTGGAAACCAATGGCTTTGGTTCATTTGATTTGCATTCAGAAAGCCCCCCCACCTCCCACCACCAATCCAAGAGATGATGAAGTCCCTTTTCTCCTGTCTTGCTTAGAAAGAGCACTCAGCCACGGGAGAAAAGGCACAATCTGTTTAGCCTTAAGGTTCCCTACTTTCTCATTTACCCAGCTCTTGGCTTCCGGGGATTTTGTTCAGGGTTAGAGAAGAGTTAGCCAAATGCCCAGAGAAGCAGCTGTTCCTTAGAAACAAACTGGGAAGATAAACAATCGACCCTCCTGTTACCTCAGCTGGGGAAGGCAAATGGCTGGCCAGCGGGTTCAGAAAGTGATGCTTCCAAGGAGTGCCTACCATTCGACGTCGAGAACGTATTTTCCAACGAGTAAAGGGCCTGGGGGCTTCGGGGAGCTGGGAACTTCTGTACTGTAAAGGAATATGGTGCTCGGACATAAGAAAATGGGCTAAGAGGACCACGCTGGTTCCTCTAGCCTTTAATTAGCTGCATCTCCACGGAAACCCTTTCCCATTTTCCCAGTTGTCTCTGTAAATCAATTTAGAGCCACTTTGCGGAGGCTCCAGGCAGACAGAGCGGAATCACAGCTCTTCCAAGAGGTGTGAGTCTCTCCCATTTATCATCCTAGGGTGCTTGCTTCAAAGCCGAGTCCGAGGACTACTTAAAGGCCAAAAAATCTAAACAAAATGGGCTTGTGCCGTCTGGATGGGGTTGAAAATTTTGAGAATGCGTGGCAGAAAATTCCAAGCACAGACCTGGAAAGCGATTTGCAAGAGACCTCACAAAGGGCTTAGAAAAAATAAACAGTCGATGAACTCCCGTCCACAAACACATACACGCACACAAGCAATGGGGCTGGAATAGAAATGTGAACTTTACTGGAACCCGTATTTGGCACAGGAATAGGTTTTCCCAGCTTTGGCCTTCAGCAAGGAGGTTACTACTGAATTATTGACAACACTGCCAAGCTTGACAGCCTTTTTTACATTTATTGGTTCCCACTCCAGCCTGTAAATATTTAAGCTATTTGTGGTGTTGGGAATGTGATTATGTGATTAGAATTAGTGGATCCTCTGATAAGGAAACCCGTGGGGTTTATAAATTTTGAAAGAGTATAAAAATAAATGGGTGTGTGTGTGCGTGTGTTGTGTGTGTTTGTCTAGCTGATTTCAGTCACTACAAGAAAGGGTGGGAGTAAGGTTTTAAAGCCAAAACAGAAGTCTAGTCCCAAAGCATGAAGCATCTGAACCCAAAGAATTCTGGATGAGCATTTTTGAATGTTTTTCAATCCGTGGACATCTGTTGACTCACTGAGAAACACCTGAGGGGCAAAGGAAACTTGCAATTTGGCCATCTGGTCATCTTCTTGTTCAAGCATCTGTCCTTCTGGACGCTCTTCCCTAGACCACCAGATCAGTAACTTTCAGTGTTTTTTGATCTTAGCCTACTGCAAGAAATGCTTCTTTTTATCCTGCCACTCAGGATATTTGCAACACACTCACAGATATTATGGAAATGAAAGTTCCTAAAATGATACTTACCCAAAGTTCACTTTGGTATTTTCTATTCTATTCTTTAAAAAAAAAAAAAAAAGAGTTTATTTATTTATTTGACACAGAGAGAAATCAAAAATAGGCACAGAGGCAGGCAGAGAGAGTGGGGGAAGCAGGCTCCCCACTGAGCAGAGAGCCCGATGTGGGGCTCGATCCCAGGACCCTGAGATCGTGACCTGAGCCAAAGGCGGAGGCTTAACCCACTGAGACACCCAGGTGCCCCTTCTATTCTATTCTATTGTATTTTCTTGAGTCTTATCATGACTCACTAAATTAATTTTATGTCTCACTAATGAACTGGGTCCTGCTGTTTGAACATCACACTAGCATGAATTAGGCTTCAGTGCAGAAATTGTAATCACCCTGTATCCCAGCTCCTAACACTTGGCTGCTTGGTTAAGTATTTGCTGAAGAAATGAATGGTGAACCAATAAATGAATTAAATTGAAGTTAATACTGTCTATCCAGTATGTTAAGCAGAAATATTGGTCTGGAATATTTATTCTGGAATACCCTTTAATTTAAAATATCATTTAGTACCTGGAATAGCATTTAATTTAAAAGCCAATCAGAAAAGTTAAAATCATAAAATCAAAGGGAAATGTCACCCTTCCAGTGTTGGTTTGGGATATTTCAGTGAATATTATTACCTCTTAGCCAGCTCCTCGATAGTGATAATAATTTATAATAACTACGGCAATAGCAATAACAGTAATAGTCCATACTTACTGAGCTACTATGTACCAGTTTCTGTGTGGGGAGGCGATGCTCTGGAGACGGTTGCCGCCACTTCCTGTTCTTGGAAAGCTCCTGCTATATGACCTTCTTCTTCTGATCTCCCAGTCCAGAAACCAAATGTCCTGGAATTCTAATTACAGGTGAGATTACGGTCAAGTGGAAGTGATGTCTCTTAGAGAGGTGGGAGGGACAAGACGCATGCGCCAACAGGGGGTAGAAAAGGAGCTGAGGGCATGTTGCTGCCATTAAAGAATTGTTCTGGACAACTTCTCTTGCCCTAAACAAAGACATACTTCCATACTATCGTGTGGAAGCTTTGTTGGGACAGCAAAGGGATAGAACGCATTGGTTAAGTGCTTTTCTGTGGTCAGAAGACTCTGTGTTCAAACCCTAGACCCCTTACCAACTGCTTGGCAGGGGCCAAGTTGCATATGCTTTCTTTGCCCCAGTAATGAAATGGGGACCAAGCATGGCCTATTTCATAGGGCTGTTTTAAAGCACAAGTCACAAACGCAACCACCTACTGGGGCTTGGCAATAATGTCAACGAAGTAAGGGGGTAAAAAGTTCGGGAATAGCATGGGCTGTGGAAAACCAAAGAGCCCAGATCCTCTCTAAACACATTCAAGTTTATATCTGGGCAACAGAGTTCCCTTCTACAGGCCCGATTGGTCTGCATGCCACCAGTTTGCAATTAAATAAGACAATGGTCATAAAACACTTCGCACAGTGCCTAGCACATAGTAAGCACTCCATAAACTGAAGCTATTATTAGCTTTTTTTTTTTTTTTTTTTAAATCACATTTGTAAAATCCCTGGAACCATTTGCAGATTCTCGTTAAGAGAGAAAATAAATGGTCTCAGAATTACTCCTTCCCATGCCTCGGTTAATGGCATCATTAAAAATATAGGCGGGCCTTAGGCCAATATAGCGATAGAGGAACTAGAGGAGCCTATGGTCTGTTGTCTGCAGATGAGAGAATAGGAAGAAGCTCACATTTAGTAAGCCAGAACCATTCCTGGGGTGTGAGGAAGTCACAGGGGAGATCTCTGGGCCCACACATCAGGGACTCCTGCAGCCTTTGCAACAATGAACAGCAAAGCAATCACTTGCAGAGCAAAATGCATTCCTACAGCTGGTACTAAACTCCTGCCTCTCCCTTCCAAGGCGCATAATAGAAGGTTCTGGAGCCGGGCAGAACTGGGTACAATCCTCCCTTCCCCCACTTGCATGGTACAAGGTGGACGTAACCAGCAGGCACAAACACCCTCTCCTCTGTTGTAATGGGTGAGCAGCAACCGTCCAGGCAGCACTCGGCAGCCCAAGAAGGGCCCAATACTTTTAACCTTCCTTCCTCCCCATTTCCTGCGAGCGGTTTTAAATGGTGATGGCTTATTATTATTATTTTTTTTTCTCAAACATCATCTTGATTGCCATCCATCTAAGAGTGGGGACAGGGTGGTGTCCGAAACCTCATTTGTCCCGCTCGGTCCTCACCCCTCCACTCCCTTCCCTGAGTCACTCCCATGGGTCCCGAATGACCCAGATGGCCTCCCCCCCTGCCCTCACTCTGCCGTCATTCACAGAAATGTGCCATTCCACTTGGGCTTCCGCCCAGCCTCACAGAGCCCATCAGGCTTACTAGAAAGCTCCCCAAAGGGCAATAAAAAGTTTATGTTAACCTCAGGCCCACCTGCAGCATCTCTCGAGTACACATCCTCCTGTCTGTCCTCCCCCTTTGATTCCGGGCTTTGTAAATTTTTTACCACATGTTGTCAAAAGCCTGGCAGATCCCCAAATTCTTCCCTGATAACACCCGCTCTCTTTAAACAACCTGGCAGCACTTCTAAGTGAGAAAAAGCCCTAAAATAAAATACACTGTGTTTAGTCTCTAAGGTCATTTCCTGGCTTTGTCCTGCAGTTTCTGTTTCCTCTAACTAATCACCAGGCGACAGTCCTGGCTTTCTTGTGGAAGCTACTTGGAAGTTTGGGGGAGCCTCTGGGCCAGACCGCACACCGCCTCCATCACTCTTCTTCCTGCTCCCCAGCGATTCATCATTTGCTGTGATTTAGTGCGGGGGCTTGAGGTGTAACCGTAGCAGGAGCCAGATCGTCGGCAAAGCTTTTCAGGAGGCGAAAGGGCCGAGCCAGCATGATCCACACTGCGCGTGCCGTGGTCACGGTGGGGCCCTTGGTCACGGTGGGACCCGTGTCACGGAGGGGCCCGTGGTCACTGGTGGTGTCCCAGCTGGTGTCCTCATCAGCCCATTTCCAGCTTTTATAAGAATACCTGGCATGTATGAACTATTTACAAAGGCAAGGCCAATAGCTTTATTTCATTTACTACTTGCAACCAACATGTAAGGTGAGAACTCTGATTATGTAATTTTTAGAGGGTCCCCAGCTCAGCATCGCAACTCAAGCCCATCTGATGGCAGAGCCCATGCTCTCAACCCGTCTGGGCCGGTCCGCTGTACTTGACCCACAGTTCTGATCCTACCATGTGGAATGGATCCTGATCACAAGGAGAAATAATCCAGTCACATTTACTGAGCTCTTAGGAAATGTCAGGTAGCTTTTGAGAACTTCCATAGATGATCACATTACGCTCACAACAACCCAGTGAGGGTTTACTCTTAGGAGTTCCAGCCTACCGCGGTGGAAGTAGGATTCCGTGGCAGAACTGGACTTGAACTCAGGCAACGTAACCTTTAACTCTGACTTAGCTGTCATTGCTGGGGCAAGTGCTTGTGTGTGTGTGTGTGTGGTGGGTGAGTGGGTTGAAATGAGCAAACGGCATGACAAATACTAAAAGACAGTGTGACAAGCCCCATGTTGGAGTTACACAAAGGGTTCTCTAGATGTATTCAAAAATGGGCCTATTGTTTTAGTCTGTTCTGGCTGCTGTAACAAAACACCAGAGAATGGGAAGCTTAGGAACAACCAAAATTTACTTCTCACAGCTCTGCAGGCTGGGGAATCTAAGACCAAGGCACCAGCAAATTCAGTGTCTGGTGAGAGCCCCCTTTCTGGTCTGTAGACAGCTGCCATCTTGCTGTCTGCTCGCATGGCAGAAGGTGTGAGGGAGCTCTCTTGTCTAAGGGCTCTAATCCCAGTCCACGTTAGTTTTCAACATCTGAATTTCGGGAAGGCACAAATAGTCGACCTATAGCACCTACAACGAACCTGAAGATTTTCTGAATTAGCATCACAGAGTGTGTTATGTTGGAGGTGAACCTTGAAAGAATTGAAAATTCACCACAGCAGAATGTTCTCTGGGGGTTCTCAGGAAAGCACACGTCAGATGGAAGGAACAGTACGTGGAAAGGCATAAAACATGACAGGCAGGACTGGCATAGCACTGGCATAGCGTGGCTGGAGGCAAGGATCATGGCACCGAGTGGCTTCACAGCGGAGCAGACACCAGATGTGAAAGGCCTTTTAGATTGTTCTACCACAGGTGCCTGCGTGGCTCAGTCAGTTAAGCAACTAAGACTCTTGGTTTCGGCTCAGGGTGGCAAGATTGAGTCCCACATTGGACTCCGTGCTCAGCAGAGTCTGCTCGCCCCTCTCCCTCTGTTCCTCCTCCCCCTCACTCTCTCTCTAAAATAAATAAATAAGTAAAATCTTTTTAAAAAATAAAAACAAATTGTTCTACCACACTTGAAATCCATTCTGAAAGTTATGGGGAGCTTTGAAGGGTTTTCAGGGAAAGAGTCAGGTGGTCATATGTGTTTTAGATAAATCACTATCTAAGGGGTAGATCAAAGTAGAAACCACATCTGTTTTCTGGAGAGAGGGGTCCAGGGAAGGGGCCGCTGCTGTAACGGAGCTTAGCAGTGGGAGGAGGACCTGAGCTTCTGTCACAGAATCATGCATGGGAGGTCTGTCATGGGAGAGCACAAGTGCTTCCCTTAGGAGGACCCCAACTGCCATACATGAGCAGGGAGGCCACCCACCGGCTGTACCCACAGAGTGAACCGGTCATCTGGTCACTCATCACATTTCCTGTGCTGCTGTGAGCTCTGGGGTCTCTACACAGCTTCTCACACCTTCCCCCCTTCTAGCTCCATGTCTTTGCATATGCTCGATTCTTGGCCTCTGACGGCGTCTCTCACACAGTTCTCAATGTGCCCGTCACTGTAGTCAGAGCTCCATGAACGGTAACTCACTTCATTCTTAGAAGGCAGGGATGAGATCGCTATAGCCAGAATTCGTTGTACAGATGAGGAAACCATTAGTAACTATGTAGTAAAACGAACACTTTTAGAGGAACAACTAGGAGAGGGCAGAGAGAAGGGGAAGCAGCAAATGTATTTCTCAGAATGGGATGCGGTGTGGTTAAGTGATGAATTTACCCAGTCAGAACCCCCATCTACTCCCACCTCACCTCCTTGCCAGCACTTCCCACCAGAAGGAACCCTTTCTGTGAGGAGAATGTTTTTGAGACTTCCCTGTTATTCCCTGGCCTCTAAAAGTCATCTGGATTCTATGGGAAGGCCACTCTGTCTTCGATAAAACATTAAAAGAAACAACAACTTCCAAAAACCTACATTTTATTCACTCTGTAGATGTACGCCCACAATTTTTACAAAGAGAAAAAAAACTTACTGTTTTTTGAAATACTAAGAATTTATTACTTTAAAAAAAAAACAAAAAACAAAGAGTAAGCCACTAACAGATTATAACTACGTTTTAAATTAGTGGAGAATAACCATGAGGGAGGTAGGTCCTTTTTTGTAAGTGAAAAGATTGCTAGGAATAAGAGCGATGTCTATCACAGCTGTTTGAGGATTCACTGAGAGGCTCTGTCCGGGCTGCCAGGGTCCTGGGCCTGGAGCACAGACTCAGTAAATGCTCCTTCCTTTCCTAGCTTCCCAGGGACAGAACTGCAGCCTGCAGACCAGCCCCAGAGCTGGCTAGGATTTTGGCATTTGTAGACAGTCTAGAACTCAGCCACACGTCACCTCTGCTGCTCTAGGGTGCGTGTTGGGTTAGTAAATGTCGAACAACCAGTATTCCAAAAAAAATTTTTAAAAAGGAAGAAAAAGCCATGATTTACAGTGTGCTCCAATTTCTGTGGTGTAAATCCTCCTGTGCTGACTAATTTCAGACTGCTGAGGTGATGTCAGGGAACACGGAATTGGGAAGAGATTCGCACAACTGGCCATCCGTGGCCAGGTCTGTGTTTGCTTAGTACGAGCTGCACGGGGTTCTGACCCCATGTCTGGTCTCCTGAGCTCCTGCTTTGCTCCTAAGACCTGATCTGTACCCCAGACACCCCTCTATTAACCAACTGTCTTGTCTAGTTCTTAAGTGGGAGTTACTCTTGACTATTTGAAGTGGTTAATGCTTTGGGTGGAAACTGATGTTGTCACTTCCAAATGGGGGATAAGCCTTCCCCTCCCCAGAGTGTTTCTCAGAAACCCCTCATAAGCTGAAATGGCATAAAACGAAGAAGTAATTGCCATTAATGTGTGTGGAAAATATTTTGAGTGTTCTTAGACTCCCCCACCAAATAACCTCTCTTAGGGTTTTCTGATACCTTAGAACACATCTAGCTAGTGGATTCAGGAGACAAATCGAGATAGAGCACAGATGCTCACAAAACTCAAAAATATGATGGCTTGATGTTGAGATGCTGAGTATAGTTCCTTGGGAAGGAGCTTGGGGGTGCCACCATCGCCACTTGGGACACACACTGCCCACAAGGGAAACCCTGAACACCGGTTTCACTTTTTGTCTTTTCTTGTAACAGCAAAAATTCTCTTCAGATTTCTTCTGGTTAGAGAACACAGTGACTAATGCAGGTCTTCTGTCAAAGCGAGGCAGCATGAAGTGAACTTGCAAAAAGCAGGGGATACATGCATTTCAATTTAAATTCCCTAATTCTCTGTGTTACAATGATTTCAAATCTCTGCACTGTTTAATTAACAGAGAAGGATAGTGCTCTTGTATATTTGGCCCAGAGCAATTAAGCCACCAGCAAAGTTTGCAGGGAAAGGAAGGATGATCATTTAATTAGAGGTTAAATAATGAATTATTAATTATTGAATTGAGTTAGTATTCATTAATTAGTTTATAAAGTGCAATAATTACATCTTTTGTGTTTTAATACGGAACTGTGTTTTATAATTATCTGCTAAGTCAATTACGTAGCCATTAGCATTTTGCCCAAGGGTCAGGTTACCATTGTTTTTTGTTCTCTGCAGACTGCAGATGACAGAGAAATACGGTAACTGCGTTCTTTCATATAAATGGCATCCTGTTTACAGTAAAATGTTAGACAACTTGGGTCACTGAGTCCACAAAATCCGTGCAGTTAATGTAGACAAGAGGACAGACCATTTGGCATCATCTGCATTAGAAGGAATTCAGCCAATAGGGAAAGTTTCCTGCTGTGAATAAGGTGGCAATGGGAGCTGGTTCTAGTAGGGACAAGGAAGGACCCCAGCCAGGGAGGCGTGGGGCCAGGTGGGGTAAGGATAGATATAGGGCTGGGGGAAACACACACAGAGTAAAGACTTCTACTGCAAGCGGACTTACCTGTTTCTCGTTCCCCACAGCTGATCAAAAACTAGAAAATGACAAGACAGAATCCCAATTTCCTTTTTTTTTTTTTTCCAGCTGGTGTTCTTTGTCTGTTCAGGATCAAGGCCCCCTTTCCAGAATCCAATAAAAGATATTCTCTAAATAATGTATACATGACACTTGCACAAAAGGTTGAATGCAATTCACAGACCTCGAAGTGTATTCATGAGCTCCAATCTAATGATTCTCAAACTTGAATGTGAGTAAGGATTATTTGGGGGTCAATGTTAAAATGTGGATTCTGAAGTCCCATTCACATAGATTTGGATTTCCTGGAAATACTCATTTTAAAACACATACTCAAGAGAACTGGATGTGTCTGAGAATGTGACTCCATGGCTCTGCAAGTTAAAAACCCCCTCTTTGTGTTTTCAAAAAGACCTTGAGCAGCATCATACTTGTGAAAAAAATAAGAGCATCCAGATCAGGTAGACCTGGGTCCAAAGACACATTGCTCTACTTCATTGCTAGGCATGTCGTTTAGTTGTTTTCAGACTTAGTTCCTTCATCTGTGAAATGGGCATAATACCTAACGTGCAGGGCTGCTAAGAAATAAATGAGTAGATGAATTGGAAAATGCTGGCCATAAATAATGTTTGGGATCTCCCTTTTAATCTTCAGTAGACAAGGAAGATACCTGATAGGGGGAAAAAATAACAATGGAAAGAATTGTCATTTCAGAGCCTGGGGAAACCTGAGTAGTTACTGAAGAAATGCAGGAGTTTTTACATGTGTTGGCAGCATTTGTTGTTAAGATACATCAGTCTCACCTTGATAGAGTCAATGAGAACTGTCCAGGCCAAGCAGGAAGGGCATTAGCTTGGAAAAATTAGGGAACACTTTAGCACTGGAGATCTTCTTCTAAACTACACTGGAAGAGTGAGGATGAAGTTGACCACAGAGAGAAAGTTCCAGACATGGGAGTGGTTTTGTCAAGGATGTTAAAAGTTACTGAAGATACCTCAAAAGTCCTTTCAGCTCTCTACCCCCAGCAACCCCCCCTCCCCCACGCCTGGTTATTGACCTACTCCTTCCTTAGAAAATGATTTCAATCTGTCTAACATTGTTTCTTTACTAGAGGAATGTTCATCAGGTTTTATAACAGAAGTTGATATGAAAGCATAAGCTTCCCTCTATACAGAGTTATGTGTGAACTACATCTCCGATAAAATAAAAGATGCCTCTATTGACTTTTTTGGGCAACTCTTTGTTTAAGGCACTGCATTACATTTGCCTTCACTCCGTTCTTCTAGATGGTTTACAAACTGACTCAGCTCCTGTGGAAAATGTGCTCATTCCTGAGTACTTTGGCTCTCTCAGATTCAAGAGCCAGTAGACACTGTTTCAAATAGAACTGGCATTGATCGATCCCGCAGTTGTCTGTGAATGCTCGATAGGGGAAAAAGACCTTCATTTTAAGGGAGCTTCTGTTACAAAATTGTATCGATGAGCATGCGTATTTGAAATTCGCACTGCATTTCTACTCTAGGAATATCATAAATTGAGACATTCCCCAGAATTTCTCAACAATCCATTTCCCCAGAATGTGGCTAAAATATACCATGTAACTAAATAGAAAAGATAGAAAAGCCAATACTATGCTATTTTAAGAAATCTTAAAGGATAATGAGAAACGATGAATTGAGTGGAATTCTGATGACCAGGGCTTGAGTCCTCTTTCTGTCTTTTCCTGACTCGGGGAAAATCACTTAAGCTCTTCAAATGTCCACAATGCTTAGATTATGCAAACCTTTAATTAGATGTCCAGAATGATGTCAATTCCAAATAACTTAGTTAAATTGTGATGATGAACTAAGACAGTGCTTGTAAAGCACTTATGCCCATCATACAATATGTGCTCAATAAATACTAGCTATCATTACCAATATTGTTGAAAATTTAATTATGATACATAGGTTGGCCAAGAATATTCTAGCTCCCAGGAAAGTGGAGACTTGCAATGAAAAATGAAGCTACAGAAGAAAATCTCTCTCAAGTTTTGAAAGGGACATCTGTCCACTTTTGAAAAGCTTAAAGGTTGATGATGGGAGGTTTTTATCTCACCTGATCCCATATCAAAACATCTGTCTTTCCTTTTTCCTGGAAAGGAGATTAGCAGCAGAATAGTTAATCCTTATCTGAAGTGGCTAGGATTCTGTTTTAGCTCCTATGGGAGTGAAGAGGGAGAGGAAAAAGGAAACGAAGGGGAGAAACGAAATGACTCATTAAGGTGACTGGGGAAAAGTTAGAGGAGAGAAAGAGAAAAGATGATGAGAACATGAGGTTGCCAAGAACTGAATGATTCTCTGAGGGGAAGAAGTGAAAAGCAGGAGAAGTAGTTGCCCGTATCTCTGCACACTATCTCCCCAACTCCCTAGAGGCAAGGACATTCTGGTGACGCTCTAGGGCAAGAGTGTGTTAAACACTAGTCGCATTTATTAGACTAGAAGCCAGGACTGATGATTTGGACGATGTCTAACAGAGTGGTTCTCTACTGAGGAGAGGGGTGAGGCATGATCTTGACCCCCAGGGAATATTTGGCAGTTGTCTGGAGACATTATTGATTTCACGATTTCATGATTCTGGGAAGAAGGGAAAGAAGGCAACAGATGAGGCTAGAGGCCAAGGATGCTGCTAGACATCCCACAATGGACATCCCAGCTCTTCACAATGAATGATCATCCAGCCCAAAATGTCAGTGGTGCTGAAATTAGAAATCCTGACACGTGCCATCTGAAGAAATGAGTTAGGATTGTGATTACAATAAAGCTACTATGTTTTACTTTTTGAGAGAGAAAGAGTGCACATGAGTGGGGATGGGCAGAGGGAGAGAGAGAGAATCTCAAGCAGACTCCCCACTGAGTGCAGAGCCCCACATGGGGCTGGACATGGGGTTTGATCCCCAGATCCTGAGATCGTGACCTGAGCCAAAACCAAGAGTCCGATGCTTAACTGACTGCGTCCCCCCAGGTGCCCCTACAATAATGCCACTTTAAAAGGCTAAGGCTGGGAGTAGCAGAATTTGGCACAGTTCAGAGAAAATGTAATCATTCTGCATTGTCTGATGATGGGAAGTTGGGATCTTCCCAGGTCTCAGCCTTTTGGGCTCATCTTAACCTCAAAGTATGGCAAAATGTTTTCAAAACCAGTTTCCCCCAAATATTCCTGCATCATTAGACACACCGGCTCTGGAGGTGCTAGCTTCCCTGTGCTTCATTTCCACCCCTGCCTACAGCAGCCGGGTAAGACTGGCCAAGCCATTGACCTCCAAGCTTCACTTGCATCATCTGTGAAACGGAAGGAATGAGAAGAGAGCCCATAGGACATTGTGAGAGACGAAGGAGCTAATCGATGTAAAGTGTTTGGCCGGATACCGAGTAGGGAATTAGGGCTCCTTAAATACTAGCTGTCATCCTTTCTGTCCTTGGAGAGCTGCTTCCTCGCAGGAGACTCGGGGCTCTGTGCCCAATACCTTAGTAAGGACTTGACTGGTTCTTGGTTTCTCCTGAGGCTAGAACTACACAGAGGGGGCAGGCCCAAGACGGGAAGCCTGACTCTCAACGCAGTGCTCTCTGCAGATGACCTCAGCCCATAATTTCAGAAATGTGGAGCGTGAGGCACTTTTACACGTGATGCGTCCCCTTCTCCCATCCTCTCCCCGTCTGTGACCTTGCTGCAGCAGCATCAGTAAAAGTACCAGCAAAAAGGCTTTTCCCCCACTATAAAATAAAGAATGAAACTAAAACCATAGGTTTTCTCATTTACATTAAAAAAGAAAACCGGGTTTCACAAATAATGAGCAAAAATGGGTGGTTAGACGACAGGCCTGATATGACAGTGGTGCGGATAATAGGAGGAGCGAACCTACATGGAGGCAGAGACTAATTTCTGCTGCTTAGAAGGCAGGAAAGATAAGCCAAGAAAGGTGCTAGAATGAAAGAATCAAGCTGAATTTTGAAGAAGTTATATAAAAAATCTTAAAAGCAGATTCAAAATGTGTTTTTTAAGAAAAATGGATGGGTCTTAAGTGGAAATGGAAATTCAACATAATATAAAATGTCACAGAAATAATGGACTAAGAGAGAACAGATGTTAAAACTTAAATTAAAAAGGTGTGGGTGAGGGAGAAATGGAAAGCAAGAGGAAAATACAGACAGAAGGGGAGAAGGAGGCAGCATGGTGTGTTGGAAAGATGCTGAACCAGCCCCTGGACCCCTGTGTTCTAGCTCCGGGCCCGTGTGTCTTTCTTTGTGACCTTGGCGAAATCCCCGAACGTCCCTTGGCCTCCATCCAAATGAGGGGTGGAATAGATGGGGTCTCCTTTGTCTGGAGGTACTCTGGCCCCGTCCTGCCTAATTGCAGGGGTGCAGAGCCGACCAGGGAGAGCTGGAATCTAGAGCTGGGCGTGCCCGCTTAAGTGGGGCAGCTAGTGGAAAGGTTGGGTGGCAGGGAAGACCAGTTCCAGAGCAGGATTGGGAGGGTGTAAGAACAATGGTGAGCACTAGGGGGCAGAAGGCGCTACAGCAAAAGTGTTCCTCCAGGTCTTCCTTACAAGGACAGCAGGTGAAGCAGGCCAGTAGGGAGGTTGGCGTGGTAGAGATCAGCAGCCAGCTTCCGGGTTTTGGTTTGGGGGCATATTTTCACGCCCTCAGAGTGGCTCACTAGTGGGGTAACTTGGAACTCCGTGCTGACGACATGGTGTTTCTGAGCATAGGGGAGGAGAATGCGGACCCAGCTAGAAGGAGAAGAGAATATGGTAGCCACCCCGTCACAGAAGTGAGGATGGGAGTTCTTCATGTATGAGAGGAAGGGCAGAGCTGAAACTGTAGGGAAGACATAGCAAAATCCAGGGTGCCAGGCGTGGGGATGTGGATAAAGTTCTCTCAATCTCTGATACTCATCCATCCATTCACTCAGTATAGGGTCGCAGTTAAATCTTGGGCTCGGAAGACATGCCGACTCGAGGTCAAGTCTTAGGTCCTCCATCTCCCAGCTTGGTGACCTCGGGTGAGTGACTTAACATGGTGAACACTCAGTTGTAAAATATGTCTGAAAGAATCTCCAAGGTTGTTATGAAGTATGTGAATGTGTGCTTGGCACCACCCCTAACACAGGGTCTGCGCTTCACACACGGAAGCTATCCTCATTCCCTCAGCCCAGATCCACTCAGCCCTTCCCGGAGCGTGACTCCCCGTCAGGGGAGATGGAGCAAACTATTTTGTTGTTATCGTAGAGCAATCTTGGTGGTAAACGACAACAGCAGGTATATGTGAGGCGTTTGGGAGAGATGCGATGCTGAGGAGGGTGTCAAGCAGCTGGAGGCACTCAGGCTAATGCATACAGTGCAGAACGATTCCAGGTTGAGGCTGGGAAAGAGGGTCAGAGAAGATGGAATAATGAATCGAACGTTGGTTGTGCCATTGCCAGGACTTCTGAGCCTACAGCGAGACATGAGAGGGCCTGGCCAGCTCCATCCCAACATGCGTCACCCGGTTCTTTTGAACGTCCACCAAATGACCAAAGCAAAATGGCTTGAAGGGCAGGAATCTGAGCTCTGTTTGGAGCTTCTCTGAGTCCCACTTGCAGACTTCTTCTTGTGGCAATCCAAAAGTACATGAAGTAAGTTCCGAGGTTCCAAGTGGTTCCAGAACCTTCTGGAATTGCCCAGAGGCCCCCTCCCCCGCCCCATGGCTTCCACTCATCAATGAAGATGCAAGTAAAGTCTAACATCAGGGCTCTTTACCATTGCTGACCCTCTTGGTGACCCGACACAGGGAGGGGAAAGGCGAGCTCTCTTCAGAGCCTGCTTGAGGCACTTTCTTCATGCGTTTTGTAGTTTCATCCTCAAGACAAACGTGAGAAGTCCACCAGTGGCAGATGAAGGGTAGACCTTTAATAAGTTTCTGCGGGTCACACGGTCTGTGGGAGATATGAGTTGAACACAAGCTTGTTTAAGTCCCAAGATGATGCTTTTATTCTCTCCTAGAAAAGACATCCCTGCTAATAATACACTTCCAGTTTTTAGGACATCTACTTTTTTCAAGGAAGTGATGTCTAAAAGTAAAGCAGGTTAACCTGTGCGTATGCGTTTGAGTGTGAGGAGCATATGTGTGTATGTGTGTGTGTGTGGGGGGTCTTCTTTTATGTATAAGGCAGCAGACCCGTCCCTCCCTTTTTCATTCCAGTGTAATCTATGCACATGCAAAATAATTACTTCTTCCTGTAGGAAGTGTCAGTCCTCCAAGCAAAGAAGAAAAGGCTCCAGCATATGTTACCGACACATGTTTTCGCTAGTCTTGTCTCTGTTCCGCCTGCTGTGGCAATCAGCTTTTGCAAATACTGTCACTTACCAAATACAAAAAGCATGTGAATGCCCAGCCAATGGCCTGGGATAAACACAACCAGGCTTTCTGACTTGGAACATCCACCCAGAACAGAGGCTTTGTTTTAAAAGAACAAAACCAGCCTTGTATCATCAAAATCGTTTGTGGGGAGGGGGGGGGCAGTTGGGATAGCAGAAAGACATGGACCCAACCCAACAAACTGCTTCAGGGTCAGCCTCATACATATGAAGGGAAACTGATAGTATCTGATAGTGGGTCTGCTTCATCCGGCTGAGCCAAAGATGGGTGGGGCCCAAAAACACTGCTGGAGAAGTTGGTATCCCGCCAAATAGCTAAGTAGCCAGTTGGGGGTCTGAGAAGCACATGCACAGAAGGGCTTTGAGCTCTGCCTCTTGGCAGGACGCCCACCCATCAAGTTCTTTCAGAGGGAGTGTTGGCAGTGGGCACTCCTAATCCCAGAAGCTCTTGACAGGTAGGCCGGCTGCCGAGAACCGCCCCCCCCCCCCCGTTCCCCCTCAGGTGCCAGACTCTGCACTTTGGCCACACCAGCTCCAAGCACGATGATGAGACAAAGGAGGGGAGTCTGGCACCTAGGGTGGGGAGCCTGTCATCTTGTGGTGGGGCATTTGTCGAGTGCTTCCTGGCCTGGGGAGTGTGACACCGAGGGGTGCGCCATCCCCGGTGAGCAGACCGTGGCAGGAGTTGGCTGGGGTCAGGAGGGCACAGCTCTGGGCATCTCCAGCTTGCCACTGGTCCAAGACTTGTCAGAGGGCAGCCTTTAAGCATATTTAAATAATAAACAGGGAAGAAAGGGTGGGCGTTTGCAGCATCGGTGAAAGGAAGAGAACAGTCCCCTTTAAAGATCGTGTCCCAAGGGACATCTGAACTAAGTTTGCCCCCCGAGGAACTCTGGGATATTGAGAAGGCATCTGGGATTCTATTTGTATAGCACATTTGGGCCTTCCAGAAGAAATGCTCGAGAGAATTTTTGGAGCCTACAGTTAAATTCTATAATTCTTAGAACTAATGTCCCTGAAAAAAGAGTGGAAACCCCAACTGCCTGACGTTTGGGCACCTAGTCCTGGGAGGAAGCTCTCCCTCTTCCAAGTAGCAGTGGGGTGGCTCAGACTTCCTTCTTAGGATTGAGGCCTTGTTGGTGAGGAAGGGAACATGCTTATGTGGCCTTCCAACACCCCCCCCCCCTTCAGGAATGAGGAATATATATGTTATGAACTGAATTTTGTGTACCTCTGGGATTCATATGTTGAAACCTCATCCCAAAGTGGTGATATTAGGTGAGGTCTTTGGGAAGTGATTAGGTCATGAGAATGGAGCCCTCATTACCAATGGTATTCGTACCCCCATAAAAAGG
Source organism: Mustela erminea (assembly GCF_009829155.1). Classification (NCBI taxonomy): domain Eukaryota; kingdom Metazoa; phylum Chordata; class Mammalia; order Carnivora; family Mustelidae; genus Mustela; species Mustela erminea. The sequence continues at coordinate 48,782,201 of NC_045625.1, read as the reverse complement.
GGCCAGCGAGCTGGCTCACTTGGTTTCCACCCTGTGAGGCTACAAGGAGAAGCAGGTGATCTACAACCCAGAATTAAGACCTCACTCAGAAACCAACCCTACTAGCACCCTGATCTTAGACTTCCCATCTCCAGAGCTGTGAGATATAAATTGCTGTTTAAGCTGCCCAGTCTATGGTGTAAGCTGTCAGAGTAGCCCTAAATGATTAAGACAATATGCTAAGCTTGCAGAAGGCCTTTGGGGCCTAACGGGCTGCAATCACAGGAAGGAAAATCTATCATCTCTGCTGGGCCAGGAGCAGGATTTGTGCAAGTGGCAGCTTGAGCTGCCACAGACCTGGAGACACAGATGAGGAGATTTGGGCTCCTTTTACACTGAGGTAGGCTGTGCTCAGAGCTGTGAAGTCATCTCCCCTACCTCCTCCATCCCCCATCACCCAAACTCCCTTTGCTGGTTCACAGGAGACCAGGGGGTCCAGGAGGAAGACTGTGGACTTGGGTCCTCTCTGGATTCTTCAGAAAGTTGCAGATTTTTCTCTCATCTAGGAAATTGGTGACAAAAACTCGGCAACGACCCGAAAGATGGTAAAGGGAAACCGACATGGAACTAAAAACGTTAGATAGCTCCAGGGAAATGCAAATTGTTATTTCCTACTACGTAATTGGAATTCTTCAGATTATCCTGGTCATTTGGTTGTGTGTGTCTGCCATCATGCCACCATGCATACATCTCTTACTAATAAATTCAACTTCCATAATATGTAGTCAAGCAAAAATCACCCCAGCAGTTCATATTTGGTTGTTGTTGGACTAGCACGTGGCTTACATACATGTCCTCCTGGTAAGCTGTGACTTATCTGATACATGGCTGTTGGCCTCTTACAGGTCATCAGGCACCATCTTTTCCATCTGTGCCTCAGCAGCTTCGAGCACCATGTCTAGTACAGAGCATGTGCTCGATACATTTTTGTTGAACTGAATACAACTTCTGTTTAGTTTCTTTAAACCTTTTTCTATGTGGGTCATTCACTCATGCATTTGGCAGAAATTTATTGAGAACCTACTATGTGCCAGATACCATGTCAGACACTGGGTGTACAATGATAAAAGGGAGCTTACAGCCTAGTGGAGAGGACAGACATATACCAAGGGATTACACCCCTCAACCTGTGATTTTAAAAAATAGATTTCTCAGAAAACATGCAGCAAGCTGAGGTAGGAAAGTTTCCCTGAGAAAGTGACACTTAAGTTGAGATGGGAAGGAAGGGCAAAGATTAATGTCGTCATTTAAGTAAGACATAAAAAGGGAACACTTATCACTTATATGCTATTACTGAGTGTCACAAACCATTTTTTGATTTTAGTCTCCAACAACCCTGGGATGGAACTGCCATCATTATGCCTCATTATGCAGGTGGCAAAATCAAGGAGGTTAAATAAGAGTTTAAAAACTTGCCCGAGGGGTGCCTGGGTGGCTCAGTGGATTAAGCTGCTGCTTTCGGCTCGGGTCATGATCTCGGGGTCCTGGGATCGAGCCCTGCATCGGGCTCTCTGCTCAGCGGGGAGCCTGCTTCCCCCTCTCTCTCTGCCTGCCTCTCTGCCTGCTTGTGATCTTTCTGTCAAATAAATAAATAAAATCTTTAAAAAAATGAAAAATAAATAAAAACTTTCCCGAGGTCCTAGAGACAGTGAGTAATGGGGTTTGAACCTGGAAGGCTGTCTCTGGAGTCATGTTCCCCACATGTGGAGGAGGAGACCAGCTTGTGCAAAGGGCCTATGCCTTAGCAAGCAATGAAACAGCAAGTCTACTCACGCCCAGGCTGGACAGGCTCCTCGCTGCTGTCATATCTAGTCTTTCCCAGCAATGACAATTCCCTTTCCTAAGGAGAACTTTAGTCAGGGTACTGTCCGCCATCCTGTTTTACCTGTGAGGCACCTTTCATGATGGTAACAAAAAAATATTTTTGGAGACAAGGCACTGAGGCCAGGTGGTGCCAAATAAAAGAGGAAAGGGAAGTGGCCACCGCATGGAGAGGCCAGAGGCAGTATCTCAACAAGGAGACTGGTTGGCATCCATCTTCATACCATCTAACTGCTTCAGGGAAAAAAAAAGAGGAAAAGGAAGGAACAGGCTGACCCGGGAAGGTTTCCCTGTTTGTTGCATCTGGTGACTGCGAGTCACAGAGTAAGGAAGTACTTACTCAGGCAGACAAAGCCAAACTTCCACCAGAATGGCAACACCGTGGGCTTTTTCATGGGCACTTAAAATCGGTTGTCAACAGAAATGCAAATGGAGCCCATCTTAGTCTTGAAGCCATATGTCCTCTGCAATAGAAACATTTTTTCCTGCTGAGAATGCTGTTCCGGGTTTACTTGGTTACAGCTTGACTGAGTACTGTGTGGTAACCAAGGGGGGGCAGTAAGAGGGAAAAGCAAATGCCCAAAGAGCTACAACTGATCGTGAACAATCTTTACAGAGACAGAAAAGAATCTGCCCACTGAGAAGCCACCTATCACCTGCGGGGACGGAGTGGAAAGCTCCTTCGCTGTGGGCTCCGCGCATCACCCTCCCCCAGGGACTCCCACTTGCTTGCGTTCTCATGCATCACCTTCTCCTTTTTTTACAGTGATGTTTCCCCTCTCCCTAAAACACTGTTTCTAAACAATAAATCTCTGGGGTACTCCATGTCTATCTACATTCCTTTGAAACCCAGAATTCTATTCTTGTTTTGTTTTTTTTTTTTTTAATTCCTCATTCTAGGGTCCACATGGAGCAGCCAGGAAGACCACTCAGGGAGTCTTTGTTTTTATAGGAGTGCTGTTCCTCTCCTTAATCATGTAACTCTAGTTCTTAACGCTAGAGCTGGGAAGGACGCCACAGCCCGCCTGTAAGTGTCTCTTAGGACTGGAGTCCAGAAGAGCATCTGCCCAACCTGGGATTATGTCAGGTGGGGCTAACGTGAAGGCCCATGGGCCCAGGCAACATGGCCGAGCGTTTAAGAACACAGGCTCCCGAGTCAAATTGCCTGGACTCTGCTCCTGGTTCTTCTGCTTTATAACTGTTCAGGAAGCTTGCTTAATTTCACTAAGCTTCAGTTTCTCTCTCCCTCTTTTTTTTTTTTTTTTTTAAAGATTTTATTTATTTATTTGAGAGAGAGAGAGCATGAGAAGGGGGAGAGTCAGAGGAGAAGCAGACTTTCCGCCGAGCAGGGAGCCTGATGCAGATCTGGACCCTGGAACTCCAGGATCATGACCCAAGCCAGAGGCAGTCGCTTAACCAACTGAGCTACCCAGGTGCCCTAAGTTTCAGTTTCTAATAAGTGAAAAAGGGAGGCAAGTAGGACCTATTATATAGGATTTGATGAGATAATACTTACAAACACTTACAAGCATAGTACCAGGCTAGAGTAAAGTCAGGTTAAATGTTAGCTATTATCATTATTAAGATAAGGGGGATTAAAAGCAGGAGCTGGAACCAACGTTAAAGGAGGTAGGTAGGTTAGTTAATAGATTAGTACTGGTCTATACATAAAGTAGATAGGTTGGTAGTTAGGAATTAGGTTAAAGTAGATAAAATGGGAAGAGAACATAGGGGCAGTGTCACGTGGCATCTATGCTTGTCCCAGCTTGATCCTTTTGAGCAGGAAAAACCCAGGATCTGGGTATAAAACCCCAGGTCAATAATAACTACCATTTATTGATGCCAGGAACAATGTTAAGTGCTTTAAATAACTTGTTAAATATAGTCCCTGTAGTACTGTGAGGTTAGTTTTTATATTCTTGGAATGTCTAGCACAGTGCTTGGCACGTAATAGATGCTCAGTAAATATTTGTTGACTTTAAAACATTTTGCAGCATTACTAGGTTATCCCTTTTGAAGACACATAATTTGCTTGGCAAGTCAAACATGGGAGCGATTATTATAGGCGTTCACCTTCTAACCACCTAAAGCACAGGAGAATACACATATGTGATCAAATCCGTTGGTGAGAGCTTTCTACGTGGGTGAGAAGGCTTTTCTACATTGGCCTACATTGAAAAGAAGCAGCACAAGCCAGTGATGGGTCAAAGGGGGCATTATTTAGAGAAATTGCTTCAGGTTTTATAGGCACACAGGGCTAGACCGAAAAATATTCTTCTTGGCAAACGAGTAACAAAGTAATTAAAGGAGGCAACATTCAAAACAGAGAAGTGAAAATCTAAAACAGGCAGTGAGACAAATAAAACATGAGTACAGCTCAGCTGGGTGGGGAAATACCAATTAATAGAGCTATCTCTAAAAGGAAAAAACAGAATTGTAATCCCTCTTAGTACTTTTTTATTTAACCAAGGATCTCAATATTTCTCATGTGAAAAAATTATAAATAGCAAAACCAAGGTTTAAAAAATCCTCCCAGAATAACTGATGTTCACGGATTTCACAAAAATTTCACAATTTTTTTCTGCCCATTCTGCCATTCTTATTTTTAGCAATCCTGGGTGTTGGGTGATTGCTGGGGTCTTCTAACCCAGTAAGAGGACAGACATCATTGAAGAACAATTCTAAGTGGCAAGGATTTCCCTGGGATTATCTAGCAGTAGAGAAGATATTAAGATGGACAGCAAACTCTATTTTCTTTCAGAGAATGAGGAAATAGTTGAAGCAGGAAAGGGACTATTTTCTATTTTGTAATGGTTATTGTTCCAGAACCATCACATCAATCAACCGGCAACTATATGTTCGAATACCTGTGAAAATGTTCATATAATTCATTGTGTCACACATCAGTGAGTGGGTACCTTAAGTCATTCAGCGACTCCAATGAATTTTTTTCCCTTGGAGTATCTTACTGGCTCATAGTTTCACAGCTACCATTTTTTGGCAGTGCATAGAAAGCCACGTACACCAAAGTGGGTGACTATACTTTAATTCATTTCTAAATTTAATTTCTCTGTGTGTTTCTGTTTTTCTCCCTCTCTCTCTCTCTCTCTCTCTCTCTCTCACACACACACACACACACACACACACACAGTCACTTACATAGTTTCAGTCATGGTCCAACTAGGAAAAAGGAAGCCACACTAGGTATGGAAGAACACATTTACTCCAGGTGACCAGTTACAAAGATGACAGAATACCTGAGTAGTCACATGGGGATCATGTAAGTGACCCAGAGACTGGCAACATCAGGAAACTGCTGCTGTCCTAAACTAGAGGGATTAAAGGAGGTTTACCAGAGCCCAGAGGTAGAAATCACTGAATGGAAGCTAGAAACGCACTGCATCTGCGCAGAGGAAATCAGAACAATGGAACGGACACAGCCACTTGGGAAGATGGCCCTGTATGCAAAGAGAAAAGGAAAATCACCCAACGTCTTCCATTTTCACCGGTGTGCTCCATTGATCAAACCCAGCAAGAAACCAGCTGATAGAAGACACTGGGAAATACAGCTTTCAGGTATGAGCCACCCAGTAGAACTGAGCGGAGGAGGGAAGGGACATGGAACATACCTGGTATCATCAGGCCAAGGACAGACACAGCATATGTTCACATATACACACATGCACATAACTTGGTTCCAACATCAGCATGTCCCTCTCTGCATTTAAAGCATGAAGCAATGTGATTTAAATGAAGTCAGTCATTTGCAAAATAATTTACTTTCCAAGTTTACTTGACCTTATAATTCCAGGGACTCCTCTTTCAGTTTGGTCAAGGTGCAGCTTAGAAAAAGAAAGGGGAGAATAGAAACAGAATGCTTAACCATGTGTTAGGACCAGTGTTCACTGCTTCTCAGGCATTATCTCACCTTATCTTCACATCAACCGCATAAGTTCATTATACACTTCCAAGGTTGAAGTGGGAAATTGACCTCCATGCACAAGTGAAGAAACTCAAGGAAGTGAGTACATTATCCATGATAATACAAGTAAATACTGGAGCCTAGTTTTATAGAGGTGGGTCTGACTCTAAATTTTTACAGACATCACGCACCCTAGGATGTAAGTGATACAAAGTTGAAAACTATTCATTTGCTTTGCATTCTGCAGTCCATTATAATGAAACAGTGATTGAAAAGAGGGGAAGAACAACTTGAACTGAAGAATAATAAAAAGATCTATGACTTTCAAATTACAGAGGAAAATGGAAAAAAATTCAGTAATCAAAATAGGGGAAGAAAAGGGAAAATTAATATGTAAAAGAAGATTAGAAAACATAGGAAGATAGTAGATTTAAGCCCAAATATATCACTAATTATATTAAATGTAAGTGAACTAAATGTACCAACTAAAATTAAAATTATCAAACCGGCTAAAAACACAAAACTCAACAATATGTTGTTTACAAAGCAGGACAGAGATAGTTTAAATGTAAAAGGATAGAAAAAAAGTATTTGGTTGAATAATACCAACCAAAACAACCAAGCAAATAACTAAGCAAAAAGTATTATTAAATATAAAGAGGGACACTTCATAAAATGCTAATCAATATGAAAGATCAGTCTAATTCTCTGTACATTTAACATAAAAACTTTAAAGTATATAAAGAAAAATTGCCAGAAGTACAAGAAGAAACAGACAATAATCACATACTAGGACATTTACACATCTGAGAAACTGATAGAACAGACGATAAATTAGTATGGATAGACAAGATGCAAACAACATGATTAACACACTGAATAACATGATTAAGGTACTTGACATAAAGATATCCAGAATAATACTGTCAACAATGGCACCCATCTTAGTGAAGCACACATTGAAACGTTACTAAAAATTATCAAGTACTGAGCCCTAAATTAAGACAAAAGCACTCTACCTCTGTTACTGTAGATTAATTTCTTTCTCTCTCTTTTTTTCTCTCTCTCCTCTTTCTTTTGCACATTCCTCTTGTTTGCTTGTCTTGGTCTTTGTATTTCATTTTGGAGGATTTCTGAAATGTATGGTGATTTTTTTTCTACTTGTTAATATTTAGGAGAGCTTATTTTAAGCTATACATATAAGAGGAAGGGCTTTACTTATTCACTAGGGGACCTCTAATGTCACTGTCTGTGGTCTTTTCTCTGGGATGATTCAGTTTCACTGAGAACACTAATCCCCTTTTTCTCATGTGTAAACTCAGAATAACAGTAGTTTCTAGCCCAATCCTATTGTAAGGATTGATGAGATAATCCACATCAAGTGCTTAAAATATTTCCTAACACATTGAAGCATCCAATATATATTAACTATTATTATTTGAAGTTTTCAACTACTCTCATAGTTTCAAAATTATTAATTAGATAGGTTGATTGTACCCAAGTGTATATAACCAATCACTTTTTTAACATCTCTGCATGGATATATCTAGGCCAAACATAACATGTTAATTCTCTTCTATCTCAGTAAATACTCACTCAATACATCATTACTGTCTTAATCAGCTCAGGCGGCCATAACAAAATACCATAGATTTGTGTGACTTAACCAATAGAAATGTATTTTCCGTAGTTCTGGAGGCTGGAAGTCTAAGATCAGGGTACGAGTATGGTTGGGCTCTGGAAAGGAAGCTTCTCTTGGCTTGCAGATTGCTCACTATTTCCTGATATGGTGGAGAGAGACTGAGCTCCAGTCCTTTTCTCTACTTATAACGACTCTCATCCCCTCACAGGCATCCCACCTTCATGAACGTATCTAAACCTAATTACCTCCCCAAAACCCCACTTCTAGATACCATCACACTGGAGATGAGGACTTCAAGATATGAATTTAGGGGGATATGAAACATTAAGTCTATGAAGGAAAACTGACATAAGGAAATAGACAATAGTCAGACTACTAGGACTTTTACACATCTGAGAGACCGGTAGTACAGAAAACAAATCAGGATGGATAGAGAAGCTGTGAACAATAGGATTACCACACTTGACATCACCTTTGCAATTGCTAAAACCCAAATCCCAACCTGTCCTTGAACCATCCCCTTTATTAGTTTATGGCCTTTCTCCCCAACCAAAATGGATGCTATTAGACTATAAAGACATTCTTTTGTCTTTTGGGCAGTATGGAAAGTATGCCTGCAATGGCTGTGTCTAAACTGGCATATACAATAAAATGAGGCATTAAAATAAAGAACTGGACTTTCCAATCTTGTAGCTGTAAAACCATATTCTTTAAAGGTTGGACTTGTTTCTGTTTGATTTTCCTCTTTTCTCATTTTTTTCTGTTTTTCTTTTCTTTTTTTTTTTCTCACTTCAATCCACCACTAAATTACTTTCAGATAGAGCCTCGCTCCCTTCTCCATTTGATTGTTGCTGTATCTTCTTCTCTCTCCCTTACAGCATTTGCTGGTGAGGACTCTCTACCTGGTTCCCAGTTGTTATCCCCTAACTGCCATTTCCTGGACTCCTGGGCATCATAAAATTCCCTTGGACTCTTCACAGCAGACTGTTGAATTTGGAAACGTAGGCTTTCTTTCAGATATTTTTGGCTTTTCCTTTCAGACTGCACTGTTAGGCCTTTGAGGCTTCATATTGTTTATTCTTGGAGACTTCCTGGAGTGTCAAAAATGGCTTAAAATGATTAGTATGCTCTGCATGGGCACGTATGACATTCAGTCGCCCTATGACCGAGCTGTAGTTCAATGAGATTAGCGTAAAAGAATCAGAAACACATGGATTTCATCCTCCCTGACTACCTCCACTTTTTTAAAAGCAGGGTCTCAGCTTCCCTGGATATGAAATGTTGGAACCTGAGTGAGATATGCAAATCAAAATGAGAGAGGCTTTCTCATTCCTGATGGCCGTCATATCTCTTACATCATCCTAGTTAGTGATTATAAGTTTGTTCATTTCTGCCCAAATTCTCTCTCTCTCTCTTGCCTCTAGGTTTTCCTTCCTTACTCTAAGTCCCTATTAATCCCCTTCTCTCCCTCCATCCTTCATCCTAGAAATAGCTACCTGTTGGCCTCTGCCCTGCCTTACCTAGACTCACATCCTACAGGGATGGCAGAGGGTTTTAAAACCAAGGAATTCCAACACATTGTGAAAGTATCATGATAGAGAAGCATAAAAAGAACTTTGAGGGATACAACTTCCGGGGGCATTTTGTATTTTCCTACCTTTTGTTTGCATTATTTATTACTTTCTTCACAGAAGTGCACTCCATTGTACTCCCCACTCCCTTTTTGCCTCTGTTGTCCATTTCTGGTCTTTTCTCTCCCACCTGAGTTATCTACAGCCACGCTGGCTCTTTCCAACTTCCCATTGTAAAAATTCTTTCTCTCCATCTGGTGCTGCATATGCATGAGGGGTTTGGTGCTTTCCTCTCCTAGACTCTTATCCATTGTCCTGAATGGAAGCCTCACAGTTGGAGCCTTTTGCTGCTCTTCAGTGTGGTGTAGGTCTCCGGGGACCAGAGCTAGCTCCTGGTGGGTCTATAGGCTGAGTGACTGCATTGAGATCTAAATTGCACAGCGCAGAATACATGGCCATGAGTAGACAAGACCGATGTAATTCTACCACAGTGTGGAAATAAAAGGAATGTTCCAGGACATGAGTAAATAGACACCCATAGCAGATACAATCCATGAGACAATCAACAGCTCTGATTGATATTACCGCCCCTTCCCCCCAATAATTGCGTTAACTCATCCCCCTTGGTGCCAATCATGAACGACATATCAGGAAGCATTTCTCTAAGAAGTTTTTCTTTAAACACCTCAGCAAATTAGTGTCATTTCTGTTCACCTGTACCACATTTGAAGCATTCTGCTGAAAGAGAACAAAATACTCAGTTGTGAACATGTCCCGCAAGGTATAAGATCTCTGAAGGCAAGGAATGTTACAAAATGAACATAAACTCAGATGACCATTAGGCTCTTTTCCATCTATCTGCTGCATCAAGCTCTTTCTCATCCCCTAATGACCCAGCTAAACATCTGTAGGTCAAGTATTCTTACGGGAGAGCTAAAGGGGAAATTCTGCAAGTTGTCCATTATGGGATTCAGAAAATTAAAATTCAGGTGAAACTGAAGGAAACAATCTACATGGTCCAAGAGAGAGGTTAAAGTACATTGTACTGGATTTGATTTTTAACATTTTACCTATCAATCACTAATACACTACTTAATTATTTGCCAGGCACTAATCTAAGCATCTTACAGATATCAATATGGGTAATTTTCATAACAATGCTTCTGTAGGGGTACTACTATTATCCATGGTTTACAGATGAGGAAAGTGAGATAGAGCAAGATTAAGTGATCTGCATGCTCACGCATTTGAAGGGGCCGAGCCAGGATTTAAACCCAGGCATCCCAGCTCCAGAGCACACGTTGTTTCCCCTCTGCTCTATTGCTCTACAATGGTAGAGATTACAGATGTATATAGTAGTTAAAAGTTTAGAAACTGACTGTTGTTTTTAAATTCTAAGTGGAACCAGACATTTGCCAGAAGCCATCTGCCTCACAAAGATCATCTGTAAAATGGGAATAGAACCTATAATATAGGAAATTATGATATTTAAATTAGTTACCATTTTCAGCCAAGAGCCTGGCATTTGATAATAGTATCCATTATCCTAAGAAACAAAAGGAACACTGAGTGCTGTATATATGCATTAATGAATGAATGGATGACTGACTGAGTAGATGATTAAATAAGCAAATACATAAACAACCATATTTCCCAGATTCAAGGGGAGGGAAAAGACTCACCTAGCAACGACAGGAGTATCAAGGCCACACTGTTTGAGAAGGATATGGGGTGGGAGGATATTGTGGAGGCCGACTGCAGAATACCATCTGCCAAACAAGGTTCTAGCCCCAGTTCTACGAGCGAAGCAATAGATGTTGGGATTAGTCATTCGAAGGGCTCACTGTGTCTGGTTATCCTGGTTATAGACTTTTTATAATGATGTAATTATGTACTAAGTAGTGGGCATTTTTTTGTTTTTGGCTCATTGATTCTCCAGAGTGTTCCTCATTTGGGAGACTTCCCTATTGAACATGTCTAAATGGAAATCAGATCCTTACTTCCACTATTTTTTTTTTTTAAGATTTTATTTATTTGACAGAGAGAGAAAGAGAGCACAAGGAAGGGGAGCAGGAGAGGGAGAAGTAGGTTCATTGCTCAAGGAGCCCGACGCAGGGCTCGATCCCAGAACCCTGGGATCATGACCTGAGCCGAAGATGGACAGTTAACTGACTGTGCTACCAAGGCGCCCCCTTATCTTCTGCTATTAAATCTGACAATCCAAAGCTGGGACACATGACCTGATCTCAGCTAATGCAACTTCTTTTTGTCTTTGAAGCTTGATTGGGTCACATTAAGACCTAGGCCATCTGATTTTGTTCCAGCAAAGGAATGCCCAGAAGTGATATGTATATCAACATGCTCTTGAATGACCCTAATGAGTAAATGGCCCTATATTTCCCTTTTATTTCTCTTTTTTCAAATAAAAAGGAAAAAAAACAGACCTTTCTCTACAGCATTAAATTCTCTATAAATCATTTTAAATTATTTGGAAAGAGACATTTCTTTTAGTTCTTCTTGCCTGGTGTTGGAAGAAATCTTTCTCTCTAGAGCATTGATTTCATTTTGAAACTACAATGGAGATTAAAGACATAATTTTTAAAAATCCCTAGTAACTTTTTGTTCTCCGAATAGAACAATTATTGACCTAAGTGTGTATGTGTATATATATCATATAGATCCACAAATAGTGTACTAGAAGTATAAGTCCCTTATTACTATTTAATATGGAGGTTCTTTTTTTATTTGAAAGGAAGGGTAATTCATTTCATTTGTTTAATACATTACCCTTTTAAAGCATGTTTTTATAATTCTCAAAACTTTCTGAGGTGGATATTATTATCTTCATTTTACATATGAGAAAACTGAGGCTCAAAGAGATTATTTCACTTCCCCAAGGTGAGGTGGGTTGCAAGTACCAGAACCAAGACATGAAACAATACCATCTGATTGCCCTCCAGTAGGTTACCAAAACTATCACACATTATTTTCCAGGGCACTTGGTGGTTATCCTTCAAAAGTCCTCATCTTGATATACAAAAACTTTAAAACCAGATCTAATAAAGGAGCTCAACATTTAACATTAAATTTACTGGCCAGAAAGCCCCTGGCTCACCACGAGAGATTTTTAAATGATGGAAAGAGAGCAGTTCACAGGTTGTGCTGTTCTCTCTTTCAACCATAACTTTTCTCCTAGGTTTATAGTTATGGCTTGGCGTTAGAGTACAAAGCAGTAAAACCTAATTGAATAGAAGTCAGATGAAGGTCTTTTCAAGCTGGACATAATGTGTGTAACACATACAGATGAGTCAACATTTAGAAAAAATTTCAGTTACAAAGACCCCAGTGGAAAACCTAACTCCTAATTTATAAAATCTTCCCACCATGAAGCATAGTTATTGTGATATACACAGGAATAGGCCCATGACTATTCTTAATGGAAGTGAAAACTATACCAAAAAATTCAAATCTAGGGCCTCAAAGTATATTTCTAATACAAACCCATGCCCTACCAAAAAAACAAAACAAAACAAAACAAAAACAAAAACCCACAACAAAAAATATTTGTAGGTCCCTCAGATTTTCTCTACCTTAGTGTGTAGGAAAAAATGACTCTCCATGTAAAACCTCTTACTACATCATATTTAATACATTCAATTCAAAAAAATACATTAAATACAGTCTTCCAGTCTAATTTCCATTGTCCTATAAGTTGGAGCCCCCTTTTGTTCTGATGGAATAATATCAGAATGATTCTGATACTGTGGGAATTAAAAAAAAATGCTACTTTGATATTGTATTTTGCACCATGCTATTGTAGTTGCACACGCTCCTTATTTATGAGTCAGAGCTGTCCTATCCTGGAGGTAAGGAGTGTGCTGACTATAGATAGATATTGATTTAGCCAAGACTATCCAGTTACTGTGGTAGGCTGAAAAATGACCTCCCCAATATGTCCATTTCCTAATCTCTGGAACTTGTATACGTATTTCCTTAAGAGGAAAATGGGAGACTGCAGATGTGATTAAAAGTTCTGAAATGAGATTTTTCTAGATTATTTGGGTGGGCCCAGTATATTCACAATATATGATAAATAGAGGCAGGAGGACATCTAAGAGGAGATCAGCAAGGATATAAAGGACTTGAGCAATACTATAAATGAACTGGACCTAACAGACATATATAGAACATTCCATCCAACAATAGCAAAATATATATTCTTCTCACATGGACATGGAATATTCTCCAGGATAGACCAAAAAGCCACAGAAAAGTCTCCATAAATTTTAAAAGATTGAAATCATCCAAAGTATCTTTTCAAACCACAGTGGAATAAACTGGAAATCAATAACATAGGAAAACTGGAATATTCACAAATATGTGGAAATAAAACAACACGCTATTAAGTGAACCAAAAAGGAAATCAAATGGGAAATTAGAAAATACTTGGAGATGAATGAAAATGAAAACACAACATACCAAAACTTATGAGATGCAGCAAAAGCAGTGCTCACAGGGAAATTTATAGTTGTAAATTCCTATAATAAAAAGGATCTCTCTCAAATCAATACCCTAACTTTAGACCTCAAAGAAATAGAAAAAGAAGGGCAAATTAAATCCTAGTAGCAGAAGGAAGAAAATAATGAAAATTAGAGCAGAGATAAGTGAAATAGATTTTAGAAAAAATAGAATCAACAAAATCAAAAGTTGATTCTTTGAAAAGATCCACACATCTGACAACTCTTTAGCCAGACTAAGAAAAACAAAGAGAAGATGCAAATAACTAAAATCAGAAATAAATGTGGGAACATTATTATTGACCTTACAGAAATAAAAAGAATTGTAAGAGAATACTATGAACGATTGCTAAGTCAACAAACTGGATCACATAGATGAAACGGACAGACTCCTAAAAACACACAAATTACCAAAATTGGTATTTTATTTCATGACAAAATAGAAAACCTGATCAGATTTATAACAAGTAGAGAGATTAAATCAGCAATCAAAAGCCATTCAATAAATAATAGTCCAGGACCAATGGATTTACTGGTAAATTCTACAGAACATTTATAGAATTAGCATCAATTCTCAAAACCTTCCAAAACAATAGAAGAAGGGACACTTCCTAACTCATTCTATGAGGCCAGCATTATCCTGTTACCAAAGCCAGACAAAGATATCACTAGAAAAGAAAATTATAGACCAATACTTTTTTGAGCACCAGTACAAAAATTCTTAAAATATTTGCAAACCAGGGGCACCTGGGTGGCTCAGTGGGTTAAAGCCTCTGCCTTCAGCTCAGGTCATGATCCCAAGGTCCTGGGATCGAGCCCTGCATAGGGCTCTCTGCTCAGTGGGGAGCCTGCTTCCCCCTCTATCTCTCTGCCTGCCTTTCTGCCTACTTGGGATTTCTCTCTGTCAAATAAATAAATAAAATCTTTTTTTAAAATTTGCAAACCAAATTCAGCAACATAGAAAAGAATCGTAGTCAAAAGCCAAGTGAGATTTATCCCAGGAATGCAAGGTTGGCTTCATACATGAAAATCAATTAACATAATATGTCATTGTACCATAATAAAGGACAAAACCCATGTGGTCATCTAACAGATGCAGAAAAAGCATTTGACAAATCCAACATGCATTCATGATTACTATTTCTCAGCAAACCAAGGATAGAAGGGAATTGCCTCAACTTTATAAAGGGCATCAATGTAAAACCTTCAGCTAACATCATATTTAATGGATAAAGATTGCAAGCTATGTACTGAAGAAATGAAAGTTAACTAAATTGGGAAATAAGAAGTAAACTATTTGCAAGTGATATGGTCCTATTTGTAGAAATATTTGAAGAATACATACACACATTACACATACGTACACACACACTCCACAAAAGTCCTAGAACAAATTTAAGCAAGGTCGTGGAATGCAAGAACAGTATGCAAAACTTGTTTGTATTTCTACATATCAGCAACAAACAATCCAAAAGTAAATTTAAGAAAATAATTCAATCACAGAGAACAAAAAGGAGTAAGATAGTTAGCTGTAAATTTAACAAAAGGTCATTATTTACACAATGAAAACTACAAAGCATTGCTGAAAGTAATCCAAAATATATCAATCAATGGAGAGTTGTTTCGTGTTCATCAATTAGATTCAAGAACCTTTTATGGAAATTGACAAGATAACATTAAAGTGCATATGGAAATGAAGGGACCTAAAATAGTCAAAACAATTTTGAAAAGGGAAAGATATCAAGACCATGTGGTATTTGTATAAAAATAGCCTTATGCATCCGTGAAAGAGAATTAGATCCAGAAATAAACACTGACATTTATGTCAATTGATTTTTTTTTTTTTTAAGATTTTACTTATTTATTTGAGAGAGTAAGTGAGCAAGAGAGCACAAGCAGGGGGAATGGCGGAAGGATGAGGACAAGCAGGTTCCCCACTGAGCAGGGAGCCTGATGCACAACTCGATCCCAGGACCCGGGATCATTACCTGACCTGAAGGCGGACACTTAACCGACTGAGCCAGCCAGGTGCCTCTGGTCAATTGATTTTTTTAACAAAGGCACCAAGACAACTCAATGAGGGAAAGGTAGGCTTGTCACAAAGGGTTGTACCAGCACCATCTACAAAAATTAATTCAAAATGGATCATAGGTATCAATATAAGAGCTGAAAGTATAAAATATCTAGAAAAAAACATAGGAGAAAATCTTCTGGTTAGATAGAGCTCTCAGATACAATAGCAAAGGCACAAACCATAAGAGAAAAAACTAATAAATTGGACTCCATCACAATTAGAGCTTCTGGGCTTCAAAAGACACCACTAAGAAAATGAAGGGACAAGACATAAAGTAGGTGAAGATATTTGCAAACCATATATCTGATGAAGGACTTGTATTCAGAATATGTAAAGAACTCTTAATGCTCAAAGAGAAAACAGTCCAGTTACAAAGTAAGCAGAACAGCACATGAATGGCTAACAAGTACATTAAAAAGCTTTCAACATTTATGAGTCATCAGAGAAATTAAAACAGGAATTTACTATTGCATACCCACCAGGGAGCTTGAATAAAGAAGACAGAAAGTATCAAGTGTTATTGAGTATTGAAGAAACTGGACCTTCATAAATTGCTAGTGGAGGGTGCCTGGGTGGCTCAGTGGGTTGAGCCTCTGCCTTTAGCTCAGGTCATGATCTCAGGGTCCTGGAATCGAGCCCCACATGGAGTTCTCTGCTCAGCAGGGAGCCTGCTTCCCTCTTTCTCTCTGCCTGCCTCTCTGCCTACTTGTGATCTCTGTCTATCAAATAAATAAAATAAAAATCTTTTTTAAAATATTGCTAGTGGAAATGAGTAACCTTACAAAACAATTTGCGGTTTTTTAAAAAGTTACATAAACTTACCAAAGAATTCAGCCAACAATTCCCCCCTCAAAAATCTACCTGAGAAATGAAAATATATGCACAAATACTTGAACAATATCACAAGACTGTAAGCATTACCACAACAGCCCCAAACTGGAACCAGTTCGAGTGTCTTTCAACCTGAGAAGTAGATGAGTAAATGTGGTATATTCATACAATGGAATATTATTCCCAATCAAAAGGGATGAAATCATGATATTTATTAAAATGTGGATTTAACCTCAAAAACATGGTAAATGAAAGAAACCAGATCCACGAGGATACACACCGTGTGATTCCTTTTACATGAAATATACAAAGATGTGCGTTTATAGAGGCAGAAATTTGATCAGTGGCTGCTGGGGCTGGCAGTGCGTGAGTGCAAACGGTAAATAGGCTTGAGGACAAGTTGAGGGTGATGAAAAAGTTCAGTCCAAATCAGATTGTACTGAAGGTTGTAAAACGTCATAAATTTATTAAAAATCACTGAATTGTACACTTAATTTATGGCATATGAACTATATTCCAATAAAGTTTTTTTTTCATAAGTTGTTGGAGGGGAAAAAAATTAGCCAGGAGGGAAAAAAAAAATCAAGATTAAGCTTTCTTTAATCATATAGCTTGCTGTGTTTACTTTTATCGTAGCACTTAATTATACTTTTTCAAATCACCTGCCTACTTCTCCGACTTACATTCCCCATTGGAAATGTAAACAGAAGCATCACTAATGGATACGTTAACCGTTCTTTCCTGCTCAGGACTTTTTCCCACGCTAGGTCTTTCGGTGGAGCGCGTCTATCTCGGCCAACTGACACTTCAAGCACCTGGAGCTGAAACCAGAAGCAGAAACCAGGACGAGCCGGGAGACCAAAGAGAACAAAGGTCCACGATCCACAATTCTGAGAAGCCGTGGTTCGCAGAACTGTTCAATGCACCCTAAGAACCCAGGCTGAGAACCCCGCTGTGAGGACTCTCTGCCCTGCCAGCCAGCCCGTGGCAGGGAAGGGGTGCTAGCCTCCAGAGTGAAAGGAGGAAGTGAGAGAGTACAAAATGTTGACGAATAACCCTGTCGCACATGCTTTCTCTTATTCCAAAAAATGGTATCCCGTGGGTGGGCCGCTAGAGGCATGTGATGGCCATTTGTACCATCAGACAAACTGAGAACATTTGGTCCATGGCCCTAAAACACTGAATCTTAGAAGCTTACTATCACATTTCACAGTTTTGGGGAAAACCAAGCACGATCGGGCAGGGGTTTTGTCAAGGAAAGACCCCTGCCAAACCAGGTCCTAGGAGCTTCCTCTCTCTGCAGGCACTGGAATTATGATGTCTGAAGCAGGCCTTTTAATACTCCGGACCAGACAAAGGGTCTTATCTGTGAATCAGTTTATAGGCTAGGAGGACAGGTTTGCATCCTATCCATATTTTTCCCTGCAGAAGGCAAAGGAGACAAGAAGATGCTAGTCCTACATGTGTGCAAGTGGAGGTTTATGTGAGCTGAGCAGAGGAGGAGAAAAGGGGGGAGGCCATCCTTTAGGAAACTGGCGTGTCTTTTCTTTTTTCATTCTTTTTTTTTTTTTTTTTAATTTATTTATTTATTTGACACAAGAAGTTGGCAGCAGCAGGCAGAGGGGAGAGGGAGAAGCAGGCCTCCGGCTGAGCAGGGAGCCCAATGTGGGATTTGATCCCATGGCTCTGGGATCATGACCTGAGCTGAAGGCCGACGCTTAACCAAAGAGCCACCCAGGCTCCTGAAACTGACATTTCTTCAGAGCCCCCTCGCCAAGCACCATTTTCTTTGATTGAGTCCTTCCAGGAACCTTGTGGGATGGGGATTTTACCTACATTACAGATCAGAGACTAAGGCTCAGAAATCTGTCCTAACCATCAAATAGGTAACATTATACATCAGCTACAGGTAAGTACTTGCAGCTCCAGATTTAGAGTGATGGGCGTTATGTATTTAGTAAGTGGCAGAGCAGGTTTAAATTCGGGTCCCTGTGAGCCCCGAGCCCCTGTGCCTTTATACCACACTGTGTCCAGTCAGGTTCTGGTAGTTTTTAAAAAACTGTTTGGCCTTTCAGCTTCGGCTGTCTGACTTCTTGTTTCTGGATGATAATAAGCCAGCCAAAAGTCCTCCTGGGAATTCTTTCCTCCCTGTAGGGCCCGAAGAATAGAAAAAAACACCACTGTGCCCTTGAAGTTTCCCTAACAATCCCAACTATAAAGCCTGAAGTCAATGCAGAGAGGATATTATTAACAAATGTTTTCGGCAACGTCTTCAGAGGGTTCGCAGCCGCCCACGCCACTTGTGAAATCTTAGGGAAGAAACCCGATCTGGAAAATGGTTGGGAACCACAAACCCCAGTATCAGACGTCTAAGAGGAGGAGGTCCGTTGCCTTCAGAGCACTTGTTTTATCATGGACAATAAAAGTGTTCCAGTTGATTCAACAAAAAATAACCCAAAACAAGGCTATTTATTTATAGGACTACGGCTTTCATTTCCTTGGCCTTCAGATCTTTAGCGGCACATTCTGAGGAGCAGATGCTGTCATATAAGGAAGACCACCTGCTTTCCAGGGCATTTCTGCAACAAATAGCTTTGAGAGAGAGGGAAAAGAAAGATCACAGGATAAAAAGGAGAGAATTAGAAATGGGGAAACGGGAAATTAAGAAGTTGGCTTAATGCATCGCTTCTGAATTATTCAACTGCTAAAAAGCTGACAGATTTCTTTTGACACTTGACTGTCTCACTCTGGGTCTATATCCATATTCCACTTTTTAAGGACCTACTTTAAGAGAATTCTGTCCATCTGCACATATCTGTGACATATTTATCGTTCCTTGCAAAATGTAGACATAAAAAATTTATAGAACATTAGGTATTAATTAAATGGTATCTTAGTTTTAGAAAAGTTGCGCAGCTTTAAAAGAACTCCCAGGGGTGAATCTTTGGGTAAAGAAATCTTCTTTTGGAAATTAAAATAGCTTATACTCTCTGCTCCCCCTCACAACCCCATTACTTAGTACTTTCAAATTTCAAAGTTTCTAAAACTTTGTTAAACTCTTACTTGAGGCAACAGGTATGTCTTGAGTCCCTTGAAATTATAGCCTCAAAGCCTCGGTCCCCACATGCCAAGGAAAATAAGACATTAAGGAAATTATTCATATAATTCCAACCAAGTTAACACACTCACCTGAAACATACCAGTAATAAAAGTCATAAAAGGAAAAGCTTGCAGTTTGGAAGTCTCAGGAAATAATTTGTTCTAGAAAGCTGTATTTTCCATATGCTGAAATTTTTCCTTTTATTAAACACCCAAACATTGTTATTTTAAATTTTAACTGGTTTTAAGATCTTTCTCAAATATATCAGACATTACTTTGCCTTCTTAACAATGTTTATTTAACTATAATTTACTCTATCTATACTTTCAAAAAGGATTTCAGAGAACGACTTAAACTATGCTCCACACATACTTTGAACTCTTTTTGATGTCCTGGGGTCTTCATATCAAACACCAGTGACAGTATGAGACTATAACAAGGCAATGTCCTTGGAGAGATAAGCATATCAAGTCATCGTATTCTGTGGTGGCCATATCATCTTGTATTTTTTTTAATTCTTATATCAGTTTTTTTTTTTTAAGATTTTATTTGTTTATTTGTCAGACAGAGATCACAAGTATACAGAGAGGCAGGCAGAGAGAGAGAGAGGGAAGCAGGCTCCCTGCTGAGCAGAGAGCCCAATACGGGACTCGATCCCAGGACCCTGGGACCATGACCCGATCCGAAGGCAGCGGCCTAACCCACTGAGCCACCCAGGCGTCCTTATGTCAGTTTTTTAATGTTGCTCTGTCTCTTCCCTTGCTGCCAAGCAATGAATTTCATTCATGTGACAAGGCTACATCTGATGGTTCCCTCCTTCTCACAAAGTATGGCTAATATTCCACAAGCATGGAAAGCAGATGACCCATTAGAATAAAAAGGTGCTAAGTAAGGGCTTAAGAGACGTTCTGCTGGGAGTAACACACAAACATGTTAGAGCTCTTCTGATGTGTTGCTCAGCAACCAGAAAGAAGCAGGTTGAAATAGCTTTCCTTGAATAGAGGTGACAGATGAAATGTTGAACCCACCATATTTGAGATATACTTATGCTCAAAATTATTTGTCGATCCAAATTCAAATTTCACGGGATATTCTGCATTTCTATTTGTTAAACTTGTCAACTCTAAGAGGCACTGCTGACCAAGAGCCTCCAGGCTCTTCACTGCAATGGTTAAGTGGAGGTGCCCTGACTCCAACCATGTGGCTCTCAACAAATTCTTTAATTCTAGACATTGTGGCAGCAGAAATATTCATTGAACAAGGACTGAAGTGCTGGTATTGATCCTCATCTTGTTTTTGTGCCCTAGCCCTTTATCTGCATGGCTAAATGAAGAGCCTAGGGGCTAGGCTGGCTCTTCCCCACCCCCCACCCCGCTAGATTTTGCTGATGTTCTTGTGCCTATGTTGTCTATGGTTGGGGAATCTTAGAACTTGAAACTGAAGAGCATTCTTAGTTCTGCTAATGAAACTATTTAAAGTGACTTCAATATACCTATCTTCAAATGTTGATTCTTCTGGGATATTTAACTTCCTGGACCATACTCTGCAAAGTGACCATTAGAATTTACAGTCTTGCCTGGGACAGCTTAACAAAGGAGCCAAGAATATATGGTGGGGAACTGATAGTATCTTCAATAAATGGTGTTGGGAAAACTGGACTCTTTCCTTACACCGTGCATAAAAATCAACTCAAAATAGATTAAACATTTGAATGTAAGACCTGAAACCATAAAACTCCAAGAAGAAAGCATAGGAGATAAGCTCTTTGGCATTGGTCTTGGCAACGATGTTTCAGATTAGACATTCAAGGCGAGGGCAACATCACTGGTGTCCCAGAGTTACCCATGCATCCTTAGATCACAAACTTCTCTCTCTTCTGAAGTAACCCATTATTCTAGTTTCTTTGGCAATAATTTCTTTTCTTTCCTTTATATTTTTACCATCTACATATGTATTCCTGAAGAATACAGTTCAGTTACCTTATTTTTTTACATTTCTAAAATGGGTTTGTGCTGTATTCATTACTCTTTCCTTTTTTTCACTCAACAATATATTTATATTCACCCATATTGTTCTGTGTAACTGAAGTTTTTTTTTTTTTTAAATTGACTATGTCTTTCTTTCAGTGGACTCTCAGCATCACAACCCTTCTGTTCACCGCTATAGTCCCACCACTTCTTAAATTGTGCTCGAAAAATAATTTTGTGTGTGCGAAAACCAAAACCATCTATACTCACAGAGCTTACTGTCCACACCAACATAACTTCTTTATACCAGTCTTACTCAATATTATTTCATTATTCCAGGAAAATCCTGCCCAGGAACATAAAAGTTGCAAGTAGTTTTATTTTTCATTTCAGAAACTTCCTTTAAAAACTCACTTAAATAAACATTAAACTCTCCAGTTCTTCAATAGATAGCATCAAACAACTGAAACATCTAATTATTCTCCAAGATTCTTTGAGCACTTGCCTCTCTTGGCTCTGCCTGGCTGTAGCCACCAGTGCTAGACTACCATATCCCACTTCTCACCTAGCCTGAGTCATGTGCCCACATTGAATGACTCGCCTTTAACCAGACTCCAGAACCCCATATGAATCTCGTGATTTTTGCCCTCTGCACTCAGAGATGCACTCAAAATCTGTCAAGATCCTACGTGGCAATTACACAGTATTTGCTCTATAACTAGGACCCTAACCATGGTAAAACTGAACTCAGCTTTGTATTATTAACAGGTCGTTTTGATGATATTTTCAGGCAGCCATTGTTGTGCATTTGATTGACTTTGTAAATGAACTGAAGAAACCACAGGCAGCATATTCGGGTTTGGTGTGCTGTGTCCCCACGCAGCATTCCTGCTAACTGCTAAAGAAGCCAGTACTTTGCAAAGAATAACAGAGAGGCAAAGCTTTTCATGGAAATGAAATTACAAAGGCCTGATACTTAAAGATTCTACTTTATGCAGAAGCATGAGGAAAGTCTAAGAATAGATCCTCCGAACAAGATACTAATGATTCTCCATAACTCTCCAAGGATTTACAAATAGAACATCAAAACAAGACTGCAGAGCCCACACTTATGCTTTCTAAGGAAAAGTAGAGAGCGTACTGTCAGGGTGTCTGGACAAATATGCTTCATGACCACTAAGCTTGCTAATGCCTAAAACATACTGACCCTGAGAAATTAGAGTTCCACTCATAGCAAGAGATGAAGGGCCCAGAGTTTCTAAGCATCGCCATTGTTAGAACCATAACTGATGTCTCACCCTCTGCTTAAAGGGTCATCTCAGGATAAAACAACAGTGTAATAATCGATGAGAACGTGGGCACCTTTGAATAGAGTTTTTTTTTTATCCATGGGATGAACATCCATACCCTAATCCTCAGAAACTGTGAATGTTACCTTACATGGCCAAAGGGACTTTGAAGATATGATTGTTAGGGTCTGAGACGGGGAGATTATCCTGGATTACCTAGTTGGCCTGATGGAATCACAGTAATCCCTGTAAGAGATACAGAGGAGGAGCCGGAGTCAGAGTTAGGAGAAGGGGCCGGATGAGAGAAGCAGAGATTGGAGTGATGGTCTTTGAAGATGGAGGGAGGGGCCATAAACCAAAGAAGGCAAAAAGCAGGAGGAGGCAGGGAAACAAATTCTCCCCTCAGAGCTTTTGAAAGGAAGCTGCCATGCTACCACCTTCACCGTAGCCCCGTGAAACTGATTTTGGACTTCTGACTTCCACAACTGTGAGAATAAAGGTGTTGTGGTGAAAGACACCAAGTTTGGGGTGATTTCTTACAGCAGCCATAGGAAACTTATTCAAGCAGATACTATACACGGTCCCACTAACTATCTTAAGACTCTGTATTCCTTTTGGATCATTACATAACGAATTAGTACAAATGTGATGGTTTAAAACAACACACATTTTATTATCTTGGCTTTCGTAGATCAGTTCAGGCATGACTGAGCTGGGTTCTCTGTTCAGGGTCTCACAAAGCTGCAGTCAAGGCCTTGACTAGGGCTGGGGGTCTCTTCTGTGCCTTAGGATCTTCTTCCAGGCTCGTGAGGTCATTGGCAGAATTCGTTTTCCTGCAGCTCTAGAACTCATGGTGTCCTGGAGAGAGGCTCTGTATCTTCCATATCTGACCTCTAGACTGTCTTAAAAAGGTCTCATCTGATTAGGTTGGGCTCACTCAGGATAATCTCTTTTTTGATTAATTCAAAAGTCAACCGACTTGGGATTTTAATTAATCCTCAAAATCTTGGGACGCCTGGGTGGCTCAGTTGGTTAAGCAGCTGCCTTCGGCTCAGGTCATGATCCCAGCGTCCTGGGATCGAGTCCCACATCGGGCTCCTTGCTCAGCGGGGAGCCTGCTTCTCCCTCTGCCTCTGCCTGCCATTCTGTCTGCCTGTGCTCGCTAACCCCCCAAATAAATAAATAAAATCTTAAAAAAAAAAAATCCTCAAAATCTTTCCACCTTTGCCATGTAACGTAACCTGACTATGGGAGTGATACCCCATTCTTTTCTCAGATCCTACCCACACTCAAGGGGAGGAGATTATACAAGGTGGTATATCAGGTGGTGGGGATATCGGTGGTTATCTTAGAATTCAGCCTCCTGCAGACACATAAAATGTCATTTATTCTATGCAATGTACTATTTAACATGGTTAGTGGATGCTGATATACATATATTTAAGGTCATAAATTTAGCTAAAATTCTCATTCACCAATCCTATTTTTTTTCCATAAAGTCTCAGTTTCCTAAACTAAAAATTTTCATATTTCTAGGATTTACTGAAAATCGAACCCTGGCCATAGAGGTTGTTACTTTTCTAGATACGAATATATGTTCAGTGTGTATGTAAATATACATAATACGAACAAAATTTAAATATATATATATATATACATATACATATATATATATATATATATATATATATATATCTTTATGCTGGAAGCTATTCTGTTTTATTGATTAGGAATCTCGGTCAGTGAAAAACAAATTGAGTGACCTAGAATTATGAAAGAAACGAGAGAGTGGAGGCCTAGAGGTCTGGACAATTCTTGTTCAAAGTGCTACCCACTGTACCATAATATAATCAGTGTTTGCCTCTCAGAAAACACGTTATGAGCTCTATATTAGAATTCAGATTTATATGCTATTGATGGCAATAATTTCCAGCAGTACAGTATAATACAAGTCCTCACAAATGCTGGCATTTTCCCTTCACACCCCTAGGGAAGCTTTAATCTACCAACATTATCAATTAAGCGCTAATCCTGTGTTCTTTATTGCCTCGTGTGTGTGTTTAAGAAATTGACATGGCCTCATTGCTCAATGCGCACATACTATTTATAAGGTTCATGTCCTTGCCACTTAATCATGGAATCCAATAATTTATTATTCATTTCATTTAGGACAATTAATGGTTTTGTTGGCAATCATTTTACAGCTACAATTTGGCAGTCCTGATTAAGTCAAGTCCAGTGACCTAATGAAAAATAATCAGAAAGAAATAAGAAAGAGAGAGAGGAAGGAGAAAGCTCACATCTTTATTTTGTATTCTCTTCATTCAGAGCTTTTTCATAGAAGCCATGGGTCAGTATAGATCAAGTTTTTATTCAATATGCTGACCCTTTAGTCCCAGAAGGGGTAGGTTTAGAATTTTCTCTAACGTTCCATACCACAAAAATGCTTCTGTTTTTTTTTTTTTTTCCCCCTTCTTATTTGCCTTCTCATGGAAACCAGAATTTCTAGCGCAGAGGACACAACTCTGGGACAGAAGCTAGGGGTTGTGGCTTCTCCCCCCAGCTCTGCCTCTAACAAGTTATGTGATTTTAGCAAATAACTCAGGGCCTTGGTTGTACACCTAAGAAATAACAGAGGACTTGTAAGCTCCACCCAGCTCTAAAATTCTATGAATTCTCTATTGAACTAAATCCAAATGAAATTCAGAATCTTTATTACAAAACATTATTTTGTGTCACGACTTTGGTATTACTACTTTTATTGCTTTTTAATAGCTCGGAAACAACTCATATTCACTATAATAGCAAAGTAGAAATGAAACAGGGAGCAGAAATCTTGATAAAACTGCCATCTTATGAGCACTTCATGTGTACCTGGAAACATGCTAAATGCTTTGCACTTGTATTTGATCCTCAGGACAATGTTCTAATAGGATGATTACCTCTGTTTTACAGATGAGGAACTGGAGGCTTAGGATGGTTAGGGGTCATGCCCAAGGTCTCATTGCTAAGCTGGAGAGCCACAGAGCTCAAACTGGAATGTGCACCCCTGAACTCCAGAAACTGTGCTTTTAGTTTTTCCCATCACTACCTGTCCCTTGTGCAGTAGTCAATCAAGCCCAACATTGCCCCACTGGGGGGTTACCCAGACTGGTAGTGAACCCTGTGGTTCCCACTCTCCCTTCCACACCCTCTTTGGATGACAAGGGGTAGAGGTCGAAAGGCTTGTAGGTGTGGGCTCATTCCTTTCAGCTTTCAAGTATTCCACTTCTCAGGGTCTCGGGTTGTCTCATCAGCTTTAAGAATCAGGGTAGTTAAAAGGCAGAGCTCCCTTTGGCAAATCTGGAAGACTGCCTAACTGTGTCCCGGATGGCTCCCCTTTACTGACATGGAACTGCCAGCAGAAATGGACCTCTGTTTTTTTCCCAGTCTTGGAGAAATTATTGTCAGATGAATGCAGGACATGTCAAAATTTAAGACTGATCAAAAGGGTAAAAGTAAAAAAGTTAGAGTCCCCTAGAATTTAATAGTGGGATGAACATTAGAAATCAGTTTTTTTCCTAGATGGTAAGAAGTGATTCAATGGGTTTGGACAAGTCACTCAGCTACACAGCACAGTAGGAACAGAACTGACACCCAGTTTCTTGACTCTCTTGGTTTGCTGCTGTACCTGCAATGGGGGAGTTCTGATGTAGAAAGAACACAGGACACATGAGAGGGGAGTGCAGAGACTAAAAGGGGTAGTAGACTTTACAACTGCAAACCAAAGAATGCCAAAGAGTGCCGGTTAGCCACCAGAAGGAGGGTGGGAGGCAAGGAAGGATTCTCCGCTACAGCCTTGAAAGTTCTTCTGACACCTTGATTTTGGACTTTTAGCCAGAACTGTGAGAAAATATGTTTCCTTTGTCGCAAGCCACCCAGTGTGTTTTGACAGCCCTGGGAGACTAATATACTTGTTGATTTAAAGTAATAATTATTGCTGCCCCTTGGATGTAATTTGTGATGGGTGTGGGAGAAGACAGAGCAGAATATTAGGAAAGCATGGGCATTGAGAGTCAAATGCCCTGAGTTCAAAAAAGGAAGAACACATTCTATGTACTTACCTTCCCAAATGTAAACATGCTTGGCAGTTGTTGGGGTTTTTTTGGTTTTTGTTTTTTTTGCATAAACCTTCCTGCAATTTTGTGTATAAACATAGATATGCTTCTTTTTTTTTTTTTTTTAAACACAAGGGGAATTATCGTACTCTCTTGTCACTTTTTTCACTTATCATGGACATATTGCACATTGGCCACAAAAAGATTTGTCTCACCTTTTGATGGCTACAAAGTTTTCATTGTAGGACTCTACACAATGTATGTTACCATTCTCTGTAGAAGGACATTTTGTTTGTCTCTGGTGTTTTACTATTTTTACATACTAGTACAATGCTAGCTGTATTTGGCAAATATACCTATGGGATAAACTCTTAGAACTAGAACCTATAGGTCCAAGAGCATGTGTTACCAATCACCTTCCCAAAGGACTGCTCCCCATTTTCACCTCTCAGGATTTGAGAAGACCCGTTTCCCCACACCACTGGCCACACCAGGTGGAGTCAACAACTTTAATCGCTACTGGGCAATATTTTTCATATTCCTCAGATGTTATTGGGTGTGGATAGGGAGAGAAAACTTTCTATGC
Source organism: Mustela erminea (assembly GCF_009829155.1). Lineage (NCBI taxonomy): Eukaryota > Metazoa > Chordata > Mammalia > Carnivora > Mustelidae > Mustela > Mustela erminea. Next base: position 48,754,745 of record NC_045625.1, on the reverse strand, counting down.
TGGGAATTATGACCCAACCTCAAAAATTCTACTTCATGTTATTTTTCTTCTCTAAGAGAAAATATCCTTCCCAGAGAGATTACTTTGTAGCATTGTTCCCTGAACCCTGCCGCCACCCGGGGGTTAATCCCAGCCATCCCTCATCACCTTTCAGGGGATTCTCACCATGACCAGAGAAATATTTTGACTTTCCAAATCCTGGATTGAGGACTTGAGTGAACTTCAGGCTGACCCATTAATCTTATGTCAGATAAATTTGTCTGTAGTGCATTGTACCTGAGGTCTCTTTTCCAGTTGACTCAGATTTTATTTGGTGAGTGTTTGGCATTGACTGACAACATCTCCAGGATATCAGGAGACAGACTTGATACCCTCAACCAGAGGGCCTGCCCCAGCAGGCTGCTCTATTTATTTGGGATAGCTTGCCTCTTATTCACCCTGATTCTGTATGTGTGTACATTGGCTTCTCAGCATCTGGCAGAGCCAGGTCCCAAAACCTCCTTTCCTGGCTAATTCCTCTTTTCCAGGAGACTCATGAGCAGAGTACGTTGGAGGGACCCCACAGCCTCTGTTCTTATCCCAGTTTATCCCTGTCTGCTTGCAGACCTCCGAGACTGATGCCCGGAAGCAGCAGATCTGCTATTCTGCGCAGCTAGCATACCCCCCGCCCCAAAAGGGGCCGCAGCCCCTCATGCCACCCGCCCCTGGGCTCCGCAGGGGCATCTCTCTGCGTGACTGCTCCAGGGCACCGTCACCAGCTGGCTGCCTGTCAGCTGCGTGAGATGTAAATGTCCCTGTGCTTCCAGCCCTCCTCTACCTTTTCTTGACATTTTGCTGTAATCTGGGAAAGGGAGCTAGGAGATGCTTTGAATTCCCCACCTCTAGTCCCCGTGGAGGGGGCAGGGACAGTGGGGGCTGCAGCCTGTCTCCCGGAGTGGATCTGAAATTCTTTCTCAAAACAAATCCAGATATGTAGGTTATGGATATGTTACCACAGTAAAAAAGAAGAGAAAAGAAAAAAAAAAGGAACAATAACAACCAAAAACAAATGAAAAGCTGAGTGCATTCTATTATTTTCCTTCCAAAAAAGTCACCAAAAATAAGGTCTTTGATCCAAATGGTATCTCTCCCTCTTGCATGATAATGTGTCTTTGTAGAGAAACAGGAGGGCAAGTGTGCCCTTCCAGGACAGGACTTCCCAAATGCCAAGGATGCTGGAAATATACGTATGTCAGTGGTGTAGTGCTGGGATACGAAGCTTAGCCTTTTGTAGATCTCACTCGGACAGCAAATGATTGTCATGAATTTGAACTTCAGAAATCTGTCTCATAGTTACAGTGGAGGCGTGGATATTTTCATCTCTGGATTGCCTCGAACCTTCCCTTCCCGCGGGTCTCCGCGCCATCAGAGCACACATGGTCAGGTGGGAGGCGTAATAAACAAACAGTGCGCACAGCTTTCGTTTTCATAAGCTTCACAGCCTGGCTGCTTGCTCTTTGGGGCTTCAGGGAAGGCTACCTTCATCTCCTGTTCCCCCTTCCCAGAAGCTTTGCACCACCTCTCGAATGGACCAGCTCTCCCTGGGAGGAAATGGCAGACACCGTGCTCTGTATACCCCAGCCCGAGTCTGGGCAGGATCTGGGCAGGGAACCACAGAAAAGATAAAAAGATGTGAGAAATGAGGTAGAGGGCCCCAAACCAGAAGGGGGTAAAACGTGGCAGCAGGAAGAACCACGGAGAAGGATGTGGATCCCAGCAATATGACCTGATTACCGCGCCTTCTCACATGCTGTATTAGAAATACATTAGCAGCTGAATTGCTATTCACTCGACTCTGCCAGTGTCTGAAAATCATTTTAAATACCATTTAGTAGCATTTAGATTATTTTATGATAACACAGTACCCATTGAAAGGATTATTAAGCTCGTATTTGCAGTGGCCTGGGAAAAAAAAATAATAAAACTTATCTCTTCGAAAGATGACTCCCACAATTGCCCCTTCAGCAATTATTCATCTAGGAGCCTCTCTGCCTACATTAGAACCTGCGGTAAATTGGCATATGCTAATTCAGGCCTCTGCTGTGGGTTTCTCCTATAGGAGTTCAGGCTCTCATTACCTACCCATTGATGCACAGGATCCTGGACTCCATTTCCTCCAGTTTGGTGTCGCTGTTACAGTGTTTGCTCTGAGCCAAAGTAATTTCTCTTCCTTTCCATATACCTATTGCTTCTCTGATAATGGGTTTCTAGGGCAATATTGCAAATAATAAGCCAATGGTCAGAGCTCGCGTGCTTGCCTCCAAAAATAATACCTCATTAGGCAGCAGATCTCAGCTTTTCCCCGCGGAACAGGGAGATTTTATAAAAAGCATCACTCTTCACGGCTCACAGAAGCCCATAACTCACTCAAGGAAGATAATGTTGCAAAGTGAAAGCTGGTGAGTTTCTTAGCAAGCATGTTGGGGGGGGCTTGCAGTGATGGGCGACAGTGATACGGCTTGGTTTGGGCAGGCCAATGTTGTACATCTCTTCCCAACTCCAGGTTCAATGACTTGCTGTCAGGCAGGTAGCCTATAATTGGCCATGAATATTGGGAAATGCTACAGATGGGAATTTTGTTTCTCCCTCCCATCCTCTGTCTCTGCCTTTTCTGTTTTTCATAGAGCTGATGATTAAGCATCTGCCACACTCCCCCACCTCACTGGACACTCGGAGCAAAATGGTTCCCCAGACACGGCTGGTTGGAAACCAAGACTCATTCATTGCTGGTCCCTCACCATGAAAGTGGGCTGGCTGTTCCCTGAGAAGCACCACCTCTGACACCAGACTCATTATTTCTATCCAATTCATTTAATCCAATACCTACAACTCCAGCTTCTCGCCTATTCCCCTGGACTGTAACCAAGAAGCTTCTGGAGTGAAAGTACCATGAGCCTGATTATACTTAGTTTTGAAAGGGAAAATCCTTCTTCTTTTCAGTAATTTACTTTGAGGTTGGAAGGATAGTTTAGGGTTTCACAGGCTTCAGGAAAATGGGAAAGAATTGCTTCTGTTATTACATCTATTGTTTTCCTAAAACACTGGAAGCCAAACGAGTCCCAACGTCTGTTTTTAATTCCTTTAGCTTAAGGCTTTAATTATTATTGAATCAAAATTTCATTTTTTAAAACTCTTATTATATTGTACGTGAAAGAGAAAGATTTTCATGGGGGATGAAAGATACAGAGGAAAGGGGATTCACAAGAATGAAGTTTCCAATTCTAAATGTTCTCCCTTTATCATTATTTTTAGAACCAGCCTGGACTGTAACAGTATTGTTTAAGGAATATTTTAATTACACAAGCCCATCGTTCAAAAATACGAAGTGTAAAGTACAAAATCAAAAGTAACATTTCCTATTGATGCTGCACCTCGACCCACCATTCATAGTTAATTATTGGCAAAATTTTACAGAGTACCTTTCCAACTTAAAATAGTACATTTGAGTGCTAAACATACTATTGTACTTGATTATTAAATATTCATCATAAACTCACAATAGTTTCCATTTTTTTTCCAAATATGCTTTTACTCATACATACAGACATCAAACAATGCTCATTAATATTAAAAACCTGGCTGGCTTGCTGCATTAATTACAAAAACCTGTGGTTTTGTTGCTCCCCCCCCCTTGGAATATTTTTTCCACTAAACCTGAACACAGTAGAGAAAATGCAGAGGAAGTGAGAATCCAGAAGCCCACTCAGCTCTAAGGGCATTCTCTGCCCCCAAGAGATATGTGATCCCAGAAGAAGGTACCCTGCCAGGCCTCCCGTGTCATCATAATTCCGCCTTCTCAGACCAGAGGAAGGGATTCTTGGGTAGACTCAAGTCCATTAAAAAACAACAACAACAAACGAAACAAAACAAAAAACCCTCACAAAACGCTCACAACAGCAGCCCTCTGTTCTCTCCCCTCCAACCTATCAAGGGCTCATGTCTTCAAATACAAATCCCAGGGTCATTTATGGGACCACGTGGCCCATAGAATGTGTGTTGGGTGGGGGGGCATCTGCTTCAGGGCCTCTCACCTCTGTTCCCCAGGGCCTGGAAATTTGAGATTCATCCGCAATTCATACGGAGCCCCCAGCCTCCCAGCGTACTGCTCATTTGCCTTTGCCCCTTTCTGATTCCCACACCCTCCCAAGGGAGGAGGGTGGATCTTGCTGCTTTTAAAATGGACTTTGCTAAGGGCACTCGCTTAGCCTCAGGCCTTGGAGCAGTTTCCTTGTCAGGAGAAGTGGGTCGTGCCCAAGTACCTCATTAAAGGCTCCTCTGTGGCTGGGGGGAGCCTCCCCTCCTTGGTATTGTTTCCATTGTTACTGTGTCAGTCTTATCTGGGCAGCGAGCCGTCTATTTCCGTCTATTTCCAGACCTCTCGCCTTTGCTCCTCCACTTCCCCTTCCTGTTTTGTGCATCGCTCAGCTTCCTGGAGCCCGCAGCTCCTACAGCCTGGACAGCCCTGACCTAATTGAGAAACGCGATATGGGAATGTTTGGGCTTCACCCCAGAGCATCACGGAGCCGCTGGGAAGACGACACTGGACGCTCGCAGGGTGTGTGGTTAATATGCACACATGGGAGCGCCCTTGCAGGAGGTTATTTGAATACTTATGCACCACCCCCTACACACACACACTTCCACTATATGCTCTCTTCTAGAATGTTGATGCAAGGGAATGGCCGCCTTCTTGAATAAAATACAGCCCAAATCCTCCAACGGTGGCTGGTGAAGTTTAAATTTCCTACAGTGGGAAATGGCTGGGTTGTCTGTGTCTGGCTGTTGTCTGGATTTGGGGCTCATTTTCATTGCCTCTCTGCTTCCCCATCACGCTAGTCTAAGGATTAGAAGTCAGACCCTGGTTCATTCTGGCCTCAGCTATGGATATTCATTCATTCAATAATTATTTATTGAGCACCTATAGTATACCAGACTTTGTTCTAAATGCCAGTGATATTGAAGAAGATTCCTGATTCTCTCCAGGTTTCCTATAGTACAACTGGGACAAGAATGGAATGTTTACATAAGAATAGATGTTAATAACAGGGACATAAATAGAGAGACCCCAAGAAATTGAAATTATCTGGTTTACAAGATACACTTGATCTCTGGGGTTCATATAGCAGGCCACATGAGAAATCGCAGCCTTGATATTAGACTCACCACTCAGGAAACCATTTACATAAATCTCCTACCCTCAGAGCATAGACCCCACTGCTCAAGTCTCAAAGAGAGATAATATTTCCTCTCCCTATAGCTTAAAGCCTGTCTTGTTCTGCAGGAGGCAAAACGGATATAAAGTCTTCATGTGTTTTTTGGATGCTCTGTAGCCTTCCTTTCTCTCTTTCCTACTTGATCTAAGAAAGATTTTTTTTTTTAATGTGTTGATTTACCATCTCTAGTATTTTTCTTTCAGCTTCTACTTGTATGTGTATGCCTGTTTTTATTGTGTTTATTTTAATACATAATATATTTGGTTCATAAAGGTTTAGAGCAGTAGTTCCTTCCTTGTGGAATGAAACCATGGCCAATAAAAACAGCTGTCTTTGTTCTGTTTAATGATTTCTGATGTGAATTAGCTTTCCATAACATTCTGATTCTCATTTCCTTTATATTTTCAGCTTTTTAAATACATTTATGCATCCTTTTCTTTTTATCTTTTTCGAGTCACTATTTTTTTTTTAGCTATGTCACTTTAAAATAGTATGTAAATGAATTTTGTTTTTTGATCTCCATGAAGTATTGGTCTTTTAGCAGGGAGAATGAAGTATTTACCAAAAATATGTCAGACATCTTGGGTTACAAACTGTATCTCTCAAAATTTCTTTTGCTCCTTTATATTCTCACATTCAGTATGATAGAGGCAAGCTAAATTTTTTGTTCTTCCTTTATAGAAAGTCTTTTTGGTCTGTTTGGATGCTTATGGAACAGAACTTCTAAAAATTGTGGTCTGTGCAACCACGGGGGTCCCTGAGACCCTTCAGGGAGTCCATGAGGTCAAAACATTTTTCTAATTTTACTAAGATACTGTTTTCTTTCCCAGTGTTGACATTTGCACTTCATTTGCTAAAGCAATGGAGCCTTAGCAGGAATCAAGGCTGTGGCACCAAATTGTACTATTAGTGCCTGGATATTCCAGTCACTGATAAGGAGAGGAACATATAAGTCATTTCCACAACATGTCTAAGAATGATGACTATCTTGAGGAGAAGAAAACCCTTGGGCAATTTTTGGAGTTGCAAGTTGAAGTAGTCATGTTTTTTATAGAGCATTCCTTCTTACCTGAAGGAACAATTAACAAACTATGGTAACTCAACCTTGGATTTTTGTCAAACCTTTTTTTTAATGGACCGAGACTGTCACTTTGAGGAAAAGAATTTGTTGTCACGGATAATATTTAAGCTTCCTAGCAAAAATTAGAGTTTTGGACAACTTGAACCACCACTGTGAGCTTGTCAGCTTTGCAATACTTCAGGCTTTTCTGATGATATCAGCAGTGATATCAATAAATGTGATCTTTAATAATTATATGATGAAATGTGTCCACATTTGGAAGGTCTTCATAGCTTCATATTTCCAAATGACCAATGAATGATGTCATAATATATGGGCAAAGATCCATTTAAAGTGTAAGACAGACCAATGGATTTTGCTATAACTGAACATGGAAGTTATTTAATATAATTGCATTTTCCAAATTATAATCAACCTTTCATAACTACCACTTTTCAAGTTTCAGTGCAGCATTTTAAAAATATCTATAATCATCTGAAAAGGCTGTTAAAATACTCTTTTTTCCAACTACACATCTGTGTGAAGCTAGATATTTTTCAAGTACTTCAACCAAAATAACATGTTAAAACTGACTGAAGGCAGAAGTAAATGCAACTCCTTCTGATTCTCCTAAGCCAGACGTTGGAGAAATTTGCAAAAATGTAAACCAATGTCTCTCTTCTCGTAATTTCTTTGTTTTGGAAAATGTAGGGCTTTTTTCATTAGAAGAGGCTACTTATATTAACTTGTAATGGGCTTATTTTTTCAATAAAAACCTAAATATTTTCTTCACATTCTACATTCTGGTTTCTAATATGGCAAACATTGACCGATAAAATCTATATAAGCAGGGTCCTCCCCACATATGTCCCAATCGCACCTTTCCTGACAATTTCATGAGTCTAGGTTAATAACCACTCGGCTCTGAGCATGTCAAGAAGACCTTCTGTGCTGTGCCCATTGTACAAGATAATTGCAAGAGATAACTGCTTATCTTTTATCATGAAGTTGCCTCCCATCTCATCTACCATCTCTCAGTTCTTCCCTTACATGTCCTTTTCTCAAGCAAGACTTCCCCTGATGTTCCAGATTAGATTAAGTGCCCTTACTACACACTTCATACCCAGCTGCATTTCTCTGCACACCGTTCAACAGACGTGCACATACTCAAAAAAGGTCTGCTTCTCACAAGATTCAAAGTCCCCGAGGGTAGGAACCTTGTCCAAGTTCACAACATGATTTCCAACATCTAACATAGTGCCCAACACTTAGTAAGTATTAAACAAATATTTTAAGTAAGTCATTCTTTAATACATTTGAATATCCCAATGTCCCTTAAGAAGGTTAGTAAGACTTCTTTTTATTACCATGTACTCATTTTCAGTCTTAATATTTCATTTTTCCAAGTAGTGTGTCTTGTGTATTTAAAATTCCTTTTGCCCTGATCATTTTCCTTTTTCAGGAAGGATTTCTCGTTTTGTTTTTGTTTGGTCTTTTTCATTCCTTTCCCTTACCTATCCTGCTGGCTCATTTAGCTTAGAAAGAAGTAAACTTCTTATAGCTATGCTCTTCCCAGAGACATGCATTCTGTCTAGAACCTCACTTAACCAATAGGCATGTGTCCACACAGACAATTTGTGCAGGCAGGCAAGGCCAGACTTCCTTGGAACCATGGTCTCATTTCTGAACTGTTGAGGAAATTCCACCTGTACTTCTTTTGGATGCAGATAATTCCATTCCCAGGTGGGATGTTGAGTACCACAATCAGAGACAGGGCTTTAAATGCATGTCCTTGCAAGCAAAATTGTACTTGTATTTAAGTCTCATTTAAGGTCTTAGTGACTTCTCATCATCCTTTCTGAGAATACATTTGAAGGATGGGTGTGGCCCCCGGGGACAGGCAAAGCCAGGGGAGAAGGCAGAGAAGTGCTACTGCGTCTCCATTTTATTGTGCACTGCACTGGCTCTTCACCCACGACCCTCACAGACTTTATTCAACCTATTTTTATAGTGTAGTAACGTACGAGAAGCTGCCAAAGGAGCTGGTGCTTTCTATATGGTCTGTATTCATGGAGACTACCTACCTTGAAGCAGATCTTTGTTCTCAGAAGACTTACTGGAACAGCCCCCTTAGTTAGGAAAATAGACAAGTTGATATTCATTGCTCTTGAAGAATAGTGTGACAGATTATTTTCAGCTTCATCAAAGCTGTCTCATCCCAGGGTGCTAGGCTGGCTCAGTCGGTAGAGCATGAAACTCTTCATCTCAAGGTTGTGAGTTTAAGCCCTACATTGGGCATGGAGACTACTTAAAAAATAATAATAATAAAAAAAATAAAATGGCTGTTCCTACTAATACCCCTTGGACGACTGAAATCAGAGGTCCTGGTTAGGCAAATTTATAAGTAGGCTAAGAAGTTTCCTGGAAGGAAAGGATGGAGACCTGACCCCTTCCCTTTTGAAGATCAATGATATTAACATCTCTAATGACTTAGAGTGGTTTGGGGTCAGTCTGGGGAAAAAATGTTAAAAAGAAAAAGAAAAAAGGAAAGATTCCAAAAGCTACCAAGAAGAACTCATTGTGAGGGAAGGGGGCAACGAGCATGGAGAGAAGACAGCAGTGAAAACCACAGCTACATCGTTGAAAGCCTGGAGAAAGATCTGTGAACATAGAACCTAGGCCTCGGTGACATGGGATAAATACATCTAAGATTAACACTGGGAGAAAGGCCTCCCTTTTTCCCTCAGTAATAATTGTAGCCTCCTTTATACCAGTGAAATAGAGACAATATCATTCTGTGCCAGCTCTCATGTTTTACACCAGGTGTTAGCCACAGACGCAACAGGAACAAAATCTGGGCTTTTGCTAGTGAACAAGATGCCCTACTTCTTCCTTTCTCCAAAAGGAGTTGAACTCTATCCTATGCCTTCTGGAATGAGTAAGGCCATGGAGTACTTAGATGATTGGGGTAAAAAGGACCCTAAGAGAGACTAGACTTTCTGCTCCTCTAGATAGATATAGAATTTAAAAATTAACATAAACAGAAATAATTTCAGAAATACACGTGACCTCAGGACTCCCCCAGACCAGCGAAGCACGTTGTGCAGAAAAGTTAACATACAGGCTTGAGACTGTCACCCTCAGAAAGGCCTGTTTGTAAGGCTGGCCCTTGGCTGGTATCTGGAGACCTGGGTTTGAGGAATATTCCTACGACTCTTAACAGATGAGTGGCACACTGGGCCTAACCTGTGAAAACAACAATGTTTATCTTCCACACCTGCTTTTCTTGTGGAATCTCAAATTTTGGTACCTGCTAAGCAGAGGGCGTCTGTGTGACCAGTCCCAACATAAACCTTGGGCCTCAAGTTTCTACCAAACTTCCCTCACAGACACTTCACACTGGTTACAACTTGTTCTGGAGGAATGAAGTGTGTGGCTCCACTGGGAGAAGGCCTTTGGAAGCTTGTGCCTGGTTTCCTCCAGACTTTGTTCCCTACACCTTTTCCCTTGGCTGGTTTCAGCCTTTTATCCTTTCCCTGTCATAAATCATAGCCATGAGTATGGCTATGATACTCAGTCTTTCCAGGGAACCACGAAACCAAGATTGTGATCTTAGGGGCCCCCCAACACACAAGTAAAACACATTTGTTTTCAATCACAGGGGATGCCACTTTTTCAACGTGATTATCAAATTTTTGCTATTCTATGTATTTACTATTGTATTCTTTTTACACAAAAAGCTATTCGTTTTTCTTACATATTAATAGAGTTATGTTAATTTTCAAATCATTTTCTATTTCGACATCAAGCCAACTGAACTGGAAGGGATTTTAGAAGAAATAGAGTCCTATCCTCTTCCTTCATGAGGAAACTGAAGCCACAGCAGAAAAAAACAGAAGATGGGTTTCAACAGACTTTAGGAATGAGGGCTTTTTTTGTATTTAAGTCTAAATACAAAATCACCATATACATTACTTAAAATAGTGACTTTAAAGCAAATACATATATTTTATATTATATATTTATAAATAAAGCAAAATACAAATGTATATATTTATAAATAAAGCAAAATACAATGTATTTTATAGCAGGAAATTTTACTCTTGCTCTGAAATTAACCCAATTATATTAGGAATTCAAGAAAATCTGTTGACATGTGATATCATCAGCATAATGAAAACTATTTAAAAGCTTCTATGAATAATCAAATCAACGGCCAAATAAAATCTCACCCAAAGTAGCTCAACTTCTTCTACTTGCATTTCTTTTTTTCTACTCTGACATTAACATAGGTCATTGTAACAATCAAAGGGTGACTTGTGTACTTTTATCATTTTAGAGTCCTACCAGTCTTTGCCTCTCTTTGGTCTCCAGACTGCCAAAGAACATGTCTTACCTGCAACCCAAAGAGTCAGCAACATGTAAGACTACAGAGTACCTCTCGTTCTTAAATTTCCCCTGTAGTCATCTTGTGTGGACAGCATCAAGCAGGCTCCTTTGCCTACTGCTTTAGGTTGGATTTGAATAATGGGAGGCCCTGGTGGTGAGCTGCAGGGCAAGAGGAGAGTGAGGTGGAATAGTTATTCTCACTTCCCACCTGTTCCCCCTGCAGGGTCACAGTAGGTTGGTTCAGACCCCGACAGAAGGCCAAGATTGCTCTGAGTCCCGTCATCCCTCCCCAGGTTGTCCTCTGTCCTTGTTTCTTGAGATCTAGGGTTCATGTTGCCTTCCAGGTGCTGCTCCCCCAGCGGAACTACACCATCTTGCTGCTTTTCTGAATGATGCCCACACCTTTATAAATCAGCCTTAAGTAATCTTTCCTCCAATGTCCAATTTGCATCTGCTGTCTGTTTCTGCCCAGGACCCTGATGGAGGCAAACATTCTTTAACCCTGGCTTTAACCTTTGATGACCAGAAGCAGCCACATCGGCTGAGAGCATTTTAGAATTGTAGGTGCTTGGGCCCTTTCCAGACATACTGAAAGAGAATCTTCTCCTTTTTAATAAGATCCTCAGATGAGTCACGCGTAATTTAAAGGTTGGAAAGCCCTGGCCTAACACATCAGTGCATATAATCAAATCTAGCATCAGAATGTTAATGGCTTTATTGAAAGACTGTTATCGGGCCCTTAGTGTCCATTGAGGGCTGCTTCTCCAACTCGGAGAATACAAAATCGAAAATGAAAATGTCCTGATTTGGTAAACCTAGAGAATCTCATGTTCAAAAGTTGTTGATTCTAGTCTCAAAATAATTTCATTTTAAAATCAGTAGAACATTTGGAAGGAAAATCAGAGGAAAGCAGTGCTTACAGATATAGTTATGAATAATAATTAAGTCCACCTATGCCAAACATCATGAAAAAAAGACAACAGTAGAGTTAACTGGATGAAAATCTTTGCCATATTGCGTACAAGGATTGGTAAGTGGAGCCTCATTTGTCAGCACTAAGCTATTCATGTTGATTTTTCTACCTCTGCAAACTGGAAGTCTGTGATGCAGAATGAAGAAATAATTGTCAACAAGATCTCTCTGGATGGGAAAAAAAAAAAAAAAGAACATTTAGTCAAAATAAGAAAGCAATCCTCGGTAATTTTCGACGCTTGTCTACATGCAGAAAGCGAGGCAAGATCCAAGGAAGGGTTGAGAACTGTGCAATTTTGCTGGTCTGTTGAAAACACTTCGCACATTATTCAAGGGAAAATCAGACCCATCATGTATGCAGATAGCCTTAAAGGCATCCTTCCAGGTTAAAAAAAATTTATGAGAACACAGTTTAAGTTATTCATCCTCCTTACCATATAAGATTACCTCACTTTGCACCAGGTGTTCTTGAAAATAATCGGCAACTTCCTTATATTAAAGGAGAAATGTTTGATTTATAGCTTGGGTTTAAACCTATAATGAGGCATTCCATTCCGAGTGATCTCATATACCCAAAGCAATAATAACCCCAGGGTGTCCGTGCACGGGAAGCCGTGGCTGGATGGACGTTCTGTAATCTGGTGTCAGCTCTTTTTCTCCCTGCTCAGAATTGCAGGGGCGTGCGGTCTTCTGGGCTGTGGAAGGGGGCTTGGCTAAAGGCATGCTCTCTCAACGGTAGCGTGCCCATCTTTAACAGACCGCCTCCCCTACCTGTACCCCTACATCGTTCTTTTATCTAGTTTGTAGGATGCGAGAAAACTAAGTGAGGCCTTCCCTCCCTAGATGCCAAGCCAACAGTCATGTGGTGAGACGCACCACAGCGGTAACAGGCTATTCTGGGCTCAGACTGTGCCTCTGTTATATGGACTGCTGGGCCCATGCCGTCGCAGGCAACAGCCCTGCCATCAGCTCGATCCCCGGAGTTTTGCACACACAGAGGGCTCACTGGCAGTTGGGCATCTCCCAGTCTTCTGGTCCGCACCTTGGTCTCCCAGTCACTTGGGCTCTTTCCCCAGACTTGCCTTCCTGACTTCTCTAGCCCTTTCTATCCTCATAGCTCTGAGCCTGATGAGTAGGAACCCGCTGGGTCGCTCAGTCGGTTAAAGCCTTTGCCTTCAACCTCTGCCTTCCGCTCAGTGGGTTAAAGCCTCTGCTTTCCGCTTAAAGCCCTGATCTCAGGGTCCTCGAAGGAGCCCCGCCTTGAGCTCTCTGCTCAGCAGGGAGCCTGCTTCCTCCTCTCTCTCTGCCTGCCTCTCTGCCTACTTGTGATCTCTCTCTGTCAAATAAATAAATAAAATCTTAAAAAAAAAAAAAAAAAAGAAAAGAAAAGAAGAAGGGACTACGGACCCAGCCTGCTTAGGGTCAAATTCTGGCTTTGCCATTTAGTAGTTTGGAGAGCGTGATTTGCACTCCCCGTGCCTCAGTTTCCTTAATGGAGACATAATCATTACTATTTTAAAGGATGTTGTGAGGATTAAATCATTAACATATAAAAAAACTCTTAGAGGAGTGCCCATCAAATAGAGGAGGGCTATTTATATTTATGATGATTATTATGATGTTCATTAAAAATAAATTTTTTTATATATGCCCTCAAAAATAAATTTACATATACCTTCTTATCAAGAAACATAATATCAAAATACATCCCTTTGTCATTAAATATTCTTTAAAAATGTGATTTTTTTAAGAGCTGTATAGTCTCACATTATATAGATACTACAATATACATTATATGATATCACGATCACACCATCTCCTGTTTTCTCTTTTTGTCTTGCTTTTTGTCTATTTCCAATTACTCTCTTCATAAACAATAATAATTTGGTGAGTTGTTCTTTTACATAAATTTCTATGCACTGACTGCTGCTTTCAACCAAGATGGAGTAATGGAGATCAGATTCATACTGCCCTACCAAAAAATCTAAAACAATGAGAAAAAACATGAAACAATGGTTTCAGACATCAAACAACAGGTAGCATAGGACGGTGACCCCCGAGAGAGGGGAAACATGAGAGCAATTCTCTCATTGCCCTACCTTATTATCTGTAAAGAGATGCCAGATCACATCCCAGGGAGACTCCAGGGCAAAGGTCTGCAGATATACTAGCTGTAAACCTGGGTTTTGGAGTTGGAGGAATTTAAGGTGGCAAAGTATTAGAGACGAGAGCTCTCCATCCAACAGAAGATTATCAGACTGACTGCTAGAATGTAGCAGATAACCTGCACGAGCACCCCACTCCAACCCAGCAAGGCCAAGGAAAGAACCACCCCCACAGGAGTAGATGGAATGACTTGTGCAATTCATACAAGGCCAGGAAGAGTCTGTGTTCCTTCCAACCACTGGCAAAATCTCATACCTGGGGGACCAGCCACAGTGCTCCAGAAGCAGTCATTTCAGCGGTGGGGCAAAATTTGTCATATAAATATGACTGCTCTGGGGGCATCTGGATGGCTCAGTCGGTTAAGCATCAGCCTTCAGCTCAGGTCGTGAACTCAGAATCCTGGGATCAAGCCCCGCTTCAGCCCCGCTCCCTGCTGAGCAGGGAGTCTGCTTCCTCCTCTACCTCTGCCCCTCCTCTGCTCCTGCTCTCTCTCTCTCTCTTTCTCTGTGTCAAATAAATGAATAAAATCTAAAAACAAAGAACAACAAAAGAAAGGACTACTCTGGTCCCTTTTAATGAATTCTAAATGCCATGAACAAAAAGGACAAACTGTTCCCAAGGAACCTACCTGCATCACCTACTAGTATTTGCTCACAGGTGAAATCAGGAGAAAGTCCCAGGAGAATGCAGTACGTCACCGCCAAAGCGCTGTAGCGCACCCAAGGAGAAACGTTTGGAAGAAGATCGGCCTAGCCTGCTATGGAGAAGGGGAGGTTCTGGTTCAATAATGTTGATCAATCAATCCATCCATTCAAGTCTATACTAAGCCTCTAACGAATTTTAGCACCAGTCAGTACAGACAACGCCTTCTCCACAGTGCTCAGCCACTGCTTGGGGAACCCAGACATGGCCAATTCCTTTGAACCCCCTGGCCAGCCTCCCTGCAATATGCCTGTATTATGAAGGGAAAGGAAAGCATCTGATGAACGTGTCAAATCTGGTTTCTTAAAATACAATCAAACTGTACGTCCTCTGAAGGCTCGATTTGATTTGTGCTAAACCAACAAAAGGATCTGTTGGTAGACCACCCTGTTATGAAAGTTGCTGACACTTTGTGTCCAAGACAAGATGCACTGAGAATCCGCTCTGTTCCTGTTCTTGGATCACACACTCTCTGAATGGACTGTCTGTGGTATATTGAATTTCTCCCATCATCTTCATTCCAAAAATGGCTATTAGCTGGTTTCAATTTGAGACAATTTTCAAGCCGTGATTGCATCAAACTAGAATCTAATTGGGGGAAAGTAATTTCTGGAAAAATCCCAAGCCAGGAGATTTTCTATCTGAGAAAATTATATACTGAGCCTGCCAACTCAGAATGGAAAGCTTAGCAGCATTAAACACAACTCTGCCATTGTCCATTTCTGTACCCTGTATTTGGTGAAGAGCCTTGCAGGACAAGGCAGAAGTTGCTGAGGTTTATTCTGGGGTTGTCTTAAGACCAAAGAATGAGACATTTGAAGGAAACTTAATGATAATGTCTTGGGCCTTTTCTAACTTCAGAGACTCAGCACACGCCATGCCTTTGTTCAGACTGCTCCCACATGGGAATGCCATTCTTACGTCTCTAAATTGAGCCAACATCTTGAGACTTACATTATCCAAGAGCTTTTGCTCTCTGCTCCAGCCTCGTGGATCTTCCTTTCCTCTAAATGCCTGCATATCCTGGGAAATGTAAAATTTTAATGAGGTATGATTTGTGGAGGGGGGGGAGCATTCATTGTTTTCTGACTGTTTTGAAGGAAAGTGGCACATCATTCATCATAGGCATTCATTCAATTGAGGGGCTCTAGCTCCCTGAGTAGCAGCTCTCCACTGGTGCTCATAGCACCCGGGGCTGACTGCTTTCCCAGTAGCTACTGCCCTGTGTTGTGTGTCCAATGCCTGTCTCTCTCTTTCACTGAACAAGAGTTCCGTGGGGCCCAAGATCCTGTCTGGGAGGCATTACCACTCCCGGAACACAGTACAAAATAAAAACTCAATAGACATATGTATGGAAGGAGAGAAAACGAATAAATGAATGCATGAATAATAAATGCATGAATAAATGAATACATTCTAGAAGCTAATAACTACTTATTGATTGATTCATTGTTTCTGGGGCTAAAGAACAGAAGTGTTGTTTTCCTCCATGCTCAGTGAAAGTTGAAGATAACACGTCGCTGAGATCATTCCCAGCAAGCATTAGTTGGTAATAAAGGAAAGAAATGAGAAACAAAAGCAACTGCAGTCATGTTAAGCCCTGTTAATACCCAAAACATGAGCTCCGTTATGCAAGCATACCAGTCTCTTTCTTTGGAACAATCGAACACTGTTTTTTCTACTCTCATCCTCCAGGAAACTCACCTCCACCACTTTGGAGGGAAACAGAGTCTTGCGCTCTCTCATTTCATCTGGCAGGATTAGGCTAGAAATGTATTTTGGCAGGGACTGATGGCCCCACCTACCGCCCCATCATCCTGCCTAGCCAAAGATAACACCTCCTTTCCTAGCAGGTAGGTGTGGTCAAATAACTAGCTTCTGGCCACTGCTACATGAGTAGAAGTGAGGCATAGGGGTTCTGAAAGTTTTCCTCAAATGAAGGAAACCTGTCTCCCCTCCCCCCATTTCCGTCGATCCCTTTCCCAGAGGCTAAAACATAGTGGAGGGCCAAGCAACAGCTTGGAAGGACCCTGCCTCCCTGACACTGAGCTACGTACTAGCCTCTTGCATGAAGGAGAGATCATTTTGCAATTTTGTTATTCAGGGTCTCTTGTTCTTTACACAAGATGCCTCTAGAAGAATGCTAGAGAAAAGCTGGAGAACAAAACTTGCCTTGGTAAAATGCTTTCTGTGCAACAGGCACTCTGATAGATGACAGTCTTAGAAAGTATTATATTCCTTGTGTTAGAAACAAGGACCCTGAAGTTCAGAGAAGTCAACTACCTTGCACAAGATCACATGCCAGGGAAATGGCGGTGCCCACGTTTGTTGGGTTTCCAAAGCCCATACTCTTTCCGCTTGACCATAACAGTGGAAGTGATAGTTAGAGATAACATTTATTAAGTGCATATTAGGTGTCAAAATCTGTGTTGAGCATTATGCATGAATTAACTTAATTCCGACAACTCTTTGATATAGGTTCTCCTATTGCACTTATTTTATCAATGACAAAAGACAGCTTAGAGTTCTTTAACAACCTTCCTAAAGGTACAAAACTAGGAAGAGGCAGTGTCACAATTCACACAAGGTCCGATTGACTTCAGAGCTACAAGTCTTACCTCTCTGTTGGACTATAAGCACACCTTTAAATTATTCTTCAGTTACAAGAGGAATAACCAGTGCCCCAGACTTTGCCTTAGGACAAAGAGCAAGCCATCCTTCTGAATCCAAGGGCTTAATATGCTCATGTGACCAATTTGACCCCAGTGTAGAACCGATAGAAATTTAAAAACAGAAAACCTTTTATTAAATTATTTAATGCACAAGAACTATGTGATAAGACTCAACTGTCATTTTGCTATTACCAGCATTTACCTTACTGTCACCAGCTGTTAATTTGCAGCCTAAATCAATAAGTCATTGTATAGAAGCTGAAAGAAATTCATTATACATGATTGAATAATTTAATTCTGCTAAAATCCTATTGAAAAGCTAGGGATGTTATGGAGTATGATGGACCAAACATAGACATAAATTAAGCTTCTGTGGGCCCTTGGCTGAGGCTGCAATGACGCTCAATACTTTTTAAGTGGCCATTGTGGCCTCACTCAAAAATGAAACTATGAACTCTGTTCTCAAATACAGAGTTTTGTTTTTGTTTTTGTTTTCATTTTTATTTTAAATCATATATTTCACTAACAGAAGCTTAGGTGTTTCTATCAAACCATCAATACAGAAAAAGGGAATTTATTCCAAAGATACAAAGTTGGCTCAACACTTATCAATAAATAATTTGCCACATTGGTAAAGGAAGTAAAGTCGTATAATCAGCACAGTAGTTGCAGAAAAGGGACTTGGCAAAATTTAACACCTCTATCACAAATATTCTTAGCAAACCAGGAAAAGAGAACTTCTTCAAGTTGATAAAGGACAACTATGAAAAACTTACAGCTAACATCATACTATATGGTGTAAAAACTGAATGCTTTCCCCAAAGATTAGGAATAAGAAAAGAGTGTCTCTCTTTTTGGGTTCAGCTTTATACTGGAGTTCCTATCCAGTGCAATAAAGAAAAACAATGAAGCAAAAGTCATTTAGGTTAGAAAGGAAGAAGGGAAATTGTCTCTATGCAGAGACAATGTGATTGCTCATGTAGAAAATCCTAAGGAATTACATTAGTTTCCTATTGCTGCTGTAACAATTACTACAAGTGTGGTGGCTTAAAACAACACAGATTTGTTATCTGCCAGGTCTGTAGGTTAGATGTCCAATATGAATCTCACTGAGCTACAATGCTGAGTGTTGGCAGGACTGTGTTTCTTTCTGGAGGCTCTAGGGAAGAATCTGCTTTCTTGACTACTCTAACTTCAAGAGACCACCCACATTCCTTGCCTTGTCACCCCCTACCCTCACCTTCAGAGTCAGCAACATTACATCTCTGTAGCCACTCTTTATGTACAAATGTTTTCTCAGACTATGCATTGCCATTTGGTTTTCTTAGTGGTATCTTTTGAAGAACAGAAGTTTTAAATTTTGATTAGGTCAATTTATCATGGTTTTCTTCTATGGTTCGCTCTTTTCTATTTCCTATTAACAATGTTTCCAACCCAACATTGTGTAGCTTCTAGAGGTTTTTCAGTTTTAGCTTTTATGTTAGAGTCTATGATAATTTTCAGATGCATTTCAAACTAATTTTTTTGTACAGTGGGTGACAGGGTCAAGTTGGTTATCCGATAGATCCAGACCACTTAAGAAAAAGAGTATCTTTCTTGTCAATAAATTGTTTGTATATGAGCAGGTGTGTTGAGCAGGTGTGTTTGCAAACTCTATTCTTGTCCTCTATTTGCCTATCCTTTAGCCAATATCACACTGTCTCAATCACTGAAGTTTTACAGTAAATGTTGAAATCAGGCAGTGTGGCTCCAATAATGTTCTTCTTTCTTGATCTTTTCTCAAAATTGCTCTGGCCGTTCTAGATGCTTTTCATTTCCCTATATATTTTAACACTTCCTTGCTAATTTCTACTCAAAAAAATCCTGCTGGGTTTTCATTTGGAATTGCATTGAATTTATGGGTCATTTTGGAAATAATTGACATGTCAGCAATATGCAGTCTTAGAATCCATAAACATTGTATAGCTATTTGTTGAGACCTTTAACTTTTTCAAGAAATAAAATATCGTTTTTGGCATAGACATCTTGTAGCTTTTCTGATTAGATTTATTTGATGCTGTGATAAATGGAATGTTTTTTAAATGTAACTTTACAATCATTAGTCCAGGGGTAAGCAAAATCAATCTTTCTTTCTTTCTTTCTTTCTTTCTTTCTTTCTTTCTTTCTTTCTTTCTTTCTTTCCTTCTTTCTTTCTCTCTTTCTTTCCTTCTTTCTTTCTTTCTTTCTTTCTTTTTAAGGCTGAAAAGCTTAGGTACAGATTGTGTTTACAGTGTCCTTTAACAAAGGAATTAAAGTCAAGTTCGGTCTCCCGTCAGTCAATAAAAGTTGGCTGAGTACCTACCATATGCAGAACTCTAGCTGCCCCAGGAATACAAAGTTGATTACATACAATCCTCTAGAGGATTTTTTGAAGAAATTCTATCAGTGCTTTCCAGAAGTATCCACTTCTTTCAGCAAGTTTTTAACTCAGTGGTTCCCCAGGGGCATTTTAAGAAAATACAGATACCCAGACCCCACCCAAAGCTACTCGTAAGCAGAAATTCAAAACTTCCCTATGAAGAAGTCATTCCAAAGGACAATTGTCCTCCGCACATTCATTTTGGCCATGGTGCTGTTTTTCCTTCTTAAGAAAGGCATTACTGTATTCCTTTCACCCTTACCCCTAGACCTTTCTACATAGCCTGCATTAGACGTAACCTCGAAGGGTGGGTGGGTGATTGCTCGCTAACAAAAACCAAAGCAGGGAAATCTGCTAAAGCAGCATTCTGTGATCTCCTGGGGATGTGTTCATTGGACTGAGGGGCATTTCAGTGAGGTGAACTGGGGGACACCAAAGGTTCTGAGGAGGGCTGCATACATAATTTGCCAGGCTGAGTGAAAAATGAAAACCTAGGTGCCTTGTTCAAAAATTATTAGGAATTTCAAGACAGCGAGAGGAGAGCATTTACCCAAGCAGGCGGCCCTTCCAAGCGGGGCTGTAGGTTACATGAAGCCGGACCTGGTTCTGAGGCAAGCGTGTTTCATTTATACTCAGCAGTTCCACACGCTTGGTGGTAATCAGGCAGGCAAAGCAAAGGAGTTGATTGCATTTCCATGCCAATGGCCATGTTAAAAAAAAAAAAAATACTCTTGAGTTCCTCATTTTTTATTTAATCCTCTTCTGACTGCTAGAGAAGTCATTTGAAATGATCATCCTAGCTCCACGCTCTTATTTTGGATAAGGATACGTACGCTTAATATTGCAAGTTTACTTTATTGGCCATATCCCATAAAAATTGAAAACCTGAGAAGAAGACATGAATTTTTACCTTTTTTTTTTAAACCTTCATTTTCACCTGAGATTTGCTCGATGCCATTCCTGTAGCTTTCAGCTTTTGTCTCGAGGAGAAGCACCAGTTATGGAGCACCCAGGGAATGTTTGATGTTGATTCTTCCTAAGAACAAAACCAGGGAGGAGGAAATATTTTCCCTACTTTTTCAGATGGCAAACCTAAGGCTCAGAGAAGTGAAATAACTTGTCTAAGGAGGGGGTACAGAGAAGTCATTAAGATTATTGAATTAAAATCAGGCAGATTTTAAATTTCATGGTGGGACTAACATGTGTGATACTTGGGGAAAATTACTAAACTCCTGTGAATTTTATTTTCTGTCATTGTACAATGGAAAGAATAATATCAACTCAGAGGATTGCCGAGTGGATTAAGATTATATAAGTCAAGTACCCAGTATGAGGTAAGCATGTGATAAACGTGATGATTATTATTAAAGTCACATCTAGTAAGTAGCAACAGTGGTGTTTCTTTCTCCTTTGTTAAATGAAGATAGCATTGGTAAATTTCCACTCTTGTTTTAGATAATCCCTGGATTAAAGAAAAAGTAATAATCATCAACTACTTTCAAGTTGAGCTTGAGACTAGGACAAGAAACTGTTACACGCAAATACTGGCGAAGACACAAAATACAGTGCTAACTAGCATTTTGAAAATACCACCCCTAACTGTTCAAAGCCTTGGCTTTCTCCTTGATTCCTGATTATTGGGCTTAAAATACCAAGAATATCAACTCACAGGAGAGTATGAAGTATTGTCTTACAGATGCACTTAAATGAGTTAACTACCTTTCTAGTACCTTCTGCCCTTCCCTGACACAATGGTAGAACACTTAGCATACTTTACCTCCTATTATAATTTTCCTCTTGGGGGAATTTTTCCAAGGGGAAGTGGAGATAAGAGCCCAGATCCTATTATATTCTTCCTGATATAACTGTGTCTTTGGCAAAGTGCCCTGTATACAGTGAGCAGGAAGATATGGTGGTTACTTACAATAGACAAGGGAGAGAAGATTTGGACCAAAGTATATTCAGAGTTCCTTCAAGCTAAAAAAAAAAAAAAAAAAAAAATCTGTGATTCTGTACTGCACACCTATAGAGGGAAAAGACAGATACATTATTATTATTTTTTTAAGTAAGGCTTATCAGGTTTTTTTTTTAAATTACAAACCCCTTCTGCTCATTGTAAAAATGTTGGATAGTACAGAAAAGCAGAGAAATTTAAGAGAAAAAAATCACCCACATTTCTACCCTCAAAGCCAATCACACTTTGATATCCTTTCTTTAGGTAGCCCCTTGTTATGCAACTTATGCCTGTATTCTTCTGTCCTTTCTCTCCTTCTTTCTTTGTCACATACTTAGTGCCCTCATGAGGTCCTTCATGCATTGCTCATCCACAGCTTTTGTCAGTTTTACCTCCAGAAGCTCAGCCAGGTTCTCACAGTGAATATCAGAGAAAAATCTCCTCTTACTTTCTGCAGGGGAAGGGGAAGAGTTGGCATAGTGAATCTCTGTGCTGTATGGATAGTCTTGTTTGAAGAGAGGGTCAAAATTTAAAATTGAGGCCTTAGATCTCCTGGCCCAATCCCAAACTCCTTTCTGTCATGGTCTAAATTGTAGACACAATTTCAAAATGGGACCCATAGTTTTGCTTCAGCAAGATGATGTTTGCTGACTATTTAGAAACATGCCAGTGCACTCTGTTTGTAGCAAAGGGTTGCCCTTGCCCTCAGGGGAAACTGGAACCAGAACCTAACCATACATGTATTTAATTAGAGCCCAACCAGCCTGGAGAAAGGGAAACACCCAACTCCTGTTGGCTCTCGCCCTCCATTAAGAGGAGGGAAATAGCCAACTCTACCTATTTTAGCCATCCTGTCCTGCCTTACAGGGGACTGAGAAACACTTGTTAAGTTTCAGAGTCCAGAGGCACAGACTCACTAGAAGACTGAGACCTAATCATAGGATTAGCAATTACCTCTCTTCCCCTCATATTCATCACCACCTCCTACAGGCCTATTTTTAGGATTTCTTTTACCCAGTGACATCAAGTCAGCTTAGGCAGAAAACAAAGTGTGCAAAGATTGAGCAGACAGCAGAACTAGACTCAGATATGACATTGATACTGGAATTATCAAACCAAGAATTTAAATCATAGGATTAATATGCTAAGGGTTCTAATGGACTACTTACTCAGGGACTGGCAATATAAAACTCCTTCCCAAAGTTATCTGACCCATATACGCTCCTGTACAAGGATCCTGTCATTGTACATCCTTTCCAACATTTAGTATTGCCTGAGTTTTTAATTTCTGACAAACTGGTGGGTGTGAAAACATCTTTCTGTGGTTTCAAATTGCAGTGTTAAGTTCAGCATCTCTTTATATGTTTATGAAACATTCATATTTCTTTTGCAAAAGCCTGATTATACCTTTCACTTTTTTTTTTTTTAACTAGATTGTTCGTCTTTTTTGATTTGTAGAAGTTGTTTTCCAGATATTCAATATCTTCAGTTCACTGCCCTTAATTTTCGAACTTCCCCTGATTTACCCATGGCGGTCAATCAACAAAGGTTAGCTTTCTGTGGAAACACTCACATTCACGCCTATCTAATCATCTCAAAATTCATTTCGGAATTCAGCAAGGAAAATTAAAAAAAAAAAAAGTTCTGAACACAATTGTTATACTTGAACATACTTTTTCTTTTATCCTCACCCCAAAGTTAGGGAAAGTCCCGGAAATGGGTGAGTCTTTAAGGATCAAAACTTTTCAACAAAATCTTAGAAGAGGAATTTTGCTCATTCACTGCTTGACTGCTCACCTTTATCTTTTGGTTTGACAGCATAATTAAACCTACATATATTTTATGTTCATGAATAGCCTTAATTCCCCTAATTATATCAGCTCTGAACTGCAGGCAGAAACAGGAGGGGGGTGGCAGGGAGGAAGAATGTGGAACCAGAGGCAAGAAAGTTTATTGATGTGGCCTCTGTCTATAGGGTGTATCATATTTTTAGGAAAAGGAGGAAAAAATGCATTCTGAACTGGTTTCAGTTACTTACGTTACAGAGGGGGTATCCATGCCTAGAACAGCTTTCATGGATTTATTTGCCAATTGACATAAATTAAAACCAGACCAAACTTCATTCCTTCTCTTGTGTTTTTCTCCGGTAGATTTTCTTTGCCTTCTCCCTGTTCTCTCTATCCTACCCCAACCTCTAGCCTCTCAACGTCTTTAAAAATAATTTTGCTTTGGACACGTTTTCTTCTTTCTCAAGAGACATTTCCCATTGCTCTAGTTCCCATTCTGCCCGAGGGAACATTTTCTTCTCTCCTTCCATTCCTTCATTTTAACCCTTTCAATTATATGAGCCCCTGCGTAGATTCCCTAATAAACATTCAGAAAGCAGGAGAAGGCTCAGTTTTATTGACTGAGTGATTTCACTTATTTATTTATTTATTTATTTATTGAGACAAGGAAACTTTAAGCCTAACAGGTTCTTTTAAGAAAAGAACCTTTTTATATTAAGTCAATCATTTACATTTTTTGGATCATTTTAACAACAGTTGAGGACTCCTTAAAATCACGAAAACTTCTAAGCACAAAATCTTAACCCAGCTCCGGAGAGGCAGCTTGCCATAATGGAAAAAATAAAGAACATTGTCCTTAATAAGACCGGAGTTCAAGGGCCCCTGTTCCATCTCTTTCCTGGGCAAGACTCCCTCTGAGTCTGTTTGCTTTTCTGTAAAATACTGTGCAGGTATGTTATGGAGATTTTCAATGAGCTAATGGTCAGAAAAGACTTTGCTCATTGTTCCAGTTAGAATTCAAAGTTAAGGTGAAGGAAATTTATTAGGATTTGGGGAAACAAGAGATGACTGGAAGAGGAGGGAATGCCCATCACCAGAAGCCCCAGCCACTCTGCTCTCCAGATTGAAGCATCAGCAAGTGCAATAAAACCCAGGGAGTCCACGAGGGAATGAAGAAGCTAAAACTATGTCCCGTCCCAAGGCAGTTCCCTACCCAGAGGAGAAATGGCCATCCTATTAACACCCCAATCTTTTCCCCAACCAGAAAACCAAGTTCCCAATGAAAATTTGAATTCTTTTAGGAAGGGGAAGAGATGCTAGATGACCAAAAAGTAACCAAGGCGGCATACATAGGTTCTCAGTGCTAATTTCGTTCTTTGGATAAAAAAGATTCAACGAATGAAATTAGACATACCTACTTCACGTAAAATGTAGCAGTCACTTCCCTCCCCGAATGATCCTGCTGTTTTGCCCAAATCTTACTGTCCTTTCTGGTTCTGTAAAAACATCACTTCATCTCTGAACTTTCCTCCACTATCCCACACGGAAAGGCTTTCCTCTGAAATCACCTCCCACCCACACTCACTCCAGTAGTGGATACCTACTACCCACTATTTGCAATCCCAGCCATTTGCCTGCGTGGACAGGTGTGTGAGAGAAACAAAAGCCTTAGAAAACAATAGTTAGCTTTAAGATGTGTGAAACATGTTGATGCTTTTTGATTATATTCTTTTTTTTTTTTTTTTTTTTACTTTTTAAGATTTTATTTATATCTGACACAGAGAGATACAGCAAGAGAGGGAACACAAGCAGGGGGAGTGGGAGAGGGAGAAGCAGGCTTCCTGCCTAGCAGGGAGCCGGTTGCAGGGCTCCATCTCAGGACCCCGGGATCATGACCCGAGCCGAAGGGAGAGGCCCAACAAACTGAGCCACCCAGGTGCCCCTCTAATTTTTTTTTTTTTTTAATGCTGATACTAAACTGATTTCTCAATACACTAATGAGTTGCGACAGTTTGAAAGTCACTGACCTAGTGGTTGAAAAGGGGCAATGGACTCAGAGGAACCAGGTTCAAGACTTGTCTCTGTCATTCAGATGTGTGGGCTTAAACAGGTCACTTTGCTTCTCTGAGCCTCAGATTTTGTCAAAGAGAAATCATAACCATTTCCTTTACCTCAAATAACTGTGAAATGATATACAGAAAGTAAGAAACATAGTGCCAGAAACATAGTAATGCTAGTTCTTATTAATATTAAATACTTAATAACCAGTAGAATTTAAACCAAAGTGTAGAAAACCGACATTGGAAGAAAAAGAGAAATTTCAGTGCAAATATGGTAATGTAACATTTTTCCTCAAATGGACAGGATCTTTTTACAAGCCTCAGATGACAATATAACTGAGATAGGATTTTCTTCTTTTTGCCAGATTATCTGATTGGTTCTCTTTCTTGGACCATTTTATATTTTATTTTATATATTTATATATATATTTATATGTGTATAATACATACATATTTATATATAATATTTTATATATTTATATATCAAACATATCAATATTAATAATTAACATTGCTATATTATATTAATATATAAATATAATAGTTATATTATATGTAAAGATAATAAATATAATATTTTATATTTTATATATTTATATATAAATATATTTTACTTTTTGACTTTATTTCTTTTTTCTTTTTTCTTTTTTTATTATGTTAGCCACTAAACAGTACATCTTTAGTTTTGGGTTTTTTTTTTTAAGATTTTATTTATTTATTTGACAGACAGAGATCACAAGTAGGCAGAGAAGCAGGCAGATAGAGAGGAAAGGAAGCAGGCCCCCTGCTACGCAGAGAGCCCGATGTGGGACTCGATCCCAGGACCCTGAGATCATGACATGAGCCAAAGGCAGTGGCTTAACCCACTGAGCCACCCAGGTGCCCACATCTTTAGTTTTTGATGTAATGTTCTATGATTCATTGTTTGCCTATAAAACTCAGTGCTCCATGTAATCCATGCCCTCATTCATACTCGTCACCGAGGTTTAGATTTTTCAACCAAGTTACAGATCTCGTCCATCTTCTTCCTTCCCATTCTCCTCATCCACATGGCCCAATCCTGTTTCCCTTCTTATTCTTCATTTCCTTTTTGGTATCATAATCTACACAGTTCCTCAAACTGGAAACTTGGCCTCACTCCTCAACAACCCAACATCCACCCCTAACAATAAATCCTGCCAATTCTCCCTTTAAAGTATCCTTGGGACCCATCATTTCCTTTGTATAGCCTTTGTTCAGGCTCTCTTCAGCCTTTCTTTGGACTATATCATAGGCTACTGTATGGTCTCACCACCTCTCTCCGCCCACAAATCCACTTTCTACTGTGCTCTCTGAGTATTCTTTCTAAAATACAGTTAAATATTCATGTAACGGTTGTGTCCCCCACTTCTGCCACCAAACTTATATAAGATACATAACT
This sequence comes from Mustela erminea, assembly GCF_009829155.1. NCBI lineage: Eukaryota > Metazoa > Chordata > Mammalia > Carnivora > Mustelidae > Mustela > Mustela erminea. The sequence continues at coordinate 48,727,913 of NC_045625.1, read as the reverse complement.
CCCTATAGCCTACAGAATGATCTCCAAATTTCTTAGTGTTCCATCTGAGGCTCCCTAGGAATTCATCCTTGGCTGCTTTTCGTCTTCATTTCCTGCTGCCCTTGAACCTTCAGACCCTTCCAACCTTGTTGAATGGATGAATCACAGTTATAAGCCTCCATGCCCTCATAACATGCTGTTCCCTCAGCCTAGAATTCTATTCTCCTTTTCTGTATGGAAAACTTCTGTTTATCATTCAAGTCTTAATCTGTCCATTTATTCAATAAACATTCATAGAGCACATAAATGCTCAAAAATTCTTCTCAGTAATGGGAGTACATGGGTGAAGAAAGAGAGTTCCCAACCTCAAGCTCTAGTAGAACTGTGAAACCCTAGGCAGGATTAATCACTCTCTTCCCCCATGCTATCTGAATACTTTATACATAATGTTTAGTGAGGCCTTTATCACATTATAGCCCAGCTCTGTGCTTCTACATGTTCCTCATCAGATAATAAATATGCTCAAAACCAGGGAATATCTCATATTCTTGCAATACCCGCTCCAGAGCCTGATGAAAATATGATCTATGTTTAATGAAATAGTTTAATCCCAGATTGATTTTGGTAGGACCCATATTACCAAGTCCAGTCAACAGTTTATTTAAGTCTTAATTCTGGTGAAAGAAAGGGTGGAAAAGACAGATGATTCATGTATTTTAGAAATGATTACATTTTATATTCCACATGATTTTTCTGAAATTTTCTCAGACCTTTTCTCCCAGGATCTCAAAACATATCCACAGTGTTTCCTTTAAAAAAAAAAAAAAAAGGGCATTTTGATTTCCTCCAGAATTAAGAGACAAGAAATAAATCCATACATGCTTGGTCAATTGATTTTCCACAAGAATGCTAAGACTGCTCAGTGGGAAAAGAATAGTCTCTTCAACAAATCATGCTGAGATAACTGGATATCTACATGCAAAAAAATATAAAGGTTGAACTCTACCTCACACCATATACAAAAATTATCTCAAAATGGACCAAAGATGTATAAGTTAAGAAAAAAAAAAAGCCAACATAGGGATAAATGTTCATGACCTTTGAGTTGGCAAAAGAGTCTTACTTATGACACTAAGAGCATGAGCAACAAAACTAAAAATAGATAAAATGGATTTGATCAAAATGAAAAACTTGTGTATCAAAGGACATTTTTTGTGTATCAAGAAAATGAAGATAATCCACAGAAGGAAGACAATATTTGCAACCTACTTATCTGATAAGGATCTAGTATCTAGAGTATGAGAATTGTTATAATTCAACAACAAAAAGTCAAACAAGCCAATTCAAAAAATGAGCAAAGGACTTAACTAGACTTCTCCCAAGAGAAATAGATAGACAAATGGCCAACAAGCACAAGCACGAATAATTAGTTATTAGGAAGTGCACATGAAAACTATAATGAGATACCATTTTATGCCCACAGGGATGGCTATACTGTTTTTAAAACCCCCAAAGCAAAAAAAGCACAGGAGTTGATTAAGATGATGTGGGGAAGTTGGAATCCTCATACATTGCCAGTGGAAATGTAAAATGGTACAACTGCTGTGGAAAATGACTAATGGTTCCTCAGGATTCTCTAGAGAAACAGAACAAAGATATTTATTTTCAAGAATTGGCTCACACAATTATGAAAGCCGAGGAGTCCTGCAATCTGCCATCTATAAGCCAGTGACCCAGGAAATTGCCTGATGTGAATCAGTCCAAGTCTAGGGCTCCATAATAAGGGGAGATGATGATGTTGCTTCCAGTTCAGAGTTGAAAGCCTGAGAACCAGGAACATGGGGAGCAAGAAGAGATCAATGTGCCAGGCTAGTAGTCAGGCAGGAAGAACCATTTTTTTCCTTCCTCCACCCTTTTGTTCCATTCAGGCCTTGAATAGATTGGATGATGCCCATACCGGGGAAGGCCACGACTTTACTAACTTCACCAATTCAAATGCTAATGTCATCCAGAAACACCCTTAGAGACACACTCAGAAATAATACATAGATAAATATCTGGGCACCCTGCAGCCCCTATCGAGTTGACACATAAAATTAACCATCACAATAAGTTAAACATAGAATTACCATAAGACTGACCAATTCTACTCCCGATAATGAATGAAAAGAGTTGAAAACAGGTGTTCAAACAAAACCATTGACAAGAATATTCATATAGCACTCTTCACAATAGCCGAAAGATAGAAACAACCCAAATGTCCACCAGCTGATGAGTAGATAACAAAATGTGGCGTATCCACACAATTGAATAGTATTCAGTCATAAAAAGGAATGGAGTATTGATGCATACTACAGCATGGAGGACGGACCTTGAAAACGTTATCGGAAATGAAAGGAGCCAGACACAAAAGGCCACGTGTTATATGATTCCATTCATATGGCATGTCCAAGATCAGCAAATCCACAGAGACCAAAAAAGTAAATTAGTGGTTGCCAGGGTTTGGAGGCAGAGAGGGGAACATAGTGACTACCTCTTGGGCCCAGGGTTTCTTTGGGGTGGAGAAAATGTCCTGGATCCAGAGAGTTGCACAACATTGTGAACGTACTAAATGTCAGTAATGGTAAATTTCATGCTTTGTCTATTTTATTGCAGTAAAAAAGAAAGAAAAGATTTTCCAGCAATGGATTTTTGGGCCAGCAATTCCCCATTCAGCCTGAAGGCGCTATAGAAAAACTCTCTGCCTGTGGATCTAAAATGAAGTCCCCAGCCACACAGTTTTGGCCAACTCAATTCTCCAGCGTATACTAATTCTAAGAATAGCTCATAATGGTGTGCAGGAATATTTTTTTAATTTCTTAAATACTTGCACAATGCCTGCTATGTGGCAATCTCTATATTATGCATTAGAGACACCATGGTGAACAAGCCAAATGTGAAATTTACTATCAAGGAACATAAACGATGGCCAAGAGACAGGAAAGAAATGAAACAGATAATTTCACTAGGATCCGCGGTTAACAAGGAAAATGAAACAGAGTGAAGTGATGGAAAATGATAGGGGAAGAGGGAAATCCAGTTGAGCTGGGAGCCTGAATTCAGGAAGGAGCAGCTCCCAAGCAGAAGAAACTGTGCATACATGAGCCTAAGACTGGAAAGGCCGGGGCATACTCAGAAAAGACTAGAGGGGCCAAAGCAGAGTAGGTGGGAATTGTAGGCATAAACAGGTAAAAGCTGTTAGTTATTGGAAGCCATCATAAGGTTTTATTTTTTTTTAAGATTTTATTTATTTATTTGACAGATAGAGATCACAAGTAGGCAGAGAGGCACGCAGAGAGAGAGACGGGGAAGGAGGCTACCCGCTGAGCGGAGAGCCCAATGCAGGGCTGGATCCCAGGAGCCTGAGATCATGACCTGAGCTGAAGGCAGAGGCTTAACCCACTGAGCCACCCAGGTGCCCCCATTGTAAGGTTTTAGGTGTGGGAAACCATGATCTGATTGGTGCTTTTAAAAGCACCCCCTCTGGCTGCTGGGCTCTGGGAGAAGGCTCTGAAGATCTCGGGGCGGAAGTAGGGTGACAGCTATGTTAGAGTCCCCATGAGAGACAGTGGTGTCCCAGAGCTGTATGGGAGCACCCAAGATTCCTCACCCTGTCCCCTGCCTTCCATTTTCAACCATTTTTTGCCTCTTGGATATCACCTACAATGCCCCTGCCCTAAACCCAGCCTTTGTACCCTGCCCCAGCATGACTTGGCTGCCAGCACCTTGCCAGGACCTATCCTGTCCTAGTCTCCTTGCCAGGGCTGGGGTCAAAGGTCTGAAAATACCCATGACAAAACAACAACAACAACAATAAAAAAAAATACAAGAAAGAACAATAGCCTGAGGTTTCTATTTTCCAGAACATGGGCTCTGTTACAAGTAGGTTGGTCCAGACACTTCCTGTTTATAAAAGGAGGTCCTGCAGTTCAAAGCAGAGCTTGATTTAAGGAGAGGCCATACGTGCTCCTGCACACAATGGGAGCAAAGGCTCTTGGCTCTGTCATGATTCCATAAAAGCTGGTCCCTAAAGGGCACCCCATGCTACCTTGGAGAGTAGTTTATTTATCCCATTGTCAATGGTGAACCCAGACTGGGCCCCTGGATTCTCTGTTTCTTCTGCTGTTCATCCTTGAGGACTAGCCCAGGAACTAAACCAGAGACAGAGTACACTGAAGAATCCAAATGAGACAAAGAATTTGAATGAAGGGGAAAAAAGGACACCTGTCGAGAGAATAGAGCAAAACTCAGGAAGATACCTCGCACAGATTCGCAGTTTAAAGAAAAATATAGCTTTGGTGTAACAAGAAGTCAAAAGCCTAAGGAGTAAGATTGAGGAGCTTTTGTGAGATGAGAGAAGGCTCTAGGAGGTTTTGATTATTCTTATTTCAATGGATGTAACAGTTGGAAAGAAAGAGAGGCCAAAAGCTGGCGAGCCATGGTTGAATCTTGCAGAAGTTTAGAGGTGTGATAGGCTCCCCCCCCCACCAAGTTTTCCTAATTTATAAGCAAATGATCCCATGCACATGCAGGCTACTGAGTAAAAGAAGCAGTAATCTTAGCAGAACTTTCCTAATAGACGGAATTTACCAGCAGGTTAACTTGACATACATAGTTAATGGGGTGCATAATCATGACTGTGCTTTGGAGTAATTAGGCATAAACAGTAAATAGTTTACATCATTAAGTGTAATTGGCGTTACTATTACATAACTGAACACATTTTGGCTTTTTTTCTCTGGCCTTAAGTTTTCCAGCATCCGTACTGTTATCAGTGGGACCCCGTGTCCCCGACACTCACGCTGAATGATCACTGTCCTAAAGAATAAACACACAAACCAATGGGTGTGTGAATGTCGCCAGTCTCTCCTTCTGTTCCTCCTAAGTATTGAGGTCTCCCTTGTCCTCTAGCAAGGGTCCTCCTTGGGTAGAACAACTATTTGGAGCTTTCTCATGCAGAAAGAGAAAGAAGTCAAGAAAAACAAGACTAGGGCTAAGAATGGGAACAGGGGTGGGAATTTGCAGGGGGAAATCACAGAAGTGCTATTAAAGGGAGTTAGACAACACACAAAAGAGGCATTCTTTTAGAAGTATTTCTGTGATTCACTCTTGCATCAAGAAATGCAAGCAAAACCCTCAAGTTATTTTGAAATTTCTCTTGATTGCTGGGTATTACTATCATTTTTTGCCATGATCCAGCTCAGACGCTGGATCGCACGGATCATGAGATTGAAAGGGTGTTCATCATTATCATTATCAAACACTGATAAAAATATATTTGAAAGTTCTCAAATATCACTCCATAATGGCTTGAGTTCCATTTTCTGTAATTCCCATACTATGTGTCAGGACTGAGGACCCCCGTGGTGTATGTAATTCTACTCTGCCAGTCTCAATCTATTGAGGGTTTGCTTTTTTTTTACAAATGTGGAAAGACTTGTGCACAGAAAAGACCATTTGCAACTATTTGGTTGACTATAACCCCACAATCGTATCTACGAATCACAATCATAAATATGAAAACCTTGGCTTTCTCATGTCTTTAGGCTCATTTTATAAGTTGTGTCCATCTATTTAAAAATACTAGTAATTCTTTAAAAAGGGGGGGAAAAAACCCCTAGTGATTCTACCTTAAAAGAAAAATGTAGTGCAGGCTTTTACTTTATGTTTCATGATAAATTCAGTAGATAAAACCCCACCAAAGGGTACAACCCATTCATAAATTTATTTAAAATATCTTTAACATTTTTTGTGATACTTTTCGATGTGTCCGTTGACTATGCTATAGTCTTCCAGTTAATTAGCCAAACATTAGTCTAGGTATTGCTGTGAAAGGATTTTGCAGATATAATTAGCACCCTTACTCAGTTCGGTGTAAGCAAAGGTGAACCTGACTTTGTCAGTTAAAAAGGCCTTAAAAACATGGCTGAAGCTTTCATAGGAGGAAGAAAAAGAAATTCCTTGTCTGGACAGATTTGGCCCATGTTGATGGAGCTAGAACCTATCAGGTCAGGATCTTCTCCTCTAACGACCTGCCTTATAGACTTTGGATTTGCTCAACCCGCCCCCACAATTGCACAAGCCACTTTCCTTGTGATAAACCACACACGCACACACACACACACACACATGCACGCACACACCTCCTACTGGATCTGCTTTTCAGATTGAACCCTAACGGATACACATTTCAAATCTGATAGAGCTGAAACTATTTCAAATGCCGCAGGGCAGACTTACAAACCCTACCAGCACAATTTCTGTTAATCTAATAAAAGAAATTTTTAAAGGTAAAAAAAAAAAAAAAAAACCCTAGGTTTTCTTAAATATGCAACACTGTTTCCAAAACTAATCATATTCTTACTTTTCTTAATTAAAAAACAATACATCTACTAATAACATTGCAAATTAAAACCACAAAGCAAGTATGCCAGTTACTCTAAACTGTCAAATTTTCTTAATATTTTGAAGAATTAAAATAACAAAACAGTGGGGCGCCTGGGTGGCTCAGTGGGTTAAGCCGCTGCCTTCGGCTCAGGTCATGATCTCAGGGTCCTGGGATCGAGTCCCGCATCGGGCTCTCTGCTCAGCAGGGAGCCTGCTTCCTCCTCTCTCTCTCTCTCTGCCTGCCTCTCTACCTACTTGTGATCTCTCTCTGTCAAATAAATAAATAAATAATCTTAAAAAAATAAAATAAAATAAAATAACAAAACAGTGGATTATGAGAATTGTTTTTTTTTCCTAAAAGCACACACACACACACACAAAAACCCTGTAAAGGTTTAACTTACTTTGAGATATATATATATATATATACACATATATATATATATACACACACACACACACGTGTATATATATATATATATATACACACACACATACATATATGTGGATATGTGTGTGTGTGTGCGTATTTGTGTAAGTTGCCAAAGCTATAATGTCACCTAACTCTTTAAAGGTCATAAAAGTAAAACTGAATTTGAATCAGGGTGACTAGTTCTATGATTGGAACAAATGGTATGAACAACAGACAATAACCTCATTCCACTTCAAATACACTCAAGAGATTTAATTCCACAAATGTGTCAGAGAGTTTTAAAGACAAATACTTGAGAGATGTATCTAAACGTGAATTTCAGTTTAACCTAATAAGGTAAATTCTATTCGAACCTTCCTTGTTTTGACAGCCAAAGGTGTCTGAAGTGAAGAGAAGGAGCTGTCAGTAAGAAAACACAGGGGCAGAAAGCAGAGGGCAGAAATTAGAGAATGGCTGTAATGATGGACATGTTTCTGTCAAAGCCTTCATGAAAACTATGATACGGGCGAGGGCTGGAGCTGGCGGAATGGAGAGTAAGAAGGATAGTTAAGAAAGCATCCTACAGAGAAAGTGGCAACACTTGACGAGGCCACAGGATAACTGTAGCGTAATTTGAGAAGCAATGTTTCAGGTCAATAAATTGATTCTAAACAATACCTATATTTCAGCTTTAAAAGAAAAAAAATATATGTATATATATTTAATTTTTGGGTGGCTCAGTCAGGCGGCCGACTCCTGATTTAGGCTCAGGTCATGATCTTAGGGTCATGAGATTGAGTCCCATGTAGGGTCCTCAGCATGGAGCCTGCTTGAGATTCTCCCTCTCTCTCTGCCCCACCCCACTCGCATATACTCTCTCTCTCCAAAAAAAAAAAAAAAAAAAAAAAAAGAAGAAGAAGAAAAAGAAAAAGAAAGAACTATATATGATGAAGTTAAGCACTTTTTTTTTAAAGCAAAAAAGAGAGAGGTAAAAAGAAAAGAAAGAGAAAGAGAGAGGAAAAGAAAGAGAAAGAAGGAGAAAAAGAAAAAGAAAGAAATTTCCAAAGGTGAGGAGAAAGGATCTGGGGTCATGAAAGCCAAGAGGCTACTTCAGGAGAGGTGAGACCACTGAAACTCCAACAAGGGAAATGAAAAGAGGTCTAGGTTTAAAGACTCAAATAGAACTTTGGGTGAAGTCTGAGAATGAAGATGTAGAGACAGGTGGGGATGAGAGGAGCGAAAGACAGAAGAAAATTGGAGAAGAGAGAAAGGGGAGCATCTTCAGAAGAGTTATTAGATTCCCTTTGAACAATTCAAATAAAGCCCGGGACTACGCCATAATGACTTTGACTTGCAGGATTGTGTGTCTAACTGCAGCAGTACACTGAGTCTGGGCCCCCAGGCAGACTGGGATTGACTCAGATCACATATTTTGGAAAATGATTTGCTAAATTCTTAGATCCGAAATGGGGAAGAAGGTTTTGTGTTGCTTGCAAAAGGACAGAGATCAGCTACTTTCCCCACAGAGTCAATCTGCTTTGCAAGGGTCATCTTTTTCCTTGCATTCGAGGATAAGAAACCTATCTGCCGTTTGTAGGTTTATATACTTTTCTGGCATTACATGATGTGGATTTCAAAGGAAATCTACAATACTAGTGGCGGGGTCCATTTCTTCAGTCATTCATTCGGCAGATGTCCGTGAAGAAGCAATTGTGTGCCCAGCACTGTACTAGCTTCTGAGATTAGGGAGATAAAACATGAATTCGTCCTTCGAGAAATATGCAGGCTGGTGGACTGTGAATTCATTCTTCCGATCCTTCTGGAAAGTAGTTCAGCCACAGCTCTTAAAAAAAACATATGAATTTCACACACCCCAATAAATCCACTGCCAGAAATTTGACCAAATGAAATGACTTTTGTGACTTTTATTTTTAATCAATTTCCATGTAATTTAAACTTTTAAGTTTTAACAGCCTTAGTCGAACAGATGTCTGTTCAAGTGTCTCTGCCACTTAATTACACTGTTGCCTCACTTTCTCTGGGCCGCACTGCTTGTAAGACCAAGAAAGCAATTCCAGCACATTCCAGTCACTAGAGGTGTTTACTGTGCTGGCATGTATATCATCTATCACTGTGCCTAGGACACGGAGGACGCCTAATAAACAATCCTGTCTCCCCTTAAGTGGTAACCACGGAAGTCTGCAATTACGTACAAATCCATAAACTTGCAAACAAAGCTGAGAAAATAGGTTCTCAAACAAGTTTGCTAAGGTGATCCGGTTATTGGGTTGGTTTTTGTTTTCCCACGAATGTCTTCCTGCCGCTGAAACTCTGAGTTCCAAGTTCCAAATTATATTCACATATTTCGCCGCGTTGGGGGATGCGATTGTTTTTCTTTTTCCAAAGGCAGGACCCATTTTGAAGCATCATGAGAAAGGGCAAAGAGCAATGCTTCTGGGTTTCCATGGATAATCGGGGTTGGGGATTCAGCAGAACGATGTGAACCTCACATTTATTCACAGCTCAATAAACATTTTTTGAAGATCTATGATGGGCCAGACACTGGGCCAGGAACTCGGCATTCAGAATGAAATGATGTGATTCTTGCCCTCAAGGGGTCTATTTCTGGCCTTTATGGACAAATAAATCTGCTATTACAGAACAAGTAAATCCTACCACAGAGTCATGCCCGGTGTTACCACAGGAGCCTGGAGAAGAAGCGTCTGCACCAGACCAGCTGGGGAGGGCTTCCCAAGGTGGTGCTTAAACTGAGTTTCGAAGGATGATGAGGAGTTAGTTAAACAAAAAAGCAGAGGGGCCACGCCAGGAAGAAAGTAAAGTCTACTCAGAGAAACAGCAGGAGTGACCATGGGCGCCAGAAACCATTATTCCACACTTAACATTGACATTATGTTCTCTGGGATTGTTCTTTGGATGAATTTAAAGCAATTTTCTCAATTACTAAGTTTTCTCACAAGAGAAGAAGGGAAGTCTTCACTCTGGAATTACCTCAGAATCTCCACCTTGATCATGGCCTGTCTCCGAGGAATACAGAACCACAGTGATGATTCAGGAGTGGAAGGAGACAGAACATCTCCTAAAACAGTCATTTTCTTGGCCAGGTGAGTCTGCCATGATGGACTTCCCTGGAGGAACCAACTGCCCTGCACTTTTACTCAAAATGCATCCGCACATCTTTTCCCTTAGCACCTGCTCACCTTCCAACATGAACTTTTCGGTTACGTTAAAGGCAAGAAGTGGGGTTGGGCAAATGGAGCGTGACTGGCCAAAATGGTGTGTTTTATTATAATTGACATAAAGCTCTCTGATCCAGAGACATCATAGTAAATGGAATCTTACCTGGCATGGGATTTAGTGCCCAAATTTGCATAGAAGGCTCAGGAGTGTGGACAAAAGTACCCTTGAATATCCCTTAAGCCACCCACAAAGAATAATGTGCGTGTTTTGTGTTGACAACCCTGTTTAGTATTATGTGTATATAGATGTATAATGCATACAATTGTGGGTGTATAAGTGTATAAGGCATAGAGCAAATGGCGTATAAGCAAAATAAAATTTAAGGTATTTTCATCTGAGTTATTTAAAAGAGCGCTTGGATAGCTGAATTTGAAAACTGAAACCTGTGATAGGTCCCCACTTTATAAATCCTAGTTCAATACTCATGCCGGTCCAGGAGCCTAGGATTTTTAAGAGATCGATGGAATTTATTCTAGAAGAGCGAGCACGGCCCTTAAGATCAGAAGACCTGGGATCCAGTCCTGCCACTGTCCCTTATTGATAAAGAGGGCCTAAAGATTTAAAAATCTAAGCCTTTATCGGATTTGCCCAAGATAGTCTTGGAAAATGTTCATGTCTATATTTGACATTCAATGTGTTGGTACAGTGCACCAGAATAGGGTAGTGAAAGACCCATGACATTTCTCCCTTTCTCGACTTAATAAAATTCAACCAGGGACCTTCTTATTTCCTTTGGGTACCTTCACTCATTTGCTCATTCAGTACTCAATAAATGTTTAGACTATTTTTAGAGCAGACTATTTTTAAACTGCAGCAAGATTTTTAAACAGAGTTAAAGAGGTTTCCCCACAACTTCGTGTATGGAATGAAAGATAGCCACAGGAATCATAATGTATACAATAAATTGACCACAGATAATTTTTCAGAAAACCAGTCTCATTCAACATCGACAATGACTGTGTTGCAAAATTAGGGAACAGAGTGAACAGTCTAGTTTAAACCTATCTGCCAAACTGGTACTAAGAGGAAAATCAACATTGCCTCCACTGTTTTCTGCCCTGGGTTTCCCCAAGGACATGTATATGATCATCACTGCCATGGGCCCCCTCCTCTGTGAAATCCCTCAGAACTTATGAAAATCAGCTTAGCTACCTTTTTATCTTGAGCTCTCTACACCCAAATGGAGAAACAGCCCTTTTTCTGTGAATGGCTCGATTTCATTTTTTAAAGATGGTCCCGTACACTAGGCTCCGCTAGGGATTTCGAAGGTATCACCCGACTGTTTTCCAAAGAACTCAGGCGCAATAAAACTACCAAGTATGCTTTGTCATTGGATTTTTTTTTCAAATATGAGTAATTTAATCCATGTGTTGCTCATTCATAAAAATTTCTACAATGCAGTTTAAGATTTTTAAAAGCCTCTTGTTCTCCAAGGAGGTATTGGGGCCTACTTAATACTTTTCTAGAAACTAATTTTTAAATCAAATTTCCAAGTGGGCAGCTCCCTTTCCCTTATGAAATCTGGATCCTGAAATTGTAGTTTGGGTTGGAAAACAGATTCCAAATGTTTTGCCTGTTATTTTGTTTGTCGACTACTTGTGCTAAGTTCAATTTCAGTGGGAACGTCAACTCAATTTTGTATGGAACTCAGTCTCTTTTAGAGAAAGACAGACTATTAGAGAATGCAAGCGCTATTAGTTGGATTCCACCGCGTGGTATTTTTGTTTGTTTGTTTTGAGGAAGCAAATGAAACCCTGCATCCCAAGAGCTAATGGAAAGATGTTTAATTTCCTTCCTCGTGTAGGGGCTGTATTTTCCCAGGGAACTACGGTTTCATTTAGAAAATTACTTTTTCAGGGTTCTCATTATTCTATTGCTCTGGAAGGCTAACTTACCTCCCGCGGACATGAGGTAGCATCTCTGTCTCAGCTAGAATCCTTCTCCCCGCGCATGTGCAAAGCGGTTCCCTTCCCAGGGGAGGGCCCCACCCACTACGCCAATTCACAGGCTCTGCTTGCTTTTCTCCTTTTTTCAGCGTCTGTCTTCAAAATGATAAGATATGCCTCAAGAACAGCCTAGAAAGCTGTTCCTCCCCCCCTCCCCCCACCACTTCTCCCTGCCTCATAGTCACCCTCCGCTTTCTTTGGTCCGAAACCAACTGTGAATTCCTGTCTGCCTTGCTAAGTGCTAGGAAAGCTGAGAACTCAAGAGGCTGCAAATATTGTGTCTTTGTTTTGCTTGTCATTTTGAAGTAAAGCTAGTTTTTTCCCTGCTTTGGGGGAAAAACTCTACCATGCCAATGGAAGAGGCCTGCGAGAGTTCCCTGCTCCTTCGTGGTGAGATGGAGGGCCTCAGTTGAATTCGTAAACCACCTCCAAGAAAGAAAAGAGAAGGGGCGCCTGGGCGGCTCGGTCAGTTAAGCAGTCCGCTCATGGTTTGGGCTCAGGTCATGATCTTGGGGCTGTGGGATTGGGCCCTGCGTTGGGCTCTGTGCTGGGTTCAGAGTCTGCTTGTCCCTCTCCCTTTGCTCCTCCCCCAACTCTCGCTCTCTCTCTCTCTCTCTTTCTCAAATAAATAAAATCTTTTTTAAAAAAAGAAAAAAGGAGAAATGAAATTATGTATTTAACGAGTGAACACGAGCAATTCACCACTGGGGGGAGGTGACTTTTCATTGGGTGCAGCTAAGTGACACTCAGCAGGTGGGGATATTGGTTGTGTATAGTTTTATTTCATTCCCAGCCTGGTTTCCTTTTATTTTGGAGCTAATGCCGGCTAGTGGGTCTAGTTGTGAGGGCAATAAAACAGAATCAGCAAATCACGCTTACTTTTCACCCTTTTCCAGGATGAAAACAAACAAAAATGTTTGTTTCTATAGCAGCAACCAACTGCTTTATTCCACCAACTTTTCCTGTATCTTGTCTTTTTTGCCAGAAGGTGCTGTGTGTTTAGTAAAATGTTCTATAAAAACAAAACAAAACAAAAAAACACACAAAAAACAAAACAAAACAAAACTGTAGGATCTCCAGAGGCCAACTGACAGCCCAGCTGCAGCACTCACTGTGTGACCTCAGGTAAATCATTTTAGTCACTCTAGGGCTCAGCTTCCTCATCTGTAAAATGGGCATGACAAGAGTGCTAACCTAAAAAGATTACTGTGAGCAATGAGTGAAATGAAGGAGTGAGAAACAGGGCCTGGCACATAGTCAAGCATTCAAAAACCATCCGCTTTCCCAGAATCTCTTCTGTCTCACATGCAGTTAGTGGATAATCTTCCGAGAATTACCAAATGCTTGTTAGGAGAGACGAACACTGTATGTGGGCTTCTACCTGTCATTTGTCCCACAAATATCAATGGAGCTCTTGTTATGTGGCAGGCTCTGGGATAAACACAAAGGTATTATTTCACCCCCTTGAAAACAAAGACTCAAGATTCATTTTCCTCAAATAGTAACAAAGAAAGACAAACGCTCTCCTCTGTTGCTACCCAGCTTCTGTTCGACTCCGTGGGCTGAGGCTGGAGAAGGAAATTTGTCCCAAAGGATTCTCACACACCAGAGAGCCATTAAATTAAAAAGCACTGGTGCTTCTGGGAGAAAAAGCCTGGAAAATATCACCACTTTGCACTAACGGCATCCACCCCGCGGACTCAGGCTCCTGACCCAGCTAAGGAGCCCCTTTTGCATGGAAAGAGCCCACGCCGCTGAATGAGAGTAAGTGATGCGTTCCCATCCAGGTGCCCTGGGACTGATGTGTGCTGTTCATTAGCTGTAAGCGGTAGCTACATGTGGAAATCCCAGCACACAGGAAAGAGAATACAACCCTAAGGAACCATAAATCACCTGCATTGATTCTAAAATTGACTGAGATGTGGCTAGAGAGTTGTTTGTTCAGAATTTAATTTGATTCACCAGCCATTGGACAGGCCTTTATTTGGTGTTAAACTGCTACATTTCCAGCTACTGGAGCTGACTCAGGTGTTCCTGAGTTTTTGTCTTTTTTTTTTTTCTTCCTCTCCAGAACTGCAGGCAAGGAGAACGGAATACATTTCTTTCAAACCCCGCTTCTGTGGGCGTTGAAAACAAACAAAAATGTTTGAGTCAAAGCTGAAACACGCCAATCGAGTGACATGGGTAGCTGCGGCGCCTCCTGCATGGGTGAATTCACAGCTGGGCACAGCTGGATGTGGCTTGGGTTTAGCATCTTCCATCGGTGACCTTTCTATTCCTTTATAAAGACCAAGGGGCAGCGGAAAACACAGGGCAGCGTATTTATAGCCATCGGGTGCAGTTCCAATTGGCTGGCCGAAGTGAAAAATACCAGCCCCTTATTCCCAGCATTCAGTCAACTAACCATCTGAAGCCCTGACCTCAGAATTTACCTTGTGCTCTGTACCTTCTTCTATCTCCTTCCGTATTAGGTACTCACTGTACCAAGCTTCGCCTGAGCCATCCTGTGGTAATGTTCTGTCTCCAAGGTGGTGGAAGTCCCTGTGTCTATCTACAACCTTCCCCTTCTCCCGTTTCCTCATTTTGGCTACGGCCATTTCTCTCCTGTTCCTCCTGGCCTCCACAGTCCATTGGCAAGTTTTTGGTTGCATTTGGCCTCCTCGCTTAGCTTGTGCTCTGAGGTCAGCCATATCAGGCGACCTTCACGCACTGATGCCTTTACAGTGCTTCTGTATCCAAAGAGTAATGGCCACATCCCCCACGCTAGCCATCGGTAGAATGTCTTCTCTTTCTGGACCTATTCTACAGGACTTGGAGGGAAGTCTTGTAATAACTGTTGCCAATTATGATGTACATGCCCATACCCAGTCCTTTCAGGCTCCCCTCCAAAGCCACATCCTTCTAGATGTCCTTGTTGGTGGTCTCAGCCAGATATGACTGCTCTCACCTGCCAATACCCACAGCTGTTTTCTCATGGACCCCTTACTGCCTTATATCCTTTCATGTTTCCATTGTCTAAATAATCTTACCTTCCCTGCAAGATTATGACTCCCTAAATGTGGAAATTGTTTTATATTTCTCAAGCCTATTCCTCTGCTTTTTGCTGTAGTATGTGTTTTGTTTAATTAATTTGGGTGGGGCAAACTGCCCCTTGTTAATACTGGTAATTTTCAACCCTCACATATTAGGCATTCATAAACCCATGTTTTTACACATGATATTTGTAGCAAGTATTTCTAGACATCTCTGTGCCATTACGGCAAAATTGTGTAGCTTGAATAAGTGAGAAAGAAGTGAAAATTGAGGAAAATCCTGACTCAATAAGAAAAAGGGATAGCAGTCCTTCTGTAAGGGAAGGGGACATCAAAGAGAATAAAAGGAAGGAGAGTAGAGATGTGAAGATACAGAGTTCCCCAGGGTTTAACTAGTTTGTGTAGGGCCCAGTTAGAAATGAGAAGCCTTAAATTGGGGAGGAAGGTAGCAAAGAAGAAATCCTAACTCACCAAGTTTATGCCATGTACTACAATCTTTAAGAAGAAGACATGATCCAACATGGAGTCACCTAGCAGTGGTGTAGGTGGTGGCTTCATGGAATTGGAGAGAGAGAGAGGGAGACGCTAAGTTAGTATCTCAGCTGCCCTTTGCTCTCTGAAAATGGAGGAGATACACACATCCCCTCATGCCAAGAGGCTTCCAGGGATACAAACTGGGAGATTGTAACCCAAAGAATGAGGTGAACTAGAGCAGAATCTTCCAGGTAAGATGGAAGATGTGAAAAAGACACAGAAAGGTGAAGAAAAGTCAACCACTGGAAGTCACTGGGCCCTGACCAATTTAAGAGAATTGCCAGGAGAACATCAACTGTAGACACAAGCTGAGGGCCCAGTATCCAGATCTGTAAGAGATAATGTCGAAAGAACTACTTTTTTTGATCCCAAAGGAATTCTCCCCTTAACCAAAGGGCTATGTACCTGTCTGAAAGAGATAAGGATAACATTCACTGGGAATCTTGTGTCTTGCTCTACAAAGATATATACGTGAAGATATCTATGTTTGCACATTTATAGGTACCTAAATACACAAACACATATGCACATACACACATATACAAATATATACTGTCATGGAAGAAGACGGATCAATTTCCTCCATCCCTACCTGAGGAACCCAGCAAGTTCTAGCATGACAACATAAAGCTGTAGGCTCAAGGATCTTCCAGACTGGCCCTGAGGCTGGCTTGGGGGTGAGGCTTGGATCTAATTTGCCTATCCCCATCCCGTCCCCCCAGAAGGCAGCCCCAACTCTGGCCATGTCAAAGTGTTTCTTACCTACTGGATCACCCATGTTCAAGCAGGAAGTATCTGCTCAAGATTATCATTTGGAATTTTGTGACTTTTCTGTTCTACCTTTTAGTAGCTATGTGACCTTGAGCAAGTTCCCATGTCTGCACATTTCAGATCATCGTTTCTATGACATGTAACTATGACAATGAAGAAGAAAGACAGTATTTGCTGGATCTAGCTGGTACACATAGAAGACTGCATTATGAAATAAGAGTTGCATTCCTTTCTGTCTTCTGTGAACTAAAAGAGTTGTCATGAAAATTTGACCAGACTATGCCTAGCAGATTGTCTCCTACAAAAGGTGATGAGAGAAGAAACAGAATTTCTATTACAACTGCAGACTGTGCTTTATACTACACACTTTTATGCTACATACAAGTCTTGGTTCCTTCCCCATCTATGTTCTCTTCCTTATTCCCTTCCACTGTTTCCAGGGGCTTGATCCCACAGTTCTCCTTTCTCCCTCTAGGACCATTCACGGTCCTCTCTCTGTTGTGGTTTTCCTCATGATCATCTAACACGCCCTCATCTTTCCCGTCCTGAATAAAACCTTCTTGAGCCACAGCTGTCTTGGCTAGGTCTCTCATTCTCACTTCCAAAATCACAGTTAAGAGCATTCTACTACCTGCTGACTCTAAATCACAGTCTCAAATCTTCTTATTAACTGCAGTCTAGTTTAGATCCTATTCATTCTACTTGGAAAAACACATTCTCTTGATTCGCACCAATGACCCACCCTTTCTAAAACGTGAAATACTTGAATCATGACTTTCCTTTCTAGAAATGCCAGTGCTTTTAGGGTATAGTTCTGATTCTTCACTTTAGCATTCACCTTCCATGACCCCAATCTATTTTTCTATACCTAAGATTGTCATAAAGACAAAATTAAAATAAATTAAAGAATTCCATGACTATGGAAGTCTAGAAAGCTTTGCTCACTATTCATGTCTTAAAGATTCTCAGTGTGTATTAAGATATCGAAGTCTCTATGAGGAGCTCTACAGGCAAAAATAATAATAATAACTCAGTCAATGAATAATTGCTTGCTTCTTAGTAATATCCATGGAATACTTCTTTTGATTACTATTCAACCTTTTACTATACAGATTTTAGTTCAAGTTGTTTTAAAGGTACAAGAAAATGTGCTTTAGGCTATGTATTTATATCCCTCTCAGAACCTATTCTAGGACTTGGATATAGTATGTGCTCAATACAACTGGGAATGCTAGGGTACATCCCATCACAAGAGGAGGCATAAATTTTCCTTGCTTTTTAAAAGAAATTAATTTATAGCACATTTGTCTGAAATGAACATGAAAGCAATGAACTATAAAGTCTCTATGACACCAATATTTTCTTTGACTCTCTCAAAGGCCTCATTTCTCCATAGGACTTAGAGAAGGAAGGAGTAGGCATTTTTTTAACCACTCATTAGAGCCAGGAGCCAAGCTTCAGTCAAGTACGTGATCAAGTGTCAGGTTCATAACCCTGTGAGATAGACAAGATTATCCACATATTTACTGATGATAAATCAAAGTTCAGAGTCACCCCCCAATGAAGTGACACTGTCTGTCTTCAAATTCAGGTATGCTGATTCCAAAAATCCTTGCCCTTTGCACAGAACTGAAGCTTTCAGAAACTATGAGGTGAGGAGGGACATGCAAATGTTCACGCTGAAAACCAGAGAAGGAATTCAAGATAAGAAAAGCATTTGTCCAGTGGCCTCGGTGATAAGACTTTGCCAAGAACATTCTTTTTTTTTTTAATATTTTATTTATTTATTTGACAGAGAGAGATCACAAGTAGACAAAGAGGGAGGCAGAGAGAGTGGGAGGAAGCAGGTCCCTGCTGAGCAGAGAGCCCAATGCAGGACTCAATTCCAGGACCCTGAGATCATGACCTGAGCCGAAGGCAACAGCTTAACCCACTGAGCCACCCAGGCGCCCTTTGCCAAGAACATTCTAAGGAGAAGACACTGAAGGTGCAAGCTGCCAAGTCCCAATCTTAGGCCCCATGGAGAACCAAAAGAAGGAAGACTGACAAAGAAGGAAATGACAAGGCGCTCAGATTGCCTCAGCTCCTGCAAAGCAGCCTGCCTTGGGGGAGCCATAAGCTGTGAACTAAAAGAGTTGTCATGAAAATTTGACCAGACTATGCCGAGCAGATTATCTCCTACAAAAGGTAATGAGAGAAGAAACAGAATTTCTATCACAACTGCAGACTGTGCTTTATACTTTTCCCCATGCTTGCTAACAATTACACTATTAAATCAGGAGTAGTCACTGAATGCCATTTGAAGAATGAATGAATAGAAATATGTTTATGCCAGAGAACCCCTTAAATTCCCTACTTCCTAGGGCTCCTGGGTGGCTCAGTGGGTTAAAGCCTCTGCCTTCAGCTTAGGTCATGATCCCGGGGTCCTGGGATCAAGCCCCACTTCAGACTCTGCTCAGCGGGGGCTGGCCTGCTCCTCTCTCTCTGCCTACCTCTCTGCCTACTTGTGATCTCTGTCTGTCAAGCAGATAAATAAAATCCTTAAAAAAAAAAAAAAAGATAATATATTCCCTACCTCCCCTTAATGAGTAAGGGTAGCCTCACTATCCATGAGGAACGAAACATTTATAAGTAAAACTATTTTGAAATTTGTATTCTGAGAATATAGCAATGTTCCTTATGGCTGGTTTCATACATCAGTCATCAAAACGTCAATATTCTCCACACATATGACTGTCATATTTTGATGTTGCTTTTTCAAAACACCTAGTGTCCACCCAACACTGCCACGCATTTTTAACCCGAAAAGCAAATCAGATGGTATCTTGGCAATCTGTGCTGATTGCAAGCCCCACTGATGGAAAATCCTCTCCTTGCACAGGACACCAGAAGTGCTCCTTGTATGTTACACGGTGAGCGAAAGCAGAACAATGAGAAGAACATAGCTGGGTGACAGCACTTCACTGAACATTCGGATGATAGGGTCAGAAATAAAATAAGAACCCCTTTGTTCTCGGCGTTTTCTGCAGAGGATTCTTGGAGCCTCTGCGAAAACCCAATTCTACAAGGCTTTTTTCTGCAAAATTACTGGCAGATAGGAACTTTTCAGCTAGCACATGCCAAAGCCTCTGCCAGGAATGTAAGCGGTACAATAATTTTTTTTATGTCTTTAGACACCTAGAACAGAAACCTTAAACACCCAAGTGTCAAAATAAGACAGATAACCCAATAAATTTGCTAGAGCAGGGACAGGGAAAACAAACACAGCCTTCTGTTATACGGATGTCTTTTAACTCTCTCCGACCACTAGCCTGAAACCTTAGCCTGCCACACGTCTTTCCTGTCGAGCTGTTTATTTAGACTCCCGTAAAGCCTCTCGGCACCCATTTTTAATTTTCAGCTTGCTTCTTGTCAGCTTTCTGAAAAGCATAGCAAGATCCACTGTTTAACAAAAACAGACACAAATCAGGGAAGGAGGAGATGGACGGCAGGAGGTGGTGGGTGGGGGTGCCTCCCAGCGAGTGTGAGAGGAAAGCCTTCCTGGTCCCATTTGTTTGCGACTGGGCGCAAGGGTTGCCCACGGAGGTCATTCAGTCTTGCGGGCTTGGGCTTTAACTCTGTGCCCACCCTTGCTTCGGCGTATTCTGCATTCCTTTCATGAAACGCTCTGTAAGTGCTCTTTGGTAACATGGGCAAGAAAAGGAATCTTCCGTGGCAGTTCATTGCATTCCGGTCGTTTCCTGTGCTTGATTAGAGGGCTTGAGGAAGCTGCAAGCAATCATCTTGTCCTTCGAAAGAGGAAAGATAAGAGGCTTGAATTCAAAGATATCGTCAAGTAGTGTTATTTTTTTTTTTTTTCAACGTAAGTGATAATCCACGAAGTAGCAACTGTTGATCAAGTAATGTTCCATGCAACGTGCTGTGCCTGGACCTAGGGGCAGAGGGAACATGCTTTGTGAACCAAAAATTGGAAACTCAGAGTCTCATATAAAACAACCGCGGTGTGGGGGGGGGAGCTACAACCGTGGTGGGTTTCAACGCAAGAGGCAGTTAGGGAGGTGGAGTGTGGGTGCCTCAAGTCCTGGAATCCACGGGCAGTTTGATGACCTAAGGGGAGCAGCGTGACACACTACTTAAAAGTGGGTTGCTGGTTTTGCGAAAGCAAGGCTTATGATCTCGGTAGTTGTGGGAAATAGAAAATATTTCCACCTCTTCCCTGTCTCTCGGCTCCCACTCCGATGCAGTTGGAAGCAATCTCCGTTTCCTAGAAGCGCAGACACTCAGTTTTTACTTCGTTGATAGCAACGTGGATAGCAATCTATCCTAGAATAACTTATCATATAATATGCCCTAATAGTAGTGTATCCTATCACATAGTGATATTCTTAAAACCGTAAGGTTTGGGGACACTGGTAGGCAAGAAGAGGAGAGAAAGAGGTTCTTAGGGGAAAAATAAAATCCAAAGTAAATTGCACCCACGATCCCACTGTGTGTGTGTGTGTGTGTGTGTGTGTGTGGGTGGGTGTGTATGCGCACATAGAGAGGTGAAAGTCTTAGATCATCTCCAACACAATCCCACCCTCTTCCAGGGTTAGCTGCTGTAGCATTTGAGGGCATCCCTTTCCTGGCTTTTTCTTGTGCTTATATCTGATCTATAAGAATATACGTGAACATGTACAATAGATGTTTACATCATCACAAACAGCCACATGTATGTGCACTTCTTTTGCACAATGGTGGGATCTTCTATACCTATTGGTATACCACTTACTTTTATAATTATATAAAATTATATAATTTTATTTATCTATTATCTATTATATAAATATATACATATAATTATATATAATTAAATAAAAAATAAAGGTTTATCTTGGCCAGTATGCACTGTTCCATGTGCTCTTTATGACAGTTGCTTAGTGTGCCTAAATAAATATACCACTTTTATTGAACCAGTCCCCGAACTGAGCTCATTGGTAATTTGGGGGATTATAAACAAGGCTGCAATTAACATCCTTGTATGTATATTTTCACTGATTGGCGTAATTATTTCTGAAAGATAGATTTCTAGAAATAGTAAGGCTGATAACTGGGCCTGGCCTTTTGTTATTAATTTATCAAAAGAAAGAATTTGAGGTTGAGGGAGAAAGGATCAGAGGCAACAGAAACACAGAGAGCCTGGAAGACAAATGTTGGCAGGGTTCATCCAAACACTGTTGTGAGAACAAGAAATCTGAGTCTCTGACATCAGGTATCTGTTTCCATTGACGAGGGATCTCAAGAGCTCAGTGTCTCCAGCTTTCCTGAGTCAGCATTTTAATTTTAGGTAATAATTAGGTAAATTGAATAGTATCTAATTCTTAAGAACTTACTCAGACTTTATGCTCACTAAGCAACATTATGAATGCAGTATGATTTCCCCAAAGATCTCACTTGAGAGAGAATTGAATAGAGGAAAAATGTAGATAGTAAGCTCTCTCCCAGTCTGTGTTTTGGGTTCACGTAAATCTGCCCCTGAGAAATGAATCCTCCCAGCATGCTCATAAAATTAGTTTTTGAAATTACGGAATTAGTTTTTGAAACTACAGAATTACCTATGGGGCTTTTGGAAAAACATTCTGTCATTAACATGTGACCATCTCGCCTCCATTATGTATCTCTGCTTTCAAAGTCCTAGAAAGCAAGACCCAGCCTTATTTGAGTCTGTCATGCCTGCAGCTAGAGGGCAATGGCAGAGTGGGCATCAGGGGCCCCGTTAATTTCTCAAGGTCCTTGACATTGAGATCTCCTGGTTCAACATCTTAACTGCAACATCGACACTGCTTGCACCTGACTCCACGGTCTTCAGTCTCACTTGCCTTGAAAGCACACAAAAATAGCATCCTGCTGTTTATAGAGCAAAGCACAGTTCCCTAAGGGCTGCCATTTAGGACCCAAGATCTGGACCCATCATGACTTTGCAGTCCAATTTCTCACTCTACCTCTCATTTCCATCTCTAGGTCTCTGCTTCTGTTATTTTCTCCACCTGAAATGCCTTTCCATTCCCACCACCCTCTCCTTGGAAATCTAACATATCGATTATAGGAACAGAATTCTAATATATTTGTAAAATAGAAGGTACAAATTTTTCCCTGATGGGTCGGGGCTTCCATAGTAAAACCAAGGTTGATAAGGCTGGGAGATGGGCAGGGATGGGGGTGAGTTTTGGACTCACGAGTCACACGGGCCTATTTGCCCCTCCCCCATCCTTGGGTTTTCTTTTGAGCTCTCGTTCCCACCAAAGAATAAGGCTTAAATGAAATTGCTTTCATAAATGGTCATGATTGTGTATCTGTATTAAGGTTTTTATAAAAGTAAATTTGGCATTATTTTTCAACCTTTCTTGGGTGAGCAAATGGAAAAAGTAAGTTTGTGAAACTCAGAAATTAAATCTGTTTGTCAGAATGACGTGAAACTGTTCCTTAGGACTGAACAAAAAGAGAATTCTTCATTGAGGGGGGAAAAATCTTAATTTCTTTCTAAAATTGACCAATGTGACATTTGTTTTCTTTTTGAACCTGGTTACCCAACACCGTATTTTCTTTTTTGACCTTGGTTACCTGATACCACCACCAAGCCATCATTTATAAAGTTGTTTTAGAAAGTCTTTAGTCAAAAGCTCCAAGGTAATTCTCCTCATTCTAAATTTAACTTTTTTCCTTCTCCTTGTGAAAAACAGGTAATTTAAAAAAAATTGTTAAATATTACTCTAATGTAAGATAATTCTAGATCTAGAGCACCTTTCTCAGGATTTTTATTTTATTTTACTATAATATATGGAATATACAATGCTTTCCAAGTTCAAAGGATTAATCTTTTCCAAAAGTTGTCCTGACTTGCTGTTTACCTTGCTGCTAAAGAACAGAAAAAATCCCAACCATGAATCCTCCACAAATGAAATATAGACTTATGTTTAGATATCTTTGCTACCAATCAGTTCTGCCCCCCCAAAAAAAAGATTAGGAAAAAATCCAGAATACTTCTCTCCTTTGACAGATGTCCAAGCCTCTCGGTATCCCCACCTCTGGAGTTGGGATACATATATATATATATATATATATATATATATATATGATTAAAAATATATATATATGATTAAAATTGCATAGAGAACTGAAAACTATGTGGTAAGGAATAAATAATGTATAATAAAGTTTTGAGGCAAAAATAAATGGGCACCATAATAATGACTTGATTGGTTTTTAGGTTTCTTGACATCTAGAAATATCTTATTTTAGATGAAATAAAAATTGGGCCAAAGCTAGAGAAAGGAGCTAGTCCTGAGTTCGGCAAGTGTCCAGTATAGCTGTGCAATAAAGATTGGATCAAACAGAACCCAACTCAAAGATTCAAGCCTTAATCTGAATTAAGGATTTCTTTTAAAAAAATAAACCCACCTACTGTCCTACATCAGAGGATATCCTGTGGCCAGTGCCTTATACTACCAGTCTTGAGGAAATAACATCACAAAAGAATGCAATTAGCCAGGAGCAAAGAACTAGATCTTATGTCAACCCAGTATGAATTGCTTAGGTGAGTCATGCAGTCACTTTGAGTCAATTTTCTTATTTATGAAATCTGGGTAATAACACTTGCCTCCCTGTTTCAGAGGAAAATTGAGAGTATTAAATGAGGTCATGTAAGTGACACTACCCTATGACCATAACACATTATTGTTATTATCACAATATCAGTTTCTTTTCAGCCCCAAATCATCTCCTGTGTTCTACATGGCCGGGCCGGTACTCCATGGGCAGAACAACGATACGTCTTAGATTTTCCTGGGTGACCTAACTTTCAACAGTTCTGCCCCACCGTCCTCATGAGTACACTCCTCAAATCATGTGTTCTTAGATTGGAAATCACAGCCAGTAAATCCTTAGTGAGATGTGTCCAGACACACCGTGTAATTAGAGTTCTACACGCAAACAATATTCTAACAGTGATCTCCATCTGAAAGCCATAGAATGCTCAATACTTTTATTGGGCTTTTAGAAGAAAACTGGCCAAATGCAAAAAGGAAGAGAATGAAATAAGAACTCACCTCAAGAGAAGAAAGGGAAAGCAGCTATCACAGGTGTCTGCTGCCAACTCAGGTGCAACTTACCCTCTGACATTAGATAAAACTAACCTCCTATACTTTTGACAATGGCACCAAGCTGTGAGTGTCCCCTCAAAGAGAGGTAGATGTGAGTGATGGCTAGTTTGGAAAAAAATGCCTTTCAGAGCAAGTCTTTGGCGGTCGTGGAAGCTGGATTAGAAAGGAGTTCATTTAAGTGCACGAATAAATAGAATCTATATACATGGGTATTAGAAATGTCATTTTGACATTTTAAAAAGAATAGATCTCGACCTCAGCTGGCATATGTACGTCCGAGCCTCCCATCTCGTTCCTAGCATTACTAACTGGTGCATTACTGCTTGGACACTAAACGAAGAGAAATGGCATTCCATCACTGGACCAACACGTTACTCCAGAAATCCCAGTTCTAACACAAGGAGTATGTTGACAATGGATGGAGCAAGCATATACTGAAAACTTCACACAGCGCAGCTGGTAAATCACCCAGAAAACCAATTCTATTTAAACGCTTATGAAAGCTCAGAGGAAAAATCCAAAACATCTTTTTAAAATCACAGTTGAAAGTGAAATGACGTCTTCCAGCAGCAACAGGCTGGGGAAGGAAATGGTAAAACTGGGTTTTCTCCTGCAGTCGGGGAGCTCATCTTTCCTTCCTTTGTATTTTATTTCTTCATGTTAACGGAAAGCAATAAGGGCTACTGTTTGCATCCAGGTCTATTCTGAAACCCTGAGCAGATTGAGATAACAAATCCTCAGGGAGGTAAAAGACCCCAGTGAGAAACTGGTGTAGTCTAGCAGACAAGCTAATTTAGGCAGCCTCCAGGTACCTCCAATGGCCTTTGTCCGATCTGGCTGTTGGGTCTCATCCTTCTTTCCATCCACGGCTCCACCACAGCCACAGTAGCTACGCACATGCACCCTGACAAGATTTTTTTTAAAAAAAAAAAAAAAAAAAAAAAACCTTTTTTGTTTTGAATCCAATAAGCTGAATTTGAAACATCTAGGAAATAATCACTTATAACACAAAAGCAGTCAGGCAACATTACACAAGTAACAATGGCTTTGTCCTAGTAAAACTTTATTTATGAACACGCGCATGTCAGATCATTTTTTATTTGTTATACAACATTATTTTCCTTTGGAGTTTTTCCAACCTGTTCAAAATGTAAACATTCTTAACTCATAAGCCAGACAAAAGCAGAGAGCAGGGTACATTTATTGCCATAGGCCGCAGTTTGCTGACCCTTGTCTTCGAAGCTCAGAAGGGAAAAGAGTACTAAGGAACACTTTCAGAAGTCACTCTGGGAAGTTAGCTATGGAGGCAGCCCCTTCCTCCAAGGTTCAAGGTCGATCAGGTGTGCTGGTCGTTAGTGTGGTCAAGTGACTATTTCCTGGTCTGCTCCTGGGCACAGAATGGCATCGTCCTTTCCCACACCCTTGTGGTCAGGGAGGTCCTATGGCTTCCTTTGGCCACAGAGCTATAAAAAGTGACATATTCTCTTCCAGGTAAAAACTTCAGGAGCAAAAACATGATGTACCATATTCCCTTCTCAAGGTTAGAGCACTCATGGGTGGGCAAAGAGCCAACGATTGACCTGTAGTACAAGGAGACTGAGGAAGAAATAGAAGTCTATTAAAAGACTGAGATTTTTTTTTTCTTTTTTAAAAGATTTTATTTATTTATTTGACAGACAGAGATCACAAGTAGGCAGAGAGGCAGGCTGAAAGAGAGAGAGGAAGAAGCAGGCTCCCCGCCGAGCAGAGAGCCCGATGTGGGACTCGGTCCCAGGATCCTGGGATCGTGACCTGAGCTGAAGGCAGAGGCTTAACCCACTGAGCCACCCAGGCGCCCAAAAGACTGGATGGTTTGTCATCATAGTTTAGTCCAACCTCTACTAAATGCAACCAGCTTATTATATACTATGATCAGGGGACACCTGAGGTGCCTTAAAATGAAACATTTATACCCATGTTAGCAGAAGACAGCCTCTTGGGCAACTGAAAATTAGTTAGCAGATACAGCATGGATTTATTACCCTTGTGTCTTTGAACCATGAAGAAAACCATAAAAGTAGTAGATAGTTTTTTTTTTTTTTTAATGATACCGTTCAATGCAGATGAGAGTGTGGTAAGACAGGTCATCTCCTGTTCTGTTAGCAGGAAAACAAACTTCTGCAACCTTTCAAGGAAGCTGGTTTCCTGTACTCACTGGTGTCTTTTACAGATTTTCAAACTCTTTGACTTCATAGTCAAATTCTACTATTAGGAATCTTACCTAAAAAAATAATCAAGGCTAATCAATAATAACAGGCAAATATTTATGAATAATGAGATCTGTTTTTGTTAAAATAAGGAAAGGAAAAGAAAACACCCTGGAAAAATCGTGTCCAACTTTATGGGAAATGACAAAAATTATGTTATATTCATATAATGAAAAAATTACAGCTCAATTTAAAGGAAGTTTATGAAGAATTTTAATGGCAAAAACAGATCACATATTATACATAGCACAAATAGTGTAATTCAACGATTTATATGTAAGTTACATATGCTACATGTAGAGAGATAGAGAGAAAGAGGACTGGCATGGAACACACCAGAACGTGGTGAGATTACAAATGGTTATTATTTTATTCCATTGACACTTTTATATTTTCAATTTTTCTACAAGGAATATATATTACTCTCATAATCAAAAAAGCAATAAAATGTATTTTTAAAATAGTCCCAAGCCAGCCAGCTTTAGACGCCCTTTTAGGGAGCACCAAGTTCTTTTCTCCTTTCCATAAGCTATGAAATGCCAAGTATCCCCTTTATTGAAGAAGGCCGCCTTTCCTGACATTTTTACTTTGGGCCCCAAATTAAGTTGTAAACATAAAACCACCCCCCCCCCAAATCATGACTCATGGAGATCTGCACTGAAAAGAATGACCTATGCTTCTTGCTGACGCTGGCATGTATTAATTCAAACCTTATTACTATTTGATTTAATTTATTATCTTAATTCTTGTAAATGACTTGCTTCCAGAGAGTTTCATAGGCCTTTTACACCCACCCTTCCAGCCTTACCGTCTCCGCTCTAAAGCTAGCTCGCAAATTGCAGTGGCTTACAGAATAATTCTTGTTCCTTTCATGGCATCATTAGGCATCAGGAGGGCAGCCTTCTTCTGTCTGATGATTCCAGCAGCCTGGGTGCTTCCATTGTATAGAACCCCATACACCAAGCCTTCTTCAGAGGTCTTTGTTGGAATCTGTGAATTCAGCTAACCAACAAGTTAGAAAAATACGGCCTACAATCACTCTATCTTCATTCCCTTTGCAGAAAGACAGTCCCATGATCTCATGTAACCACGGGGAGGCTGGGGAATGTAGATGTTCTGTATGTTGAGGAAGGGGGGATGGAGTTGAAGGACACTAAGCCTATCTCTGCTGTAGTCAATCCAGGAGACTGACTGGAGCTCTCAGCTGTCGGTATCGCCTATGCTGGTTTACCTTAATCCCTTTACTAAAAGATCTCCCCCACCCAGCTAACCTTGTTCCCACAAAACTGCCAAATTCCCTTTGAATCTCACCTTTAAGAAGCTTTTCTAAATGTTTCAGTTCACAATGAACTTGTCCTTTTCTCCATGGGTCTGTTATAGGAATCCATACCATAATACTTCTCAGAGTCTGACGCGTTAGAGAAAATCATGTATGTTTTTTCTTCATCACAGCAAAGGGACCAGACTGAACTAGGTGTTACCCTTCGTGGTCTCCCCTGATACCTAGCATGATGCTTTCATGTAGTAGGCACTCAGTGAAGGTTAATTTCCTTCCATGTTTTCCAATCAACATTCATCAAAGCTAACTGAACAAAAATGCACTGGCTTCCTAGTTTACCTAAATGCTGGTCTTAGCTCTCCCTCTTAGTAGATATTCTATGAAGAATAATTATAGTGATGTCCAGAAGAACCATCCAAAAGTGTATGGGCTTTAAAACCTCTTCGGGGATTGATTTAAAAACCAAAGGATCTAGCTTAAGATTTCTTATTCCTCTGATAATCCCGTCGTATTTTGCAGATTTTAAAACTCTCTGTGGGTTTTTTTTCCTCTTCCTGCAAAATCCGAGTTCTTCAGTAAATCAACTTTTCAGTCCAGTGGGTATAAAAACAGACTGTGTAGTGAACGGGCTTCAGCTTTGCTGAGTATGCAGGCAAATGGAAAGAAAAGCAAAGAAATAAAATAAAAGTGAGAGGTGTGAACTTTCCCCATCCATCTTAATGGAGTGCTAACCTTCCTGCCTCACGGTGACCATTCGAATTCTAGAACTATTAAACAATGAGCTGAAATCCAAACATTCAGTCTGGGAGTGAAATCTTGAGAAACGACAGCTGTGTCCAGTTTTGACTACAATTCAGGCTTAAGAAAGCAAACACATGCCAAATAAAACTGATTTTGGCTGTCCTCTGTCAGTTTTAGGCTCTAGAATCTCTCCTCTTAGCTCTGCCCTGAAAGATTCACCCTATTTAAAAGGTGGAGGGGGCCCAGAGCGTGACCTTGCTTTTAAAGATGGCACTTGAGACAGGGAGCAGTAAGTCAGAGACCTTATCTTTCATCAAGGAGTGCCTCAAAACTCTTAGAATTTAGGATCTCAGCAATTGTTGGTGGTCACCATTTGGAGCGATCTGCATGATGTTTAGTACTAGGTTTTGTTCATTTAAATTAGGCCTACACACACACACACACACACACACAGATGGCATGGAGGGAAAAGACACAGAGACTTCTTCACAAGAACCCAGAAAGAATAAGTAAGAACATTCATTTCCAGAGCATTCTTCTTGATAGTCTCCTTTAAAAAACACAAGGGACTGGAAGCAACTAACCAGCAACTGTGCACTGGTTCTGATGGTTTGGTAATTGCAGAAAAGCACCAGAGAAAAGAGAACACCTGCTTGGAAGCCAAGTCAGATGCGGGGCTTCATGTCCAGCTTCAGGTCTTAGCTGTTTCACCTCAGGCAAACTCCTGAATTCCCTAACCTACGTACCTCATCTTTTAAAATATGAAAAAGAGGGACACCTGAGTGGCTCAGTGGGTTAAGCATTTGCCTTCAGCTTAGGTCCTGATCCCAGGGTCCCAGGATCAAGTCCCGCATAGGGCTCTCTGCTCCTCCAGGAGCCTGCTTCTCCCTCTGCCTCTCCCCAACTTTTGTACTCACACTCTCTCTCTTTCTCTCTCTCTCTCTGTCTATCAAATAAATAAAATTTCAAAAAAGTAAAAATAAAATATGAAGGATAACATTGGTTCATAACTGTGTTATTTTGGGAACTCAAGAACATCATGAACTCAATAAGTGATCAAAATTATAATGATTCTTCCATGATGACTAGGGGCTCAGGAGGAGTTTTGAGGGAGCCTTTTCTAACACACCCCTTCATTTTCTCCTTCCACTTCAGTTTTGCCTGGCCAATGGTTGCAAACAAACAAACAAACAAATACACAGAAACTCCCACTGAGGGGCACCTACGTGGCTCAATGGGGTAAGCATCCGCCTTCAGCTCAGGTCATGATCCCAGGGTCCTGGGATGGAGCCCTGCATCGGGCTCCCTGGTCAGCGGGGAGTCTGCTTCTCTCTCTCCCTTTCCCTCTATGTGTGCTCACACTCTCTCGCTCTCTTTCTCAAATAAATAAAATCTTTGAAAGAAAGAAAGAAAGAAAAAGCAACTCCCAGTGAGATCTATACAAAGAAAAAATAATGAGACAGTAATACACTGAAAGGTTAACAACACTATTTCAGAGTACAGGTGATTTGTGTTTCTTTTTACCTGCCTTTTCCAAATTTCCTATATAAGCATATATTGCTTTTAAATATTCTAATAAATATTTTTGCTAGAAGAAGAGGGTGAATACTGAACTAAGATAGTGTGCTCAGTAGCCTAGTTATTCAGCAGCTCTTTGCAGGTTGCTAACCATAAATTAGGCAACTTTATATCCCGTTTTCATGCAACAGTTATACATTGGGATTTTCTGTTCCATGTGTTTGATTTGGTCTGTTATAAACCATTACTTTATATAGCAAACACTGTAAGATTAGAGAAAAACGCCATTAAGTTTAGAGACAACACACGATTCCCACCTCTCTGGGAACTTAGATATTAAAAAGTCCTGTGTGTATATTAAAATAATAATAAAAATCAAAACATGTGATCCCTGAGCAGAAAGTAAGCACACATGGAGGCGGGGAGTGAGGAAATCACACTGGGTGCAAACAGCCCCGGCTGCTGAAGCAGGGAACCCCTCTGAATCTAATGGGCTGCTTCGTGTTGATTGGTGGGAGAGGCGGCAAAGAAATAAAGAATCTAGAGAAGGTTAAAATGCAAGCTAGAGACGGTTAAAGGATTTTCATGAGGTTTGAAAAAATGCCGTAGGGAAGGGGTGCTAAGAATTCTGGAATTACGATGATTGTAGAGAAATTCACAGACGTTGGGTTACCAAAAAGGAGAGCTGGTGAAGGCAGGTATCCATCAGGTAACAAAATGACCTATAATGCAACTATAATCGCGTTAGCCTTTTGCCAATTTAGTACTTCTTAAAAGTGAAACATAGGATACCCTATTTAATTAAAATGTGGTTGGCTGCATGTAATAGAATGTGTAATTAAAAAGTGACCTGAGGGATGCCTGGGTGGCTCAGTCGGTTAAGCCTCTGAATCCTGATTTTGACCAGGTCATAACCTCAAGGTCATGAGATTGAGCCCTGAGTCAGGCTCAGCGCTCAGCGGGGAGTCTGCTTGGGATTCTCTCCGTATCCCTCTCCTGCAGCCCCTCCCCCTGCTCATGCATACTTTCTCTCTGTCTCCCCCGACCCCCCACACTAAACCAAATAAATAAATAAATCTTTTTTAAAAAGTGACCTGAATAATAGAAGCCCAGAGGCAGGTGGTCTGGAGGTTGAGTCAGTGACAACCACATCAACGATCCAGACTCTTCCAAGCGTGTTTCTCTCTGCCATCCTCCGTGTGTCAGGGTTCCCTGCAAAGCTGCAAGATGAGCACAGCCATTCCAAGCACCACATTCTCACACAACCTCCAAGAGAGTGGGAAAGAGTGGTGGGGGGGATGAGGCAAGGAAGGCAAGAGTAGCAAGGGAATTCTCCCCAAGTGTCTCTCTATTCTTACCAGGGAAAAAGACATTTCCTCTAAGCTCCCTGACAATCTCCCCTTATGTTTAATGGCCACAATAGAGTCAAAAGACCACCCCGGTCAAGGAAGGCAGGAAAGCAAGCATCTGCATTTTTAGTTTCTCATAGGGGCTCTTGTCTCTCCACACATGAAATAACCAGGGTAGCAACTAGCTGTTATGTAGAGAATTATCAGCGGGCAGTACAACTATCATTTATTAAATAAGTTAAAATGTCTTCCTTCTGTTAATTCACTTACAAGTTTTCTCTTCCTACAGAAAACTTGTTATTTCACCAACTGATTCAATTAAATTAGTTACTTTAGCAGATATCACGTAAAATCAATGTACTTACACTCCTCATAACATCTCTCCTGCGCGTCTGTGCCTACTCACACAGCAAACACACTTAATCTTGGTTTCCAATTTTATTTTTTTATTCTTCCTACAATGTCCCTATTTGCCCCTTGGCTGACATTACGGGACAAGATCCTCTCACAATTACAAAAGATAGCATTTATTTCTTGCTCTTTAGATTCTGGTAGACTTTTCCTTTTTTGTTTCAGATGTAACTAAAGGAACTGTAACAACAACAAAAAACAGAGGCCAAGGATGTGCGGTTTCTGTGAATGTTTACCTTTCTTCTGTAAAGTTTGAAAGAAATATTTTATAAACACTTTGGAAATCGTACCATAAACGATGAAAATTGTATGCCTTTAGGCATGGAAAGAAAATGAAGCAAAATAGAAATTACAGAAAAACGCAGCCCGTAATTGGAGCAGCTCCTACGAACTTATTCAGATGCCATCAATATCGTAATTTTAAAAGCAAAACGTAACTATACATCCATCATAGTTTCGTTTTTAAACAAATAAAACTTGTTTCTGAATCGTATTCGAAATCAAAAGCCAGCTGTCCTGGATGAGTTAAGAATAATTGAAAAGTGAAACTAAAAATAAGTGACACCTGTTTTGTTTTGCTTTCCAATAAAAACTCAATACAATACCAAAGAAGGAGAGCAATTTAAAATTGTCATGCATTACAATAATTGCTTTGTAATTAGAACACTTCATCTTTTATAAGAGCTTATTACCTGTGTAGAGTATTCATCTGCACAAATATTCCTAAATTCCCTCAGGTAATTAGTTTCATGAAATATTGCTGGATGGCTCATTCTCCTTCACCATTACTCTGGAGATTTCATAAAATACAAGCACTCTTACCACAATGTTATGTTGAGAAATGTAATTAACAGAAAATATTATATGATATTCACGTCAAACATTACTTGGGCAAAATGCATGTAGACCCTAAGTATTCCTAGATGACCTAATTAGGAAAACCAAATTTATCTCACAAGCCTTCACACCATATTCCCTCTCCAGAGAAAACATTCAAGACCTTGGGAAGCATTCGATTCTGTGTTTAACCTCTCGGCTTCCCAAGACTCCATATCATGCAGTGAATCAATGAAATCACCCAGGAGAATTCCCTTCAGTTCCTTTTTCTGTAAAGTCCTCATGTCTCTAACCCACTAGAGCCAGTCTTAGCTCCCTGTTGGCTCCTCTTTATGACATCTTTATTTCTTGCCTTCTTGGAAGCCATGGACCATATGAGATCTTTTATTCATCAGCTGTCCACCCCCAGGCACCCAGTTGCTGAATTCTCTCCAGTAATTCAGAAGAAGAGAAACTTCCTTTTGTTGGACAGTGGAATCATGCAGTTTTCTTCTTCTTTCTTGCTCATACTGAATCCTACACATGCTCTTCCATCTACCTCTTGCTCCCCCAATATCTACAGTTGTTCTGTGTAGCAGAGCCTTGCACCTTTGTACTGTTCTCTTAGCACTAAATACAAGAAAGTTATTTCTATTTAAAGGTAACTATTGGGGCACCTGGGTGACTCAGTGGGTTAAAGCCTCTGCCTTCAGCTCAGGTGTCCTGAGATCTCAGGGTCCTGGGATGGAGCCCCACATTGGGATCTCTGCTCAGCAGGGAGCCTGCTTCTTCCTCTCTCTCACTCTCTGCCTGCCTCTCTGCCTACTTGTGATCTCTGTTTGTCAAATAAATAAATAAAATCTTTAAAAAAATAAAAAATAAAAAAGGTAACTATTGCTACAGTATCTCAACACATCAATTAACACTTTCCCAAGTCAATAGTACAAAGATCAAGATCAAGGCAAAGAAAGGAAGTCTTTCTATTCACCAGACTCAAAACTGCGATTGGTTTTCCAATCAAAAGTGGCTATCATGTGGGGTGCCTGGGTGGCTCAGTGGGTTAAAGCCTCTGTCTTCGGCTCATGTCATGATCCCAGGGTCCTGGTATCGAGCCCCACATTGGGCTCTCTACTCAGCGGGGAGACTCTCTGCCTACTTGTGATCTCTGTCTGTCAAATAAATAAATAAAATATTAAAAAAAAAATTGGCTATCATGAGAAATGATGGGCTCCGAGACTACGATGTCTACTAAAGCCACTATAACTTCTAAGCAAAGCAAGAAGACAATAAAAAATGATTCTTAAAAATATTCATTATAATTTTTTTGCCATCAATTCATTTGCTAAACATCTAGTAAGTACTCACAGCTTTGATAAATAAGTAGGGAAGACACAGCAGAAATAAAAAATACATCAACTGTATTAAAATGAAAATGTCTGTTTCTATTAAGGATAATTATCACCACTCGAATCAAATCTCCATACAAAACTATAAGATCAGCAAGGGAGAATAAGGTAATATACATGACCCCTCAATACCTCAAAATACCACAAACCTCAATTACCCATAATAAATGACACCAATTTTCAAATTCCCACAGAGCTCCACATTTACATGTTTACAAATGCAGAGAACAGAGCAAAATGGCTTGAGGGACTCCATAACAAGGAGAAAAGAGTAGAGTATCTGGATGGAACACAGAACAAAACAGAACAGAACACCCTCAAAAAGATAATATCTAACATTAAATGCTAAATGATCTGGGACTTGATATTCCAAAAAATGCCTATAGGAACGGACTTGAAAGTAAGAGAGGTTAGAGGTGGCAATTTCAGAGAAACATTCCTTCTGTGGGAGAATACAATAAATACAGAAAATACTGTGACCCTTGGAAATATAGCAGTGCTAAGAAAGAAAGAAAAGGGAGAAATAAAAAAAATGCTACAGAAACTAGAAAAATAAGATACACCAATCTTTTTTCCTACACCTGGTACCATCAGCATCCGCCATTAGAGAAATTGCAGATACTAAAGAGGACCCTCTTGAAATGTAACCACAAACTACTTAAAAATGAAATCCAAAAAAGCAACACAGTTTTATGCAAAGATCCTTTAAGAAGTATATAAGTAAACAAAAACAATTCCAGTTGAAAATCCTCCCCAATAAACCATAAGACAGAAAAAACAATAACTAACTTCCAAAGTAAATTAAATAGCTGTAAGCAATTATTTAAAGAAGTTTTTTCAGAGATTTTTTAAATGCTTAGAATCAGAAATGTAAAAACTAAAACTAGAAAGAAATGCAGTGAGAATCACTAGAATTCAAAAAAGAACTTGAAAAAGATAAAGTCATAAAATGAGGAATAAACTATTAGTTGCACAAGGGAGAATCAGTTAAAATGAAAAGTTAGTAAGATATTAAGGAAAGAGGAAAAATAAGTGAGAGTGAAAATGAGAAAAGAAAGAAGTAACAATGATCAGAGAGTAAAGAAGGCAAAGAAGATCCAAACTGCGTATAATTGGAGGGTCTGAGGAAGGAAAACAAAACTATGGAGTCAAAGTCAATACTTAAATTAAAACCAAGTAAATAAAAGAATATTTCCAGAAATAAAAGAATATTTGAATCTATATATTGTAAGGGGCCACAATATATCTGGGAAAAAATTGGCATAGAACGATCCCAATCACACTTCTAGACCTATCCTAGTAAAACTATTATATTTTGAAGACCAAAAAATCATCAGGGCCTTCAGGCAAATGATCAAATTATCTATGAGAGCAAAAAATTAGGCTGACATCAGATGGTTATGAGCAACATAGAAAATATGACTACAGTGGAGCTGAATTTTCAAGAAGTTCAAAGAATGAAGTGCAAGTCAAGAATTTTATGTTTAACCAAGCTTTGCTTCAAGTGTCAAAGCTGTAGAAAAACGGTTTTGAACATCAGTCACCTCTGGGAATACTATACACGTGAGCCATTCCTGAAAAGTCCACTAGAGAAATGTTTCTCAATCTTTTTTTCCCATTTTTGCTCCTCTAAAAAAGTCTTTTTAGATATTCCTAGACACGTAGTCCACACCGTGAAATTTTAATAACTCACCTATCCTGTGTATCTGTTGATGTACTGCTGTCCTTTGGAAGGTTACACGCCACTGTAACATGGCCACAAGAACCAGTTTGAACCCTCTTGGATGTACTGAAGGACAAACTTTTTTTAACCAAGAGATAAATGAATTCTTTTGGAAAAGGATCGATGAAGGATGTATTTAATTGTAGAGGTAGAAATAAAACAATGGTAAGGTCATGAGATGAAAAGGAGTATTTAAACATTTTATGTAGAAATACAAAGTAGAAAGACTATCAACTCCCCAAAAAGAGAAAATGAGAAAGGGTAAAGTCAAATAAGATCATTTACCATTGTATGGATAATCAGTGGATATCAACAGATAATATCTATTTAATACAGGCAAACTAGGTAATAAATTCAAGTAATATGGAGATAAAAAGAATACATTAAAAAAAATCACATAGGCGACTCCCAACTGGATGGGAAAAAACACTATGAAGGACAGGTATTGGGATAATTAACAAAATTGGGATATGCTCTACAGATGAAAGCATTGTACCAGTGCTAACTTTCCTGGATTTGAGAGCTATATTTTGGTTTCATAAGAGAATATCCTTGTTCTTAGGAAAAACACATTGAAGTATTAAGGGATAAAAAGACATGATGCATGCAACCTATTCTCAAGTAGTGTAGGAAAAAAACGTATTCATGTTTACTGATAGATGATAGTTAAAACACTGTGACAATATACAAAAAAATTGGTCAATCAGAGTATGTGGGAGTTCTCTGCTTTTCTATAAGCTTAAAATTATTTCAAAATCAAAACTTAAAAGGGGACTATGACACCAAAAGCATAGGCAACAAAAGAAAAAGTAGATAAAATGGCTTTACAAAAATTAACAACTTTTGTGCACCAAGGAGCACAATCAAGAAAGCTAAAAGTCTACAAAATGAGAGAAAATGGTTGCAAAATCATGTATCGGATAGGGGAATAATATCTAGAAAATATAAAGAAGTCCTATAATGCAACAACAATTAAAACAAAACAAAACAAAAACCTAGGTGTAACTGGCTGCCTCAGCCTGTTCAGTGTCCAACTCTTTTTTTTTTTTTTTAAGATTGTATTCATTTGCCAGATAGCAAAAGAAGACAAGCAGGGGGAGTGGCAGACAGAGAGAGAGGCAGGCTCTCTACAGAGCAAGGAGCCCAATGTAGGACCCTGAAATCATGACTTGAGCTGAAGGGAGATGCCCAAACCAACTGAGTCACCCAGGTACCCCAAGTGTCCAACTTTTGATTTCTGCTCAGGTCCTGTTTTGGGGGTTGTGAGATCAACCCCCACATCACGTTCCATGTTGGGCATAGGGCCTGCTTAAGATTTTCTCTCTCCTTCTCCCTCTGCCCCTCCCTAATTGTCTCTCTTAAAACAAACAAACGTCTTTTAAAAATGGGCAAAAAACTTGAATAGACATTTTCCAAAGAAGATAGGCAAATGGCCAATAAACCCATGAAGAGATGTTTAATAATATCTTTAGCCATTAGGGAGATGCAAATAAAAACTGCAATAAGGGGCGCCTGGGTGGCTCAGTGGGTTAAAGTCTCTGCCTTCGGCTCAGGTCATTATCCCAGGGTCCTGCGATCGAGCTCCTCATCAGGCTCTCTGCTTGGCAGGGAGCCTGCTTCTTCCTCTTTCT
Source organism: Mustela erminea (assembly GCF_009829155.1). Classification (NCBI taxonomy): domain Eukaryota; kingdom Metazoa; phylum Chordata; class Mammalia; order Carnivora; family Mustelidae; genus Mustela; species Mustela erminea. The sequence goes on along the minus strand of NC_045625.1, from coordinate 48,690,297 downwards.
CTGCCTGCCTCTCTGCCTACTTGTGATCTCTATCAAATAAGTAAATAAAATCTTTAAAAAAAAAGCAACAAAAAATCCACAATAAGATAACATTTACATCTACAAGGATGGGTATAATTTTTTTAAAAACAAACAAAAAATAACATCTTGGCAAGAGTGTAGAGAAACAAGAACCTCATGCATTATGGTGAGACTATCAAATGATGCAGCCGCTGTGGAAAACACTTTTGTGGTTCCTCAAAAAGTTATCAAACTATCTCATGGCCCACTAATTCTACTCCCAGGTAAACATCCCAAAATGTTGAAAGCATTGTACACCAAGGCTTATAGAAGCATTATTCACAATAGTCAAAACAGAAACAACGCAAGTGTGCATTAACAGATGAATGAGTTTTTAAAGGTGGTACATTTATAAAATAGCGTATTATTCAGCCATGAAAAGGAATAAAGTCCTAGTACATGATACAGCTCGGATGGAACTTGAAAACTTTGTGCTAAGTGAAATAAGCCAGATGTAGGACACATATTATAAGATTGCATTTATATGAGATCCCTAGAATAGGCAAATTCATACAGACAGAAAATAGAATCAAGATTACCAGGTGCTATCAGGACAGGGGATTAAGGGGGTAGTGTTTTATGGGTACAGACTTTATATTGAGCTGATGAAAACATTTTGGGTTCTAGATGATAGTGATGGCTATACAACATTATGAATGTAGTTAATGAATTTTACACTTACAAATGGTTAAAATTATAAATATTATGTCTATTTTACGATAGTTGTGGAAAAAATAAAAAAGGAACATGTGGGGAAATGATTATGTCACTTCAAATACAATACAGCATGCATGAGAAACTCTTCAAATGTTCTCTGTACCTTAAATACAAAGAATCTGGCACATATTTTCCTTAAAACAAGCAAGCAAGCAAGCCAACAAAACACTTTAAAATCTTTTTTTTTTTTTTAGGAAAAAAAATAAAATCTTTTTAGGAGAGAGAAAACCCCGAGTTATGAATTAATTATACCAATCTCTATACCCTATTATATTACTTTTTAATGATAATCTAACTATACTGTAAGTTCCTTCATGTTGAAAATTGCTACTCACCTCTGTGCTCCAGGACCTGCCGTCAGATGAATAAGTGAATGAAGAAAGGATGAATTAGTTGGACGAAGGATGCAAGGAGCTATTACAAGTTGGAGAGAAACTAAAGTCTAAGAGGGTTGGGGAAGAAAACATGGTGGGGATCTGACCTGAGGCAGGAAGATATGGAGGTTTTGGAAGGGCAGAAAGATAAAGTGGAGACCCATTGAGTGTGAACAACAGAGAAACATGGACAAGTCACAGGATTCCATGAAGTACACAATAGCACCAGGACTTTTTCTTTCTTAACCTTAGAGGCGCTATTTTGGAAGCTTTTGCTTCTTGGGTTAGAGCCTCAGTGAAGTTCTGATTTGTCCTGGGATTGAGTAAGAAGCTTAAAAATAGAATAACAAGTCTTGTCTCCTATTCAGCCCCCAAATAAGCCACTTTTTTGAGTAAAGCCATTTTTCTGATATCTTCTGATTTAGTTCATTTTAAGTTAAGGTAGAATGATTACTGATCAATAAAATTACAGCTGTGATTTTAGCTAGCTGAATTAGATGGTGAATCAAACCACAGAGAAAGAATCAACACTCTGATGAACAAATTGTTATGCTAGTAGTCTTTTGGACCCTTAGCTACAAATTTTCTAGGCAGTTACATGCTTTATATAGAAATTATTTTTAATTTCTCTGGCTAATTTGTTGAAAATAGTCATAGTGTTCCCACCTTATTGGAATTAAGTATAACCAAAATTTATATTCTGAATCAAAAGTAGAAATTTTCCCTAAATAGTATAGATTGTTCTCACCAATCTTGTCTCCCAGTGTTTGTTTATGAGACTGTTTTCTGAAACAGTACCAACATTACATTTCAATGTTTTAATCTTTGACAATATGGTATTTTTTTTAAGATTTTTATTTATTTGACAGAGAGAGATCACAAGTAGGCAGAGCAGTAGGCAGAGAGAGAGGGGAAACAGACTCCTGCTGAGCAGGAGCTTGATCCCAGGACCCTGAGATTATGACCTGAGCCGAAGGCAGAGGTTTAACCCACTGAGCTACCCAGGCCCCCCTGACAATGTGGTATTACAGAAAAATTGCTTTTTTTTCTCTTACTGGTCAGTTCAGTCATTTTCATATGTCCTTAAACCTTACTAGTCACTTGTTATTTCATTTTCCTCTGTGTGTTTCTTTTATTTCCCTCAGAATATTAGTGTTTTTGTTACTGGTTTCCAAGAGATCATTTATGACTAAGCATGTTAGCGATTTGCCATTCATTGCAAATTAAATACCATGTGTTCTCACCACCATTTTACTGTGATGTTTTAATTTTTGGTTGTACAGAAGTTGTGTATTCAAATATAATAATGTTCTGCCTTAAAAAAAGAAAAAAAGAACACTCTGTGGTCCAATCATAGATTATTTGAACTAAAATTTCAGATACAAAAAGAAAGGTCAACAAAGGTTTAGGCAAGTAGTAAGAAACCTCTTTTCAGGAATGTAGTCATTAAAATAACTTCCTGTAATCTCTCCCCCAGAAATAAACTCTGGAAGGGTCTAGAAATAGCAGTGTCTTGGGAACATAGGGTACTTTCTTGCACATGAGAAATGCCAGCCATAGAACCTGTTGAACAAGTATAAATTTTATTTCCAGGAGTTCAGCCAGGTATATAAATAAGGGAGCTGCTAATAGACGTTGATGACTATTGTCTTGGTCTACTTTGAGTATAAACATCCACGTCCATGTCTATTCTTCCCTCACCAGTTTAAGAAAGTAACTAGTCTTGATCTATAATGTTTTGAAATTGAAAAATGTTAAAATAAAGCATGTTGCAAAATCTATAAATATGTATGTACTAATAAAAGCATTAAAATTATGGAGAAATATACACTAAACATTTTTTCTTTTTTTTTTTTTTAAGATTTATTTATTTGAGAGAGAGAGTGAAAGCAAGCATGAGCATGCAAATAGGGGGAAGGGACAGGGGGAGGGAGAGAGAATCTCAAGCAGACTCCCTGCTGAGCACAGGGCCCGAATCAGGGCTTGATCTTAGGTCCCAGAGATCATGATCTGAGCTAAAAATAAGACTTCGGCACTTAACCAACTGAGTCACCCAAGCACCCCTACACAAAACTTTTAATAGTTTCCTAAACTGGGAGATGAGGAAGGCGGATGGAGAAGCAGAGAAAATTAGAGAGAACTTCCTTATTACCTATTGTTCCTCATGTGTTTTTTTCCTCATGTGTTTTAATAGCAGTAATATTTATTAACACGTAGTGTGTACTAGGCACTCTTCTAAGTGTCCTTTAGATGTATATCCACCTCAATGTCCTGAGGTCAGGAATATCATTATCCTCATTCTATAAACATGGAAACTGAAGCCAAAGAGGTTTAGCAACTTGCCTAAGGTCACAGAGCTAGTGGGTCTAGGAGTCAGGCTCCAGCCCTGGTGAAATGACCCCTCTATACCTTCAAGCACAAAACAATCTGATAGTCAGAGAAGAGGCAAAATTATAATTCCTGAAAGGAGCACAGCGCTCCATTTAAAGAACTATTCCTACCCTGGGGCAAGGTTGGTTAGGGCTGGCAGGGTTCGGGAAACACAGCACCTGACTCAAGCTGTCCAATCAGAATTGTTCTTCCAGATTCCTTCGGCTAGATCTGGAGGGGCAGGCAAGATACTCAGAGGACAAAGAAAAATGCCCATTCACAGTAAATAAATAAATAAATAAATAAATCTCTTAAAAAAAGACTCAGTGATTCTCAGAAACTTCTATTTCAAACCATTACCATGGTTATTTTGACCATCTGTCTCCACAGCAAATATTAGATTAAATGGTATTTATGTTTACTTGTTTCTGTGAAATGCTTTACTCGTTTCATTTACTCTTATTCTCCTTGATGCAGCCATTTGTTAAATACACACATGTGGATTTCAGTTTTATATTTTCATAAGACTTTTTGAAGATTTATTTATCTATTTTGAGAAAGAGAGAGTCATGAGGGGCAGAGGGAGAAAGGATCTCAAGCAGACTCCTTGCTGAGGACAGCACCTGATGTAGGACTTGATCTCAGGACCCATGAGATCAGGACCCATGAGATGATGAGCTGAACTCAAGAGTGGCATGCTCAACCGACTGAGCCACCCAGGAACCCCTTTCATAAGACTTTTTATATAAATTTTCAAAAACGAAAAATACCCTATCCGACCATATTTCCTGGCTTCTGATTTTTTCAATGGTCACGAGAAGTTATGCTAGTACCGTATTTTTACTGCATCTATTTCCCTGCTCACCAACTTCAAAAGGAAATATTCATTTCCTTTCTCTAAATTATTTCTCCCCAAGGAGCTGCTCTGTCTTCTCTGAAACAACAGAACAATAACTACTCCAATGACTCAGGTCAGAGTAGCCAGAGGGGTGCAAATGACCCTTTTTCCCCCAGAGAAGCAGGAGTCCAGAAGAGTGTCAGCGCTAGTTATATGATCTGATCAAATCTTAAGAGGAAGTGTATGGTGGGTTTGGAACCAGCAGATTAAGATGTGAGATTGGAAGCCATATTCTCACCTACAGTAGCTGACAGTCTTAAGGTGCTCCTTAAAGCTTCAGGTAAATAATAAATTAATTAAAACATTTTTGAAAATAGAAAGAAAATAGGCAAGGCAATGTTAACAAAAATAAGCATTTATTGAGTCCCAATGAACCATATACAGTAAATGTTCACAATAACTTGAAAGAAAGAATAAGCGTTCCTATTTTGAAGATGCGGGAAACCGAGTCACAGAGAAATGACATAAATTGCCCAAGGATACAGTAAGTGGAGAGCCAGGATTTGGACCCCTTTCCGTCTCCCTCAAGAGTCCCTACTTTTCCACTAGACTGCATGACCTTTTTTTTGTAAGCCAATATTCTACTTCATCCATTCCAAGTAATTAACTACTCTATCATTTATAGTATCCAGTATTAATTATAGAGGCTGAATTGATAAGGCTCTGTTTATTTCTCTATTATATGCTTAAATATTTTCAACCTTACAGGTGCAAGAATTGAACTCTTCATGGCGTACCCAGATCCACAGCTCTTCTCTGAAACAAAATCACACTGGTTTTTCTATGCCAGTTTTGGCAGGGCAAAATGTTTCTTCAAAGGCAATAAAGTCATCGTCAGGGTCCTGTAGCTCATCAGCTGTAAGTGTCCTCTGCACCTCCTGTCCTCGGGTGCTAGACTGCTGTCTGCCTCCCCCTGTGCAGACTGCAAAGGGCTTTATTATTACCAGCTGAGAGCCAAGGCAGCTGAAGGGCACATTGTCACTACAGTTTGCTTCCCCACATGTCAACATATTCTGAAAGCTAGTGACATCTGATTTTAGCTCTTTGCTGCCTTCTGTTCCTCTGTCTTTGACAGATTTTAATGAGACAAATGCTAGCCGTGGGTTTCCTTTATCCATCTTCCCCTGCGTTACCCCTCAGGAACTCACTTTCTGCAGCCATCCTTTGCAAAACGGCAAACCCAACATGAAAACTGCTGATAAAGAGGAATAGTCTTATGCCCAGAGGAGAAACTTAGCAGAGCATTCCCAGCCTGTCTGACATCGACCCCTGCCTCTACCTTTTCAGTACCAGCCATGCTTCTGACACTCAGGAACATGGACATCAAATTGCTCTTAAGAAAGAAACAGCTGATGCTTCCAGAAGTCTTTTCTGTAATGTAAATACTAGGAAATGTGTCAAATAGGGCTCAGGTTCTTCTTACTGAAACCCAAGCAAGTCAGCAGGTATATTCTCAACCCAAATACCTAGGGGGATTCTCAGAATAACAACCATTCATTGAGGATCCACCATGTGTCAAATACTTTCTATATATTTGTTCGATTGTCCTTGAAGATGAACCTGTAATATACTTCTATGATGCTGAAGACCAGTTTTGAGGTTGGACAGACTTGTGCCCAAAATTATACTTCTATCCCTTGGGGAGTTTGCTTTGTAGTTTGAAAAATGCCTTTCCAAATGGCAGACCTCACGCTTGATGAGCTAGAATTAGTAGGACCACCTCCATTCCCTCTTTCCCTACCAGGTTTTCTAAAAATCTCAACTTGGATATTCAAGGGTTGAGGGCAGCTGGAAGAAAGAGGACACCATATAAATTCTGAGTAGGTGTGGAAGGCTTTTGGGGCACAGAAGATTTGTGCCTTGCTTGCAGGGAAAGCAAATCACTCATATCTAGCTTGCCCTGGAGGGCAGATCACTGGAATGTCTTCAGGATGATGGCATGAGATAGCCCATTCCATTCCCTACAGCTTGGGCGGAGCCCACTGGAAACTAAGACGTCCCCACATGCCCCAGTAAGATGACAAAGGGAATGAAGTGGCCTGGTGTATGGATGGACAAGTGGCCCAAACTATGAGGCCATCACAACTGAAGGCTATGATAGGATTTTTCAAATATCAGTAGATGTTGGTCATGGCCAAAGACCAGGTGGGATGTGTTTTATCACCAACAAAGATTGGACAAAGACATAGAGACCAGACAGCCCTCCTCTTATGGCTGTGATGCTATTTATGAAAGGTTCCCTCTATGCACAGACATCTTCTGGAAGAAAGAAAGGTGGGGAGAGAAGGGGAAACAGTCTGGGAAAACCCATGCTTTACTCCAAAATAAATGAATTGAGACTGAGATAATACTTAAATTGACTAGGAAAAAAATCAGCATAAAAAATGGGACAGAATAGGTTGTGAGACCTAGGGCCTAAGAGAAAACCTGAATTCAATTTTAGAAAATTTAGAAAAAGAAGAAAGTTGTATTTTGGTACAAGTGAGTTGCAGAGTGCACTAATATTACCTGATACACATGTTGTTCATGTTTTTATCTATTGCTTAAAATTACTGAAAAAAACTGGACAATGGAGAGAACTTGGCATATATATATAACCAGAGAATTCTTTCTGAGATGACATCAGTCTATAAATCAGTATTCATTAACTACATTGATTCAACCAAATACAATGCAATATCCATTATGCCCCATACTTTCCATGAGGATATCAGTAAGGATTTGGACATTGCGTAGCTGAAATCAAGATACGCAATTATCTTCAGAGAGTATGAAGTAAGAGTCTGAGTAAGTATGAGTAAGAAATATGTATAGGCCTTGGAGTCAGAAAACCTCTTCAAATTCCATAATTTACTAGTTGAGGAAGACTGTATAAATTACTTAACTTCTCTAAGTTCCCATTTTTAAAAGTTTTATTGTCTGTAAAATGAGGGTCAGAATCATCATTAATGCCTGACTCAAGACTTGTTATGGAGATCTGAGGATCAAGCGAGGTCATGTATGTGCTGAATATTCCTCAGCACGCACTGTTCTTCTCTTCCTATGTCAGGTGAAACACACAAATCGCAGCCACATTGGGTTGCTCCTTCCCAATTTGAAGATAATCTTCCTAAGAAGAACTCCACTTTCTCTTTAGTTCTCTTGTAGCCTAGTGTAATATGCCAAGATTGGTACAGTCTGCACGGCTTCCAGCAGCACCAAGTCACCCTGCCCTCTTGGGCACAGAAAGAAGCTTGGCAAATAAATAAATAAATAAATAAATAAATAAATCCATGTCCATACATGAGTATGAATGTAGGGAGAACATTTTAAGTAAATAACCAAACTCTCGAGCAATCAATACGCTTGAGCCACAATCTTCTCATCTGAGTATTCTAAGATCTCTTTAAGAGGCAAGAATTCATTTTGAAATTGTCTTATGAGACCAGTTTAATAGTTCGGTTCTCTCTATATGATGGTGGTAAAACAGAAGTTTTGTGGTGATTTGATTTTTTTTTTTTTTTAAAGACCCTATCTTTAAAAAGTTGCTTACAAGAAATTCTCCCTGGAAAGAATGCAATGTTGGATTCAACCTAAAATCTAGATCCATGTTAGTGACTCACAGCTGGACTTAGGAAAAGACATTTTATTTTGAGTATTTATGGAGATGAGGGGGCAGAGGAGATGAGAAGCTAAGTATACGATCTGATTCCTTATCTCAAAGAGCATTTGGCACATCCGAAGGAAGAAGATTAACTGTAAAATAAGTAAGTGTCCTATTTTGTATTAGGAATTGAAGTATAAGAAAGAAGTTCAGAGACTAGGAAGCTGAGCATGGACGGGAGCTATATGTTCCCGGCTGTCCTCTACAGAAACATGAGGGATCCCCCCGCCCTTGGGGAGTCCTATTGCTCGCTACCATATTTAAGCTTCTGAGAAGTCTGCAGTTAAGGGAACTGTTTAACTTTGAGTAAATACCTTTACCCAAATATAGTTGACTTCGCTTCTGATCTTCGGGCAGGAGTGGGGTGGGAGATTGCATACCGAGGGCTGGCCCCCTGCGGACCCTCCAGATGTGGTGCCTTTGAAAAGGTGATATGCTGACTAGGTTACTGTTGAGACTAGCATGAAAGATTCGAAGGGAAAAAGTCTGAAAACAAGACCCTGAGGCGGTGTCCCTCACCGGCCTGTAGAGCAGGTCCTGTTCTCCCTCATCCCCTCACCCCATCCACGCACCCAGGCTCATTTCCAATGGTCAGGACCTGGTTCGGCCCTGGCCACTATTCTCTAATGGAACAGATCTTGGCTGACCTCAAATATGGCAGTGCCCTGATATGCCCATAGGCTCTAAAGAAGGTCTATTTTTTTTTAAGGCAAAGTTTCCTGTCATTCACTTAATTGCCCTATGATTTGCCAATCAAAACAAAGAGCACATTTCCCAGAATGGGTAGTTACAGAGATAATTCTGTCTCCATTTCTCCTTCCCCTTGGTTTAAAAAAATCTTCTCCCAAACATGAAGCCCAAACTTCTTAGCCTGGGGTACAAGGTCCTCCATGATTAACCGCCTCATGCCATTCCCTCGTCCTTTGCCTCTGCTACTGGCATTGAGCGATTCTTGCAGTTCTAGAACTCTCCTGTCTCCCTCCCTTGTACATGCTGTTCTGGCTGCCTGTATCCTTTCTCCCCTGATTCTTTGCCTGGAAAACATCTATTCAAATGTCATTTCCTCTAGAAATCATGCCCCATCCTTTGCCAAGCCTTGGCTAGATGTACTCTTTTGTGTTCACAACATTTGTGGATTTGGTGGCAAAACACTTATCAGATCATATCATGATTAATTATTGGTGTAGGTCAGTCTCCCCTAGACCCTTGCTACTTGAAGTATCAGAAATGCAGACTCTTCAGGCCCACCTCAGACCCACTGAATCCGAATTTGGGGTTTTTTGGGGTGGGGGGAAGGGCAGAGAAAGAGACAGAGAGATAATCCCAAGCAGGATCCCCAGCCAGCACAGAGCCCAACTGGGAGATCATGACCTAGCTCAAATCAAGAGTTGGACGCTTAACTGACTGGGCCACCCAGGTGCCCCAGACTTTTCATTTTAACAAGATTCCCATGTGATTCCTATGCTCACTAAAGCTTGAGAAGGCTTCCCTTACAGGAAGACTGTGAGGGGCCTCGAGAGGTAAAACTGTCTTTCAGCTCTGGATCCTCAGTAACTACCATGGTATCTGGCATGTCTCAGGAACTAAATTTGGCACTGTGCCTATACCTGAACCTCACCTGACCTCTTAGATTGGTCTTGAATCCCTGTCAAGGAGCTATTTTCAAGATTGGTCTTGAAGAACTCCTGTCACAGTAGTTTGTGGGGCCCACATGACACGGTGCAGCCCAAGGCCATCCTTCACATCTCTCCAGTGGGATCCCCACTCTCTGGAAGGCCCGCATTCCAGGCCCATGTCTTAAAGTTCTCATTTTGGTGTCAAGGTGAAGCTTCCTCAGCTCATTTTCTGGGGGGCAGCCAACTTTAACAAGGGGGAGTCTGTTGTGAGCAACTAGTAGGGGGTCAGGGCACTCCTAAGGAACTCCAAATAACCAGATAGAAACAACTGAAGGGGTCAAAGGTCCTCTATAAACAAATGGGAGCAAGACAGTGTGGCAGGCAGAACAATGGTCCTCCTAGATATGCCCAGGTCCCAGTCCCCAGAAGCTGTGAATATTATCTTATGTGGCAAAAGGGACTGGTGAATGTTAATCAAATTAAGGATCTTGAGATGAAGAGATTGTCCTGCATTGTCCAGGTGGACTTGATGGGACACAATGATCCTTATAAGTTTAAGAGGAATGCAGGGAGTGTCAGAGTCAGAGGAGTAAGAGAAATGACAACAGAAACAGGAGTTGGAATGATGTAGGAAGGTGCCATTAGCCAAAGAATGAGGACAGTCACTAGACAGGGAAGAAAGCAAGGAAAGAGAGTCGTCCCTTCAGTTTTCTGAAGAAACCAGCCCTGCTGGCACCTCGATTTTAGCCCAATGAGGCTAAATGTCCCATATGGGACGTCTAGCCTACAGAACTACAAGAGAATAAGTATGTGTTGCTTTAAATTACCAAATGTAGGGTAATTTGTTATAGCACTATTGGAAAGCTAGTAAAAGTAGGAAAGCTCAGTTATTCATATGAATGTGGATTCCCTTTTGCACACAAGCTGGGCCACATGGGAATGTCTGGGTTACTCAAAACTAAACTCCTGCCGTCCCGGGCTGCCAGAAATTGATTTTATTTCCAGCTGATCAGCTCTTGGAAAGTTCTAGAAAGAAACATACTCCCTTGAGTGAGGGGGAGTAAAAGGTTGGTTCTATCACAATTTCAAAAGATCCAGCATTTTTCAAGCAGATGTACTACTTCATATAAGAACACTCTCCCAAAGGCATCTTCCTAGCCTAAAACCCCGAGTAGTTCTTGAGAGCCAAAGCTTCCAGAGAACAACAATGAACTTGTCATCCTGTGTTGATAAATTGACTGCTGGGAGCTCTGGAGGCTTGGTGGAGAAAGCCAGTCATCATAACCATGTAGCAAAAGTCCCTGGGGCCATCAATGCAGAAAACCAGTAGCTTCTATTAATAAATCAATCCCTTCCCAGAACTTAAGGTTTTTTTTTTTCTTACTGTTGGTTTATGGGGAAACCTTAAAGAAAAAAAAGGGTGGAGGGAATGTCAGATCTGTCTAGACCATGAAATCCACCTGACATTATGATTTTTATGGACCGTTGGAGCTATCCCCTTTGAAAGATCTCATTAAAAGTGGAGCTCTCAGCAGCTTTGAATTCACATGGCAGGAGCCTCCCTTTGGAGAACTAACAATGGTCTAGATGCCGGAGAATCCCAAAGGCTGAACAGTTTCCTTGGTGTCCACAGCTAACGCTACTTTCTCAAGATTTCTGCAAATCGCATTACTTTAGCTACGGGTAGCTGGCTCTGAGTCTCCCAGAAGAGCTTTCTCTGGAGTTTCCAACCCTAGAAACCAGGGGCAGTAGGGTGCAATTTGGCTTCTGAAAGGGAATATCCATCTTACCTGCTCAGGGCAGTGTTCTGAGTTCGTGGCCCCCAGGAGGGGAGGGAAGATGGGCTTCTGTTCAGAATCTAAGACAACCACCAAGAGGGGCCGGATCCACACATACAGGAGGAGTGACAGCTTAATTCCCGGCCCCCCACCAGGAAACCATGGCAGGGGTTAATTAATTTCCTCTCTAGCGGTTCCCTGGGAGAGTTTGCATTGGTTCCTAGCTGTGTGAACCCACAACACTCTCTGCGTGAGGCCTGGTGAAGGAGGAAAAATGAGCTTTTTGTTCATTGGTGTCTTTGTTTCTCTCTCTCTGTCCGTCTTTCAGGAAGTAAGTCAGGGAACTCAGTGACTAGGCTTGGAAGGGGCAGAAGCCAGGGCTGTCCTCAGGGGAACTACAGAATAGACAACAGTTGCCTCTGGCTTCTCAAGGTAACCTTTTTAGGGCCCCTACCTTTCATATACATCCTCTCACCTCTCTCGGATCAACCAAATTAATGTAGGGGAGACTTCGAATAATATCTGAAAATTTAAAATCACCTATTCAATTCATTCAATAAATACCAATCTACTCGGTACCAGAGATTAGAAAGAACAGATCTCCTATGGGAAGTCACATTTACATTTACTAAGTATCTACTATGGGCCATACATTGTGCTCATTTGTACTGACAACTCTGTGAAGTAAGGACCCCTGGCCCCATTTTATAGATGGGAAAAGTGAGGCTCAATAAAGTAAAGTAATTCACCCAGCATCTTATAACTAAGCTGTGAGCAAAGCAAGAAATTAAACCTGGTTTGCCTGCCTCTAAGCCTTCACTTTTTCTGCACCTAGGTATGACCTAGAAATCTGGAATTAAAAACAAAAGAAATTTAAACATCTAGGTTCAACTCTTGGCTTTGCTATCTAGTAGTTGTATGACTTTGGCCAAATGATTTAAATTCTTTAAGCTTGAGTGTTTTCATCTCTAAAAAGAGATAAAATAATATCTATTTCATAGAATTGATGAGAACTAAGTAAGATAATGCTTGGTGCCTTATTTAGTACAATATGTGGTACATAAGAAGTTTTCAAGAAGTATTAACTACACATCAAGATGACGATTTTCCATGCTGTTCTCTAGGAACTTATTCTGTGATGGTGACTCCCTCGTTGACACATTTCCCCTTTTCTAAAATTTTAACATTTGTAAATTGCCTTTGAGGATTGTTTCTCCATTAGCAAAAAATGTCAGACTGAGTGATCTTGAGTTATTCATGATCATAAAATGGGCCAAATCAAACTGTAGTCACTAAGTTTTCTAGACCACTTTTTCTTGGACAGACCAGAACTTTGGCTCTCTTACTCCCCCCTCATAAAACTATCATTATTACCTTTAGTTTGTAAAATACCAGTGATGATCTCCTTCATAAGGGCATGGTTTTTATAATTATTGTTGTAGCAGATATAAGAATATCTCAAAGGGTTTTTGTAAAATTACAACCTCAAGTTTCTCCTCTAAGATCTTGAGTTCACAAATGGTGCCTCCCCTTGCCAGGGTGGTTTAGAGGGACAAAGATTAAGTACACCCCAGGAGGTGCGTGTCTGGGACTAGACAAGAAATGCAACTGCACAGCTGCCTAGCAGATATCCTGGTACTGTCTGGTGAAATTGAGGCAACATAAGTCCTGTGACTAGGTAACGCTGTTCTTCAGTTGGTGTTTCAGAGGGCTTCTTATGCAGATCCATCAGAGGCCACCTCTGAGAATGTTTGCTGTTGGCGGCCGGCTCACATCCTTTAAGAGGGAAATAGACAAGGAAAATGTAGTGAAGGCCCACTAAGGAATACTTTGCAGCAAGTAAAAGTAACAGTGTGGATGGGTCATAAAAAATCTAGGGTGAAAAAGAAAAAGTGAGGTTTAGAGCATAAAATCATCTAAGTAAATTAAAAACATCTACACACAAGGTAGCATGACTTATTTTAGGAGGATACACATATACTTTTGGATACCATTCAAACATATTAGAGGGGTCTTGCATTAACCAATGAAGAGAATATGATGGACATAAAGGAGTATGATGAACTCAGCTTTGTACAGCTCAAGTCCAACCAAACCAAACAAAATAAGGGAGATGCAGCTCGATTGCAATGGGCATAGAGAGAAAAGCATGAATTGTCTTCATTTGAAAAGATCAAAGTTTCATGAAAGTCATGGCATTCAGGTTGTTGGAGAGCAGGATATAGGCCGGTCAAGGTGGGAAAGTCTTTTGAAGGTAGAGCTGACTACATAAGCAAAGACTCTGAAAGAAGGCAGAAGTTATTTCAGGAAAGGATCTAATGTGCATGTTAAGAGATGGTTTGCAGTGGGGCACCTGGGTGGCTCAGTCAGTTAAGCATCTGATCTTGGTTTCAGTCCAGGTCATGATCTCATGGGTGGGAGGTGGAGCTCAGCGGGGATTCTGCACGAAGATTCTCTTCCTCTGCCCCTTGCTCCACACTCTCTGTCTCTCTCAAATAAATAAATAATTCTTCGAAAAAATAAAGGGGGAGGAGGTTTGAAATGGAATGCTTGAGAAGGTCAAGTAAATGGATGAAAGCTGGAGGTGGGGAAAGACCTTCAAAGCCACACTAAAGACTGTTTTGAATACAAGGGGCAAGCACTGAATGTTTTAGACTGGGGAACGGATAGCTCTTTTTGAAAGATATTCTGTGAACCAAGTTAAAGGTAGAAGGGGAGAGAATGGACTGCAGTCAGACAGACCCATCCTTGGGTAGAATAGGAATCCTTTATAGCACAATCACGTAGACATATGAGAAATGCGGTTTTTTAGACCGTATCCCAGTTCACTGTGTCAGAAATTGTCTAGGGAGAGCCCTGACATCTCAGTTTTTAAACTAGGTCCAAGGTGACCCTTACTTACCTCACCAGGGATTAAGAACTATGTCATCTTCAACCATGGCTGGATGGAAGAATCATATCAGTTGGGGAGATCTTTAGATCCTTGATGCCCGGGCTGTTGGTCAGACCAAACTGAACTCTCCACTCTCCAACCAGGAGGGGCGGGGTGGGGGGGTAGGGAGTCTGGGTATGAGCATTCTTTTAAACCCACAAGTAATTCTGCAGCCAAGGTTGAGAGCCACTGCACTCCAAGAATCCTCCTTTAGAAAGTCAGGAGCCAGCAAGACTTCCCCCTCATTCCATCTTCATTTAATCTCCAGCTAATTTGATTCTCTCCTTAATTGGTTAAAAACCTCAGGCCCTAAATCACTTATATTAAAAATATAAATTACCCACCATTTTATTTCAAGAACCCCCGGGCACACAGTACAGTGCTTTTCCATCCCTGGCAATTGACATTTGATCATCATAAAAGGACTAAAGTTGGAATTAAATAAAAGTAGTAAGATCTCTGCTCTAGTTGGGTCTGATGAAAAGCAACAGTGACAGGTGCTTGAACATGCCACATATTTTGTATATTAAGCACACCATGAAATCACATACATTTAAAAGTCAAACATACAGATATTAGCTGCATATATCAATTAACATGACAGGAGTGGGTTTGAAGTAAAGAAAGCAACAGACTGGGTTTGTAACCTTGAGCAGCACTAAGACACATAAATTAGGCCTTGGAAGTCTATTATTTATTTGTCAGTGAACAGATTTCTCATTTAAAATGGTGCCTGCCTAGACTTTCCTGGTGTGGCCTCCCCAGCTTTCTATTAAAAATATCTATGGAGACTCAGAAAAACAAGAAAACTTGAAAATTCACACCACCCAAAACAGAGACTGTCAACTCAGTGCCAGAAACTGGGAAGATTTTCCATTAAATAGAAGGAAATATAATATATTAAAAACAACAACAACTGACATTCCCAATGAAATGTAATAAAAATCTTTTTTTTTTTTTTTTTTTTTTGACAGAGAGAGATTACAAGTAGGCAGAGGGGCAGGCAGAGAGAGGGAGAAGCAGGCTCCCCGCTGAGCAGAGAGCTCCATCCCAGGACCTTGAGACCATGACATGAGCCAAAGGCAGAGACTTAACTCACTGAGCCACAGGTGCCCCTGTAATGAGAATCTTTTAATGTAGAAACAAGTAATTATCAAAGTAGGTTCCAAATTGAATACTGAATACGGAAGCTGATAAACAAGATAGTTTGTTCAGAGATCACAAATATTTAGGATGTTGATAAAGAAAAATAAAAAATAAAAAAATAAAAAGCCCAATAGAGAGAAGTATACAAAAATAACTGATCAATTAGAGATACAAGTTTTTTTAAGAGGAATACTTTATATTGGGGCGCCTGTGGGCGTAAGCGTTTGACTTTAGCTCAAGTCATGATCTCAAGGGCTCAGTGGGGTAAGCGTTTGACTTTAGCTCAAGTCATGATCTCAAGGTCCTGGGATCGAGCCCCATTTGGGGCTCCATGCTTAGTAGGGAGCCTGTTTGTCCATCTTCCTCCCCTTCTGCCTCTCCCCGCTGCTTGTGTCTCTCTCTCAAATAAATAAATAAAATCTTTTTTTTTTTTTAAAGAGTACTTTGTACTGCTCCTGAGGTCCTGAGAATACTCTGTAAATTCAGTGATATCCGTATCAACATCCCAATACATTTTGTTCTATTATGTGGTGAAATGATTCTAAGCTGTATTTGAAAAGTATCATCAGAGGGAAAGTGCCAAGAAAATACTGACTTTCCCTATCAGATATTTAAATTTATCATCAAACTTTCATGGTTTTAAAGATAGTAGTACAGAAATAGAATCAGTGGAATAGAGAGCGTATCAATGTGAAGTTTAATTTTTGATTAAATGAGATGTTTAAAGTTGTCAGAAAAAAAGATTGAGCTGGCTTTCTGGAAAAAAAAAAAATCAAGCTCTCCCTCCAACTTTACACTAAGTAGAATTCTAGACAAACTGAGGACTTAAGTATTTTTTTAATTAATTTTTAAATTTTTTTAGAGGACTTAAGTATCTTTAAAATAAGAAAATGTTGGGACGCCTGGGTGGCTCAGCCGGTAAGGGTCTGCCATTGGCTCAGGTCATGATCTCAGCGTCCTGGGATGGAGCCCTGCATCAGGCTCCCTGCTCAGCCAGAGAGCCTGCTTCTCCCTCTCCTCCTGTTTACTGGCTCCTGCTCACTCGTGCTGTCTGTCACTATCTTTGTCTCTCTCTCTCTCAAATAAATAAATAAGTAAATAACATCTTAAAAAATAAAATAAAATAAGAAAATATCTTTCAAGCCTATTATAAAAAACCAGAAATCAAAAAGTAGACAGTTGATTATAAGTTGTAAATTTCTGTATGAAATAAAGAAATAGAAGGAGGAGGAGGAGACAAATCCTGCTGTAAAGTAATATCTATGGACATCAGGTGAAATACTAGTCTTTGGATATTTATCTCGATTTGGCTTAAGTCCCTATTCCAGATCCGTGAGACTGGCCACCCCTCTCCTCTCTCGAAGAATCCTTGATCTAAATCTGCATACACCTCCCTCCTGCTTTCATGCCAACTGTATTCTTTTATTTCCCCCAAACCTCAGATAAAATATATGCATGTTTGACAAAATGTATTGAAGATTTAGAGTGAGAAGACATATACTGACATCAAATTGAATACTTGATTGTTTTGCCCTAAAAATTCCCTTGTACGCTTTCCTCTTTGGAACAAATAATTAGTACTTCTCTGCAGCTTTCCGCCCTCTGTTGTGTTGTCCAGGCCCTTCTATTACGGTATTCCTTCTGACTTCCTATATCTTCATCTCTCTGTCTTCTCTAACTCCCTAAATTTCTATTTTATTGTTAAATATAACATGAGTTAAAATGCATAAATGTTAAATAGCAAATACCTACATGGAGAAAGACAACGTCATTGATACCTTGGGACTCTTCTCAAACATACGCACACATACACACACGCATGCACACATGCCCCTTTTTCCTATCACAACCACCACTCCATCTGCTAAAAACAACCAGGATTCTAGTAGTTAGGATACTACTAAGATAGTAATCATACCCGGCTTTTCTTTATAGTTTTGCCACCTGAGCATACATCCTTAAACCATATCATTTAGTTTCCTTTTGAACTTGTTATACATAGAATAATCTTCGTGAATATTCTTTATGTCTCGCTTTTCTTGCCCAACACATGTTGGGAAAATTTATCCATGCCAGTGTGCAACTTTAATGTGTTCGTAGTCACAGATATATAGTTTTCCATTATCACAATGTGTTTATCTATTCTATGTTGATGGCTATTTGAGTTGTTTCTAGTTTGGGGAAATTGTAAACCAGGCTTTGGTAACCACTATTGAACATATATATATATATATATATATATAGAGAGAGAGAGAGAGAGAGAGAAATAGATAGATACATATATATGCAGAAAATCCCTGGATCATAGGACACGCATATCTACGCTGGAAACAGTATGCTAGGAGCTTTTCCAGAAAGATTGTATAGTCACATCAACAATTGAGAGGAATTCCTGATCTACACCCTCAAAAACATTTGGTGGCGGCAAACATCTAATAGGTTTGTTTCTATTGATGTTTTAATTTACATTGATCTGATTACTAATTAGGTTTTAGAAGATTTATATACATTTATTGGTCATTTGGATCTCTTATGAAGTTTCTGTTCAAATCTTTTGTCCATTTTTCTATTGGTTATTTACCTTTTTCTCTCAATTTGTAGCATTTCTTTATATAAACTAAAAACTAATACTTCATGAATTCTATGTGCTGCAAAAATCCCCCGTTTCTCTCCTTCTATTGTGTCTTTTGTTAAACATTTGCCAGCACTGCACTGAGTTTGGCTGACCCTTTCTTTCCCTCTTTTAGTACAAACTGCACTCTCATTGTCTACAGTCTAAGTGGTTCCTTAAGCTACTCTCCTAATTTCCCACTCAAAATACTCTCAGGACAAATGTTAAAATAATAAAAATGTTACCCCATTACATAGGTTAAAAGACAAATGACAGATTCTCTTACAATGTAATTCATATGAGAGAAACAATGAATAATCATAATATAAAAAAAAGAAAAAGTTTATATAAAACCATCAGAAAAAGTCCAAGAGACTATTTTTAATTGGGCAAAAAATAAGAACAGGCAATTCATAAAAGAAAGATCAATAAACATGAGATCAGTTTAATAGCGTTCATTAAAGAAATCCAAGTTGACATGATTTGATATAAACATTCATCTCTAAGATCAGTGATAAGTAAAATCTTGAGCAAACTCCCAGTTAGAGTGTGAGAAATGGAGAGCAGTTAATGAACAGTTAATGGAAATATAAATGTGCTTACTTATTGAGAAGCTATTTGACAATGTGTGTTCCAAATAACTCCCAAAACACTATGTCCGTAACTTTTGAATCTCAAATATTCTTTCTTAAAGTTTACCTTAAGGAGATAATTGCCTAGATATGAAAAGACAGATACAGAAGGCTCTTCACTGCAGCATTAGTAATAGTAATGGAGTCTCTGGACACTCCCTAGGCTGGTGGATATCGCCCCAAGAGTATGCTTTCATTGACTAACAAGTAGGTTTCAGAGAGATGCTCTGGAGGCAGGATATTTTTGTTTGCCCAAATCATGTAGCTGATTTCTGTTTAATGTGAGTTTGTTGCCTTCATTTAAAAATCAGTCAATTTCAGGGCACCTGCATGGTGCATTAGGTTGCGTGTCTGACTCTTGATTTCAGCTTGGGTCATGATCTTAGGGTCTTGGAATCAGGCCCTGAATGGGGCTCCATTCTCAGCGTAGAGTCTACTTGGGTTTCTCTCTCCTTCTTCCTCTGCCCCTCCACACCATTCTCCTTCTCTCTCCAGAATGGATAGATGAATCTTTAAAAAGAAAAACAAAATTAAATTAAAAATCAGTCAATTTCACTTAAAAATATTAAGGACTTCTCTGGAAAAATTTAGTTGCCACTTATATTTCCATATGATAAACATCAGCAGGATAAGCTTTCCTGTGGTTTGCCATTTTCTTTTCCAGCCCTGGCTCACTCATTTATATTATCTGCCTAATACCTGCACCATTTTAGTGTACAATTCCCGGGCTAACAATTCATTATGTCCTGCCAAGGGCATGGATCTGCCAAAGATTTTATTTTTACCCCTTTTAAAATAACTTTTTTTCTTAATTATAAAAGTAAGGCACACTCACTATATAAAATGTAAAAGTGCAGAAAGCCCTAAAAAAGACAGATATTAGTAATAGTATCCCCTTCTAAAAATAACTCCTGTGGAAAGGGTGTACATATTCTTTTAATCCCTCGCCCATGCATGTATCATCTCATACAAGTTGAAATTATTTTGTATTCTAGAATGTTCCAGCACAGCATGTCCCAACCACTGCAGCATAAACAGCTCATCATTTTTCATGACTGCATAATGTTCCATGATATGACCATAAAAGTTATTTCTCTAATGTTGGGTATTTAATTAGATTCTTTATGATTAGGGGGGCTGTTTTATTTTT
Source organism: Mustela erminea (assembly GCF_009829155.1). NCBI lineage: Eukaryota > Metazoa > Chordata > Mammalia > Carnivora > Mustelidae > Mustela > Mustela erminea. Next base: position 48,670,370 of record NC_045625.1, on the reverse strand, counting down.
CTTTTTACTATAATAAAAAATGCTGGAGTGAAGATCATCACCATGGTTTAGCGCATGCCTGTATTATACGTAGGAGAGAGTCCCAGAAATAGAACTGTGGATCAAAGCATACAAGCATTTTTAAGGCCCTTGCTATCTAGAGGATTGCCAAATGCCCTTTTTGAGGGTTTGAGGGTTTGTTGGGTCAACTGATACTCTAGCAATAGGGCAAAGGGTTCCTTCTTGAGTTTGTACCCTTTCCCCTAAGCTACAGACACTATGGTGCCATTCTTAATTCTGTTCATTGGGGTCGTTATCCATATCAGCTAACACCGTAATAGTCCTTGTCAGCCAGGGCCTTGCCAGACTATACAACAAACACCGGCAGGATGGATTCAAAAGACCAATATCATGTCTAAAGTCAGCTCCGCAATCACTCATGAGTGTAAGCATGAAAAATGAAAGTTATCCCAAACGCTAACCCGGACCTCACTGCTTTCCCCTGCAAATCCCTTACTGCAGGAAGCCCAGAGGGCTATCGTCCAAGGAAGAAAACTGCCCTGCCCCTTGGCTGCATCAATAAGAGTGAGAGAGGGTCACAATACCCTCGCATTTCCAGAGACTGTTCCCTCCAGATGTGCCCGCCCCAGGTATCGAGTCTCTGCACCAGATGTGATTCCCTGGGAGCTGAAGTGGGAGGGGAGTGGGTGGCGAGCTCAGGAGGACACAGCTGCAGCTGATGAGGTCATCAGCACAATTTGGGGGGACTAGATGAGTTCACTGGGGAAAGGGAAAAAAAAACATGTCACTTTTCTTTTTTCTTGTTTGAAGTCACTAAGCTTCAGGGCTCGGGAGGGAATTGTTGCTCTGACTTTATTCTTTGGGAGGCGGGTGGCGGCCTGCCAGAGGCAGCTGCTGGAGGGGTCATTTGCATCGCATGCGGGCTGTGGTTTTAGAGGAAGCTCTTCCTTTCCTTAGATCGGCTGTTTCTTTAGAGTCGGGCGGGCGGGCGCACTGCCGCACACAAATTGCGCTCCCCTCTTTCATCTTTTCCCCGCCCCTCCCTCTCCCTGACTTCCTCCGTGCAGTTTAACAAGCTTCCCAGACAGGTCCAGCAGGCTCATCCCGACAGCTTTGAAAGCCAGCTGGTGGACAAAGGAGGAATTATTTCATACACTCATGGCTGGGTGCAGGAGCGAGGCACTTTGCAGAACACACGGGGTCCCCCTGCCTCCCCGCCCTCTCTCCCTCTCTGCCTCTCTCTCCCTCGCTCTCTGCCCTCAGTCCACCCCTAGGCGCTAACACCTTACAGCCGGGACCTTGGCTGGATCTGACGTCCCGAAGTACCGTTAAGATCACTGAACTTTCAACGGGTTCCGCCAAACCTGATGGGGGCCCTGAGGCAGCAGTTTCCCAGAAGGAGGAGCAAATTCTCTTTTGTGTAGGGGCACATTCTTGAAGTTTCACCAAGGTGATGCAGAGGCTAAAAGGACCAGGGATCTGGTTCTCCAATGCGGGGAAAGTTGCTTTCAGTTCAGTGAGGCACCTCTTTTCTTTTGGACGAGGCAGGGGGAAAAAAGGCGGAAAAAAAGTGTAACAGAAGGTAGCTTGGGCAGAGGACAGGGGCGCGTGGCCTTTTCTCTGCAGTGGAAAGTGTGTTTCTAGCCTGTCAGTTGTTGACTCACTGACAAGAATGTTTCAGGTGTCATTTTACTTTTTATCGCTCGCTCGAGCTAGAGATGATTTCAGCCATTACTTCAGAAATGGGAACAAATGGACACTAAGTGGTCCATTTCAATTTCATCTTTAAAGCTCGGTCTGGATAGAGGCCAGGGAGCGGGAGCCAATAGAAAGAACAATCAGGGATGTGTAACAGTCCCTGTTGAGGTGTCCGTGTCACGGGACAGGCACCATATATTACTCAGTCCCCAAATGGTCTCCTCTCCTCAGAGAATCTAGCAATAGATAAAGCAAAGAGCTGATTAATCATATCGCATGTGCTCCGCTTCTCACTGGGAGCGTTTGGAAGGTCTTGATTCCTAATACTAATGTTGCTGGGAAGCAGCTTGAGGATGTTGAACATTTTAATTTCTTTAGAGTGAGGGCACTTCTAGTAGCTGGAATCCAAAGAACCAGCATTCTCAATATTTCCTCCCATGAGTTGTTTTGAGAATAAGGAGGCAAAAAAAGAGGAAAAAATAACATGAGTTTTTTTTTTAGAATAATTTGTTTCAAGGGCTATCATAATTGCCCAGGTATCCTGCTGCCTGGGTTTCATAGTGATGATACCAACATGCCCCACGTCAGAAATGAAAGTAACTTTATTTCCCAACCAACACCAAACACTGGTTACCACACCCAACACACCTTATTTTGTTGAATCTTCATTATAAGCTCACGCTGTATTTTATGCCCATTTCACAGACTAGCCTCTGGCTCTGCACATTTCTCCTCCTACATGGCCCATATAATTCCAGGCCCAACCACCTTGGAGTACTTTCCTACGGAGAGTCAATTTCTGGGCCTGCCAGCAACCAAGTGGCCAGACATGGAAGTGACTTGGACCCTCATAAATATATCTCATTAAACTCAGATTAAATCTATCTCTAACTCAACTGCTTGGGATCCCTCTAACCCCATGCAACAGGAGGAGAAATACAGCAGAGGGGACTTGGAAATGGAGGTAGTGGTTGACTCACTGAGCCTTGGCCTTACCAGAATTTGCAACAAAAATGCAAACATGTGAACACATTGTTAGGATCCCTCTCAGGGCCTCAAAAGGGGCCCAGGAGCTTAAGCTTTATTAGCTTCATGGTAAATTGGCCTCTGCCCAGGGTTCCTGCCATTGTCCAAAGCATTTGGCATTGACTTCAGAGCTCACTTCATGCTTGTCTGAATAGTCTCACTGGTAGCTTTAAGGGTTGATTGGACTTTTGGAAACAGCCACAATCCTTTGGACTCAAGTGTTATGGTTCAGGTAATTGGCCAGGCTGTGGAGACCCGTTTTCAGGTCAGAAGTTTGGGTGGCGTTCCGCCGATCATTAACTCTATCTGAGAACAGTTCTCTGAAACAGGGGGTTTGCCCTGACAATAGGAGGTACAGCCCAGGATTATTCCAAGAGCATTCAGCAAAGAAGTGGCAGATTCCAGTTTGCAGTTCCCAGGACCCAAAGTCCAGCCTGTAACACAGTCAACTGTCTGCCTCTGTCAAGTGCACGGGGAGTGGAACCCAGGACGGGAGCGCCCCTTGGCTATCCTCTCCAGACACCGGGAATTAGCTTATCCTTACAGCTAACAACTATCATGAGCTGTCTTTGGGGAAGGGTTTTGTTTTGCCCCAACTTCATCCCATGGCTTTAATCCCACTGCATTTGTCATCTTCAGCCTCACTGAATACAGAGAAAGAAAGGCTTCAACCAGCTTGCCAGAGAGGTAAATAGGTTTAAACTTCACCACAGATGGTCTCATCTCTCGGTGCCAGATTTTCATCAACAACTGGTGTAGCTAGTGACATGGCAAAGAACCACTGCTAAGCCTGGCTTTTGTCCACCTCTCAGATAACAGAGACCAACAGGGAGATGGAGAGAACAGACAGTTTGGGGTGGCGGAAGGAAAAGGGAACTGAGGGAGTGAAGGGAAAAAGAGATCTGTCACATAACAAGCTGGGACAGCCATCTTAACAGACCAAGAATGGGAACTTAAGCATGGTGTGTGTCCAAGCTGTTTACTTATTTAATGCCCCGATCCACAAAGGACGATGCCCCCCCTTTTATTTGAGTTAAGGCTCTTTCAAGCTGAAACCATTCTTTTCCGTTCTCTTCTTTGGGTGTATGGAGAGGGGAAAGGTAGCTTTCAACATTTATCATTTTAAATGTTCATTCTTTCTCTTTCCCTATGTACTCACCACCCCCCTGCCCATTTTCTCACTGTGGCTAATGTCTTTCCCTCAAACACATGGTGATGAGAGGAAGTACGTATTTGCCATTGCTGTGTGGCCACACCCCAGTGGTTGACTAGAATGGGGAGAAAAGAGAGGGAATAGCAACAAAAGAAAGAAAAAAGGAAAACTGGGACTTGGCCCATAATCTTCAGGTGTCAGAATCCTTCTCCAGCGAACCAATTCCATCCTATGGTGTGCGTGTGCGCACGTGCGCACGCGTGTGTGGGTCCTGCTCCCCCTCTAAGCCTGGGTGAGCACAGAACACTCAGATCTCCATCCATTTCTGGGATACGTGAGGCTGAAGAAGTGCTCCTAGCAGCCGTCACGGTCCAACCAATTATCAAAGAACTGCTGTCCTGATCAGGTTTTGTGCTCAACACGCCAGAGGAAGAAAGGAAGGACTGGTGACGGCTTGTTTGGCATTTCTTTGTAGTTGGGGGACTTTTCTTCCCCTGAGGTGGTTGTTGTTGTTAACCGGGGTTGTGTGAAACCCCTTCTGTGCAGAAACTGGGGCTTCCGCTTTGAAGCCGGAGTGTCTTTGTTCTTCACCTAAGTTGGTGCCATTTTCGACAGGAGTGTTTGTATTGAAGTCTGGTCAATGGCCGCCACCCAGAAGTCAGGGAGGCTACTTGCCAGGTGGGAAAACACAGTGATGGTGAGGCCGGAGGGGATGGTTCTGGGGTGGGGGCAGAGGAGAGATGGGGAGGCATTGCCTGCATATAAAAATACAGAATACGATGCTGTCAAAGTTGGCCTGGATTGGTGGGTCAGAGTTCGCAGTTCCCTGGAATGTGCATGTTCCAAAAAGGAGTGTTTAGGGTCAGGAAGAGGAGGGAAGAAGGCAAATGGGATGTATTGTTGGATCACGGAAGAAGAAAAGGGAGTGTAGGTAGATGTTTACAAAATACAATCACAGTAGAACCCCCTGATAACTGGCATTGAAACCAGGAATGGGTTTAAGAGGTATTGACACAGACAGCAATAGCTTCTAGGGTTTCCCCCCAAACATGCCAAGCTTATTTTCTGAAATTTATATTCAAAAATTTAACTTAGGAAATAACTCAAATGTATTAACTGCTAAGTTTCAAATGCACAAAAGCTGATTTCCATCTTCTCCAGAATTAGGCTTCAAGGTTGGCAAATGTTGCTTATTAGCAAAGTTGGCTTGAATAACCTTAAATTTCCCATGAATTACACACATCTCTGAATAATAATTCCTCTGCACACTAAAGTTGGAGAACCAGTGACCTCACAGGAGAAACAAACAAACTAACAAACAAGACTGGGTTAGGATGTTGTTTTTCCCTTAATAGTGCTACTAAATCCAGGTGTGACTGGGACAAGAGAGGAGACCTCTGTAGTGCTCAGTGATAGTCTCCCTGGGCACGGAGCCCCTATTGCCTCATCACGTGCTATGGTTTGTTTGTTGTTGTGACAATTAGGCTAGGCCTTGTAGTTCTTCTTATGGCAGGGAGTTGCCTCTCAAGTTGGTATGTGAATTCGCTCCTGATTCAGCTCCGCTGTACATCAAAGCATTAACTTGTTGGCTCAGCCCTACCACTAATTAGTGGAGGAACTCAGGCAAGTAACTTAAGCTCTCAGCACTTCTATGTATTTGTGGGCTTCGCGGCTTCTAAATCCCTTGAGGACTAACAGTCTGTGCTGCTACAATTAGAACCTTACCTTTAGGCTCCTAGCATCAATTTGGGTTTTAACTGTATGCCACACATTAGGACTGCAAAAGGGTCACTCAAGTAGGGAAAGATCATCGGCATATAGGACAGCCAATCTGGCTCTGTTCTGGAGCTAGAGGTTGTTCCCCACACTGGTTGGACACCTCCAACCCTGGACCTTGGGGCTCAGTGATACCTTATAAAAATGGGCAAATACACTATTACTAACTGGGGGAAAAAAAGCATCTCAGCCCAAACTCTGGGGCAGTGGCCCTTCTTGTTCGTGTTTTTTTTGGGATGACCACATTCACAGACTCCTAATGTGGCACGCTTCGAACCAATATTCTTTGAATAGTTATTCAAAATGTGGAGTTGGTGGATGGAGAGAACTCTTCCTGGTAACAAAAAATTATTTTCTGGAATAGATTCATTTTCCTAATTTACTCTCCTGGGCTGAATTACTTAATAGAAAATTCAACAAAATACAGTAGATACAATAATATAGATATAATGAGCTCTTAAATGCAAAAAGAAAAAAAGTACTACTTACACCTTTGAGCTACAAGTGGAGAAGATGCAAGAGGTATTTCATGGGGTAAATCATCAAATTGTATTGACTGGAGATGCAGCCACAGTGAGACCATAAAGCCTCCTATAGTCGAAGAGCTGAACGCCTGCTGGATGCAAAGTCAGTAAAAAGAATTCACAGCACTGCCACTTTTCAGCAACTCGGTCACCTGATGAATTAAAGATTTAGCTGGAAACAAGAAGACTGAGTTATTCTCCCTTTTGCACAGTTGTACCTTTGCCTTATAAATGGAAGAATCTAGAAACGTAACTATATTGCTTGCATTGATCCAACATCAGCACCAAGGGATCATTAACAAAGGTCGTCTTTTATGTGAATACTTGATGACAAATATGAGTGGTGCTGAAATGTTCAAAGTGCTCAATCCCTTTTAAAAAAAATCTATTGATTAATCCCTGGAACGACCACATCTGCAGAGCGCTGATGTTGCAAAAGCAATGGTGGATAAAACTGCCGGCCTCCCGTCTGGGCACCAATCATGGCGCCAAACGGTGCCAGGAACCATTGAGCTCTTCACCACCACACATGAAAAGGAAAGACAAACAAACACTTGTTTCACTTAATATTATGTTTGGTAACACAAGAAAAATACTGCTGTTACTAAACTTGGCTCTTCCGTACGCATTTTTTAACTCTATATGGCAAAAAGAGAAGTAGGCGCCAAGTACTTCTGCATGTGGAAACGTGAGAGTTGACTTCTAGGGATGTTTTGAAGAAAAGCACTCGTGTGCCTAAGTGGCAGGCTGAACTTTTCTCGTAGAATGCCATTTTTACTTGCAAGAATGACTTATGTAAAAGCTGTGGCTGTTTAGACTTGAGTATTTACCCGACATTTTCTAGAAGAAGAATACAGTGAGCCAGTCACTTGTCACTTGAAAGAAAACAGCGGACGGTATTTGTTGCCAGGGAGGAAACTTGTGCTTCCGAGCACAACTTAGAATTCTGGTGAACTTGTCACCATGAGCTTTTAGCTTCCCAGTACTTACAGACTTTTCTGATAAAGTTGGCAGTGATATTAATAAATCTTTTTTAAAAATTTTATTTATGATGTATCATTATGTTATGATATTTATATTATATAAATATATTATGACCTGATGTTTTATAATGAAGCATATCTATCTCTGGTTCCCTCAGTGAACCAGTATTTTCCAAATGACTAATACCTGATGTTACAAAATCACACCAAGTTAAAAGATCCATTCAAAGTACAAAGTAGACTAATACATTTTCATATGACAGAGTACCAAAAGTTTATTAATTGATTTCAGATTCCACATTGCAACTACTTTTAAGAAACTATCACTTGTCAAGTTCTGGTGAAATGTCAGAGAGGAATATCCATAATTATTGGGAAGGGTTGTTGAAATACCGCCCCCCCTTTCCAACTACATAACAGTATGAGCCTGGATTTTCTTCATGACCTTCAACAAAACAACAGCTCACATCAGACTGAGTACAGAAAACAAATATGAGAATCCAACACTTATGAAGCTAGGCTTGGAGACTTGTGACAACGTGAAACAATGGTAACCTTTTCATTAAATTTTTTGTGAAAGAAAAATAACAAGATACAGTTATTTTCACTAAAATACATTATTTATATTAATGTGATATTGGTTTATAATTTTCAATTAGTTAATAAATCTTTTTTAAAATTTCTGTTTTAATTTTCAGTACTATGCATATGTAGTACTATACATGCCTCATCAACAAAAGTCCTTTGGGGACCCTCAATAATATTCAGAAAAAAATAAAGGAGTCCTAACACCAAAATATTTGACCACTGCTAACTTATACTTTTATACTCATTTTTTACTCTTGATTATTCTCCTCTCTCATTATACTGAACTCCTTAGATAGGATAAACACTGTATCTTATTTGAATCTGTAACTATCTTCAGTGCCTAGTTCTCAGCAGATATTAAGCAAACATTCACTGAAGGAAAAAAAATGAATAAATTATTCAACATTAGGATCCGAAATTTTCCTGCATTTTATAATATTGGCCTTCATCTCATTGACCAAGAAAATCCTCAGCAATTACAATGCCCGGGTTGTGGAAAACCACACATTCTTTTATCTATCTCCTAAGATCATGCATGGCTAACCCTTCACCTCACCGTCCCCACTCCCTGCCTGCTCCTGGATCATTCTTTAGCATTGTCCCACCCCCAGTATCTGGAAGCTGTTCACACACACACACACACACACACACACACACACACACTTCACAGTTATAACTCTGAACTATGAAGATTCAGATCAGGCTAGGCAGTGAGGCTTCCCTCTGTTCTCTGAGCTACTGTAATATACTCTGTAGATCTTTTTAATTGCTCAGGCAACATTTTGCCTGTAATTATCCCTTTGTGTGTCTGTCTTCCTTTCTCGTTCATGCGTTCCTGTATCTTTAGTACCTTATCTAAAGTCCGACACTTAATGAGTGCTTAATAATATTAGTTAAATTGAACTGAAATGCTCCCCAACCACGTGGTAGTGTTGAGGTGTACATCATGCAAAGTCCATTCCACTTCACTTTTATTGAGCACTTACATGTGCCAACCACTATGATTGGCATTGGGGGATTACAAATATTTATATCAATGGGGGAGAAAGAGAGAGAGAAAGAGAGAGATGGCAGCATATTATAAACAAGCTACATGCGCATGTGTCTGTAGAGCCCAGGAAAAGCACATTCTTTCAACAAATATTTAGGACCCCTTCTATGTGGCAAGACATTGTGCAAAATACTAATGGAAGCGTGTCCCTTCAGTGAACTTAAAGTCAAGCCTTGTGAAGGAGACAGGCATTAAATAAATGTCACATAAATAAATATATAAATTACAAGGGGTGTGCAGGGCCAAGGAGGTAAAAGAGTATACAGGCGCCATTATTCGGGGTCTAATGTAGATGGAGGAGGGAACAAGGATCAGAATAGAGGTTTCTGAGGAAATGATTGACATGTACCAGAGTGTAGGCATGTGCAGGAGCAAACCACAGGTGTACTGGGAAAGGCATTCCATGCAGTGGGCAGGGTGGTTAATTTGACTGGGGCAGAGGGCATGGCACGAAAGTAAGCATTTGCCAGTGTCACCAGGCTAGTGAGCTAGAGAGTGAGGTCTGGAGAATGGGAGAGGGATGCTATGGTACAGCACAGAGACCTAAAAGAAGCCTCGAGCTAAGTTCGGATACTTCATTTTCTTCTCGTGATATGCAGAACCACAATTCTGGGTGGTCTATATTCATCTCACATAAGCCCTCACAAGATAAATGAAGCCCGTTTCCTCAAGTAACTACTGTTAAGAGAAAAGATTTCTTCAGATGGATTTCTCTGTCAGCCCTATCCCCATAGGGCACCTAAAAGTCTTGATTTATCATAAATGTTTCGCCCAGAATACACACACAGTAATACAAATGTGGCATATTTAAATGCACTCCTCAGAGAAATTTGCTGGCAGTGATCACAAACCATAAATAAAGGAAAAAATAGCCCAGCTATGGTTGTTTCCAGAATGAGTAGATAGACCCCTACTCGGGCTATTACCTGGAAACCAAAACATAACTCAAGAGAGTCGTGGCAATGTTATGGGAACACCCATCCTGGAGTTGGGACCAACTCTTACTGAAGGGTCAGCCACTCGATTGGGAGGATACTAGCAAAGCTCCAGAGTTGCTTCCACCGGTTTGTTAGAACTGGGGAGGAAGGAAATGGAGGCTGGCTAATCAGCGGCCTAGGTCCCGCAGGTTGATTAAAGTACACTACCTATGTTCAAACCTCAGCTCAACCAGGTGTGTGTCCCAGTTAAGATATTTGACCTATCTGTCACTTGTTTCTTCCTCTGTAAAACGAAGTCATGCCTATTTCATAGACCACTGTGAGCATTCAATGAGATAATATAAAATCGATGTGTAGCAAAGCCTTCATTAAATGTCAGCTATGATCAGGATTGACCATAACCAATCAGGCAAGAGTTTTTCCAGATCTCAACACACCAGGCCTCAAGACCAGCCTAACTGCCTTTTTATTTCCATCTGCAACCACTTGTTTGGCACCTTAAAGACACAGTTTTTGTAATGAATCACCGTGTTTTTAGTCTCCTTGCAGATATAACACTCATTTGATGAAATCCTAGCCAACCAGCCATGCAAGAAAACTACTTGGTTTTTTCCTCCCTTTCCTTATTGCTCAGAACCTTTATATCCTGTTAAAAACATTCTAAGAAAGCCCTCTCTATTAATTCCTAAAACATGATTCCAAAGAGCCCTTTCTTCTCCGAATTTGCCCACAGCCTCCTTTCTGCTCTGAACAGACACAGCAGTCTGAGAACCGCAGGTCCCTTCTGCTGTCACTCACCAGCGTGAACCCCCACCCAGACGCGGGCATGTCGCAAGTCCTCATCTCACATCCAGCAACACCTGGAAGCCAAGAGCCGGCCATGCTTACTGAGAAGGCACGGCCTGAAGGAATCACAGACTTCGATATTTTTCCAACCTCAAGGCCCCTCAAAGTCCGATGTGTCCGTGAGAGAAAAGTGACTCTTTCTTACCTAAGCCACAGTGGAACAAGGCTCAATAGAGGTCACATCAAATTGTACCGGGCAAGAAATAAGACTTTCACAAGTATAGGTTTGGTTGAAGCAGGCCCAGAATATGAAATAGCAAAAACAACACCCTTGACCTTCATGTGAAGACTTTCATAGCAATATCTCTGCGTCTCAAATGAAAGAAAGTACTTAGAACCTTGAAACACTTTTTAAAACCTGCAGACAGCTTAATTTAAGGGGGCTTGTGAAAGGTTCGTTGTCAGGAGTTTCGACCAACTGTTATTTCTTCCTGAATTCCAAGAACCAAGTACTCTGAAGTTTACGTTCATAGGATGAACAAACCCACCACAGCGTTAAAAGGAATAAAATACTTGATGTGGTTTTCTTTGAGGGACAGGTTTAACACCCCTACACACACACATGCAGACCCACTACCTGGCAGATGGCAGAAAGGCAGGTGGCCTCCCACGGTTGGGGCTAGGCTAACATCATACACAAAATTTAAAGCAAGTGCTGGCAACCAGAAAAGTAATTTATGACAGTAAACAAATGGCTCTCCAAAAAAAAAAAAAATGTCCGTCAGGTGATAGAAAGCAAGGACAAAAGACAAACATTTGGCAAAATAGTATTTAAAGGAAAGAAGAAAGGATGAACCAAATCACCACACGGAAGGTTTTGTGTACCTGAAGGTGCCATGCGAGAGGGCTCATAAGTAATGAGCAGGGAAAGAAGTCCAACGTAAGATTATCATCACAATCACAAGGCTGTGCCCAGATCCTTCCTGTCTGTCTCAGTCAGAATAGCCAACATAAGCCTTTAGGGCTAGCATGTGTGCTGGAAAACGCAGAACTATAGGTCTAATGAAGAGAAACTTGACTTTGGCAAGAGGAAGGAGGGAAAATTCATCCTGTGACAGCCATGAAACATACATCTGATTCTTGAAGACCCCTTAGAAACGACTCCTGGTGCTAAATTCGAGGAAACAATGTGCAAAGTTTTATCAAGGATTTGCCCTCCTGATTGGCATCGGCCCTTGACTCCTCTCTCTTTAAAAAAAACAAAAAACAAACAAACAAAAATCCTTATTTTTGTGATTACAAAAAGAATACATGTTAATTGCAAAATTAAGGGGCTCAGAGTGAGTATTGAAACCAGTTAGCTACAGATGTCAGTCCAAATAATTGTATCAATATGGTTGCAAAAGCAAGGGCTTCTCTAAATTGCTCCAAGGGCTAGGTAGAAAATATTAAAAATTATAGTAATAATTGAATAATAATTTAGTTATTGAATAATAATTTAATTGAATAATAATTTAATTGAATAATAATTTAGTGCTAAACCCCCAAGTTATATTTTTTTCAAAAATTGGGCAATAAGGGTAGAGCTTGAAAAAATATAAGAATATTAATTTTTTTTGTCTAGAAAAGGGGTCTCCAAAGATTGGTGTTTGTATTTTACTTTAATAAATAGACATTGGTCAAGGAACAGTCTTTTTAATTTAAAAAGAAATAGAATTAAAATAGAAAATGAATTTTCTAAAGCACTGTAGAAGACAGAAGAAAGTATAGTCTCTCTAAAGGGAAAAAAAATGGGAAAAGACAAAAAAGCATAGGGAGAATAATTAAAACATGATGTTAGAAGTAAAATAAAAATAGTTACATCAATAAATGGGTTGAAATTCCCTATTAAAGTGCAAAGAATTTCAAAATAAATATTTAAAATTTGGTGATAGTTTATTAAAAGTGATAAACCTGAGTTATAAAGATACAAAAATGTTAAATGTATTCCTTCCCCCTTAAAAATTGGTATCACAATACTGATACAGAAAAAAAGAAAATTTAAGGCATGAGCATAAGACAAAGTATGATTTCATGTTGATAAGTGGTTCAATTCATAATGAAAATACGAGTTAATAAATTTTATATACCAAAAACTCATGGCATCCAAATATAAAAAAAGAAAATGTAGATTCCATACAAAGAACAAAAAAAATTGTTTTTAAAAAATACTGGTAGAAGGGATTAAGGAAGATAGCACAAACAAATGACTTAAAAGCCAAAAAAGCAGAATCAATACATTGAAGCATAAAATAAAACTTTGAAAATTTCATGTAATTTACCAAGCTTTTCTCCTTAAATTTAAAAAAGAAAAAATAAGTTAGAAAGAGAAAAAGTGTAGGTAACCACAGACATGAAGATTTTCAAATGACAAGATAATACTCTATTTTATACTAACAGAATGAAGTGGGTAATATTCTCAAGAAATAGATATTACCACAACTGGCTGAGGAACTTAGAAACTAATATACAAACTAATAGTTATTTTTTAAAAAATGGAAAAAGTTGTCAAATAATAGTAATAATATTCTTTAGTGCCTCCTAAGTGCTCTATCTTGTATTCATTATCCCTGATATAACAACCCTGTCAGGTAGGTATTATTATCTATGTCACTCTATCTCCACACCACTCTGTATTTCTGTTACCAAAAAACTCATTAAATTCTGTTATTATCCCCTGTCTTCCCTACGGTAGTCTAAGCTCCACCAGGACACTGCTGGATGTTTTGTGTCTACATAACCATCCCTAGATCCCCAGTACCTGTATTTGCATAGAGCCTGTCACAGAGAGTAAATCAATAAACTACTGAAAGAATGAGAACTGTGGAAGATCATACTATAGTAGAGTATAGAGTAGGATTGTATGGTATAGAAAAATCACAGTCTTGTCTCATTTATATATATGGATGCAAAGATCTTAACTTATATAGCCTATCCAAAAGATAGGTAGGTAGGTATGTAGACAGATAGTATAGATCCTATCATATACATATGTGTTCAACTATAATGTCATAGTTGCATTTCTAAGAAACCTCGTATTATTGAGAACTACATTTAAAGGCAATTATTTCAGGGCACCTGGGTGGTACAGTTGGTTGGACATCCAACTCCTGATTTCAGCTCAGTTCATGATCTCAGGGTTGCGAGATCGAGCCCCACATTCAGCTTTGTGCTCAGTGCCAGTCTGCTTAAGATTCCCCTGCCTTCTCCCTCTGCCCCCTCCTCCATGTGCTCACATGCATGCTCTCTCTCTCTCTCCCAAATAAATCTTAAAAAATAAAAAATAAGTAAAGACAATTATTTCAATGGGAAGAATGAGAAGAGTCACAACAACAAAGTTACTTTCCTGCAGGAAGTTTAATATTTTTAATAGAAAAAATGTATAGCTATAGCAAACATATACTGAGCAAATCTAGTCTTTGATTATGGTATGTGCTTAAGTAAAGCCTTGTCCTGTATCTTCCAGTCCTGTCATTATCCCAGGACTTCTTTTTGTTTTTTCTTTTTTTTCTTTTTTTAAAAAATTTATTTGTTTTCAGAAAAACAGTTTTCATTATTTTTTCACCACACCCAGTGCTCCATTCAATCTGTGCCCTCTGTAATACCCACCACCTAGTACCCCAACCTCCCACACCCCCGCCACTTCAAACCCCTCAGATTGTTTTTCAGTGTCCCAGGACTTCTTATACTCACTTAACAATGCTATCACCTTTATCAGACCACTTTTCCTTTTTTCTTGTGCTATTTCCATCAGTGAGCTGATATCTTCAGCTGTCACCCTTAAAGTGCTAGGCTATTGCTTTTGTCTGCCAGTGCCTCCCCTGAGCATTTTCTGGTAGCAAACCCCCTGCTGAGGTGGAGGGCCCAGGACCCAGGCTGGACCTGGAGACTGCCTCGGCCCATGCAGTCCCAGCCCCAACAAGTGGCCCCCAGAGTGAGCTTGGGCATGTCAGTGTTGAGACACTGCTTATCCCTTGTCTTGAGATCTTACTATGCAGCCATTACTTCAAGTCTGCAATGTTCCTAATATCCTCAAAATAACACCTTTTGGTGGTGTTTATGTTTTTCAAGTTACCCTGAGTCCATTTCTGTTACGGGGTGAAAAAAAAGAGCCATCTTAATTGATAGATCCATTTTTTAATGATAAATCACAAAAGCATTCAAACAAAATGAGAGGGGTTTTTTTCTTCTATTTTCTATTGCAGTGTTAGTTCCTAGTATTAACGGGGCCTGGGGCAGTCAGTCTAATGCAAAATGTGTTTTCTAAATAATGCATCATATTGTATCCAGTTTGCCTCAGGAAAATGTGTCCTGGAAGAAAATGCAAGCACTGGAACAGGATAACCTGTCAGAGATTAAATTTGATTTGGGCTTCTTTCTCTCTGTCTTCTCTCAAAGAGGAAACAGAGGACAGCCTGGGTCTTCCTTGGAAAATGAATTCCTTCTAAGACAAGAAGAGGGAGTGGGAGGTCGGGGAGGCTTCAGAGGCTTGTGTTATACAAGTCTTGGCTTCCCTTCGGTAATAAGTCCTATGGTTTCTATCAGAGAAGGGAGAATTGTCGAGTGTATCTGTTAAAGAGTGTCAGAAAGGAGCATTTCTTTTTGATTTAACGGCACACACAGACCATGATAATATTTGAATGTACAATGGGGTAAAAAAAGAGGTTGATCAACCTCTTCAAGGTTGGTTGGGGGTTCCCAAGAGATAATCCAGGGAGTAACTCTTCATTTTGACCCTCTTTTATTGTCTCTTCTGGGACAGTGATGACATCCAATGCCTCATTTGTGGTAGGTTCAATATACAGGTATCCCTCTGTTTTTTGATTGTACCATTGAATGAAAAGCTGGCTCAATTTTTGAACCAAGGTCTCTCACAGGATGCTTGTAAACACTGTGCATTCCACTTGTAATAATACTTTAGAGAAAGATATACAGAGGTCTTGTTGTGCCTTAGTTGAGCATGATAGTTACTCTTCACAGTCAATGGTTTCCATCTTTTCCCAAGGAAGAGAGAGGAGAAGAAATACTTAAATGTGTTTTGACCTCATGGGGACTTCAGGCACAAAAACAAAATTGGAGAATGTTATCGCAAAAGACTCTTAAAAGCTGATTAAGCCTAAAAGAACTGTGTGCATATGCTTACCAAGAAAACAAAAATGTTCATGATAGACTAAAACGGAAACAGCCCAATGTTCATCACCATTAGAAAGTGTAAAGATGGTCACACAATGGAATACTATACAACAATGAAAGTGGAAAAGGTAAAACTGCAGGCAACAAGGCACATGAAACCTCACAAAGCTAAGGCTGAACAAAAGAAGGCAGACATGAAAATTGCCAACTGTGTGGTGAGGATGTGGAGAGAAAGGAGCCCTGGTGCGCTCTTGGTGGGACTGCAAACCGGTGCAGCCACTGTAGAAAACAGTATGGAGATTCCTCAAAAAATTAAAAATTGACTTACCATATGACCCAGTAGTTTCACTATTGAGTATTTACCCAAAGACTACAAAAACACTAATGCAAAAAGGTATACATACTCCTATGTTTATTGCAGCATTGTTTACGATAGCCAAGATATGGAAGCAACCTAAGTGCCAATGATAGAAGAGTAGATAAAGAAGATATGACATATCTATCTATCTGTCTATAATGATATTACTCAGTCATTAAAAAAGAGTGATACCCTGCCATTTACAATGACAACGGAATTAGAGTATATGATGCTAAGTGAAATAAGTCAGAGAAAGACAAATACCATATGATTTTGCTCATGTGTGGAATTTAAGAAACAAACAAAAAATGGGATTCTTAAATACAGAGAGGATAAACCAGTGGCTGAAAGAAGGGAGGCTGGGCGAGGGAATGGGTGAAATAAGGGGACTAAGAGAGCACTTATCTTGAGGAGCATTAAGAAATAGATAGAATTGTTGAGTTATATCCAAAATGTACAAAGAACTGATACCACTCAACAATGAAAAAACAAATAATTCAATTTAAAAAAAGGCAGAAGACATGAGCATAATGTCTCCAAAGAAGACATACGGAGGGCCAACAGACACATTAAAAAGATGTTCATGTCTAATCATCAAGGAAATGCAAATCAAAACTACAATGAGATACCACTTCACAACTGTCAGAATGGCTACCATCAAAAACGCAAGAAACACTTGCTGGCAAGGATGTGGAGAAAAAGGAACCCTCATGCCCTCTTGGTGGGAATGCAAACTGGTGCAGCCACTCTGGAAAACAGAGTGAAGAAAACAGTATGGAGATTCCTCAAAAAGTGAAAAATAGAACTACCCTAAGATCTAGTAATCACACTACTGGGTATTTACCCCCAAAACACAAAGATACTAATTCAAAAGGATACATGCACCCCACTGTTTATTGAAGCATTACTTGCAACAGCTAAATTATGGAAGCAACCCAAGTGTCCATCAATAGATGAGTGAAGAGAGAAGAGTGCCATATGTGTATAGACTCACACACACACACACACACACACACACACACACACACACACAAATAATTATACAGCCATAAAAAGAATAGCCTCTTGCCATTTGCAACAACATGGATGGAGCTACAAAGTATAATGCTAAGTGAAATAAGTCAGAAAAAGATAAATGCCATATGATTTCACTCATATGTGGAATTTAAGAAACAAAACAAACAAGCAAAGGAAGAAAAAAAGAGAAAGAAACAAACCGAGAAACAGACTCTTAACAATGGAGAACAAACTAATGGTTACCAGAGGGGAAGTGGGGGGAGGATGGGTGAAACAGGTGAAGGGAATTAAAGAGGACACCTACCATGATGAACACTGAATAATATATAGATCCGTTGAATCACTATATTGCATACCTGAAACTAATATAACTATTAACTATCCTAGAATTAAAATTAAAAACTTAAAAAAACAAAAACAAATAAAAATACAAAATATTTTATAGTTTATACTTGCAAATAAAAAAGAATTGTTGAATGCTATACTGTACTCCTGAAACTAATATTACACTCTATGTTAGTTATACTTGAACCAAAAAAGAAAAGAGAAAGAAAAATTGCCAATTGTATATAAAGTTCAAATTCAGACAGAACTGATCTATGTTGTTGGGGGGTGAGTAGTGATCACAAAAATGTTAACCTAGGAGCATGGGGGAAGGGGTACTTCTGGAGTTGTGCTGATGTTCAACATCTTAACCTGGGTGCTGGTTACATAGGTGTGTTCAGTTTTTATAATTCACTGAGCCGGAAACCTACTATTAGCTCTTCTTTATATGTGTACAATACTTTGATACAAAAAATTTAATTGATAGGATTTAGAAAGAAGAACAAACAGAAGGTGGGGGTGGTTTTCTCGGCCAGTGAGTCCTAACCTTTTTAAATGTATGGCATAGAGAGACCATGATAATATTTAAGTGCATATTGAGATAAAAAATTTTTTAAAAAGAGTTTGGCCAAACCTGAAGAACTGGTCCCTGGGCCCTAGCTGCTCGGAGGGCTGAGAGGATCAATTCCTTAGAACTGTCCCTCGTCTTTGTTAGTATGTCATCTGTGACTTCCCCTTCTAGCCAGACAGATCTGAGTGCATAGCCAAGGACTGGAAGAGCATGGCTTCAGACACTTCGGCTTGCAAAAACGCATCCTCCCTCCATACCCATTGACCTTCTCCAGCTGTGGCTTCCAAATCCAGTGTGGCCAGTTTTGGCCGCTGCACAAGCATTAGAGACCCCATTTGTTTTCACAGGCCTATCCAGGTCTCACCACACGAATGCTTTCCAAACTGCTTTTTCCTGGAGAGTATCTGTTTCAAATTATTATTCCCCAGATGTTTTGGGTTCTCGTTCTCCGATCTGAATGACATCTAGCTATTTCCTGCCCATATTCCTGATCTCGGTCGGCTTTTGGTATTGCCTTTCGATCTTCACTAGAACTTTCAACACCTCCCACTTTTGCATCCTCCAAGCATTTTGTTAAATCAATTATATCCATTTTTCAGTGATCTCAAAGAAAGCAGTCAGCTGGAAGTTAGAAGCCCCGGATTTATTTCCTGAGATGATGCTTTGGGGCTTTAGGCAAACATTTTGCCTTCTCTAAAAGGGTATGTTCTGTGAATTGAGATAACCATTTTCCTAGATCTCCAGCGTAGGAGCATAGGAGTACTTGCACCATTGAGCCCTGAGGCTCCAAAAGGTACTCAAAGAAAAAATTAATTTGAAACAAGGTAGTCACCACAGGCCCCCAAGATTAAAACCTGCATCTCCAATCTACTCATTTGCTTCGATTTTCACACCAAAATCTCTATGAATTTGACTTCTCAGATTCATCCATTCGGTTACTGATGTCTCTGATTCAACTCCTGGTAATAGAATTGTTTCCATGTCATTGATCTATTATTAGATTTTGCTCTTCTATTCTACATTCCCTTGGATTTCTAATGCTTCATCCAAACTATTCTGGCCCCATTAAATAAGTTGCTCTACACACACACCCACTCACCTCCCCCCCACCACACACACCCACTCACCACCCCCCAACACACACACACCCACTCACCCCCCCCACCACACACACCCACTCACCACCCCCCAACACACACACACCCACTCACCTTCCCCTCACATACACACTCACTCAAGCTTGTGTTGGGAGCAAACCACTCCAGAAGTTTCTGCACTCCACTTTTAGAATGTCTTCAAGCCAGGGATTTTTAGACTTAGACTTTCTGAATCAGTAGGAAAAAAAAACAAAGATAAAGGGATCACTGTCACAAGATTATTCCCTGGAGTTCTAACATCCTATAAAGTTCTAGTTCTGATGCCGGTCATGGCAAAATAACTTATTCAAGTTCATATGGGATTGGCTCAAGGAAAGGGGCCCATATCTTTTTGTACCAGTTGTGTTAGTTTTCTATGCCATGTAACAAATTATCACAAACTTAACAACTTAAATCAACACACACATGCATTTTATCTCCCAGTTTCCACAGTTCTGAAGTGAAGACAGGAACTCATCAAGCTGAGGTCTCATCAGAGGCTCAATGCGGAAAGATCTGCTTCTAAGCTCTCTTGTTGTTGGCAGAAATCATCTATTTGCACTTGCAAGACTGAGGTCCCGATCTTGCTGGCTGTTGGCTATTGGTTATTCTCAACTCTGAAAGGCTGCCCAGAGTTCCTCCTCATGAAGTCTTTCCTATGAGCCCTCTTATAATCTGATAGCTTACTTCTTCAAAGCCAGCAATGGAAAGACATTGTTTTTTATTCCCAGTTTTACTGAGATATAATTGACATATAATATTGGATAAGTTTAAGGTATACAACACATTGATTCAATAGATTTATATATTGCCAAATGATTGGCAATATTATATGAGCTAACATCTCCATCCTGTCACACAATTAGCATTTCTTTTTTAGTGCTAAGAACACTTGAGATCTACTCTCTTAACAACTTTTAAGTATATAATATAGTAGTATTAGCTACACTACATTAGGTCCCAGTACTCATTAATAAAGTTAATCTAATCAACTAGAAAGAGAAACATTTTCTTTGCTAAAATAAAAATATACCATCCTGAGGATCTGTTAGGCTTCCTCCATTCTGCTATCAAAAGCTGGATAACTGACCATATGGCCCCTTTTCCCTAAAAGCTAGGAAACTGAGTTACTCAATGAATTTTGGTAGACCCCAGAACATCCCCATTAATAGATGGTTTTGCAGACACATTGTTAATATGGATAGCAGAGAGTATGAAGAAGGCCATGTACACTTGCTGGGGAAATGACTAAGAGGAAGCTCCCTGGTAGCAGGTGGATACCCCCAGTGTGAAGCAGGTTTCCACTGAGATATAGGAACACACTGGAAAGCTACAATGAGGAGGTCTGTTACCTATGTCAGTGTTGGAGCTAGACACTGACTTGAAGAGAAAAGAGGAGACTTTTCAAGAAAATTACCTAGGACTGGAAAAAAAAATTGTTCTTCTTGAGACTCTTTGGCACTGGTTCTTGAGGCTAGACCAATTTTGGAGATTTTAATAAAATTTCCTGGTTTGTATGGACTTGGACATTGGCTGTGCTAAGGTTCTCTCAATTGGCAAGTTGTGCTTATGTTTAGCAATTCTTGGTAGTGCCTTCACTCGTAGATGATTAAACTTTAGTTAAATCAGCAGTAGCTCTTCGTCAAGATCGTAGACCCTTGGGCACAGGATAATTGCCAAGAACATTTATATTTCCTATTCCTGCATCTGGGTGGTCTTCGGATGTTGGCAGGTTCGGCAGGGCACATGATAGAATATTGAGTGCACAACACTTAAAATTGCTAGATTTGTTCCTGGGTTCTAGGTGTGCCAATACTGGTTATGTGATGTTGGCAACTAACAATAATTATAATTCATAAATCCTCTTGATCTTAACTATACAGTGGAAATTGATGTAATAAAGGATGATTAAAAGCACTTTGTTCATCCAGCACTGTACTAGATTATAGTGGAGTTAGGAGGGTAGGAGAATATGATTAAAGAATTATGGATCAGTTCTTGCTTTCAAATGAGGTGTCCTACCTATCTTATAGGGTTGAAAATACCAAGTGAAGTGGTTTATATGCTTCAAAGAAGTGTAATATGCTGTGTAAATGCAATTATTGCTTTTACTGAAGAAAACATGCTGATTCCTATAGTTCAAAATAATTTGTTTCCCTGACAACATGATGCTTCCATGTATTTCTGACCAATTTCCTATCCCCCCAAAATGTCTGCCTCTCTAGGTCAGTGACACATCCTATAATGTTGTCACTTGGAGAAATGGAGGTCATTCTGTCCTTCTTTGTCATTCCTTCTTCAATTTTCAAGACTCTGGCTACCCTTAGCTCTCCCTTACAAGGGCTTGGTGGAAAAGTAATTCCTTTGTCTCAACACCACCTCTGATGTACCCCATGCTGACTCCAAACAGCTCATATTTGCTAAAATTGAGCTTTCCTCCTATTCTCACATATTCAATCAGAGCTCCATATGGATAAGCAGGAGATCCCAGATGGCCTGACCACTTCCTGGATCATAAAGCGTCTCAGTATATAAAATAGAAAACTCTTTGAGGATCCACGTATTTGTCAGGATTTGTTACACAACACATGTCCCAGGAAAGTCTCCTGTGAGTTCCAGCACCTCTATCATAAGCCCAGAAAGACAGTTGGTTGGGCTGTTTGTTTATTTAGCTTTCACTTGGGCAGTTGGTTGCAAAGTTTCCTCTTTCTTTTTCTTCTGCATACCTCATCATCTCCTAACTTAGAATACAGTCATGAAGACCTTATTTTAAAAAACACATGAATGTTAAGATCCAGGATGGAATGCTAATTCTCTAAAATAGTGTCATGTTCTTAGTTATTTGAAATATATTTCTCATCATTTATTTGAGTTCCCTGGGTCTCATCTACCCAAGTGGCAAATACCCAATCTGAGTAAATTTTGGCACAATAGGAAATGCCCAAGACTTGCTAAATCTAAGATAAATTTTACTTTAAATATATGTACTTATTTAACAAATATGTAATCGGGGGCACCTGGGTGGCTCAGCTGGTTAACTGTCCGACTCTTGGTTTGGGCTCAGGTTATGATCTCAGAGTCCTAGGACCAAGCCCCATGTTAGGTTCAGAGGTCAACACAGAATCTGCTTGAGATTCCCTCTCTCTCCCTCTGTCCCTCCTGATCATGTTCTCTCTCTCTCTCTCTCTCTCAAATAAATAAATAAAATCTTAAAAAGAAAACAAAAAGCAAATATGTAAAGAATTCTTACTATGTGTGACACTATTGTGGGTGCTGAGCAGAGTAACAAACAAATATCCTTATCTTTCCTAAGCATCCTTATTCTTATCTCACTGGAACTTATATACTAGTGAGAAAGAGAAGACTATGACAGAGAAGAAGAAGGAGGAAGAGGAGGAGGAAGAGGAGGAAGAGGAAGAAGAAGACAAGGAAGGGGGAGGGGTGGGGGGAGAGAAAAGGAGGGGGAGTAGGAAAGGGAGGAGAGAGAGGAGGAGAA
Organism: Mustela erminea; assembly: GCF_009829155.1. Lineage (NCBI taxonomy): Eukaryota > Metazoa > Chordata > Mammalia > Carnivora > Mustelidae > Mustela > Mustela erminea. The sequence goes on along the minus strand of NC_045625.1, from coordinate 48,647,773 downwards.
GGGGGAGGGGTAGAAGAAGAAGACAACGACAACAGAGAAGAAGATGAAGAAGGAGGAGGAGGAGGAGGAGGAGGGGAAGAAAACAGGTTAACTGTGATAAGTACCACGGAGAAAAAAAGAACGACAGGAGTTGGCATGAAATTTAACATTGTAAATGCTAACAATAGACTATGAGGGCGAGGGAGAAGCAGGTGTAATGGTGGCTTAGGGCAAGTGGTGACAGTGAGAGAGGTAAGAAGATGTCACTTTCTGGGTTTATGTTTAGTGCCCACAGGATTGGTGATAAAGTGAATTGGAGAGAAAGAAAAGACAGTGACCATGAGAGAATCGAATTTGGGGTAGAAAGTGAGGGATGCGTCTTGAATGACGAAGGTAGAGGAGGTGTTAGATGTTTGGAGAAAGAGAAAAAAGTATGAAATAGAAATTTAGGAAGGAAGAGAAAGGAGAAAAGAAAGACCCAAACCATAATAAATAGTCATTTTCTAAAATTGAAAAAAGACATAAGTTCTCAGTTTGGAAGTGCATCCCCAAGTCTTGAACAGGATATATAACAATAAAGTCACATCAGGGGCACCTGGGTGGCTCAGTCAGGTAAGCGTCCAACTCTTGATTTTGGCTCAGGTCATGATCTCAAGGTGGTGAGATAGAGCACCACATCGGGATCTGTGCTGATCATGGAGCCTGCTTAAGATTCTCTCTGCCCTTCCCTCCTCTCTAAAATAAAAAATAAAACAGATTCATAACTGGACACATCATAATGAACCTGCAGACCACCAAAGAAAACTAGAAGACAATTAAAGCTCTCAGACAGCAGACTTTTCCTTCATTGCAATCAATGCCAAAAATAACAGAAAAAGATCCTCAGGGTTTATAGGAAATAACTGTCAATCCACAATTTTTATGCCCCATCTTTCAACTGTATAGACAAATAATGTCATTTTTTACCAAAGAAAGAGTTAGGGCTAAGTTTACCACCAACAGACCCTTACAAAAGAAACTATGAAATGATTACCTCAATCAGGAAGAAAAATTAACCCAGAAGGAAGAAATGAAACAGTGAACACACACGCACACACACACACACACACACACACGCACACACACAAAGAATGAAAAATAACTACTTTTGAATTTTCAAAGTTACAACAAAAAACTCTAAACAAAATTAAAAGATGAGAGTGGGGGCATTATTCATTGTTGGTAAAGGCGGGCTATGGAGCTTGTTATATTTAGCAGGAAGACAAATGTTAAGTACTGAAAGCTGGTAGAAAAAGATATGCTTAAATATTTTGGCAAACATCTAAGAATAGCAGCTAAAATGGTAGGCAAACAATCTGGCTTATAAAACAGCAGGAGAGTGGCACCTGGGTGGCTCAGTGGGTTAAGCCTCTGCCTTCGGCTCAGGTCATGATCAGGGTCCTGGGATTGAGCCCCACATCTGGCTCTGTGCCCGGCAGGGAGCCTGCTTCCTCTTCCTCTCTCTCTCTCTCTCTGCCTGCCTCTCTGCCTACTTGTGATCTCTGTCTCTCTATCAAGTAAATAAATAAAATCTTAAAAAAAAAAAAAAAGCAAATCAGCAGAAGAGAGGGGCGCCTGTGTGACTCAGTTGATTAGGCATCTGATTCTTACTTGGTTTTGGCTCAGGTCACAATCTCAGGGTCTTGGGATTGAGTCCTAGATCAGCCTCTCTGTGCTCAGCGCAGAGTCGGCTTCAGACCTCTCTTCCTCTTTCTTCCTCCCAACCCCCACTCTCTCTCCAAAATAAGTAAATCTTAAAAAAAAAAAAAAGGAGAAAGGAGAAAAGAATGTATATATATCCTATCTACCAGAATAAAGGAAGTAAAAGAAAGTAAGCAAGAATAAAGAAGATAATCAGAAAACCTAAAATAAAAGAGTAGGAAGAAAGTCAGATATATCTGAAAATGTAACCAATGTAAGTATTCCAACCTACCTAATAAAAAACATAGCTTGGCTTCCAGAGTCTTTTGTAGGCAATATAAAACTAGACTGTGTCTTTGTTTCCCATATGGTAATCTCTGCTTCAGAGAATAAAAGAAAAGGTAACATTTCCAGCTCATTGTGCGAGGTTAGTATAATAACATTGATATTAAAACCAGACAAGGACTGTAGGATTGTAAGATTGTACAAGAAAAAGATGTATTTGCAAAGAGATGCAAAATCCTAAATAAAATATTAACAAATCACTAAACAGTGTATAAAAACCAAACAGTTTAATTCAGGAAAGTTCAAGATGGTTCAACATAAGGCAATCTCTCATATACCTTAAATACAGATTAAAGGAGATAAATATATATAACTATCTTAATACATGCAGAAAAAATCAATTGATAAAATCCAATATTTGCCAATATTTTTAAAAATCTCTGCAAACCAGAATAAGAGAAATTCCTTAACACCATAAATCTGTAGTAAGCATTATCTTAATAAAACATTTCACCTGCTGTGACTGATTCTCTTCAATATTGTAAGAAAAGTCCTAACTGACAAAATAAGAGAAAAAAGGAAATAAGAAGTCTAAAACTTGGGAAGGAACAAGCCAGCTTCTCTTTGCTTGCTGATGATTTTATGATTGTCTAAGAAAGAATCTAGATGAAGTTAGAATCAATAAGAGAGTTTAAGATACGAAAACATCGGTGGTGTTCCTGTAGACTGGCAATAACCACATAGAAAATGTAATAGACGGGCACCTGGGTGGCTTAATCAGTTAACTCTTAACTCTTGGTTTCAGCTGAGGTCATGATCGCATAGGTCATGCTCAGCAGGGAGTCTGCTTGAAGATTCTCTCCCCCTGCCCCTCCCTCTACTCATACATGCACCTGTCCTTTCTCTCTCTCTCAAATAAATAAATAAATCTTTTTAAAAAAGAAAATGTAATAGGAAAAGAAGGTATCACTTAAATATCAGTGAAATGTAAAAAAAAAAAAAGAAAAACTAACAACAAACTAAGGACAGATATGCTACAATTTTATGAGAAAGGCTTGAAAATAGCATTGAAGGACACACAGACCTGAATAAATACAGTGACATGCCCTTTTCATTGAAGGAAAAAATTCAATAATAGAAAGACATCTAGTCTTCGCAAATTAACATTAATTAAGTTCTAATCAAAGCCCATTAGAAATTTTTATGATACTTAAAGGGCTGATCCTAGAATTTATATGGAAAAAAAAGAAAGATAAAAAGTATCCCAGAAAACTTTGAAGAAAAAATGAGTAGTTTAGCCCCATCAAATATGATTTTTCATAAGTTGAAACAGTTAAGAGAGTGTAGGGGCACCTGGGTGGTTCAGTCAGTTAAGCGGCTGCCTTCGGCTTAGGTCGTAATCCCAGGGTCCTAGGAATCAAGCTTCACATCAGGCTCCCTGCTGTACAGAGAGCCTGCTTCTCTCTCTCCCTCTGCCTGCTGCTCTACTTGTGCTCTCTCTCTGTCAAATAAATAAATAAAATCTCAAAAAAAAAAAAAAAGTGTGATATTGGTGCAGGTAAATAAACACATAGGTCAACGGCATAGGATAGCAAGACAGAGAAACAGACGTGTGTAGATCAAACAAATTGACCGATTTCTAATTAGTGGGATAAGATATCTGGCTTATTCAATAAATGCCGTTAGAAAAATGGACCTTTTTTAGGAGGGAGGGGCAGAGGGAGAGAGAGAAGATCTTAAGCAGATTCCGCATAGGACTCCATCTCACAACCTTGAGATCATGACCTGAGTTGAAATCAAGAGTCAGATGCCTAATGAACCAAAACACTTAGCTGGCTGAGTCACCCAGGTGCCCCGGAATAACTGGCTATTTATATAGAAACTGAAATTATATTCTTTAATCTATAGCCCCCCTAAATTCATGTATGAATCAAGATTAAATATGACAAATAAAAACCTAAATTGTTTATAAGAAAACGAAGTATGTCTTTATGTCTCTAAGCTAGAAAATAATTGCACCCCAAAAAGGCATAAAACCTAAAGGAAAATATAAAGTTGATTTTATAAAAATGTAACACTTCTGCACATCACATCAAAACACACCACAATGTAAAAAGCTATACACAGGGAAAAGGGATTTGCAACATATTTAACATAGATGTACATAGATAGATACAGATAGGTAGATACAGATACACGTTCAACTGCTTGAAAGGACCAGGCAGATGTATCTACTAAAGTATATGTTTATATTCCAGCAATTCTCCTCCTGAGTATTTCCTAGAACAGTGTTTCAAAAACTTTAGGTTGTCTGCCCTGGACAGAGAACAAAATCAATTTCAGTGAGCCCTAAGGGAAAGAGAGGGAAGAACATCTCTACATTGAGATCTTTATTCATCCATGAATGTGTGTGTGTGTGTGTGTGTGTGTGTGTGTGTGTGTTAGGGACACAATTTTGCTTTGTTTTCTACATAAATAGCCATTTTCCTAGCGCCATTTATTTTATCCCCCACTAGTTCACTGCATCAATGAAGTCAACTTGGTAAGCAAGGAATAGAAGGAAGGGGGAGGGGAGGGGAGCGGAAACTCCTGTGGGAATGTATCACAGGTGGGAAGGTGTAGTCAAGGCCAGTGAGGACAGCCTACTACTGCACTCTTCCAGAGACTTGCCATTGGCGGATGGGAACCACCTCAACAGGAAATGCCTGAGAGATTACAATACCCCCCCAGCCCCCACCACGTGGAAGCCTACAGCCAATGGTTTATAAATAAGCGGCATGAAAGCCAAGAGCCTTTGTCTCAGTCAGACGGATTCATGGAGCCGGCAAGGCCCAGAATTCTCTGAAGAGCTCGGACTGAGGCTAGACTTGGGCAAAAATCTTACCTTTGCTCCGCTCCTTCCTCTCTTCTTTCTTCCCTCGCTTTCTTAAAGATTTTCTCTTTCACAAGCAACTCTCTCCCAGGCTCTGCTGCCAGGAAACCTAAGGTTGAGGGTAAATGCTTTTAAGAGTTCCTAGTAGGTACTTAGGTAAGATCCATTATTACAAGTTTGAGGGGTGTCTGGGGGGCTCAGTGGGTTAAGTGTCTCTTGGTTTCAGCTCAGGTCCTGATCTCATGGGTGGTGGGATGGATCCCAGGAAGGCTCCCCTTGCGAGCCTGGGAGTCCGCTTGAGATTCTCCCTGCTCCTCCCCCACTGCTCTAAAACTAAATCTTAAAGTCTGGGAGAATCCCGCAAAGCGAACGTGAGGAGAGGTGGCAGGAATTCTCACTCCTCTAAAATCCTATCCTTACAAATGTTGAAGCAATTTGGGCAAGTTTGGTTTTATTAAGGTTGGGACACCAGTGGGTACACCTGGTATCTTCTGCACTCTATGGGGTTGATGATCCTTCTGATACTTTCTCTACTTACCTATTTGCTTAGAATGCTTCATTAAAAAAAAAAAAAGCTGGGTTCTAAGTCATTCAAACTTGTCCCATTCTCCTCCCCTATTACACTCCCATGCAGACCTCGATGTGGAAGCAATTTTTCTTTTTTTGAAGGTTTACTAGAGCGCAAACAAGTGGGGGAGGAGCACAGGGAGACCGTCTCAGGCTGACTTCCCAGTGAGCGGGGAGCAGGACCTGGGGCTAGAACTCACGACCCTGAGATCGGGACCTGAGCGTGAAACCCAGAGTGCTTGCTTCACTGACTGAGCCACTCAGGCAACCCCACTTTAACTTTTTGTTAACAAAACCTTATATGAAAGGTTTCCCTCCTCCAGTCTTCACCGTAAGGTCCCTCTGGAGTTATATGGAGATTCACTAACGCTAACCTCTGCGGATCTTCATGGTGAGCTTGTGCTCTCAGCTGCCGCGGTGCGGAGATTGAGTAATCGCATCTGGTCTTTGTGATCCCAAATCCTCTTATGAAGTGAGCAAAATAATGTGTACCTCCATGGGAAGGAGGGACGGGGAGAAGACACGGAGGGGAAAAAACACAAAAGTTTGAGAAACTGGGAATCGCAACCTTTATCAGGGGAACAAAACCTACACCGTGAAGATGGCTATTTCTTTTCCGTTTCTAAGGCTCAGTCAGAACTAACGGCTTTGGAGAAAACCCCAGTGGCCAGTTATATTTTGACTGCAGGTTAGCTTTTTTTTTTTTTCCTAGTTGACTTTTGAATGTGTAAGGAAATCAAGGAACAGTTGTCTCCCCCGACCCCCACCGCACCCCCACGCCCCCATCACCATGGCCCAGTGTAGCTTCACATACTGAGACTGCGCGAGCATAGGCTTCCCATATTCTCCGTCAAAAGCTCCCCGCGCCGCATGTTTACCTCCACCGCGTTTCAGAGTAAGGTGAAACATATGGGGAATTCGCAGGAGATCCAGTGCATCAGCCAGGCATCAGTCTGTAGTGATTTGTGGCCATGTACATATAAAGAGACCATAGTCGTCTGCTAACTGCATACATATGGCATTCGGGAACGTAAACTCCCAGCCTTTGCCTTCAAAACCACATGCTATCCAGGGAGGTAAAAATTGTGGTTCACAACATGTGGGTTGTGACCCTGAGTTGTCTGCCAACGTCTGGCAGGTGGGCTAGAGATGAATTGTGTGCCTACTGCAATTTCCTCTCTTTGGGGCTCCCTTGGGTGTGTGCGTGCCCACCTTCTCTAGGCCATGACCTATACCTGGCATGGAGCTCCAGCAATAGGGACGAAGACCCGGAACCACGTACATATTCCTGTCTTGTCATCTAGCGGGCACATTCTTCCATCTGTCTTTGTTTTAAATACATTAGATACGTGTTTCTATATTGCATGGACCTAGGCAACTTCTGTAATCGCTCTCAACCATGTGTGCGTCTTACAGCCCCGATGGGGAAACCTGACCATTTGTGAATATGTACGTCCAGCCAGAGCGATGGACTCTGACTAAAATTGGGGAAATTATTTAGGGCTAGAACACTTGTTCTGATTTGAGCTGACAGAAGGGGGCGGGAGATGTCATCGTAAAAACCTACTTGAATAGCTTTTTTACTTGTTGTTATTTTGCACTCCCATCCAAGGGAAATCCCCAGAACCTTTCTAATAAATTAATTACATTGTTCATTCTATAAATCCAAACATCTGCAGTAACTTCATTTTATTAACTTCTAGATGGTTCCATGCTCTGGTTCTGAATGACCTTGAAACGGGGCCTTTCTGCAAATGGTCAGGTTTTCCTATACGCCAGGACACAGAGTCAGTGGTTTTAAAATATAAATATGATATGTTGATTCTGCTGGACTCAAATATTTTAACTACACTTTGCCAACAAAAACCCCTGGTTTGTTTATGGTTTCTTGGGTATGTGATGGTGTAGAACTTCACTTTTCTTCAGCCTTGTGGTTCTCTAATAACCTGGCAAAGTGGTCCATACCTATTTGCATCACCTTACTGGTGTTCTAATATCAAATCAGCCATAAAAATACTTAATGACAACTCAGCCATTCGGTTGAAGGTCTAATGGAGAACTAAAAGCCTATACTTATGCGTGCTTACACATCTCTAAGGAAAAGCCTGAGCAGAATGAACTGCCGATGCCTGGTACCATGAAGCAGCCACATTTCCATAACGCTCTGTTACAAAAATAGTGTCTTCTGTACGCTTCCACGCACAGCTATCAGCGAGACCTTGGAGCATTCCAGAACGGTCTAGGCACTGAATTGGGCTCAAACACCTGAGCTCAGGCTGGAGACTTGATCTCTTAATATTGCTTCCCCCACCCCTCCTGGGACAACTACCCCCAATGAGGTCTTGCACATGTCTCCCAACTAATATTCAGGGACTGTGTGCTATGAAATAGAACTTTCCTCCCAAAAGGAAATAGTTACAGAAAGGCCCTCCATCCATGGTGAAAACAACCTGGTCCATTTTCTCTTTTTGGAGTTCAAATCTGGACCCTCTTTGTTTTGAAACCCCATTTTCATTTCCCTTTGCAAAATTAAAAGGCTCAATGAAGTTGTCTAAATCTCCACCTCTTGTAACACAAAGAAATGCTAGAAGCTTTGAAACGACACTTTCCTTCAATTGCACATTCTCTGTTAACTTTGCTTACAGTACTGGAGAATTGTTTTTGTTTTTTGGTCACAGGACCTAAGAACAAATGAAATTTGGAACGGTTTTCACATAATGTCCCCATAACCAGAGGAGATTCTAAACCATGTTTTCCAGGGATCCAACCTCAGGGCTCAAAGTCAAAGCCCTTGGGTTCCCTTTTCTCCTTTGGGACATACAGGCTTTTCTGTCGCTCTTACTCTCTGGTACAAAGACCGTCTCTGATGGGAGAGTCGCAGATCTGTCAGCTACTGTTATGGTAAACACACTTGACTTCCATCTACACCAAAAGCAGGCAAGTTGAAGATAGTGCATGAATCCCCACATAAGGGAGTAGGCACCCAAAATTTAAAAACAAAAAAAAAGGTCTGGAGAAAGAGAGGTGATGTTAACTCTGTAGAAGGGCGTAGACTGGAACATGGGCATTTTCTGTGATGATTTTCTCTGCTCTCTATGACCCCAAAAGGGAAGGAGAGGAACGCCCCTATTCTCCCTGACCCAGATAGAGGTTGAGACCTAGAAGAAAAAGACTGTGACAACCCCCATTGTGGGTACAATCCAGTCTGGCACCCAGGCCCCAGTCTGTCGTGGCCCCCCACTCCATTTATAGCTGGGAACCTGTGGAAGAGAAGGGCCCGCAGGCAAAGGAGAGAGATGGTGATGCTGAGGAGTTTGGTCTAGATAAGGGCATCTGAACAGCCATAAATGGAAAATAAAGCATTGTGGTGGTTGCAGCGTGTGAAGTCCCAAAGGCCACCAACCAGGGCCAGTCACCCCTGGGAACATGGACTCGTGTGGAGTTAGAGGCAGATGCTTGCTTTGGGTCAAAGAAAGGGATTTAGGGAAGCTGCAGGACCTGGGGCAGGAGATGGGGTTTAGCTACACTGTTACTCTATGGCTCTCCTGTAACCCCCAATGTGCTAATCTTCAGGGAAATACAGGCTATCCAAGTTCCATTTCCATGTGTTTCTTGTTAAACACTGCTCATCACATTCCTATGGTCAAGACAGAGCCTGTTAACTTGCAGGAAGCAGTGTAGTACAGAGACTAAAAATTGCGACCCCAAAGTCTGAGCCACGGTTCAAATACAAATTCTACCACGGAATTGTGACCTTGATTCTTAGTGCTTTAGCCTCGTGGTGCCTTGATTTTTCTTATCTGCATAATGAAAGCAAAAGACTCTTTATTTTAGAGAGCATGTGCACGAGCTGGGAAGGGGCAGAGGAAGAGGGAGTATCCCAAGAGGACTCTGACCAGAGTGTGGAGCCCAACATGAGGCTCGATCCCAGGACCCCGAGATCATGACCTGAGCTGAAATCAGGAGTCGGATGCTTAACCGACCGAGCCACCCAGGTGCCCCAGTTAAAGCATAATATTAATACCACCTTAGACTTCAAGGAAGTAGTGATTCAGCTAATAAGCCTGAGAAACCATGACAGGACCTCATCCACGCTAGGCCCTCAGTAAACGGTCTATTCAAGTTTTACTTGTTTAAATTGGAGACTCTTCGAGTGCCTCAATTTCACTCACATGGTAGAAAATGTTCCAGACAATGAGCAAGGGCCAGATCAGACAATAACAAGGCTCTGTTCATGACTTCATCAGCCTCTCCTGGTAGCAGTCCAGCCTTGGGTTCATTCTCATAGGCTTTTTTTTTTTTTTTTTGCTATTTTTGCATCAAAGTGTCTAAACTTAGACTTCGTGATTTTTTTTTTTTATATTTTTCTCCCCTCCCAAAAGCGCGGACTAGGATCTAGAGATCGTTGTATCCACCTTGTCCAACCCCAAATCAACATCTTAGACACTCAAAGAATGTTGAATGATCCCTAGTTACCTTTAGTTCATCTGTGTACTTTCTAGATGTCCTCATGAGAACACAACACATCAGAGGGGAAACAGGGTGAGTGTTAAATACCTTAGCACCAGCAGTGGTTTCTTTAAAAAAAAAAAAAAAAAAACCCCACATGCTTCCCTGTGCTAATCATTTCTCCAAAGAGAAATAAAGAGCACTTGGAACCCCTGGCGCTTTAGCCTCAAGTTGTTTTCTCACTTGAAACAGGAAAACCTGGTGTCCTGGTCAGCAAGACGGAAACCTAACCTCCATCTGAAATTCTCAAATGGATACGTTGATACCATTTGAGTAGAGGGTCAAGAGTAAGAACTCACTGGAAATTAATGTCTGCATTATACATAAGTAGCTGTTGGATTTCCAAACGTCTTTTTGCCAGTGTTGGCTTAAAAGGGAAAAGACTTCTGCACGTAAGCACTCCGTTGTATTGGCAAGAGGCTGTGAATCCAACATTTTCAAAGATCAGTTTTCCTCTGCTTGATTCTGTCCAAGAGCTGTCCTCTTCTCTTGTCCATACTCACCGTCGTGTTTGAGACCGACTGAGCAGGTTGGATCTAAACCAATCGAGCCCGAGCTCTAGGACCAGCAAAATGCTGAATTCACAATCCTGTACTCAGAAACCCCTGAATAATTGAACTAAAAAAGACGCCAGCATCCTGAATAATTGAAAAGGCTTCTGCTGCACCAAATCTGTCTTCTCTGGCCCTGAAAAGCAGAAGTGTTTTCACCTGTGGTGGGTGGAACTCTTTGCAGAGTGGACCGCAGAGGGAAGCTTGTCGGGGCACTGGTACCAGACTGTAGGGCGATTATGCGATGTGGAAAGTATGTGCCCGTGATGTCTTAATTATGGCTCCCTACTTGTTGGGTCCTGCAGGTAATCAGGGATGGTTACAGGTAAACGTGACCCAGATCCACGAGGGCTGGAGGAGGTGGGGATGAGCACAGTGAGCCGGGAGAAGGGAGGTGTGTCGCACGCTGTCAGGCCAAACTAAGGACTGTGATTCATCAACGTGAGACCCAAAGGAGCCCTCCAGTCTGGGGGCTCAGGGCAGGACGGGGAACTCCCTTCAGGCTACTCCTTTGGCTGACTCTCTGCCTTTGTGTCAGAGAACATGTCAAAGTATTCCATTCATTTTTAAAAGATCTTTATCTTGTGCTCTCTCTCACGAGTAAATAAGACATGAGCAGAAGGGGGAGCAGACACAGGGGGAAGCAGGCTCCCCACTGAGCAGGGAGCCCAACATGGGGCTCGATCCCAGAACCCTGGGATCACAACCTGAGCTGAAGACCAACACCTAACCATCTGTGCCACCCAGGCACCCCTCTGTTCATTCTTTCATGCATCACCAAGCATCTACCATTCATGCTTTATTGAGCATAAGGTCTAATCTTAAATACCTTCTGTAATGGCCGTCATTTGATGAGCACCTTCTAGGCACAGGCACTATGCTAAGTTAAAGTAGGTTGTAGAATTCACTGTTAAAAAAAAGAAACTGAAGCTCAAACGGTTAAGTACTACTAGCCAGTGGGTGGCAGGGCTGGTATTGGGACTTAAGTCTTTCCAAAACCAGAGTCTACCTTTTCTGCATCACAGTATGCAGACCATTGGTTTGCAATGGGGAAGAGAAAGAAGTTGGAGAGGGACTGTTTTGGAAGGTGTTCACACCAACTAGAGGAGGCTAGGCAAGCACCGAGAACACTGTTCTACCATGTATTGGAAATAAGAGCACTTACCTGGCACTAGAAAGGAGTTGGGTTTTTAATAATTCTTGGTAAGACTTGATCTCAGCAGTCTTCATAGGAATGATTCAGCTCTGTTCTGATGAATGATTGAGCTGTCTTGGGGGGCAGGGTCTCTCTTGTCCTCTAACAAAGGGCCCAGTTCCCATGGTGTAGAGTAATTCTCCGTTGCAGCCCTACAGTTGGATAGTTCTGGAAGGCCTTATTCCTGGGTTCATTCATCACAATGCTCCAGAAGACTGGGATGGAGGTGACCTCCCTGCTCTGAAAATTCAGGAGTCCTCTCAACTTCCCAGAAGATCCCAGGGGACTCCAACTGGAAACAGGGGTGTGGGTGGTCCAGCTGAGGCTGACAGAAAGGAGAAGCCTGGGTTCTAATTCTACCTATTCAGATCTCGACTACATTTATGGGAGGCTTAACACCAGCCAAGGAGAGAGATGCTTTCACATGTTATTTCATGTCACCCCTATACCTCTCCAGGAGGCAGGGATATTTGTCACCTGTTTATGAATGGGGTGGGGTGGGGGGAATGGCCTCCAAGAGATGAATGGCCGCTTATAGTCAGGCACCCTTGACACAGTAAAACCAAAAGTTTGACCCTCACATCCAGCAGTTTTTTCACTTCCTAGACTGAGAAACCCCTGAAGCTATCTGCACCAACATTTACATTTCTCTTAGATGGAGACTTTAAGCTGCTCCTTCTAGCCCCCACCCCTTAACCCCCCAGATGAAGTCAGAGGTGAGCCAGATAAAAGGGGTCACGTTCTGTGAGCACAATGGTCCATGGAAATCACAAATGTGAAATTTGAGAATAAAGAAATCTATAAAGTTCAGGAAACCAGCACACCCCTAACAGGGGTACAGTTGAAGGGTTCTGGTCAGTCCCCCTTCTCTGACTTTTTCTGGCCCGGAGAGGGCTCTTGCTTGCGTGCCTTTTGGATGCCCAAGTGTGCCTATCTGAGTTCTGTGTACATCCCTACCCAAATTACCACCAGGAAAGAGTCCACCTGGTCCAGGAAGTGAGCTGAGCCTAGGGTTGCCAGAAAAACCTACAGAATTCCCATTTAAATTTGAATTTCAGATAATTTTTTAGCTTTAAATATGTTCTAAATATTTCATTGCACACATTTATACTAACAAATTACTGCTTATCTTAAATTCAAATTTAACTGGGCATCCTGTGTTTTTACTTGATAAATCTGGCAATCCCTGCTGGAGCCCTGTGGTCTGGGAGTTCCAAAAGCCTGGGTGTCCAGAGTAGAGTCCAAAATAGAATGGGGCCAGGTAAGGGGAAGGTGGGCCCTGGGTAGGCAGAGCCTCCTGGCCTCTCTAGACTCCTAGCTCCTGGGGAGAACTTAATCCCCTGTGACTATAACTCAGGGCTGTAGGCTTCTTACCTCTACAGCTCTGGGCCTGAACCAGGGACATCTCCTGCTGAGGCTTGGATGGGGACACAGGACAGTAACTGAGCTTGAACTTCGGAACAAAGAGACTTGGGCTCCATCCTGGGTCTTGGGCAGTCTCTTAAACTCTGTGAGCCCCAGTAATCTGAACTGTGTGTAAAATGAAGCCTTGCTTGGATTAATATTTGTAAGAAACCTAGCCCCGTGCTCCATATACAGTAGGTCTTTCACTCTCACCTGGAAAGAGTGATCTAGGAAAATGCTTTTAGTTCTCTGCCTTCTTATTTCTTGTCATTGAGTTGATTTGCCTCAGCTGAACTGGAGAAAAAGGGGTTTCTATTGCCTATTCCTGGGTTGGGAAAGTGTCGCTCTGTTCCGTAGTAGCTTCCTGTGAAGCTTAGGGAGAGAAACTAGGGCTTGAGTATCCCAGAAGAGGTGAGGACTTGAACTCTTCCCTGAAATCCATATCCCTTTCTCTCCCTCTTCCCTTCTCTCCCTCACTGCTGTTCAGACCCATTCCTGGGGCCTCCTGGGAAGGTGAAGGCCCCATCCTCCCCGAGGAATCCGGGAAGGAGAGGGAGAAGAGCGACCACCTTCCCTGGCCTGAGGTGCTATTTGCTTAATTCACGTCTTTGCTCTGTCTTGGAAGAAGTCTGCCTTGGATGAGAATTTAATCCCTGTGACTGTAACTCAGGACTGCACACAAAGGGGGCCCAGCAAGCTCACCCCGAGGCAAAGTGCTGAGTCAGGGAGGAGAGATGTAAATGAACTTGGAACTTCATGAAAGCTAAGAACCCTCTGGAGTTGTTTCACTGCCAACCACCACTCCGGGTATCTTTCTGCTCGAAAGTCAAGAGAAGTGGAAGAGTGGAGGCAGGTCGAGGGTCAACTGGCTCAGAGCCAAACTAAGCCACTTCCTCTTTTAATCCAGGTGATGTAATGGAAATAGAAATATCTTGAACTCTAAGGCATTCAGGTCCATTTCTTTCACAGATTATAGCAGGGTTTAAAATGACTAGGGACTAAAACATCCGTGGAGTTCTCTTCTAACCTAGGCCAGTCTCTGCCCTGAAAGCCCACTACATTGGTGGCCCTTCTGTCATAGCCATGTAAGTCAGGGCATAGACTTATGAGTCTTACTTTCTCTAAAAATGGATCTTTCTCTTCCCTCCTCCTCCTCTTCCCTTTGGATCCAGCATCCTCCCAGTAAGGGACATGCACCTTTAAGTTACAATAAGAAAGAAATACAAAAAATATATATAGATTCCCTAAGCCAAGAAAAAACATGTCTCCAGACTTCAACACTACCTTTCGAGACCTGCAAACATTTGTTCACCTGGTGGTAACATTGGGGTTTTCCTTCACCTATTCATGTTAGAATCTAAGACCCGACCTTTAGAGGAATACACAACTTTTCCAATGAGTTCTGAAATCCTCAAATAATTAGGCATCCACTACATGTAGTAAAATAAATACTATACAAATTACCAGGTGAATTTAGCAAATGTTCATTGAGAGTCCACTAGGGAAGTGGTTAGCATAATGATTAAGAGCAGGGACTCTGAACTCCCCTGTGGCTTCATCTGGACTCCACCTACTAATTGTGTGACCTTGATTACTTTAATCCCTTGGAGCCTAGATCCACCAAAACATGAACTATGAGAGTACTACTTCATTGGGTTGTTGTAAGGATTAATTGAAATAATGGCAAGAATCTGTAGTGCCTGGCACTAAGTAATTGTTCAATAAATTGGTCAGGGCCTACAAGGATGATCACATGGTCTCTGTCCTCAAAGTCTGTCTCTCTACTTACTACCTTGAGTAATAATAAAAGCTAGAAACTGCCATGTATCTTGTGAGTAGGGTACCCCACCATGTTCAGGGGGCATATTAGTCAGGGTTCTCTGAACAAACAGCACCAACAGGAGATATACAGAGATATAGAAGAGATGATGGACTGGTTCATGTCAAATAATCAGGGGAACTGAGAAGACCTACCATCTGCCGTCTGTAAGCTGGAGGGCCAGGAAAGCCAGTGGTTCAGTTCTAGCCCCAGCCTGAAGGCCTGAGAAGTCAGAGAACTGATGATCTAAGTCCTAGGGCCAAAGAACCCAGGGGATCCAATGGTATAAGATCCAGTCTAAGTACAAAAATGAACCATGGTCACTGATGTCCAAAGGCAAGAGAGGATGGATGACCCAGCTCAAGCAGGCACCAATTCCTCCTCCTGCCTTCTCTTGAGATGCATTGGAGGATCCACACTGATGAGGAGAATCTTTACTCAGCCTACCAGTGAAACTCTAAGAGCACCTGCCCAGAAATTTTTACCAGCTCTCTGGGCATCCCTTCATCCAGAAGCTGACACATAAAATTAACTGTGACATGGGACTATGAGCCACTAAACCCACGATAAAGATGGGTGGAGGGAAGCTGGAGGAGAATGTGGCAATCCAACCAAGCCTTGAACGCTCATTGGCCTGGACTGTGTGCCAGAAGGAACAAGGGTAGCAGAGGCAAGACATAGTGATAGGACATCTTAAAAACAGGGTCCCTACGTTATTGCTGTCCTTTCTCTTTCCACCAATACCGGATCCCCTCCAAACTGAATCTAGTTGCAACTACTCTAGTTGCTACTCTTCATTCTCCTATAAAGTCCAAAGTCTAAGGACTTACCAGCCGCCTTCACCAAACACCGCTTCCGCCCAGAGCACCCTATCCCCATCCCCCATTCTACAGACTGAAGCACCCCACCCCAGAAGGTTCCCGCTATCAGACCAGCTTCAGGAGATTCGCCATTCTTTGTCCTTCCTCTCCACAACCTGCAACATGGACTTGGCTCAAAGGCTTTTTTGCCTCACTTTTCCTGTCCATAAAATGGAAGCATGTGCTCTCTCCACTTAAATAAAAGGAGACTCCTGAGCTACAAAGGCCCTTGAAGTCTCCAGAAATAAGGCTAAAGAAATACTACTTACAAATAAGCAGCGAGGGCACCTGGGTGGCTCAGTTAAGCATTAGACTCTTGATTTCAGCTCAGATCATGATCTGAGACATTGAGCCCAACCCCATGTTGGGCTCCACACTGGGCATGGAACCTGCTTGGGATTCTCTCTCCCTCTCCACCCCCGTTCATGCACGTGACGTGCACATGTGTTTGCTCTCTCTCCCTTTCTCTCTGTCTCTCTCCAAAAGTAAATAAAATAGGCAGTGAAAGAGGAAGGATTATAGGACTCAAGACTTTGCTGGGTTAGCAGGTTGCTTTGATCATGTCTAAGGTTGAATGTTATCGATCAGCTGGAAGCAAGGAAATCCAGAGCTCGGACTCCAGCAAGGGAAAGCTGCTGTATATGTTCAGAATTATTCTCCAAGTCAACTGCAGCGGGTCCAGCGGGAGAAGCCAGCTGTCCTGGAATAGGGCTTCGATCTCTGCTGCTGTGAAGGGGGGGAAGGGCTGGAGGAGGGATGCCTGGTAATTCAGGCATGGGGGTGGGTATGTTGGGGGGGGGGGTTCTTCCTCTTCTCCCCTGACCTGACTTGGGGATGCAACACCTGACAAGGGGCAGAATCCCCTCCTAAAGGGTTGTGGTGAAAACCTCCTGATGCTAATTAAAGACAGTGGAAGTGGAAGTGAACATTGCTCAGTGGATGGCTTTGCCATTTGCAGAAACCTTACTTGGTCGCTGCCTTCATGTAGTTAGTCCTTCGTTGTTGATCTACTGTCAACTAAGCAGCATATGTAAACCACATCTCTAACTCCGACCTGTTCCTCCAGCCTTGGAAAGATGGGAGGGTGGGGCTTAGAACAAATCAACGAACCAATTGCAGAATGAAAAGTTTCATTTCCCGTGCTTAAGGTGCCAAGACCTTTCTTCAATAACACAGCGGTGTTTTAGTTCTCAGCCGGTGGAATTTCAAATTAGCAGCAGCTTTCATGGTTTCTTACAGACCTCCTTCGTTAGATGAAGAGACTCAGTGCCCACCCCTATATTGTTTTCACTTATTTCTAAGGTTGCACTCACATTCTTCTTTGTCTTTGCATAGGTTTTAAAACTATAAATTAGCACCTTCATTCCCTCATGGCTGACATCTGCATTTCAAGTGAGAAAGCATTAAAAACCCCCTTTTCATGAAACCGTCATAATCAGAAAAGTACACAAGCAGAATGTTGATCTCCTGGTTTCCTTTTTTGTGATTATATTTATGAAATACTTGAAACCATGAGGTACTACTTAATTTTTACAGCATACTAAATAGTATATGGTACTGTTTGGATACATACATAACAAGTAGTAAAAATATTTAAACATAGGGTGCCTGGGTGGCTCAGTCGGTTAAGTATCGGCCTTCAGCTCCAGTCATGACCCTGGGGTCCTAGGATCGAGCCCCACATCAGGCTCCCTGCTTGGTGGGGAGTCTGCTTCTCCCTCCTCCTCTGCCCCACCCCCTGCTCTTCTCACATGCGCACGCTCGCTTGCTCTCTCTCTCTCTCTCTCTCTCTCTCTCTCAAAATCTTTAAAATATTTAAACATACTTGAATCATAAACGTCTCTTTTGGTAAGTGAGGAGACCTGGGACCTAGGATAATTTTACTAGCCAACTTGTAAATCTGCTTACGCGCACACACACACACACACACACACACGTATATCTACATGTGCACACCCACCCTCTTGATTTTGTTCTCAGTACGATCAAGGAATTCTGGAATTTTCTTAGTAGCCTAGAGAAAGTCTTAGGAAACTTAGTTTATCCTTTAAAGAAAAGGAAGGCAGAGGAGATGAGTTTGTTGGTGGGGGTAATTAATGACCTCAGATTTGGAGGGTTCTAAATGCCTTCCACTAACTCCACTCATGGCCTCATTTGGAGGCTCAGACTTGACTTGAAGCCAGTGTGGCAATCCAGCCTCATGAAGTGTCCCCTTTTGGAGATTATTTCTTAAGTTTCTTTAGGTTTTTTATTGGTGGACAGAAGGACACAGGAACAGAGAAGGAGGAGGACAAGGCTGGGATTTCTGAATTCAAGAAGGATGTCCTGCTGCCTCGCAGCCCAGGAAAGTATGCTTGCGTCAGCCCCGTGGCCCATGCGGGAGGGTTAAGCTAATTCAGGGAGTCTGGACAGCTCTGAACGGATTCCTGTGAGAGGCTTCAAGCCTCCACGGAACACCCCTGACTCTGGCAGGCCAGTCAAAGTAGTTTCGAAGAACAATGAACTCCAGGGCAAAAGGAAAAAAAATCATCAGGTTAAAACATGTACCTTTGAACAGCCATAGGCCAGACTCCAAAATGAATCTTTATGAGCTTCCAAGGAGACAATGAAGGGAAGTGGGAACAAGTGAAAAATCAGATGAGGATTTCAGCTTCGGAAAATGCAGGAAGGCGGGAGCGGTGTCCATAAAGGGAGCCCTTAAGCCAGCAGGGAAGGATAAAGAAGGCCAGATGGCCCTCACCCCCTCGCTGGCCAGAGGACCCGCCCAGCCCTACACACTGCCCTCCTGAGAAATGCAGGTGGGTAGTCCTCAGGCCCTGCCAGCTTGACACCCTGCCTTCAGTGGCGACTCAGGGAAGGGACCCCAGTGCTGAACATCCTTGAAACTCTGCTTGGGTTCCCAGTGAAAAATTGTTCTGCCTTCAAAGCCAAATGAAGTTTGGTCAAGGCATGTGCTTTCTCCTTAGGTTCAAAAGTTAAATTAATATCCCCACCATCTTGTGCATTTGTATTTTCCTTTTGTAAGTGGAATCGAGAAATGGAGGCATTTTATAAAAACAGAAGGTATTACAGAAAAACCATATCATTTCTTCAGAGGAGCAAGTGTCTACTTTTTAAAAAAGTGCTATTTACTCAAGTCCATCAAACCTAGCACAGGTTTATCTCTGAAATACAAAACATATCCTGTATTTTTGATAGGGTATCATCCTGGTTATTTACGCTCATTCCATTTTAGAACAGGTACAGTGTTAATGGTCGCATGGCAAATATCTGAAATTATGTCCATCCGTGTTGGAGGAAGTTAACACCCAGCAACAGAGGTTAGAGGGAAATCCCATCCTCGGCCACTTATTCTGATAGAGATTTTAATTTTGGCAGAATATCTGAATTCTATATGAACTGCAATCCTGTATCGGGCCCTAGGAACACAACAATGGATGGAGTAGGATCTCCTGGTCCGTGGTCACTGCCCCCAAGGAGCCCCTACCTAAGGAAGGCAGGCGGAGAGGGACAAGGAGAAAGGCAAGAGGCTCGGCGTTGTTATCGAGCTGTTACCAGTTGTGTGGAGTACACCTAAGATGCAATGGTTTTTGGAGGGCTCTAAGTGTTTCCAGGAAAACTACACGTAGATGATACCGTGAAACAAAAGGGAAGCCCAGAGACCATAACAAAGGCTAAGAGGACTGGAAGTGTGAGCTTCTCTGGGATCAGGCAGGAGCCCAGTGTGGCCGGTGGATGGAGAGCAGCTGGGAACGTGGGTCTAGAGCTCCAGAGGAGTTTGTCAGAGGCTTGGCTGTGTCGAGCAAGGTGGCCTCCCAGGATAGAGGGAGGGGAGAACTCAATGGAGAAAAGAACAGCCCAGTCCACCTGGGTTGTGCTGGAAGAGGAAAGATCAAGATATTGCAGTAAAGTGCACTTGCACTATGGCAGTGCTAGGATGAACAAAAACAGGAAGAGATGAAGTCCAATTCGATTTGGAGAGGAGGAGGACGTGAGCTTGAGGGCCAAGTTCCTGACCGGGTGCTTGGCTAGAATAGGAAACAAGAGTTCACCTCTATGGTGCGCTATTCCATGCCAGATCCACACTCCCCATTCTAACTTCATTCTCACTCCAGCCCTCCAAGGTAGGCACTACTGCTCTACCCACTTTACAGATGAGGCAAAGGAGGCAGAGAGCGCCTTGGTAAATCTCCTGAGCTCCCAGATGAGCACACAAGGATGCCAGAATTCAAACCAAGCTTGGAGTGAGTGGCAAGGGAGACCAGACATACTACCCTCAAAGGAGGAGATGGGATATCTAAGGGAAAGAAGTTTCGATCACGTGTATATGTAATTTTGAGACCACAGGCTACCAACACAGAGATGGCCACTTAAGAGTTGGGGGAAAATAGGGTTGGCATGTGCAGATTTGTTCCTTCAACAAATATTTCTTCAGCACTTACTGTGGTTGTACCTGTCCCATGTCAGAGGCAGAGTTCGACATCACCAAAATATTGACTGAACACCCACAAAGCAAAGTGTGCGTGGTGTCAGATTTTAGTAAAGCAAATAATTTTCATCACACAGCTGAACACATGCCCTTTAAAATAATCTGGAGATAGCTCCTTCCATAAAGCAAATGATCTACCCCGTAAGTACCTGTTTTTGCAATTTTGGAATTACTCATACCGGCTCTCCTGAAAGCCAAATACCCTATAAATGTATACAAATTCAGTCAGGAAGAAAGAGTTCATTTTTAACCTTATGAATGATTCAGCACATGTGTTGGGCTCAGGAAATAATAAAATAAATAGATCTCAGTCGGTCCTGTTGAATTTAACAGGAAGGGCACTGTAATGAAGGGTTACCCCCAAGTGAACAGAAGGCAGATCCCCTTCAGGAAGAGAGGGAAGAAACTCAATCCTGAAGTTCAAGGACACTGGCAGGGTGGGAACAGGGCCCACTTTCTGGCCTGTCCTGGCCCCTTAGCTTTGGTTGTACCATCAGCACAACCGGGCCTGTCGGCCACAGACACCCCTCAGATATCCTGGCCTAGCAGGAGAGCCGGTGAGGGTTCCCAGCATTCCCACCTGGCCCTTCTAGACCTGCCACCCCCTCCCCACACCGACACCAATACAGCCTCTGAGTGAAATCTGCTCCAGCTCAGCCTTGAAAGGGGGAGGGAAGGGGGGAGCAGCACCGGGACCCCTGTTTCCAGAGAACACGGTTTTCTGGTACCATTTTTCTGCACCAAATGACTGTGATACAGAGTGCTACATAATTACACAATGATAGGCCTTTTGCAGGAAAATACCTGAGACCATTTATATCTTGAACTTAAATGACCTCTTAAAGGACTTAAAGGACTTCAACTGGACTTCGATAGACTTTCAGCTCTCATCCTATTAAGTCTCCAGAGATGTCTATACTGAAAATATTTTTCAGGCATGGCCTGAAAATCAAGGCCTTTGCATGAATCCACACTCTAGCTGAGAGCCATTACTGACCGATTCACCCACTGGAGAATCAACACATGGTTTGCTTTTAGAGCAAATCCATGGCGGTATCCTTCTCGCGTTGGCCTGGCAGACCTTTATCAGGATCTCTAAGATCCTCCAGGTGGTCTGGCCTCTCCCACCTCACTCCTTACTTCAACTGTGTTCCAGTTAGGGGCCTTTCAAGTGATTGTTGTGAAAACCAAGAGGCCACATAATTGAATGGGTTGAGCATGGGCTTGAGGCCAAACTACCTTCCTGTGCAAACTTGCCAATCTCTGTGACGCTTAGCTTTCCCATAGGTAAAATGGGAATGAGTGTGCCTCCCAATATACCCACGAGAACTGCGTTCTTACAGAGTGCTTGGATATTGTAAGCGCATGGCAGACACTCACCAGACACCGCTTGATCAGCTCGACATGCACAAGAAGCAAAGGACACCAGAAAATCTGGACTCTAGACCCAGGCCTCACCCCCACTAGGTGTGTGTTCTTGAGCAACTCCACCTCTCGGAGCACCCCGTTTCTGATTCTTGAGCTACTTCCGAGGGGATGGCTCTGGCTGGGACCAGACGTGATGCCGCGGACCGCTGTGGAGGTTTCCATGGGGTCATAGTTTGGATCTTCTAGGTTAAGACTTGCTGTCTTGCCTCAGGGCCCTAATAAGTATTGAAGAAAGATCCTAGAAAGGAATGCGCATTTCTCTGGCTCTGCCTCACAGAGCTTCCCCTCTTACCAGGAACAAATGAACTGCCCAACTGCAATCCTAGGTTCAACTATTTCTGGCATTTTTCAGAGACCTCTACATGGCAGAGCTCCTGAAGAGCCTTTGTAAGCAATAAGAGATGCTCTAAATGGTCATTTCCTCTGGAGATCTGCCCAAGGTTCTTCCTGCTCCTCATCTCTCTTCTCCCCATAGAAGGTGCTAGATGTATAGCCACGGTCTGCTCAGGTGAGGGAGCGTAGCAGAGCAGAGGCTCGGATCTCACAGTCCTGTGCTCAAGGTGAAGACAACAGTGTTGTGGCCCCCCAAGACAACCTTCCTGCCTAGGAGCCCTACAAGCTGTGTGACCTTAGGCAAGTAATTAGCTTCTCTGAGCCTCCACTTTCTCAGGGGATAAATACTTGAATAATAAAGGATCTACCTAACCTGGTTGCCTCATAGATCAAATGAAACAGTGCATGTCAACACTTAGGGTAGTGCCAGCCCAAAATGCATGCCCAATAAACATTGGCTAGGATTACATTTATCACCACTCAGCCATTTTATGTCTGGGAACTATGGACTCGTTACCTTAATTCCCTAAGTCTCCATTCCTCAACTGTAATCTGGGGTCAATAAACACCTTCTATGTTTATCATAAAGATGAAATGAGATGATTGGTCCATCTGAAGTCTCTTCACTACCAGTAGACATTTTCTCCATGCTTACTATTATCCTATTAGCATGGTAATGAAACCTAATAGGACGTGGGGAAGAGGTAATTACAGTACCTGAGCAGATTCCCAACACTGACCTCTTGGAATCAGGAAATCGACTGTACACAGATCTAGGCTGATCAACATAGATTCCTGCACCCTTCCCCCCACTCAGCTCTACATTTAAATTAAAAAAATGTATTACAGAATTTTCTTAGTGACTCAAAACCCAGAAAAGTTAAATCTACAAGTGGTCTTGGGTGGAGGCCCATTTCCAAAGTTTGCTAAATGATATACACACTTGAAGGGTTCCAAGTCCAATCAGTACAAGAGAACAGCAATAGTAATTCTTGTTAGGGTTATCCCAGCCCGCCTGTGCACAACATCTTACTTAATTCTGGGAGCAACACTATCCTGTGGTTAGAGAAAGGATTGCTAATCCCATTTTGCAGGTGAGAAAACTGGGAACTCGAGAAATCAATCCTGCCTCTACTGGTTAGGGAGCGGTGGTATTAGAAGACGGGTAGCCCAGGGCACCTGGGTGGCTCTGTCAGTTGAGCCTCTGACTCTTGGTTTGGGTTTAAGTCATGATCTCAGGGTCGTGACAGTGAGATTGAGCTAGAGCGCTTCACTGGGCAGGGGTCTGCTTGAGATTCTCTCTCCCTTCCTGTCCTTCCTCCCTTGCTCCTCCCCTACTTTCTCTCTTTCTAAGTCAATAAATGAATAAAATATTTTTAAACACAGGTAGCCTGGCCCACTGCTCTGTAAGCCATCTTCTCAAATGTGCAGTGGTTGACGTTTGGACCACGGGTGACGAGCCCCCACCTGGTACCCACAGCAGACCCCACCGATCCATAGCAGTTCTTTTTTAACAAGCCCCAGAATCTTTTCAACACAGCCCTTTGGGACCCATGACCACTTGATCAAATCTGTCAGGTGGGGAGATACCTCTCCATCACTCAGGCATAGAACCTTAATGAACACTCCAGTCCTCCAAGCAGGAACCCATGGGATCATAGAAATAGCGTATACGTGCACATCTCATGGGAGTGCGCTGACCACATAAGCCTAGGTCTTAGGTGAAGGAAAAGCCAAGTCCTCTTCAACGAACGTCTCCCTATGGTGAAGTGCTAGTTCCACACTGCCCCTTCTTCATATTTTAAAAAACATTTTATCTGGGCATATGTGTGAAATCTCCCAATTCTCTGCCGGCCCAAATAAAATGTACATATGGGTCATGCCCAGCTCAGAGGCCCTCTGTTTGCAACCTCTGCCATGAATCAAGTCTTGTGATCCTTGCCTTTGTCTAAATTCTGAGCATCCGTTTAAGCTTCATGCCCTGATTCCTGGAAGCACAGCTCTCACCTCGATTAATGAGATCACTAAGATGTATCTGGAAAAGCTGCTCAAAATATGCAAGGCGCCAGCTGGCTCCAGCGGTTGCCTCCTCCAGACAGAGGGGTCAAGGTTAGTTTCTATCAGGTTAGCTCATGCGGAGGGAAAAATAGTGGAAAAGACAAGACCCCTCTTTAACACAGCGAGGAAAGCAGGAGAGAGGGGCACAGCCAACCTCTGGGAAAATCTTGAAGTTTACATTTTGTCTGAGAATTTCCCCTCCACTTTCTTCTCTCCCTAAACCTTTGATACTCTTCAGTATTTCCTCCCAACAAGGTTTCCTGGATTTCCCCCCACCCTCATCCCTTTTTCAGCATCCCTTCTAGAAGGACATGAGTCCAGTAAATCCTGTTGTGTGTTTCCTCCCTCCCTCTCCAATCTGTTCCAGCAAGTGTAATAGGTTAATGTAAACAACGAGAAATTGATCAAAAGGCTAGCTGAAGCTTTCTCCAATAGAAAGCTATTACGATTTCTATTCATTAAACACCTCCTCATTTGCCAACTCGATGGTCATTAACAATCAGCATTTTTATAATAGGGGAGTTATAGTTTTCACAAAGATAATATTAAGGAAAAGTATCAAGAATTAATGTAACATTATTATAGTCTTACAATGATGACAACCGAAAGTTTTATCAGATAAGATACCTTGGGTCACAGCAACTTTTTTTTTTTAAGAGGTTGGGGAGGGACAGAGAAAGAATCTTAAGCTGGGCATGGAGCCCAATGTGGGGCTTGATCCTACAACCCTGAGATGGTGATCTAAGCCAAAATCAAGAGTTGGATGCTTAACTAACTGAGCCGCCCCAGGCACCCTTAGGGCTATAGTAATTTTTAAAACCTCAGACTGACAAGCCAAAAAATAAACAAATGTATCTTTTAAAATGTCTAGAAGTGGGATGGTTGCAGAGATGGTTCCAGCACAATGATTCTCAAAGTGTTCTTGCTGGCTTCCCTCTGCCACCCACAATATATCAGTTGTGCCAGAAGGCAGCTTCCCACATAGACTCAAGATGCTGCTGAGGTCCCAGGCATCCCAGCCATGTACCCCAGTGCCCACAGGTAGAGTGGCATTCTGTCTCCTGGGAGTAAGGACATGTTTTCCAGAAGTCTCCGGGTTCACTGACCAGGACTTCGATCACCTGCCCATTCTTAGAGCAATCATTGGCAAAGAGAAGGACATTGCCATGATTAGCTTAGGCAAATTATCTGGGATGGAACAGATATGGGGAAGCCAGCCACAAGGACTGCAAGACACCATGTTCACATTGTAAATAAACGTAGGCTGCAAAGGGGGTGCCTGGGTGGCCCAGCCTTGCCTTTGGCTCAGGTCATGGTCCCAAGGTCCTGGAATTGAGTCCCGCATTGGGCTCCTCGCTCAG
The DNA here is from genome assembly GCF_009829155.1 of Mustela erminea. Lineage (NCBI taxonomy): Eukaryota > Metazoa > Chordata > Mammalia > Carnivora > Mustelidae > Mustela > Mustela erminea. The sequence goes on along the minus strand of NC_045625.1, from coordinate 48,622,383 downwards.
TGGGGAGCCTGTTTCTCCCTCTCCCCCACCCTCCCCTCCCCGACTCGTGTGTGCTCAGTCTCTCTCTCGCTCGCTTGTTACTCTCTCAAATCTTTAAAAAAAAGACTGCTATGAACAAGATCATTTTAAAAGTCCTTTTGAAGAGCTCAAAGTCTACAAGTCAGACGACATTGAGTCAAAAGAGTGAGTCTGGAAAGGCACGTGGGTTGTAATTCTAATGTTACTTAATATTTATGTAGTAACTAACAGTTTGCACTTTTCTTACCAGTTTCTCCACTGGGTGTCCTACCTCTAGGGATAGCACTGCAAGCATTATTCCATCTCCCAGAGAAGAAAGCGCTTGATCATTTTGTCTGTTAAATGACCGGCAAGGGATCAAGGGGGAGCATGCCAGGCTTTTTCTGCTAGTTCACACATCCTTCGAATACACCATATCCCTCTCTCCAGAAAAATGTCCAACAGGGGCAGAGCGCCCAGATTCTTTCCCCCAAGTACACACATCTATAATCTCATTTCCTTCTCAGAACAACACTGAGACTTCCAGCAAGGGTGAAATTACTTTTTAAAAAATTTTTTTAACAGATAAAGGATATTGAGGACCAAACAGACTGATAGCAAAAACAAAAAAACAAAACTCAGGTTTGTGTGAGTTGAACCAATTTTCACTTGTTTCGTATTTTACTACCAAATGGTAGTTTTTTTTTCCTTCTTCCATATCCCTAGCTGTCTCTCAGTACCTAGTCCTAAATCCTCAAGGATGTCTCCCAAATACGAGCCCTCATTCCAACTGTTGACACCCCATAGTCCCTTCTGGTTCCCGTTCCATCGTCCTTCTGTTGCACCTGACGTAGCAACCTGTGTTGCCTCACGAGCTCCTGACCACTTTCCCTTCATGGCTGCCTTAAGGCTCTCTGGCCTTCCATGGGATCATTAGCTAATCCTACCCACAGATTGTCTGAGGAAAGACTCCAGCCTCGTGGCCTTCCAAGGAAGAACAGCAACATTCTAGAGACCAGGCACCCACTTTGGTAGTCTATCCCCAGGCAGTCATCCCTCTAGGGAGGATGTTAGGGCAAGATGGAGGGAAGTCTTGGCCCTTGGAGTTGAGGTGGGAGCCACCACTCCTGTCATGATCCTAGAGGCCGAAAAAGGGAAGAGTGTGAGACCCCCAGAAAGAGCCCTGACCTGAGTGACAGTAGGCATGCCTACTTTATGATCCGAGGACCTAAGGTCCCATTTGCAAAAATAGATTAGCTGCAGCTCAGTCCTCTTAGAATTCACTTGTGAGTGAGATTGAAGTCAAACAGATGTTTGGTTCTTTGATTTCATTGTGGCCTCTGAGTGGATGCCTTTTAATTTGGCGTTACTCTAGCAATGGCTGCTTACACTGTCTCCTTTCTGAGTGTAACAGGAAGACAGGAGCCGAAAGATGAGATCCCACTGCTACTTATCCAAGTCTAAGGTTCTGGGGTGGCGTTCTTCACCCTGGCTCTATGTCTGAATCCTCTAGAGAGACGCTGGCTCTCTGACAGTCTGGACTCCATTCCAAACCAATTAAGAGGTGGGGGTCCAGGCATCTGCCCTCTTCATAGCTCCTTGGATGATTCTCTGAGCAGCCAGGGTTGAGAACCACTGCACTGGGGCAATCCAACAGCCGAGAGATGAATTGAAGTCTATTTCTCCAATTGTGCAACCACACCTGAGGAATGGAGTGACAATGGCCCATTCACAAGGGGTCAGAACAGTGCTCGCTTCGGCAGCACATATACTAAAATTGGAACGACACAAGGGGTCAGAACATCCTTGGTCCCCCTTCCCGGCAAGTGGGTGTGTGCAGGCAATGTGAGGTCATGACCCATTCTGGCCACTGCAATTACTTCTCAGAACTACTGGAGCTTTCCTGTCAAAGGCTATAAAATGTGACTTGGGCTTGAAGAAGGGAGGCCATTGAGGGAGCATCGTGTGGGAGAGAGGGAATACGAGGTTGGAAGAGCTAAATGCAAAAAAAAAAAAAAAAAGAATGAGAGAGAGAGACAAAGGCAGGCAGCGGGTGGGATGCAGAGAAGCAGCAGCAGAAAATAAAATTGCTGATAGGGGCTTTCAAAATTCAGACCTGCTTTCAAACCATATGGCGGAGACATAAGCTTGCCTGTAATTACCACGACATTCTCCACTGCAGAATGACTTTCATTAAAACCCATGGATTGAGGCACTTGGAATTTGTGAATAATTTTGCTTTGAGCTCTGGCTCTATTATGCTTCTGTTTGGAGTTGATATTTTTTAAGGAGAGAGATTCCCCTTGTTCATCAAGCACCTATTTTGGAAATAATGCCATCAAGACCCATGTAATGAGTATTAGTTTGACACCCGTTGTGTGCCAGGCTCAGTCCTAAGAGCTGGGGGTGGGAGGAGATAGAGGGCTGACCCTCCTCCCTTGGCCGATCATCTGTTTGACAAATACATTCCTGTCAGCGCATCAGGCCCCCTGTGAGCTGCGAAGGAGATGGGATATCCCTAGAAGACGATACAGACATTGACTTGTGGGGTCACACGGGCATAACCCTCTCAGACCTCCATTAGTCTGCTTCAGGGGATGAGTGGAGGAGAATGGCAAACGCATTCCTCCTCGACTCCAGGGGCCCCTGGGCTAAGTCGATAGTGACCTCCAGCCAGCAAGCCGTGAAACTGGCAGAAATGGCAACCTTTGGTCTCATGATGCAGTGAGGTTCTAAGCAGGCTTCGGGAGTGGGGGAGGGTGCTATTACTGTCTCTCTAGAATGTGACCAAAAGGACATCCAAGTTCAGAGATTAGCACATCTAATTATCTCTATGCTATTTCTCAGCCATTCGTCACTTAGCCCAGAGATGACCAAGAGTTTCATTTTTCACGTTCTCTCATCCATTGGTAATCAATGCCGGGGTGCTGCTGCTCAGGTTTCTGGGCTCTGGGAGGCGAGACATCTGGTGACTGATTATTAATGTCTGCTATGGGTGGGGCATGAAAGAGCGTTTCTGCCCTTTGCTTAGTGCAGGCTCTGCTCTTGTTATCTATTGACATCCAACGAACCACTGCCAACAACAGTCCTTAACCAGAGGCTTCAAACGGTAGTTCTTTATCTTTCTTTTCAGTCTGCCATCTGGGAGAGCTTGGGGGAGACCATTCACATCTGACCCACACAGCCTCAGTGGGCCAGCTCCTCTGAAGCTGGAGGATTCGCTTCTGGGATGGCTCGGTCGCATGGCTGGCTAGGTGGTCCTGCCTCTCGGCGGGGAGCTTAGCTGGGGCTATCTGCCAGGAGCCTCCGTTCCCCTCAATGTGAGCCTCTTTAAGGGGCAACTTGGATTTCCTTACAGCATAGTAACTGGTTCCCGAGAGACAATGGCAAGTACAAGGGTCTTAAGACCTGGTCCTTGAAACTGATCCAAGGTCACTGTTGACATCTTCCATTAATCTGCCACACTGTTCTTGTATTTCGGAAAGCAGGCTGAGCCCAAACCTCAGTTGTCTAACCTTATGATGAAAGAGTGAGGGGAAGATCAAGACAATGGGCTTGAGGGGGGAAATGATTTGAATGTGAGACTTACTCCTGTAATCGACTCTGCTGTGCTACATCCTACGGCTAAGGATCGGCTCTGTGTTCCATTCTCAAAAACTTCAAAGGCTACACAGTGAATGTCTAGAGTCCTGCCAAGACTTTGCCATCATTCCAGGAAAGGGGTGTCTTCTCCTGCACTTCATAACTTTCTCTTGCTCTCCCTTACCCACTGAACCCTACACTTTCCCTAGCGTGTCTTCTGCCCAGCCCCTACCTTTTTAACTTCTCTGCTCACCCAAGGCTTCTCTTCACTTTTCCTGCCCTTACAGGCTCTGCTATCAGGCATTATAAACTCTGTGGTCTGGCAGATCTAACTTCCAGTCATTTGTGTTTGCAGGTGAGAGACTAGGCTCCAATTTTCTAGAGCTGTGCAATCAGTGAGGGTTTTCCGATGACCGTGTTGATGATTCCTCTACCTTCTCCTGATAGTAAAGGCAACCTTTGGAGTCAGTGAATTCCAAACAGGCTTGTGGCTCTTTATTTTTATGTGCTCCTGTCGTGCCCATTGAGCATGTAATGGACCCCAAGGGAAGGAAGAAAAGAAACTGAGAAGAAAAAAACAAAACCCTAAGACACATGTGCGCACACACATACACACACACACACACACACACACTTCTCTAAGGTGCATAAGTGTGTATACAGCAGTATTGTTCTCTTCACATAATAAAAAGACTCTTCTTTGCCTTTGATTACCAAAAAGCTTAATCATTCAGATTACCAGAAGATTCGGCACGTTCGGCTAGTGTAAATTAGAGGCTCCATCAACCTGGTTTTAAAATTGGTTATGTGTTTTCTGAAGCCTATATTTTCAGCTTCTACCCAATACCCAGAAATCCTCCCAAGGCTCCAAGTTTATCATGTACATGACCAGACAGGTTTGATCCTCACTGCAATTAAAAATATAGTATGGCTAAATATTTTTGAAAGCTTAAAGATTTATAAACAGACAAAAATAGAAGCAAATACTGGCCTAACTTTGAGAAATGTTAAGGTCCTGAGATTAAAACCTACCTCATTATAGAAGTTAGCCAAGCTGAAGAGTCTTGCATACTTCTGGAGCTGGCTTCCTCTACACCAGTGGTCCAAAGCCTTCTAATCCTGCCGATGCATTCAGACAGAACACACAAAAAAGCACTGCTGTTAGAACAAAGCTCCTCCTCAAACGCGCAGTGTGAACTTGGCCTCTGGGAGATGACATGTATGGAAATATGGAAAGAGAGCCAAATTTAAAACCAACTGAATGGAGTTTGAATCCCCACTCTGCTACTCACTGGCTCCTTTAACCTGACTGGTTCACTTAACATCTTCTACTTTTTCTCATCTGTAAAATGAGGGCCAAAGTATGCAATTCATCAGTTTCTCATGATTGAGTAAAATAAAATATAAACACAACCTGGCACAAAGCAAACCCTTAATGATGGTGGGGGTCCCCTGGGCCTCTTTCCCTAAAAGGAGTGGACCCATTGGATCTAGATCACCACAGAGAAACAGTGTTTCTGGTTATGACCCTGGCATAGGCCCTCAGGTCACAGTCTGGTTATGAGTAATTGAGAAGGAGGCCATCCAGAAAGATCTTCAAAAACTAACTTGAATAAGGCCACGGTTTCTGTGCCTTAAAACTCTTTTACATTATAATTTCCCTCTCTCCAATTCCCTTTTCTACTACATAGATGCACATGCGCGCGCGCGCACACACACACACACACACGCTCAGAATGGTAGGCACAATCATGGTCCCCCAAAGTTGTCCATGTCCTCTTAATCCCAAGAACGTATGGATATGTTACCTTACATAGCAAAGAGGACTTTGCAGAGGTAATTAAGACCATGAGATGGGCAGTTACTCTAGATCATCTGGGTGGTCCCAACATAATCACAAGTGCCCTAGAAGGTGCAGGAGGAGTCTGAGTCAGTGGGACATGTGACCAGAGAAGAATGGTCAGAAAGGTGAAAGGTCCCCCTTCCTCCCTCTTCAAAAATGGAAGCCTCTAAGAACTAGGAAAGGTAAGAATGGATTTTTCTCCTAGAACCTCTAGAAAGAAACAGCTCTACTGAATGCTTTATTTTATCTTCTTTTATTTTTAAAAGATTTTATTCATTTGAGAGAGAGAGAGAGAGAGCACAAACAGGAGAAGTGACAGAGGGAGAGGGAAAAGCAGACTCTTTGCTGAGCAGGGAGCCCAATGCAGGTCTCGGTCCTAGGACCCTGGGATTATGACTTGATCCAAAGGCAGAGGCTTAACCATCTGAGCCACCCAGGCACTCAGACCCCTTGATTTTTTTAGCCCAGCGTGGCCCCATTTTAGATTCTGGATCTCCAGAACTGTAAAATTTAAGTCAGTAAATTTGCGGTATTTTTTGTTACAGCAGCAATAGAAAATGAATACATAGGAAGATGAAAATATCCTCAAACAAAAAAATTTTTTCAATAAAACTTTGCCTTTAATACACCCACAATGCCTCCTCCCCTAAGGTGAAGGGTAAGTGGCTATTGGAGAAAACCCTTGGATGCTCCCCAGCAGATCAGTGACTCCTATACCTACTGTTTGGGAAGTCATCAGAAGCAGTACCTAGAGATTCATCATCTCAAGTAATTGTAAAATCCTAGAGCCCTATTCAAAAGAAAGCTGTCTCACTGAGAGAACTAGAGGGGAAACTGATAAATTTTTAAGCTTGGGGGTTAGGGGGGACATCTATTACACTAGAAATCTTTGGTTTCTGGATAGCTAAATATAATTAGATATCAATTCTCAATTTCCTTTTTTAGAAACATAGAAGACACAGGTCAGGATTAAAATACTGTCATAATTTAATTTTCTTTTTGATATAAAGTTTACTGTTTTCTATTGGTATAGTAAAGCCTGGCCATTCTGGAAAATGCAGAAAACACCAAATCATTTAATCACCCCATAAACGAAAGACAGCGTAAGAAAAGGACAAATAACACTGGAGTACCATCATTCTCTGACCAAGCTTGCTTCCAGCTTCCTCAGAATTTTCCTTACAGGGAACTAAAACTGACACTCCCAGAGAAGGGTTCCAATGGGGTCAGACACACATAGTTGAATATGGGTTTTGGCTTTTCCTACCTGTGCAACTCCGTTCTTTCCAGCAGGCTCTGTTTCCTCATCTGTGAATAAAGCCTCTTTGGCTTTTTGTGAGGGTCAGAGATAAATTATGTAAAGCATTTAGCACATAAAGGACAGTGGCCATTGTTGGATCAAAAGTAATTTTTCAGGAATTTGTCAACTGGGATCTTTCAGGATTCTTGATCGCTTTGCCTGTCATGGGTCTTGAGCAGGGAGTCTTTCTTCCTCTTCCTCTCCCCCTGGCTTGTGCTCTCTCTCGTGCGTGCTCTCAAATCTTTATTAAAAAAAATAATAATTAAAAATTAATAAATAAATCCACCACGTGGATGTTTCACTCTAGTTCCCCTTAACAGACTCCCTCTGCTGGAATGTGCTCCCCCATCCTCCTCCCAATGCCTACCCTCATCACTCCCTCCTTGGTGTCCACATTAGAGTTTGTACATTTCTCTACAGCTATGTGTCTCAACCCAACAGAATTGGTTTTAATTTTTTTCTGATATTGAGAACAGAAACTATAACCCTTTTATCCTCCTCCCCAGTGCCTGGCAGAGCAGCCCATAGTAGACTTCAGTAAACGTTCACTGAGTGACTAAGTAAGAGTTGAGTAAATGAGTGGATAAACAGAAGGAGTAGTTAGTGGACCGCTTCCAGTCAGTGGGAATCTGTGCGTCTGGTAACACTGGGTCCGTTCCATAACCCAAGACCCTACCCATTCTCCAGCTCATGAGGATTTCTAAAATTCACGTGTATTTTCCCTTCCTTTACTGCTGATTCATTGTGAGGTTAACCTGTGGGAGGGCCAACTAGCCAATGAGATTAAGACCTGGGTAGGGGAACTGAGGGGAAGGATTCTTCATAGTTGAGGTCACATGCTTTTGAGCGAGAAACTAGAACACTTTCGACATTGTAGAGACCTCCTTCATGATGCGCTCCATGAGCACGACAGCCCTTGAATCACCATGCCCTACACTTCTTTATGAATGAATGATGCCCTCTGGAGAGTGCAATGTCCAACCCTAGTTTTGCCCTATAATGTGTGTCCCCTTATGAAGACTTTGGCAATGTTCCTTGGTGCCACTAGGGCAAAGCCAACCCTGAACACTTCCATTGTTGTAGGGAGTAAACCTTCTCTTCTCCCCTTATGTCCTCCTGGATGTGCTCTTTGTACACTCCTGTACAATGAAGGCTCTAAATGAATGTCAAATCTGACTGAGATACAGATCTCCTCCTCTCTTGCCCTGGGCTCTTGTCTCCTCCTTGCTCTGTACTTCTGGGCTGGTAAGGTCTGGAATGACTAATTTCTTCCCGCTGCCAATCTTCTATCATGGTCAGCCCCGAGGCCCCCATCTCTAGCAACACAAGGCAAACTTCCAGGGCTCTATAAATAATGCAAGAGAACCACTGGAGTTGAGCTCTGCTCTGATAGAAGCTGAGCAACTGAATGGGACAAGTCCCATAAACCACCCGGCCACAGCTTCCATACCTGTAAAATGAGGATAATGAGATCTACTTCACAGGGTCACTGAGAGAATTAAATGTGTTTCTCCTCATTGAAAGGGCTTTAAACAAAGCCTAAGCCCTGAATAATCAATAATTGCCAGCTATTATTTCTCAGATAATTCAGTCCGCTCTTCTACAGTGGGCAAGACCAGCAAAACAATAGGTCAGGGCAGTTGACGCTGGCTCACCTACTATAGTGGAAATGTATCCTGGCTCAAAGTTTTTCCTGAAGATACCAATTGAAGAGTTTCTATCTTTAATCTCTCCTTTGTGGAATGGTGTAGTGAACAAATGTGAGTGAAACACAACGGAGCTCAAACCTTGTATCCATCACTGACTAGCTTACAACTGTGGAAACTTGGGGGAGAGGCAAGCTCCATTTTGCATTCCTTCTCTGGGAGATGGAAGCCATCAATAACTATTTCACAGGTTCCTTGTAAAGATTAAATGAGATGATGGGGAAGATCATTTACCTGTGACAAAATGGAAGTGCTTGGTATTTGTTCTTCCCATCCCAGTCTTCATTTCATAGAAGACTGAGGCTTAGAGAGGTTAGCAAGTCCCCCAATCTCTATAAACTCACTCCTGTACAGTAGAGGTTGGGATCAATGGCTTCCCAGGGCCTGTCAGTTCTAAAATATGTAAAAGTGTAAAATTATATACATAAAATATTAAATCAAGATGACCTTTGGAATCACCATTGTTACAAGTATCTTCTTGATGGGAATGTGCAAGTTTTTTGCCACTACAGCAGTGAACAGGGAGGTCTAGGACTCAGCCCATATCCCTACCCTTGGGTCCACCAATATAGGGCTCTTATCCCCTAAGGGTTACTTCCAGGCCATCCAGAGAAGCGACAGCCTGCAAACGTCCTGGGGCATGTCCCTGCTCTTGTAGCAGACTCCAACAGGAGATCCACATAAATGGCTGTGTCACTGTGGCCTTCCTCCATCATGGAGGGATTAGAGTAGGAAGGTCTGATAGGCTTCTGGCAGTGGGTTGAAGAGACACTGCCATCCATGTGTGGATTCTGGACAAGGGCAGGGAACAAGTTGTCCTGGATTATTGCCAAATATAAAAGAAAGCTGAAGAAAAGTCACCTAGCCCCTGCCCTCAGATAACTCCTTTTTTAGATTCCACAGAGGTCCAGGTTATCTGATTTTGTACATCTGAGAAGCACCTAACTCAGTTTATTTCTAGGACCATTCAGGAGACACACGCCATTATAAACCATGGAGCCCAAAACTTTCCGAATTATCAGAGCTACATTTCACAACATACACACACACACACACACACACACACACACGTGTGTGTGTGTATAAATATATACATACATATATAGGTATGTATATATACATATATGTATATATGTATATATGTGTGTGTGTGTATATTTTTTTTTAAGATTTTATTTATTTGAGAGAGACTGCACATGAGCAGTGGGGAGAGGGAGAAGACTCCCCGCTGAGCAGGGAGCCCAATGCAGGGCTCAGTCCTAGAACCCCAATATCATGACCTGAGCTGAAGGAAGATGCTTAACAGACTGAGCCACCCAGACACCCTACAACCTCTATCCTGATCACCAAGAGACTCACCAAGTTCAGTAGGTCCTACTCAAGCAAGTTTGACAATCTTTGCATCCTTAAAAATTCATGGTTTGCTTTATCATAGCCAAGACTCTGAATGGTTCAGAATTAAAGCTAGTTTGATTGGGCTTAATGGACAGATGAAAAATTAACTTAAAAGAGTCCCTTTAAAAATTTTTTTTGTAGAGATACAAATGTTCTTCAAACCCAGTTTGGAAAATACAACCTATAGTATTTTTAAATGGAAATGAATGAGATGGCCTCTTTAACCATAAAGATATTTTCAAGACATTGCAATTCTGGTTTCACCATCCTACACCCCCTCCCCCTCCTCAACATGAGCGCGCGCGCGCGCCCACACACGCACCCATTTCAATTGGTCTCCTGTTAAGTTTGGAATAACAAGATGGTGGCTGCTTGTCCATATCCTGTAGGGAATGCCCCCTCAAGGTCCATATGGCCAGAGTGGTGAGTTCTCTTAGCCCACTGCACAGGGCAGCCCCCTTCCAGGCCTCCACCATCCTACAGTTGTACATTTCCTGGCGTTTGTTGGTGGAGGTGGAAAAATCATTCTGTCAAATAAAAGGGGCCCATCCTTTGAAGGGCCCTAGGGTAGGCAGTCAGGGGAGACTCTGAGGTGAGTTAGAGGTCCTGCCTCCCCAGTGACTCCCATAACAAGCTTTCAATGCACATTCCCAGAGCCCAGAATAGTGTGTGCTTCGTGGTAGGTGATGGGTGAATGAATGTCCGGCAATGTGCCCAGTGCAATTCAATATTCCACTGATGGGAGAATCTTTGCTTCTCCATGAGCTCCTCGAGGGGAAACAGGATTTCTTTTAATTTTGTATGCCTAATATCTGTAATGGGCCTGGTTCATAGACTTAACAAATGAGTGTGGGATAGAGTGAATGAAATCAGTGAATGAACTTGAGTTTCTTCTTGGACCTCCCTTCTGGGTGCCAAGAAATGGGAATAGAGCACTCAACCCTCTCCCAATTACTCAAAGCTCCCCACCCCACAGAGTGGGCCTGGTCCCTCACTCCTGTTCTTCCCCCAGGCCATTTCCACCACCTTCCCTTCAGCTAAGTTCTCTACTCTTCTGCTCCTCTGCCAGACAGAGGAAATGGGGAGTCCCTGGTCTGAGGTGCAAGCCAACCACTTTAGCCTCATTTGCTTGAGAAGATGAACACTGATGTGGGAAGCAGGGCTTGGGGATTGGCTCCCTCTCGCACTCAGGTGAGCCTGTAAACAGCACACACACAGGCCACACCTGGAAACTGAAGGAGTGGGGAGAGGTGAGAGTGAGAGTGAGGCAGCCCCAAAGATGACTTCCTATCCCAACTCTGCAGGATCGACACTCTCATGTAAAGGCTTCTGGCATTCTTCCAGGGCCTATTGAAGATACTTAAGACCTTCTCTCACCTGCCCCTTCAGTACTGGAAATAGGTGCTGTGTAGGGAGAGGAAGAGAAAAGAGGTCGCTCTGAGGGGAGTGCCATTCTGGGACATCATCTCCAACAATTAGCTGGCAAGAGTGGGGCTCACTATGGACCCTTTTCAGTTAGGGATTTTGTTGTTTTTGAGGTACAATTTTGCAGCTAAGGAATTAAAATCTGCTGCTTTGACAATTTGCAAGTGACCCCAGTGGGCTAGGAGGGAAGAAGAGCCCTTTACTTTGCCTGAGACGTGAATTTCAGTGTTGCACCAATCCTGGCTGATGTGGAGGAAGGAGTCTTAACCAGGGAGCAGTCTAGACCACACCTAAAATCTCAACACTTCTGTAGCTCTCCCTTAATATAAATAGATAGGACCCTTTTAGCCACCCTAGAGGGCAAATGTATTATCCTGGTTGTACTGATAAGGAAATGAGCTACCTCCGTGATTTGGAAAATCGGGGATAGAAATGTCTCCCAAATATTCCCACTGTACCTTGGTCCTGGATCCAACACCAGTGCCCCATTCCTCAGCTCATCTCTCCCCTCTGACTCCTAACACTCTCAAACTTTCTTCTCTTTGTTCTCAGCTCTTAAAAGTTTCAAAGGGAGGTAGGGGTCGGTTAGAAGGGGACAGGAAGAGAGTGGGATTCTGGGCACCTCTCTTCAGCCCCAGCAGCTCTGCTGCTGCTTTCTGTGTATTCTTAATCTCAGCTGCCCTTTAGCGTCCATACATGGGCAGCCCCAACCTCCGTTCTACAATCAGAAGAAGGAAATACAAGCTCCCCTCAAGATTTCCTCAACTATTTCAAAGCCTACCTTTGTCTAGTCACTTTGATCTCATGTTTTGATTTTACTGAATTTGTCAATCTCGGCCATCGAGCCTTTATTTTGTTGTTTTTTCATCATCCTCTTGGTATTGACCCAAAATAAGAATGCAGCCCCTTTCCTCTTGGTATCCTTTCCATTTCTCACCCATAAAGGAAGAGTTCTGGATTATATTTTTACTGGAGAGTTGGGGATCCTAATAAGTTTCCACATAGTACTACACAGCCTATAATTCAAGAGTATTAGTCATGACTGTTTATAATAAGCCGTCAGCCTTCCTATCCTCCTCCCTCCCTCTCCAGTCCCTCAAATTGCTACCCATCTTCCCACCATTGACTCAAGTTTGTTACTTCTACAAATCTTTGAATTGTGTCTTGGTTGCCTTCAAGTGACTTATCCAGGAGGTATTCCACTAAAGTTCTTTACCTAAGGAACTCTGGTATCTGCTGGAAGGGTAATGATCCTTAATCATTATCCTTCCGGTCCTTCTCAGTCGAATTACATACCTGCTCACTCATTCATTCATTCATTCATTCACTCATCCATTTAACAAATATTCATTGAGTGCCTACTAGGTGACAGATCCTTGAGATACAGGAGTAAACAGCAGGACAAAAGTCCCAGTTCTCATGGAGATGACATTCTACTGGAACTCTGCATCAACTGCCTTTAGAAAATAAAAAGGTGTCAACACCATGAAAGCTGGAGAGCTGAGGTCTTAGAATATTTTTAAACGCTGAGTTGTCCATCATGGGTTGTTACTACTGCTGCTTATCCTTCTTAAATGGAATAGGGGATAGAGGGGGAACTTGGTTCCATTCTTTGAAATCCATTTTCTTTTTTCACTCTCCTCTTTTTTGAAAAGATCATTTCCTCCTCCGTTCCTCTGAGTGGTTCCCAGCCTAACCCTGGTCGCCCGCCTAACCCTCCCTGAACTGCACAAAGCAGCACAAGCCTTTCACGTGGTCCACTCTTGCCTTGAAGGTTGTTATTCCCAAGAGGAGCTTCCCGAAGTACTTTTGTCCACCCGTTCACCTCCCCACTCTCCCTCTTCTCCCACCTAAAGTAATTTTCTTGCCCTATTGTGAAGGTGCTATCTGTGCTGGGTGGATGTGCTGCTTTGTAGGTCATTAAACTGTCCCCTACATAATTTATAGATCCCTCCAGTGATGCATGTCTGTCTGTAGATGTCACCAACAGATGTCTGGGGAGTTAACATCCTACCCAGAATATGAGCTCCTGCAGTTTCAACAGTTAAACTGTGTGTCTTTATTCTTCCCCTCCTGTGCCAGTGGCTTTCACCAGATATATGCTGCTGTTTCTTTTATGGGATTTCCTTTTTTATTTCTCCTGCTCCTACCCAACAGATCATCTTTGAAGAATAGCTTTACAACCGACTGGAATTATTGGCACACAGAAGGCCTCTCTCTTCGTGCTATGAGGTGCAACAGAAGAAATGCATTCAATGTATTTCTACAAGGGCTTGTATTCCCAAAGCATCTTAGGAAAGCTCAAACAAGAGCCTGGGACAAATGTCAGAGCTATAAGAAAAGCCTCAAAAGCACTAAATAATTTTATGCTATTTTATTTACTTGGATTCCGTCTTAAAGATTTTCAGAGGGTTACAGAAATGCATATACTATGTAAAAATAAAAACTGATTAGGAAATTTAACTAAAAAGAGATGAAACACCCTTTTGCAGGGATAATAGAAATTTTGCCTGTTAGGAGATTTTTTGTTGTAGTTCTTGAGATTGCTTGCCAGGTAGCTCCCAGAGCTTCCTAACAGCCAAAGCAAAGAGGGAAAACTGTCAGTTTCAGAAGTCCCCCACTCTGCAAGGGGGAAGGTGGAAAAGCACATTTCTTTCCTCACTATGATTTGGGGCTGCTCCTGCGTTTAGTGGATGACGTCAGCAAGGCTACATATCCTGCAGCATATAGTACAGTCCTACACAGAACTGACCCAACCAAAATCCCAGCTACACACCTTGGACCAGCTTGTAGAATTTATAGTGTCCAAAAGTCACAAACAAGGTGGTAATTTGAAAGAAGCACTGATACTGAGACCAGAAAACAATGTCCTTCTGAGAACTTCTTAAAGAGACACACATTGAGACTGTCTCACAGATCTAAGAAGGAGACTTCTGTGACTATTCTTATATTCCCCCAGGGAGAATTGCTATTGAGAGTCTCATGGTTTGACCTATCCCTTCATGTGGATGAGTCAGTCTGGCTCAGACTGCCCAGTTTTCATTCTAATCCCACAGATGTGAGCTGGAGTTACCCCATAGTGTTCCAGACCCTGCCCTGGTCCCCAGGGAGTTGCAAAGCTGAACAGGACCCCAGCCCTCTCTCAAGGAGCAGATCTTCTAATACGGCCACAGTCCCACCTACAGCAAGTTGGTAAATTGATCAGATAAAACATGAAAACTGTCTGCTTTCTCTCCTCTAAGCCTATAAACTAGTCTTGGAAATAAGCCAATAAACTGACTGGGCACTTCAGAACAAAAGAAGAAAATGCATGGCAGGGGCCTTTGAGGAAGCCAAAATGAGCGACACCACCTGCTCCAGTCCAGGTCCTTGGTAGCAAGCTCTAGAAATTGACTCTGGTTCTCTTCAACACAAAAGATGTTTCTCAGAAGATTATCTAGGGCCCAGAATACACGAGAAACTGGAGGCCACCAAAAAGACCGTAGACTTGCCGTGGAGTCCCACAGTAGCACCCCGGGCCTGCTGCAGGTATTGTGCATGACGATGAAGAGCCATCAGCATTGGACCCCTCCATCCTGAGCCACAGTTCCAGGCTGGGATCTGATTGGCCAGACCTCCGTCGTATGCCCATCTTCTGGCTGCCAGTAGGTGGGATGAAAAGAATCGATCCTCTGGGACTTCTACAGTGGAAGACAGGGAGTGTGTCCAACCATTCCCACACACAGTGGAGGATGTGGACAGCCGAAAAGATGAACTTTCTTCCAAGACCTGTGCACTTACGTCTCTGCTCACTTAACAGATGTGTTCTAGATGCCGTTGTGAATGCTGAGGATAGGACAGTGAGCAGACCCACATTCCTGCTCTCTTGAAGCTCTTCTTCTAGTGTGTGGGTTGGGGCATAGGGGTAGACAATGAGCAAATGAGTAGATATATATGCCAGTTGTTGCGGCCTCAAGGAATATGGGTTTAACTAGGACAGGGGAAGTGGGCTGGGGAGTGCTGGGAGCTGCTATCCTATATGGAGTGGTTGTGGAGGGATCATGTGGATATCTGGGGAAGAGTATTCCCAGCCAAGGGGACAGCAAGTGTAAAATGCAAGAGAACACATTTAAAGACCAGGAAGGGGGACTGTGGCTGGTGTGGAGTGAGGAGGATTAAGTGGGAGGTGAGTCTAGAAAGGAGCTGAGGGGGCAAGACTGTGCAGGGGTGTCTAGGCCATATTAGCTCAGTGCACAGTGCAGAACTTGGTCCCAAACCCATCAGTCGCTGTTCCTGCCCCAGCCGCCATCCAGATGAAGAGGCAGCTCTCATGCAGCCATGTTTTATGGCACATAACTTTTCTCCCTTGACCCTCACCCTTGGATGGCAGGATCAAAACTGGATTCCTGACCCAAGCAACAAATCTGAAGGCTAGCCAGGGAGCTATGACCATGTAACCTGGCTTAAACGGCTGAGGATGACCAATCAGATTCCCTTTCTGGAATCCCAGCTGAGAAATACCAACAGAAAGAGGTTCTCAGCCAAGGGATTTGAAGCTAAAGGTAAGCCTACACCCCGGGTTGGATCAAGGCTTATGGCCAAGGAGTGAGAGAGCAGACATACAGAGTAAAGCAAAGAGGCCACAAGTAAGGATCACAGCACTCCTGATGGCCGCAGAAGATGACAGTGACATCTACTCCTAGATATTCAAGCCTTAAATGTGTCCACCTCTGCTCAGCAAGTCTGGACTCCATCCCACCACCAAAAAGATCACGCCTAAGATAGCACCACACAGCGTCCTTTTTTTTTTTTTTTTAAAGATTTTATCTTTTATTTGACAGAGATCACAAGCAGGCAGAGAGGTTGGCAGAGAGAGAGAGGTGGAAGTAGGCTCCCTACTGAGCAGAGAGCCCGACATGGGGCTTGATCCCAGGACCCTGGGATCATGACCCAAGCCGAAGGCAGAGGCTTTAACCCACTGAGCCACCCAGGTGCCCCCACACATCATCCTTCTTAAAACCCCACTTGCTTCCCAGCTCTGATTATGGATCCTCAAAAGCTTTTTCTAATGCTGCTCTATCGAGACCAAGTTTATGGTCAATGTTGTTTTACTCTAAGCATATATTGAGATATGTCTACAGTGCTAGGTCTTTAAAATACGCTATATATTGTTTAATTAAAATGAAGGTACCTTTACAAGACCTAATATGGATGATCCGGTAGGTCCATCAGCAACTCATTGATCCATTTCTAACCAAGATGTTTGGACAATCCTCCTGCCAGAATACTAGCTTACTTGGCTAATAAAATTAAATGACAAGGAGTCCTATATTCTTATTTTCTGGAAAGTACAATTAAGATCATATTTCAAAGGACAGAAAAATCTTTGTTCAGATTAATGAACTGGTTATTTCATCCTGCTCCCCACCATGCCCCCCTCCCCCCACACACACCCACATACACCTACAGATGCACAAAAAACAAATGTTCCTTTCAGTGGCTTGTGTGGCTGGTCCTAAGCAGGTCTCCAGACCTCAGGGACTCACCCTCGCTGACATCAGTGATGTTCATCTTCTAAGTTGGATATTTATAAAACTTGTCACTAAAACCATCAAGGGTCAAGACTCTGGAATTCAGCTTACTAAATGGTCCCAGCCTTCAAACCTTCACATGCGTGCACCTGCCAAACCAATAAAAGGTTCTCAGCAGCAGAGTCTGGCAGGCAAGGTGGGCCATTGCCAAGGGCAATGGCATTGTCTCAGGTTTCTCAAGAAGCAGTGTCTGAGACTGGGGTTCTTGAAAAAAGGGATTTATTGAGGGAATGCGCTTAGGAGAAAGGAAACAAGAAAAGCAGAATAGGGCAAAGATAAGCAAGAGGCTTCAGTGTGGTCCCATAATGGAACACAAACTCCAACACAAAGTTGATACCATCTTTAGGCAAAGGGCCGCCTTGTACCCCTTGTCCGTCACTGGCCTGTGATGGAAAGTGCATAACCTCCAGACTGAAACAGAGTCCATCTCACCAAAGGCAATTATGTGGAGAAGCTAGTGGCTGGGAGTTATTAGCAGGCACCAAAGTCCTGTACCACAGGGTGTGTCTGCCTGGTGAAGGTCTGGGCCAGGCACCAACAGCATCTGCTACAAGCAGTGAGAGGAAATGGGTAGCAAGTTTCCACAGCATTTTGTATCATTAAACTCAGGCATACCCAGGGAGACATTCTGGGGTACTTCAGAAGTTTCCCTGAAGATTGTTCAAGAACCATCTGTAAGCATTGTTAACAAAGAGAAGACCTTTTCGTTACTATAGTACTGAAAGTACATCAGGTCTTAGATTTAGGGTTTTGATTTTCTTTGTTTTCATTTGTAAACATTAGCCCCTATAGTGGGTTGAATGGTGTTCCTTCTAAAAGATATGTCCACATCCTAAACCACAGAACTTGTGAACATAAGCTTATTGGAGGGGAGGGAAGAAGGGGGACCTTTGCAAATATAATTAAGGATCCCAAGGTCTGATCATCATGGATTATCCAGTTGGGCCCTAAATCTGATGCCAAGTGCCCTTATAAGAGAAAGAAGAGAAGACACACCACTAAGGAGAGAGCCCTGTGAAGACAGAGACAGATGAGGGTTCTACAATCAAAAGCCAAGAACTGCTTAGAGCTGGTAGAAACCAGAAGAGGTGAGGAATGGAATTTTCCTCCCTAGAGCCTTTGGAGGGAGGGTGGCCCTACCAGCTCCTGGATTTTGGACTTCTAGGAACTGTGAGAGAATAAACTCCCATTGTGTTAAGCCACCCAGTTTGTGGTGACTTCTTACAGGAGCCAGAGCAAACTCGTGTGGTCCCCTCATCTCATCTGTCTGGTCTTGACCAAGTTACTGAACTATTCAGAGCCTCGGCTTTCTAATACGTAAAAGGGGGAATAATCTTTTCTTATTTTGTCATGTGAATGAAGAGATGGGGGGTGGAGGAGAAGCATGTGGATAGGCAGGAACTGACACAAAACAGATGTTCAATAAGTCTTCCTTTCCTGTCTCTCTTCTAACTATATTGGCTCCTAAGCAAAACTTTTTGAAGTAGTTTCTTACTCTGCCTTTCCATTGTGGAAACCTCAATGCTATAATCACTACTCATTTCCTCTCTCCATAGGACAGTGGGGTTTTGCCTCCAAAGAATGCAATAAGGCCAAACATGAAGTCTTCAATAAAACATAACTTCGGTGAGAGACTGTCTTCAATTTCTTTCTTTTTTTTTTTTTTTTTTTTTTTTAAGTACAGTTGACAATGTTCTACTCATCTCAGGTGTATGATCTAGTGAGTCAGGTATACAACCTAGCGATTCACTAGATTTATTCCTTATATTGTGTTCACCACAAGGGTAGCTCCCATCTGTCCCCATACAACACCCTTACCACGGTGTCATTGATTATATTCCCTTTGCTGTGCTTTTCATCCCTATGATTTTTTTCATTCCACAACTAGAAGCCTATATCTCCCACTCTTCTTTACCCATTTTGCTCATCCCCCATACCCTTTCTTCTGTCAATTTATAGGTCTGCTTCCTCGTTGTTTGGCTTGTTTTTTAGATTCCACATACGAGTTGAAGGTCTATGGTACTGGTCTTTCTTACTCTGACTTCGCTTAGCACGATATGCTGTAGGTCCAACCGTGTTGTTGCAAATGGCATGGTTTATTTTTTGGTTTTTTGTTTTGTTTGTTTGTTTTTTGTTTTGGGGTTTTTTTTTGGTTTTTGGTTTTGGGGTTTTTTTGGTTTGTTTTTCATGGTTTTGTTGTTGTTGTTGTTTTAGAAAAAGAACAAATGTGTGAGCAGGGGGAGAGGCAGAGGGAGAGATGAAAGAGAATCTTAAGCAGGCTCCCCACTGAGCGTGGAGCACAACATGACCTTGAGATCAAGACCTGAGTTGAAATCAAGAGTTGGACACTTAACCAACTGAACCACCCAGGCACCCCAAGATAAATCCTTTTTAAAGGACACATAATATCCCATTGTATTTCTATATACCACATCTTCCTTATCCATTTGTATATTGATGGACATTTAGGTGGTTTCCATATCTTTGCCATTGTAAATAATTCTGTAATAAACATAGGGGTGTATGTATCTTTTCAAATGAGTGTTTTCACTTTTTTTGGGTAAACACCCAGTAGTAGAAACCTAAGGAAACCATGTTTTTGTACATTTGATCCAAGTATCAAATAAACTCAAATGTATGCGTTAGTGTATTGACTCCTTGGTATAGAGTTTGAGGAATTTTTATGGACCAAATACAACCATTTCATTAGCTTTCAGACCAAGAAACAGGATGTTACCAGCACCCCAAAAACTTCCTTCATGCCCCTTCCCAATCATTACTGCCCCAAGGAAAACCAGGATGCTGACTTTTAATTACAGAAATTACTTCTGCCTGTTTCTGAACCTTATATAAAGGGTGTTATACAATACCTATTCTTCTATGTGTCTCTCCTTTTGTGCCACATAATGTTGATGAGATTTATCCATACTGCCTCTAAGGGTAGATTGCTAATTATCATTGGTGTGTATCATTCCATTTGAGGAATGTAGTTGAGTTGATGTACCTGCTGTAGTGAAGTTGGGAATTTGGGTTGTCAGTCAGGGGCTATTACAGATAGGGATGCTATTAGCATCCTCGTTTAGTCCATATGTATATTTGTGGAAAGATATAATCTGGGGGAAATTGACTTCTCTTCAGCACTAAGTCTTCCACAATATGAATATGGTACATTTCTTCATTTATTTAGGTGTTTTTAAATTTTTTTCCAGTGTTTTATAGTTTCCTTTGTTGAAGTCTGTCCTATTTTTAAAATCTTTTCCTCAGTGTATTACATTTTTGATGCTGTCATAAATGGTATTAGGACTGGGTGGGATTTTAAGGAGAAGGAAAATTTTGGAGCACCTGGGTGGCTCAGTGGGTTAAGGAGAAGGAAAATTTTAATAGTCTCAGCTTTCCTGTCTCTCTAGGTAAGGATCCTAAGATTTTTCTTTTCTAAAAATTGTGGAAGAAGGAAAAATACTTAAATATTCCAAACTGAAAGCTGTCAAAAGGCAAAACAAATAGGGCCAGGGGCTTCAGTTAGCCAATTAGGATGTCAACGACAAATTCCAGTTTTCACTTGCAACAGTATCTAATATGCTCTAAGAACCCTTTTCCAGAAAAAGTATCCAAAAAACACAACTTGAAATTCCATAGTTTGTGTAAAAGAAGTGAACTCTTGATCTTTGGCCAGAGGTTAGTTCTCTCTGATTTAAAAATTTGAAAAGGGAGACGAAATCCAACATTTATATACTCTATTATGTGTCAAGTGCATTTACATAATTATCTCTTTTAATTCTCATGACAAAACCATATGCCGTTAGCATTTCCTCAATTTTACAGTTGAGGAATCTGAGACACGGAGGGTTGAATGCCGCAAATCACACTCCATCAGTGATGGAAATGCAAATCCAGCCCTGACAGATGCCAAATTTCATGACCCCCCCCTTCTTAAAAGTAACCTTAATTAGTAACTTTCCAACTATTAAAAGACATGCTTGTTACTTTTCTATATTTCTCAAAATTCCTATAAATAAATGATTTTTCTAATTTTTTCCCACTTAATATCACTTCATGATTACATCCTAATGACTTTCCCTACTCAATGCCTTTCTAACATCTGCATATTAGCTCATCAGTGAATCTACCATAATTTTTGAACCCAGAACCTGTCATGTTAGGTACTTCGACTATCTTTCACAGAATAGATGATTCTGCAGTGAAACATGCATCTGTTTCATTACAACTTTGCACATACGTGTGATTACTTCTTGACCATAATTCCCTCCTTGACATAATTCTCCTGGGTCAGAACCTCTTTGGGCTCTTTAATGCCCTTGGCTAAATCTCCATACCCCACTCCATCCCCAACCCTCTCTTCCCGGCACCTCTGCCCATGCCCCTGAGACGGGTCATAGTTCCCACTCCCGGGATGGCCACCCACTGAGTATCTGGCAGTACTGGGTATTGCCACGTAGGAAAATACTCACCAATTAGATAGGCTTAAAAATCCCATTTTAATTTATATTTCTTGGAGCAATACTGGTTTTGAGCATCAACTTCTCTCTCCTTTTGGACATCAGTGTTTCTCCAAAATGGTCTCTAGGAATACCCACATTAGAATGCCAGAGTGTATCCTGAAGACAGATTGCTGAGTCCCAACCCAGACAATTAATCAGACGCTGTGGTGGGGCCTGAGAGGGGAATCTGAGTTTGTTTGTGCTCTACTGGCAATTCACGTGCTATTAGATTTTGATAACCATCCCCCCCGCCCCACCCATTTCACCTCTGTCCCTTCCATACTGAGTAGCAGCAAACCAATGGCCAAGGATTTGATTCCTTGATGAGTCAAAATCAGCTGAGATGCTCACATGAAGCTCTTCTTCAGCCATAGAATCTCACAATGTGCTTTCAGGTTCATGGCCGTGGACAGACCTGTCGGGAGGTGATAGTTCAAATCTGGTCCTGTGAGTGAGTTTAGAACACCTTTTGGGGGGGCACAGTCAAGTCAATGAGTCAGGATTCGGCATCCGGGCCCAGCAGGATGCTAACGAGATGGCCAAAGAAGGGGATTTTAAAGGCAGAAGCTAAAAATTTTTTTTTGAAGTGTTCAAAACATTCTATAGAAGCTGTGAAACCAAGGACTCCGTTATAGAATGAAGCAAAGTACCAGACTGCCCTTTGCTGGTTTGCGAGGTTCGGATGGAAGTACCGCTCGATGGGCTCCTCACTCCTCCCCACCCGTCTCCCCGGTCTAAGGTCCCATGAAATAGCAACAAGAGAACTGTTTTTCCTGAGGACAGCATGTGTACATTTATAGGCATTTGGTTCCTATTTTTAATGCCTTACAGGGAGTTTTAGGGTCATAAAAGCTATGGTGGTATTGTTTGGGAAGCAGCTTTTTTTATTAAGCCTTTGCGATGCAAACAAACAAAACTGTATTCCATTCACCGTTTTGAAATGGTCTATAGTCCAAGGAGTACCTAAGGTTGTTGACTACCGGCCAGCGGGACCCAGACTGTACACGAGTTAGTAGGATGGGCAGAAGACCTGCCTGTTCACGTGTGGGAAACAAACATCCGCTTCCTGGGAAGGAAGAGGAAACCATTTTATTGTTGCTGACCATCCTGTACTAAGCTCCCTTTGCCTGCAATGAGCTGTTGTGCTTTTCGTGCTCTATCTCCTATATCCGCATGACCTTGACCTCAGGTGGCTCTGGATCCGGTAGAAATAGGTCTGGTTGGCACCCCTGCCAGCCTGGCTGCAGCAAAGGAAGGGCTTTTCTTGTCTAGAGGGAGTGCAGAGGACACGCCAGGGACAGAACTGGTGCTCCCGTTGGTGGGTGAATGAATGACCGAAGGAAGGAAGCAGGACTTGAACTCAGGTCTCGTGACACCCAAACCTCCGCTCCCATTCTATCGTGCCTCTGCTCCTAGGGCTTGGGGCCAGCAGAGCTGTTTTTCCTGTCCAGAAACTGTGTGCAAGCTTGGCCTGGAATGGAAATACTGAAAGCTTTTCCTCTGCTTCCATGAGTCTAGCATTCCTGAACCCCCGCAACAATTCAGAATTGAAGCACACACAGACACACAGAGGCCCCGACGCAGTGATCACAAGTCGGGGCCGGGCTGCCTGCTGCTGGAGCACAATTGCCCCAGCCTCGCCCGAGTCCTGCCCTCTAGGGCGGCCTGCGGTGCCCTCTTCAGCCCGCACCTGGGCTGAGCTGCTCTCATCATCCCGCCCTGCTGAAAACAAGGTGCAGAACCTGGTTGCCTCTCGGCCGTGTGTACTAAGGCCCAAATCGGTCAAACAATGTCGCAAACCTGAATTCATACTGAAGTGGACCCAATTCTCTGACAGGCGTGTTAAATGTGATTAAGGCTGCAGCGCGTTCCCCGCATACCCATCTGCTGTGTCGAGGAGCCCACAGCTGTTCTGATTTCCGACATACAGTTTCTTGTCAGTTGTTTCAAATAGGTCCCTTCTCGCATGTAATCAGGGCCCTTCCTCGCCGGGCTGGCCTTGGCCAGCATCTCTAAGCGGCCCCTGAGAGCCACATGCCTCTGGCCGTGGGTCTGTAGAAGCATGTGTGAGCCCTGGCTGGTGCAAAAATGTGTGATCACAGGGAAAGCTTAGCGCGTTCATGGCTGGAATGCATCTCTTGGATCTGAAGCCACGGTGTCGCCTCCAGCTGCTCCGGTGGGCGGGTGCTGTGGGGTGAGAGGGAAGAATGGGGACAGATACATTTGGGGGCTACGGAGAGCTGCCCTTGAGATGTCCACCAGCCGCCAGGGAATGCATTCTGAAAGCTCTCGAAGACCTGCGAGCTCAGTGCTGGAGGGTTCTGGGGGGAAGATAGAGGTAGAGATCAAGACAGGCTTTGCTGGGCAATGGACAGAGTCCGCAGAGGCCACTGGAGAAGCGATGCCAGAGGATGAGTCTAAAAACTAGGCCAGCCAGGGGGCGCCTGGGTGGCTTGGTAGGTTAAAGCCTCTGCTTTCGGCTCAGGTCATGATCCCAGGGTCCTGGGATCAAGCCCCGCATCGGGCTCTCTGCTCAGCAGGGAGCCTGCTTCCTCTTCCTCCTCTCTCTCTGCCTGCCTCTCTGCCTACTTGTGATCTCTGTCTGTCAAATAGATAAATAAAATCTTAAAAAAAACAAAAAACTAGGCCAGCCAGCATGGCCCCATTCGGCATTGTCATGAGAACTTTTTCTATGAGCCTCCCCCGATGTGGCTGTGGTCCCGCCCCAGAGTACATAGCCCAGCAAACATAGCAAAGGTGGGACTTTTAGCCCTACTTTCCCCTTGGCCAGGAGTCTTGTGCAGTGAGCAACGTGTGCAGCCATACACACAAGCATGGGACAAGGAAAGAGTTCAAAAGTGGCAGCCTAAGGAAGTCACTATCAGAAGCACCAGGGAGACGAGATGAGTGAAAAATGCCTGCCCTCGAGTCATTAAATAGGAACAACACCAGCAGATGAATGTGGAAAATACAGGCGAGCATAAGAGAAAAACCAGAAGAGAAATATGAAAGAATGTCTGGTAGATTCAAAGTTGAACCTTCTTTTAGCTTCTGGTAGTTTGCAGGTAATCTTTAGTGTTTTTTGACTTCTGAATGCAGTGTCCCTCTCTGCCTTGTTTGTCACATGGGATTCCACCTGGGTCCCTCTGTCTTCACAGGCCATCTTCTTATAAAGACACCAGTCATCCTGGTAGAAATCATTTCAAGAGGATGATCATTGCTTCGCAGCTCCCTACAGAGTGAAGCGCTCTACCTTGCTCCCCACAGCCGACCAGCCTGGACTGAGGGGCAGCTGCTCTACATTCTGGGAAAAACCTGGAAATCTTCCTGGTCTCTGGAACAGATTCCAACCTTCCCCTCAAAGTCCCAGTTCTGGGGGGCCTGAGAAGCCAGCACTATCTTAAGATGCTTAAGCCAGCACTATCTTAACATTGAAAACAAGTCTCTACGAACAAAAAAAATCTGAGTATGGTCTCTAGAGTTCTGTCTCAAACATCAGAAATCACTTCTTGATTTTTCTTAAAAAAGCATGTATTAATTGAAAAAGAAGCTGGTCACTATACAAGACCTGCAGTTTAATTTAATAAACATCTGCTGGACAGATATTCGGTTCCAGACCTAAAGGATGCAGGAAAAATAAGATCCTATCCCCGACACCAAGGAGTGCGTGCTGGGGACAGGAGGGCCCAGGCTACCTGGGACAGTGGCGGGTCTGGGACCAAGCCTGGGGCTTCCACACATGCGCTCACGGGGCCTTACAGGTGGCTGGCACTATCCTAGCACATCCCCCCCCCCCCCCCCCCGCCGTGGCATGGGGAGCCGCAGAGCCCAGCCGGAGCAGTGGTAGGCCCAGCCTGGGCCGGCTCTGGCCTGTGACAGCTCCCAGACACAACACAGGTAGCTCCTGGGAGTTTCCTTGGGGAGGCTGAGAATCATCCGAACAACGGACAACAGATTTCCAGGGCCCTCCCAACCGAGCCTTTTTAGGTCACAGACGGTGCTGTGTTTATACTCGCAGGGACGGAACATCCTTTGCTCACAGCTCCCCCTTCTCCCTCCCTCTGGCAGATGTCTGGACTCGGAGCAGTCTGTGCAGATGTGTTGTGAATCACTGTCAGTCCAAGTACACAGCATTCCTCAACTTGAACCTCTATCTGCTTGCCCTGCAGACCTCTCCGTTCCAAGTGCCAGTGGAGGCAAAGCTCCCAAAGCAACAGCAACCCCCCAACACTTGGGAACGTTCAGCCGTGGCAGGCGAGACCGTTACAACACCAGCGGACTGACCCACCGTGCGCAGCTTGTGGTTGGGGGCGGGAGGCAGTCCTAGAGATGTGACCTCCCCACTGCCTAGGGAGTGAGCGACGGTCAGGTGCATTGTTGGGATAAGGGAAGAGGCTCCATGAGGTTCATTTGCCCAAATATTCCAGTGAGCGAGAGCATGGAGACTCAAAACCAGTTTTTCTCATGTGGGATGTTCTGCCTCTCATCGTTAGGTTTCCAGCTCTCTGTATTGGCAGTCCTGGCAGCAGTGTGGGGACCCGATACCAGGCTAAGTGCTTTGTAGGTCTTGGGTCACGTGATCCTTCCAAAGCGCACTGAGCAAGTCATGAATGGGATTTTCATCTTAAAGAGGAAGTGAGGCAAAGAGGTTAGTGGACGCGAGAAAGTGAGCAGAGGGTGGGTGAGCTCTGCCCTCAATCCCGTGTTTCTTTTGCCCTTCTCCTGGCTGGAGGCCAGTCGGCCATTGGGGGCAAACCCAGCCCCATAGGACTTCACCTCCTTCTCAAGACATTATGTGGCCTTGGAGTATCTAATGCATAGTCTGGAGGTTGGGATATATGTAAACTGGCCCCATAACATTGCTCCCTAAGGAAGGTAGAGAAAGAAGAGGTTGGGGCAGGGGACTCTTGAACTAAAGAAGTAAGAATGGTTGTACGGAGAAGCTTGGAAGTTTCTGAAAACCCAGAGAGTGTGCAGCAGCAGGCAATGCAGGCCCATCAAAGGGACAAGAAAAATTAGCCCTTCCATGTGGATACCCTCTGGTCCCCAATCCCAAAGGACCTTCACAGACATGAACACATATTTTATTTGGAGCAGATTCAAAGGTTTTATGTATGAGGCAACATAATCTCTGAGAAAGTAGAAGGATGGGTTTCGGGAGAAGGTGGGGACGCACTGAGGGTGGTCCCACGAGGGGGCCAGCGGAGCCAAGGGTCTGGAATGAATCAAATGAATGCCAGAAGTAGCCACACCAGCGTCAGACATGTCCAGCCACATGCTCGGGCTTATGGGAAGAGGATTACCCTCATGAGGAGCATCCGTTATCCGATGTGGACATGTCTTCACCTCAGTCTGTCAATTCAGCCGTCACTGGCCAGGAAAGGGGGAGCTCCTGATGAACTCACTGAAATGATGATCCCTGAAGACCCAAAAGGGTCCACAGGCGAATGAAAGGCCACTCCCTCCCTATGTCTTACCTCTCGACTAGAACCAATTCAGCTGTAAGTCCCCTTCACCAAGTACTAGATGATGCCGAATACAATTTTAAGTTTGAAGACAGGAAACGTGCTCAGGGCGGGAGTTGCTCTGGGTCCCAAGGGGCAGAGCCAGCATCCAAACCTGGACCTCTGGCTCCAAGTGCATTGCTCTTCTCACCACGCTGTGCCACCTTCCAAAACAATCTGCTAACTCTGTGCCTCCACAGTAAACCTTGTGTTCAGTAACTCTGATTACTTGGCATTTAGGGAAAGCCCCGTCATCTGGACCGGGATCTGCTCTATATACTGGTCTTTATTCCTTCTCCCTTCTGAGAAAGAGGGCAGGATTCTGAACTAGAGATGGGTGACAGACAGACAGACTGACTTTTATTTTTATTTTTAAAGATTTTATTTATTTAACAGAGATCACAAGCAGGCAGAGAGAGAGGGGGAAGCAGGCGAACAGAGAGCCCGATGAGGGGCTCGATCCCAGGACCTTGGGATCATGACCTGAGCCGAAGGCAGAGGGTTTAACCCACTGAGCCACCCAGGCGCCCCGACAGACTGACTTTTAAATGCAGCTTTGGAGCTTGGCTCTGCCACCACACTTTGTGACCTTGAAAAGCAGCCACTCCATTCGTTTCTCTGTAAAATGGTCTTGTCCGAGCCTCTCTCACAGGACCATTGTGCGAAACCCGCCTCTGAGAATGCCTGCCACGCTCAGACTCTCCCTATCCTCCTCTGTGTTCAAACCACTCTAGAATTGTGTCCAAATTCCACAAACATTGTTTGAAACATTCAGAACGTCTGTTTCTGACATCAAGTTGGCCCAGAGGTTTGACAGCCTGGTACCCATGGAGTCCCACCCAAGAACATTTCCTTCAAAACAGGTTCCTGTTACAGAAACGGCCCTGGTTTTAAAGACACTCCCTCCCCTCATAAAAATTCCCCCGGCCAGCTCAAGCCATTCGGCTTAAAATATTTAATTAATACCTTCACAGGGGTCTGGTCTTTATTAAAGACTCTCGGGGACCATGTCTTAGGGGCAACGCTTTGTTCTAAGCGGCTCTATGCGTTACAGATAAAATAAAGTGCTGGAATGTGCTTTCCATTAAAAACAGGGAGGCTCGCCTGCCCACTGCTGCAAACCCTGTCATCACAGCGACACATTAAGGCATAATCCAAGTACAACATACAAACACAAACAGTGTAAATCCACCCACTTAGCAAAGAGAGTCCCAGTAAAACCACAAGAAAGTTCTGGTAATTAGCTGAGGGGATTAAAAACTGGATGGGCTGTCCCTTTACCTCCCCTCTCTCCTGAAGGGGTCATAAGCAAAGCAGACAAGAGCCAAAACACGAAGCAGTCCCTGGGCTTCCTCCGTCCTCCTCCAGCTTCAGGGCGTCTCGGCCTGGGGCGGGGACTCGGACCACATGACCCCCACCTTCATCCAGGTGAAAAGCATCAGATGCTGACTCAGATTTTATCGGGAGGGGAGCAGCTTTTTTTTTTTTTTCTTTTTTCTGGTTACAGAAACTGGGTCGGCCCAATTTTGACCTCTTGGGAATGTCCAGGAAAAGATGAAAAAAGACAGTGAAGATTTAACCCTAACCCCAGCCCCGGGAGAGGATGGGTGCGTTCTGCTCCTTGAGTGTGGGGTTTCCCAAAGCTATTACTGCCCGTGTACACTTTATTTCCGGCCTCTTTTCCTACCACACCCCGAGCGTTTCCCTCTGTCATTTATCTTTGGTCAGCTCGGAGGATGCTGGGAAGGGCTAGGCCAATATGAATATAACCGAAGATGTCCCATACGGCCAACATGGAGGTCCTCCACGTCCTTCACTGCTGTTAACAATGCAGTGACAGTCTCTTCACACATCAGTCTCCGGGTGAGCTCTTTTAGACCGACTCCCAGAAAGCGACAGACCAAATCAGTCTCTGGGGATTGTCAAGGTATTGACAAAAGTTTGGCAAATCTCTCCCAAAAGGCTGTACCGCTCTGTTCCCTTACCTATGCGGGAGAAGATCTATCTACCTCACCACCACCATCCTTTTTTTCCACATTGACTAAGGTAGATATATATAGCTACATGATTTTTTTAAAGCATGCTTTAAACTCTCATGAGGCTTCTGCCCCTGTTCACACATTAGGGGAGCCAGTTTTCCATCCCTCATCTTGTCCTTCCACATACAGGAAATCGGAGTCCCGCGGGAGATGGGCCCCAGAGGCCCGCGGAAGACAGGTGTACCCTCCCTCCCACCTGAGTGTACTGGGAAGAAACTCTGAGGGTCTCTTAAAAATTCTAACATGGTTGAGAGCAGGAATTTCAACTCTGCCCCCCGTGCTGCAGCCGAGATCCTGGAAGAGTGTGTTTATTTTTCTCTACTTTTCTATTTTGATAGTCAACAAATTTAATGCATTCATTGAAAATCCCACAAGTCTGTTGCCTTTCCCAGGAGCGGAATGAAGTCATCAAGTTCCCACGTTCTGACAGCGTGGTTTGGAGGCTACTAAAGATGATAGCCCCCAGCTCACAGAGCCAAGGTGAGTTCAAGTGCCTTGAGGTTTGCTAAAATAATCCAGCCAAGGGAGGTTTGCACCAGAGCCTTGGAGATCTTCCAAGAGTTAACTGCCCAGTTATTCCCTCCTACAAGGGTTGAAGCCTTTCTTCTACCTGCCTATCGCCCTATCTTGACATTTAATTGAGCTCTGCTATCAGACTAATCCATTTTCTCATGGTGAGAGACACAGCCAGTGCTTCTCCCAAGTAAGGGGAGCCTCGGCACATGATGTCAAGGGCTCCAGGCCTTTGCCTCCTGCCTGAAGCTAATGCAAAAAAGGGGAGGTAGGCTCTCAGCTCTGTGTGCGTGCTGAGCTCCTCCTGTTTTGGGGGTTTAAAGGGCTCAAGACTTGGGAAGACCTTCAGCCTCATCATCCCCAACTGGCAGTGGCCACACAAAACGGCTGGCCGAGGTCCACTGAGCATCTCAGCTGCTTTTCACGACCTGGCTATAAAAGCTATTCCAGATATGAATTTGCTGGTCTCTGGTTTTCTGCTGAATGACTCTGGAATACCCAGTTGGAGAGCTTCCACTCTGAAGCCTCAGCTTGGCTATCTTGCTGCCTTATACTGGCAATGCCTAAGCTGGGTCTCCCTGGGCTTAGGTGACAGGCAGGTTAATTATTTCACTGCTGGACACCAGCTCCCTCCCCAGCCCTCTGACCCACAGTCCTGGGGGTACATTCTGCAAAAGCTTATGAAGCAGGCAGGAAAACTGACCATCCATCCCAAGGGCTCTTTTTTTTAAGAGAAAAGTTGCTGTAGGAAGAGTCCATTGTACCAAGCATCTAAAACTTATTTTCATTTTTTAAAATACAGAGCAGAACTCTTCCTTACAAAGATTCCCAGCAGCCAAATAATCCTCACTGATATTGTACGGCAAAGCCATGTGTAAGTTTAAAAGGTTGGGATCATTCAGAAAGGTATGAAATTCGAAGTGGAAAAATAATGCCAAGCCAACTTAGCCATCAGAATACACATCAAGCTTACTATATATTCTTACAGATAAATTATTCTAAACCTGTACACCTTGAATTGTACTAGATTTTCAGGAACGCAATCCTTACATAAAATGAAAGCACCCACACTATTTGCAACCTCTTATCTTAGGGAGGAGGAAACCAAATCAGAGGGCAGAAAAACCTTTCTAGAGTCTCAGAGATAAAGCCTTGGAGCCCTGATATGGGCCTAGGTGTGATCCTAGAGTCCCCACACCAGCCCCACCAGCTGCTTCCAGTCCCTCCTCTGTCACCCCCATCCCGGGGCACTGTGGGAAGTGACCAGCATCCTCGCTACCTGAGGCCCCACACCCAGCACTTGTGCCCTTGCTCACATCTCTTCAGTGACTCTCTGTTTCATACACTCTCCCAGGCGAGCTGATGAGCTATGGAAAACATTGGGCAGAGATCTGCTTTATCAAGAAAGTGGGAATCTAACAAGCAGCCTCGTGTTAATAGTTATGAGTCGCAGAAGGGGACTACCTAGCTCTGATAAGGGCTATATGGTAAGAGCTGCTCACGTCTTAGCCAGTTTTAGGCCAGGAGGTGGAATCACAGCTATCACTTTGGGCCTTAACCTCTTTGGAAATGGGAGAAGAGTGATTCACCTGAAGAAGTAAATTGTCAATTACGTTGTCAATTACAACGTGTGTTATGTGTATCAGCACAGAACATCTCTACGAGGTTGGAACTATCCGAATATATAGATGAGGACACAGAGACTCAGGGATGTTGAACAAACTACCCAAGACCACCCAATGCTGAGTGTGAGCTAGGACTGGTTTGCTGGGGCAGTTGGAACATAAACCCCACACTGGGGGGCGTAAGCAATATACATTTCTTTTCTCACAGCCCTGTAGGCTAGAAATATGAGATCAAGGGGAGGGCAGGTTTCCTTTCTGAAGCTTCTCTCTGTCCCCTCTAGATGGCCCTCAGCTGTCTGTCTTCACCACATGGTTGCCACTCTGGTCTCCTCTCCTCTCCTTAGGGCCCACCTGAATGACCCCATGTAAAGTAACCTCTTCGAAGACCCTATCTCCAGATAAAGCCATGTGCTGAGGTACTGGGGGTCAGACTTCAGCCTGTGGAGGAGTGGGGGCACCATTTGGCCCAGGGCAAGTGGCTAAGCCAGAATTCTGCTTCAAGTCTGTGATGCTGGAAGCTGGTCTTGTTTCTGTGGCCCTCTGTTGCCTTGGAATTCCCAAAAGATTCCTTCACTTTGGCCCACTTCGGTGTGATTTAGGGAGACACAGAATACACAATGTCTATTTATAGTCCTTAAAGCACATTTAATCATAACGAACAAAAAAATCCAAGGCCCGAAGTACAACAATCGATTTGTCCCTACTGACGGCTCACACAAGATGATGGAGCTTTTATGTCATTATGTTTATTTCTCCCCACAATGTCCCACAGAGCGAGGCCTGAAGACCTCTGCTAACCCATGGCTGGGACTTAGCTGCATGCTTTTGGCTGGGATCAAGTCTCCTCTCCATGTCCTGCCTGAGGACACCCCAGTGGGGTGAGCAGGGCACATCCAGCCTCCTGGAACATCCACAGATCTGGCAGGACGGGGTGGATCTGTCCAGGGCCTTTGTCTTCTCTGGTGAACAATCTAGCCATGCCCCTTTGAGATCCTTTATGCCACATGCCAAGATGACCCACTTCACAATTTCTACCACATCTGCCTTCAACCTATGATATTATTTACTTTTTAAAAACCATCATACCTACTTTACTTACTTTATTTAAATGTATCTTTTAAGGAAAGGCTTCGAAAACAAAATATCACTAAAGTCTAGCTAATACAGTTGCTTACTACCTTTCTCTCTCTCTCTCTGCTTAAAAAAAAAAAAAAAAAATGAGAACTACCATTGATGTGAGACTTTCCTCTAAGTTAATTGGAGGGTTGAAAACACACTTGAAGGGAGGGAAGAACCTTCTCACCCTGTGATCATTGCTCTCTGGGTCTTTGTCCCTCCCCAAACCCATCCCAGCCACATGCAGGAAATCTTGCTTTCTACCTCTCAAAGCACTCTTCACAACCACCCTCTATACAAGCAGAGCAGACATTTTACACTTGTTGTCAATGGAGAAAAACTTCTAGCAAATGGTAGGCACTCATAGAAACTCCTAAACCCCAGGCAAGCCACCTCTTTGGAGTTCAGAGTTGGACAACAGTGTTTGGGGACCAGGAACACAGTCCAGGTGTGGGAGTAGGGGGGACAGGAACATGGCTAGAGAGATGGCCTTCTACAGTGGGCTCAGCCCCCTCATTGATCTTCAGCCAAGGACTACACAGCAGGAAATCAAACATAGATTCCGACACACATGTTAGACCCAGGTTTCCAGTACTCTGTCTCTGACGGGGCTGCAGAAGGCGCTAGAATAACATCCGCTTCTCCCAGGGCAGGAGCAACTGCTTGCTGCTCTCTTTGCTCAGCTGTGGTAAAAGATTTGACCACAAGCTTTACCAGCTCCTTCTTTTCCTGTCTTTGTTTTACAAATAGCTGTCCAAATTCTCAAATCAGAGGACCCTTTGAACCCTGGCTCTTAAAGGGGGGCGGCGGTGGTCACCAACTCCACAGGGGAGCTTGTTAGAAGGGCTGTGGGTCCCGCACTCCACCCTCCACACCCGCTCCCCACCTCACAGATCAATGGAATGATGACCAGGCAAACAAGTCCAGATGAACAAAATCTCGACATAATTCGAATGCACGTTACATTTTGAGAAGTGTGACTTTAAAAGACTGCGGTCAGGACGTCACTCTGGACTTCAGTCATGGATCCTTCACGCATATGGTCCTTGTGCTTGAAGCTAGGAGCAACCACTCAGTGTTGCTCTTGTTAGGAGCATGGGTTCTAATCCAGGATCTCCTACTTGCCAGCTAGAAAATCTGAAGCAAGTCACCCAGTCTCTCCAGGCCTCCACTGGCTCACTTGTAAAACCAAGAGAACAAAATCTACCTCCCAGAGTTATCAGAAGTGTCCATGAGAAGGCCCACAGAGCATTTCAGTGTTTACCTGGTATGTAGTGGGTCCTGAGTTGAGGTATATATTCAATAAATATGCATTGAGCACCGCCAGTGTCCGGGCTGTGTTCCAGGCTCTAGGGGTACAGCGCTGAACAGGACAGACAGGGTCCTGCTCTCATGGGGCTTACATTCAAGGGGTAAGACAGAAAAAAAAATTCCAACTTTCAGTAGTAAGAAGGACCCGGAAGAAAATGAATCCCATGAGATGGTCAGAGGAGTGGGAGTTGGCACCATTTGCAGGGGGTACAGCATGGTGAATCTGAGGAAATGACATTCAAGCCAAGACCCCAAATTGAGGAAGGAGACATTCACCTGAAGGTCTAGAGGCTGAGTGTTTTGGTTAGAGTCGCCAGGCAGAGGGGCAAAAGCCATGACCTGGGACCAGCTCAGTACAAGAAAGGAAGACACAGGACAGTCACACAGGCTGGAGTGTAGGTGTTATAAGGCGAGGCTGCAGAGATGGGTGGCTTCAGTTCTTGACAGAGATTGCTATCTCTCAGAGACCTCACCCTTTAGCTCTAGAACCATCCACTGGCTCTTTTCAGAAAGCCTTCTGTGTTCAAGCACAGAACAGAGGACAAAGGGCTGACTTGGAGATGAAGAGTGCTCCTTGTCCGAGTTTCCAGCTTCACAGGGGTTTACCTGAGTTCCTCGAGGAAAGCGAGGCACTTCAGGCCCAACACCAAGCGCTTTGGAGAGGACGGGAGACTATTCCAGGAAGAGAGCCCCTGACTGGAGGGAGTTGCTCTTTCCAGGGTGGGGTATATCTCCTACTGATTTCACAGAGAAGCCAATGGTGCTGGATGCTATGGAAAGCACACCCAGAGCAGCCAGCAAGACCTGATTCAGAGTTTTCACCAAATGTGGGATGTTAGCTGGGAGCTCCAAGCTTGCCTCCCCTGTGTCAGCCTGTGTCCGAGAAGCTTCAGACAAAGGGCGGAGGGTGGGGAGGACAAGTCGCTCGCTTCAGAGGCTTAAACTTCACCTGTGACATCACACCATCTTCTGGATCCAAAATCACATATTACCAAGAACTGATGCAGGCTCTTCGCATGACCCTGACAAGCCTGAGAGGCAGGGGAAGTCTCGCAGCCCTATTTTGCAAATGCTCAGAAAGATTGCATCCTGGAGGGGTTGTAAGAAGCAGGACTACAAAGCAGATTTTCTGGCCTCTGGCCAGCCATCGCTAACCGTGCATACCTGTTGCTCCCACAGAAGAATCTCTTTCTTCCCACCATCCCGGCCTCCCATGTGCCCCCTCCTTGTCATTGCTAACTGGGGTTTATCCTCTCCTTACGCTCTTCATTTTGTCCAAAGCATAATCTAGGAAAATCTCTGTAGTTTAAGAGCAGCTACTTAACCTCTTCCCATCCCCTTTGCCATGTAACCCAACATATTCTCAGCTTCTGGGAACTAGGAAGTGGGACATCACTTTCCTGGATTATTCAGTCTCCCACATGTAATCTTACCCTGAGCAGCCTTGTCTTAGTAACACCTTCATCCTATGGCAGATTCTAGACCACACTCTGATAAGCCACCACTATCCTCACCATCTGCACACCTCCAAACACTCAGCCAGGTGTTTCTAGTTTGGAGTGATTGAATCTTCAATAATCTCTATAGATTTTAGTGCCCCCTGGAGGGGCATGAATCCTTAATATTTAATTTTGTAAACTCTGTTTGCTCAATTCTTTTAAAAAGGGGGGGTATCTGGGTGACTCAGTGGGTTAAGCATCTGCTCTTGGTTTCAGGTCAGGTTCTCAGGGTCACAAGATTGAGCCCTGCATCTGGCTCTGTGCTGGGCATAGAGACTCCATAGTCTGCTTAGGATTCTCTCTCTCCCTCTGCCCTTTCTGTGCTTGTTCTCACTCTCTCTCTCTCCAAAAAACCAACAAAATAAAACAGACAGACTCCCCCATTGGAAAGAAGAACTCCATACCCAACCCCCGAAAGTGTTAAGATTTGGAGAAAATTAAGTCCCACTTTGCATGGTGCCCAGCCTTGCAAGATTCAGTTACAAGGGCAAGGAGCACTGAGGACATCTCTGCTGGAGAAGGGGGAGCCCTCCACAGTCTTAATTAGAGCGTGCATTCCTCTAACAACCTAGCTAGACACTGTTCATAGCTTCACAGTCTCCATACAGTGTGGTAGCATCTCCCCTCCGCCCAGTGGGGCCATTTGTTTTGAAGAACAACTCAAAAGCTGCACAAATGCATTTAGGTTGCTTTGCTAATTACATCACACTTACCTGAGTCACCATGGCGGGCTGAATCTAATTACAGTAAATGCATCTACACTGAGATTTCCACTCCAATCTGAGAGATGTTATGAAGATTTCAGACTTTGGCCAGGGCTGGGGGAAAGGATTGCCTATAATAGAGTCTGGTTACCCTGTTCTGTTAGTCTGGAATAACATAAACACAGGGCAGGGCTCTGGGTAGGATTCTGCCTGTACGGACTCTTGAAGGGGCCATAAGACCAGGGTACACTGTCCACATTGGATGGCTCCCTTTAGAGCTGTGTGAGAGAACACAGCTGTGTTCTCTCTCTGTGCTGAGAACACAAGAAGCCCAACTCTTCGGATGCCAAGGGAAAATTCAAGACTCTCACCTGCCTCTTTGATTTCACAAGCTTTTAAGTAAGCAGCAGCTTTGATCGAGAGATCTGGGTGATTGGTTTGGGGAAAAACCAAGGCAGATGAGGCCAGCTAGGGCCAGGCCAGTCTCTGTAGGATCCCAAACAGCCTAATGATTTGGTGCTACTTGAATTGAATAGTCTTTTATTTGTTTGATTTATTTAGTGGGTAGGGGGAGAAAAGAATATAATATTCTTCATTTACAGAGGTAAATTCATTGTATCTCCAATTGGCAACAATAAAATGTTCAAAAAATGTTGCCATTTACAAGAGTTTTTGTTTTCCTTATGACTTGGGCTATTAGTCCTCTGCTCTTCTGCTGCCCCACCGTTCTTCATGTGTAACACAGAATACATTGTCCAGTAACCATCTGTGTCTTTCCTTAGGCTGTGAGCCCCCTTCTATCAGGGGTCTTGTTCAGAGCTTGGTAAAGAATGGACCAGCCAAGCCACTTCGGGGAGTACTGATCTAATAAAAGACAGATCCATGGACTGAGTCTCAGAATATAATCTCTTTTGGCCTTATGACTTTAAATACTGTCTATAGGGAATGGTCTCCAATTGGTATCTCTTCCCCTGACCTGTCCACTGAGCAAGTTCATCCAACTGCCAGCTGGACTTGTACCAACTCAAGCCACACCACCATGTGTATCCTATCTAAAACAGAACTCTTGATCCCCTGTGCCTCCAAATCTGCTGCTGATCACCTTCCCGGCCAACTGTCCTTGTCTCAGCCAGTGGTATTAGAGGTACCCTGGACTCCTTTCTTTCTCACATCTTACACCTGACCATCAGCAAGGCCAGTGGGAACCATTACCAAGACGGAATGTGAAAAAGTTTTAGAATAATGGGAAAAGGAATTTACCATTTCTACAGATACACAAGCATAAATGCCTGTGTTTTCTTTTGCATGTAAGAGGCCAATAGCTGTGGTTGCCTTTAGGGAGAGAGATGGGACGGCTGGGATACAGAAATGGGAGGAGACGAGCTTTCCACCCGTCCTGCTCTGAGTTTTGAACCATGTGCATGCCTCACCTCTTAAGTAGCAGAACGATGAAGACAGTAGTCATTTTACCTTGTGATCTGACACTAGAGTGTGCAGTGCAGCAGGCTGGGTAGGGAGACGGGGATGAAACTGAATAAGGAAACTGATCTTGTGGAATTATGAACATTAGAGAGAATGTTCTTAACACTCAAGCAGAGTGCCTGGCCCGTTTTAGGTGTCCAATAAATGTGAGCTATTATTACCCACAGATTACATAACAGAATCACACATCATTTAGTGAGGTGGGAGGTTTGATTTTGCAGGTTTAACTAGGGTAGAGTGAATTCTCCAGTTACCCTTTCGTGTTGCACATCCAGATGGCGGTGTCTGGTGAGGGCCAGCTAGGAGTCCCAAGGGCCCGCACTGGGAGGTGAGAGCCGGAACTTGGCCTGGCGCCCTATTTCCTGGCCCCGCCTCGGCCCAGAGGACATCAGCCCCAGAACACACCTTTCCTCTGGGGCAAGTGGACCCTGCAGTAAACCTCTGCCCAGCTTGAACATTGCCCTGACTTGAAGGGGTGTGTGCTCCCGCCCCCTTGGACACAGCCAGTTGGATAAGGCGTGAACACCTGACCCAAACTGAGCCAATCAGATTTTCTTCTTTGTGAATGGAGACTTGAACCAAAGGAGAATCAGGTCATTGTCTCTCTGTGGCTAGTAGTGTGTCAGGTGGGTGTGTGAGCTGTGGGTTAGAGCAGCAGAAAAATCCAGTGCTCTGTACGACAGACGGTGGCCCATTCTGGTCCCTTCCAGAGGCAGAGGCACATGAGTGCTTTTGTGACTTTGAGCTCAGACATCTCTGGGTGATGTATGCCCCCTTGAACTCAAGTACACTTGGTTTCTGTTTTTTCTGTTTGTTTGGGCGGGAGTGGGTTGTAACTAAAACATGAAAACCAGTACAGGCATTGACAGCGATCAACCACAACCTCCCTCTGATGGTAGCAGAGTTACATGGGCTGAGCCCAATTAGCGGCTATGCTCTTGGAGACCAGCTCCAACACCTCTCCTGGAAGGCAAGCCCTGTGCAGGGAAAGGCAGTCTGTCTGGGGTAGTCTGGTCTGAAGGTGGGTGTGGAGAGTAGGGGAAGAAGAGAGCTAGACCTAAGGGGAATGGGCCCTGGGTGGGGTGTTGGTTTCCTAGAGCCGCCATAACCAAGTACCAAGAGGTGGGGGTTTGGGGCACGGGAATGAAAGTAATACAAGTTCACAGTCATGATTCTGGAGGTTAGAGGTCTGAAATCCGTGTCAGCAGAGCCACGTTCTTTTTGAGACTTGTCAGCTTCTGGTGGTGCCTGTCTCTTCTCTAGAGCTGCTTTCCTCACCTCTGCCACCACAAGGGAAGTGCCCTGTGTGTCTGTGTTCACCTGCCATTCCTATGCATATGACTGAGGCCACATTTCCTTTTCATAAGCACACCAGTCACTGGATGAGGGCCCACCTTAATGACCTTCATTCTACCTGTAAAGATCCCTCTTGCAAATGAGGTCACATTCAGAGGTGGGGGGAGGTTAGAACCTGAGCATGTCTTTTGGGGAGCACAGCTGGGCCCATAGCAGCTGCCCATGGAAGATCACCATGGCCACTCACTGTATGGGTTCCTGTCTATCCCGGAAAACAGAAACCACTTGGTGTTTAAAACAGAGAGGATAGGGACGCCTGGGTGGCTCAGTCAGTTAAGTGTCTGCTTTCGGCTCGGGTCATGATCCCAGGGTCCTGATCAAGCCCCATGTCGGACTCCCTGCTCAGTGGGGAGTCTGTCTGTCCCTCTCCCCCTCCCCATGCTTGTGCGCTCTCTCTGTCAAATAACCCTTAAAACACACACACACACACACACACACACACACACACAGGGATACAAGAGGCTGAACAGACAAACAAGAGACTGTGATCAACCTAGAGATTAGCAAAAGCAGAGAGCTCCTCGCACCTCTAAGGTGAGGGATGGAGTGAGGGTCTGTATTAGAGGAGACTGAGCCCTGGATCCCTCACTGAGTGGAAGCTAGAACATGGCAGCTCTCTCCTGAGGAAGCTGGCTCCAGAGAGAAGAGAGAAAGGGAAGAAATAGCTGGCCTTCCTACTTGTCCCATCTCTAATCTGCCACCAAGACCCTGTCACTGGCTGGGGAACAAGTAGACCCTGGAACCCACAGAGATGGCCCTTGCCACACAGAGAGAGGGAGAGAGTAGGAAGGGGAGGAGCGGAGCGGACGGCGAGCAGACCCTGCCCTGTTAACCTGAGCCTCACAAAAGCCTGTGAGCCTCGGAGCCTGAGCAGCTCATTCCAGCTCTGAGTGCCATCATCTCTTGGCTTTCCACATTGGCTTGTGGTAGGGGCACCAGTTCTTTTCTTCAGCTGTTCCAGCTTCCACACGAATTCCCTCTCCTCTGTCGGTACTGCCCCCGCAAGGAGACAACACTCTTAATAAAGCAACCAGTGGAGGGCGAACCCTTCAGTGAGGAAGAAGGCAGACCACCAACCACTGGGTCACCATCACTGTCTCCACTCTGTCCTCCTGCGCTTCGGGCTTTTTCCTCAGGTCCCAGACCGCATCTGCTCCACTCGCTCTGGTTCTGTAGCAGGCCATGAGACACCTGAACCATGCTTCCCCTGGCTAACTCCTTTTTTATCTTTGATGTCCCAACCCTATCATGACTCCTCAA
Source organism: Mustela erminea (assembly GCF_009829155.1). NCBI lineage: Eukaryota > Metazoa > Chordata > Mammalia > Carnivora > Mustelidae > Mustela > Mustela erminea. The sequence goes on along the minus strand of NC_045625.1, from coordinate 48,582,657 downwards.
GGAGGCCCTCTCCTTCCTTCAGACCAGCCTGGTGTGTCCCCTTGGCTGGGATAATTCCTCTTGCATAATCTTCATTCATTTTCTAATCGGGGGCCCTGGTGGTGTAGCCTAGTGAACTCTTCTGTATGGATGCTGTTCCGCTGTCTTCCTATGTCTTCCTTTCCACCGGGTTCTAGGCTCTATACTCCTTTGTTATGGGCGATTTTTCCAGAGAGGAAGTAGAAGCTGAATGAAGGCCCTGCTCTTCATGTAAAACACTAAACTCTGCAGGAGATGAAGGGAGAGCGCCATTCTTCCCATGTGGCTCTCTTTGAGAATGGCAGAGCGGATGAATGTTGGCAGTGGGGGAGCTTAGGGAAACCAGACAAGAGGGTAGCCAAGTGTGGTAGAATGGTTCCCTCATGCACATTGTCTAAGAAATTAGCCTTTTTAACCATTCTAAGCCCTCTATTGGCATGGCTTCAGTGAAGAATAGGACAAAACGATGTTAGGGGAGAGTCTAAAGTACAACATAGGACAACGATGCCCAGCGGCACCCTCCCACCCAAGGGTGGTGGAGGCCCTCTCTCTAGGTGATAGCCCGCATAGGGAGGGGTGGTCTATCTGCGACTACAGGCTGCCGTGTGGCCATGTCCCGGGAGCTGTGACTAGACCTCAGTGCCCACTCATGGCCTTCCCTGTTCTGGCCAAGGCTCAGGTGCCCAAGAGCGGCAGGAAAACAGAGGCGCAGTTCTGAGCTGCCTGCCGTCTTGAGCCTCTGAGTCTTTCGAAGGCCCGAGAGGCCATAGGGAATGCCTGCCTGCAGCAGCTCCCATGGACCTGGGACCAGAGGCCCCGCATTCTCAAAATCCTCCTAAAAACCCTGGGCTTTCAGGACAAACCTACAAGCTGGAATTTCCTGCTGCTCTGGCCAAATGAGAGCTTAGTCAGCTTTGAGTTCAAGAAAATAAACAGAAGTGTGTATTTTTACACACGAATCGTAGACTGAGGTTCATGGCCACTCAGTTGCACGTCTGACTTCCCCAGGTCCCTGGCAGCCAACACTGTCTGCCTCCCCTCACCGCCTACGCCTAGCAAGTGCTCCGGCAACATTGGCAGGCCCTGGTGAATGGGCAGCTGCAGCTGTCAAGTCTCGGGATGGCATCGCTCTACTTGCAGCAACCGTGGCCTGCGGGCATCAGCCCCAGGAGGGCTCAGCCCTGACTGCCCTCTAAACCCCACTGACACAGGAGGGGGCAACCCGGGCAGTCTCTGTCCAGGCAGGCATCCCCTCCGGGGTGAGGAACGCCTCCGAAGTTGCCTTGCATTCTCAGGGCTCTTGGCCCAGCCTCTGAATTTTCAAGTGCCCCAAGCTATTATGAGGGCCTTCTATGTTTATATTCCAAGCGGCTTGACTCTGTGCCTTGCAAAAATGCAAGTTGGAAAGTTAATTCATTCCTTTATGTCAAGGTAATTGCAATTTCCCCCTAATCCTCTCTTGTCAAAGACATTGCTACAATGCAGGGAGTTATCTTTTACAAGAGACACTTCAAGGTGATTTAATAACAACACCTGCTATGAGTCACATTTTTCCTGTAGTCTTCCACTCTCTGGCTTGGGAGAATAGGGTTTTAAGTACAGAAGAGAGAAGGCGTTTGGCTGAGTGGTGTAAGTGGGCTATGAGCCTAGCCAAAGACACACCTTCAAGAAAAGTGAAAACTCTTAATGAGCACCTGTGGTGACTAAGAGGCTAAAGGAATCTTCCAGAGCAATACTATTTTGGTTTTGTTTGCTTTAGGGCAACCTATATTCATCCCATGCTCCGAAGCTTAAGACACTTAGGAATTTGACAATTGTGGAGAAAGAGGAAATTTCATATGGAAATCAGTGATGGATGCCACAAATGTTTACGGAGCCCTTGCTACTCACTCCGAGCCCAGCACTGTATCCGAGGCTTGTCTGCTAGCGGCCATCGCTGAGCTGAGCATTTACTGGAGCAGCTCGCGAGTCCGCGCATGCTCACTTTCTCTGTCGCATTCCCCCGCCCCCCACCCCCACCACCGCCCTTTCTCTGAGTTGGAAAACTAGAAATTTATGTCACAGATACTCCTTTGGTTTTTTTGAACCCTACTGCCCCATAAAGGGAATCAGAGTGAGTTTTTCTCATCTAACCAAACTCAGTGTGCGGCGGGAAAACGTTCGCTTGTGCTTCACACTTTCTCATGCTTGTCACACACTCGATCAGACCGAGAGGCAAAGAGCACTGGCTGGACAGTGGCCGAGCTCCAGGAGATGTGGGTAGGAAAGGCCAGCAGGTGGCCCAACCTTGAAGACTGTTAGGCTCCAGAGGGGGTGAGGTCTTCTCCCACCCGCCATGCCTTGAGAAGTGTTAGCCTCGCCCTGAGAGAAAATCAGGCTGGAGAGGAGATCTGTGGGAACGGTCTTTGAAAAGCTTACCGTACTGTCTCCCTGAAAGACATACATCCACAAAACACATTTTTTTTTTAAGATTTTATTTATTTATTTGACAGAGAGAGATCACAAGTAGGCAGAGAGACAGGCAGAGAGAGAGGAGGAAGCAGGCTCCCTGCTGAGCAGAGAGCCTCATGTGGGGCTCCATCCCAGGACCCTGAGATCATGACCTGAGCCAAAGGCAGCGGCTTAACCCACTGAGCCACCCAGGCGCCCCCACAAAACACATTTTTAAAACCAAGACTAGCCAATTAAGACAAGAGGACAACTTTGCCAAGTGCCACTTACCCCCTCTTCCAGGTGGAATTTTCTGGGCATGCCAGCACTGGTATGGCTTGCCACAGGCAGATTCCCTACCCATACCCATAAAAACTCACACTGGCTACTCCTCATGGATTTCTTCATGTGTTTCTTTCAACTGGATTTCTAAAACAAGAAACAGTGCACCTGGCATGCAATGACAGGTTAACAGGATTGTCTTAACAGATACTGTGTATTTTCAGTTCAGACTTTCACCAGCCAGCATGTTCTCTGTACAGAAGAAAACTGACCCGTCAGAGCCATGAGAAGAGATGCCAACGTGCTGGAGAGCTGGGACCCAGACTGAAAGGGTCAAGTTTGCACCTTGATTAGAAAAAACAAAGCAAAACAAAATCCTGCTGTTCTTATCCATGTGTGATGTCATATTCTGAAAATGGTCATTTCAGGTATAAAATTACTTGGAGTTTGGCCACCTTGAACCCTCTGAAATGAAATCGGAGAGAAGTGAATTTAAATCTTTGGAGGCTTGAGCTGTAAAGTTAGAAAAACAAAAAGCAACAGCGCTGCCTCCGTGTTCACGATGATTTCTTCCCCCTGCCATTGGCTTGCCTTGGTTGGACTGAATCCTCAGTCATAAGAGACTCTAAACTACCAGCAAAGCACCCCTGTGTCCGGGAGTCATTCCAGGGAAAACAGAGCAGAACATTTGAACCTGGGATGCTTACTCAAGTCCCCCATGAGTCTGAGTGTCCAAGGCTCTCTGCATGAGGCCCTTGCAATCACCAGCCATGGTCCTTGGGGGGCGGTGGAAGTGGGGGTGGAGGAGCAACTCTCCACTCTTGCGTTCCACTCCCTTGCGGGTGACCTTTGAGCTAAGGATCCCACCTGAAATGCACAAACACTCCTCCTGTGATCTCAAGACCGGGACAAAAGCTTAAGCTGAAGGAACCATGTGGGTTTTTAAAGGCACAATTAAACCTCTAGGTGTGGGGCCCAGGCATGGGTGCAGCTGGGGCTGAGGACCACTGGTTTAGCATAGAACAGCTGCCTTTGTCACCCAAAGGAAATGAGTGAATAGTGTGCCCCATCTTCCAGACGAATAATGCATATAAGTGCTCTGATAAAGTGCTTTTGGTGTGTCCCTCAGGGATGGTGGCAGGACAGCTGGAGAATGATGGCCCGAGGTTGGGGACAGAGTACCATGAACTACTAGACATGGCATCCCGAAGCAGAAGCCAATGCCCCAGGTGAACAGGAATGGGAGAGCCAAAGCCAGATCTTTGCCATCAGATAGAAGTGTTGGACCCAAAAAGGGAGTCCAGAGAAGGAAAAAAGGAGGACCCAGAGGGGACGCTTTCAGAAGCCTGTGGTTTATATGACAGAAGGAAGCTGGATTCCATGCTGTACATCCCGTGGGACCACCACGGAAACAGACCTTTATCCCTGAGTGTTTCCGCCCTCAGCTCTTTGGCTGGTTAGTCTTCAGTAGCTTTAGTTTTGTTCTGGGTCAGAGAAGCAACTCAGGGGGTTGTAACCTTGAGTTCAGATCAACAAGCATTGGTATCCATTGACTGGATCTGTTCGCAGGATTTCAAAGCACTGGGTATTGAGGCAATACAGGGATAAACAATGGAAATCTAAACCACTCTGGGAAATCCAAGATGGTCCCTGAATCAGTTGGGGTTCTCCAGAGAAACAGAACCGGTAGGATATAGATCGACATATAAGAGATTTATTATGCGCTCTGGATAATGTGACTATGGAGGCTGAGCTCTGCCACGATATGCAGTCTACAAGCCAGAAAACCAGGAAAGCTGGTGGTATAATTCAGCCTGAATTAGAGAAGTGACGTATGTAGTCTTTTCAGAAACAAACGTCTTTTCAGAAAAATCTACTCCCAAATTCTGCCACCTTTTCATTCTAACAAACAAGAAACTGTCGAGTGTTTGGTCTGCTTGGATCTTTTTATTACAAGGAATGTTTTTTTTTTTTTTTTTAAATGTTAGTGTATCAGGAGAAATGGTGAGGATTGGATTCATTCCAGGCTCACTTCTATTTTCTCAGTGAACTTTGAATATATGCTGTCTCCTGATACTTGTAATTTAATCCTGATAATTAAAGGGGGAAGGGGGACCTTGCCACCATGCAGGAATATCTCCAGACTCTTTCATCCTGGAGTAAAAACACCAGGTCGTAATTCTGAGAAACTCCCCAGACTGAGGTGTGCCTCTGAGGTCTTCAGTACATTTTGTCTTGATCTCGGCCAAGTTCATGATCTGATTTTCACTGGCTGGGTCTGTTTCGTCTACCTCCTGTGAGGTCCTTTGGGGCTAAGTCTGCCTCTTCTACATATATCCAATGGGACACAGGGTAGGTACTCAAATGTGTGGCAAGAAATGAGTGAACAAATGAAGAATGCATTCCCCCAAAGCTAGCTGAGAGTAGTCTGGTTGGAGGACAAGAGGGAAAGTTCAGGGCTGTGGGTGCCCCGTGCGGAGGCAGGCTCCTGAGATTTATTGTGCGGCCTTATGCCTCCATCTGTCCCCCGTTGTGTTGCTGGTCAATATCAGTAGTTGTTGAATCACATTCATTTATACATTATTTAGTAGGGGCAATCAGTCAAAGTCTCCATGATCGTGGCCCGGCTTTTTCAACTTGCCTCTTATCTGTAAACACATTTCCTGAGCTGCTCTATCTTTTCATCTTGTCTGGGTGATCTATAGCAATACCCCAGAACCTGCCTATTTTCTCTTTAATCCCCTGATGGATTATAAATAGCCCATGTTCCACCTTCCCAAAGCTTTTGAAGGCAAATTTCTGCTTTCTGAATTACTATCAGCCTCTTGCTCCACACTCAGACCCCTTTAGGAGGCCACCCTCCGTCCCCAGGGCAGACACAAAGCCCTCTATGCGTCTCTGCCCTTGTGCTGAAGTAACACCATGGGCGAGAACCAGCGTCTGGATGGAGGCCTGGGATCACACGCCTTGCTCACGGCTTCAAACACTTTACAGAGGTGAATACAGAAGAGAAATCTAGCATAGAAGATAGGCAGGGGAGAATGCCAGCAAAAGAGAACGAGAAGGGATAGGAAATGGAGGGGGCAAGAAGCAGCGTGAAGGAAATTTGGGGGCACAGACAGGGGTTAATGAATAATGGGGTGGTGGTGAGAGCCGGGCTCATGCTCTCTCTGAGACCCTGCACACTTGCTAGCCCACCGAAGTGTGTCCAACCACCTCTGTAGTAGCCGCTGCCCTAAGAGACAAAAGTGGCCTGGGAAGAACTCAGCACTCTGATATCTTCCGATCCTTTTTATTTTACGCACAGAGAAAAGAACTCCATCGCTGGACTTCCCATGTTTCAGAGAAACTCCTTCATCCAGGCACGTAGTGGATCCTGGGACCCACTTTTCAAGGGCTCCCTTTAATGAACACTTTGGGTTGTTCACTTAGGACAGAAGTGAGCTGCCAAGACTCACCCCATCCTCTGCTTTTAAAATTCACTCACACTGCAGACCGGTATCCTCTCCTCCCAGGCTCCGGCGGCTGCCTCCCAGGCCAGGGGTTGAACCACCAGGTCGCCCTTCTCTGAGCTCACTTCTCCTGCGTATTCATTTTTAATTTCCAGTTACTGCCTAATCCATTAAAAAGCACTTATTCTAGCAAACCTCTTGAGCAAGCGCTAATCTGTTTCTCAGCATACACTCATTTTTACCTTCAGTTCAGCTTACTAAATTAAGCCGAATAGAGGAGGCTCACAGCCTCCTTCGCCACTGCCCCTTCTGCCTCTCTGTTCACGGGTCTCAGGCTGGCTGTCTCCTGCTTGCATGCCCTCAGAGTCAGCCTTGGTTCTTCTGAATAACTGTGGGGCTTAGCGGATGGGGTGGAACTTAATCCAATGTCTACAAAGCCATTGGCAGGAATGCACACAGGGCCATCTCAGCTTTCCGTGGGCATGTTCCAAGTGACTCCGGCAGCATCCTTAAACAGTTACCATTTTCAGCCACCAACCTCTGAGCAGCCAAGGCTTCTCTGCCATGAATGCCCCTTCCTACCTGTTTTAGGAAGTAACCCCCACTGGTATGGAATGAACACCCTTTAGAAGAAAAAGTCAGTTTCTTAAGATCCAGGGCCGTTCATCTGGAAGACAACGAACTTCGTGAATATGTTTCCAAAGACCTGATGTTTTGCGATCCGAGGCCCCTCGTGAACCAACATTTATGTGTTTCATGCAGATTTCCTTTGATTGTCTCATTGAATCCACCCCAAACTCCAGTGATTTTTTTTTAAAGATTTTATTTATTTATTTGACAGACAGAGATCACAAGTAGGCAGAGAGGCAGGCAGAGAGAGAGAGGAGGAAGCAGTCTCCCCACTGAGCAGAGAGCCTGATGCAGGGCTCGATCCCAGAACCTTGGGATCATGACCTGAGCTGAAGGCAGAGGCTTTAACCCACTGAGCCACCCAGGCGCCCCTCCGCAGTGATTTTTTAAAAGAGAAGTCAGGTGATGACACTCATCTGTCCAGAACTCTCCAGTGGCTTCCTGTCTCACTCAGAGGAAAAGCCACGTCCTCACTCTAAGCCATGGTCACTCTAAGCCATCCTTCCGTCTCTCCCGTCCACCTGTGCTGGTCTTCATGGTGCTCCTCTAGCCCCTTGTCACCTCACTTGTCCTTCTGACTGCCCCTGGTCTCTGTTCAAATGTCGTGGCCTCCGTGGACCTTCCTTGGCCATTAGATACCCAGCGCAGCCTACCTCCACCCTATCTTCCAGACCCTGCCTACATGTTCTCTATTCCAGTCCCGCCCACAGCCTCTTCTCTATTAACTTACTGTGCCCGCCCCCTCACTAGAAGGTACCTGCACAAGGCTGGGAGTTTGCTTTGTTCACTTCTGAATCCCCGCAGTCTAGAACAGGGTTCCCAATAAAACACGCTTGAGTAAATAGATGAATGGCAGTATTGCTATTATCTCCATTTTACAGTTGAAAAATGAGTTTAGGGTAATTTTATGAACTTCTCTGAGGTCACAAAAACCACTCTAGGGGAGAGCTACGCCAACTGTACTAAGGGTATACTGAGCCCTTCCCCTCCTTTCCATGTCCAAATGCCTTCGAGGGAGACATTTTTTCTAGGTTCATTCATTGGAAGGTGGTTTTGACCAAAAGAGGAAGCAGAGAGAAGACAATGAACAAGAAACCAGCGAGGGAGCTGGGTCTGGGTCTGCCGTGTGATCTCATACTACGTTCAAACTCACTTCTGAGTTCTCCTCTCCTTGATCTTTTCTTTCTTTCTTTTTTTTTTTTTTAAATTTTTTCTTATTTACTTAAATGATCCCTACACCCTACATGGGGCTCAAACTCACGACCCTGAGATCAACAGTTGCATGCTCTTCCAGCTGAGTCAGCCAGGCGCCCCTCTTCTCCTTGCTCTTGACATGGACCAAAGTCAATCATTCCTCACTTCACCAAAGTCAAGTGAAGAGAAGATCACATAAATTTTTTCAACAATTTGAGGTATTATTGGTTAGTTGCAAATATTTTGAAACCATTTACCAGATGGCATTTTTGTAGGAAGGGAAAGATTATATAAAATGAGACAAGCCCATCTCAGTATATGCTAGCATTTGTGATTTCCTACAGGGTGGACACTGTTCGTTATTCTCCCAGTGACCCATAGTAGACAAGCAATAGATGTTTAGTAACTCAATGCATGTTACTGGGAAAATTGAGTGTAAGAGCAGGTTTGGATTCTGGTCATCTTAGCGGACCTGCTAATGAGAGATTTGCCAGTTTGCCAATTTACCAATTTGACTGGGGGATGGAGAGCAAACCACATTTAAAAGAAACTCCCAATGCCAAAGGAAAGTTTGAAAAACAAAATCTGTCACTAGTAGAACGGAATCTCCTCATTAAGAGAGAGACACCCTGAGCAGAATCTTTCCCCTTAGTGCGATACAGGGACCACGTGGGGGTGGGATGAGCACTCAAACAGCCAAGTCAGGAGGTGGGTTGCTTTCCAGCCACAAGAAACATCCCAAAGGGAAAGGCAAAGTGGCCATGATTTACATACCAGAAAGCTGAGTTGGTGAAGTGTAAACAGGCAGTCTAAAGAGATCCTAGCCGACGCTTTCTAACACGTCTATCTTCTCTTCCTCCTTTCCCCTTGTGCAGGCTTCGGAGCTCTGCCACATTTTCCTTCAGGAGGATGGAGCTGCCCCAAGGAACAAAATTTCTTCCCCGGCTTCCTTGAGTCTTTCAGACGTTCTAGAATATCAGGAAGTGTCTCCAGGCACTCAGCGCTCTCAGGTCAAGAAACAATATTGCTCCTTGTCCAACTACCAAGCTCCATCTTAGAGGAAAGCTAGCTGTCCAAAGGAGGAATCATCCTGACATGTCCAGATTCTTCCTACTGATGCAGTAACAGAGGTAATTTCTCCCTCAGTGAAGGCTGGAGCTACCGACATGCTTCTCATCAACAGAATACAGAGCAAGTGACGGATGTCACTTCCACGACTGGTTTTAAAGAACTGGCTTCCCTTTGCTAGCACACACTCTCTCTGCTGGCTTTATCAAAGCCAACTGTCCGTTAGAGAAGCCCAGGCAGCAAGATAGTGAGGGCATCATCTGGCCACAAGCCAACAAGGAACTGAGGCCCTCAGTCCCACAGGCTGTGAGGCACTGTGAGTCCCCCTACAACCACTAAATGAATTAGAAAGCACATCACACCCAAGTGGAAACTTGGGCTGCTCATGGCCTTGCCAGCATCTTGACTGCAGCCTTTTGAGAGATCTGACCCAGAGGGTCCAGCTAGGCTATGTCAGGATTCCACAGAAACTGAAAAATACATGGTGTGTTAACCTGCTAAACACTGGGGTCATTTTGTTACACAGCAGTAGGTAACACAAGTGGGAGATGCATGTAGCAGAGGCTCACACTACGACGGTCAAGAGAGCACAGCAACTTGGAGCCATAGGCATGTAGGATGTATCCTCCATGGAGGACAGGAGTGTGGGACCATACTTCACAACGCAAAGCCGTCCATGCTCTTCCCACCCACCACAGCTGGCTATCTAGCCAGTGTCCGTCTAGTCGAAGACTCAAACGTCTTAGTCTGGCGAAAAGGACGGCCATCCTCTGGCCTCCGCCTCCTTCTCCAGTTTCATCTCCTGCCTTCCCCTCCCTGCACCCTCTTTGAATCACGCCAAGTTACATGTTCTTGTTCCAAAATCATTCTTTGTCTATGCCATTCCCCCTTCCCAGAATAACCTTTCTGTATGCTTGGTTCCATGCCTCCCTGGTACTCTGGAACTCCACGCAAATCCCTACACTTGCCTCTCCAATGACTCTCTCATCTCCCCACACCCCCTTGTCCTGCAACCTTTGAACTTCTATTCTAGCACCGTCTCTAGCTGTAAGCCCTCTACTGAGCCTCTTCTTCAACTTGGTACCTCCGAGGCTGTTCACAGGCTGGAAAATCACTTGGCATCAACAACTGATGAAAGAATAACCATAGGCTAGACCTGCCAGGACAACAAACAATTATTTATTGGTTTTATTCTATTTTATACCATGCTGTTGAAATAATAATAGGGCAGCTTACAATAAAAAAGACTGGTATTCAAGATCAGGGGCACACAAAATCAAACACCCGATTGGAAGATGAAAGGCAAGGCCTCCAAACTGCAGGCATATTTGCCACAGTGAAGGATTACGTTCCACTCCGCCCTTCGACAAACAAGAACGTTCCAAGAACTATTAATGTGCCTATACCTTGCACTTTGTTCCTGTTGAGAAATCCATTAAGAGAATGGCTTTCCCTGGATTTGTCACAATTCCGGTTCCCACCTACATATCCATTCTTTTCACCAATATTCCAATCACTTGAAAGAAAGGGGAGGGGACTGAAGAGTCAACATCTAATGTTCATGCCTTTCAAGAAATCTGCCTTCCTCCTCACTTGCTACCACTGAAATTGACAGGCTGAGCCAGGCTTAGATTGAGACATTGGTTTCACTCCTTGCGGGATCCTACCACCCTCCTCATAAAGAAATGCTTGGGGAAGAAGGTAGCTGTGACACTATGTTAGAGAAAGTGTCTTTCTTACGAGGTGCAGCCTAGCAGATGGAGATATTTGATGACTCTCTTAAAATACCTCTAATCAGTGGTGCCTTAGTATGAACAGCTTCCATTTTGAAGAAAGAGAAAATATTGATAACGTGGACAGTTCAGCAAAAATTTGTTTCCATGTAATAGTCTTATTTTCGTGAGGGATTTTCATGCAAGATTAGCAATGAGCCTTGGAGAAAAGGCTTTGAATCCTATAAAAGTAAATGACAGGGGTGCCTGGGTGGCTCACTCAGTTAAGCATCTGCCTTTGGCTCAGGTCATGATCCCAGGGTCCTGGGATGGAGCCCACTTCCTGCTCAGTGGGGGGTCTGCTTCTCCTTCTGCCTCTCCACCCACTTGTGCTCTCTTTCTCTTGCTTGTGCTCTTTCGCTCTCTCAAATAAATCTTAAAAAACAAAACAAAACTTAGAATGACTTAAAATAAAATCTTATTCACACTCACCATCACTTTGGGTCCACAGAAGAGAATACATCCAAAACCTGAGCCAAAATCTCTACAGGGTTGACTTATGACCTAAAGGAACACTCATGGGGACTCCTTGCAGGGCAAATGACTCTGAGTTTTTACAAACTGTGTGAGCACACGATCAATGGGTTGATGATTTAACTATCTAATGTGCTGAATATCACCTGTAAAGAGGACATGGTTGTCTCTGTACGAAAATTCTTGCACCTGAAAATCCAAACTGTGAGTCCTATGCAGGTTCACAAAGCTACTATACACCACCAAAGGCAGAAGGATAGATAATTTCGGGGAAACCATTTTTTGACCTTGGTTACTAAGCAGAGACATGAGGAAATAATGTATTCATAAACTAAGGGAGAATAAAGTTATCTTCTTATACCAGAATTGCTAACAAATTTGATTATATAAAAGAAACTTGAAACATTTATACTGGGTGCACGTTGGCAAAATCAGAACAGACTAAAGCCTTCAGTGGTAACATCTTGTCTCCATCAGGGAAATTTCGATTGGTGCATTCTTAAGTACTTCTGGGTTATTTTTATCCAGATGGATTTGCATCTGATTTGCTTCTTTCAATGCACAGCTCTTTAGAACACCCTCCCCCCTTTCTTACTGATAACACACACCTAACAGGGAACTACACATCCCTTCCCTGGCAGCTCTCAACCCACAGAAAGTCAGGACAATCACTCAGGAACCAAAGTATCCGGTGCTACTCGCAAATGCCCCATCCAAGCCACCCCAGGAGTACTGACCCCAAGAGCAAATCAGCCAAATGTCAGGACTGAGAGTGGGTTTGTGGGCTACACTCCTCCATGTACGTAAAGGCACGGCTTGAATTCATTTGCCTCGGGAATCTGAATGGCTATGTAGTGTCTCCTCATCTGGAACACATGTTGGACCCGCAGCATTTTAGGCCCAGGCCCCAGAGTCTGGGTCAGGAAGCCAGGGACTGAGATGGGGCCCAGGAATCTGGGTTCATAACAAGTCCCTAATTAGCATCCTGAACCCCTGGGAAGTAGAATTAAGATAGCTGGAAGTTCCAGAAGATGGAGACTAACCATCTGTTAGTCTCCTCCTAAACTGGCTGTGCATTAGGATCACCAGAGGAACTGTAACCACTGGGATTCCTGTCCCCCCCTGCTCTAGGCCTACTGACTCAACATTGCTGGCAGCAGGACCTGGGACTTTATTTTTTAGGTTCCCACCCCGGCTGCACATTAGAATAATCCGAGGGGCACTGAAAAATCCCCATATCCTTGGGGCACCTGGGGGGCTCAGTCGATCAGCGTCTGCCTTCAGCTCAGGTCATGATCCTGGGGCTCTGGGATCAAGCCCAGCATTGAGCTCCTTGCTCTGTAGGGAGCCTGCTTCTCCCTCTGCCTTCTGTTCCCCTGGCTTGTGCTCTCTGTCAAATAAATGAAATCTTAAAAACAAACAAATAAACAGAAAAACAATATTCAAGGCCCTGTGCAGAAAAATTGAATCAGGGACCTTGGTGATTCTCAAGAAACCAAACCAGAGCTCAGCGTCCAGAAACCATGGCATGCAATGGTGTACCATGGGGCTGAGGTCACTGGGCTTCATCTTTATTCAACAAACCAGAGCAGCAAGGAGAGACTATATACCGACCCTGTGACAGACATGGCAAGGCGGGTTCCTTTGTTCCCTCGGCACCCCAGACCGCTCGCTCCCTGTGCATTTGCTCTAAGTTGAACTATTTATTCAGGGCTATCCTTTAAAAAGCTTGTGAAACTCAGATCAGATTAAGTTTGCCATCAGCAATGGGAATGAGAAGGCTGAGAGCCCAGAAGGGCTGTTGAGTCTGCCTGCCAGTAAAGGATTTCCATATAGCTTCAAAGAAGTTCTAACCACATGATGACATTGTTGCTCCGGAGTCAGGAGTCTCTATCCCAGCAAAATGGAAAGGAGATCCTGTCGCCACAGCTGCTACGTTTTCACAAGCTCTTCAAGAGACTGGCTGGCACATGGTAGGCACTCAATAAATATCTGTTGAATGACTGACTGAATTTCCATCACCTCAGCGGAAACCTTAAATAACCTCCGAGGTACCTCGCTACGGAGTTTTCTCTGGTTTCTGAAAAAACTCCCCGCCATGGCCATCATCCCAGTATGACCCCATGAACAACTGGAACTAGTAGCAAAATTGCTTTAATGTTTCATGTGGGGCACAAAAGTTCTGTTGAGCGATGTAAGGAGGTTTTACTTAAATTTCCAAAATGCTGGGGATTTCAAGACTGGCATTTCCCCATCTGTGATAGGCACAATCATGGTCTCCCCAAGATAATGACACCCTAATCTCTCAAACCTGTGACTAGATTACCCTAAATGACAGATGGGCAGCTATGGTTATGGCTGGTTAGGGATTTTGAGATGAGGGAATTATTCTGGATTATCTGGGTGGTCCAAAGGTAATTACAAGACCCATCAAAGAATGATGGAGGATGGGGCGCCTGGGGGGCTCAGCGGGTTAAAGCCTCTGCCTTCAGCTCAGGTTGTGATCCCAGGGTCCTGGGATCAAGCCCCACATTGTGTTCTCTGGTCAGCAGAGAGCCTGCTTCCCTTTCCTTCTCTCTCTGCCTGCCTCTCCACGTGCTTGTGACCTCTGTCTGTCAAATAAATAAATAAAAATCTTAAAAAAAAAAAAGGATGGAGAAGACAGAAGTTCAGGGTCAGAGGGAAGTTTTAGGATGCCACACTGATGGTTTTGAAGGAGGAAGGGGCCACGAGCCAAGGAATGCAGGCAGCCTCTGCAAGCTAGAGAAGACAAATTAATTTCCCCCTCCCTCCACCCCAGAACCTCTAGAAGGAATGCATTCCTACTGACACTCTGATTTTAGCCCAGGGAGACCCATTTCAGAGTCCTGAACTCCAGAACTCTAAAAGAAAAAGATTTGTGTTGGTCTAAGTCACTAGTTTGTGGTAACTTGTTACAGGAGTAATAGGAAGATAATACACCATATCATTATTTAAGGGGAAAAATACAGGAACTAAGTATGACTATAGTAGCATTTCAACATAGCAAGTGCTGCACTGGGTCCCTGACAAAGTGATATGGCCAATAATACCCCATCGAAACTGTGGCATGCTTTTAAAAGAGCATGTTGCTGAAATAAGAGTTTCAGAGATCTGGGGTGCCTGGGTGGCTCAGTGGGTTAAGCCTCTGCCTTCGGCTCAGGTCATGATCTCAGGGTCCTGGGATAGAGTCCCGCATCGGGCTCTCTGCCTAGCAGGGAGCCTGCTTCCTCCTCTCTCTCTGCCTGCCACTCTGCCTACTTGTGATCTCTGTCAAATAAATAAATAAATTCTTTAAAAAAAAAAGTTTCGGAGATCTTTGTTGTAAATCAAATCCCAGGATGACAATGGCCACTTCTCCATGGCATGCATGCTTGTCTTAAAAAAAAAAAGTGTGGGGGCACTTGGGTGGCTCAGTGGGTTAAGCCTCTGCCTTCGGCACAGGTCATGATCCAGGGTCCTAGGATCGAGCCCCGAATTGGGCTCTCTGCTCAGTGGAGAGCCTGCTTCCCCTCTCTCTCTCTGCCTACTGCTCTACTTATTTGTGATCTCTCTCTGTCAAATAAATAAATAAAAATCTTAAAAAAAAAATGTGTATCATTCTAAAGGTCTATGTGGTAATAGATCAGAATGTCTGGCTAACCAAGGCCATAAACCTTCACTCAGCCCAGGTGAAATGGCCAACATGATCAAGCACTGGTCTCCCATCCAAACACCCCTCACCAAAATTGTAAGCCACAGTTGTGTAAGGTGAGGAATATGCTGTATAATGACCACCTTCAGAAGATGTTAGGAAGTCATGTTTGGAAGAGCATGCAGTCACCCTGTCCTTGCCTGACCCAGGACACTCGCTCACAGCATGGCTGTGCAGGATTGTAAGTTTGTAGCCATGAAAGGGGCTCCCAAGGGACTTGAACCTGTGACTTTGGGTTTGCCAACATTAGCACTAGCAACTGAACTCATCGGGTTGAAATGTGTTCAATTTGGTCTTCTGTGACCTCAGTCTGAGGCCAAAAAGAGACCTGAAAACTGGGATGTTTTACTTCTGTGTTCATGTCCTCCCCAAAGCTGAAAACAGCTTTAAAGGTGGCAGTTGGTCACATAGCTGATGACCTGCTAGGAGGTGTGAGTGAGGACGGCCAAGAACCATGGGTGTGAGGGTAAGGGGCACACTACAATAAGCCAACAATTAGGATAAAGACACTTGAGGCTGAATGGCAAACAGCACCAGGACAATCTCATGGGCTGACCAAATTCTCCATCAAGAGAATAGAAGGTTCTCATCAGACTCCACCAATAAAAGTCAAAGTCACTGCCATGTATTGAGCACATTACTAGAGGGCTGGCTCAGAGTGCTGGGTGCTCTATGAACCTCCAATTTTCATAAAAGCCTTCAAACAGAGGTACACTGTTCAGTCCATTTCCCAGATGAGAAAACTGAGGTTCAGGAAAGGTCAATTTACAGAGCTAGGAGTGGCAGATCTGGGATTCAAAGTCAAGCTTTTCTGTCTGATTTTTGTCACCATACTATGCATGACCTTGAGTAGCAGACAAAGACATGCTTTGGGGATAGAGGCAGTAGAGAATGACATCAATGTAAGGCAAGAGATTCATTCATTTATTCAACTTCTTTTGAGTGTGTGTCCTATTTGAGAAATTGTGCCCACCCAGACTGCAACCACTAAAATAGCAAAGGATATCGGGCAGTAGGACCTGGAGACAGAGTGAAGAGCAGCAGAATTTCAGAACATGTTCCACCAGTGAGAGAACCTGCCCACTGTCCAGCAATGGGCTGTTCCCCAGGGAACAGCAGCAGGCAGAGTGACTCAGTAGGTGACCACGAAGCGGGAGCAGCTCCGGCAGGGGGGTCTGTTACCCTGTGCAGAGAAACACAACCTCAACAGGCAGTAGGCTCTGGGAAGGGGACGCAGGACCCAATACAAAGAATGGGTCTTCCCTGCACATGGCGTAGAAAGAACCCATGGCTTATGCTGGGACAGTGTTGGGGAACTGAAGTATGGCCCAGGGACCCCTGCAACTACCAAGGCTCCTGAGCAACACTAAAAGCATCCTTTACAGTCTGGATCTTAAGGTCCTGCCTCTACCTTGAAAGAGATACACTCGTATCGCCATAAAAAGCCCAACCCAACCCTTTTATCATTATCATGCACGTACCTAAGTAACAAAGAATGGAAGGATGGATTTTCAGTTCAGCAGGTTCCAAAGTATGTTCTTTAAAAGTAGGGTGACCACATGTCCTGGCTTGCCAAAGACAGTCTTGGTTTGCTCACGTTGTCCTGGGATAATTATTAAGTGTCCCATTTCATTCTCAAAAATGGTCCAGTTTCGACAATAAGCTAAATGGACACCTAACCCAGAAAACCACTTCTGGGGATATTAATAGTTGTGCTGTCCTTCTCTGGACCTGTAAGGTCCCAAGTCGTGTTACAAACCCCAAAGAATGAAATATAGTATAAAAACTATTTTATCAAGGAACTTAAAAAGAAAACCTCTGTTATCTTGTGCAACACCTGTTGAGTGATATACAATTTGGGCAATAGTGCATTAAATAAAGTTGAACAAGTTTCGTTGTTGTCAGAACATAGGGCTTCCCCAGAGACTGAATACAGCAGACTGTCATGAACATACAATGAAGGGTCATTTGATGGGCAGCTTTGCCAAACTTAACACCTTCTTTTCATAACCTATCTTAAGAGATCGATATTTACAAAATGCACCCACATTTTTGCTCATCAAATAGGAGCACTTAGTATGTCTAGGAATTGTTCTAGGTCCTAGAGAGAGCCACCAGTGAACTAGAAAAAGTCCTTGTCCTCATGGGGCTTACATGCTACTGGGGGAGACAGGTAATAAATCTGTAAAATATTGTTATGTGAAAACTAATGATCTACCACCCAAGTGACCGAAAGTCAAAATAAAAACCACACCATCTGCCAATTCTGAGTATTCATGAAGCAACCTGTCTTCAGACATGAGTTAGCAATGATTCATGTCTGTCAAAAGCCAGGACCATGTTTTCTTAGTAGAAACAAGTCTCTTTAAACAAGTCTCCCCCTACCCTGGAACTGAGTGGACTCCTTGTATCATTCTCCTTAACATAAATGTGCCTGTGGGGAAGTCCATCTTCCATCAGCTACTGTTTGGGAACTATTTTCGTAATAGGTACCTTTAAGTTAATACTCCTTTGTGTTCTATCTAGAACTGAGGTGTTATTGAAAATAGCATCACTTTCAAAGGAGGTGTTTATAACTGCCAGGACCCAGGGAATAAGTCAGAACAAATGGAGAGTTACTCCATTCTATCCCACACATCCCACCCCCTAGGGCTGGGACGAGGGACAAGGAGGTGCTTTAAAAAAAAAAAAAAGAAAGAAAGAAAGAAAGAAAAACCATGCACACACAAAAAACTCCTACCCTTTGATTGATTCTGTGCAGAATGGAGACTCATATTTAAATGAATAAGCCAAGTTAAAACTTTCCCTCCTAGAACAAAGCAAAAGGAAAGCCTCTTTATGTTGCAGCAGCTATAGCTGCCACGGGCTGAGCCTGTCCCAAAGCTTCCCTCCACTGCTCAAAAACTAAGCCATCTTGCTGCATTTAGCACTTCTCACCAGACCACCCACCCAGACGCGGATACACAAACCACATGTGTGAGGAATGCTGTTCGGCTAGGAAATCAGTATCACTATTTCAACCTTATTACTTGCACAGACAGCCCTTTTAGTGCAACTCATTTGTTTTATCTTTTCAATAGCTTTGATTATTTTCTTTTAATGGCCTGGATTTATCCTTTTCTACCCTTTTGAAACTTCAGAACTCTTGGGCGGGGGCTGCATGGGGTGGAAGACATGATTACGAAGGGAAAATGAGCAAACAGCTTTGCCTTGACTCCCCCCCCCCACCGCCACCCCTCCCCGCTTCTTGGGGCCATCTCTTCCGTGCAGACTGCCCAGTGCTCTAAGTGATCATAAAAGGGGACCCAGCAGCCTTCCTACTCAGGTGGCAGACTATTTCTGTTGTTACTTAACAGTTATGGGGCTCAGTTATCATTACTGCAACGTCTTGTCATCTGTGCCATGTACTTCTCTCCCTTGCCCTTGGGAACCATATTGGTTACCCTCCTTTAATTAAGGGGGAAATGAAGACCAAAAGGCTGAGCAGACTGCCCAGGGCAAGTTAACAACTTCTGGAAGAGCCTGGAAATGCCGCTACAAAAGGGGACCACGTAAACAGGAAGGTGTGGATACTATTACCTGGCAGAGAGCACAGAAGCCCTGGAATGTGCTCAGGATTTTCTATTTGGGTGGCATCCGGGCAAGGACACCTATAAATACCCTCTCGTTGCTCCACTAATCAGAACAAACAAGTCCATTAGTTTGGCACACTTTGTCCCCGGATTACCAAGCAGACAGGTCTGGGCATCTGGCCTCGGTTCAACTGCCAACCTTTTCCAGGACCCCTTGCCTATCCAAACGGGAACACAATTCGGAGAGAGCTGGTGAACAAATGGACTGGGGCAAACGGTGGCTCAGCACACCTCGCGAGTGAGAGTGCTCGGGGACGGCATCCTGAGTTGTCTTCGGCACACCCAAGCTGCCTGTCTTGACTTTCTCTGCGCTGGGGGAAATGCAAGGCCATTATTTTCAAGTAACAAAATGAGCATCTAGGCTGAAACAAGGGAAGAGATGAGTCCAGTTTGAGCACTGTCCTTAGAAAGCTCCACTGCCAGCCCAGCCCATCTGGGACTGATTCTTCCACACCTAAAACCAGCTTTTAGTTGATACTGCACAAGGCAATCCGCTATCCTCTCCTCCATGGCTTCTCAGCCTGAAGATAAGGTGACCTTGTCAAACTTGCTGTTAAGTCTCTTTACTATTAACTAGAGCATTATATCCAACTGCTGGGGTATTTGCCAAACTGAAAGTATTCTATTCTCTTTGAAGTGCAGTTTCTCCTTCCTGTCTAATCAAGGTAGCATTTCTTGCTGCTAAAGTAAACGCAGAGCCTTTCACGGTCGGACTTTGTCCAGTGATAGTGCATTGTTTAATTTATGCACCAAACCTTCCAGAGAAACAGGGGGGAAGAGAAAAAATGCCACATATAAGGAACCTGGTTTATTCTAAGAATGGGCCCCACTGTTTCTTGCCCAGTCTCTGCAGAGCTTAAGAAAGGGCTGGTTTGAGGACACAGAAAATGCTGTTAGGCCCACGGGACTCAAAGATGAATGGGGGGGGGGGGCAGGACTGTGCCCTCAGCTGGTTCTGATCTATCCATTCAGTCTTCCTTGGGACCAGTGTCACTTCTTGAAAAAGGCCAAGGGCTTGTTTTCCCCCGTATGCAAAGTGGAAACCAAAATCTGGTCAGATGACTCTTTGACAATTAGTAAGACTATACATTGTGAAGAACATGGAGCCACAGTAGATTAAATATGAACTTAAGTAAAACACCTATTTCTGTCAATCTGTACTTATATTTCAACATGGGTTTTAGAGATGGGAAATACATCTTACGAATGCCTTGTAGTTCACATAATAGCATCTACACACACATACACAGTGTATCTTTCAACATAACTACACATACACACTCCATTAAAAAAGATACTGACAGATTTAGAAAACGTATTGGCCTTGCACTGTTCATCTCAAGAATACGTTTTTGCTTAATTTAGTTTTGCACCGCCCAGTAGCTCTGGCCACCGTGACGGATCTGTCAGCATTTCCATCATAACTCTATTTGCAGATACTGGAGTACAAGTGCCAAAATACATATTTACAGTTTACAGACCACGGTGGTTTTGTCTTCCTTTGAAATTGACTTCTTCAATGCATCTTTCCAAAGAATATCCAGGGATGGCAGTGCCTA
Source organism: Mustela erminea (assembly GCF_009829155.1). Lineage (NCBI taxonomy): Eukaryota > Metazoa > Chordata > Mammalia > Carnivora > Mustelidae > Mustela > Mustela erminea. Next base: position 48,562,434 of record NC_045625.1, on the reverse strand, counting down.
CACGATCAAAAGCATCATATGAAACAAATGGGGTCAAAGATGTAGACTTCCAGCCCAAGAGTAAACTAAACCATGGGTAAGGGACTCCGCGTTCTCTGCAGCTGGAGTTGTCTTTACAGCAGAGTCCCCAGTTGGCAGGCTCCCCTGCCACAGTCTGAAGCAACCTTAGAACAGGAGCATGTGCGTGTGTGTGCTGTACACAGTGTGAGAACACAAAACGCGAAAGGTGGGATGCCATGCACATACAGCAAACTATTCCAGAGCCGATCACTTTCAAAGTGCGATACATAACACAAGCCACCAAACGCGAATGCTGACCATTTCCAAAACACCGACCATCCAATTCTGTTACCTAGGCAGAGTTAAAACATTTAAGAGCAAGGTCTCTCTCAGAGAGACTGGCTAATCAATTTAAAAATATTTAGAACACTCTCTTAGGACTTATTTCTTTTAGAGTTTTGGTCCCCTGATCTGTAGTTTTTACACTTCTCCCTACTTTGACACTTCTCCCTACTTTCTGACATAATATGCAAGCACATACAGACACACCCTTTTGTCTGCATAAAGGGAGAGGGAGAAGTGGACATTTTTGTTCCTGACATAATTGCTCTATGTTAACTAACACGGAAGCATCTCCTCATACAGAACCAAACCAGAAGCCAGCCAATTTATAAGGGGGGAAAATGCTCTGTACATAGGTCTTTACTCCCTCAAAGTACAGGAGGAAAATGCAAAGAAAATTTCTCATATTTGGCTGGCTCAAACCATATTCACACTCACCCAATCGATTTTACTTGAAACCTATCTAAGAAATTAAACCCTGCCATTCTCCCTTTGTGCTTAAAAAGCCAAAGCCACCATCAGGATACACATGTGCCAAATATAATTTTTAACAGATTTCAATGGTGTTTATAAATGTGGCAGAACCGAGAGGGTTACTGGAAGAGAAGTGTAACTATTTGAAATCAATTGAAAGGGGATTTATTATTTCCACGTTTAAAGATTCGATAAGAGTAAGAATACAACTTGCAAAAAAATCAACAATGTGACCCTCACTCTCTTGAAATTTTGTGGAAAACTCATTCTGCTCTCTCCATGAGGATTAGAGGATGGGGAGTTTCCTTGAATTTTGTTACTGATTTACAAACTTCCATTCTGACGATATTCTGAAGACATCTGCTTTATTGCCTAAATTTTAGGTCTAGAGTTTACCACTGCAATAGCTTCCCTTCTTGTTGTCCATTTTTGTTTGGTTGCTTATGTTGCCTAGTTGCCTGGTAAGTGGTCAGAGGAAGGAGAAAAATCTTCACACTGTCAGATCATTTTACCACACAACTTAGTTACAAAAATAAAAATGGCCCAAACTACATATATACATTTCTAGATACACTACACAGATATTTTAGTTAAACCACATCCATTTCTGGCTTAATGAGCATATGTGGATTAGCAGTTAGAAATGTTTAAAGATTATTAAATTTTGCAAACAATTCATGTAAGCATCGCCCTCCCCGTTCATCCGCAAGTTAAAAATGAAACCAAACACAACTAAAACCACACCTAAAACCACACACTTCAGTCACCTAATATCCAAAATGACTCCAAAAGTTTCTCTGGAGTTAAACATTGAGCAGGGGACACACAACAAATGCTTCAAGGACTGTTCATGCCAGCCATCAAGAATCGTAACATTACCAAAAAAGTACACTTGTCCTTGGGGAGGACGCTTCACAAGTAATTTACAAGGAGCATGGCTGTATTATAATTTTTTTTTAAAGGAAAAAAATAGTGTCTTTGGATAGAAAGAAACAATGTAAAAAAAAAAAATCCCCTTTTTAAAATGCAGAAAATAACTTCATTATCAATCTGCATTTACATTACTGCCCAAAAGAATGGGTCTGGAAAGACCATTTTCTGTACAGACACTAGTTAATCTCTGTATGAAAAGACAGCATCTGGCACGGGAATAAACAAGGGAGAGCCTAGAGACTGGTCTATTCGCACACATTGAGGCTTTCTTAAGGCTGATCCAGTGAATGAACCTTTGGATCCAGAAGTATTTCTTCATTTTCCTTCTTTTCGGTTGAGTTCCTAGCAAAAACTTGGAAGATGAGCTGTTCTCACTTGGCATATCTCCACTTACGGAGAGGATGGAATAAAGACACCAAAAGAACTTTGGGTTTTTTTTTTTTCTTTTAAAAATAATTCGCTTTCTTTTGCATGCCACAGGACAGATTTCTAGTTTTAAAACAGGGTACATCAAGAACAAAAATAACCCCCCCCACCCAAACCATCTTTATTTTCACCAATATAAGAAATCCTTCTGGAAACATAAGCAAGTGACTAAACAGGCTCGAACCACTGAATCTACAAGTTAATACATGATCTGTTATGGCAGAATAACCAAGGATTTTCCCCCAAAGAAAGATTTTAATTTTCCAAATATAAAAGAGTCTACGAGGATCATACGTGAACAAAAATCTCTTATTCCAGGTTTTATGGTAAAGATGGACAACACACTGGCAGCTGAAGAAAGCTGAAACTCTTACTAATAAATAGATCCAAATTAATAATTTCTACAACATTTCTTTAGAAAACAGAACCAGAATTCTTTTTTTTTTTTTTTAAACGATGATCCTGTGGAATGCCTTTACTTCCGTCTTTCTCTAGTATTAGAAACAGTAAAACAGACACAAGGATGTTGATTGACAGCTCAACAATGCTGGATGCAGGACGTTTACAGGTACACTTGTTTAAAAGTCCTACAGGTTTATTGACTAAGGCTAGACAACAACTCATATGATCCTATTTGGTGCATTTCCTACCATGGTCCAAGATCATTATATGGATACAGCCAAGAGCTGGGCCCCAACTTTCAGGAGAAAGACCACAAAGAAGAAAATCAGGGTGGCAATTTGGTCCCCCCAGTTGATTATTTGTGTCCTGGAACTGGAAAAACAAAAGGTGGCAAATACAGACTGCAACGAGTAAAAGGACTTGGAAAAGTTGGCGGAGAGTGGCACGGTATACGAGTAAGGTCACTGGGCTTGGGATGGCAAGGGCGCTGCACTGAAAGAGCATCCGTGGGACCAAGTACTTATAATGTCTTGTGGTGTCATTCCCTCAACGACTTTAGAATATCTGTATGCGATAATAAATAGATCAGTTATGTAATAAGGCAGTGTGTTGAATATGCATTCGTCCTGTGGAATGAACCACCACAGAGAGAGAGACAAGGATACCATACACATTCTTGAAAGTTTTCTTGTGTTGTGTTTGATTTGTTTGTTTTCAAGGCTATCCAGGCTAACTCTTCCCGGGGATTTCCTTGGAGAGAAGAGTGGTCCGCTGAGGCTGGTTTGCTTAACCTCTCCTTTATCAAGAGATGATGACTGGCTTTAAAGAAAAATAAAGCTGAAGGTTGTTTGATTTTTATTTTTTTCCCTTTTGGTTGCATCATTCTGAGTGTTTTCATATAAACAAACAAAAAAAAAATCACAACCAAAAAAAAAACCAACAATAGTTTTTGATGCATCCAGTTGTTGTATCCTCAGGAAGTTCCAGATGTTTCCAGGTAACTCTGTAGTTTACGGACTGTGGTTTTGTCCAACGAGCAAAGGTCAAAATCAAATGTCGTGTTTGTGATATGAAAGTGTCCAGTTTCTTCTATAAGGTTCACGATCTAAGGAAGTAGAGAAGAGAAAGATTGGGCAATGAGCAATGGACATCACAAGGCAGAGAGAGAGGTGGATGGTATCAGATATGGAACCAAGAGACTAATATTCTCCTTTCTAGTAAGAGGATCCTATGCTACGGATGGCATGGAACCATCCTTTAGCCAATCTGGTAAGCCAAAGGACTATTAACCCTTTGAAATTCTTAATCAAAGAGATTTCCTGTTCTCCTCATTCACAGCCTTTAAACTGATTCCTCCTTTCAAGCCATCAATAGATTATTTTACTGTCAGGGTGGTTAGGGGGAGATACAATTTCAAAACCCTTTTAAAAAATACTCAATGGGTAGCGACTTTGCTTATTAAACATAAGGAAATTCCATCCTAGAGATAGCAGCATTCCTTATAAAATGAAGTACAAACACACACACACACACACACACACACACACACACGTAATAATGATCCTTTTTTCTTTCTGACTATGTTACTGAAAACTCAGAAAGCATAAAACCCACAAAGGGAAAAAGAGAAGCCATCTATAATCCCACCCCCTGAAGACCATGGGTAGTAACTGGAAGGGGCCGGAACTGTTTCACTGCTTGATTTGGGTGCTGGTTACAAAAGATGTGTTCACTGTTAAAATTCAGCTTGCCATACCTTTATTTTACCTCAATAAAATGAATAAAAACCTCTCTTTATTACTTACAATCATGTTCCGTTTATTCCCTTGGATATTTGGGGGTAACAAGTATTATCTATAATAAGAAAAACCCTTTCTCTCCTCATGTGGAATAGTCCTGCCCCATTTCTTACTGTATGGGCTCCAACTTTCAGACACAAAAGTGGTGGCAGAGGTACTGCTATGGTCTTGCCTTTTGAGAGGGTACTTCTTCAGGTTCAATGTTAAGAACGATGTCGGTCACTGGTCTGAATCCTCCATCATGTCATGTGTTGTTTTTATTCTAATTTTACTCATAATTTTATCAGAAATGGACGCTATGCTGAGGTAGCATGGACTCGAGGTATGTATGTTGTGGGTAAATTGGGATGGAGGGGGTAATTTTACCAAGCTTTGTGGGAGAGAGAAAAAAAAAAAGGATCAGGATGAAAGAAAAAAAATTTGCAGAGAGAAAATGGGCAAGCTCCATTCATTTGTTAGTTGTCTGTTATGCCCCTCTTATCACTTCTCATTCTCTTTAGTTCACCTTAAAAAAGAACAATTTTAATTATTTGGCCTATTATTCAGTGGAGTTTCAGATTACCCAATTTCAGGTGGAAAACAGCAGAAAGGAAACCTTTGAACCTCTATTAGTTTTCTTTAAAAAATGGTAAATTTGTGAACTATTCCCTATGGGTCAATGGCTCTCAACAGCAACTGTGCTCCCCATTCCTGACATACCTGACTTCCCCAGAAGAATAAAAGACATACTGAACCCCAACCCAAGTAACCATCCAGCTCCAGACTGAGCTATTATTACCTTATTCAATGTCTGGAACTCTTTTTTTTACAGATTAACTATGGGTTCATAATAAAACAAGTTACTCTCACTGTGAAATACTGACCGATATAGCAAAATGCCTACCTACTATCCTTTTATCCTTCCTCCCTCACCTTTTTTTGGTTTGTTTTCTTTTTACTAATAGAAGCTTGATTTTTTCAGGAAGTAGCCATAAGCCCAACTGAAATGCCTGCCTCCCCAGACCCACTCACAGCATTTGGCAGATACTGCTACCTACAATCTATTTGTCAGAAGTCACTGGGATTTCAGGACTGTTTTTGAAAAGGTTATAAACCCTGAGTATGTGTCTTCTGGCCTCTGTCCCCCCTTGCCATCTGGAATAAAGATGGAAGCCATCTTCCCCCTCAAGAGGATGAATGCAAGATGGGAGAGAGATGGCAGATCAGGAGCCTGCATCCTCGTGACCTCTTACTTTAAACCACTGCATCCAAGCTTCTAACTCTAGCTCATGAGTCAAGAGATGACCAGAAAGGGTGTGCTGCATTATGGTTAAAGTACTACATTCACATAAGAACTTATCAAGCAACAGCTCATTAACACTAAGAGATCTAAAATGGACACTCGTTTGTTTTATTAGTTACCAGTTACCGAGCTCTGGATAAGTAACCCCCACAAGAAAACTTTTCCCAAGGCTATCAAATAATTCAACTGATGCTAAAGACATACTAACAGCAGTTTCCAGAATAAATTATGTTTTTCTGGGATACCGTAAAGAAATACTATACGGTGAGTGAAAATGTGTCATTTTCAGGACAAAAAGAGCTAGGCTTTCAGTGTACCCAGTGAAGGCAAATAACAATGATCCCAGAGTGTGACCTCTCTCCCCAGTGAGCTGGCCGGGAGGGAAGTGCCCAGGTGTCCAGAACCGAGTCCCAAATTTCGTGTATCAGTTCTGACTCGGCTCACTATCTGAAAGGCACCGCATGGAACACAATAACCTGAGCCATTTCTTCTTGACCTACCAAATAGGTCTTTGTTTGTTTGTGGCTGGGGGTGGGTGCCACCTGTGGAGGAGGGAGGCCTGTCATCAGAGCACTGGAAACCTACTGGGCAGTCCCATGCACTTGAGACACCCTGTTTCCTAGAGGGCAGGTGGGTTTATTTGCTTTAAAATCAAGTGGCTTGATTGATTGATTGATAGAACAACTCCTGTTCTATTACATGGGGTTGTACAGAGGATCAAATAAGGTAATAGGATAAATAAAGCTTCTTTATAAACTGAATTGCTACACAGATCAGGGCAACATGATTATGATTACCATATAAATATAAACGTATCCTTAATGATCTGGGAGGTAAATGTACAGCACAAGACTACCAGACCCAGCGCGTCCTCCGCCTCCCCTCACTGACTGTTAGCCATTCCGTTAGCACTAAAACAAATGAAGCAGGGAAAATGCCAGGAGCTAAAACTCAGAAAAGGCCTACTTGAATTAAAAAAAAAAAAATAGTTATCATGAAAGTTGCAGGGGTAAGGGAAGAGAGCAGGGAGGGCAGGAGAGGAAGGAGAGGAGTAGTATCACAATGCATGGGAGCGGGTAAAGGATAGTCCCAGGTTCTCCCCTTGAAATGGTAACTCAGTCCTTTAAGAAGATAGTTTTCTGTGACTCACTATAGCTACTAATTACTTAACAATATGGAGAAAGCAGAGCAATAAAAATACCTTGTAGAGAAAGCCACTTGATTTTAAAGCAAATAAACCCACCTGCCCTCTGGGAAACAGGGTGTCTCAAGTGCATGGGACTGCCCAGTAGGTTTCCAGTGCTCTGATGACAGGCCTCCTCCCTCCTCCACAGGTGGCACCCACCCCCAGCCACAAACAAAGAAATGAAGGGGATCCAATCAAACTCACTAAATGAGCCCCACATTTTTGAAGAGCTTGTAAGAATACATCAAGGTAGATGCAGAGGCAGCCTTAAAGTAGCAGTTAACAGTAGTGGCAGCAGTCGGGGCATTCGGGATGGTTTGCCAAAGGGAACGACATTAACGACTCAAATTACTAGAGCATGTACCCATGTCCCCAATTAAGTAGAGACTTCATAAAAAAAATAAATGCGCATTCTGAGAGAACATCAGAAACAGCATTCATATGCCTTATTCCAATGACACAAGCCCTAAAGCCTAGAAACACCCCACGGGTCCCCTAAGGATGCCTCTCTGCCTGGCCACAGGAATGGCCTTGCACTGCTGATGGGGTGGGGCTTGGCTCCACCTTGCCGTGGTCAGCCCACGTCACCCTCCATGATGTGAGAAGGACTACTCTAACACCACCCCCGACCCGGCATTTTCCATCTCCCTGAAGACGATTTTAAAAGTAGAGAAGCAGCCAAACTATGGAAAGAACCTGTATGTCCATCAACAGATGAATGGATAAAGAAGATGTGGTATATATACACAATGGAATACTATGCAGCCATCAAAAGAAATGAATCTTGCCATTTGCGATGACATGGATGGAACTAGAGGGTATTATGCTTAGTGAAATAAGTCAATCGGAGAAAGACAATTATCATATGATCTTCCTGATATGTGGAATTTGAGAGACAACATGGGGGGTTTTGGGGGTAGGAAAGGAATAAATGAAACAAGATGGGATTGGGAGGGAGGCAACCCGTACGAGACTCTTAATCTCACGAAACAAACTGAGGGTTGCTGGGGCAGGGGGTGGTAGGGAGAGGGGGGTGGGGTTATGGACACTGGGGAGGGTATGTGCTGTGGTGAGTGCTGTGAAGTGTGTAAACCTGGCGATTCACAGACCTGTACCCTTGGGGCTAATAATACAGTATATGTTAATTAAAAAATTAAAAAAAAAATAAAAGTAGAGAAGCTGTTATCTAAGTTGTTAGCGTGTCTTCTAAGGAAGCCCCGGTTCTCCTCAGGGTTTTTGCTGCACCCTAAGAGGCCAAACTCAGACTCAGAGCTCAATCGCTGGGGGAGGTTAGAAGGGCTCCATCTTCCTTTCCAAACAATTGTGGAATGCATGGTTTGACGAAAAATCAAATTATTAGTCATCCTAGGTACTCCGATCTCGGGGTTTGACTGTATCCCCTATACTCTATTTTTACCTTAAGGGAAGGTGGCTTAAGAACACAGGCTCTCCTGATCCAGGACTTTCTGCTCATTAAGCTAGATGCTGGGTGCCAACACGACTCATCCCCAGAGTAAAACAAAAGCATTAAGCACTTTTTGTGAGCCAAATAAAATTGTCAGACCCGAGTTTTTGATGGGATGGGTTTAATACTATAAGATCTCAGATGTGATCCTGGCCTCCCCAGAAACTTCGTCGCAGGGGCTCAGGTCCACGTGGCGGAGAATACGTGGACTTTGCGGGATGCATTCCACGAGATGGGCAGCTCTTGAGGTGGAGAATAACATTAGTCCTCAACAGTGCTATGTTTTACAATAGGAATTAATTAAGCAGTAAACCGTGACAGGGCATGCATCATGGTATCATAATCACAAGCCTCAGCTGCATTACAAGGCAAAAGGCCAAAGACTGAGAGCTTTCAACCGGCCTGGGAATGCAATTAGGCCGAAACGCTGTGTGTCCTGGAGTGCCTTGATGCCAGGCTAAAAATTCAGAGCCATCACTCTCTCCCTCTAGGACACTAAAGTAATCCACTTGGCTAGTATTCTCGAGTAAGCCACCTTCCCTCACGATTCTTTCAAAGGTCAAATTAAAGGACAATGGGAAATCAGGAATACCAATGGCACCCCAAGGCAAGGCCCCACCGAAGGCCTGCTTCCTCCACGCATGCGCTGGGCTTGCTTTGTGAAGGTGTCCCAGCCCTGCCCAGACATCTGTCTCACTCTCCTGCGAGACTCACTGTTTGGGCCCGGCTTGTGCATTAAATAGCTTTATTGGACAATTACTCCACAGTGGTTCAGAGCTGGTGCTTAAAAAGGGATAGAAAGGGATGGGAATATCAGCTAATAGATTTACCATCACCGTTCAGTCAATTAACCCCACGTAATTGGTAAATGGCAGCCTGAACAACTTTCAGTTCTACAAAAGAACACTGAGGAAAGATACGAGCAGAGGACTAGAATAATGCTGAGGTAAACCACTCCAACCCTGCTCCCCTGCTCATACTCCCTTATAAACGGAAATGCAAGAAATGCAACTCCTCCCACTTAAGAATCATAGGTCTGTAATAGTTTCATTCAAATCTGAAACTCTAGAAGGGTTAAAAAAAAAACCCCACAAAACTTATCAGAAAAATCAGGGAACTTGGCAGGTTTGAGAGTGCATATTTATAGATTTCAGCAAAAAATGTACACAGAATATAAATGTGACCATCAGCCATTAAACATTAAAAAAAAAAAATAACCCACACACAGCTGGGGTAGATTAAGTACTACTTCAAGTCATTTGAAAGTAGTAATAAAACTAAATTCCAACAGTGAACTAATCTACAAACCCACCCTGGAATTTAGAATGCAACCTCCTCTTTGGGTGTTAAAGAAAAGGTATTTATCAGTAGCCACTGTTAATGCAGCAGACACGTGTACTATAACTACAGTAAAATTAAAAAGCACCCTTATCTTCGCAAAACATCGAATTGTACTAATAGAAGTTTCCCCACTCCACAAGCATTTCACAGTTGAGTTCATAATAATAGATGTATGTTGTACAAGATAAGAGAAATGAGGAAAATATTTCTTTCCCTTAAAAGAGCACTGGCAAAAGGTTACTCCATTGAATCACGAATGTTTACAACACTTGACTGAAATTCTTATCACTGTTTTCTCATGAAACTAGAAGCCTGGCCCCTGAGGCTTTGTGTTCCCATTCTGCCTCTCACTCAGCCCACAGGCCAGGGTGGGCCAGAGGAGAAACCCCTGCATTCTGGCCTCATCACCTCCACAAGTGCCCGGTTTCCCCCCACCTGCAACAGCAGCAGGGAGATCCTCTGTGCCAAGCTCCAGAGCTGACTTCCGGGTAGCCTCAGCAAGGAACATTCCCTGCTCCCTGAAATACTTCTGTAGGTGGCACCAGCCCAGTGCTAACAGCACTGGGCTGGTGTGACCTCCAGGGGCTAGGATGCCACCCCAGGATGCAGCAGGCCTCGCAGCATCTAGAAAGGCCTGTGCTAAAAAGCATTTCTCACCTGCTGCAGAATGTGTCTCTCCCTCAGCGTCATTAACCTTCTGTGAAGCTCGACCAGTTCGTCTAGGTAGGCCTGTAAGGGTAGTCACCAAAAGAACAAGCACTTTAGGAAGCAATCCCAAAATAACACAACAGAGAGACAGGAACAGACAAGCAGCTTCTGGAGGTTCCCCATTCTACCTCCCTTGCCTACGCTGTGTGGACTCGGTACCCAAGGCTCCCACAGACAGAGTCTCTCTGGACCAACTGTTATCCCTACAAAGCCAGCTTTTTTTATGAAGGGCAAATTCTTTTTTTTTTTTTTTTTTTTAAGATTTTTTTTTATTTATTTGACAGAGATCACAAGTAGGCAGAGAGGCAGGCAGAGAGAGTGAGAGGGAAGCAGGCTCCCTGCTGAGCAGAGAGCCCGATGCAGGACTCGATCCCAGGACCCTGAGATCATGACCTGAGCCGAAGGCAGCGGCTTAACCCACTGAGCCACCCAGGTGCCCCTGAAGGGCAAATTCAAGGGAGCAGACCCACCCTTTTCCAGTAACACCAGGGAGAGAGGGTACTCAATGGTAAATTCTGAGCTTAAACATATTAGCACAGGCTTTTTTTTTTTTTTTAATACTTCCATCTCAGAAGATTTAAAACTAAGAGAACAGTCTAAATTTGAACATGGAAGTATAAATGCACGTAACCAAGGACAAATTCTTTAAAAATAAATAAATAAATAAAGGAGGTTTCCCAGTCATACCTAACAACATCGCCAGTAAACACCAAGTGACAGAAGAGAGTATCTTATGAAAAACAGAGATGATTATCCAAATTAGCATCTGGTTTGTCAAAAGCTCCCCTGAAGGGGCCGAAGCACACCTCTCTTCCCATATGCTCAGATTCCGGAATCTTTTAAAGTAACTGCATGGGCTTTCCTAGCGCTGTTGGCCATGAAGGCAAAGGAAAGAAAGGTTTGTGAAGCTTTAGTCAGGCCTGCCTTGATCCTGCAAAGCATGTTATGACCCTGCCCACAACGGGAGACTAACCCCCGACATGTCTTGAAGTCATATCTTAAATGCACGATGAACACTTGGAAAGCACACTAAACGAGGATCAGGTGTCCCGCTCACTTATGGCTGCAATTCCTCAATCCTCTACCGTGGTGTTCTTACCTCCCAGTTCAATGCGCCCAAAACCCCTTGGCAATGCAGGGCATCATGGAAAACAGTAGCATGAGGACCCAGTATCACACTGAAGATATAAGCGAGATGTGGAAAACAAACAAACACCAAAGCACCAAGAAGAAGTGCCCATCATTTGGGGGTGTGGGACACTTCCAATGAAGACATGGAAGGGGAGCCGGCAAGGACTAGTCAAGGAATACACCAAGGGAAGCTGGTCAGTGCTACTGCACACCCAGGAACATCCTGGAAACCTACCTTGTCACATTCACCATTCTTTATTTGCTTATCTGATTTGCTTTGCTTTATTGGACTTTTCACTTCAAGAATCTAGGGATCGAAGAGAACACAGGTAAATTTGATTTAGGCACTTCGTAGCAAGCCCCCCACCCCGCAAACAAAGGCACAGAGGCATGAAATGTCACACAGTAATATCACTTTCCAAAGAGCACTTCTCCTCTCTACATTTTTTTCTTCTCTTCTAATCTCACTCTTTCTTGGAAAATAAAGGACTTCTATCTGAAATGCTGAGTCAGGGCAACAGACTTTAAAAAAAGGAAAAAAAGTTGATGATAAGGAAATTGATCTAAGCTTCCAAGGTTTTTTTGTGACAACACTTTCACACATATGCACAGCAGCTGAGTTATACTGGATTCTAGTCCCCTCTGGCAAGGATTTTTTTCGTACTCATTCTGCTGTTTCAGCATGACTACCGGTGCTCAGCATGCTGGGGATGATAAAACAAACACTCAAATGCCCTTTTTAGTACCTGACTTTCAGATTCTTAAAATTACTCCTACCCACTAAATGGATGCAGCTTTGGAAATGAAGATGGCCATCGGTTACATGGGTCGCTCCCAACGTGGGATCCTCCCACACAAGAAATAGAGAGGGCAGAACTATTTTCTGCAGTTCAAGAAACGATGTGTTTACTCATGATAAAATACCAAGTGTCTGCCCTTCCATCTGACCCGATTACAGTTTAGGGTATGAATGGCAGTCCTGCGTGCTGTTTAGAAGCTTCCATGGGGAGCTAGGGTTTTAATGAATTAGAAGGCGAAACAAATTATTATTTAATAAATACAGTTAGTTTATTAGAGTCCTCAACATTAAGGATTATAAGGGAAATATTTTTAAACAGGCCTTGTTTAAAACCGCTGAGATCCACTAAATTTATTGATGATTGTTTACAAATGTATATAAACATAAAAAGCAAAGTACTTTGTCTTTTTCATGATAACCTCATTAGCAAGTGAGTTATAATCGGAAGCTAATATTAAGGAGGAAAATACCAAATAAAGGATGTATTTAAGAAGTCTCATATCCCTACTGTTCTTTATCTATTCGCTGCTCTCTCTCTCTCTCTCTCTCACACACACACACACACACACACACACACACACAGTTCTGTTCAAAAGTCTACCATATTTCCTAACACAAAAAGGACTTTTCAAATGAGCCCACTTTTAGTATATAGTGGAAAGAGCCCTGATTAGGGTCAGAAACCTAAGTTCAGGTCCTGGTCCTATTACTTAACATTTTTGGACCTCAAAAAAGGTGAGATGAAATAAATAAGAGAAACACAATGAACGAGATTTGGCTGTAAATGTTCTACTACCAACAAACCCTTTACCTTTTGGGGATATAGGACCGTGACACTCTGGGAAAGACCAAATACTTCTAAAAGGGTATATTTTCCTTTGAATTTAGAATAATGCATGGGTAAGAAGTGAGCTTCAACAGAGTCTTTCCTGAGAATCGCCACTATTTTTTCATTTTTAACATCAAGATAACCAGATGACCAACCTGACCAGGCTCAGTCACTTAAAATACAATGCTTTGGGCAACACAAGGAAATTACTTAATCGCGGGGGCAAGGTAATCTTTTTTAATGTGCTGCACTGTAAGGAAACCCAACACTCCACTACATTCAGAATTTCCTTCTCTATTGTTGTTGGAAATGAGACCTCAAGGGGAAACTCTGAGCTTGGAGACCTAGGAGTAAGTAGGTCAGTAGATGGCACTCCTCGCCAATTCAGACACGCGGCTGGGCAACGCAGGGACAGCCGGCCAAGATTCCAGGCCAGAGAGAAAAACAGCGCCTGCGTGCTTGCCTTGTGCAGAAGAAAACTGAATTGTGTTGCCATCATAGCCCACTCTGCCTGCCCCCGCTTCACTGGACTCTGGGGGGTCAAAGTCACTAAGGGCTCTATATTTGTACGGCAACTCTGCTAACTAGGTTTAGAGAGTTCTACCACCTTCTCTCCAGAGCAGAAAATAGAACATTCGGGCACTTAAGTCCCACCCTACACATTCCGTAAGTGCTACAGCACAGAAGGCCAAACTACATTGAAATCCTCGTTTCTTTCTTCTGAAGCTGCAGTGGCAGGAACAAAAGCTCCGGGTGTCAGTGATCCGCCTCAAGTTACTGAGTGGCTGCCCAGAGAGGGCTCAGTTAATCTTCCTTCTTTGATCTCTCCCTGCTCCAAAATAAACAGCTTTGTCAAAACCTCATTCTGAGAGAGCTGAGCCATGCTGAAGACAATTGTTTTATTTATGATCATTTCTTATCTTTAAGGAAACGACTCCAGAATACAAAAGTACAGCACCTTTTCTTCCCCGGGCTTATTTCAAACCAGTTTAACTGGATCGACTCTTTAATTTCATCCAACATGCCTTGCAGGCTGAGAAGTAATTTATGATATTCTGAATATTAACTTGGGTCCAGTGGATCACTTCCTTCCCTCAAGGGCCCCTTCCTCCCCACCCCCTTCTCTATACTTTCAGCCAGAAAGGATCTGGAATTTTGATTTTGTTTGAAACTCGTGTACGGGAGGTTTGGAGTCTAATAATACACACACACCCCCTTTGATTAAAATGGCACTGTACTCACTAATATTCTCTTATTAAGCTTTACTGAAGGAAGACAGCCACCCAGCCTAAGATGCACCATTTACACACATGACAGTCCCCTAAAACAGATCTAAGATTAGCTGCACTTCAATCCTTAATCTGAGGATATAGCTTGAGAATCAAACTTCCAAGATTATTATTTTTTTCTGTATCCCTTTGTGAGGACTGACAACTCAATTATTCAGCAGATGGATTCTCTACTGATAGGTCTTTCATGTTAATGATCGTGAGTAGCTCCTAACAATGCTCAGGTTAATTACTTGCTTTGTTGACATGTGCCTCTCTGTCTGTTCACTTTTTTTCAATAGTTAAAAAATGTTTGACTCAATTAGCACTTTCTCTCTTCCCTAGTCCCTGGAAGATTTGAGAACCAGTAAGGGAAACTCGGCTTTGTCTCGTAATTTGCAGAAATTTGAGAGATCATTATCAACTTGCAGACAGAGAGCAACCAAGGAAACTCATACTCTTAGAAGCCTGTGAAACATGAAGTCTGTTTTCATTTATTTTATTTGATGTGAAATTTCAAATTATCACACATACATTCAAATAAAGATGGAAAACACATTCCAAGATGAAATTCAGAGGACTTTTCCATTTTTTAATTAATTCTTACTCTTCCACTTCACCAGCATGGAGAACTAAGACTAATTTTTAAGAAGTCCTAGAACATGGACGTAAAGGGACAGCAACACACCTGACCCAAAGCAGGTGACTGGAGGGGTTAAGAAATCAATACTCAACCAAGTTTTAAACCCTTCTGCTCCCTGTTCCAAGACAGCCCCAAGAAGGTAAGTGCTCTTGCGGTACTACACGTATTTCCTCGCCTAGACTAGCTAAAAGTGAAAGCATATGGACTTTCTTATTATGCTTATAGGTGCATGAAGGAAGTGACATATAACTGAGTATTCCTGACAGATTGATGATTCACATGTGTGAAGTTACATTTGTCGAATAAACATATGCCAAGGAACCAGTGGTATGCTATCTAATTGGAGAAAGTAATTTTTACCCTCACCAGATAGATGATACTATTCATTTTTTAGTCTCGTTTTGCTAGACAGGTTTAAAAAAAAAAAAAAAATCTGACAACCCAAAACCTCTCCATGAAACCAAGACTTGAGCCAAGTCAGCTGAAGGCTGCCCAACCAGGAAGTGGCGAGGGTGGTTTGAAAGGCAAGATGGGGGCTTCATAGAGCAGCATTTCTTTATCAAGCACAGTCTTCACCGGGAATGAAGCTGAAGGGGCTTGAGGAAGGGCTTACCTAACACCGCTAACTCCTGACAGTGCCCTGCTGCCGCCCATGGGGGACCCTGGTTCTAACACCGTCCCGCCCTCCACCGGAAGCGGAAATCAGGGTGCCCCGGGCTTAAATTAAATATGCAAATATATTCAAAGTCCAAATTCTATCCTTTCACCAGCTTATACTGAAGCACGGGTTTATAAAAGAAACTCAAGTTATCTAGTTAGCCAGCCCAGGGCTCTTTCCAACTGATCGGCGAGGATGGTTACTCTGTAGTAACCGTCATCTTCGTCTTCACCTGCCCAGGAAGTGCTTGAAGTGTGGCTGGCCGGACCAAGGGCATGGCTGGCACTGCAGCTGGGGGAACACCGGGACGCGGGGAGGTAGGGTAAGGAGTAAGAACGCACTAACTCCTTGGACAGCCAGTCCACAACAGACGATGCGACTGGCCTTGCACTCACATGCAGGCCACAAAGACACTGCAGCTGAATGAACACGGTGCAGTGGAGGACACTCATATTATTCCTATGCATAATGAAGGCTTTAAGTTGTGGATAAACTTCATAAATGAGGTATTTTAAATTTTAGGAGATCTTATGCTTTATGCAAAATTTAAAAAGAGAAAATCTTCAGCTATAAAAATCACATTTCTCAGTAAAGCAAAGATCACAAATTCAAGGACAAAGCTGTTTAAAATTGTAGGACATCTGTGAAAGAGAATAATTTAGAAAAGTGCAGTTCTTTCATTCTCGAGTTCATAATATTCATGGGTAACTTGGATTAAGCAATTATTTTAGAGGTCACAGGGAATCTGCCTAAACAAAGAGATAAGAATAGCTTACGTAAATGAGTGTATCAACTCAAGGCACTATGAGGCTTTTACAATATTCATGATACTTGAAATTAGTTTATTTTAGTATTTAAAATATCCCATTCTTAATCATTTGTTTAACAAAAGCTCTTCATCATTGCTTTCGAAGTTCTGCCTAGACCTTATCTAAATAACTATATTCTGAATTGACTATTAAATTAGTAAGGCCTCCTCTTTGCTTGACTTATAACAATGATAATGACCATTATTTATTCTGCATTTTATTAACTGTTCCTTACAAGTCCAAATGATGACACTCTTTTCCTGGATGAGCCCACAGAGGCAATGCACCTACAATAACAAACATCTACTCCCATCAGCTGAGTGCCAAGTAGGCCTGAGCATGGCCCCATGCTCTTTACAAATACAGTATCCAACATTGTTCCAAGAATTGACAGGTATTAATATCCCCATTTATGGATGAGGAAACTGAGAATCAAAAGTTCAGAGTTAATTTCCCACCAGTACACTACTGTCAATTAGTAAAACAAAGAACCAGGTTTTATCCTAGCTCCAAAGATTATATTCTTTCTAATTCATTACATTAGTCCACTTAACTGCTGAGAAAAAAAACCAAAACCACACCGAAACAAAAAAAAACCCACACAGCAATCCGGAGCATATGAGCAGCACCTTCTGTCACCATCCCTTCCTGCACCGATGTAATTAACCCATCTAATGGGATATACTTCTCATGAAAATAGAAATTCTTTCAGCTCAACTATGTGCTTTTCCAAAGGTGGTAGACTCCTATCGATTTTCTAGTGAGAGAAACATTGTTTAAAATTAAGGGATAAAAAGCTTTGTCTGCTTTGTAAAAATGATCACACCTAGTTGGGCGAGTCCTGAAGAGTGCAAACCCAGCAATTTACCTGGTTGTTGTTGGTTTTTAATAAAGGTGGCGGGGGTTCGTGATGGAGGGGCGAAGAAGCTGAGCTGCTTTCACTGTCGCTGCCGTCACTTAAGCTAACTCTGAAAAGACACAGAAGTCACACGCATCAGTACAGGTAGTTCTTGAAACATCTACGGACGTAGGCGCAGAGAGCAAAGAATCCAAACACTAAGCACCAGAAACTTGCTTCGACTCCCACAACCGCTAACCCACACTGGCACTGACTTTGTATGGAACCGTGCTAAGTGTTTTAGCGGCTGTTTCTCACTGAATGACCCTTATTTCAACAGATGAGCAAAGAGACTTAGACTAGGTCACTAGCCTCCGGTGAAGAGGCAAAAGGGGTGGTTCTGGGATTCAAACCCAGGCAACGGGACCCAAGGTTGGTGCTCAGCCCCTATATTGTACTGGCCCTATTTATTCTTGTTATCTCCCTGCTCGAACTCCACCCCACTACTATCACCCAGTGTGCTACCCAAGCTGGCAGGTCAGCAAAATTAGATTGTTTGTAGGTTACTGCCTTTTAGTTTCTTTTCCCCCCTGCTTCTTTGCTACAGGTGAACCCAGGCTGTGGGAGTGGAAGCAACTGCTGAGAATAGGGGCAACAGGCCTGTATGACTGAGAGCTCGGGGTGACACTGAGGACAGGCTGTGTGAACCCCACCAAGTATTTCTACTCCATAATGATGCAAGGCTGTCCCCAGTTTTGACCACTGCTACAATTCACCAGAAATATACTGCAGCAACATGAAGAGACAATGTGTTTGGGGTAACCGCTTTTGAGAGAGAGAGTATCTTTCAACAACCAAAGACAATACAAAAACATCACCCCTCCCCTATTTGTCTCTTTTCAAAACAAAATGGAATTTTCTTTTTACCCAGGGTAGGAGCTATTTCTTTATTCTACTCTACTGAATGTATACCCTCCTTCTGAAACGTCCTTCAGTGTTTGCTCTCTCTTTGGCTATACAGACACCTAATATAATATTCTTTTCAGAAACAGAAAATGCTTTAGAAATCAGGAGAGTTTTTCTTTCACTCTGAATAGGCAATCACATTCCAGCTCTATAATATATTCAGATAGACAAGATACAAGATAGGAAATGAAAAGGATACGCCGGGACATCCTTTTAGCAAAAACGGATGGAACTTGTTTTTCTTAACTAAATTACATTAATGAAGTGTTCCGTTGAAGCGCTGCTTTAAAATGCTTCTTGACTGAAGTGGAAGGCTGAGTATTTAAACTGATTAAACAGTTGAGACTTCGCAAGTGCAAGGAAGACCAAATGTTACACTGGCGCTGCCGTACTAACAGCCCATGTCAGGCGGGGGGAGAAGCAGGCAATCTGCAACAACGGAGATCCCATCAGACAGTTCACAAGCCTGTGTGATTTGACCCACCCCGACTCAGGGCACAGGGCAGCGAGTGGGTGGGCCATAGCCCATCACAGCATATCTAGATTTTCTAAATAAGAGAGTAACTGGAAATTGCCTAAATAGGTCATGCGTTTCTCATCAGGTAAATCTGAGAGCTGCCAGCAGTCAGGTGGGTATCAATATGCTCACTGCCATGTTCCAGTCCATTTTTAGATCTTCCTGTCCTACGAGCTGGTTTCTGTCTTGTCAGATTAAAGAGTTCTAAAGGGAAATGTTATAACACCAAGGCTCTAAGGCTCCTTGTTTTCTCCTGTTGAAAAAAAAAAAAATACATATAGA
Organism: Mustela erminea; assembly: GCF_009829155.1. Taxonomy (NCBI): domain Eukaryota; kingdom Metazoa; phylum Chordata; class Mammalia; order Carnivora; family Mustelidae; genus Mustela; species Mustela erminea. The sequence goes on along the minus strand of NC_045625.1, from coordinate 48,543,336 downwards.
TAGATAGAGAGTGAGGGAGCTGGGTGAGTTTGGGAGACAAGGTGGAGAAAGAGAAGGTGGGTGTTAAACACTGATTATGGCCGCAGGGAAGCTATGCCAAAAGATCTGATAGGGCGCATATACTCACTCCGGGAGCCCTTCTCCCGGGATCCCAAGGAATTACCAATTAGGAAACACATGATCTGTCCAGCTGGGATTAAGAAGGTATTCTTTTGATGAATTCTAGGGCCTTCTACACAGTAATGGATAACGGGAAAAGATTTAATGCGATGTATTACAAATGTAATTGGATTTTAAGTTCAAGTAGATTCATATTTTTTCTACTCAAACACATTCAAGTAAGCATGCCTATTTGTTTTCCTCATGATAAAGAAATAAAACCCTCAAGGCAATTTCAAGTTGACTATTAATTATAAGTGACATGAATTACCATCTTATAATGTGGAATTATGCCTCACAGCATTAAAGCTACTTAAGGAACCTAATTGTCAGTACACTTAAAAGGAATTTATTTGCTGGAAAACACACACAGGTGATCCTAGTTTTAATTAGGTCACACACCTAATTCACTGACGCTAATTATGTCTTTCTAACTACAAACAGCAAACATGTTGCCTCAAACTCTGAGGCTATAGCAGTGGCTCTCCAGAAACTCTTCAAATGAAAATGGAGTTGATTTCAACAGTCAGTCCTGCCACCTTGGAACAGACTTTAAAGAACAAGGACTCCTGATAGGATGTTCTCCCTATAGAATTTGTAGAGAAAAAGCCTCTGCTTTCTGAGAAAAGGGATACACAGTTCCCTGTAGAAAGGATGACGATAAGCATGCCTAGGTGACCCAATTTAAATGAATGTGACCATTTTCTACCACTGTTTTGGGTATTGCACACCTTCACCATGGTTATGCTGGTAAGTCTGGGGAAAAGGCATGATTGCATTGCAGAGAGACGCGTTCGTGCCAAGACACTCACCTGCGGCTTCGGCTGCCTCCTCTATTTACAGGTCTCTCCATTTCGGAGTCATTGTCATTATCCTCTGCCTCATCTGATTCCTCCTCATTGTCATCAGAATGCAGATCTTTCATTATAGACCTCAAAGGACCTGAGGAATGACAGCGTGCCACAATTAAACACACTACTTCATACACCCTTAGCCATACTGGACATAGGGGACTGCTCGCCAGCACTGAACGTTGGCCCCCTTCCCCCAAACCCCCCCCCCCAAAATGGCTATATATATTTATACAATTGACAAAACAAATTTGGTAGTTTCTGGAATGTAACACATAACCAAAACACTACTGTTTTCACAACAGATGCCCTAGGATATTCACTGGAAAATCTCTATGTCCTAGGAATGTTTTTCTATGTATTTTTTCTTCCCTAAGAAAAATTACACCTAAAGAGGAACAGAAAGATCTATTAGTAAATTGAATGTTTTGTTAGGTTAATCCATGTATTGAAAAGTTGAGGCTAATAAATCACCGTGGTTGTAACTTGTTCTTGGCAATGCAGCCTTTGTGTGGTAGTTTTTGATCTATTAAGGTTTAGCTGTTCCTTTTATTTCAAGGTCAATTTCAGGTCAAGCAAGCATTTCAGTCAAGTTCAGATTATAAAGTATTTCAATTCCATGGTGTAATGTCCTATCTCTGATCTTCATATTGATCTTGGACACAAGGTCTTGTTCAAGCAACAATTTTATGCAGCCAATTTTTATTTTACCTTTTAAGAAATTCCTGGCAAAATACCAGCATATATTTACATAAATAAAACCATGCAATAAGTCAGGTGCCCAGAAAGTTCAAGAGAGTATCCAGTATTAGATGCGAGAGAAAAAAAAAAACTAAGTCATAACTAGTTTTTGTTCTAGAACAGGACATAACTGGGGGGAAAAAAATAAAAAAAAACAAAATTCAGTGTGGCTTATTTTCACTTGACTGCTCTAAATGTGATGAAAACAAGATCACTCTTTTATGTTAAAGAAGAGATTGCGGAGGCAATCAAGAGAGTGAGAGGCACTTTTATTCTGGATTAGGCAATTCCTAAAGTCTAATCTAGGACATGAATATCTGAGTTATCCATCAACTCTAAAATAAGTATTGATTCTCTGCAGTTTCCCACTCTGCAAAACCCAAATTTCTCTGCTTTTGTAGTGGGCTTGTATATTTGGAAATGAATGTAAGAAGAAATCTGAGTAGTCCAAACCATCAGTGTCTTTTATTTTTTCCTGGAAGTTTAGCCATAGCTCAAATACACGCAACAATTTAATCCTTGTCAAAACTTACACGAGGCCATCAGAAACTGAGTGCGGCCATTGAAAGAGCTAATGTGTAACACGATGCTCAAAACCAAATTACTCCTTCATATGATCTCACTTTTCATGTTGGGAAAAAAAAAAAGGAGCCCTTATTTGAAGATTTCCACACACCAAAAAAATATAAAATATATATTTAACATTCTGGCTTAAATTTGTTAGATTTCTTTACATTTAAATTTAAGTTCAAGTAGAGGGAAAATAAATTTTAAAGACAGCAAACTAACACTTGCCAAAGAAAACGGGTCTATTAATCTGTAGAATAAATAAATAAATAAAATGAAAGACATCCAGAAGGGAGAGTAAAAACCTATTTCTCTATGTCAGAGCCTCTCAACTCCAGCTTTTGCTATTGTATTTCCTTTGGGAGCTCCCTGGAATGGGCTGTGTCTATAATCCTTTTGTAAAATGGGACCCTGATGGCAGGGACTGGCAAAAGGGGAATTTCTAGAGGTTGGCCTCATACATCAGAACAATACTCAAGTGCATTCCTAGGGGAAATAAATACAACTGCATAAAAGCCAAGTTATCATTCAAATAATAAAACAGTAGAAAACAGACCATAAATCAACTCATTAAGATGTTTTATGAGAAAAAGGTCTCATCGTTTGCCTGGGAGATACGGATACCTTGTTGCCTGGTCTGGGATGGCGTGAAGCTGGAGCTGGAGCTGGAGCTGGAGCTGGCAGGGCTGGGCTGTTCAGACTTTAAAGAAGAAGAGAAAGCCATCATCAATAAATTGACGGGACACAACACATCTAACATTAAAAAAACAACATTACTACTCAGAAACAGTTTCCTCTGCAAAAACAGTCCCACTCTGTGCAAGAAAAATGAACACACATTGCATTATGCCAAAAACAGCGGCCCAGGAGGACTATGGTATCCTTTTTGTTTTGTCCACCATGTTTTTACTAGATGCAGAAACAAGGATGATGAGACAAACACCTGGGTGTTACAGGACAGAAGAACCCGGCTTTGATTTCACTCCTGTGTTTACTGCTATCCAAATCTCTTTTAAAAGATTACCTTGATTACCCTTTCTGCAATGTTTGATTGACTCAACCAGCTAAAACATAGTGGTAATGAGGCCAAGGTCATTAGTTCAATCACATTATGAGCCAGTTAATTTCACTCTGGTCCAAGGCCATGACCCAACCCTAACCCCATTCATCCACAGTTCACAAATAGAGGTAATGTTCACAACGAGATCTGGCCAAGTCACACACATGAGTCAGTGGGAAATGTTGCCACTACTTTAAACACATACATACACACACACACACACACACACACACACCACTCTCTATTCCACAGCCTACGGATGCAGGGAAAGAACATCATACATGTGCCCTACTCTCTCATCATGAATCCTCCTCATCCTCTAATACCCAGAACAAGTTCCACATCCTCCCTGACCTGCCCAACTCACAGCTGTCTTCCTTCTCCAAACCCACTGAAAATGTGGATCTCATCGGTTTGTTTATCTGATACGCTGTGGTGTTATGCTGCCTCTGATGTTTGTCCTTCCTCTCCAGTAGACTGCAGGGACTTGAAAAGGCAGGGGTGTGGGGCTCTCTCCTGAACTTATTATCCTCTCATACTTAGCAAATGCATGCATACAGCAAGCACTCTGTATCTGGGACTGAAGGCAGAGCATGAGGTCCTCTGCTCTATCATCTGCCAGGTTTTATGAGGCTTCACAGTAGATAAAGGTGGGAAGAACAAATACATGGAAAGAACTGTGCAAAGAAATTGATCATACGATCAACACACTTGAATTTTATGTATTTAGGCCAAATTTAAAATAATAACTTAATGTTGGACTGCTTCTATCCCATTTCTAATGTGCTCACAGTCTCAACTTGTTATCGGAGACATAGATGAGGTCTTTTCATGCCCAAGATCAATCTCTCTCCTTCCGACTGGGTTCTCGTGGGGACTAAGTTACGGGGCCATGTGGAAGATAAACTAAGAGCACCATGGGCACCATCAGAGGCCACTAAATGAGGAGGAGAATATCAGTTCAGCTTATAATGAGGTTTTCTCACCACAGATTCCTTTTCATCTCCATTCCCAGCACTGAATCCCAACCCCCTTCTCTGCAGGCAACACCAAGATCCAGACTCGGACACAAGGAAGCACTTTCAGGCATTCCTACTGCACACTTCACATCCTCAGGCTGGATGGGAAAACAGGTGTCAGCAATCTACCACTCATTCCGCAGGAAAAGAGCCAGACAGGATCTCTAATGAGCAGCAGACGGCCACCAGCCCTTCACCACTGAGAGATTTACTTGAGATTTGCAGTACAATGTCCGACACGTTGCGGTCCATGGCCCACAAAGAAGAGCCGATGTACAAGCACAAACGCCAGTGTGAGGGACCCTTCATTTCTGTTGAGTGGTTCTTCCACTGTTGAACCACAAAGGGGAGCTACACTGTGCAAGGGCACTCAGTGAGCAGTTCTGTGCAATGCCCAGCTGCAAAACATTTCTCCCTGCAGCCGTGGAGTACTCCTTTTCCTCTCCAAGTTGCTCTTTTCAGCCATGAAAAGTGTCTGCAAACGGTATTATTTTGATAGCTCTGGAAACCATTTGGGAGCCAAAAGAGAGGTTTCCTTACAGTGAGTGGAGGGAGAGAGCTCTAATTCCCCCTCCTGCTGGACCAGTCATGTTGCACCGGACTTAAAGGGGCCGTTCCGCCAGAGCTATTTGCTGAGAGTGACATTAATTAGGAAAGCAAGAGGGGATGGTGGCCATCTCCCCAACCACCCCACGCTAAACTTGATCCATCTGTCTCGAGCATCATGCCAATGCCAGAACCAAACCTGCAGGCAGCCTTCTTTTAGCTTCTTAACCACAAACAAGGTTAATAAATCCAGTTACCAACCATCAGAAAATTGACGAAGAGTAAAGAACATAATACAACAGGAGACAGAGGCTTTCATTCAATGTTTATCACAACCACCATGCCTGATTCACAAAGCATCTGCGGTTCATGATAGAAGACACATTAATTCACTGACAATATTAAAATAGAAACGTTAAAGCAATCGAGGTGAATGGAGAAGGATAAAATGTTGAATGATGGACAGCAAATCCTATGTCCTGGAATGTTTTGTAACCAGGACAAGGACTTACAGTTTGGGAGCCAAGGAGACAAGGAGTCTCACACTTCCATGGGCATTAGAATTACCTGGAGGACTTGTTAAGACACAGACAGCTGGGTCCACTCCAGAGTTCCTGAATCAATAATTCTGGGATTGGGATGAGAACTTGGATTCCATAAAGATTTTCCGAGCGATGCTGCTGCTGCTGTTCTGAGGACCAACCAGACTTTTAAGACCCAGTGATCAAGGTTCTGGAGAGCTACGGCCATGGATACTGACCAGAATCAGTTGGGGGATTCTCTACATGAGGAAATTCTGATTAAATGGGTTTGGTGTGGGGGTCCAGGTATATTTATATTATAAAAGTTCAAACAAATGATATTAATGAAAATTCCAAGTAGAACACCACTGATACTATGTTAGTCATTTTGTTCCTCTAAATGCAGAAGCATGTTTGGGATAGAATCATAAATTTAAGAAAGCGTCTGAGGGAAAAGAAAAAAAAGCATCACAAGAAAAATGAGAAACTTACTGATGTAAGTAGTATCCCTTTATACTCATCAAAGTGTTTTGCAAGAAAACACTCAGAAAGAATGCAGTTACCTCTCAATAAAAACATCTAAGAAGCATGTACAAAATCATGTCATAGTGGATGGACCTTCAACTCACCCAGCCAGACCATGAACTCAACTACATGTTAACTGTTTGAAAGCCATTCTGCTACTAGATGAGGCCGACATGGTCTTATATTTTATCAAATCCAGCCAAATGGAGCTGTTCTTCACTTTAAATATGATTTTATTTTAAAATAAAATACAGACCTACTCTCCAAAAATGCAAATCCAGGATGATTTTATGAACTAGGAAAGGTGCATTTTATATATATACACACACACACACACACCATAAAACAGGGCTAGATTAAGGTCTTTTTTTTTTTTTAAGATTTTTAAGATTTATTTATTTGACAGACAGAGATCACAAGTAGGCAGAGAGGCAGGCAGAGAGAGAGAGGAAGCAGGCTCCCTGCTGAGCAGAGAGCCCAATGCGGGACTCGATCCCAGGACCCTGAGATCATGACCTGAGCCGAAGGCAGAGGCTTAACCCACTGGGCCCCTCAGGCGCCCCTAGATTAAGGTCTCTAAGGTACCCAAGGACTGAAAAGATTATTGCATCCTCTTTTCCCCTCCTTATGTCTACATGTGCCAAAACCTATGTATAGGAAACTTTAACGAGGTTCTGATTTCTCCCATTACTAATTTGATACTTTTTTTTTGAAATATCAAAACTCTCCCCCCCACCACACACAAAAAATTTCTGGCTTTTTCCTGTTGCTGCCCCAATGCACATGTTTATAGCTGATCTTCTGAGTAATCAAACACTAGACATGAAGTGTCTTTAAATGGCATGCTCCACGGTGACAAAAGTCTAGTCTTAAGAACCTCAAATTCGGGACACAAACCATAAGAGACTCTTCCCTACAGGAAACAGGGTTGTAAGAGAGGAGGTGGGTGGAGGGATGGTAAAGGGGGGATGGGCACTAGGGAGGGCACTTGATGTAAGGAGCGCTGGGCGTTACACGCCAGTGATGTATCACTAAACTCTACCTCTGAAACTAATAATACACTATATGTTAATTAATTGAATTTAAATTTTTAAAAACTCAAATTCTATGACAATCATTATCATATCAAACATTCATTAAGTGTTAAATTTAGAAATTTCTCACCTGGCCTGCTCAAGCGTTTTTACAGTATCTAATAAAAACCTGACTTTATTCAGATTTAAAAAAAAAATCTTTAGTTCTATAGCTTAGTGTGTAGGTTTCTTGGAAAGACTGCTTAGGCGTTAATGTCCTCACAGAGTGAGGGCACTAAGCCTCCTGTAGAAGTAAGGCAAAAACTCCCAGCCCATGACTCTTCCAGTGGAAGCTAATCAGCATTTGGTTGCTACTACTTTTTTTTTTTTTTTACAATAGACCACATATTCCTCTTTTGCCTCAAAGAAGATAGATCTTTACTACCAAAATGATGGCCTACCAAGATTTGCAATGGAATTGTCAACATGAAATGGCTATGCAAAATCATTTTTTAATAGATTTTCTACAGAAGATTATTTTTGTCCAAGACAAGTAAGAAAAACCACATGTTTACAACTGCTACAAGTTATGTGTTTCCAAAGAGAACACCTGTCAAGGCAGGTCACATGAGAGGGCTTTTACAATCTGGCATTGTTTCTTAACACTGGGAGCAGGCTTCCTCCTCAGGTAATCAGAAGACAGAAGTTCCAACTTTTCTCACAGGCAACATGTACTTATGAACAGAACTTCAACTTGATCTTTAAAACAATCAAAATAAAGAAAAAGGGGAAGAATAACCTACTCCTTTTTTTTCCCCTTCAGGGGAAAGGGAGAAAATACAGTCTAAGAGTTAAACAGAAATTATTTTAGACACATTGCTATGTTTTTCACAAAATTTCTACCTTGTTTATTAAAAGAAAACACAAAGCCTGCAATAGAAATTCTTTTTTGCAGAAATATCCAGAAAGACTATGTCAAGGGTGAGTATTAATCAAAGAAAACACAAGGGTAAATATACTTTTATTTTTGTCTCTATTCAATTTTCCTGACAGAACCACTAGGTTCTTGTCAGCTTAGTGTTTCCTTCACTAAAAATTAATAATCAGGGGCGCCTGGGTGGCTCAGTGGGTTAAAGCCTCTGCCTTCGGCTCGGGTCATGATTCCAGAGTCCTGGGATCGAGCCCCCCATCCTACTCTCTGCTCCGCGGGGAGCCTGTCTCTCTGCCTGCCTCTCTGCCTACTTGTGATCTCTGTCAAATAAATAAATAAAATCTTTAAAAAAATTAATAATCATTGGATACCTTTTTTTTTTCACAGCATATAGTATCTTTTAAAAGACTGTCTCGGGCGCCTGGGTGGCTCAGTGGGTTAAGCCGCTGCCTTCGGCTCAGGTCATGATCTCAGGGTCGTGGGATCGAGTCCCACATCGGGCTCTCTGCTCAGCAGGGAGCCTGTTTCCTCCTCTCTCTCTCTCTGCCTGCCTCTCTGCCTACTTGTGATCTCTCTCTGTCAAATAAATTAAAAAAAAAAAAAAAAAAAAAAGACTGTCTCATTTAAAATGGATGTGGACTGAACTTAAGTGGCAGTCACGTCACAATATAAACAGGTTTAACACTGTATTAATTAAGGTATAGAACATGATTTGATACATCAATTATAGCTTGATAAAACTGAAAAAAAGGGGGGGCACTGGGCTCAGTGGGTTAAACCTCTGCCTTCGGCTCGGGTCGTGATCTCAGGGTCCTGGGATCGAACCCCACGTCGGGCTCTCTGCTCAGCAGGGAGCCTGCTTCCCCCTCTCTCTCTGCCTGCCTCTCTGCCCCCTTGTGATCTCTGTCAAATAAATAAAAATCTTAAAAAAAAAAAAAACTACCTTACTTAATTCCTCTTCTATAAGAAAGTGAAGATAATCCCACTCAACTTTCAAATATACATTTAACACATTTTTTTAAAATAAAGATTTTGTCTATTTGACAGACAGAGATCACAAGTAGGCAGAGAGAGAGGGAGGGGGAAGCAGGCTCCCCAGCGAGCAGAGAGTCCGAAGCGGGGTTTGATCCCAGGACCCTGGGATCATGACCCGAGCCGAAGGCAGAGGCTTTAACCCACTGAGCCACCCAGGCGCCCCCATTTAACACATTTTAAAAGAAAAATGACATCTATTTCAAACAAGTATGGAAAAAGGTTCATCACATGAATGCATTCTCTTACCAATTCCCATTAATAGCTAATATATTGTGATAGCTGTTTCAATAAAAGGTAAGCTCAGAGTTAAGCAAAGAACTAAGTATTGAACAGTTGTGAAATAACACTTAGATCAGTTAATCTAACAAGAATGACATAAGAGTGACTTGTCAAAAAGCTAGAAATGAGAACTTCTTTCGTTTAGTTTTATATTAATACCTGCTTCAAAATAAATATGTTAAAAGAACAGAATTTTATGGTTTTAAAGATTTTATTTATTTATTTGACAGAGAGAAAGAGGGAGGGAACATGAGCCAGGGGGAGAGGGAGAAGCAGACTCTTTGCTAAGCAGGGAGCTGGCAGGCGGCTCTATCCAGGAACCCTGAGATCATGACCTGAGTGGAAGGCAGATATTTAACTGATAGAGCCACCCGGGTGCCCCAAGACAAAAACTTTATGATATAGAAAAGTATATATACGAAAATCTGAGGGAACAAACTCCAGTCAATAACTTTAACCTCTTAATATATCTTTGTGTAACCTTCCCATATTACTCATTTGCTCTATCATGAGAAAGGCAAGTGCTACAGACTATGTCCCTCCAAAATTCCTATGTTAAAGTCCTAAACCCCCATATGATGGTATTTGGAGATGGGGCCTTTGGGAAGTCATTAGGTTTAGATGTGGTCATGAGGGTGGGGCTTTCATGATGCAATTAGTGCCCTAATTTAGAAGAGACACCAAAGAGCCTGCCCACCCCCCACACCCAACTTACTCCTCGCCCCGTATGTGAAGACAGGGTGAGAAGGTAGCCAGATCCAAGTCAAGAAAAGAACACTCAGAGGGGAACCAAGTCAGAAAGCGTCTTGATCTTGGCCCTCCCAGCCTCCAGAATGGTAGGAAATAAACCCCTGTGGTTTAAGCCACCTACTCTATGCTATTTTGTTAAGGCAGCCCAAGCTGCTTAAGACAAAAAGATGTATTTTTACCCCCATTTTACCGCGGATGGAACTAAAGCACAATAAGACTAAGAGGCCAGGAGGGGATATTTAGGTGGACAGCACAGCACCCAGTTCTTTCTACCACACTGATTATCCTTGAAAAAGTGGAATTAATTTAAAGGAGTATTCCGAACACACTAACACCCTTTTATAACACCAGTCAGGGTATAGTTTTTTATGTCACTGTGAAAGCTATACTGAATATCCCTCTGTCCCTAATGTCCTCTAATGTCCCTAATATCTTGTGTGACATCTTGCAATCAGCACCCAAAGCAAACCAGTGATAAAACAAGACACTTCATCCCTGGGTCTGAATGTGTGCGTCTGTGTCAATTGCTTTTAACATTTGTCCAGTCAATACTACAAGAGATCCTGGCTACTCACCTCACTAGTTTGATATGTTTTGTTTAAAAAGCAGGGACTTTTCTCCTAGAATGGCACTGGTACTGGTCACAAAGACTGACATCAGACAAAACACTAAGCTCATTTATTTTATTTGCCTTCTAAAGTGATCTAGTCTTCTTAATCAACTTTTCCATACAATCTATATATACAACCTCCAGGGGAAAAAAAAAATAGATGTAATGCTTCAAATAATCTGCCAAAGGTCTTTCTTTGGAAACAAGGTGAAATTGGGGAAAGAACACTGGAGTACGAACTTACAAATTGCTGGACAATCACTCCAGTTACTGCTGGACAGCTACTCAAGTCTGTGACCACGGGGAAGACACCCCATCTCTCTTTGGCAAGCCCTCTCCATTTGCAGATATTATGACAAATTAAATGAACTTGATGATAAATTTTACATGCATTTAGTCTGCTGGGCCCTTATAGTACCAAAAGCTATTGTCATGCCCGTCATGCCCATCATTTGCTTTTAAGAGAGAAAGATCTGAAGAATTACCATCTCTACCATTAGCAAACCAGGAAAGGTCCTTATTTCTGTCACATATTCAACTTACGGACAAAATCATCCTGGATGCCAAGATAATTGGCTTTACATTGTCGTGCCTCTGTTTAGAGCAACTGCATTTGCTTTCTTCCTTATTATTGTCATCCTCACTGCTGTCATTACATGCGGTCATCATTTGTGCCCATCACCCCCTGTCTGAGAACACAGAATCCCATTAGGAAACAAAATGGCCTTGGGGAACAAGGGTCTATAAATCTTTCCAGGAGACCCTTTTCCACACTTAGGGATGGCTATAATTTTCTTTTAGCTTCCTCTCTTTTAAACAGAAGAGTCCCAAGTCTTTTATCTCTCATCACCAGTTGTACTTCGAAGGCTGCTACTGACTAGTGTGGCCAGAACATATGATCTTTCAAAAAATCCGGTTGTTGCAAGATGGCATATGTGCCAGATGTTTTCCAAAAATCCCTCACTTGTTGAGAGCTGTAGGAATGAGAAATCCTCTGGAAACAGGCCATTTACACTTGCACCACCCCTAAGCATTTTGCTATTCCTTGAGCAAAGGCTGTGTGCAGAGAAGTTGTGTTTCACAACTGGCCATAAAATACACCACTGCGTTGTAATACCAGAGACGTATCTTTTAACCCATCTTTCTACCCCCCCACCCCACCCCCGCTTTTGTGTATTTTGAGGATTAAGGCAGAGAAAGAAAAAAGTTACAAGTCAGAGGGCTTAGAAGCTGTAATGCCTCAAAACAAAACAAAAGAGAAAGAAAAAACAAGTTTCCTCATAGAATTGCCCCATAAATAACCATTACTGAAGCTGACCAATGAACGTCAAAACTCCACCGCTCATCAGTTAACAATAAGACCCGAAACTGTTGTCAGAACAACCATTCAGTAACTTGTGAAATAACCCACCTGTGCGGAGCACTTGCAGGACGCTCAAAATAATGTGCAAGTATTATATTCCCTCTCTCTGTAAGGGTAGTGCTGAACTGAATTCAGAGTTCTAAATGTCCATTATATGTGGCCATAGCTCTAAGCTTTGGAATATAAAATTTAAAATAGTCAAGTAAATTAAATAGAATGAATTCAGGGTATCATAAAGATAGAAATTAATTGAAATGAAGTAAAACACAGATACACCTGAAGAGATAATTTCACAAGACATTTAACTGCATTTTCTCATTAACTTTAGACCGTTTTTTTAAAAAAATGGCTTACGTGAAAATGGCCAAAGAGCATTTGATTGACACCTATAGAATCTTTATAGACTTACACAAACGTCAAGAAGTCTTATTAATTTTCATCTTTGGACATCTCAGAGAATTTTCCCCATTAAATGTGAAGCTTAGATTTACGATCATAGCAGCGGCATCAAGGTTTTGTTTTATTTGCCAAGACCTTTATTTCCATGGTGTTTTGACTTCCAAAATAACCAAAGTCCACTGGGGGAAAAAAAAAGTATTGATTTGAAACTATCCAATCATCACCAGGTCAAAATGCAACATTTCTCATTATCAGTCTACTATTTATCACAAAGACTGTTGATAGTTGCAAGGAATAAGTCTTTACAAGCCTTGTATCTTCCTAATTAAAATAACAGTGCATTTTTCTCAGGTAACACTCTGAATCCCTTTCTTCTAGATTAGAGCGCTCCACAAGTTCTTAGGTGTGGGTGTGCATGTAAGGTGAGCCACAGGGGTAAAAGAAAAGAATAGAACCTTTATTTGCATAATACTTATTTCCTTGTTCTTTTAATTTTTCAAGTATTTCTATGTACCTACTTGTACATGGTATGTTAGCACAGCTATAACTACAATTTAAAAATATACATACGCTGGGGATGTGTGTTTACTGAAAGAGATAAGCTTTAAGATCAATCAGTGATTTGAAACCTGTACAGATTTCAATCATTGGTTAGATAATAGATAATCATCGGTTTGAAATCTGTAATTTGTCTGTTCAAATCTGAATTATGTCACATAGATTTCAAATTCAGGAGTGCTAGGTGCTAAATATACCAGGTCAGTATCATATCAATTTTTTTAATAGACCATCCAGATTTTTGTGTTTTATAATATTTTATGCTCAAAATTTACTTAGAGCTTAAATTTTAACTTTTAAGTTAAGCAGAAATCCTCTAACAAAGCTTCTTACTAAATAAAAAGTAACACAGACTTATTTAAAAGATTTAAAATGCACAAAGACCTTCTTAAAAACGCAACACAAAATACTTAACGTGACCCCCCACACCCCCAAAATTTGAAATTATCTTCACTGTGGGTCTATCTGGTAATTGTATAGTGTTTGCTGAAAATGACACATTAAGTGAAACTGAAAATTTTATAAACAGCTTAACATCTAAATATGCTCTACTTACACTTATTTTTATTTAAACTGTTAGGTACTAACACAGAGTTGATAAAAATAAAAGTATTTTTGAGAATTCCCTTTGCTCTTAATGAAAATGAACCGAAATAGCAAAAACACAGCCAATTTAAGAGACTGTGCTCATGTGGAAACATTCAGAGGTGGACTTTTTTTGTTTGTTTTCTTCTCAATGTACCCGTCTTAAAAACTGTGGCATTTAGAATCAACACATCCCATGTTAATAATATTAAATTCTTGTCAAGAGCAGGAGGAAAGCTACGGCTTCTCCGGCTCTAAAGGAACCAACATTTCCATGCACACATATAAGCCCAACAGTTGCCTTTCTTCATAAATCAATCCTTTGTTGCACTTCATAATGAGAAGGCAGATTTACTGCCTTTTACCGCCTTTTCTCACCATCAGAAAGATGCCTATTTGGGTAATAGGACGTTTCTCTTCTTCAAGGGTGTTTGGGATTAGGGAGGCAGGGGCAAGAACCTTTAACATCTGCTCTCTTCAAGTGAATGACACCTCCAGTTCTCACCGCCGGAATGCTGAGAAGCAAATACCCCTAAGTTGACAGAATTCTCCAACGTGAAGGAGCACAACACTTTGAGTACACCGAAAACACAGCTCTCAAACACACATCTGGGATTTGAAGGTTATATTGTAGAACTGTAAAAACATGTCATTGTGCTGGCTAACACTGTAATTTGAATACCATAAAATCATCATCATAGAATAACAGGAGTTTGGAATAAAGACCCTTGATTCCATCGTCTTCAAGTTTCTCTAACTCTGCAAATACCTCTGAAGTACTGGCTGGTAAGACTTTAATCATCTGTGATCTCAACAGTGTACAGTAATAACAAAAGAGTTTATAATATGGACTTACATTCTTCTGGCTTTGTTTACTTATTTTTCCCTTAGGGAAAAATATGTAAGAACAGTGAACTTCAGACTTTGAATCAAAAACAAGAGAAAGGCTCGACAGCATCTAATAATTCCTAACCATCTGCCTTTAAAAAATACACACACACACACATACACATTCACCCACTCACTCTAGTTAGGCTAAACATTCTTAGCAAGTAAGTAGATCTTGATGGCTCTGAACAGAAGTTTCAGGAATCAAAGTGCTACTTTTGGAAACACTGCTGTCTTTAACAGGCTTCATGAGTCCTACAAGCAATATAATTAACCATAAATTAAAAGCAAAGAGACACCAGCCACTACAAATAAATAAAGTGGAACAGGTACTGGATTCAAGAAGAACCTCAATTTTTGGAGAAAACTCTGTCTTCTGTCCGAGAATACAGAGTATTGCCCAGTGAGCTAGCATTTCTCGTTACTTTGGGCTATCTTTTGTCACTTAAGCAGTGCTTCTGACAGTTTTACAGGCTGTTATCCCAAGGACTTCAGTATTTATGGCCTTTATTCACTTGGGCTTTCTGCTCTTATCCACTGGTTACTAATCACTAAATAGATTTCTTTTTTTTTTTATGGGACTGAAATTAGCTCAAAGGATGTCCTTCAACAATGGTAGCTCAGGCCAGCACCGGCTAAAGGTCTTCTCCTCGGCCTCTTCCTTGCTCTCCTCAATCTTCCCTTCCCTACACACAAGTTAATGAGGATTCAGATCCACACTGTTCGATTAGAGCCGTGGCCCACATGATTTACGGCATGCTCAGAGGATGGGTTGGAAATGTTTCAGAATTGATCCTCAGAAACTCATTCAATTTCAGTATCTCAAGAATGATTTAAAGACCTAAACTTGTTGTTTAATCTTCATGGGACGAGAGCATTCCATATTCATAAAATCACTATTCAGGAAAAACTCAATTCCACAAACCTCCAGCATCCGCACTCAGGCATGTCGGCTTCAAATATATACATTATATTTTAAAACTTCAGCACATTTAGCTTATAATATAGCACTCAAATTTCTTCCTATATAGTCAAGGCTACTTAGTACCTTTTAATCCCCTCTACTTAAAACACCAAGTGTTGAAAAACAAGTAGAACACACAGGCTCGTCCTTCCACTTAATTGCATTTGACTTAAACATCTCCTAAGAGATTGGGTTTTATCTTATAACAATGTGAAATGCGTAATATATCATGTCCTCTTTACCAGCTGGCTGCTAGAAACCTGAAAGTCAAATTAGTCTGGAAAGTAGTGTTTTCTTATAGACTAAAAATTTGAAAGAATATAAGAAATACTGATACTATTCTCACAAATTTCCTGAAGAACTGAGCAAATTGCACAGCTCCCTGAGTGTGGGCCGAGCCATGGGGGAAGATTGGGGGGGGGAGGGGGAAAAGGGGGGAGAAATTTAGCTGCGAAGCAACACTAAGGCTTTACTTACTGCTCTAGAATAGAATTTACTAAATATGACTCTTCCTGGAATGAAAGGGATTTACTACGATCAGCTTCTGTTTTCTCTGAAATTGTGCTGGAATGAAAACATTTAGAAAGGAAATGCTATTCAAAAAAAAAGTTTCTTAAGCCCTCTAGATATTTCCATGCCTGGATAAAAACAGTATGTTCTACCTCATCAGAAAAAAATTTAATTTATGAGATTAGTATTTACATGAAATTACTTTGCCCACTTATATAGAAAATTAACTATTTGGATATCTAGAGACCCATATGGTAAATTCTCCTGGAATATAGTTCCAGGAAAATTTTTTTCTGCCAATGAACATGCATGCATTATGATATTCCAAATATAAAACTACGTGACTCTCATATTTCTCTAGGAAAAAAAATGATAGACCTTATTGCCCACATAGAAAATTTGCCTAATTCTGAATAAATGCTATGTTCTAACTTTGTTACTATCTACCTCAGTTTACATTTGTCACATATATTAATCTGTAAGGCAACTTCCAAACAGACATACAGTATAACTATTAAGTAAATTAAATACCTGTATTTGTGTAAGAATTTACATAGCAATAATTTAAAAAAAACAAAGAGACAGTCTCCCTAGGATTATCAAAAAGGTATTAAGGAAACATTTTAATGTGTAATTATGTGGTAACTAATTTTTACCAAAAACCCAGTAGACAGATGATGAGGGGTGTTATACTTTAGTAAGTTATATTTTACACTGTTTGCTCTTCTATCTAAAAACACATGAACAGGCAAAGAAAAACATTTGGATATATGGCTCTTCAAAATACAATAAGCTATATAATTATGAAAAAATGGAAGACCAGTATTATTCTTTTCCGAATGAAAAGAATAATTTCAGATTAGAAAAATACATAAGCCTAATCCTTAGCTTCTCTAAGAAAATAAAAGGAAGTCTATAATATGACAATCATGAGCAGAAGAAACTTAGGTAACTTCTAACTTCTTAAATATGTATTTTAGAAATTCCAGGGTAGATAAAATATAGGTATATGCTTTGAAGTCAAGGGAGAAGAGTATCTTTTTTTTTTCCTACTTTAAATCATTCTGAGGGGAAAAAAACGCATATGAGGGTTTCACTCACAATGACATATTAGAAAAGCATACCTCCTATTTTATAAACTTCTCTAATTTTTAATTAGATTAGTTCATGCTATATGCAAATTAGTGATCTAAAATCAGTAGTTTTTCCTGAATTCTCCTATAAACAGAAACCCCCTCCTGTGTCTTATTTCTCTCCTCATGCTTATCCCTCTCTTTCATTACCTTGTAGAACATCCTAGAAGCCGTCTTTTCTATTCTATAAATAAACTTCACATACAGCTGGCCTTTAAAAATCAGAAATACAGCAAGCAAAGAAATCATCCTCACCTCTTGTAAAAGAAAACAGAGTAGCCCTCAGGAAAACAGAAGTGCCCCAAAGTTCACGTGTGTCGGCAAGGAGTTGAGAGCTGTTAAGAATGATCCTCTTGAAAAGAAAGAAGTCTCCTTAGGCACCCACATGTATATTTAGATTAGAATGGCGGTTTAAATGACAGCAAACACATGGTCATGACTTCCCAATTGCTCATTCATCTGACACACACACCCAGGCTAATCAGAAGCAAACATCCACCCCAAACTGTTTTAGAAACTGGCTTCTTCCATCTGAGACTACCTCTGTGTGGTAAGCATACATTCTGCTAACGAGATCAGATGTCAAATACTCTCTCTCAGTGTACCCAGATCTTGAATCTCAGTGCTTTAGTATTCCAGACTGTTATCTCTAAAGTCACTCTGACTTACCGACTCAAGCCAGCTGAATACACTCCTTGCCCTAGCCTGCAGTTTTATGAAGCACATAGTAAAGGAATGACCATCTGAAGGTTCAAAATCTGCTTGTGTCACAAGTATTTTAAAGGTTAGACGTGCCCGGCCTATCAGTAATACACTCCTATTCTGTAAACGGGGCAAGGTCATCGCTGGGGATAACATTTTCTTGCACAAATAAAGGGTGGTAGAGTTAAAAGGTGGAAATGTAGAACATGAGCTTTGAGCTCCTGTTCATAACTGGGGCTCCAGTAACATTTTCTCGTAATAAGAAAAAACAGGAAACACAGAGGGTGTTCTTTGGACACGGCTGTGACCTATACTTATGTATCATATACATGTTCATATGTGCATATGTGTTATACATATGCACATGTATTGAGATTCTTATAGAGTAAGATGTGTTGGGGGATGCAGAAAGCCACATGCCATTACTGGCTCTGTGATAAAAGGACAAGCTATTAAAAAAAAAAAAAAACAGCAAACAGGGGCACCTGGGTGGCTCAGTCGGTTAAGCATCTGACTCTTGGTTTCCGCTCAGGTCATGATCTCAGGGTTGTGAGATCGAGCCCATCGTCAGGCTCTTCCCTCAGCAGGAACTCTGCCTGAGATTCTCTCTCTCCCTCTGCCCCTCCCACCACCACTCTCGTATGCTCCCCCCTTCCCCCAAAATAAGTAAATAAATAAACTTTTTTTTTTAAGTGGCCAACAATTTTAAAGTAATTATCTTACTCTTGACATGAATTTTGCACTTATATCTGCATGTCAAATAGTCTGAAAACTCAAGGGTTATAGAGTGAAGGTAAAATGAAGAGAATAATATAATGATTTGGTGTGAATCCTGATTCCACCACTTTCTAGCAGAGTGACCTCAGGCAAGTAACACTCTCCAGGTCTTGGTTTCTTCATCTGTAAAAGGGGGAAATGAAATTAATAATGTACTAATTTGCATTGTTAGTATGAGAATGTAGATAATGCAAGTAAAGCACTGAGAAGAGAAGATGGAGTAAATAACACTGTCATCACTGACAGGAACAAGTTTAAGAGTATATATAATGCTGGGGCGCCTGGGTGGCTCAGTGGGTTAAAGCCTCTGCCTTCAGCTCAGGTCATGATCCCCGGGTTCTGGGATTGAGCCCCGCATCGGGCTCTCTGCTCGGCAGGGAGTCTGCGTCCCTTCCTTTTTCTCTCTGCCTGCCTCTCTGCCTACTTGTCTACCAAATAAATTAAAAAATATATATACTAATACCAGGATATTGTTTCTGACATTTCATCTCAGTTTTACAGACACGTACATTTCTGTCATATGTTAACTTGTCTTAAGAGTACGAAGACAGAAACGGATGCTGATGGCTTAGCGGCAGAGATAGGTGTCCTGTGGTTTTTAATACCTTATAAAAGTATTACTAGGAAATTCGGAAGTGGGTAAAACCTCAAACTTAATGGGAACTTCTTCACATTGTCTGACAAATTAAGACTGTAAGTAGCCTTAAAATAGAACATCTGTTCATGTGGTATCATCAATGTCAAGTTATTTCCCTTTCTTTGTCTGAAAAATCACAATCACTACATGCAGTTCCTGTGCCCCTAGGAAGACATTCTGTATATTCTGAAGCAAGCAAATTTGATATACTTGAGAAATAAGATTACTTCCAATGTTAATGCTACCCCAAAACTTGTTTTTAATGTTCCTCTGAACCTATCATTAAAATTTAATATAACCTAACACAATTACCATCAATAGAATGCAGGTGTTGGGTAATTATGTTAGTATCAACACTACAGGCAAATTAAGATTTCTTCCCATGTGATGGAGTTCTGATAAATATCAATTCATTGGTTTACTGAATCCTGAAGATCAAAAGGCCCTGCATATGGCACTAATAAATCAAATAGAGTCATCAAACCTACAGTCTGTTTTCTTTGGCTAAAACTGCAGCTTTACTTACAGAGCCTTATCTACTCCTAAAAATTCTCTGCCAAACCAAATTTAGCTCACCAAGAGTACAGAAAATATAGCACTCCCCAGCTGCTCCCTCCTGGGGCTTTTGAAGTTCAGGGATACTATTGTACGGTGGTCTAGAATATCTGGTCTGTTCCTCTCTCCCTTGCTTTTCTAGATCTCATAATCAACTAAACATTAATCTGGAAAGTAACAAGTCACCTCTAGGTTCAGACCAGAAAGTTAGAAAATACTTTCATTTGTTAATGAAACCTACCATTAATAAAGGTACGAAATAAAAACCCCTAAATTATTTAGCACACACATACCCTAAAGAATAAAATCTCACAAGACTTTTTTCTCACTTTACTTAATATCAATGAGAATCCCTGACGTTGGGAATTCAACTCAGGTATTCATAGTCTAAATAATCACTTGCTGATAAACTGACCTTAAACTTTGTGTGACAGCAGTATTATTTGAAAAAGAAGGGGCTAGGAACAGATAATACAGGCAGGAAGAACGCCCAGAAAAAAATTCCATTCTCTTTCAGCTGGTTTCTCTACAGAGGTTATTCTGATGGATAAACCATTCTGTTCCATGATATATCTAATCTTGAAGGAAATGTACAAATAAGTAGTGAGATCATGTTGTCTTTAATTATTTTTTTATAAGCCTATACTGTACTTTTAAAAAAAATTTAGAAAACATAACTAATGTTTCACATAGAAGCAAAAAACAAAATATATTTTCTTGGCTTAATTGAGACTATCCTAATGCAGTAAGAAACACTCCCTTTTTGTGTCCAAAAGGAATTCAAAAAAGTTTAATAATTGGCCCTAATAAGCTGAAATCTCAGCTAAGAATTTTTGTTCAATGTCCAAAGTTTCTCAACTATTGACATTTGGACTGGAAAATTCTTTATTGTGAGGAATGTCCCATGCATTGTAGGATGCTTAGTGGCTTCTCTGGCTTCTACCCACTAGATGCCAGTGGCACCCCCCCCACCCCCAATACACACACACGTGCCCAGGTCATGACAATTAAAAAAAAAAAAAAAGTCTCCAGGGGCACCTGGGTGGTTCAGTGGGTTAAGCCTCTGCCTTCGGCTCAGGTCATGATTCCAGGGTCCTGGGATCGAGCCCCACGTCAGGCTCTCTGCTCAGCGGGGAGCCTGCTTTCCTCCTCTCTCTCTGCCTGTCTCTCTGCCTACTTGTGATCTCTCTCCCTCTGTCAAATAAATAAATAAAATCTTTAAAAAAAAAAAAAAAGTCTCCAGACAATGCTAAATACTGGGGTGGAGGGGGGGAGGAGCAAACAAAATCATCCCAGGTTGAGAACCACTACTCTAGGCTAGTATTTTCTTACAGTCGCTTATAGGGGTTTCATATAATCATGTACCATGAGAGGCACAATATTCCCTTTTAATAAAGTTCTAATTCTGAGATCACCAAGAAATGACACTTTTGGTCTAACAAACTGCATTTCAATGATCTCTCTCTGGTATTCACACAAAGATACATTTCAGAGGGAACTAGAGTGTCTGCCTTCTGAGATATTTGCATCCAATCTCTTGCTTCTATGATCTGGCCTGTAATTCCCCTTTAGTTCTCATAGGATATCACCCGTCCCTTTGATTGAAACCAAATTCCCATTTCCAGTTGGCACTGCCATTACTGGATTCCATATCAGAACAAGTACAGATGCACACCATTTGGTGAACAGAGTCAAGAAAGCACCATGTGAAGACTTGACATAATTTTCTCTGAAATCAGAGTTTGTAGTTAGAATTGGTGAACAGAAGAAGACTGGTTATTATCAGTCGGTTTACATTTACAGAAAGTCTGTTCTGGGCCCAAAATGACACAATATAATATTTAGAGAAGAATTTCCAAGGCACAGTGTGTCAAGAGTGGGGAGAAGGATCATTCAAATACCATTCAAAGTTGTCCCAAGCCTACCCCCTTAGAAGCCAATGAAGCCGAAGTCTGACAAGTTAGCCTCAGCCATTGGTGTCGTTTTCTTTTTCTTGGCTCTAGCTTTGCTAAAGAAAGACCAAGAAGGGACTTGGTCTGGTTGCTGTCATCAAGATTTGTTTGGAGGCCCAATCGCTGGAGTAATGAACCTCGTAGGAGTGAACAAAGCCTATTAATAGAAGCTCTCAGCTGCCACAGGACATCACTGGAGGTGACAGACTCCATTCCATGGATGCCCCAAGCTTCTATTCTAAAGATGTGCTGAAATGATACAGCCAAGGGAATATATGACCACATCAAATATTCCAGACCTTAGAGAATTCCCAGTAAGAAATGCCAACTGCCTTTTATGGCTATTAGTACTGGCCACACTGCTCCTATGGTAACAGGCATACTATTTTCTGGATATACATTTAAAATTCCATACTGTCCTGAACTGCACCTAGATCATGAATTTAGGCCATCTATTGCTGTTTTATCCTGATATTCATTACTCTCCAACATACAATTCTGTTCCTTTGGGCCTCAATATATTAAGGTGCCTCTCAGTCCTTTTCATCACAGGTAATTCTACTATTCTGTATTTTGCTTTGTGTATTTCCCTCTGCAATCCCATTAAGGATGGAAGATGAGGAAAGAAAGTACATTCTGCTTATTTTGCAGCCTCTATAGAGGGAGTTGGGAACCCTTCTCAACCTGTTGTTATTAAACCAACAGTAAACATTTTAGATTCATAGGTTGTATAGTCTCTGTAGGAAGTACTCAACTTTGACAGCCATGGACAATATGTAAACAAATGGGCATAGCTTTGTTCCAATAAAACTTTATTTATAAAAATAAGCAGCATGCGGATTTGGTCCAAGGGCTTTAAGTTTGCAATTCCTACCCTATGGGGGACTTACTATAACTTCTTGCTTAGAGTGGGTTAAACCAAATTGCTTTGATTTAATTTACCATATCATTTCTCCTGGTCCATTTCTGTTTGTACACACAGCATTCTCTGATTTTTTGCAAAAAAAAAAAAAAAAAAAAAGCTTAATGACCTCATTTTCTAGCTATGTGGTTTTCAACTCCTTTAAGACACTCTGTCCTGTGGCAACTAAATAATTTTATTCCATGAAAGAACAATGTTCTGACCTTGTTGTCCAAGTTTCTCAAAGTTGTTTTGAAAGTCATAACTGTTATATATTATCCTGAAGAGTGAGCTTTCATGCCAATTATATTGGTGCATGTGTACAAATAAAATTGTCATCAATAAATTACTTTTTACCAGATAAACAGCAGTCCTTCTGACACAGCAACATCTTGAAAAAAGCAGTTGGAAAAAGTTACAAACTTAGAATTCCAAAGCCACTGCAAATCCCTACAGAAAGGCTATCCAAAGTTCACTCATTTAGCAAAGCAATTCATTAATTGTTTTTGAAAGTCCAAGTATTTAAAATGGGTAAATTTTAGATATCTGGAAGTTCAAGTTCTATAAACAGAAACACAGGACTGGCTCATGGGGGGATGGGAGGGTAATGTCACAATTGCCCAAAATAGTATCTAGCCACATAAAATACGTATGTTTTAAGTTCAAACTGACATTTGTGAAGATTCGGGGTTTTAATTCTCACCAAGAGGAAATGTTCCAAACTAGAATCTTTAACCAAATTGATTCTTGTGTAAACTTCTGAACAAAAAAATCAAGGATTGCTGAATGAGTTAGAAAATTGGTATTTAGCTGCCTCTGTTGTATACTTACTCTAATAAACACCAACTGAGCAGTCAGCTAGAAAGAAAAATCAAATGCTGACAAAGAAGGTAACAGAATTTTTTTTTAAAGATTTTATTTATTTACCTGTGTGTGAGAGAGAGAGAGCACAAGTAAGGGGGAGTGGCAGGCAGAGCAGGCAGAGGGAGACACAGGCTTCCCGCCAAGCAAGGAGCCCGATGTGGGACTTGATCCCAGGACCCTGGGATCACGACCTGAGCCGAAGACAGCCACTTAACCAACTGAGCCACCCAGGAGTCCCGAGAACTTTTTTTCCAGAGGAACCTGTTTTCCCTCAAAAGAATCTCCAATTAAAGGGCAATGATAATAAAATAATTGTCAAAGACAAACTGCAAATTTTAATAGTTTCCGTATTTTTATATAGCTGTGTAACTATACAAGAATTCTCCCCACCAGTAATAAAGATGTGGGTAGAAGCATCTAGTTTACTTTGTTTTCCACACTGAGGATACCTAGATAATTGACCATTGACCAATGCTCTCCAGGGGCATTCCACTGGAGAGAAAAATAACCCATCTCCCTTCACATCTATCAAAATTCTCCAAAACTTTCTCAAGACGCTCAGAGTCAAGTCTTCTTGTTAAAGAAAAGACAAATTATGCCAATAAGGACGTAGCATTTTATCAAAAACTCATTATGTAAAACTAGTAACACTATTCACCACAGCCAAAAGGTTAAAATAATTCAAATCCCCATTAACTCATCAACAGATAAGGAAATTGTGGTACATCCAAGTAAGGGAATATTATTTGCCCATAAAAAAGAGTGAAATTCTGCTACGTGCTATAGAACAGATGAGCCTTGAAAATACCACAGGGAGTAAAAAGAGCTAATCACAATAAACCATGGATTCTATGATTCCACTGATATGAGTCGTCCAGAACAGGCAAATCGATAGACAGAAAGTAGATATGTGGATGACTAGGGCTGGGGAACAAGAGAGAATCTGGGAGAGAGATGATGGCTAAAAAGTATGGAGGTTTTTGGTTGGGGAGCGGCAATGAAAATGTTCAAAAATTGATTATGCTAATGATGGTTGCACAGCTCTCTGAATACAATGAAAACCAATGAATCATGTACCTCAAATGGGTGAACTGTACATAGGTGAATTAGTATCTCAATAAAGTTGTTGTTAGAAAACGACACTAAATATTTCCTGGCAATTGCTCACTCAATTGTTTTTCCTTTTCTTACTTTGTCCAGTATGGCAATTTTATTCAAACCCTATGTTTTTAAAGACTGATGTAATTAAATTACATATACTTTAGGGATTCAGCCCATCAGATTATTATGGAAGCTTCTAAAATGGAAATGTTACAAGAATCAACCAGGAGAATTTAATGGTAAGTTTGGCAGTAACCTTTCTAACAAACTACAGATAAAATGTAAAACATTAGCCAAAGAAAACAGTAGTAGATTTGATAGTGTTAACAATAAGAAAAATAAAAATTAGAAAAATATGTTGAGAAATCTGGAGGTAGAAGTGACAAATTTAAAGAGAGAACTAAAAAGCAAGCTATCAGGGAGCCGAGTGGCTCAGTCAGTTAAGAATCGGACTCTTCATTTCAACTCAGGTCTTAATCTCAGGGTTGTGAGTTCAAGCCCCAGACTGGCTTGGTGCTTGGTGGGAAGCCCACTTAAAACAAAACAAAACAAAACAACAACAACAACAAAAAGGTAGGGTATTGTTCTTTCCCCACAGTTGTAAATATAGATAGGGTTTTGAAAACATAACTTAAAACCTTGTCACACAGTCTAACTTCTACTTACTGGGGAAAAAAAATATAACACCCAGCATTAAGATAAAATGAAAACAGAGATACAGGTATACACAGATCAAAATACTGATCCCCAAATAAGCATAAATTAATTCCTTCATACAAAACATATCAGCAAATTTTGTCCATATGAAAATTGTCTTTAACGGACTTGCTCTTACATGGCTACTATGTGTCTGGAAAAGTGTCAGCAGCCTGGGGAAACAGTGTTGAGCTATCATTCCTGCCCAGAGGATTTACGGTCTTAATGGTTTAACATTTAACTGCCTTTTGCTTCAAAATTTTACATTTATAAAGAACTCTCATGAACTGGCTGCTACTATCCAAACATTTAAAATCAAGGGTAGCAGTAGGAATTTACAGTCAGAGAATCACTCCCTTCCTGTAATAGGAGAACAAACTGAATATTACATAGGTTAAACTGAGGTATGACTTATATGCAGTAAAGTGCACATATCAAGGTGTACAGCCTGACTGATTTTTACATGCAGACACCCATGCAACTCTCATCAGATCAAGAGAGAACAGTCCCCATGATGACGACTTTGGACCATGGTTTGCTAAGTGATGGTAACGGATTGCATGGTTGGCCCCAGGGACTCTCCTAGGGAACTGGGTAGAAGACTTAGTAAGCGGCCAACCAACTGTTAATAGTCAGTCATTTTGTAGTAATAAAATCCCATCGAGATGACTGATGGTCTCTGCATGGACAATATGAGGTAATTACTAGAAAAGGAGAGAAATGGTGAGAAAAAGAAAACAAAGCAGAATCGGCTTCTACAAACAGGACTCTTTTAAGTGGTAAATTTGTGAGACTTTACGGGAAAGGAGGTACATTGATTCTGCCCACATTTATTTATTTTTTTTTTAAAGATTTTATTTATTTACTTGAGAGAGAGACAGTGAGAGAGAGCATGAACGAGGAGAAGGTCAGAGAGAGAAGCAGACCCCCCATGGAGCTGGGAGCCTGATGTGGGACTCGATCCCGGGACTCCGGAATCATGACCTGAGCCGAAGGCAGTCGTCCAACCAACTGAGCCACCCAGGCGTCCCTTGCCCACATTTATTTTTCAGGGAGGGTGGACAGTATGAGGGAATGGTTACGGTTAAGCATGGAACCAAAGACATCCAAGTAGCATTCAAGAACAGCACACTGTGAGCCTCTGAGAATCAGAGAGGGGCTCACAACACATGGAGTAATTGTTCTATCCCTTCTATCCAACCATCTATTTACTTATTTAACATTTTCACAAGAAAATATTCCAGCTTATGAAAAGGAGCCTATGCTTATCAGTCCGGACCCACTTTCCACATCTACCTCTTTAAAATTTAATCATATGCTGTTGCATATAAGCATTAAAGAGGGCAAAGATAAAAAAAATTCTTTATCCCTATCAAATGTCATTCTCTAAAGTTTAAGTTAATCAAAGGAACATAACTATGTGACAGATGTCCAGGGAATGGCTAGAAATTACACAAATTTGGGAAGACTAAGATTGTACTATAATCTATTATACCACTCTATTCTATTACGCTGTTTCTAATATGGTGCATATCACATAAATTGTATAACATGAATATATAACTATGTAAATATAATACAGTAAATATAATACAATATGCTACAGTATATAATAATACAATTTTTCTATTACTACAATCTCAGATTAAATTAGCTTCTATTACACTGATGATCTGCTAAAAGCTCCCAAGATTTTTCTCTCCCATAAAAACTGTCTCTAAGGCTGGTCTTCCTTATCCTTTACTAATCAAAACAATTACTTGATTTTGGAAGAAGTAACTTATATTTACCCTCACTAAATTTCACTTTCTTGGGTTTTAGTCCAGCTTTCCACTTAAGAACATTTAATCATAATTCTGGGATAATACGGAATACACTATCCCTCCCATCTTTGAGTCACTGGTGACCATGACTTCCATGTTGACAAAACTCACTATAGAAATAACAAATAGGACAGGAAAAATGCAAAAAAACTCTGTGAGAGATCTCTTTATAGGCTCTTTATAGACTCTTTAAATCCACCTGTTCAGGCCACACAAATCCATGTACCTGAACAAACACCCGGTTCTCTTATCCCCTCTACCTCTTCTGCATCATTAAAAGACTGATGAGTCACTCTAGTCTCTAGTCAAACTTATAATAAGAAAATTAGATTATTGACGTATAAAAACCCATTAGAACCAATGATAGCACCAATCGTTTTCAAATGCTCCTTAACCGCATGTTTCAAATTCAACTCTGGAGTTTCACAAAGAAACAACGGAGGACTTAGGAATCTGCAGTTTCGGGAATCTAAGGATGTCACGGCTGCTCGCAGGAGGCTGTGCTCACTGCATCACTGCACACTGGCTGTTTTATTTCCAGGGCTCAATACTCCTATGACTCACTGTAACCCTGATTTAATGGCAGAATTACATTGTCTTCAGCAGACTCGCTATGAAGATTTCCTCTTAATTTCAAAGTTGTTCAATGATAGAATTCTGCCTGGGTGGGGAAGGAACAATGAAAATGGTCAAAAATTGAGTAACTGAGCATTTTGCCAGCATATAATTACACAAAGGGCAGAACGTTGTAGGTTATTTGCTAGGAAAAGGCCAGTGACTGAGGGCGGCAAGTATGTGCAAAGCCTCCTTTTTGATCCCAATGGCAATGCCTGACATAACTACTTTTAATTGCCTAGCAAAAGTAATGCTAATTGAAAGAGAAACAAAACCATTTTTGGCCCTATGTAAAAATTAGTCATGCCTTTTTTTTTTTTTAAAGTACCAACCACCCAACATGAACAGGTAAATATACTTTAAGACCACAGAAAGTGAGAGGAACAAGAACAAGCGATAAACCCTAACTCGTGATACACTTATAACGGATGTTATCGATTTGAAACCAATTATAATAAATTGGCTCTGGTTCTTTGATGCTTTACTTGAAAGCATTTCATCATTGATTAATAAGACTTATTATTCCCACAAAGCTTCACATCTGAAAAAGATCTGTAGCAATTTTAGCTGTCCTTTACAAAAACTCTATCAAATTCATTCAGTGCCACCATTCTTCTTTCCAGATGAGGAAAATGACTCACACAGAGTTTGCAGAATTTCCACTAACTCCTCCACAAGGAGCGGGCTGGATTCTCACATAGGCTTCTGGCTGCAGGCTGAGAGCCCAGAGGGGATAGGATACGCCCCCCACCCGAAGTAGGCAGTGGGTAGGGTTGAGGAACGGTACCTCCTCTTCCAGAATCAGAAGCAAGGTTTCAGGTACACGCCACCCATGGAGGCAGGGAAGCAGAGCAGCTCTTCCCGATCTGAATGCAAAATAAAACACTAGCTGTGCCAAGTAAGAGGATGGTGAGCAGTTCTAATAAATCCAGCTATGGTTCCTCCTACCAAGACAATGAGCCAACTGGTGACCTGGCCCTGAGGTCAAGGCTCCCACAAAGGCCTAATTGAGAAGGGGGGTAGTAAGAGAGGGTGGGTAAATAGGGGGAACCAAACAGTAATAACTTAACTCAATATCCCTAACAGGAAAACTGGGGATTTGCAAAGAAGATGCCAGTTCTATGTCTAGGAGTACAACTCTACAACGTGGAAGAAAGAACCGCTCTTCTCAGAATATCCAACTAGTTGTAACCTTCCTCCACCACTACAGAGATCACCTTGGTGGGAGGTTACCTTTATTCACAATGTGTTCAACGCTAGCTATATGATATCACTGTAAAGACCATGAAACATATTTTTAATTTCTTCCTCAGAAAATGCAAGAAAAGGGGCACCTGGGTGGCTCAGTGGGTTAAAGCCTCTGCCTTCGGCTCAGGTCATGATCTCAGGGTCCTGGGATCGAGCCCCGCATAGGGCTCTCTGCTCAGCGGGGAACCTGCTTCCTCCTCTCTGTCTGCCTCTCTGCCTACTTGTGATCTCTGTCTGTTAAATAAAATAAAATCTTTAAAAAAAAAAAAAAGAAAATGCAAGAAAATAAGAAACAAAGTAACAGAAAATAGAAGAAAGAATTTGGAAAATAAGGCTTCCAGAGAAAAAGTCCTGGCCTATGTCACTATTTTTTTGAAAATGAGCCTACTTAAAGAAGCTGTGGCCTGAGGTCTTTTGGGGGTGGGGGGAGGTTGGTGAGGGAGAGGTTAAGTCCAAGGTGACCCATGTGAGAGAAGGGCAGATGAAAGAAAGGTACCACAAGAGAAATGAAAAGTCATCATCTTCCCCAAGTTCATTGGTTGCCACCTGTGAAGCTAATAGTTGGAGGAACCAACCCATAGTGTCTCCCAAAGCAACAGATGGATCAAACGAATTAGTCAGTGCCCTTCCCAGGATGCTGGGCATAAAACACTTCGGAGGGAAGGTGGTTAAGCCATGTGTCCTGCCGAAACAAGCCTGACATCTGCTTAATCTTCTCCCTCAGACTCCAGCTCCATACTGGATATTTCAAATGGATAACAACTTGAAAGCTCCATGTGGACTTCTCTTTCATTATTATTATTTCAAATGCTAAATGTTATCTACTTAAAGATCTTACCTTGGCTCCATGCCCTGGCAGAATGTAAGATTTTTCCGCTAATAAGGGCCTGGAGGCTTTACAAGACCACGGGAGTTTTCAAAAATATTCCTACATATTCATAATACTCAAATTAATAGATATGATGCCAGATGTAAAGTGGCATTTTATGGGTAGCTTTAAAAGGTACTAATGGGGTAACTTTTAAAGCTACTTTAAAACACACAGCTATGAATCTAATGCAAAACCATGTTGCCTTTTGATCTTGGCTATGTGTTCACTATTCTGCGACAAACTAATCAGAAAAGACTTGGCATGTTTCTCCCCTGGAAAGATATCTGGCATTCAGGAAAGAAATTTAGGTTAAACACCTTTAACTGCCCTTTCTGTAACAATTAAAAGCTTTTCCTTTGACTTACTGACACGGTTCACAACCACACACAATGAAAGCAAAATAAATCTTTCCTATGTTATAAATTATGTGTTCTTAGATGGATTAAGCCATGCTAGCCAAGGCTGCATTTTTATAGGATTTAGGCTGCTAAGAGGCCATCAAAAGTAGTAATAATTGAGCAGCAGGTAAACAAGGTGAAGGAAAACCACTGACACCTATATTTCAGGAACTTCTGACCCTGTAGTCGGACAGGCAGGCTTCTTGTGAGAGGGCACAGTCCGTGGCTTCAAAATTCACAACCTTAATCAGACAAGAGGAAGCATACGGGGCAAAAGTCAGCTAACACACATGAACACAAAGCGATTTCACATCAAAGCAGAACAAACCCTATCAGCTAGAAGAATGAAATGCTTAGCATAGACCATGTTTTTCACTATTTTTATAAATCAAGTCATCTCTCAGTATCTTTTGAGCAACATCTTAAAATTTGGGGAGCCCTTTACCCATATAATCCTAGGATCCCCACTGTATTAAAATTGGGGGGGAAACAAGTTTAGAAATATTCAGAATCTCCTAGCATTAACCGACTACCAACTCCATGCCAGGTACTGTGTGCTACTCACCTGATTTACACAACAATTTGGGGAGATATTATTCACATTTCAGAGATTACAAAATCAAGACCCAAAATGGGTATTTTTGCTCCATTATCACAAAGGTAGTACAACTGTCAGATCAGGAGCTCTCAAGACTTTGAGACACTTTTTTTCACTTGGTTTATAAAAATACAGGGTCTGTTTTCCTTGCCAAATTATGGGTGACCTGCTTTCCTGGACCACACTACGGT
Source organism: Mustela erminea (assembly GCF_009829155.1). Classification (NCBI taxonomy): domain Eukaryota; kingdom Metazoa; phylum Chordata; class Mammalia; order Carnivora; family Mustelidae; genus Mustela; species Mustela erminea. The sequence goes on along the minus strand of NC_045625.1, from coordinate 48,512,400 downwards.
TTATAAGCAAATTCCTGTGTCCCTGACATATACACGAGCATGCTAATGCTGGAAGGAAGTGCTGGTGGGTGTGGATACCATCAAACGTGACCAAACCTGTAAACTCATCTGGAAAATGCTGCATCCAAGGTGAGCTACGAGTAAGATCACCGTTCACAAAATGGAATAATGGGGTGAAAGGAGAGGTAAGAGATTGCTGTTCTGGGAGTAAGGCTAATTCTTAACTCAAGGATCAAGAAAAAAAGTACCAGCATCACGGTTGAGGAGCAGTCAAAATATTTGGCTAGTGAACACCCATCAGATAGAAGATTCTAGAACACATTAAAAAAAAATACACGTCCCTTAAATATTTTACTTAAAGTTTATAAATACACATTAATCAACTCATCTTCTGATGTCATATCAAGGAGTTCTCTTTGACTACAGTCTGAAAGTCTCATGTAAACCACACTCAAGGCATTATCTGAGACCACCATCTAAATAGAAGCAATTGGTCAGAAACCTTCATAGCTGTTAGAATGCAGAATTGTACTAAATTCTTATGATTTTTCCCTTGGTGTTTTACACCTGTTTTGAGAGTAAATCTTCTCAAGGGACTTTCCTTCCAATTGCAACTGAGTTTCCAAACAACTGTGGACATTACTGGTTTACACAACATTTAATTAAGGAATGTGATTACAAGTACAACCGACATACATGTTTAGGAACAACTGCATTGGCTTCTTGGTGAAGGTACCATTCAACCTGTGGGAGCCGAAGTCTCCAGTATCTGAAAGCATCCAGTGGGGAGAGTGCCCTGGGCATGTATCACAGGGGAACGGCGAGGAGTGTTAACAGGGCAGGCCCATCAGCTGAGCTTCCTTTGGTTACGGGACGTGCAGGGTCCCGTAAGGGCTGGGTAGAAGGGCATACACCAGCATGCACACTCTAATTTAGAGGATCCCCAGAAGTGAAGACAGAAGGGAATCCATCGATTTATAAATTTTATCATACCTTACTAAAGTTTCAAGGTACATGCACCCAAGCCATGTCTTTCCCTACCATAAGATGGTTGTGATAACATATTCATTCCAAAATAATGACTGCAGTATTTAATTCCTTTTTTCTCTTAATAAATTCAACCTCCCACGGTACAAATTACATGTGGTTATAATTTTAGTTTTATAGTGTAATCATGACTCTTAAACCACCCTTAGAAATGCTAACAGTCTTCAATGAGTATAATTAAATATATATTTGAGAACTAAGATGCTAATTCTTCAGGGAAACTAAATGCATCCCCCACATCTTTTTTCTCTCTCCGCACAGTGTTATTGTTGAGTATAACTGGGTTTGTGTTTTGTTTTTTGTTTTTTGTTTTTTTTTTTTCCAGTGCTTGCCCCTTGTGGTTAGGAACTTCAATCTTTTGTATTTTTCATTTTCCCGCATATGCAATAAACATTTAATTGCATGGTTGCATATACTCAAATGTGATGGCTTAATAAATATTTAACAACCAAATTAAGGTTATTAATTTAAAACTATTCTGTCATAATAATTATGCAACCTGAGAAAACAGAAGGGGGAACAATCGTTCCTTTTTTATAGTGTTTAAGTGGTATTTTACCAGTTCCAATAACTTCAAGGGCACATATAAACATTAGAGGGAATATAATCGTATTTCATGATCACAAAGACAGCAAAAACAAGGTGGTCGTATAACTTTCATGTTATCATGCCCCTGCACAGTCCCTATAGGAAACAGTGAGGCAGAAATTTCTTTCACTTCAACATCCTGTTATTGAGATTTCTCTGAAAACTATTTGCTTTTTTAAAATACAGAAGCAAATGTTCTGGGATTTTAAACTCTGACATCCCTCTGCTGTCTCAATAAAAGATTAATTTGTGGTCCTTGCCTTCTTTTGTTATGTTTGTGGTTTAATAGTCTTCATGGTAGGATCGGTTTTAAAAAAAAAAAAAAATCTCAGGTCATTTTATTGGAGTTTTCAAGAACTCCAGACTGCTTGGCTAGTTTATATCTCCAACACAAAGACAGGTAAAGTCAACCTAATGTATACAACTTGATTTCTGTGGCCTCCAATTTATCGTGGGATTCTGTTGTATAAACTTATTTCTATAGGGGTATAGGGGTGCTTACACCCTGAACTGTGTGCCTCTGGGATGGCCAAGACTTGTCTTCACAGTGAACTCTCCCACTCACTGGGACCTGTCTACTCCACCTCCATCAAGGAGAGAAGGAAAAAAAAATCGTATTTGCAGATTATTAGGATATATTTAAGACATCTTAACTATAAACCATAAACACATAAATTAGTGAAGAGGAGTCTTTACTGTAAACACATAAATACATATACATAAGCATAAAGAAATCTTTGCACTATGACTCCACATTTGTTGAGAGTCAAGAGCCAGGCATAGTACAAAGAGCAAAGAAATCAGATAATTAAGAGACGGCAGATACTCAATATTCTCAAAATATTCCACTGATTGGGAAAAAAAATAGTTTAACATGAGAGAATAACAACTACCATCAAAGCATACATACCGTTAATGGAGGAAGAGATGAATTTCGGAGGGGCCGGTAATTTAGAAACGATTCAAAGAAAAGGTGAACATTAACCAGGACATAAAAGACCAAGGGTTTTCACTAGGGCATAAAATAGCAGGGAATGATGTAACTGAAGATTGCTAATACTCTAGGATGACTAATATAAGGGGAGCAAAGAAAGCTGAGGTTGGAAAGGTCCTATTGAAGAGGTCTTAAAAGCGATATTTAAAAAAAAAAAAAAAAAAAAGATATTCTTGAAAGACACTGTGGAACCAAACCCATTCTTTTGAAAACCGGTTAGGCCAAAAAACAAAGCACCATGTTTTCCTTTCCATGTCCAAACTGTACTGCTGGTTACACAAAAGGGAGAAGAGGGGCAGTTTCTCTTTACAGTGAATTCTGGCTGATGATTGAACGATGGAATAAAAATACTGTCATCTTGCAACTCCTAATGAATGAATGCATCTGGGCATGGAGCATCAATGGGTGTTAACCTCACACAAAAAAGATTAACCTCACTTTACACATCACCTTTTCATCAGGACTCCTCGTGCAAGGCACACAACTCTACCCAGGAAATAGTCTGGCCCGAAAACTAAAATCAAAACTAAAACCAAAAACTTAACCTAAATCTGAGAGTGCTTCTGAACTTCTGTTAATTACAGAAAATACACCACAAAGATACTATCAGCAAATCTAAACTAAGAAACTCCATAAGACAAACAAGTTAGTGGTTTTTTTTTTTTCCCCTTGAACTTTTATATAAAGAAAGAGATGAGGTAGAACTTACAGATGAAAAGACACTAACAAGACATTTTTTATACATTTCAGGATGCGAACCTTATTTGGATCCAGATTCAAACGAACTGTAAGAACATAATTCATGACATTTTGATTCTATTGGAAACTTGCCCAGAAATTTGATACTAAAATTATTAGTTTGCTCAGAGGTGATAATGATATTTTAATTCTGCCTTTTAAAAATTCTTATCTTTTAGAGATCACACTGAAATATCTATGAATGAAATAATATGAAATCTCTGATTTCATTTTTTTTTTAAAGATTTTATTTATTTGACAGAGAGAGACTGAGAGAGAGAAGGAATACAAGCAGGGGGAGTGGGAGAAGGAGAAGCAGGCTTCCTGCTGAGCGGGGGAGCCCGATACGGGGCTCGATCCCAGGACCCTGGGATCATGACCCGAGCCACCCAGGTACCCCTTGGATTTCATTTAAAAATATAATGCGGGGGGGGGGGGGGGGGCGCCTGGGTGGCTCAGTGGGTTAAGCCTCTCCCTTTGGCTCAGGTCATGATCTCAGGATCCTGGGATCAAGCCCCACATGGGGCTCTCTGCTTAGTAGGGAGCCTGCTTCCCCTCTCTCTCTGCCTGGCTCTCTGCCTACTTGTAGATCTCTCTCTCTCTGTCAAATAAATAAATAAAATCTTTAAAAAAAATTAAAATATAATGGGGAAGGGTCGATGGTGCTACAGTTGAAACAAATAGGCCTTCAGTTAATAACTGCTGAAGCTGAGTGTTGGAAAAATGGTGGGTTCATCACACTTTCCTGCATATTTGTGTATATTTTAAATTCTCCATTAAAAATATTATCCCAAAAAATGGTGCGTGGGTAGCTCAGTCAGTTAAGCCTCTGTCTTTGGCTCAGGTCATGATCTCAGGGTCCTGGGATTGAGCTCCATGTCAGTCTCCCTGCTCAGCAGGAAGCCTGCTTCTCCTTCTCACCCTGTCACTTCCCCCCTGGCTTGTTCCCTCTCTCACTCTCTCAAATAAATAAATAAAATATTATAAAAACATATTTCAAAAAAGGAAAAAAGGAAATGCTGAAGTAAATTTGGTATTTAGTCCATATGAGATCTGAAGTTTTGAAAACAATGAAATGCTGTATGAAAACAGCAATATTAAAGATAGTATTTTGAAAAAGACCTATAACACCATTTTAACTAGTTATTTTATAACCTTTTGCATTATTTCCTTCCAGAATTTGTGTGTTTCAGATCATTATGTAGAGAAGGGCCTGGGAAAGAAAAGAGAGGAGACAGGAAGAATAACCCAAAGTCTCTAACCGCAGCAAAGGACAGACTCACAGACCTTTTAGAAGCAAACCTGACAAGGCATCGTAACCTACTGAAATGAGATTGAAGGGAAAAGAAATAATTTTCATTGTGTCAATCATTACCTAAAATTATATATCTCAGTAGAAAGTAAGCTCTGTGCCTGTCTTATTCCTTATTTTATTTCTAGGGGCAAATAATACATGAGAGGCCCTTAGTAACAGTCCGTTGAAAAAATATATTCAATAACAGCTCATATTTTTAACTTGGGTTAATAAATAGATGCAGTACATATAAACTTAAGTAGGAGACACAGACAGATGCTTGGTGATAACAGGTAGAATTGACTAAATATACTCAGCTGCTAATAACAGACATCGGAAAAATAAACTAAATGAGCGGGTTATTTTACTGAATGAGAAATCCATTGTGACAGAATCCATATGGCAGCTTCATAATGTCCTCAAAAATCCAGTCTCTTCTTGTACGCTGTGCTCCTTTATCCTCAGGATATGCTTTTCACAATATAGCTGCTAGAATACCAGCTATCACATCCAAGTTCTAGGCAAGAAGTAGAAGGGAAAAGGACAAAATGGTACATGCCAGCTGAGTCAGCTCCTTTTTAAGATGTTTTCCTGTAACTTCTACCTAATAATTTCTATTTAAATCTCATTAGCCAGGGGTGCCTGGGTGACTCAGTGAGTTAAGCCTCTGCCTTTGGCTCAGATCATGATCTCGGGGTCCTGGGATCAAGCCCTGCATCAGGCTCTCTGCTCAGCAGGGAGCCTGCTTCCTCCTCTCTCTCTGCCTGCCTCTCTGCCTACTTGTGATCTCTCTCTCTCTGTCAAATAAATAAATAAAATCTTCATAAGTCTCACTAGCCAGACTTAGTCATATGATCACATCTATCTGCAAGAAAGGCTGGGGAAAATGTTCTGGCCATTATTCCCGTCCCAACAAAATCAAAAATTTTATTAGTAAGCCTAAAGGTAAAATAGGGAATAAACAACAAGCACATCTGAAATATATGTAAGTTTAGGAAATGTTGTGCCTCAAGTATCTGTTGGTAAGATGTGTCAAATTGGTAGCTTTTTGAGAATAGCTAGGAGGCCGAAGAAGAAAATATAAAATGTACATTGGTAAGAGAGGACCGTGCAGAGAAAGATTTATAGCCAAAAAGGAGACTGGCAATGGCAAACTTCAGGGGGCTTAAAGAAGATCAACCAGCAGAGGAAATTCAGAAAATGGTTACTACCTAAGAATCTGGAAGAAAGATCAAATCCAAAAACTAACTTAGCAGATAGTTTCTACCTAAGAATCTGGAAGGCACTGGTGACCTTTCCAGTGGTACTTCTGAGAAGTTTCAAAAGCAAAAGCCAGACCACAATGGGTTGGAGCACGGGAGGTTTTGAGGGATCTGTCAGTGAAGGGAACGAAGGACTCCAGCCTGAAGAGCATCAAGGTTAATCGGGAAGTTGGAGGCAGACGGGCAAAGATGTGACGCTGGCTGTTTGGTAGGAGGGAAGCCCTCCATGAGAACACTTGTTGAGAGACTAAGGGCAACAGTACAGGACACAGAAGCAAATACTAAAGATACTGGAAAGCAGGTGGCAGTAGGATTTAGGTTTCACCTGTTAAAATACTAGCTTGTCCAAGGAAAGGCTTCATTTATTTAAAAAAGAAGAAGAAGAAGAAGAAGAAGAAGAAGAAGAAGAAGAAGAAGAAGAAAACTGAGGGCAAATGTTAAAAAGGTTTTGAATGCTCTTTCCATTTTTTTATTATGGAACAATATTAAGACTTTTGATTTGTCACATACTTAAATGAGTCATTTTCTGTTTAGCCTAGTGATATTTTCCCCCCTGAAATATAGCAAGCCATGACTATGCTGCTTTTTAATTTCCTGGAGATAATCCAGGATGACCAGGGCACAAAGTCTATCAAATTTTTCCACCAATTAATCTCTGTAACGTTTACTGAGACTTCAACAATACCCTCTCTGAGATAGAACATCAGGTATTTCAGGTGGGAATCTGCAGGGGATATGAAATGTGAGGCTCATTCATTCAACAGACGGGCACAAATTCAAATGCAGGGCCAAGAGCTGACACCAACCATATGCCCGATGAGCATAAACTACCCATTAGGAACTACTTGGGGATATTCAAGTGGAGGAGAGTTTAGGGCAGGAAGCGAGGGACATGTGAGGGATTATAAACTGTTCAAACTGGAAGTGATGATGGCATGCCAATAAGGGACCTGCACGGTAGCCATCCCCTCTTCTTTTTTTCCAGCAATGAGAGCTGCACGGTCTCGGGCAGTTATGAAACTTGGCTTCAAGTTCTCCCCTGCAAAACTGAAGTTCTTAAAGGAAATTTCTGAAGTCTCTTTCTTCTTTAAAATTCCTATGACGTTTTTAAATCATGAAGTAAATGCCATCTTAAAGACAGTTGTTCATGGTTTCTAAATTCAGCCTTAAACCTTTCACAGAGGGCATATTAAGACACAGTGGGTTTTTTAAAGAAAGGAGAGACAACAGAACTATTAATATGATGGGGATAAAGAAATGGGAAGCACAGGACACACCACCTCCTTCCTTCAAACCTTTGTTTTTGGCAATAAACTGGACGCAATGGTTTTCTTACACAAAACAAGGAAGACTGTGCGTGACTGATCTTTACAAGGGGAAGGGACTTGTTGCAAGTCTGAAAGCTGCTGGACAATGGAAGCAGGCTTGGTAATAAGCAAGAGTAAAAGCATGACTCCGGTCCAAAATAACCTAGCACTCTGAAAGGACCCATCACAAGATCATCACAAGAAACCCATCACAACATCAGCCAGAAGTGTGATGTTAACCTTCAATTTAAAAAACTCCTGGAAAATAATAAGGAAGGGGAGAAAGCTTAAAAATACAGCAAGCACTTTTTAACACTGAAAATGTGTTGGGTCACCTTGAGTAGAATTTGTCAGATACTAAGCATTTTAAACTAGGGTGGACTTTCAGCACGACTAGGCTTTGACTCCTGATACAATCTAAGGTTAGGCTATTGGAGATGTCACTGGAAATTGACTTTTTAAAAAATTTAATTAATTAACTAATGAATTTTTGAAGATTTTACTTACTTATTTGACAGACAGAGATCACAAGTAGGCAGAGAGGCAGGCGAGAGAGAGAGGGGGAAGCAGACTCCCCACCGAGCAGAGAGCCCGATGTGGAACTTGATTCCAGGACCTGGGATCATGACCTGAGCCAAAGGCAGAGGCTTAGCCCAATGAGCCACCCAGGAGCTCCATTTTAATTTCTTTTTTAAGACATTTATTTTTAAACTTTCTTTAAAAGATTTTATTTATTTATTTGTCAGAGAGAGAGAGAGAGCACAAAGCAGGGGGAGTGGCAGGCAAAGGGAGAAGCAGTCTCCCCCGAGCAAGGAGCTCCACATGGGATTCGATCCCAGGATCCTGGGATCATGACCTGAGCTAAAGGCAGATATTTAATCTACTGAACCACTCAGGCATCCCAAGATTTATTTATCTGAGAGAGAGAGAGAGAGAGACAGAAAACGCATGTGCACGTGCAAGCCTAAGATGGGGAGGGGCAGAGGGAGAAAAAGAAAGAATCTTCAGTAGTCTCCTCACTGATCATGAAGCCCAATGCAGGTCTCAACCTCAGCACCCTGAGATCATGCCTGCAGCCAAGATCAAAAGCCAGATGCTTTTCCAACTGAGCTGCCCAGAAGCCCCAGGAGATGATATTTTAGAAACAAATGCAGAAATTAAAAACAAACAAAAAACAACTATGACCACAGATGATAAATCACTAGCTTCCTAGACTGCAGCTGTGCATCTCCCATCTTTATGAGAACATCTACCAACATCAGGTTTTTATGGGATACAATTCATCAGTTACCAAACAAAAAAGGTTAAGTCTTTGTCTATGACACAATCAATATTTTTGCTTGACCTGATTGATACCTGAGTGGCAAGTGTGCTTCAAAAATCTCATCATCATTATTAAAATCCGTGTTTTATAGTTCCAGCTGAACCTGTCTAGTCTTTGGATTCCAATCATCTGCTGTTGGACCATGCCTCCTGGACTACTGGACTACCCATCCCAGGCCCGGGAAGGTAAGAAAATTTATTAGCCAGATTTGTCTATGTTCCAAGAAAAAAGAGAGAGTTTACCTTCCTTCTTTTTTCTTTACTTAAGGCAAAAGCAGCATACCATATTCTATCAGTTTCAGGTGTTTAACATAGTAAATCAACATTTGGATACATTGTGAAGTGATCACCACAGTAAGTCTAGTTACCATCTGTCACCATACAAAGTTATTACAATGTTATGGGCTATATTGTCCATGGTATACATTATAGCCCCATGACTTACCTATTTTATAACAGGAAGCTTGCATTCCTTTATACAGGTCACCCTCCCTCTGTCATCGCCCCTCCCCTCTGAAAACCACCAAATTTTTCTCTTTATCTAAAAATCTGGGTTTTCTTTTGTTTTTTAGATTCTACGTATAAGTGAAATCATTTGCTATTTGTCTTCCTCTGACTTATTTTGCTTAGCAGAATACTCTTAGGTCTACCCTTGTTATCACAAATGACACAATTTCATTCTTTTTTATGGCTGAATGGTATTCCATTGTGTATATCTATACTGCATTCATTCCTCCATCTATGGACACTTAGCTTGTTTCCGTATCTTGACTGCTATTATTAATACTGCAGTGAACATATGGGTGCGTGTATCTTTTCAAATTAGTGTTTTCCTTTTCTTCAGATAAATAACCATGAGTGGGGGGATTATTGGATCATATGGTAGTTCTAGTTTTGATTTTTCTGAGGAACCTCTATACCATTTTCCATAACGGCTGCACCATTTTGCATTCCCATCCACAGTGCACAAGGGCTCCCTTTTTTCCTCATACCCTCACTAACACGTTCAATTCTTGTCTCTTTCATAATAGCCATTCTGACAGATGTAAGGTGATCTCATTGCAGGTTTGATTTGCATTTCTCTGTTGATTAGTGAGTTGAGCACCATTTTTGTCTCTGTTGGCCATCTGTGATCTTCTTCGTAAAAATCTCTATTTAGATCCTTTGCCCATTTTTAATTGGATTTTTAATTGAATTGTAGGAGTTCTTAATATACTTTAGATAAACCTTTTATCAGATGTATGATTTGTAAATATTTTCTCCCAATCAGCAGGATGCTTTTTCATTTTGTTGATGGCTCCCTTGGCTGTACAGAAGCCTTAGTTTGATGTAGTCACAATAGTTCATTTTGCTTTTGTTTCTTTTGCCTTTGGAGTCAGATTCAAAAAACATGCTTAAGACTGCTTTTAAGGATTTTGGTGTGTATGTTTTCTTATAGGAGTTTTATGGTTTCAGGTGTCACATTCAAGTCTGTTAATCCATTTTGAGTTAATTTTTATATCTGGTTTAAGGCAGTGGTACAGTTTCATTCTTTTGCATGTAGCTGTCCAGTTTTCCCACCACCATTTTCTGAAGCAAATGTCCTTTCCCTATTGTACCTTCTTGCCACCTTTGTCATAAACTGTTTGATGATATATCTGTGGGTTTATTTCGGAGCTCTTGATTTTGTTCCATTATCCTATGTATCTGCTGTTATGTCAATACCACACAGTTGGATTATTATAACTCTGTAGTGTAGTTTGAAAACAGAGAGCACGATACCTCCAGTCCTGTTCTTTCTCATTTTTTGGATATATTTGACGCTATTTAAGTTTTAAAATTATTTGTTCTAGTTCTGTGAAAAATGCCATTTGAATTTGGATAGGGATTGCACTGAATCTGTAGATTGCTTTTGGTATTATGGACATTTAAAAAATATTAATTCTTCCAACACATACATATGGAATATCTTTCCACTTATTTTTTTATCTTCTTCAATTTCTTTAGTCAATGTCTTGTAGTTTTCAGAGTACAGGTCTTTCACCTCCTCGGTTACATTTATTCCTAGGTATTCTGGGATGCAATTATAAATGGATTGTTTTCTTAATTTCTCTAGTAGTTTATTAATGTATTGAAATGCCGCAGATTTCTATTAATTTTGTATCCTGCAAATTTACTCAATTTGATTATTAGTTCTAAAAGTTTTTTGGTGTTGTTAGGGTTTTCTATACATAGTATCATATTATCTACAAATAGTTGGTGGTTTTCCTTCTTCCGTTCCAATTTGGATGCCTCATTTATTTTTCTTTCCTAACTGCTGTGGCTGGAACTTCTAATACCATGGTGAATAAAAACAGAAAGTGCAGGCATCCTTGTCTTGTTCTTGACCTTAATGGAAAAGCTTTTGGCTTTTTACCCCTGAGTATGATACTGATTGTGGGTTTGCCATTTATGGCCTTTATTAGGTTGAAGTACATTTCCTCTATACCTTTATTGAGAGTTTTTATCACAGATGGATATTGGAACTTTATCAAATGCTTTTTATGCATGTACTCAGATGGTCACATGATTTTTATCTCTCATTATGTTAATGTGATGTATCACCCTGATGGATTTACAGATGTTGAGCCATTCCTGCATACCTGGAACATATCCTATCTGATCACGGTGTTTAATTCTTTTAATGCATTGCTAAATCCAGTTTGCTAATATCTGTTGAGGATTTTTGCATCTTTGTTCGTCAGATATACTGGCCTTTAATTTTCTTTCTCTGTGGTTTCTTTGTCTGGTTTTGTTTGGGTATTAGGATAATGCTGGCCTTCTAAAACAAGATATTTTAGAAGAGTTTGAGAAGAACGGGTACTAAATCTTCTTTGAATGTTTGGTAGAATTAGCAGTGAAGCCACCTCGTCCAGGATTTTTGTTTGTTGGGAAGTTTTTGACCACTGAATCAATCTCCTCACCAGTAATTCATATTTTTAGATTTTCTATTTCTTCATATCTGATTTTGGAAGATTTTAAGTCTCTAGAAATTTACCCATTTCTTCTAAAATTTCCAATTTGTTGGTGTATAATTGTTTATAGTAGTCTCATGATCCTCTGTTTTCCTGTGGTATCCCATTTGAACTTCTTTCATTCTTTATGTTATTTGAGCCCCCTCCTCCCTTTTGGAGGGTATGATGGTGGTGGTGAATCTAGCTAAAGGTTTGTTCATTTTGTCAAAGAACCAACTCTTAGTTTCATTGATCTTTTCTGTTGCCTTTTTTTAGTCTCTATTTCATTTATTTCTGTTCTGGTCTCTATTATTTCCTTCCTTCTACTAACTTTTGACATCATTTGCTCTGCTTTTTCTAGTTCCTTTCCACATAAAGTTAAACTGTTTGTGATTTCTCTTGTTTCTTGAGGCAGGCCTATATTACTATGAACTTCCTTGCCACAACCCATAGATTTTCTTTTTTTTTTTTTTTAAAGATTTATTTATTTATTTGAGAGGGAGGGAGGGGGGTGGAGGGACAGAGAGAATCCTGAAGCAGACCCCCTACTGAGCATGGAGCCCAACACAAGGCTTGATCCCAGGACCCCAAGATCATGATCCCAGCTGAAACTGAAAGTCGGGCAATTAACTGACTTGAGACACCCACACATCCCTCCCCCCATTTTCATATATATATATATATATATATATATATATATATATATATATATATGGCAAATGCAAACAGATACATATGTATGTATATGTATCTGTATATGTATCTGTATATGTAACATACAAATATATATATATAAAACATATATATTTGTACCTATCAAAGGCATTTGCCTTTGGATATTGTTTGTTTCTCCTTTCATTTCTTTTATGACCCAGTAGTTATTCTGTAACAGGTTGTTTAATCTCAATGTATTTGCAGTTTTACTTTTTTTTTCCCTGTAATTAATTTGATTTCAATTTCCTTGAATTTATTGAGACTTGTTTTGTCGCCTAACATATGATCTATTCTGGAGAATGTTCCATGCACACTTGAGAAGAATGTGTATTCTGCTGCTGCTTTTAGACAGAACATTCTGTATACATCTAGTAAGTTCCATATAGTCTAATGTGTTGTTTAAGGCTGGTGTTTCTGTACTGATTTTCTATTTGGATGATTTATCTATTGATATGTGAGTGGGGTATTAAAGTCCTGTACTAGTATTATATTGCTATCATTTTCTCCTTTTAGTTATGTTAACATTTGCTTTATGTATTTTTGATGCTCCAGTGTTGGGTACATATATAAATGTTCTATATTCTTGTTGGAATAACCCCTTCATTACTATGTAGATCTTCTTTTTGTTTTCTATTATAATCTTTGTTTTAAAGCACATTTTATCTGGTAAGAGTATAGCTACAACAGCTTTCTTTTCATTCCAAACTCATGAAGGATCTTTTCCCGTTTTTTTCACTTTTAGTCTGTTATGTGTCCTTATTTTTTAAAGTCAAAGTCTTCTAGGCAGTATACAGATTTCTTTTTTTTTTTTGTCTTTAAATCCATTCAGCCACTCAATGTCTTTTCATTAGAGCATTTAGTCCATTTAATTTTAAATTATTGATAGGTATGTACTTGTTGCCATTTTGTTAGCTGTTTTTTATAGAGTCATTTTTGTAGTACCTATTTCTTCCTTCTTTCCTTATGATTCAGTGATTTTTTTTAGTGACATATTTAGATTCCTTATTTTCTTTTATGCATTTAGTTTAAGTGTTTGATTTTTGGTTACTGTGATGTTCACGTGTGTCATCGTATGCATATAATTACCTATTTTAAGTTGATAACAACTTAAATTTGAACACATTCCCAAACGCTACATTTTTATTCTCCCATCCATACTTTGTTTTTTGATGTCACTATTACATCTTTTGATGTATCCCTTACCTAACTATTGTAGTTCTAGTTAGTTTTACCACTTTTGTCTTTTAACTTTCACACTAGCTTTGTAGGTAATTAATCCATGATCTTTACTACATATTTACCTTTTCAAATGAGATTTTTCACTTTCATATGTTTTCTCGTTATTAGTAAGTGCCATGTCTTTTTAGCTTAAAGAAGTCCCTTTAATATTTCTTGTAAAAGCCAACTTAGTAGTGATAAATTCATTTAGCTTATCTGGAAAACTCTATCTCTCCTTTAATTCTGAATGATAACTTTTCTCAGTAGAGTACTCTTGGTTGAAAGGTTTTTCCATTCATCACTTTGAATATATTATACCACTTCCTCTGGCCTCCAAAGTTTCTGCTGAGAAATCTGCTGATTATCTCCTGGAGTTTCCCTTATGTGTAATAATTTGTTTTTCTCTTGCTGCCTTTAAGATTCCCTTTTTATCTTTAACTTTTGACAGTTTGATTATAATGTGTCTTGATGTGGTTCTCTTTGGTTCATCTTACTTGGAACTCTCTGGAATTCTTAAACCTGAATGTCTGTTTCCTTCCCTAGGTTAGGAAAATTTTCAGCCCTTATTTCTTCAAGTCACTTTTCTGCCCTTTCCTCTCTCTTGTCTCTCTCTGGGACCTCTATAAAGCAAATATCATTCCACTGATGTTTCACAGGTCTCTTAAGTTATCATCTTTTTAAAGATCTTTTTCCAGGACACCTGAGTGGCTCAGTCAGTTAAGCGTTTGCCTTGGGCTCAGGTCGTGATCTAGGGCAAGTCCCACATTGGGCTCCTTGCTCAGTAGGAGCCTATACTCCCTCTGCCTGCCATTCTCTACTCTCTCTGACAAATAAATAAAATCTTAAACATTAAAAAATAAATTATAAATCTTTTTCCTTTCTGGTGTCTGAGAAATTAATTTCATTGCTTTGTCTCCCAGCTCACTGATCATGTATATTCCAATTCAGTTACTGTATTCTTCAGCTCTGTGATTTTTGTTTGCTAGGGGTTTTTTTTGGGGGGGGGGGGTGGATGGAGAGACAGAGAGAATCTTAAGCATGTAATGTGGAGCCTGACACAGGGCTCAGTCTCAAAACCCTGAGACCGTGACCTGAGCTGAAATAGAGTCAGATACTGAATCAGCTGGACCACCCAGGAGCCCCTATTTGCTACTTTCTCATATACTCTCTCTTTTTATCAAAGTTTTCACTATGTTCCTCCATTCTTCTGAGTTCAGTGGGCATCTCTGTGACCATTACTTTGAGTTCTTTATCAGATAAAGGACTTAACTCTGTTTCTGAGGTTTTATCTTATTCTTTGATTTGGAACATATTTCTCTTTCCTCACTTTGCTGGATGCTCTGTGTTTGTTTCTATGTATTAGGCTGAACAGCTACCTCTCTCAGGCTTGAAGGTGTGGTCATGCATAGGTGATAAACCTTCTCATTCAACATTGCCCTAGCTCTTGGTTGTCTCTCAAACCTTTGTGATTTTCTAAACTGCCTGATTTATTCTTGATGTGTCCCCATTGCTGACGGTGTGCAAAACCTATCACTGCTCCAAGGGGAGGAATCTCATTTAGCACCTAGTTTCAGGCTGACTGGGAGACAGACCACTAGGAAGGAGCTTTTAGAGTATGAAAATACGTATAGTGTTATGGGGCTGTAATTTTAAACCCTTCTGGCTTCTAGACCAGAAGATCTGGAAGTGTCCCACAAGTGACAGATGCAAAAATCAGGGCTCTAGAAAAATGTGTAAGTGCCTTTCTGGGAGGCCTTTTTGAGCTGTAGTGAGGCCATGGGGGTTTAAAAGAATGTGCCTCCCTGTTTACATTCCCTGAAAGCACCTCCCTAGCCTCCAGATGCATGGGAAACCTGAAGCCTTCTTCTTAGGCTGAGGCTCCATTCTAAGTAAAGAGGGCTTTTTCATAGGAGGACCAGGGTTTAAGTCCACTATCTGCAGTGCCCAGGCAGTTGTTGTAGTCTCCCAAGAACTTCTGATTATTACATTCTTGTGGAGTTCAGGACTACCTGCCCCTTTGGCCACCAGGGCCAGGCGATAAAAGGGCATCCTCTGTGTGGACTGCATGTGCTCACTGGCTTTATGTAGGCAGCTGGAGGTGCAGCACACTCACCAGCTTCAGAAAGGCCGCAGCAAAATGTCTTGACTATAAGCATCTGTAGACCAAGAATATAGTGGGAGAGTGCCCCTGGCTTTGGACTGGGAGTGGGAAAATGCCATAATCACTCATGTTTGCCTGCCCCAGCCAGGGAGTGGGGGAGTACTACACTGCATTCTCTAGCTTCAGCAAAGCAGCAGGATAGTGCTGCAACTGCTCATCCCCGACCCCTGTCTTAGCAAGGCAGTGGGAGGGTGCCAAAACAGAGCTCGCCTACCTATGCCAGCGGGGTAGTCTGAGAGTGCAAAAATAGTGTCCACTAGTGCCTCCATCTCCAGAGAGAGTGTCAACTGTCCCCTGCCCCCCCCCCAGCAGATACTTTTAGATTAGAAACTGAATCTCCTTCCTATTTAGGAACTTTTCAAACTGCTCTTTTTTGCTGCATCTCAGAGTGAATAAGACCACATCCCAGCCCTTTCAAAAGGGAATCTCAGTTTCCTCCGGCATCCTGGGTCTCTTGGACCTACCTGTCTTGATGTAGTTATTTTATCTCTTTTTCTGGAGAAACAGTTCATCTAGTTTTCACATCTTTTTCAGAGGGAAATGGTGCATATATAGCTGTAGATTTGGTGTGTCCATGGAAAGAGGCAAGTCCAGGATCTTCCTACACCACTATCTTGTAGAAGTCTGACCCTACCCTCCTTCTTCAGATCCTTCAAGAGTAAAATCCTTAGATGATGAAGTAAAGTACGTGGGACCTCTCAACACTTGCCATGTCTTGTCCCAAGGGCAAAGTATATGATACAATCTAATAACATGGTTTACTTGTGAACAAGTGCCCTGGGATAGACTCCAAGGTAGCACAGCTTTTCAATACTTTCTGTAATTCTCCTTCTTAGAAAAAGCATGGATGCATAGGAAGCAGGAGTTGATCATTTTGGAAATCACAGGTAGATCTTCTTGCTCCCCATTATTTACAGCCGAGTATCCAAGTGTTGTGGCTACATCTTATTTCTTACTCTACCCCTTTCACTGAACTGTGGTATCCTTACCTAATTAGTCTTCCCAACTAGATTTTTTTCCGGAAAAGGTTTTGTCAGTACCTTAGTGGTTTTCACTTGACATGATTTCTCTCTCAGTAAGGTCTAATTGGTGGTATGGTACAAAAAAACATGGGGTTTGGCATTAGTGAAAACTGGATTCAAATCCTGCCTCTGCCACATCCACATGTGTAAGATGAGAACAAAAGCTATCACACGCATTGCATGGATTTTAAAAAGGCTATCAAGGGGCACCTGGTGGCTCAGTCGGTTAAGCATCTGCCTTTGGCTCAGGCCATGATCTCAGGGTCCTGGGATCAAGCCCCATGTCAGGCTCTGCATTCGGCATGGAGTCCACTTGTCCCTTTCCCTCTGCTCCTCTCTCTCTACTTGTGTTTTGTCTCTCTCTTTCTCTCAATCTTTAAATAAATAATTTTTTAAAGGTATTGAGTCAGTGCCCAGCACACTCTTAGCAAGAATAGAGTTTGATAAGCCTTCTTCCTTCATTCCTGGCAAGCCAGTTTTATAAATTCGTGGCAGGATTCACTTTTAAGATCTCTCTTCATTCTCAGTAAGGACAACATAGAATTAGCTATGTTTGCCATCAGTTCCTTTTTTCCAAGTTGTTTCCTCTGATCAAGAATTGCTTGTCCTTCTTACTTCGCCCCTCACCCCATCCTACTCATGCTTTTATTTCTTCTAAGCTCAGCCCAAATTCTAATTTTGTACCATCTGTACCATCTAACACAGTGTTTATACACAGGAGTACCTACCACATAAATATTTGTGAATGTTACTGAACACTAAGGTAATCAAAAAATATTTTAAAGAATTAAACTTGTTTAGAAGGAAATGTTTGTAGGTACTCAAAGTGATACAGCAGTTCATCACATGTTAAAAAAATAAACACATAAAAGAGCCACAGAATAAAGCACGTGTCAAGAATTTAATTTTTTTAAAAAGTACTGTAATTCTAAACACTGAGGTCCCAAACCAGGGCAGACTATTAATTCATTTATTAATTTTCTTTTAAGATTTTATGTATTTATTTATTTGTCAGAGAGAGAGAGAGAGAGAGGGAAAGCACAAGCAGGCAGAGGCAGAGAGAGAGAAGCAGGCTCCCTGCTGAGCAAGAAGCCCTACATGGGACTCGATCCCAGGATCCTGGGATCATGACCTGAGCTGAAGGCAGCGGCTTAACCGACAGAGCCACCCAGGTGTCCCAATTTATTTATTAATTTAAAGTAACATCTTCCATGCTCACTGATTGGAAGAACCAATATCATTACAACATCCATACTAACCAAAGCAATCTACAGAGTTAATGCAAACCGTGTTAAAATACCAACAGCATTTTTCACAGAACTAGAACAAATAACACTAAAATTTGTATGGAACTATAAAAGACCCCAAATAGCCAAAATGATCTTGAAACAAAGAAAAAAACTGTAGGTGTCACAATCCTAACTTTCAAGATATATTACAAAGCTGTAGTAATCAGAACAGTATGGAGTAACACAAAAACAGATATATAAATCAATGGAACAGAATACAAAGGAGACAAGAATATACAATGGGAAAAATCTCTTCAACAAATGGTGCTGGGAAAACTTGACTGCTACAGGCAAAAACAAACAAACAAATCAACAACAACATACACAAAATAAACTCAAAATGACTTAAGAACCTAAATCTGAGACCTGAAACCATAAAGTTTCTAGAAGAAAACATGGGCAGTAGTTTCTTTTACATTAACCGTAGAAACATTTTTCCAGGTATGTCTCTTCTGGCAAAATTAAATTACCGGGACTTTACCAAAATAAAAAGCTTTTGCACAAGAAGGAAACCATTAACAAAACAAAAATGGGAACCTAATGGGAAAAGATATTTGCAAATGATATATCTGATAAGGGGTTAATATCTAAAATATGTAAAGAACTTATACAACTCAATACCAAAAAGAACCAAATAATCCAATTTAAAAAATGACTATAGGACCTGAACAGACATTTCTCCAAAGAGGATATCCAGATGGCCAACAGACTAACATCAGAAAAATGTAAATCAAAACCATGATGCTCTATCACCTCATACCTGTCAGAATGGCTAAAATCAAAAACATAAGAAACAAGTGTTGATGAGGATATGAAGAAAAAGGAACCTTGTGTACTGTTGGTGGGAATGCAAACTGGCACAGCTCCTGTGAGAAACAGTATGGAGGTACCTCAAAAAATTATAAATAGAATTACCATATGAGCCAGTAACTCAACTATAGGGTACTTATCAAAAGAAAATGAAAACACTAATTCAAAAAGATAATTGCACCCCTATGTTTACTGCAGCATTATTTCCAAGAGCCAAGATATGGAAGCAGCCCAAGTACCCATCAACAGATGAACGACTGTAGAAGATGTGATATATACCACCATTTTCTACCACAATGGAATACTACTCAGTCATAAAAAAGAATGACATGTTGCCATTTGCGACAATATGAATGGATCTATAGGATATAATGCCATTATAAGCAAAAATAAGTCAGAGAAAGACAAATACCATATGATTTCACTCATTTCTAAAACTTAAGAAACAAATGAACAGGATGTGAGAGCGATCTGGCTGCGACATCTGTCACCCCATTGATCGCCAGGGTTGATTCGGCTGATCTGGCTGGCTAGGCGGGTGTCCCCTTCCTCCCTCACCGCTCCATGTGCGTCCCTCCCGAAGCTGCGCGCTCGGTCGAAGAGGACGACCTTCCCCGATAGAGGAGAGGACCGTTCTTCGGTCAAGGGTATACGAGTAGCTGCGCTCCCCTGCTAGAACCTCCAAACAAGCTCTCAAGAAACAAATGAACAAAGAGAAAAGGAGAAACATAAAAAAGCAGACTCTTAAATATAGAGAACAAACTGGTGGTTGCCAGAGGGGAGGTGGGTAGGAGAAATGCGTGAAATAGGTGAAGAAGATTAAGACTACAGCTAACGTGATGAGTGCTAATGTATAGAACTGTTGTATCATTATACTTGAAACTAATATAACACGGTATGGTAATTATACTTGAACCAAAAAATGGTTAAATAAATATGTAACATAACATCACATCACATCACATCCAAGGATCTTATACATTTTCTCTCATAACTAAGAAAGGCAAGAAAATTTCCTTTTCTCTGTGTCACCAATTCTGAATATTTCTCCCTATCCCAATTCCCCCACATCTCTATCCTCTCTATCTTCAGAATTCAAAGGCAAAGTTTGTTGTCCCCAAATACATTAGTAAATGCTTTCCCATCTTCTCCTAATAGAAGGATCTTTGACTTTATCTGGAAGAACATCTCACTGTGCAGTCACCTTTAGTGACCTAAAGTAGCCTCGCAGGGGTGATTTTTCTTTGTGGACCTTGATGCTACCTTGGAAGTTTATAGTCATAAATTGTTACCTACTGAGGACAATTTCTCAAACTTGATGAAATAATTACCTAGACACCAAAAGAAAACCACCCTCCAACCTATGCCATTGCATTATCTTGCCTCATGATTCACAGGAAGCATAGCCTACATTTTGAGTAACTTACAGACAGTATAACCTGGAATTACAAAATATAGCTAGGAGATTCAAAAAGAAGTGATTGTCAGACTATAAGACACCATTTGTTATTTGGTGGCACCTTCTGGGAAAGCCTGATATTACAACTCAGCTCTGTTAAACACAAATACTTGCAAAATCAAGAGAGAGAATTCTGGGAGCAGGGAAACAGTGCTGCTGATGTAATAATGTGAACTCCAGAACCGGGAGAGTCTGCTGTACTTGCAGCAAGCCTGTGTGAGAAGTCAGATTCCTGGACATTTCAAAGCTCCTCCCTCATTTTGGGATGCGTGCCAAACCCAGCTCAAAGGACAGCCTGTCACTTCCTGAGGGCTGTTGGTAAAAGCCCAAATCAACAGGTAGGTCAGAGAACCATGACTCATAAATGGAACAAGGCTATGACATCAAAGGCTTTCACAGCAGTGAGGCCAACTTCATGGAGCCCATCTCTGCAAATGCAGTATGAATTCGTGGGAAAATCAGATTTGCTTCATTCCAAAATTCCTCTTGAGTGAACATGCTAACAAGTGGGATCAAATTCTGGATCCACCAGCCGGCAACTCTGGGCAAGTCTCTAACCTTTGGGCCTCAGTTTCCCTATCTATAAAATGGGGATAATAGTACCTATTTCATAAAGTTGTTTGGAGGGTTAAGTGAGTTAAAATGAGTCAAGTGCTTAGACTGGTGACTGGCACACAAAAAGCACTCAAGACATGTTCAACTACAGGCATACGATGTCTCTGTGGAATGGGAATGCAGGTCACGCAAAGACCATGTTGAATCACATCTTTGTGTCTAAAGATGACAGGTGAGACAATTAGGTAAAGAGCATGGGCCCTGGAGTAAGGAACAGTAGTGCAATGAACAGGCAATGGAGCTCTCTTAAAGGAAGCTCATGGACTTTATTGAGAGATTCAATTCAATACAAGTAAGTAAAAATGAGGAGTGTTGGCAATTACTGATGGTAACCAACTCTGCAATGATAGAACCTCCTGTTCTGTCCACGGCCCTCAGCTACTGAAAGACTTCTAAGGAATTATTTAATTTAAAAACTGAGAAACAATTGAGGCTGAGTATGGTACGCAAACAAGAAAGAGAGGAAGCCCCTAATTCTGTCTTAAAGTAAAAATCACCCTTGCAACTGCTCCAAATTCCTTTTTTGGACTAAGTTAGGAACGTGGCTGAAAAAACCAACAGTTGATTGGCTGGGCCATTTCCTCCCCTCTGCCCATCACATCTTACACAGAATCTACCCGAGGAAGAATTGCAACCCTTCAGATAAATTTACCTCCAGTTATGAAATGCAGAGAACAGGAGTCCAAAATCAGAGTCATCTCCCCCCACCCCCCACCCCCCCACCCCCCCACCAGGCAGGGCAGCCCTTTAATGAATGGCCTCTCCAGCTGCTCGCTCACCATACTTGCAGACTTTACAGCTCTTGCATGTGCTGGAATTACAAGTCATTAAAGAGCCACTTTGAAAACACAATAAAGACCTTCTTCTCTGACTGCCACAACCTTCTTTCTATCCCATAAAAACCTCAGGCCAAGGCTTCAACAGCAGGACGTTTACGGCCAGCTCCCGAACAGTTTAAGCAGGGCAAGGAACAGGGTGGGGTGGGAGGAAATGAGGCACAACAAAAGAAGGGAAGTTTCTTTTTCCTTCTTTTTTTCTTTTCAAAAGAAACTTCGGCTAAGGTGATTTGCAGCTTTTATCCTGTAGCTGAACCACCACCCAACCCTTGGTAAAAGGCATCTGAGATTTCATCCTTTTTCCTCGGGAAGATTTTAGCCAAGAAAGCACTCTGCTGAGGCCAAGTGAGGAAAGACAGGATTACAATCTCTGCAGGCTGAAGTACGTAACATTGTACCAAATGTAATCTGCCCATTTTCAAGGAGAAAGACAATGAAAACTTTTAACGACTGTGCTTTTAAATTACAGTTAAATCTCTATTAAAGCAAGGCAAAAAGCAAAGGCAATGATAAGGAAATTACTACCATAACCAAATCTGCTTATAAACAGTTATTCCAATTTTATTTTATTCTTTTTCCTCTCCTTCTTTGCTATAAATACCAAGCTTCCTCTATCACAAAACAAGATCAACTCCACAGACTTCTCTTTCAGAAGTTGAATTATATGGAAAAAACAAAACCTAGGAAATTATGGGAAAGGCGACAGATAACTTGGGTTCTTTTTAATCGTCAATTAAAGTTGAAACAAGTGAATACAAACTCCAATAATAAACTTTTAGTTGATGCTAATATGATCCTCACCCTTCCAGCTGCATTAGTGAGGTCACTTTCCATAAATGACCATTATGACCCCAAAACGGTAATTTCCTAAACCAAGACAGCTTTACTCCAACAGGATTACCTAAATTCTTGAAGGTAAAATATTCTTAATGCTAACATTTACGGACGTAGTGAAAACATGCTCTTATCATGATTTCTGTATTTGCGAAATGCTCACCCAACTATAAACCAGTCCTTCTGCCTCCCTATCCAACCACCGTGTAACTCTTGAATTCTGTAGGGGGGAAAAAAATCACTGATGGGCTTTCATGTGATAATATTAAATTTCTTTAGAAAAGAAAAAACACTTCAGGGATTGCAAAACGTATTTAAAAATTATTCTGTGTAACATTAATAACCACCCAAAGGTAAGTCATTTCTTCGGATGTCTCCCTTTAATAGGAACAAGAATAAAGAAACAACTGAGTGCCTCCCTAATGCAGTGCTAGCTATGTTCTTGTCCTTTACCTATTTTAATTTAAAAGCTAAAAGATCCTGGGAAACTCTGGATTAACTTTTGATTTAAAACTTAGACTCTTCATCCTGTATTTTTCCCGTTACCATGCAACAAATGCGTATCAAGGCCATTTGCCTCAAGACAAAATTCAGAGCAATAGGACATAGATGCCAAGTACTTTTTCCCCTGAAAAACATATAACCCACACCCTTGAAAAGGGACTCTAGAATTCTACATTATTTTTGAAGAGCAAAAGATCTCTTCCAAAGCTATAGGTTATAAAGATTTCCAGAAGCCACATCATACATAATCATAGTTAACTAGTATTTTTTGGTTAACGTGATACATACTTTACCCAGACTGACAATTTTCATAATAATACTACGTAATAAACACTATTATGATCTCCATCTTACAAAAGAATTAAGAAATACAGAAGGTTAAAAACGTTTGCCTAAGATCCCTGAAGAGCTGGGGTTCAAAACATAGCCTGTCCAACACCACAGTATAAACTCCTAATTATTCGATTACTTGACTACCTACCTACCTGCCTAAGCACTTACTAAATGATCCCTCAAAAAAAACACGTAGGCATGGATGTACTTCTACTTTTCTATGCAAAGTACAAAAAATCTTAACCATAAAGAACCATATGAATCACAATCTGAGCTTCCAAATCCATCATAATAACACTGATTTTATTCCCATATAAAAAACCTGAATCTACCTTAATTATGGGAAAAGGTTCTTTAAAAAGTTTTTCCTTTTAATTATAACTAGAATACACTGAGGTAAGATGTGTTTGCAGGTTTACCAGCTAAATAATCTCTTCTCCCTCACCCTTCTTAATTCTTCACACTTTTCCAATTTCTTTTTGTCTCTTTCTTCTGTTTCGAAGTCCATGATTTCTGCCTGCTGTGTCTAAAATTACCCCCACAACCCCATCTGCCATAAATGAACACAAGTCTGGCTTATATTCAAAGAGCAAAGCTAGGAAGCATGTTAGTCTTTATCCAGTAAAGACCTACGGTCATCTTACCACACTTACTCAGATGCAGACACACTCACCATCCAGGACATCGTGAAGTTGGACCTCTGAAGTTGGGCCTGTCTCATGCTATCAAATTTGTTACTGGCCAAGGGAGGATCTGGCCTCCTCATGGCTCTTCATTGCAGTGGCCTCCCCTTCTGGTTTGCCCATAGGAGAGACACCAAGTAGGAAGAAGGCCAAACAAAGGTGATTTCTACTACTGGATAAGGGAATTTCAGTCCCTTTTTATCTCCCCTGCTCACAGAAAGGTGTTTTGGGCACTGGCTTATTTGGAACCACTTTGTCAATGCTCTTTGTCTTCACCACCTACACACAGAGAATTAAACCAACAACAAGAAAAAGAAAAGCACTACTACCAGAAAACTGATAAAGAAAGTGTATCTGTTGGGTTTTATACCCAAATAATGCCCAAAAGTCTTTAGTGGCTTTCTCTATACTGATGTGCAGAACCCATTATAAAAACTCCTGTAGCAATCATCGGATATGTGGCTCATGAATTCTTTTTGAAACCTTTCTACCTATTGCAAAGAATTACAATTCTAACTCCTCACTCCAAAAGATTTTTTAAGATATTGCTTTGGGGGCATCTGGGTGGCTCAGTGGGTTAAAGCCTCTGCCTTCGGCTTGGGTCATGGTCCCAGGGTCCTCAGATTGAGCCCTGCATTGGGCTCTCTGCTCAGCAGGGAGCCTGCTTCCTCCTCTCTCTCCGCCTGCCTCTCTGCCTACTTGTGATTTCTGTCTGTCAAATAAATAAATAAAATCTTAAAAAAAAAAAAAGATACTGCTTTGGATAAATACACTAAGTTGAACATGAAGTTTATGAAAAGCTATATCTTATAAATCATACATAAAAGGAAGGGAGCAAGAGATTAAAAAACAAGAATATACAGAGTTACCTAAAGAGAATGATTATTTGGGATAATTTCATGAAGAAAGAGCTTTGCTTTATGAATGTCATTTGATCTTCTCATAAATTAGCAAACATTCAAGAAAGATGCCTTTCAGAATTTGACCATGACCTACAATAAGGAATACACACATCCCATGAAATAAAATTTTTAAAAACCATTACTTACCCTTGCTAGTTACAATGCATTCTGATTTTTTTTAATACTGCTGATGACATGCTAAATCGGTTTCATGGCTCACTAGTGAATCACAAGCCACTATTTGAAAACCTCTGCTCTACAAGAATCACAACATGTCAGAATACAGAAAGACAAAGTTGCTAAACCTGACAATCTTGATGGACTAATCACACCCCAAGAGGCTCAATGAACATTTTAGTGTGATCTGAACTAAAAGTCAAACATACAAAAAAGAATTTCCAAATAACATCTGCATTAAGAACAAGTTTTGTATTAAGAAGAGCTTAAGTAAAAAGCACAGAAGGAAAAACAGATGTTTGAGATACTGAACAAACCCATCAGTTCTCATCTTCATTCAATAAACTATCACTATAAAATATGTACCAAACACTGGGACAAATGACCCCAATATCTTGTATTTTATATGCTACCCTAACTCCCAATCTGATTTTTTTTTTTTTAAGATTTTATTTATTTATTTGACAGAGAGAGATCACAAGCAGGCAGAGAGGCAGGCAGAGAGAGAGAGAGGAGGAAGCAGGCTCCTTGCCAAGCAGAGAGCCCAATGTGGGACTCGATCTCAGGACCCTGAGATCATGACCTGAGCCGAAGGCAGCGGCTTAACCCACCGAGCCACCCAGGCACCCCGCAATCTGATTTTCTTTTAATATTTCAAGGTTAGGGGGGCACCTGGGTGGCTCAGTTGGTTGGGCATCTGCCTTCGGCTCAGGTCATGATCTCCAAGTCCTGGGATTGTGCTGGCGTCGGGCTCCCTGCTGTGGGGAAGCCTGCTTCTCCCTCTGCCCCTCGCCCTACTTATGCATGCACACTCACTCCCTCTCTCTCTCTCACACATTCTGTCCCAAATAAATAAATAAATAAATAATCTTTTAAACAGATTTTCAAGATTAGGGATGCCTCTGTCAGTTAGGTGACCGACTCTTGGTTTCAGCAAAGGTCATGATTTCAAGGTTGTGGGATGCAGCCCCATATCGGGCTCCATATTGAGCATGGAGTCTGCTTCAGAGTCTCACCCCCTACCCCTCTGCTTCCCCATTCCCTGCTTGCTCACACTCTCACTAAAATAAATAAAAATGAAATCTTAAAAAAGTCTTTTTTCAAGATTAGCTGTAGAGGGTTGCACAGAAGGAAGTAGTCTCTTGCCAACTGGGATCAGTACCAACGCCAAGTCCTAACCCTGGCTGCCCTTATCTCCAGCACAAATGCAGGATAGAGAATCTGCTACGAAGTTCCCTCATCTCTGCTAGCATTTGAATTAGGAACATGTATATGGTGAACCCATGGAACAGAAAGAGAAATATTCTCAAACGGCTAGTAAGTTTTAGTTAGACACCTTCCTTGATCATTGTTTAGAAATAGTGGCAAGCCAAAGTAAAGAGATTATTTGGACTGATCATGACTAATAAGTAACTAAAGGTGGCAAAAGTTTGTAACAAAGTGAGCGTGATTTCATAGTAAATAATGTTCTTTCTCCAGAAATGGAACGTAATACCTTTTAAGTTACTAATACTTCTGTTGATAGAAGCATTAAGATTTCTTACACCGGTGGAAAATTAGGACAGATAATGTGAAAATTCCTTTCAACTCAAAGAAATATGTAATTATTAGTTTAAATCTCAACATTAGATAACATTCTGGAGGGGTGTTAGATGGTCAGATCGTCTTTAGGCATCCACAAACGATAATCCTACCAATCGGCAAAAACGTAATGAAGATTCCACTCCCCGCCCTCTCCCAAATCAATGGCTAGTCAATGAAAACAAAATTAAATGTTTCAAATTTCAAAATACCACCACCTGGTTTCACGAGTACATATGTAAGTTGACATCTAGCAAATTATTCATTTTAAATCGGTATGAATCATTGTGACCTCGATTAAACTAAAACTGTTTGAAAAAACACTATTACCAGCCTGTAAACAAATTACTTCATTGCACCAATCAAAAACATCAACATTAGAGCTGCACCCCAATATTTCCTAACTTTCTCTTTTAAATTCATTTTCTCATATATTCAAGTTTTATTGCATTCTTCTCACTTTCCTAAACCAGCAATCACTGAAAAGCACAGTAACTAAACTCTAATGAGCATCTCGGTTTTTCTACTCCAATTCAAATGGCCCATTATTATACTATGGAATGTATCTCTCCTTTAACAATTTAAATCACTGCCCAAATGTGTGCAGATCCTTTAACGATTTCATTTCCTTCTTTCCATTAGTTAAGGAAATTCATTTCTAAGCACTTCCATGCTACCATTTTATGGCTCAGCTGTCATTTTCTTCCCTGGCTCCTTATCCTGCAGCCACGTGAAACAGACTCTGAAGACTAACAAGGGAAAGGACAGAAACCAACAAGGCTACTCACATCAGATTTGGAGGACATGTTCTCCTCCACGTCGGAATCGTTGGGATCCACGATATCGTCAAATGGCGGTAACGTTGATTTCTTCTTCTCGGAGGTCTCACTTTCAATTTTAACCTTTCCCATCTTGACATGAGATTTATCTTTTATCTGTTTTTTGTCGGCAGAACACGTGAGAATCAGTGGTGGCGCGCTAGAAAAACTCTTAAATAAAGCCTCTGAGCTACTCTTTTTCCTTTTTTTGGCAGAGAGTTCTTCGGAATCTGAAATGGGGGGCCTTTTACTAGGAGCCTTCTTGTCTTGCTGTCCACTGGTGATGGTGAGTAAGTTACTGTCCGGTTTTGGCTCTTTCGACATGGGTTTCGGTTCCTTGAAGGCCATCTTAGGAACGATTTTTTCTTCTTTCAGTGGTTTGTTTTCTTTGGGTTTCTTAGAGGATTCTTTGGAAGATTTGTTGTGATCCCTGGAAGGTTCTTTGAAGGCACTTTTATGTTCTCTGGAGTCTTTAGAAGGTTTTTCCTTGTGCTCCTTCATTAATTTGTGAGGCTTTGAAAAACTGGTGCTGCTGCTGCTGCTGCTGCTGCTACTGCTGCTGCTGCTGCTGCTGCTGCTACAGCTGCTGCTGCTGCTGCTACTGCTGCTGCTGCTGCTGCTGCTGCAGCTGCTGCTGCTGCTGCTGCTGGTGTGGATGCTCCTGTTGGGGTCCTGCAGAAACGGGACAACAAGATGCGACTCAGAGCTGTGGAGCAAGCGGGAGGCGTCAGCCAGCATCCTGGCACGTCCCACCTGCACGAGAAGGCTCTTTGCCAACCAGAGCCTCGATCTAGAGGGGGGGACAGGGTGCATGAGGAGCACCATGAGCAAGGGGCACAAGGGTCAAAGAATTCGGGGAGGCCAGCTGTCTACCTCGTCCCAACAAGCGTGGCGCTCTAAGCATCTCAGGTCAACAGTTGCTCACTGAGGGCCTGTTCTGGGAGATACACAGAAGCCTAACACATGTCCCCTACTCTTATTAAATAGGACACAGCTAGGAGTCATGCTGGTTCCAAGAGCCACCGATAACATGCCAGGACAACAAAACCAAGGGGGTCGTTGATTCCATTGGGGCCACTGGACAAGAATTATTCAGAAATGTGGGGAGAATTCAAGCCTGAACTAGATACTCAAGAATAAGCAGGTAATTACCAGGAAGAGAGGAATGAGAAAGTACTTGGAGAGCAGGGACTACAGTGTACCACAACAATGAGGGATCAAAGCACAGATTATACTTGGGGAGCAGCATTCAGCTCCAGCGAAGATTGAGAAGGAGGCAGAAAAATAGCCAAGGGTCACAGACAATATTAAATTTTAAATGGCTTCTTACTATAAAGAGTCACAAGACTCAAGAAAGAAAATAATTCTCAATTTGAGAAAAAAGGCAATTATTTTTTGCCATCCAAATTTCAACAGTTAAGAAATATGTCTCCCATCTACAAGCAAAGAAAAGAAAATTAACAGAAGAAAGATTTGATCTGATAGTTATTAAATGGACTGCAAAGTCCTTAGTAATTATTGTTGTGTAATAGTAAGGAAAGAGTTCATCACTGCCTATTCCATTCTAAATGTTCTAAATGTTCTAAAATTCACTCATATAAGTACCCCAGAATATATAACCTACATAGAACCTTTCTATTTAGGAACAAAATTTAAATCCATATTTAATGTATTTGTGAACCTCTACCATTAATAATAGTAAGAGTAAGAAACAGAAGTAGATCCTTGACGTGCAAAAACTCATATCAAAACTATAAAAGAAAAGCTCTTTCTTGCTTACTTTAACTTCCTAATGGGACCAATGATGAATAAATGTCCAAATTTTCAATCAGAATTTACATCTCCATGATTTCCTTATTATGCTGTACCTCTAACTCACCCACTTAAAATCAGTGACATGTAACCCAATCTTGTATCCTTTCAATATCTGGCATGATACAGAAAAGATACTGGGCAGGAGTTATGCTTTTCCCTAAAATGAACAACATTTTAAAAATCTATGCCAAAAAAAAGCGCATATATATCAATAAACATCAGAAAATAATACCCTATATGAAGGAAAAAATCAAAACTAAAAGGCAACCTACAGAATAGGAGAAGACATTTGCAAATGACATATCTGATAAAGGATTAGTATACAAAATATATAAAGAACTTCTAAAACTCAACACCCAAAAAGCAATCCGGTTAAAAAATGGGCAGAAGATATGAATAGACATACATACAGATGGCCCACAGACACATGAAAGGATGCTCAATATCACTCATCATCAAAGAAATACAAACCAAAACTACAATGAGGTATCACCTCATACTTCTTAGAATGGCTACAATCAGAAACACAAGAAATGACAAGTGTTGGCAAGGATATGGAATAAAAGGAACACTCTTGCTCTGTTGGTGGAAATGCAAACTGATGCAATCACTGTGGAAAACAATATGGGGGTTCCTCAAGAAGTCCAAAATAAAACTACTCTACAATCCAGCAATTGTATTATTAGGTATATATCCAAAGTATGCAAAAATACTAATTTGGGGACACCTGCGTGGCTCAGTGGGTTAAGCCTCTGCCTTCGGTTCAGGTCATGATCTCAGGCCCTGGGATCGAGCCCCACATTGGGCTCTCTGCTCAGGAGGGAACCTGCTTCCCCCTCTCCCTCTGCCTGCCTCTCTGCCTACTTGTGATCTCTGTCAAATAAATAAGTAAAATCTTTTAAAAATAATACTAATTTGAAGGGATACATGCCCCTTTATGTTTATAGCAGCATTACTGATAAGCGTCAAATTATGGAAAAAGCCCCAATGTCCATCAACTGATGAATGGATAAAGAAGCTGTGGTATAATACATACACGCGTGCGCATACACACAGACACACACACTGGAATACTATTCAGCCATAAAAAGAGAATGAAATCTTGTCAATCTTGTTGTTTGCAACAATGTGAATGGGACTAGGGTTTTATGCTAACTGAAACAAGTCAGCCAGAGAAAGACAGATACTGTATGATTTCACCCACGTGTGGAAAAAATTTTTTTTAAGTAGCCCAATGTGGGGCTTGTACTCATGACTCTGAGATCAAGACCTAAGCTGAGATCAAGAGACAGATGCTTAACCAAAGAGCCATCCATCTAGGCACTCCTCTATATGGAATTTAAGAAACAAATGAATATTGGGGTGGGGGAGGAGGAAAACCCAAGAAATAAGACTCTTAACTACAGAGAATAAACAGATGTTTGGGAGGGAGGGGAATGGGTGAAATAGATGATGGGGATTAAGGAGTACACTTGTGATGAGCACCACTTGTATGCAAGTGAGGAATCACTCAATTCTACACAAGAAACTAACATCACATTGTATGTTAACTAACTGGCATTTAAATAAAAACTTGAAAAAAAAAGGTACTACTCAATGAAAAATTATTGTTCTATGTTAGTAGTGGGACTATGTATTTTTTCTTCTCACAATTTTTTTTCTCATTTGCTCAACAATAACAACAAAATGACAAATACCAATTATTCCATTTATTTTTCTCAAGTGAGCATTTGGTTTCAAACTTCTAAAATGGAGAAATTTACTATGCAATGACATGCTTTTATGCACCAAACTAGATAATTCCTTACAAAACATCTCAATTGAGATTTAAAAGCAGAATGCTAAAGATAGTATTCATATTACTGAAACTACATTATTTTATAAATTCCATTACAAGACATTTCCTGGCATGTTAAGCAATACTATGAATAATTAAAATAAAGTGTAATGGACAAACTAAATTAAGGAAGAACATTTGAAATCTAATATCCGCCAGTTTTTTTTTAATTGGTTTGTTGACTCACTGAATTTCGATAATTTGCAATCAGTAGTTTCATTACGACTCTTGAACACCCAAGCATTGCTGCTTAATAATCAACCTTCAAGGAATATTATACATATTTTTTAACGTGACTCTTAAAAATACAGATTTTTCACCTACCAACATGTTTTCAAATATTAAGCATTAAAAAATAGTAAATTTCAGTACCAAAAAACACCAAAAGAAACAAAAAAAAAAACTTCTACAGAGGTCCTTCCATGACTTTTAAAACCCTTTCATAGGACAAACAAGAATTCTTAATGCAAAGTCTGTAGTGGTATATGACACAGACTTTTTTGTGACAGAAAGTTTAAATTCTTGGGACACCTGGATGGCTCAGTGGGTTAAGCCTCTGCCTTGGGCTCAGGTCATGATCCCAGGTCCTGGGATCGAGCCCCGCATCAGGCTCTCTGCTCAGCAGGGACCTGTTTCCTCCTCTTTCCCTGCCTGCCTCTCTGCCTACTTGTGATCTCTCTCTCTGTCAAATAAATAGATAAAATCTTAAAAAAAAAAAAAAAGAAAGAAAGTTTAAATTCTTGTCTTAATTACATACATATGATGTTAAGTATAAAACTCCAGAAATTTTATAACTTTTAACTCCCACGTTGGTCTAGGTATTTAATGCCCACTGTCAGCTTTTCACCAACCCAAAAAATCTTCATAAAAGCAAGGCACCCAGCTATTCTAGCACATGCCCCTTGACCAAGAAGTTTTCTTTAACTTAAGACAACTGAGAAGTAAAAAGAAAACCATATTCCGTAACAACACCCCAGATAAATAAAAATTCCAGGAATAACGAAAAGGTGGAAGAATGGTCCCTAGTATACTGGACAACATTTTCATTGTCCTTGGCCTTGTGGTAAATGGCAAAGTTCAGATGTACTTTCCCCTGACTCCATAGTCATACATGCAATGACCATACAACAGAGACTTAGATGCAAAGTCAGGAATTAAACTCAGAGTAAAAGCTTTTACTAATTCTCAGCCTAGCTATCCCATATATATTGAAGATCAGGTCACTGGCTTTTTAAAATTTTTATTAAACTATTAATGTCAAGGGTGCCTGGGTGGCTCAGTGGGTTAGGCCTCTGCCTTTGGCTTAGGTCCTGATCTCAGGGTCTGGGGATCGAGGCCGCTTCGCGCTCTCTGCTCAGCAGAGCCTGCTTCCCTGTCTCTCTCTCTCTCTGCCTGCCTCTCTGCCTACTTGTGATCTCTCTCTCTGTCAAGTAAGTAAATAAAATCTTTAAAAAAAAAAATTAACAGCAAAATGAAGTGCCACTAAGCAGAACAGACTAAGTACCATTCAATGTGAAGTTTACGCGTGCGTGTTGTGTAATTCAAATTCTCTTTGCCTGAGGCTCATTAGGACAAACTGAATACCAATATTAGGGAGTGCAAGTGTGAATAATTCAAATTTCAAAAATTTATGGCAAATGAGTATTTAAACATACATATACATATTTTCACTAACTTTACTACCTGTCAATATAGGATACAGTATTTTCTTTTCTCTCAGATGCTACTGAAAGCTTCCTTGTTTTAATTTTCTGGAACAGAATGGGTCCTTTTAATGTATAATCGCTCCTAATACTACTTGTCAGCAACTCTAGTAGATAGCTTGCAAAAAGGTCTTAACTAGTGGACAAAATAAGGTTTCTGATTATATGTGGCTTTCGATTACTGTGTTATCACCAGGTCTTCTTCCTAATACCACTGATAATGCAAAGCTGATTCTTTCTCCAGCTCCTGTCTCTTCTCTTTACTTATGCTGTTATTTTTGGTCTCTGTCCTACTTCAACTAGCTTCTGCGTGGTGCAAGATTTTCAGATCATTCTTATCTTGTTCAGTGAAATTTGAATATGGACAAATAAACTCTCCCAGAAGAGTTATATTTATCCAAAAGTAATAAACTCTCCTCTAAACGTTTATTTGTCCACAGTACATCTGAAAAGAAACTGTAGATACTGTAATATAGTCCAAGAGGTTATGCATACGAAAGACTGGGTAAAGGAGTCAAAGACAGGCTTTCAAACTAAAAATCTCTCCTGCTACACCACTGAACACATGACAAATGGCTTGGAGGGGTGAAAGACCATTTGAAGCTAAAAATAAAGTATAAAAATTCAGGATTCTGGGAAAAAGGGGGACCTTCAATTTGACTTACCTCCCCCATCTTTAATCCCAAATCCAACCCACTGACCTTCTTGAACCAGTCAGCCCTGGGAACCAGCAGATTGTGAATGGGGCCTGAAGAATGTGGCCATGGGATTACAGGCATCTTGAAAGAGGACTGATACGGGGCTTGCTTTACTCTGGACTCTAAGTAAGACTCAGAAGAGCTGGGCACACAGATAATGTGCACAAGTATGGTCAGCCTCCCTGTTCCGAAGGTATTCAGGAGGCGCTCAACTGGAGGGAAAAAGGAAAAGAGTGGTCTTCTCCTGAGGCTGGAAATGCAGAGAGACTGGAAGGAAAGTAGAGGGTCTCCTAGGTGTGTACACATGAAACACACAACATGCCTGCTTCTACAGTAGAGGCTGAGATGCCTGTACTGTTCATCACTTTTAGAATTACAAAAACCTAAGGTCTCCTAACAACTCAACCTGAACTCCAACACACATATAAATAACATATCTAAGGGCTGGTGAGAGTAGGAGAGAGCAGACCTACCAGATTTTCTGAAGAACACAGACGAAACAGTGAGGTTAAAAATAGTATCATTAGTTCAGAATAGGCACATGGAGAGTAAAAAACAGTTTCTATGGATTTAAAATATTATGTGAAATAAAATGTAAAACTGAAACCCTCAAGCTGAATAATTTAGTAGCTAAATTAAAGGACAAGACAGACTTTAGATGATGGTATTCAGATCAACTGGAAGAAATCTCAGGCATAAAGTAAAGATACAAAAAGATGAAAATCATTAATTGAAAAGAGAAGGAACCTGAAGAACAGACTGAGGAACTCTGACTGATGTACCACCCATAGGAAAAGTTCCAGAAGAATCTCTAGAAGGAGGAAAAGGAAAAGATGGGAGTGAGGCAGTAAAGTAATATGGAAAAAAAGGAAAGACTAAGTTGCAACCTCACATGGCTCTTCAAAGATCCAGGCAGGACTAGTGAAAGAGACACACTCCAGAACATCACGCTAAAATTCCTCAACTTTAATGATAAAAAGAAAACTTTACAAATTACCAGAAAGAATAATTACTTAAAACTAAAAAAGAATGAAATTACATGGGACTTTGTAACAGTGCAAATGAGAAGAACAGTAAAACTGAGAGCGCTGAGAGAAAAAGCAGAACCACCCAAACATCCTACACATACAGTCAGTGTGAAAGAAGTGTTTGCCAAAATTTAAGGATTCAAAGAGCACATCACCCACTGCCCCATCTAAGAAAGGATTTGAGAAGGGATTTTAGCAAACAGTAACTGAATTAGAAATGAGACCTTTCATGTGTGGGAAGATGGAGAGGAGAGGAAATAGGAGTGCAATGTACCTTACTTTCTATATAGAACTAAATCCAAGTAGATAATCAACAATCTGGAATATGTAATAGAAGTGCTGAATGTGAGTTACACACACACACACACACACACACACAGCTAACCAAAATCTGGATCTAAAAAATTAAATTATCTCTGTAGAAATTCAGGTATGTTAGAGACGGTTGGAGTATTAAGGTGAGGGGAAATGTTGGTATCATTTTTACATGGCAAAGTAGAAAAAAAATTGGATTATGGGCCATTGAAAGGGAAAGTGGCCAATAATGAAATGGAAAAGTACAGAACTGCCACATAAACAGGAGGAAACTCAGAAATGAACATCAACATGAAAATGAAAGTGAAATCCAGAAAAATGGAAAAGTCACAAATATAAATAATGAACAAGGCAAAAAGTAATAAAAATCAAATGTTACTCACAGAATAAAAAAGGAAGTTGGATTTTCCCACTGAAAGACAGATTGTTAGACTGGGTTAAAAAGACAAAGGGCATATACAGACTGTTCGTAAGAAATACAACATCAAACAACTGAGAACAGTTTCAAGATGAAGGAATGGCCCAAGAACTATCTGCTAATTGGCCCCAAAAGAAAGCAAGCATGAGTGCTACATTCATATCACACAACGTAGAATTCAAGATTAAGAGGACCAAAGAGCATAAACAGTTTAAAAGCTATACCATATAAACCAAAAGGTATTGAATACTTAAGAAAAACTTGAAAAACATTTCACTGAAACAAAAAATCACTATATCTTTGTCAGAAATGGACAGATTTAAGAAAATGAGGTAGACATAGTGAACATGGCGGAAACAACCCTGAAATTTGATTTAATAATTATATATAAAACTCTCCATCTCTTGTACAGAGTTTATAATTTTGTATGTGCCCATGAAACAATGAAAAAAAAAAAAAACAATTGTAAAGGTATCATAAAATGAACTTTAAAATAATCTTTTTGGGGCACCTGGGTGGCTCAGTGGGTTAAGCCTCTACCTTCGGCTCGGGTCATGATCCCAGGGTCCTCGGGCTCTCTGCTCTTCAGGAAGCCTGCTTCCCCCTCTCTCTCTCTGCCTGCCTCTCTGCCTACTTGTGATCTCTCTCTGTCAAATAAATAAATAAAATCTTAAAAAAATAATAATAATCTTTTTTAAATGCTTGAATAGATTATATTGATTGGTCATACTCTAATAAAATTAGAAAAATCAAGACAAATCAGTCAAAAGAAAATAATGAAAAGATCATGTCATGTAAAAAAAAATCTAGCACCACAGAAAAGCATATGCTGAAAAGAAAATGTACACTTTTTATTGTATTTATTTTAAAAAGGAAAAGAAAGGGCAAGGTGAAAGGGTCACGGGAACCAAGCTTAAGAATACACTTAGTACTCACTCTGAAAAACTAGAAAAAGATCCATAAATATGCAATTATAATACCAAATATAATGAAGAAAGTAAAAGAAACAAATTTCATGAACATTTATGCTTTAAAATAATGGCCTTAAATGTATATTTAAGGTTCAAATTTTAAGGAGAAATTTACCAAGTTAATTCTGATTTAAAGATCTACAATTGCTTTTTAAAATCAACTAGAAAAGGTGAAATTTCTTGTATTTAAAATCATGATCTACTATAAAAGAAATAAAATTGAGGGAATAGTCACTTACAAATATTTCAAAATGCACAGATAAATACCCCCAAAAAACAGCTACAGAGTTGGGGTGGGGGGGAGGTAAGATTAGGAGAATGGTAGAGCAAAGTGGACTGCTGATAATTTTTATGGGCTTTTTAGCATCATTTGACTTTGTAAATCTTCTATGAAAATATATTAAGACTGTACAACAGAAAACATCTCAACAACAACTGGTAAAACTAATGAGGAAAAAAAATTAACCAAAATTAGGAACAAGGCTAAAACTGGAAGTGACAAGGCCCAAAATATAAGATTTATCAGTCAGCGGGTAGGGAACTAAAAGAACATTATGCAAGTGGAAAAGAAATAGTACTTGAGAAGAGCAACAGGGGTCTTTCATTCACTAACAATCTAAATGGCCTGTACATAAAAAGCACATCAAATATTTATACATATATATAAGGAAGAAAAAGAAAAGTCTGCCGTTACCAGGAAACAATGCTCTGGAAGGTTTTACTTGTTTTTATTTTATGTTTTATAATGTTGCATCATTTTGGGAGGTGATAACCAGAAGTTAGAAGGAACTCTACAGTATACCTGCACAGATCAGGGAAGAAAAAATAAAGCCTCTTCTAGACCTAACCAGGGAGGAGCAAGAGACAGATTGAGAAAAATGAAGAATCACATCCTCAAATTCCTCCATTTGCCTAGATCTGTATACTAGTCCACTAATAAAGATGTAACTCCACCTACAGAAATATAGCAAAGGCTGGCTTTTGCACAAATGACAAAAGATACAGCAATCGCCCTCTTAGGTAAGAGTAAACCAACAAATAACATGAAAGACAATCAAAAGATGATACTGAGCATTCAAGGACAGAATCTAGAAGAGTAATGGATTCCCCTCAGCCATACCAGGTGGAGTTCTGCCAATTCTTTAAGACAGATTGGTCCTCATAACAAAAGCAGAAGAGACATACTTGAGGACGTTAAGGAGAAAGTGTGTATGAACAACTATTCATTTTAGTAAGATCAGCTGGTAGCAATGTGGTAGAGAAGCTCCAGGTGGGTACAGAGTGAAAAAAGGCCACTTAGAGGACTAATGCCCTGGGGCGATGGTGATCATGGAGGCAGTGGAAATGGTTTACTAAATGCTTACTAGTTCAGACTCTGATGTAGCAAGCCGCTTTGTAATGACTAACTCAACAGTCATGTGCAGTAGCTATTATTAGTTCCATTTAACCAGGGAAGAGTCTGAGGCACAGAAATGACATGCCCAAAGACCAATCTATAGTTAGTGGTAGAACTGAGATTCAAGCCCAGGTAGCCGGGCTCCAGGGCCCATACTCTCAACCAGTAGACTCCTACCAATATTTCAGAGGTTAACTGGTTTTGAAACCAACCTGCCAACATAACCTGAGCTGGAAATGAAAAAAGGATGGGTGGAAAGGAAGAGGGTCTCAAAGACTTTAAAACAACCACACTGAACATGCCTGCCATCTAGACAGAACCACATAAAGGAACTTCAACTTAGTTCCATTACAGGGGTACAACATAATAGTTTTTGGAAGGTGGCAAATCACTTCTTCTGAAATCAGAGGCTCTTCTATACATGTGTCATACGGCTTAAACTTTGAGTCTTTCATTACCAAATAACTGTTTTAAACTTGACATTAAAATGGCTAAATTCAGAGGGCTTGTGTATACCTCCAATTGTTACAAAGAGTATTACGAAAGTGCAAGATCCATCTCATCTCACAATTCAACGTTTCGAATCAATGTAAAAGCCTGCCACACTACATAATTTGAAGTGGCAGAAATGCAGAGTGCTCAAATAAAGGATCACCCCCATAGTGAGAGGTAGGGAAGTCACTGAATCTGAAAACTAAAGGATCCCACAAGGGCCTCCATAAAAGGTATTTAAAAAGAAGAGGGAATTTGAGAAATTTAGCACAAAAACATGGAGGCAATTTTAAAGGCCCAAAACAAATGAATGTGCAAGGAAATACAGTAACAGTGCCTACCTTAGCTGTCAAGAAACATTTTAACTACTTGTAACTGTGCACCGTGTTTACTCATTTTCAACTTATAGAAACTAATCTAATCAGCTTGAACACTTGCTAAGAGACTTAAATTTGTCAGTAAAATGGAGACCATATCACCTAAACCATCAAGGTCAACTTGATGATTGATGATTAAATAAATTTAAAATATGTAAAGTTCTGTGTGTATGTCTATTTGTATGAAACTTACATAAATAATTTACTTCTTATAATTAATGTGCTTGGCACATAGCAGAAACTCTGTAAGTGCTTTCATTACTACTATTATTACTACTACAGATAACCAAGAAAACTTAAACTATGTTATGTGACACAGTGTTATCAAGTGCGACAATGAAGAAATAAATGTCTGCATGACAAACGTAGAAGGCAGAAACAGGAACAGAGAAGGGAAAGAAAGGGACGTAGAATACTCTGAGCTTCCACAGTTGAGAAGCAAGAGGCACCATCCAGAGTTGGGGGAACAAAAAGTGAGGTTCTAGGCTCAATATCTTGAAAATTAGGGACACCTAGCTGGCTCAGTCAGAGGAACATGCAGCTTTTGATCCTGGGGTTGTGAGTTTGAGACTCACACTGAGTACAGAGGTTACTTAAAATAAAGTCCTTAAAAATGTGTATATCTACAAGTTATATCCAAGACAAGAATTTAAAATGGTGTCACATACTAGGAGGAAAAGGAGATGGAGCAAATGGGTTAGAGTCTCTTATAGAAAGAGAAGCAAAAGCATATAGTTGGAAATTCTGGGCAATAACTATAAAGCTTTAAAAAAAAAAAGGAAAAAGAAAAAGGAAAGGAAAAATGAGAAAGGAAAAGAAAAGAGAGAAAGAGAAAGAAAAGAGAAGACACAGTTAAATTGTTTCCTTCCAAGAAGTGGAAAGATCAGGAAAAAATACAATACAGGACTTCTGGGTTTTGCTAAATACCATCCTTTGCTATTTAATTCTTTCAAACCATGCACACGAATTATTTTGATATAAAATAAATGTTTTCATGAACTTTTACATTCTCTCTTCTTTCATGTACCCATTTGCACTTCAGGGACTTTGTGAAATAAATTTTGCATTAGAAAAAAGATTAACTATTGAAGTAAATGACCACTATCTTCCTGTGTTTTAC
The DNA here is from genome assembly GCF_009829155.1 of Mustela erminea. Classification (NCBI taxonomy): domain Eukaryota; kingdom Metazoa; phylum Chordata; class Mammalia; order Carnivora; family Mustelidae; genus Mustela; species Mustela erminea. The sequence goes on along the minus strand of NC_045625.1, from coordinate 48,472,749 downwards.
AATTTGTTCTATTTACCTACTGATGTAGTCTGAAAGTCTTTTTGTTTTTGTTTTTGAGCAAACTGCAATCAAGCGCTAATCTACAGATTTAGCTTAGGATACTTAGATTCCATTCCGAGTTTTATTCATTAGACTTACAGAATTTAAAGATGAAGAAAATAATCTGTAAATCATATTTACAATTGAGAAATGGAACAGATGAACATTCTTTCAGTTCTAAAATGAAGAGAAAAGGTAGTATATAAATTTTCATTTCCCTAGCCCTTTGTTCAAAAGCACTAAAAGTAAACCCAATGAATATTTTCTTCAATATTAAAAATATATCGAGGGGCGCCTGGGTGGCTCAGTGGGTTAAGCCTCTGCCTTCGGCTCAGGTCATGATCCCAAGGTCCTGGGATCGAGCACCGCATCGGGCTCTCTGCTCAGCAGGGAGCCTGCTTCCCTTCTTCTCTCTCTGCCTTCCTCTCTCTCTGCCTGCCTCTCGGTCTACTTGTGATCTCTCTCCGTCAAATAAATAAATAAAATTTTTTTAAAAATTTATCAAAGTACTATATTTGCATGTAAATATAAATGTAACTGTAAAGTATCAATGGCAAAAATATTCAGTATTCTACAAAATAATATTCCAAGGAGACAAAATTTTAAAATGCCCTCCTTTCTCAAATGATGACTTTCAGCTATGTAGTATATACTATAAAGTACTTTTGTTTCAGAATCCAATCTCGTTTAAAATGTTCCTATTCATAGACCATTCCCTGACTTGCTATGGCTTAAATTTGAAATTATACTTAAATACCGTTAACAGTTAGTTATATTTAGAAGACTTTGCAGTTTCAAGTAAACTTCTGTTTACTTATGTGGTTTGAAACTAGAAACTTGAAGTAATAATTATAGCACTTCTCTTTCTAGGTTTATATAAATCTAGCCTTGTACAATTTCCTTTTTCTTCAACAAGCTTTAAAACATATTGGCCAGATCATTGTAGTCTTCTCTTTTAGTACTAGCTAAATTGCTGACAATGAGGCTTGATAAGCAATTGTTACTCATAGAGAATAGTCAATCTTCAACATATACGGGGATGGATTAGCTGGGAGTTCCTGGCACACAGAAATTCAACAAATCATTGCAAAAATAAAAAATCCAAAAGAAGACACAATTAAATAATAGGGAAATATAATCACAGTTATGCTCTCTTGTCTCAGTAGTTATTCATTACAGCTCAGGTCATGATCCCAAGGTCCCAGGAGCAAGTCCCACAGGACTCTTTGCTCAGTGGGAAGCCTGCTTAACCCTCTGCCTGCTGCTCCCCCTGCTTATGCATGTGCACACGCTCTCTCTCTCTCTCCCTGACAAATAAATAAATAAAATCTTTAAAAAAAAAATACATTTTGGGCACCTGGGTGGCTCAGTCAGTTAAGCGACTGCCTTCAGCTCAGGTCATGATCCCGGAGTCCCGGGATCCTGGGATCGAGTCACGCTTCGGGCTCCCAGCTCCACAGGAAGTCTGTTTCTCCCTCTGATCTTCTTCACTCTCTCTCTCACTCAACTGAGCCTCCAGCATATGGAAAGACCTATATTAAAACTAGATATACAATGGTTTCTGGGGGAAAAAACCTAACTTGGGCAATATGGTAGACTCTTTGGGAACTCTTACTATAAGACAATTAGATTTTGGATAATTATAAAATTCCTCCTTGCTGGGCTTATTTTTAAAAAAGAAAAACTCTGGGGTGCCTGGGTGGCTCAGTGGGTTGGGCCTCTGCCTTCCACCCACATCATGATCTCAGGATCCTGACATTGGGCTCTCTACTTGGTATGGAGCCTGCTTTCCCCTCTCTCTCTGCCTGCCTCTCTGTCTACTTCTGATCTCTGTCTGTCAAATAAATAAAATTTAAAAAGAAAAGAAAAGAAAAACTCTAAGAATGAAAAGTATATGAAAGAGAAAAAGAAAAAGAGGTGAAGAGGTGAATGTGAACGGTGAGCCACACTTTTATTAGAGATTGAGGTTGCCTAAAGGGCACACAGCTCTGTGTTTTCACAGGTCTCCAAAGACCAAACCTGGAGTCTACAGCTCATTTGGAAACCTGAACCTCAGAGTCTTTCAGAAATTAAGGAGAAGGGGGCACCTGGGTGGCTCAGAAGATTCAGGTGACTCTGCCTTTGGCTTGGGTCATGATCCCAGGGTCCTGGGATTGAGTCCTACATCAGGCTCCCTGCTCGGTGGGGAGTCTGCTTCTCCCTCTCCTTCTCCTGCTCCCCCTGTTTGTGCTCTCTCTCTCTGTCAAATAAATAAATAAAATCTCTAAGAAGAAAGAAGAAAGAAAGGAAGGAAGAAAGAAAAAGAAATTGAGGAGAAGCCTTCACATATCTGTTACTAAAGAAAAGTACCCTGAATTCAGACTTCAGGATTCCCAAAGTTCAGTTAAATCAAATATAAACTCACAATTTAAAAACATTCCTGAACACAAAGAAACAAGCCACCATGGCAGAAAGGCCTTAAGGATCTCATATACTGGAATCATGAGATGCAGAATATATAAGTGTGAAAAAGAAAAAAGTGGGAATCTAAAAAGTGACCAAGCAGTAAGAAATGAGTAAGAATGACCAAGACACTGAAAAGAAACAAGAACTTAAAAAACTGGGGGGGGGGGGGGGGATATCACTGTTGGAATTAATATCTCAATGGATTAAACAGCAAATTAAACACAGCCAAGGCGCCTTTTTAGCGCAGTGGGCAGCGCGTGAGTCTCATAAACACAGCCAAAAACAATTAGTGAACTGGAAGATAGAAATGAAGAATCTGCCAGAAAGCACACAAAAATACCAGAAAATGGAAACTATAAAAGCTATTAAGAGACATGGAAAACAGAATAAAAATAATAAGTATCTAATTAGGGACTCAGAAAAAAAATATGGAATGCAGGTGACATAATGGCTGAGAATTTTCCAAAACCATAAAAATCATGAATCCATAGAAAGAGTAAGTACAATATAAAAAAAAGACATATACATAAATGAAAAGGAATTTACTCCTAGACACATTGTACTAAACAATGAAGAAATACTAAAAAGACAAAAAAGATTACAAAAGCAATAAAAAGACAAAGTATCAGCTACTGAAGAAAGAACAAGTAAAAATGATAAACCTTTATTAAACTCAAGTAGTTTAAAAATCTTTCCACAAAGAAAATATCGGGCCCATAAGGGTTTACAAATTCTAGAAAACCATCATTTCAATCCCACAAAAACTCTTCCAAAAAATGGAAAACAGAAAACATTTCTCATTTCATGTGGTGACTATTCTTAAAGTTACAAAACTTGCCAAGAAGAGTAACAAAACATAAATCAAGAATATGGATGCAAAATTTTTAAAGAAAATATCACTACAATTAACCCATTTGGGAGTGGACCCTAAGAGAGCAAAACCGAACTGGTTTTATCAAGAATTCCAAGAATATCCCAAGAATTTATCCCAAATAGTTCAGCATGATAAAAATGCTCGTCAACCACCATATTAACAGATTAATGAACAAAACCATCTGTTCATCTCAAGAGCTGCTAAAAAGTTGTATGATAGAAAAAAATCCATGTATGACTTCTCTTAAAAAGAAAGAAAACAAAACTCATAACAAAACAGGCCTGAAGATAACTTCTTACCGTGACAAAAAGTAGCTACTAAAATTCCATGCAAACAATATTCTAAATGGTGAATTACTAGAAATATTTCCTTTAAAATAAAAAACATTTGGGACGCCTGGGTGGCTCAGTTGGTTAAGCAGCTGCCTTCAGCTCAGGTCATGATCCCAGCGTCCTGGGATCGAGTCCCGCATCGGGCTCCTTGCTCCGCGGGGAGCCTGCTTCTCCCTCTGACTCTGTCTTCCACTCTATCTGCCTGTGCTCACTCTCGCTCGCTATCTCTCTGACAAATAAATTAAAAAAAAAAAAATCTTAAAAATAAATAAATAAATAAATAAATAAATAAATAAATAACATTTATACTTAATGGTAGTCCTACTAACAGAAGACCACAAAAGGCAGGGGGGGAAAGGATAGAAAAATACAAAATAAGAAAAACATATGTCATTATTTACATATTATGACTGTCCCCGTAGAAAACTAAAGGACAAACACCAGAATTAGGGGCTCTGTGTAGCTCAGTCAGTTATGCAGCTAACTCTTGGTTTCAGTTCAGGTCATGATCTCACAGGTCATGAGATGGAGCCCCATGATGGGCTCCACACTCAGCAGGGAATCTGCTTGAAGATTTTCTCCCTCTGCCCTACCCCTCCTGTGCAAAAGCACACATGCTCTCTCTCTAAAAGAAATGATAAGCCAAAAAAGAATTTACCAGGATAAGTTTAGTAAGACAGGATCATCAATCTGCAAACATAAACTGCCTATGTTTAATTAATTTTTAATTACAGTACGTATATTTACACATCAGCAACACACAGAAAATAATCTGCTGCTTACAATAGCAATTTTAAAAAAAAAATGAAAGAACCTAGGAATAAACAAAAACTACTTAGACCTTTATCAAAAATGTCCTAACCATTTTAACAACTTTAAAGAAAGCCTAAGTAAACTGATAGACTATCTTCATGGATAAGAACATACATTATCTGCATATTCAATGTAATTTCAATCCAAATCCTAGTAGTTTTCCAAAGAACTTAAACTGATTCTAAAATTTATATGAAGAAAAAAGAACGATGTAATGGAACTTGTCACATTTTATAGAAAACCTCATTTTAAAACTATAGCAATTACAACATCATAGTATTACTACAGAGATCAACAAACTGACCAATGGAATAGAAATGAACCACATCCCCCAACAGTTTCACAAATATATGAAAATCTGACATTGGACAAGGTAGTCACTGTAGATTCTTGGGTAAAGTATAGACAACTCAATAAAATGTACTGGGACTGCTTTTCTACAGAAGAAAAAACTTAAATTAGACTCTTACCTCATACCATGTATAAAATCAGTTCCAGATGTTTGAAAATATTTAAATGTTAGGCAAAACTTCTCAAACATGTTAGAAAAAAATACAGGAGATTATCTATATGACCTTGGGGTAGAGAAGAACATAAGAAGCAGGACATAAAAGAACTAACCATAAAAAATCTGACCACATTGAAATTAAGAATTTCTGTTTATCAAAAAATATCATAAACAACGTAAAAAAGCTGCTAAATGAGTGAACCAGAAAAAGATACCAATGGACGAATATCTCCAGAATATAAAAGACCCCCAACAAATAAACACAAAAATAAGCAGAAGACATGAACGCATTTCACAGAGAGAGAAACATGATTGGCCACTGAAATGTACGCTTAGTCACATATTAACCACTGAAATACAAGATAAGACAATGGTAAGATATAATTTTGTGCCTACAAAATGGGCATAGATGAACAAACTGACTACAAAAGAGAGCAATGGGATTTCTTTACATATTGCTGACACAGGACCCCAAATTGTTACAAATACTATATAAAATATTTAAAAGTGAAATATTTAAATGCCTTATGACTCAGCAATTCCACCATAAAGCAGTATTTCTCTAAGTGGGCCAGAAGAGCAGCAACATCAGTATTACTTGGATGGTTTTTAGAAATTCAGATTCTTTTTTTTTATTATTATTTGTTTAAGAATTATTTATTTAGGGGCACCTGAGTGGCTCAGTGGGTTAAACATCTGCCTTCAGCTCAGGTCATGATCAGAGGGTCCTGGGAAGGAGCCCCACAGTAGGCTCTCTGCTCAGCAGGGAGCCTGCTTCCCCCTCTCCCTTGGCCCCAGCTCCTGCTCTCTCTCACATGCATGCATGCGCTCTCTCAAAAATAAAATCTTTTAAAAAAAATTATTTTTGAGAGACAGCACATGTGCACGCAAGTGAGTGTGGGGTGGGGGGCAGAGGGAAAGGGAGAGAGAGAATCGCAAGGAGTCCTGCGCCCTGAGCACAGAGCCCTAAGCAGGGTTCAACCCCAAGACCCCAAGAATAAGACCTGAGCCAAAACCAAGAATTGGACAATTAACCCACTGCCACTTAGGTGCCTACTGATTAAGAATCTGTATCACGGGACACACAGGTCCTCAGGTTTACTAACTGTCCACTTGAGTCTCATGTGCAGTTTGAGAGCCGCTGACTCAGAGCACTGTTACTCAAACAGAACCTATTAGTGAGACTGGAAAGCAATGTGATAGATTGCATCACTATCTGTAAGTCAACTGGTATAAAACAAAATAGATTGAGTCCTGCATAGAAAAGTTAGAAAAAATAATAATAATAGGGGCACCTGGGTGGCTCAGTGGGTGAAGCCTCTGAGTTCGGCTCAGGTCATGATCCTAGGCTCCTGGGATCGAGCCCCACATCGGGCTCTCTGCTCAGCAGGGAGCCTGCTTCCTCCTCTTTCTCTTTGCCTGCCTCTCTGCCTACTTGTGATCTCTCTCTCTCAAATAAATAAATAAAATCTTTAAAATAATAATAATAAAAATAATTTACAAAGCTTTTGTCTTATTGGTCTACATATATTTATATATGTGGGTCTTTTCATTATGGAGAACATATTCTTTTGTTTGTTTTTTAAGAACGTATTTCTTACTCTGGATCACTGTCATAAAGTTTGAAATTCCACTAGCCTAGAGAAACTCCTCTACATGTGTACTGGCAATGTGCCCAAGGAGGCTCATAACTATTGTTCACAGCAGTGGAAAACAAAAACAAAATAAAAAGGGGTGAGTCTAGGGCACCTGGGTGGCTCAGTTGGTTAAGCTTCGGCTCAGGTCACGATCCTGGAGTCCCAGGATCGAGTCCCACATCAGACCCTCTGCTCATCAGGGAGCCGGCTTCTCCTTCTGCTCCTCTCCCCTTTCATGCTCACTCTCTCTCTCTCAAATAAATAAAATCTTTAAAAAAGGGGGGGGGGTGAGTCTAGATAGCTAAGTAACAAGGGAACAGATACACAAATCATGCTATATGGACCATTATAGAGCAGTGAAATCAATAACTAAACAAGAACAAATCTTACACAGTACTGAGTAAATAAAGCAAGTCACAGAAAATTACCTTCCATTTTCCTAAAGACCCAAAATAAGCAAAGCTGAACAAATGGACAGACACATTCATGGTAAAAACCACATTTAAAAAGTTCAGGAAAATCCTGGGAGACGCAAAGGATGGACTAGAAAGGTATATATGGGTAGTTTGAACCCTACTAGTTATGTTCGAATCCTCATTCTTAAATTGAATGATAGGTTTATAGTGTTTGTTTTATAATTTACATATGAAACACACATAATTCTCAGATGTATCCATCATAAAGTAGTAACATTTTTATGTTAAGAAAAACTTAAAACTCCTGATGTCACAACGTCACAGGCTAGCAAGAGAATTTCACATTTCAATTCTACAGATATTTATTAGGTGTTACCAACAAACCATAAACATTGTCTCATTTAATCCTTTAAGAGTCCTGTGAGGTAGGTACTTGGCAAAGGTAGGTAGGCAGATTCTTGGCAAAGCACAGGCGGTGAAATATATGCTTGAATAATTTTACAATACAAAAGAGAAAGAGTTTGATTATAGGCTATGTAGGATAGCTCTCCCCTCAGGAGTTAAATGAAATAAGAGACGATTAACTCTGTTAACAGAAAGCAGCTTATGATCTATTCTTATGGTTTCTCCATTCTATTATTTAGTACCAGAAGTATAATGAGAGAAATCACTTTTTTCTCTGAAAGTATCCTTAGTCAAAGGTAAAGAAACTAATAGATTATGGGGTGGAGTTAACTAGTGTAACATTTGTGTATTGCTAGAATTTCCATTTTGCCCTTAAAAGCAGTTAGCCATATGCAAGGCAGCAGCACTCTTCATGGGGAAAAGAGGAGCTAGAGTAATACAAGAAAATAAATTACCAAGGCTTTAAAAAAAAAAAAAAATCTGTGACACATTGAGTCTGTGCACTCTAATAAGAACTACAGTTAAAAAAGTGCAAAGTCAAAACCTTTTTTTTATTGAATACAAACTACTGTAAATGAACACAGTTGGGGAAATAGTTGCCTTAGAAAATTATTTCCATCCTCCACAAAGAACTATTTCTATTCACGGGGCTTCTGCAAATGGATGGGTTTTTTGCTTGTTTTTTAAATTTGGTTCACTGTTGTGTCCACCCAGCGCCTGGAATGACGGAGTCCTAATACATGCACAGTAAGGGACTTGTCTTTGAATGAATTTATACCCTAACTGACCATTTACTATATTATATATTAGTACCTCAGGGATGACAGATCAACAGTGTATTATAGTTCCCCTACCCCCAACCACACAGAGCTAATGTGATTAAATCAAAACAAAATGTGCCCTTCCTCTTCCTGAATATTTCAGTCCAAAAGTTATTAGGTAGGGCCAAGCAAAGTAAGCAACAGCAGGGGAGGGACGGTGGTAATATCAGGAGAGGCAACCATGCAGGGTCTCAGAGCCACTAAAAAGGGGCTGCTCCTTGAAGAAATGGCTGGATCTAGGGTTGAGACAAGCAAAATAGAAAATAGGCCTAGACCACCTTGCAGCAGAAAGTCAGGAAGTGTGAAAACACTGATCAGAGCATGTCAAAAAGACACAGAAACCAGAGTGAAGGGGCTTCCATGGACCAAATCAAGATAATTTAAGCATGAAAATAAATAATGATAGTAACAGATTATAACTCAGTGGAAAAGATACATATCCATGAGTCCATGATGATACAATAAATATAAGAATGAATTTAGGCTTGAGGAGGAATGAGATATTTACATCTTCTCAAAATACCTCCCAGTAAAATACTCATTAATTACAAAGAAGGGCGGGGGGAGTAATTTACAGTGGAGGGGCCTGGTAGACACCATCTGAAGCACAACATCAGAGTAGTATCACAGCAGTAATGAGTCCAATGAAACTCATGATCGTGTGAGCAGGGGCTGGGCGAAGAGTCCTGCTTCACTTCTGGAATATTCCTGCCAGGAATACATAACCCAAATCTGGCCATGAGAACTAGCATACAAACCTAAACTGGGGGCCATCTACTAAATAATTTGCCCCAAATCTTCAAAAACTTTTAAGTGTATGATAGTCAAGGAATTATTCTCAGTTCAAAGGCGACAAAAGAGACATGACAACCGGATGACACACTGATTCTAAACTGGATCTTATTGCTGTGAAAATAAACGACATCAGTAGCACAACCTGAAAAACTGGAATGGGGTCTGAGGAGGAGAGGTTGGTACCGTATCCCTACTAACTTCTGACTTCAATATTTGTATTACAGATGTAGAAGAGAATGTCCGCGTTTCAGGAAACAAACACTCAAGTATTTAAAGATATCAGAGCATCCCATGCTGGCAACTTTCTCTCAGTTGGCTCAGGAAAGAAAAGCTTTTTGTACTGTATTTGCAACTTTTCTATAGGTTTGTGATTATTTCAAAATAAAAACTAAGTAATAGTATTTGGAATGGCCCAAGCACAGAGGACTAAGGGACCCTGGGAAGGGCATTAAAAAGAAGGTATCCAGGAAGCATTCCCTAGTCTGGTCAACCCACTACACTTCGCTCACTCTCTAAGGGCCCGAATCACATTGAGAAGACCTAGTATGTACCCTGTTCGTCTAAGAAGAATCTAGATGCCATCCCAAAAGGAATCAAGGATTCCTTACGCACAAGTTAGATTTGTCAGCTAAATCAAGGCTTTCCTAAGGGAAGACATGGTCTGCTTTCAAAAATTCCCAATGAGGTTGTAGTTTAATACCACATACAAAAGCAAAGAAAACAAACAAAAACACACATGGTCTGAAGTCCTCACATCTCCTCTCAACTAAAACCAGTTGTTTCTGTTGAAGAAAAAGATTACAACCTTGTAACAAATATTCAGAGATGTATTTGGCAACGACCTATCTCTGCTTCTCTGGGAAAATCTGCTCCACTTGGTAGGATTTGTTGTGGAAACAAGACAGCTTTATATACATTTGACTGGACCATCTAACCATCTACACAAAAGACCGGCTTTCCAAAAGAGAAAATACCGAGTTTTTGCCATCCTTGGTCTTCAGAAGCCCTACGGGGATAGGGTCCAATAATGAAGTCGCTGGCACCCTACTAAAAGAAGTAGATGCCTTGGGGTGCCTGGGTGGCTCGGTGGGTTAAAGCCTCTGCTTTCAGCTCAGGTCATGATCTCAGGGTCCTGGGATCGAGCCCTGCATCGGGCTCTCTGCTCAGCTGGGAGCCTGCTTCCTCCTCTGTCTTTGCCTGCCTCTCTGCCTACTTATGATCTCTCTGTCAAATAAATAAATAAAATATTAATAAAAAAAAAAGTAGGGGTGCCTGTGTGGCTCAGTGGGTTAAGCCTCTGCCTTCAGCTCAGGTCATGATCTCAGGGTCCTGGGATCAAGCTCCACATCAGGCTCTCTGCTCAGCAGGGAGCCTGCTTCCCCTCTCTCTCTGCCTGCCTCTCTGCCTACTTGTGATCTCTCTCTCTGTCAAATAAATGAATAAAATCTTAAAAAAAACACAAAACTTAAAAAAAAAAAAAGTAGATACCTTAAAGTACTATAATTTTTTTCTCCTAAAAGCACACCAGCACCCTGGTCCAGTAGCTAGCAATTTTTTTCTTTCCTTTTCTTTCCCCCTCCCACCTACCCTCCCACTTCCCTCCATCCTTTCCTTCTTTCCTCCTTTCCTTTTCTTTCCTTCAGAAACTGAGCAGGGTTATTCTGAGTTCATGAAACGATCTTATCCCCTGAAAACCGGCCAGGGGTTAGAGTCTGGTAGGAAGAAGCAAAAAAAAAAAAAAAAAAAAAAAAAAAATCCAGTGTTCACTTACTGCACATCCAGCATGAGCATTGAACTTGGCCCACGGTAGGTACCTGAACATTTTTAAAGTACTAATATTTCTTCTCCGGATAAGGTAAGCACAAAGCAACAAAGGCAAAATTATAAGAATCCGCTTCCTGGAAGGGAATTTTTATTTTGGGCTTATCTCAACACTTAGAATTCAGTTGGTTCAGCGTCTGCCTTCGGCTCAGGCTGTGATCCCGAGGTCCCGGGATCCAGCCCCTGTCAGGCTGCTTGCTCAGTGGGAAGTCTGCTGCTCCTTCTGCCTACTGCTCTTCCTGCTTCTGCTCTCTCTCTCTCGCTCTCTGTCAAATAAATAAATAAAATCTTCAAAAATAAATAAATAAATAAAAATAATCACTTAGAACTACCTGGGCAGGAGGTAGGAGCAATACAGGTTAAAAGCAAAAGGCATAGGGCAGGACTCAGGAAAAGTCATTTCAAATCCGATTTTCAGAAGGAAGAAAAATCCATCTCGTTCACCGAATTTCAGTCTGTGAAGCAAGATGCAAAAGGACAAAAATCTCCTACCACAAGTCTTCCAGGACTTGAAAATTATCTTGGATTTCCTGAACCTGTCCTACCTATCCTAAATCAGAATTCTCTGAACCAATTTCTAGGTCATGTGTCTTGATTCTGTAATGTGTATGTGTGTGTGAGAGACAGACCGATGGTGAGAATACCAAGAAGTCAAAACAGCTTCCCCAAAGAAGTGGCAAGCCAGTCACATTAAGATGATTCCAATTAAGCATATTATCATCTAACTTTCCAGTCTCAAAGAGAAAATCTTTTCGGATTGAGACACTCAAAGAATCACCACTACCCCATGACTTATTTGCATCTCTGCTTTCAAAACCTGGTAGATTACAAAGTTATCGGCTGACTTTATCATAGTCTTTTTCATAAGCTGTTTAATGCCAAGGAACACCACTTCTAAAATCATGCATATTCTTGCTCTTTAGCTGGGGGTGAGGGGGGAGACTCCAGAAAGTTAAGCTTGCCTCTAATTTATGGAAATCAAAAATGTAACCAACCCCCACAGATACACTGATGCTGGCTTCAGAAAGTTTGGGTGGTGGGGGAGCAGACTCCTAATTATCATTTTCTCCACGCAAATTGGATTTCAGAAGCAAGAGAAATACAGAGAACTTTATGAAGAAAGACACAAAAGACTGAAGTCAGCTGCTATCCACAAGCGAGCTGCTCCACTCCAGACTGTCTTCAGGAAGGAGACTCACACAAAACTGCTTGAGTGACCCTACGGTAATTAGAAGCAGCAGCTCTGGGGATCTGTTTTAATTTCTTGCCTCTTTTAATTGCATTTTCGAAAGAAAACTAACATTACTCTGTATTACTGTAGAAAGAAGCTAGAAGAACAGTGAACCAAAAACCCTCATTCAATTCTCCCCTGATCAATCATCTCAGTATTTGATGCCTTAGTTTACCCATCTGCAAAACGGGGAGCTTGACCTATCACATCAAAGAATGCCTTCAGCAATAAAATACACATACATGTTTTCCACATTTGTGAATGTAATTTACAAACGAGGAAACAGGCCAAGAGAGATCACTAATTTGACCAGTGCTACAGAGCTACTAAGCACCAGTGCCAGTCTCTTTAAAAAAAAAAAAAAGGGATCTGTTTCATAACAGACTCTGCCCTTTTAACTGCTGGGCTATGTTCTCTTCACCAAAAGAGATCAGAATAGGTATACAGAAAATCAAGCAGTGAGAAAACTACTGCATCCTTCAATAATTCATACAGCTTTTATTATTACTCTCAAGGCTGATTAACCAAGTATAGCGTTTATTTTTGTGCCTGTGAGACATTCACACCTTGTGTTGCTCTGCAGTGTAGACACACATACATCATTTACCTCAGGGCATTTTAATTTCAGAAAAGCAAACCAGAAAAGATGTAACTACAATATGCTTTTTTAATTAAAAAGAAAAAAAGAACTGAAGTCCAAATCATGAGTACATATATAAACCGCAAAAATCCCTTCAGGAGAAGAATTAAAAAGAACAGGATTCAGATAAGATGATCCCAGGGGATAGTGTGGATTCAGAGAGAGAGAGAGAAGCTCCAGAAACCTGACCCTGGGAGAAGGGAATGATAGACAAAAGAAAGTCCCTTCTTTATCACAAGGAGGAACAGAAATCTAAAAAGAAAAAATACAGAAGGGACAGAAGGGAAATGAGATGCTATAAGAAAAAGTTTCTGGCCTTAGCCCTGGGACCTATGTAGAGTCAAAGCAGATAAAGTCCATCTTAAAACTGGAACAGAATGGAAGGCATGCTTGCTGACGGTGACTGTTATTAAGATCTAGAGTTTCCCCGATCTGGAGATCACTGATGCTCTCTTTACCAAAGCATTCAAAGGTCAAAATCACCTGAAAGGAAAATCCCACTTTATTTAATTTTTTAACTTTAAAAAATAATATATCACTGGGGCACCTGGGTGGCTCAGTGGGTTAAAACCTCTGCCTTTGGCTCTCAGGGCATGATCCCAGGGTCCTGGGATCGAGCCCCACATCGGGCTCTCTGCTAGGCAGGGAGCCTGCTTCCCCCTCTCTCTCTGCCTGCCTCTCTCTGCCTGCTTGTGATCTCTCTGTCAAATAAATAAATAAAATCTTAAAAAAAAAAAAAAAGACTAAAGTTTCTAAAATTAACTAGATTTTCATTATATTCCATTTTTACTTTGGCAATAGTTGAATGGACCAGGTTGTTTTATGGCTAGGGCACCCTAGTATTACTCAGTCTTTCCACTAATGACACTTCTGTATTTAACCATCTCACACCACCACCGGCCCCCAGTCTACCTGTTAAGAGAGGGAAGGCAAGAATGACATTTATAAGGACACATTCCAAAATCCACACCTATAATTATTTAAATACAAAATTTTTCAAATAACAGATCTAACATGGTCCATCCAATCACAAAAAAAAACACTAGACCATATTTCCATGAGAGCCATCAGAGAAATAAAGAGAAAACAAAAACACAGAACACCTCACTGGTAACTTCTTAACAAACAACTGAAATCTTCACAGCAATCCTCTGAGGTGTGAGGACATTTTTGAACAATAATAGTATCACACAGTTTAAAATACAAAATTCATGTGTGATACATTAAGTGCAAATACAAACATCCTGTGAGATCTCATCTGCCTGAGAAATATAATGGCGACAATTACTAGAGGGACTAAAATGATGTATTTTCTTCCTTCTGCTTTTCTAGAAATTCTACATTTTTCTAAAGTTAGCAAATATTTATTTTAAAAACACGTAAAAAGTCAGATTCTTTCTTCGGGCTTAAAACATGTTCTTTCCAGTAGAACACCATTATTATGTCAAAGTCTTGGACTCAAAGTCTTTTATTTTCACCTTTCTAAGTAACAAAAACTATGATTTAAACAAAGCATAATAAAAATCTACAGGGAAAAAAAGAGGTTGTTTCAATAAATAAAGAATTACTTGCTGACTGGTTAACTAGGTTCCATATTTTATTTAATAATCTCAAGTGGATGAAGGGGATATTATGCTTATTTTAGATTTATACCAACCTAAAGCCCAAGGTAAATTAGCAGCAGATCTGAGAATTGAATTTGTGCCTTCAGATTTCAAATCCAACATTCTTTCAATCACACCATGGCTGTGTCCCTTGTGGTGATAAAGATTATTATAGTAGGGGTGCCTGGGTGACTCAATGGGTTAAAGCCTCTGCCTTCAGCTTGGGTCATGATCCCAGGGTCCTGGGATCGAGCCCCACATCAGAGGTCTCTGCTCAGCGGGGAACCCGCTTCCCTCTTTCTGCATGCCTCTCTGCCTACTTGTGATCTCTGTCTGTCAAATAAATACACAAAATCTTTAAAAAAAAATTATTATAGTAAACCACCTACCATTTATCCTTACTCCTCAAAAATGAAACACAAATATCTATTTCAAGAGTCTCAGACCTTTATTTTTTTAAGTTACTGTCAGATCCCACCACTGTCAGGTTTTTGTATAACTTACAAGGACAACAAAAGCTCAGCTAATAAAATAAAATAAAATGTTAATTTTGGTTTCTTTTCTCTACCCCCCCATCACAAATATTACTTTTATTTATTATAGAGCACGAGCCAAAAACAATATCCAGTGGGGACAGCCAAGGCAGACAGCTGCTCTCATAAGCAGTTCCTTTACTAGGATGCTAGAAGTTAAGGCAACAGATTAGGTATATTAGATAAGCTTTGTAAGCAGCTTTAAAACAAGTATATAATGAACTACATGAGCCAAGAAGAGAGGGAAAAACTGAACCAACGGTTTTCAACTGTAATATGTGTATATTTAAAAAGAGAAAGAATTGGAGCACATCAGTGGCTCAGTTGGTTAAGTATCTGCCTTCAGCTGAGGTCATAATCCCAGGGTCCTGGGATCGAGTCCCCAGTCTAGCTCCCTGCTTAGCAGGGAGTCGGCTTCTCCCTCTCCCTCTATTACTCTCTCCCTCTCTCCCTCTCTCTGTCAAATAAATAAAATCTTAAAAAATAAAAAGAGAAAGAATTGTTCATTTTTTAATTTGAAAATCTCCAAGATTGACACGTTTTCGTTTTGTTTGTTTGTTTGTTTGTTTGTTTTTTTCCTTTTCTAGTCACTTCTTATTTTCTTGACTTTTTGTGCACTGGGGGTGAGAATTAGAGGTAGGCTTCCGTGTTGCTTTCCTTCCAAATATCACAGCATTTCTTTCAAGACTAAATTAAGGCTCTACATCTAGTCGGCTAAACTGCCGCCCCTGGGAGATCTGCCAGAAGAACCACGGCATGCCCTCCAATGCTGGGAGTTTAGACACTCGCCAGAGTTCTTCCTAATACACACTAAGAAACATCTACCTGTACCCCCCCACCCGCCCCATTGAGCCTTTGTTCGGTTTATTCAATAAGTATATCTGGGCTATGGACCTTGTGAAAAGTGTGCCTCGCTTTTTCCCTTCCTTACTGAAAAGGGAAGTAGTAGGTAATTAGGAAAGAAGGAACAAATGAAGGCAGATGGTGTTAGACCACAGCTATTTTTTGGTGCATATTTTTAAAAGTCCGCAATGTCCCGCCATCAACTTCTGTGACTTTAGGTGAAATTAAACCATAAAAACCACCAAATATGTTGAGTGACATAACTTTCTACTATGACCATGCTTTCCCTAAAAATTTACGAGACCAACGTTACATTTGGAATGAAGCCTCACAACTCTGACATTCTATTTATCATTTATACGTATGTTCTACTTTCACGATTTAATCTTCTGAGCTTGGGATGGCAGGGGGGCATGGGGAAAGGGATATAGAAAAGAGCAAATAGCATATATGACAGAAAATTAACCTCAATTCTGAGAAACAACCACATAAATGAGGCAGCCTACTTGATCCTACATTTATTTAAATAAATCAGCTTTTATTGGTGCTGGTGAAAAACAGCAGCATCCTTTTATCTTTTGAGGAAGGTAATTACAGAATGATATATATCAGAAAATAACAAAAAGGCACACTTGTCCCAAACCAAATATCCAAAAAATCAAATGAAGCTGTCCAGGAACAGTGACTAACATAATCTTCCGTGCATTATTTTCTTTGAGTCATTTTAAAAATAAGCAGCCAGCAATCCATCCTCTGGGCACTCCTGGGATGAGTTTGCCACAAAAGCCACTTATATTTTTAGAAGCCTAAGTCTTGACGAATCAGTTCCTAAGAACATAATTTGTTACATGTTGAAGGAAGCCTGAAAACACGGACCTCGGTGAACGAGGCTTCCCTATCTTGCTGTAACCTTTCCAAATGCAAGTATGTGGGAAGAATACCCATAAATTTAAGTTGAAACCGAAACACTTAGAATATTTCCAATTTAAAATACATTAAAATGTGGTCTTCGAGAGGAAATGAAAATAGCTTTTAAACATATGAAAAGATGCTCATCATCATTCATAAGAGAAATCTGAGTTAAAAATTAGATCTCATTTTTCACTCATCCAATGGGGGGGCTGGAGGGGAGTTTAATAAATCACTGTGAGGAGAACTAGGTGCTCTCACACATTCTTGAAGCAAGCAGAGTAGTATAACCTCTCTGACAGGCAATTTGTAAATGTCCATCAAAATTTAAATTCCACTTTGCCTCCGAGCCATGATTTTACTCCTAGGAATTTCTCCTGCAGATATACTCATCTTTGTGCACAAAGAGCTATGTAAAAGGTTATTCACGCCAGCTTTGTTGGTGGCCTGAAGGAAAACTGACTGTACATCACTTTGTATGATGTGGGTATTTACCTATTTCAAAAAACAACGTAACGTTTGGTGAGGGGAGGGGAGAACGTAATCTATACTGTTTAGAAATTCAAAATGTTCTAAATCGCCCTACAAAAGGAAATACTAAAGGGCCCCAGACAAGATTCATTCCAGAACCCTGCAATAAAATGCTATGTTCAGATGGCTGGCACAGCTGCATTGGGGAACGTTCCTTATCAAGAGCTCCCTCTGATCCTTTAATAACCAAAACCCCTTGGTGGGGATCTGCCGTGGACTTGAATGCCACTTCACAGCAAGCAGTGTTTCAGAAAGATTCCAATTTATTCCTTGCAAAAACGTATCATATATAAATGTAACTGTCACTCCGAGAAGCAGGACTACATTATGCTGCAGACTTAACACAGACTGAAAGCATGTTCCCCATGTCTTCTCCAGCAACGCCTGCCAAATGGGCGTCTGAAATGTCCTATTGAAACAGGTGGTGTCTGAACAGAATTGGATTTCTGCCTATAGAAACCCTAGTTTTAACAACTGCTGTGGTTAGTTTTAATTTTCAGTCCTCAAAATTAACTGCTTGCCAGTGATTCAGAAATAGACTGAACAACATGTTTAGACTTTGGCCTGTTTAATTGAGGAAAGCAAGCAAGCAAGACAAAAAAAAAAAAAAAAAAAAAATCTACCAGTATCCTACCACCATTCCATAAAGAACAACAGAACCACAGCAGACCATTTGATTTCCAGGCCAAAAACAGGGGAGCAGCTGTAACATAAACTCGATTCTCCAAAGATACTTGTCCCTTTTGTGCTTTCTCCCCAGAAGCATAAGGATACAACCACCGTGCTGAACATACTACTTAGGAAATCTTCTAAGGGCTTTAAGAAGCCTTATTAGATCTGCTAGAAATTCAGAATTAAGAACAATGATGAAAACTAGTAATTTCTCTAATGAAAACTTACATCTTAAAGAACAGATCTGAACAGATCTTCATTTCACTTTATATAAGCAAAATAGGGTGCCTGGGTGGCTCAGTGGGTTAAGTCGCTGCCTTCGGCTCAGGTCATGATCTCAGGGTCCTGGGATGGAGCCCCTCATCGGGCTCTCTGCTCAGCAGGGAGCCTGCTTCCTCCTCTCTCTCTGCCTGCCTCTCTGCCTGCTTGTGATCTCTGTCTGTCAAATAAATAAATAAAATCTTTATATAAGCAAAATATAAGCTGCCAGAGTTAAACTCCTTGAAGGGAGATACCATGGGCTACTATCCTTTAAATCCAACACAGGTCCACCAGTATGCGAGTCACACTCACCAGTAGTAAAGACGGCTTCCTATGACTAAATCTAGAGCGGCTTATGCCACAGAGCAAATCTTTCTCATGGTCCTTTAATGCTTGACGTAAATGTGGTTAAAGATCTGTTGATTTTCTAAACCAACAAAGGAAAAAGAACCAAGGGTCGGGTATCTGCTAACCAAACTGGTATTTAATGTTTGGACATTCCCACTGAGGAAAACACAGTCTCACCCATTTCACGGCTGACAAACTGAGATTCAAAGAGATGTCATCATTTTTTTCAGCTAAAAGATGGCAAAGATGAGCTTTTTACTTAAGTCTACCTGATTTTAAAACTTTTTCCAACGGTATCACACTCCCTCCTCACAGGAATCCCCAGAGAGCTGTTAGGAGAATGACGACTTTCAGCTATAGGGTACACGATATCTGCATCTTAACTGCCAACACCCAAAAGAAAAATTCATCTTTCAGTCAAACATAACGGATGTCAAGCCCCTCAGCATTTTTTCAGTAGGATTGAATTCTAGCTACTAAGAAAGTGATCAGTAAAGACAAATTCATCTATTGTGATCAAAAATCCTTTAAAAAAAAAAAAAAACCCCAAAATCCTAAACAGCATTTTGAAAATCACTCAAAAAGGATTCAACATTTTATATAAAAAGAAGTAGAGGGGCACCTGAGTGACTCAGTGGGTTAAAGCCTCTGCCTTAGGCTCAGGTCATGATCCCAAGGGTCCTGGGATCAAGCCCCGCATCGGGCTCTCTGCTCAGCAGGAAGCCTGCTTCCCCCTCTCTCTGCCTACTTGTGACCTCTGTCCGTCAAATTAAAAAAAAAAAAGTAGAAATTCTCAGTGGAATTCAGAGGTGCTTCCCAATGGGGTATATTTGGTCCTTTTGTTTGAAATCCAAGGACAAATAGACTACATCATGTCTTACCCTCAAAAGTTTATTGCTCATGGTCTCTACCCTTCCTACCAAACAAAAAATAGAATAAGATCTCAAAATAAAAGCAATCTCCTCTCAGGAGCTCCCAGGTTGTCCTTTTGTATGTCCAGACCCCTGCCTTCTGTCTTTTACTTAAGGCCTGACAGGGGCTAGATCCTAAACCAAATCTACAAGTTCCCTATAGCAGTTCCAATGAGGTCTCTCATTTAGAGGAACCTACCTTTAGGGTCTTGAAAATGAAATCATTCTGTAGTCCAATATTCTCAGAGAACAATGCTTCATTACAAAAGTGTCCTTCCCTCAAAAGCTACTATTTTTTCTTTTAAAGCAAAATATCCGAAATATATACTATATATATATATATATAAAACTTCTGTTATTCAACAGAAGAGTACATTTGTTTGAGACTATTTAGAATGAGCTTCAACACTTAAAAAAAAAAAAAAAAAAAAAAAGAGGAAGAAATCCAGAGGAAAAAAGGAATGTTTTGGGAACACCTGCCTCAAGAAAAAAGTTGTCATGTAGTTTATGACATATTGGTTTATAGATTCTAAAGTAGAAAAAAAAAATCTAAAATCTTTCAAGATCTTCTGGCAGAAAGCTCTTTGGAATTATTTTCTTCTAATAGTTAAAAGCGTTTTTCTAAGATGCTACTACCTCTAAAAACAACCTTTCTGATCTCTTGAAAAGCCAAGTTCAACTTTTTTTTTTAAGATTTTATTTATATATTTGACAGAGATCACAAGCAGGCAGAGAGGCAGAAGAGAGAGAGGAGGAAGCAGACTCCCAGCTCAGCAGAGAGCCTGATGCAGGGCTTGATCCCAGGACCCTGGAAACATGACCTGAGCTGAAAGCAGAGGCTTTAACCCATTGAGCCACCCAGGTGCCCCACCAAGTTCAACTTTTAATAGTGTTATGTACTTTTGGTTTAAAAGAAAAAGTCAGGAGAAGGACCCAGAGCCCAAACAGTAGGTTTACTCTTTCATGCCTCATGCTATAATGATTTCACACAGTAGATACGTATGATATGGGATTGAGATTTTCCTGTAAAGACAGAATATAAGGGCACCTGGGTGGCTCAGTGGGTTAAGCCACTGCCTTTGGCTCAGGTCATGATCTCAGGGTCCTGGGATCGAGTCCCACATCGGGCTCTCTGCTCAGCAGGGAGCCTGCTTCCTCCTCTCTCTCTCTCTGCCTACTTGTAATCTCTCTCTGTCAAATAAATAAATAAAATCTTTTAAAAAAAAAAAAGACAGAATATAAACATCTATATCACACATGTAATGTTTAAGTGTAAGAAACTTAGCACCCCTCTCTGGCCCTAAAATCCAGGGGTGGGGAATTTATCTGAAGAGACATAGTCATAACAAGAGTTCTAATAAACATCAAAACAAAGGCAACAAAATAAAAAATAAACAAGTACAATTATATCAAACAAAAAGCTTCTGCAAAGCAAGGGAAATCAGCCACAAAATGAAAAAGGAAACCTACAGAGGAAAGTATTTGCAAATCATCTAATGGGTTAATATCCAAAATATATAAAGAATTCATATACCTCAATGGCAGAAACTACATCCTGATTTTTAAAAATATGCCTAAGAAGATACACGATGGCCAACAGGTACATAAAAAGGTACTTAAGGTCACTAATCATCAGGGAAATGCAAAATAAAATCACGATTTTGCCCCTGAGAAAGATCACCTCACACTTGTTAGATAGGCTACTATCAAAACGATAAGAAATGGTAAGTAATGGAGAGGATGTGGAAAAAAATAAAATCCTCAATGCAATGTTGGTGGACTGTACACTGGTACAGCCACTATGGAAAACAATATATAGAGGTTCCTCAAAAAATTAAAAACAGAACTACCATAGGATCCAGCAATCCCAAGTGCGTGTGTGCGTGTGTGTGTGTGTTTAAACAAGGGAAATAAAACCAGCATACTGAAAAGACATCTGTGCTTCTATGTCCACAGCAGCACTATTCACAATAGCTAAGATGTGGAAACAACCTAAGTGAATCAACAGAATAATGGAGTATTATTCAGCCCTGAGAAAGGACATCGTGCCATTGGTGACAACATGGGTGAAACTTGAAAGCATTACACTAAGTGAAAGTCAGACTGAGAAAGATACTCTATGATATCACTTATATGTGGAATCTTAAAAAGCTGAACTCCTAGAAACAGAGACTAGAACGGCAGCTACCAGGTGCTGGAGAGTGGGGGAAGGGAGGAGATGCTGGTCAAACAGGACGAACGGTCACTTATAAGAGGAGCAAGTGGAATGCAATGGAAAGCAAGTATATATGGCAATTATAATTAATATTATCATACAGTGTATTTTAAAATTATTAAGAGAAAAAAAAAAAAAAATAAAATAAAATAAAATTATTAAGAGAGTAGATCTTAAATGTTTTCACCAAAAAAGAAATGGTAATTATGTAACATGACGGAGGTGATAGCTAATACTATGGGAGTGATCTTTCTGCAATATACAAGTGTGTCAAATCAATACATCTTAAACTTATACAATGGTATATGCATGTCAATGATGTTAATAGAGCTTAAAAGAAAGATTTCAACAGCGCCTGGTGGCTCTTCAGCTCAGGATATGATCCCAGAGTCCCAGGATTGAGTCCTGCATCAGGCTCCCAGCTCCATGGGGAGTCTACTTCTCCCTCTGACCTTCTCCCCACTCAAGCTTTCTCACTCTCTCTCTCAAATAAATAAATAAAATCTTAAAAAAAAAAAAAGAAGAAAGAAAGAAAGAATATTTCTAATAAAATCAAAATGGTTCATAAGTTAGTAACACTATAGCAGTCTGCATTAATATCAAGACAATGATAAATATTTACATATCAGGCAAAAACAATACAAGGTAGACAAAAATCTAGGCAGCCAAAAAAATGTTCATTAGTCTACAGATGCCCAGATTTCCATAAAAGACTAATTTTCCCGTACTACCTGGACAGAATCTAGAGGATTTCTATTATTTCAAACACATTTTCAAATTTTAATTTTACCCCAAAATCCACTGGCATCAGTCTCTTAAAGAATTTTTGTTAAGTAACTGATTTGCCTGAACAGGTCACATTTCAACCTATTTTAGAGGTGTCAAGACACAATCCAAGTCTAACAGAAAAAAATCCGCAGGCTTCAAACTGCCCTCCAAAAAATACAATGAAGGAGAGTCAGGGAGGACAGTTCTGAGATAAAGCTGAGAAGAGGGAGAGAGAACTCTACCGGAGACCTTATCGACAACGCACTCATCTGTATTATCAGTGACCTGTAACCCTTCTCCAGCGGGCCAGCAAGCCCTGAGTACTCTGGGACTAAAAAGTGTTTTAAAAAGTTCTTGTGTCATATTTACTCTTTCCTACGACTCTTACCAGAAGCCTGACATATTCAAGCTCCAGAATCCACAGGCTCTGATCACCCACCTGAAGACACAGCCAAGAGGAATAAGGAGAAGCATAAAATGCCACCATCATAAAACGGAAATAATAACAATCAGGATTTTAAATGGACCAGCTCTTTTTTTTTTTGATTGAAGTATAGTTGACCGACAATATCATCTTAGTTTCAGGTGTACAACGTAGTAATTCGCCAGCTATCTACATTATGAAATGCTCGCCATGATAAGTGTATCTGTCGCCATATACATTTATCACAGTCTTACTGACTAAATTCCCTATGCTCTATTTTCATTCCCATGACTTATTGACTTTATAACTAGAAGGCTGTACCTCTTAATCCCCTTCATATTTTTCACCAGTCCCCTACCCTCCTCCCCTCTGGTGACCACCAAAATTTGTTCTCTGTATTTGCAAGTCTGTTTCTGTTGGTTTTATTTTGTTTGGTTGGTTGTTTGCCAGTTTTTTGCATTCCATATACAAGTAAAGTCATGGTATTTGTCTTTGACTTGTTTTTGAGATTCCAAATATGAGTAAAACCATGGTATTTGTCTTTCTCTGTCTGACTTACTATACTTAGCAGAATATCCATCTACGAGGTCCAACCAATGAAATCCTCTTGGCAGGATTTCATTCTTCCTTTACTGCAAAGTAATATCCCATTACGTATATATAGCACATCTTCTTTACCCATTAGTCTATCAATGGACACATAGGGTGCTTCTTGGCTATTGTAAATAATGCTGCAATAAACATAAGAGCACATATATCTTTCCAAACTAGTGTTTTCATTTTTGTTGGGTAGATAAACAGGAACGGACCAGTTCATTCTTAAGGGCATAGCCAGAGGTAAACAGCATCAACACTGTGGTTTTGATAACTATAAAAAGAATAAAAACACCATTCCTTAATAAATATATAATAAATCTCTAAGTTTAAAAATGAGTCGTATTACAAGGGTGCCTGGGTGCCTCAGGCAGTTAAGTGTCTGACTCTTGATTTCAGCTCAGGCCATGATCTCAGGGCCCTAAGATCAGGCCCCATATCTGGCTCCCTGCTCAGCAGGGAGTCTGCTTAACGATTCTCTCTCTCCCTCCCTTTCGCTGCCCCTCCCCCACTCACGCTTGTTCCCTCTCCCCTAATTAAAAAAAAAAAAAAAAAGGAAAATGAATTGTATCACAAAAGGCCGTTTCTTCATGAAGATACATTTCCCCATAAAGTACTGTACGTGGTGGTTTATGCTGGCCCAATAACCTATTTAACCCATAATGTACTGAGACAGTACATTAAGACAAATAAAGACAAAAATACCACGAGATGGTATTTATGACAAATACCATTTTATTCAGAGTGCTGAATGAAATGTGGTAAAGGGACTTACAATGTTGCAAATGCATTAGTATTTCAACTGAAAGGATGGGTGCTTGGCAAAAAAAAAAGATTCCAAAAAATGGACTCCACAAGTTCTACATAAACCAAAAAGTTCACAGAAGTGAACATATGGGTGATTTTCTTTTTTTCTTTTTTTTTTTTTTTAAAGATTTTATTTATTTATTTGTCAGAGAGAGAGCGGGAGCGAGCACAGACAGACAGAGTGGAAGGCAGAGTCAGAGGGAGAAGCAGGCTCCCCGCGGAGCAAGGAGCCCGATGTGGGACTCGATCCCAGGACGCTGGGATCATGACCTGAGCCGAAGGCAGCTGCTTAACCAACTGGGCCACCCAGGCGTCCCTATGGGTGATTTTCTTATGAGAGGATCCACATCTTCTCAAAGTGGTTGTCTCTAACCCTACTGAAAGGGGTTTCAATAAAGGGAAAAAATTCCCGTGCTGTATAAAGCCAAACTCTTCCCTGCATAGCCCTCAGATAGAGCTTATAGGAGAAATGAGGCATTTTGCAAAGTTATGGTCCACACATATGATACGTGCATTGAGGCAAAGCTATCAAAAACCTTCCAGGAAAACGAAGTGAAGGAAATTCTGAAATAACACATGTTAACACTTTACAGGGTCAGAACTGCCCACAGAAGATGACGCAGGAAGTTCACATGAAGTGGAATGAGGATGATGGTCCCAACGGTGCCCACTGTAGACTTTCACGAGTCAGTGAGCAAGTACTCCACGCTTTATTATCTGTACAAAACCCCTTGTTCCCCCAACCAAGCCAAATCACACAAGCAAAACTTGGCTACCATGATCTTCTATAGATAGATAGATAGATAGATAGATAGATGATAGATAGAAAGAAATCCGGGGCACCTGGGTGGCTCAGTCAGCTAAGTGTCTGCCTTCAGCTCAGGTCATGATCCCAGGGTCCTGGGCCCCGTGTTAGGCTCCCTGCTCAGCAGGGGGTCTGCTTCTCCACCTCCCTATGCCTCTGAACCTCCCCTGCTCATGCTCTCTCTCTCCTTCTCTTTCTCTCTCAAATAAATAAAATCTTAAAAAAAAAAAAGATCCATCTTTTACCTACACACAATTCAAATAAACAAAAATGTGCATTTAAATACCCAAGCCTGTCATATGAATGACTATACCTTTTCTATTAATTTTTCACAAGAAAATCTGGACAACCACCTCTTTTTATATTATTTTATTTTATTTATTTATTTGGGGGGGGGGTCAGAGAGAGAGAGAGAGAGTGAGCACAGGCAGACAGAATGGCAGGCAGAGGCAGAGGGAGAAGCAGGTTCCCTGCCGAGCAAGGAGCCCGATGTGGGACTCGGTCCCAGGACGCTGGGACCATGACCTGAGCTGAAGGCAGCCGCTTAACACCACTGAGCCACCCAGGCATCCCTCTTTTTATATAATTTTAAACAGGACTTTCAACTTTACCTAAAAGTTTCTATAAACTGGTATGACAAAGTTCAGACACTGTCCTTAACTGAGGAAAGTTTATTGTTTTCGGCTTTTTGTTAAAATAGATTTGAGTTGCACAGACTATCAAGTTATTCTTAGAAACAGTGGAATTTCAGATTCAGACCTACTTAAAATATTCGTGTTGGCTTACCTCTTCCTCCCAAACCAGGAGTCCATAGCTAAGTCATTAAGGTCCTTCCTCTCTCTCACCTCTCTCAAAACACTAGGATACCTCTTAACACAGTAGCAACTAGTTTTTGATATGAAGGTTTTTCACAAGGCAGTGCCCACTTACCCCTCCTGCCTTCAGCAACTTTCTTCTAAACTCCTCTGTGGGGTTGTTGAAAGTTAGCTTTTCACAGCGGAGGTGATTCACTGGTGGATGGCCTTCAAGATGCAGGAATAAGTCATAATCAAAGCGGACTTTCTTAGGTTCTTCCTAGAGATTAAGAAAAAAAAAAATGAGAAAGAAAAGAGAAGAGTTAAGCACATACAAATTTTGAAAGCAAAGTTTATTCTTCAGAAGAAACAGAAAAGACCCAGGTATCCAACAGCTATTGTGTCAAAGACCTGGAAAAAGAAAATTATCATGAGATTATCTACAAAGCAAAAAGCAAATACCTAATGAATCAGTGTCTTGTTTTCTGAGAGAACCAACTCATCATTTTTTCTGTAATATCTCAAGTGGTACAACACCACCAACACAGCCACCCAACTAGAAACCTAAGATACCCCTGAAGCCACTTCCTCCCTTTCCCACTCCACCCCCTCCACCCATTAGCAACAACTGCCATTTTCTCTCCTAAATATTTCTCTAACAAACCCTCTAACCCGTAACTCTTCTCACTGCCCAAACTATAATAAGCTCCTTTCTCTAGCAGGTCTTCCTACTTCAGGACAGACTGATCTTCAATTCCTCCTTCATCCAGGCCTCAAAATGATCCCATGGAACAAAAGTCTAGCCATTCCACAGCTTGATTAAAACTTAAAAAGCTGGGGCACCTGGGTGGCTCAGTAGATAAGCGTCTGCCTTCAGCTCAGGTCCTGGGATCGAGCCCCACTTCGGGCTCCCCGCTCTGCAGCAAGCCTGCTTCTCCCACTCCCACTCCCCCCTGCTTGTGCTCCCTCTCTCACGGTCTCTGTCAAATAAATAAACAGAATCTTTAAAAAAAAAAAAAAAAAAAAAAAAAACACGCACTTTAAAAGTTGCCAACTGCCATTAGGATAAAAATCAAAGCTCACTTGAAGGCCTCCTAAGAAAGGCTTTCAGAATCTTGCTCTCGGCTCATCATCCCGCTACACAACATCTACCCATCTCCTGGTGCAGCAAACACATGCTGTTGGGTATTCCCAGCATCCCTTATGTTCTAGGCTAGCTCTGAGTTTCACCCCTGCTTCGCGTTACCACCCTCATTGCCCACCTCCATTCCTCCACCTTTCTGTCACTTGGACAACTTGTACTCCTCCTTCTCCACTCAGGTTTCACTTTGGGGACGGATTCCTAGAACTCCACTCCCAATTTCCCACCCTCGCCTCTGCCCTGTGAGCATCTCTCTTCTCCTTGCCACATCTTAGGGTAAGCATCCTGTCTTTCCCTTTATCCTACTTAACCATGAGAGACTGTGGACTCTGAGAAACAAACTGAGGGTTTGGGAGGAGAGGAGGATGGGGGGTTGGGTGAGCCTGGTGGTGAGTATTAAGGAGGGCACATATTGCATGGAGCACTGGGTGTGGTGCATAAACAATGAATTCTGGAATACACACACAGACACAAATTAAATTAAATTAAAAAATGATGTATTGTATGGTGACTAACATAACAGTAAAATAAGGAAAGAAATAATAAAAGAAATAAGAAAATTTTAAAAAAAAACACAAAAACTTTTACACTGTCATCAGTTTTCTCAAAGAGGCTTTCAGTTTTTTGACACTTAAACTGTTTTCTTTTGAAAGCTTATTTTGCTTTAACCCTGATTTTCTGTGCCTCAGTTGCTAACCAGTTTAATTACAAATGTATTATGTAATATTTGAATGTTTCCCTAGTATCATGTTCAATGGCTTCATTAAACTTGTTTTAAAAAAAAAAAATCTTGAAAGCAGGAGCAATGGTTGAATCATCCTTGCATCCTTGACAATTAGCTTAGCACCTGTGCATAGCAGAAATCCAATAAACATCTGTGAAATGAACCAGGAGGAGGAAACAGCATCAGATCCACAAGAACGCAATCATCAGAATTTCACAATACTCAAGTTCTACTCTCGAGCTACTGCCGTAGTTAGCTAAACACTTAAACCTCTCACAGATTCTTAAGCATCCCAGGTGCAATGAAGACTCAGAATAATGACAGTGACTAATACGAATGTTAACAGTTATCTCATTTAATTCTCATAGCTCGCCTGTAGGTCAACTGTGAGCCCTGTTTCACAGGTATGGAAATTAAAGCACTGGAATTTGTTGCATTACTTTATATAAAAACGCCTCTGTGTTACAAATATTAACCATCTCTGTGAAGGGTTACCATTTTCTTTCATTTGTCATTAACTTTGCTATTTTGTTTACTTTTAACAGCTTTATTGAGAAATAATTCACGGACCATAAAATCTATCCTTAAAAGGATACAATTTAGTGGTTTTTACTATATTCACAGAATTATGAGACCATCACCACCACCTAATTTTAGATTTACATTCTCATCATTCCAGAAATAAAACTCAAATATATCGGGAGTCACTCCCCATTCCCCCAGATCCTGGATCACCTCCTACCACTAATCTACTTCAGTTTCCCTAAAGGTGCCTGTTCTGCAGACTTGGCATTTCATACAAATATATGAACATACACAATATGTAATCCTTTGTCTTCTTTCACTTGGCATGATGTTTCCAGGGTTCATCCATGTTGTCATATGTCAGTAGTTAGTTCCTTTTTACGGCTAAATAATATTCCACTGTATGAGGTATCCCAGTTACTGTCTATCCACTTCTTGGATAGACATGTGTATTTTTTTTCTTTTTAGCCACTGCGAATAGTGCTGGTATGAACATCTGTGTTTAAGTTTTTATGCAGACATGTATTTTCATTTCTCTTGGGTAAACACCTAAGGGCAGAACCTCTGAGTCATAAAGTAACTCTGTGTTTCAACATTTTTTACAAACTGCCTTACTCGTTTCCAGAGTGGCTGCACCATTTTAAAATCTCAATAGCAATGTATGAGGTAGTTCTATTTTTTAATAGAGAATGTATTCAAATAAAGCAATGTTTGTCTTTAAAAAAGAAAAATTTGTGGGGCACCTGGTGGCTCAGAGGGTTAAGCAACTGTCTCTTCATTCTGGCTCAGCTCATAATGTCAGGATCCTGAGACAGAGCACCACGACACACTCTGCGCTGGCTGTGCAGCCTGCCTGTCATTCTCTCTCTCCCTGGGCCCCTTCCTCCCCAATGCACTCTAAAAAAATCTTTCTTTATTTAAAAAAAGGATTTGTTATATTACTATTGTGATGAAACAAAGTGATTTGAACCTACTTTTTTTATTTTTTTTAACATTTTATTTATTTATTTGACAGAGAGAGATCACAAGTAGGCAGAGAGGCAGGCAGAGAGAGAGGGGGAAGCAGGCTCCCCGCCGAGCAGAGAGCCCGACGCGGGGCTCGATCCCAGGACCCCGAGATCATGACCCGAGCCGAAGGCAGAGGCCTAACCCACTGAGCCACTCAGGTGCCCCTGAACCTACTTTTTTTGACTCAAAAATCTTAGCACCTAAAACTGTCAAAATGTAAGCATTACAGACTACAAATTCAGTTTCCACCTCCTAGTCCACACCTCCCCAAATCAGTCTCCACTCATTCGCTCACTAGCAAGCAGCCCTGAAACCTGGTCTTTCCCTCTTGCATCATGATACCCCTCTCTCCTGGTTTTCCTCACACTTAACTGGCATTCCTTCCCAGTCTTCTTTTCAGGCTTCCCATCTCTAGTCACTGACCCTTAGACCTCCTTTAACTGCAGGCAAGTTCCCCAAGAAGCTGACACACATTCACAGGGTGTCACTTCTTCCTATAGGACAGTTACTCCCTTATCCATACCTCCAGCCCAGCAACCACCTGACGGCCAGATACTCATGTTGCACAATCTGCCCACATCTCCACTGAGTTGACCCACAGCAACAGCAAAGTCACGGATTATCTTTTTTTTCTTTTTAAAGATTTTTTAATTTATTTGACACAGAGAGAGAAATCACAAGTAGGCAGAGAGGCAGGCAGAGAGAGAGGGGGGAGGAAGCAGGCTCCCCGCGGAGCAGAGAGCCCGACGCGGGGCTCGATCCCAGGACCCTGGGATCATGACCTGAGTTGAAGGCAGAGGCTTCAACCCACTGAGCCACCCAGGTGCCCCAAAAGTCACAGGTTATCTTAACTTGAGCTTATCTTTATCTGTCCTTTCTCCTACTCGCTACATCTTGGCAAGCAGAAGTCCTAATTTCTTATCAAAGTTAAAAATACAAAATAAAATTCCCAGCTCTTCCTCCCACTTCACTCATCACACTCAAATAGTCTCCCAATTTCTACTCAGAATTCCCCCTTAGGAACTCTCAAATTCAGCTCCTTTGTCCGGTCACCATATCTTTGCCTTAGCTTAGACCTTCATCATTCCTCACCTGGTCACCTCCCCTATGTCTGAACCCACCCCATTCTGCCTCCCACAGTGACAAGGCAGTGATCTTCCCAGTAGAAAAATCAGATTACATCCTTTCATTGATATAAATGCCTTTAATGACTCATCCTTTTCCAAAGAATAAAATCCTACTTCCTTGGAATAACCATCTTCCTTCAATACTTTCCCTGCATTTCCTTTGTTTTCTCACGACACCCTGTGCTCCTGGAATTGTGTAGCACTTGCGGTTCCCAATACTTCGCATTATTTCATTCATTTTGCCTTTCACATGTACTGCTCCCCACGCCTACACTCTACTCCCTCCCAACACACCTCTCCTGCCTTGCTTGCTTAACGCACTCATTATTCAAAACACAGCTAAAGCATAAAATCTGCTGAAGTCTTCCTAATACTTCCAATCCAATCTGGATTAGACATTCCTCTTAGAGCATTCCTTTATTAATGTAATTATCACATTGAATTATGATCATTTTTTATTTACCTGCCTCTCCTCTAAACTGTAAAACAGTCAACACAACCTTAGAATTTAATTAAAAACATAAGAAGGACTGCTTTCTGCCTTATAATTGGGACTGTAAATTTGTAGAGCCTTCTGGGAAGACAATTTGGCAGTCAACATGCTAACCCAGTAATTCTAAGAATCTCTTCTACAGAAATAGTCAAATATGTGTGCAAAAACAGATACAGATGATAAAATGTTTGTGGTAGCATTGTTTGTAATGGTAGAAAAAAAATGAAATGACCTTCAAGTGAGTATATCATATCACTGAATACCAATCAGATGTTTAAAAATACAAATTTGGAAATACTGCCAAGTGGAGTAAAGGTAAGTCACAGATCTATAAAATATATCATATTTTAATATTATGCCCCTGCCAATCTCTACTTGACATAGATTTTATCTGTCCAAGTGCATGGGGGTTAATCAGGAAAGGCTGTACCAAACAGTTAATAATGACTAAATGGAGTAAAAAAATATACTACTGCAGGGGCACTGGGTGGCTCAGTCAGTTAAGTGTCTTCCTTCAGCTCAGGTTTGATCTTGGGGATACCAAGATCAAGCTCTGTGTCTGGCTCTGTGCTCAGCGGGGAGTCTGCTTCTCCCTCTGTCTCCCTCTGTGCTCTCTCTCTCTCTCCCAAATGAGTAATAAAATCTTTAAAATATATATATTCCTGCATACTTTTTTAAAAATAAAAACGTATTGATGTATATATAAATCATTACCAGCAGGAAAAGAATGAATAACAATATCACTTCACAACACTTAAATATATATTTAAAAAAAGAAAAAACACGTTTCCATAAAACTAAGGGTAAGGACCACAGAGAATGATTCTTTCTAAGAACCTGAGTGCAATTTTCTTTTAAAGATTTTTCTTTTGAGAAGAGAAAAGCGTACTCACAAATCTTGTGTTCTAGCCAAATGATCTCCTTCTTGGAAGGCAGACTTCAATATTATGTCAATCTATGCTCCTTGGGAAAGAGTCTTCTCAAATTGCAAACAAGAAAGTATGCTTCTATTCTATATACGCAGCTAATACATTTCCGCCTCGAGGTGGAAATCTGTTTTGGCAATATCAAATTGTCCCTCTCATTCCGCTTCAGTCCTTGACATTTACTCAGGTACCTTCTCTAAGGACAGAATGAAAGAGAGAAGCAGGGTACCCTTTCAACCTAAAATGCTACAGTCAAGTACGTTTCAGTGGGCCTACTGGTTTAATTTCTGCAACACTCATCATTCTCATAGAGAAGCTTGTTCTGTTGAACACAAATGCAAAACAAGAAAGAATAAACATACAAGAATGGAAAAGCAGCACTGACAGACACTCTTACCTCCCCTTTTGGGGTAATGACTCTGACCTCTCAAATAAATGAGCAAAACTGTAAACAGGCTTATTTAGAAGCAGGGAAAGCAGAAGGATGGAGATAGACCTGAGGACAGGATGATACAGTCCTTAATATACAGTTGTAGGACTCTCCTCAAGATCACATGGAAGTCTTTCTACAGCTTTCTCTCATCTTCTCTGAAAACTCTGAAGAATACTTTTCATAAACCATTACTGTAACGGATGTTCATTCTTTGAGACAGAGCTGAAGCAACTCCAAAAATGATAAAGACTCAAAAGAAATAAAATTTACATTCTGGAGGAAGAGCCCAGACTCCTAAATTTTTACCCATACATCATTTCAGTAAGAAGAGAAATGTATCTGGCTCAGAGAATACAGCAAAACTTTGGTTTGTTAAAAAACAACAACAGGGCCTGGGTGGCTCAGTGGGTTAAAGCCTCTGCCTTCGGCTCAGGTCATGATCCCAGATCCCTGGGATCGAGCCCCGCATCAGGCTCTCTGCTCCGTGGGGGGGCCTGCTTTCTCCTCTCTCTCTGCCTGCCTCTCTGCCTACTTGTGATCTCTCAAATAAATAAATAAAATCTTTTAAAAAACAACAACAATAAAATAACTCCAAGATAAATGAAAAGAGATGACAAAGCAATAAATTCTAATTAAAAAATTAGTAACATACAGAAAAGAACTTGAAATACTACACCCATGTACCCTCCACTGAGATTAAGCAGATGTTAACATTTTCACTATGTTTACCTTTTCCTTGAAGGATACAATTTTATTTTATTTTTTAAAGATTTTATTTGAGAGGGGCACCTGGGTGGCTCAGTGGGTTAAAGCCTCTGCGTTCGGCTCAGGTCATGATCCCAGGGTCCTGGGATCGAGCCCTGCATTGGGCTCTCCACTCAGCCAGGAGCCTGCTTCCTCCTCTCTCTCTCTCTGCCTGCCTCTATGCCAACTTGTGATCTCTGTCAAATAAATAAATAAAAATCTTAAATTTAAAAAAAAAAAAAAGATTTTATTTGCAAAAGAGAGCAAGGGAGAGAGAAAGCACAAGCAGGGGGAGAGCCAGAGGGAGAGTAAGAAGCAGGCTCCCTGCTGAGAATCTGATGTGGGGCTCCATCCCAGGACCCAGGGATCATGACCTGCGCTGAAGGCAGACCCTTAACTGTCTGAGCCACCCAGGAGCCCCTAAAGGATACAATTTTATAAATATAAGCTGCTCTGCGGCTCCTCCCCAGTAACCAATGCTACTTAGTTCCCGTGCTGTCATTTCAATTCACACTCTTGTGCTACGTATGTGTATTTCTAGAACATTATTTATTCTCAGCTTCAGTGGCTTATAAAAACATATAAAAATGGCATCATAACCATATACTTACACTTCTGTAACTTTCAAGTTGTCATGATTCTTGTTTCTGAGACTTATCCATGTTGCTACATTAACGGCTATACAGCATTTTGTGTATTCCTAACCCACCATTGAGGGATCCACATCTCTATATAGGACCAATTATGTTCAGCCCACTTTTTCATATCACAAACACTGAAATATAGATGTCTCACTGTGTACCAATAAGAACAGCAATTGTTATTAAGTATTAAATCTTAAAGACAATCTAAACCCAGAAAACTGAAGTAAGCTAATATGGATGCTAAACAGAAATCTATTCAACGGTGTTCAGCTCAAGTGTCTACTTCATACTGGCCCCAAAGAAATGACTGCTTTCCATCTCATGTGCCTCCTTCTTCCTTCATTTTTTAGTAAACTACAATTCCTCAAAAACTGAGTCAATAAGATGAATCATAGGCATGACTACAAAGTGCCAAGAAGACTGAACCCGTGTGTGTGTGTGTGTGTGTGTGTGTGTGTGTGTGTGTGTGTGTACATGCACGTATGTGTGGTGTTAGGAGATTCTGGTGATTTCTATAAAAAAGGAAATTGGGTAATTCAGAAGAAAAAATTTTTTGTTGAAAAGATAGCCTGTAAAAATGACCAGAAAAGGTTAAAAAAAAAAAAAAAAAAAAAGGAGAGAAGATACTTCACTACAGCATTATTTCCAAACTGAAGCCAATGCAATGTTCAATTGACTTAAGGAGACGGGAATAGAACTGTACAACCATTACGAGCCTCCCACAAGAGATCTTACTGTCTAGTCCCTAATTACTTTAGAACAACACATTTTCTGGCTTGAAAGGCTAGACTCTTCCTAATGCCTAGATGAAATAAAACACTAGATGTGTGACAAGAGGGAAGAAAGGCACCACATGATCTTTATTAATTAAACTTCTAGAATACCGAGGGGCACCTGGGTGGCTCTGTCAGTTAAGAGTCTGCCTTCGGCTCAAGTCATGATCCCTGGGTCCTGGGATCAAGTCCCGCATCGGGCCCATGCTCAGCAAGGAACCTGCTTCTCCCTCTCCCTCTGCCTGCAGCTCCTCCTGCTTGTGCTCTCCCCTTCTCTCTGTCAAATAAGTAAGATCTATAAAAATAAAAAAAAATAGAGTTCTAGAATATTGAAAACAGGGATGGTGGAAAGAAAAGCTCTTGAACCACCCCATAAATACAACAACTTTAATTGAAAATCAATACATTAAAAAATGGGCAAAAGATTTAAAGAGTCATTTCTCCAAAGAAAATAAACAAATGGACAACAAGCATATGAAAAGATGTTCAAAACCATAAGCCATCAGGCAAATACATATCAAAACCATTTCACATGCACCACAATAACTATAATTTGAAAAATGGAAAATGACAAGTGTTTTCCAGGATGTGGAGAAACTGGATCCTTCCCCACCACTGCTGATGGAAATGTAAAATAGTACAGTCATTTTGGAAAATAGTTGGCAGTTCTTCAAAAAGTAAAACAGAGTTACCATATGACCCAACCACTCTACCTAGGTGTATACCCAGGAGATTTGAAAATGTATGTCCACACAAAAACTTATGTAGGAATAGTCACAACAGCATTATTCATAGCAACCAAAGATGGGAGAAAGTCAAATGTTAAGCAAATTATGAACTGATGAACAAAATGTGGTATATTTATACAATGGGATGTTATTCTGTTATTAAAAAAAAAAATAGTAAGCATATCAGTGCATCCTATAATGTGGTAAACCTCAAAGACATATTAAGTGAAAAAAGCCAGGCACAGAAGACCACACATTTACATGAAATCACCAGAACAGGAAATTACATCAAGAAAGGAAGTAGATTAATCATTGCCGGGGGCGGGAGATGGGAGGAATGAGATACTGCTAATAGGTACAGGGTTTCATTATGGGTTGGTGAAAATCCTAAGAAAGTCATAAAATTAGATAGCGGTGATTTTTGCACAATATGCTAAAACCCGAGCACTTGCACACTTTTTAAAGATTAATTTGATGATATGCAAATTATGTATCAATTTCTCAAATAAAAAATGCTAAAAGCCAGTTTAGGGAAATCCAAATTGAAATGAGAAAAAAAAAAAAGTCAATACATTAATGAGAAGGCATATTACATGAGCAGACATAATGTATCCCAACAAATTCTGATTTGATAAAAAACAAGAACATTTCAGTGGTATTACTAAGAAAGTGCTTACTTATACATGAAGCATTATTTTCAATATTCTATACAGACATATTGTATCTAATCTTCCTAGCCCCCTTATGAGGTAAATACTCTTTATCCATCCCCATTTTATAAATAAGAAAAGTGAACCCCACAGAGGTTGAGCAATTTGTAATATTATATAGTCTGTGTGTTTTGCTACATATATATTTTTAAATCCAGTAGAATCTATATGTCAAGCTGATATAATGGTTTAGTATGCCGTATGTGTGGCAGCTAAAGATAAATGAGAGATTATTCTTTCCAAGTGTCTAAAATTCTAAAAATATAAAAATGAGAAAAGCAGCATTTCACTGAAAAAAACCTAATTTCTCTTTTCTGTTTTACAAACATATAATAATTTTCTTCAAATGGTAATCATTCTTCTCTTAAAAAAGAAAGTTTAATGCATTTCATATAACCTGGCTTCACAGAATTGAAATTATCCTTTTTAGCCACTTCCTTTATAATTAAGGGTAATAATAGCCAAAATTCCTAGAAGACAAATTTAGCTTTTATTTTCAAATAATCTAGTGATAGAAGTGTTTATGAATCAAAATTACTTTAAACATCATCTGTTTAATGGAGGATCTTCCACTGAAAGATTAATGGGTAAAGATTACATACCTTGTTTTTAAAATAAACCTCAATTGGCAAAATGAAACCAGCATACCCAGATTCTTCTACTTTGTAAGGTGGGTCTTTGCACACTGCAACATTAAAAAGAGAAAACAGGTGAGAGGAGAATAAAAGACAGAAAGACCATCTTTCTTTTGAAAACTAAACAAAACAAAACAAAAAAAAACCCCCAAACACCCAGTCTACTATCTAGATCATGCTCCCTTCTCACACCCTTTGCGAAATCCCCATGTGCATCTCTGATCTAGCCTTTACTTCCCCAGAATCTACAATAATTTTCCTAGGCAAAGCAAATCATTAATAACTTGACTTCAGTTGTTGTCCTCCTGCCCCAAAGCTTTAGGGAAACTGAGGATAGCTCCTACCACCCAAAGCTTGAAAGTTTCCTACCAAAAGTACTATCTGTGTCAGGCCTTCGATGTAAATTACTCCGTCCTTATACCCTTCACTTTTTGGAGATACCCTGATTTCTCTGCCAAAAGGTGCCATGACAGCCTCCTTCCTTAGGAAATCCTAAATCCAGACTCTTCCAGTATTACTGGTGCCCATAACGTCACTATCCCCAATCCCCCTCCCCTCCAAAAAAGAATTAGGCAAGACTATTTAGGCCCGTTCTTAGGAAATAAGAGACACCCTCAAGAAGCTAAATATGATTTCATACCATAAGACTATCGATTAAATCAAAACCACAAGCCAACTGAAATTATTCTAGTTAAGATTGCATTTGATAGCATCATAAAGAAGTAAAAATGTAGATGCTGAACATCAAGGTGACACCGTCCTCGACGTGGCAGCTCAAGTCCTCTGCAGCAGGGCTCTCGGCTACCTTTCAGCCCTCCTCTTTTGTCACCCATCCATCCTCCTGTGCGACATTCAAGTGCACCAACTGCACCCCCCCAAATATGTCCAGCATTTCCCAACTTTGACCCGTCCTCCTGTCATTCCTTCCAACACACATTGATACTACTGTTAGTATCCTCTCCTAGTTCAAATTCAAATTTCATCACAAATTTGGTGCCCTTTCCAGACCAGAAAATACTATAATCTCTTCTCCTTTGACCCTCCTAAAGCATTCACTGTCTGAATCAGGGGTTTGACACTCAACAGATTTCCCCATTACCATATATTCAGGCATTTCATCTGTATTTCCTTCCATTATTCAAGGACAGAAGTGTTTACCTCAGGAAGATACTGAGCATCAAGTGTCAAGGGTTCAGGCACATGTGCGTGCCAGTCTGGACTCTACCTCAGACTAACCAGGCTACCTGTGGTTACTGAGTTACTCTAATTCTCCGTACAGTGGATTTTCCTCCAGTATAAGGATTCAACAGGATAATGTACATATAAGCACAGATCCTAGCCCACTTAAGTTCTCAAAAAGTGAGTGAAGTGAGGCAGGAAACCTAATCCATCAAACACCCAAATGTCATATAAACTTTTGAGATGAAAATGTAAAGAAGGAAGCATGTAAAGCCCTGGATTTTTTTATAAGACTCAGGTCCATGGCCCCTGGGCTAAGAATTCTCC
Source organism: Mustela erminea (assembly GCF_009829155.1). Taxonomy (NCBI): domain Eukaryota; kingdom Metazoa; phylum Chordata; class Mammalia; order Carnivora; family Mustelidae; genus Mustela; species Mustela erminea. The sequence continues at coordinate 48,434,836 of NC_045625.1, read as the reverse complement.
AGACAGCTTCCATTTTCTTTCCCTTTAAAAAAGAGAACACCATCAGGGTCCCTGGGTGGCTCAGTCAGTTAAGTGACTGACTCTTGGTATCAGCTCAGGTCATGATCTCAGGCTTGTGAGATAGAGCCCCACATCCAACTCTGCACTGGGCATGGGGTCTGCTTAAGATTCTCTCTCTCCCTCTCCCTCTTCGAGAGAGAGAAAGGGAGTACCATATACCCAACTGTAAGCATGGCCGTCAAGATGCAAGAAGACTATACATGTGTAGAAATTCAAGGATAAGTTATTTTTCTTCTAGACAATGGTGATGATGTACATGAAAGCTGGTCAGACAGTAGAACTACGGTTATAAAGAGGTATACTGACGATGGGATTTTAACACTTGGACATCTCCTTTGACCCATCTCAGGAACCCTTCCCCAAAGAGACATCAGAAGTCAATCAGGAATAAGGAATCTCACCTGACCTTAACAGTGTCTCTAATTTAAGAGGAGGGTGGGGGGCACCTGGGTGGCTCAATGGGTTAAGCCTCTGCCTTCGGTTCAGGTCATGGTCTCAGGGTCCTGAGATCCAGCCCCACATCCGGCTCTCTGCTCAGCAGGGAGCCTGCTTCCCCCTGTCTCTCTGCCTGCCTCTCTGCCTACTTGTAATCTCAAGCTCTTTCTGTCAAACAAATAAAATCTAGAAAGAAAGACAGACAGACAGACAACTCAGAGTAGCTTCAGTCCTGCATCCACTAACCACCTGCCAACCTGTCATGAATATTCAAATATCCTGGACCCTTGGGAGGGGGTATACCACCAAAAGTACTGAGCACCCCCCAACTCACGCCAAACAGAAAGCTCGTATTACACCCAAGACATTTCCAGACTGCAAAGTCTCTCTGCCACACAGCACTTTCAGTGTCCAGGTCATTGGGGATTAATCGTGCCAGTGTCATCTGAAGGAAGTTTATTCTGTGGGCTGCTGTACATGCCAGGGAAGTTATAGCTGTTCCTCTATACTCCCTGTTGTTGAATTCATTTTCTCTATTCTACATGCAAATTGCTTCTATTATAGGAAACAGCTGTTAGTGAGCACATCTTCTGGTTGAAAGTTTGAGATTTTTTTTTTCCCACCCTCTAAAGGAAATGATTTACTATATATTAATATTCCCTAAAAGTCTGGTTTATAAGAAACTGTTTATCAATGCATACCTCAATTATTTTTAAATGCAGTATTTTCACAAATAACAATAAACGATGTCTGTAGAGCACCTTGAGTTCTTAATTAGAACTTCTTAAATAGAAGCAAACAATAGAAACATTTTATACACACTAAATATGCCAGAAAATCTGTAGCAATACAAATATAAATTACAGTCCCAATATGAAGAAAGCCAAACTAGAGCAAGTAGTTTATTTATTCAAGTATCTTATAACCTAAAACATGAACATGAGTTTCTAACCTAGTGCTTAAAAAGAAAACAGGAGTTCAAACCAAGAAACATTTTAGCCAGGGACAACAGATTAGACATAAAGCAATTATTGTTAAACTAATAGGACCACCTCTGGGACCTCCTTGTGTCACTCAGCAACACTTCTTCATTAAGAATCCCTGCTCATCATCACTGGCCACTGGGTCACCTTCACACTATCTAAAGCATCCTAAACCCTTCAACTCATTCTTCCTCTCAATTGTTCAAGAACCAGATCATCTTAAAATCTATGTAATAAAACTTTCAGAAATTATTAAAGGGACATTCATCTTTGGAATGCCATCAGATTTTTTTAGGTGACAGTAAAGTGGGAGGATTAACATCCATTCTTTAAACTATGCAAATCGATTCGGCAGAAATCACTGGAAGCTCTCACTCCTGTCAAAATCCAGCCCAGATGTTAGCTCTTTGAGAATGTCTCCCTCGCTCCCCTTTCCAAGCTTCTCGTGTTGCATTTATCAGGCTGGTGCATTTATCAGACTGGCAAGATAACACTCACTCACCTCTCCGCCTCCTCCACTAGACTGAGCCCCCTTGAGGTCAGCAACCCCATTATTACTCCTATCTGTAACTGCCGACACGAACACTGAGCCAAGTAAAGCAAAAATGTTTGTTGAATTGAATTTTTTAAAGAGACACACCATCCTTCACTGATTCACCATTGCTAAAGAAGTTGCTTTCCGGGAGCCCTCCAATTCTTCTCCAAACTCCCACTTCCGACAATTGACATGAACTTTTAAACAAAAAGGCAGGGCGGGGCGGGGCGGGGCGGGAGGGGGGGGTAGGTAATAGGTAGTGTGGTCAGAGAGGAGCCTTCTCCTGAAAGCTGACGACCCAATCTGGAATGGTTTTAATCTGACAGTACCAAACTTAGAGAAACTGAGTAAACCAACTGAGCCGGAAGATTCCCACTGTCATTCTGAAACTAACATTATAGAGTCAGAAACAACATCCCTCTCGCCTCCTTCCACGCATTTCTGCTCATGTCTTCGAAGGCTCTAACTAGGAGACATTTCCAAAACGTTCCATTTCCAAGTAATCACATGTACCATGAAGGTCTACCACCACACAACAGTCATGCCTGAGAGGAACAACCCAAAGTGTGGGTAAATAATGAGTAATTGTGTTTTGTTCCCTAAAATACCTTCTCAAAAGTAGGCACACTCCCCATATACATATGCAGTACAATGCTAGCGACGTACACTGACCATTAATCTACTTAAGTTGAACAAAAAATGCACACAAGGAAGAAAAAAACATGAAAGGGGGAAAGGTCATATTTTAGCTAATGTATAATAAGTTAAAAATCTTACTCCCTTACCTGAAATTTTTAATATTCTTCATTTAGGAGAAAAAGGCTTCAAAACAAAACAAAACAAAACAAACACCTGTGCTTGGTACAGGGAAATAAGTGCTCCTTAGATGAAAAAATAAGCTTGTGCTATTACTATACAGTTCATATACAAACACAAAAAATGAACTTAATTAAAACATTCCATTGTTTAGCACCAAAAAAAAAGAAAAGAAGCTTTTACAAATTCATAATACCCTCTTTAAAGCTTTAAAAAACTATCACTGGGCAATCATTTTTTTCCCTAATCCTCAAGAAAAGAGTTGGTGGACTCCTCCCCACTCTGTTCGCTTAGACACTACGATTCATGCCCATCTGAATACTTTGGTTTAGGACACCGCCCAGTTGACCATTGATAATTATTGGTTTTACTTTATTTACTGTGCAGAGCCCCTTCAGGAAGGAAACACACCAAACTCTCTATATAGACCGGTTATTATCCATGCTTTGTGCTGAACGTCCCTTCCAGTTGAGCATGTTGGACTCCTTCCCTTCTGGCTTGAGTTCTGCCATTTCAGAGCCCCTCAACAGGGAGGGGGCTGCCTGGACCATGTCTCTGCCCTCAGTGGTCCTGTGGGAGCATTAAGAAGTCTAAAGCTAGCATCCAGCAGTCTGAGCACCTCACTGCCATTGAGCACGGAAGCCTTTACGCTCGTGACATTTTGAAAAGAACAAAAATCAACAGTTGGGTTTTGTTTTTGTTTTTATAAGGACACACACACATAGAACCCCCACAAAAAGGTTCTGCCACGATTTCTATTCAGCCCATTTCAGTATATGTGCTGCCGAAGAAGCACTATTTGGCCCATTTCAAAACAGGTATTTTTTAAGGGCAAAAAAGTATTTTCCCCCTTTGGGCCATTTCCTTGTTTCCTGGAAAAACAACTAAAGGTAACATCAGGCAACTTTCCAGTTCCATTGTTGAGGTTTTAACCTTGTTGTGGTTGTTGTTTGTTTGTTTGTTTTTAAATTCAAAAGCAATTCTAAAAACCTAATTGCTTCATAAGCAAAAAAAGAACTGTGGTCACACAAATGTCCAATTAACTTTAACGAACTTTTAAGAAACCAGCTAGATACAGTTAAGAGACTGAGTTAGGTGGATTCACCTCTTCCAGATTTACCACTCAAGGACCAACTCAAATACCACTTCCTCCAGAGAGCCCTCTGCCAATATCACAAAACAACAATGGTAGATTCCCTCTTCTGGGTTTAACCCTCTCTTCTCCTTGATCCTATTACCTAGTCTATTATAAATGCTACTATCAAGCTCCATCCTCAGCCCCATTTCTTTCTATGCTTCCCAAGAGCTACAGCTGTGCCTCCAGCCACTTCTCATCTCTGAACCCAGCCCATCATTTATGAAATGGAGTTGGGTCAATGGAACATAACTTTAGTATGAACTTCAAAGGAAGAGATGGAACAAGCTTGGCAGTTGAGAAGAAAGGCCTGGATGGAAGGAAAGTATGAGCAAAGGCATTAGGAAAGATCAACGGCGTAATTCAGCAGTCACTCTAAGTGGAAACACAGAAAACGATGAAGAAAAAATGGATAATATGGATCAAGTTTATACCTGTATGGAGAACCTCACACCACACATACTCAGAAAGCCCAGGTGGGCAAGAAGTGGATTACACATACAAAAGAGGGATCATTAATTGTGAAATATTACAGAAAACTCCTAGATTTGGAAAAAGAATTTAAGACTCCAAATTGGCCATGTTGAAAAAACCTTAATGGTGAACATAAAAGTGACTTCATTTGTTAGTAACTTGGAATCTTTAGTTATAGACTTAGAATATTTCTAGCCTCTCTCTCCAGAAGGGAAAAAAAGGTAGGATTTTTTTTTTAAACATATGCACATTTTTAGCTTTCAGAGCAGTTACATCATTACAGTTAGCAAGAGCCCATCTAACAGAGATTAAGTCAAAACATTTCACCTGTAGAGAATATAACTGTGATGTTAAAACAAGACTCCCTTCATGATCTTCAAGGAATGCCATATAACAAATGAACCAACAAAATACAAAAGTTGCCCCAAACTAGACAACATTTTGAATTGTTAGGAAATATTAAATACAAATACTCAATCTTACATCTTTCACTAAAATTGATAGTACTTCTGCCAACTTGCCTCACGATAACTCAGTATATGGCACTGCTTCAAAAAGTGGCCTGGTGGAAATATATTTCCACACTAATTTGATAGGAAATAGCAAGAGTATATCTTTAAAGAAACTGTACCTTAGGACAAACCTAATTCTTTCATTGAGAATTAGTCAAACGGAAAAATCTTAAGATTTCTTTCTCAAAGATAACCATCATTTTTAAAGTTAAACCTTGGGCACACCTGGGTTGGTACAGTAGCTAAGTATCCAACTCTTGGTTTCAGCTCAGGTCAAGATCTTAGCAGTGAAATTGAGCCCCACATCAGGCTCTGTGCTGACCATGGAGTCTACTTGAGACTCTCACCCTCTCCCTCTGCCCCTCCCCCACCAGACCCAAGCACACATGCACATGTGTGTGCGCGCTCTCTCAAATAAATAAATCTTTTTTTTTTTTTTAAGTTTAAAGTCAAACCTTGGATAAAATATTTTTCAGAATACCATATTTCAGAAGGTCCATCTGGAAAAGCAACATTAGCACATGGAAAATGGTCTTCTTAAAAAGTAACTAAGAATCTCTCAATATGTAGCAGAAGCAACTTCATTTCAGTGTGTATTACCACATCAAAAAGCTGGCCATCAGAAACAGAGCTTCCCCTCTATGGCCTTTTATTATTTAAACAAATATCTAAGAAGCTATTGAAGAATCACATTTCCTAAAATAATCACCTTGTGACTTCTGGATGTAGCAGAAGTAAACAACCCTTGGGACAGCCTCCGGCATCAAAGTTTTACCCATGTTTTATACTTGGCCCAGCTGTCACTAAGCTTGGTGCTGCTTTTTATTTAAAGGTCCAAAAAAAAAAAAAAAAGGAGCTGCCTGGGTGGCTCAGTTGGTTGAACACCCAGCTCTTGGTTTCGGATCAGGTCGAGAGCTCAGGGTCCCGAGATCAAGCCCCATGCAGGTCTGGCCCTGCATTCAACAGGGAGTCTGCTTGAGATTCTCCTTCTGCCCTCCCACCCCCAACCCCACACTCACTCACTCCCTCTCTCTCTCAAATAAATAAATAGGGGTGGGGGGGATGTAATGTCTTCACTTATAAAATTATCCTATTTTCTCATTCATAGTAATTCATTTTTTTCTCAATAATATTAGCCTAATTAATTCAAGCTAACAGGGGCCATATAATCCTAGGGCTACAAAGGTAAGGTGGAATTCTTGCTCTCGAGCAGATGACAGTCTAGCCAGAGACACTGTCATCTGAGTACAGATTCTATGCTGGAGACAAGACAGAGTAGTGAACACATATTAAACTAACATCCACTGATGAGAGACAAGCTGGACAAGGAGGAAAGAGAGAAGACGCATCAAGAAAATATTGAGAAAGTACTGAGTATTAGTGCTATGGTGGAAAGGAAGCAGGCTCATGTGAGGAGACTGGAGAGCTCCTTCTTATTTTACATTAATCCTCCCTTCTCTGAGAAGGTGACAGTAAAGCTGAGACCTGTGCTGGATCGGCAGGAAACAAATGCTTTGTATGCTGCTTACAGAGGAAGATACGAAAACAACCTAAGGAAAGTCTATCCTTATGTCAGCCCCCAGGGCTGCTTAGCCACTCACCTGGATTTTCTAACTGAGGTGAAGGCACTTCCTCCTTCCTGAGCATCACTTGCTTGAACTTCTCTTCCAGCCTGAATACACCATTAATACTCACACAGGCTTGGCTATTCTGATTTCACAACTTCCTTTCTCCAATCTTACATTCTCCCAATGCTACAAACTCCCAAGAAAACAATGTATCTACTTATAAAATCTACATTATGAGTCTTCATTTGTGAAGGTTTAATAGGTAGGTATCATTCTTCAGAATTGTGTAACCTAATCTTAAGTGACATATATATGTATTTTTTAATCTTTTCTTGAAATCTCAGCGTTCTTAAACACAGTACAAAAGGAAGTGTCCAGACTAAGGGCCACCAGCCTTAAAAATTCATGGGTTTTAAATGCAATGTGAGAAAAAGAAAGATCACAAATGAGAAGCTGTCTACTCAAGGAGAAACCTGTGCTACAAGGAAAACAATCACATGAGCCAGGAGAGAAATGAAGAACACAAGAGTGATGCCATTCGAAATAACTTTCTCAAACACACAGACCCTCATTTGAAAGGAATACTTTAACTAAAATAAAAACATACTTTCAATAAGTGCACAGTGTGTAAGAGACACTTTAAAATGTATTGCCCCGATTTCTTGTACAGCATACAATTCCATTTTCAATACTTGCTAAATTCATACTTGCTAATTAATTTTTACTTTATCCCTTTCAGTAGGAAAAATGAGTGCATCCAGGGAAGGAACAAAAACTGTTCTAACTTCAGAGGAAGGGTTAGGGACAAGATTTCTTTCCGACATCTTGGGGACTCTACTCTGTTTCTTCGATTTAACATTTGGCCCACAGAGAGCCTATCCTAAGTACCTTAATTGATTTAAGCTCCATTAGATGCTTCAAATGAAGACAGAATGAGGGTGAAGCTCATACGGAGGCAATGGCTTAAGCCTTGGACATACAGGAATGTGGCTCCTGTTTAGCCCGACAACCTTTCAATCTCCTCAAATAAACCAGGGAAATTTTCCATCACCACCCTTCTAAGGCAAGAATTTTCAAACTATGTTCCAGGAATCCCTGCAGCCCTGTAGTGTCTATTGCTTTCACAAAAGCAATAAGGTGTTTGATCCAAATAATCAAAATTTAAACAGCCTAAGGAGCAATCCTGAGTTTTAGATACAGTATTAGGCTCCTTTGGATTATGTGAGAGGGGGAAAAAAAAAAGGAAGTGTAAACATAAAATCTGATATTAATGTTCAAAAGTAAATAAAAATTAACCTATATCATTAAAGTAAATCTTTTAGAGTTTTTTTTGTTTTTTTTGTTTTGTTTTTTGAGTGTTTTTTGTTTTTTTGGTTTTTTTTTTTGCTTGCTCTTATGATCCATGGTGTGATCTACTATTTTCTGCCTACACTGACTATGAAAGTGGGCTACATTGATTTCTCAGTTTGATTTGTAGCTCTAACATGTCTTTGGGCTAAACAGAAAGAGACAGGAACAGGAGAAAAACAGCTCCTACTTTTCTTTGTAGGTCAAATTTTACAAAATACCTTCTGATTAACAAATGCAGTGCTAACTCCATGGTACCTCTCATGGTCTCTGAAACCCAGGAATTACTTAAAGGAAGAAACAGTATCAATATAAATGAAAGAGAAATCAGAACCAACACAAAAACTAATAACAGCCAGAATTCTAGATAAGAACTCGCAAACTGAAAAGCTTAGGGGACAAATCAGGGAGCAGCAGAGAGAATCAGTCATTGGTTTAATTTTGGCTTGTCTAAAGAAAGCAGGTATGACAGTGCCCCCAAAACCAGGAAGAAAGAACACTGCAATGAGTGGGAATGATTCTAGAAAAAGCTTATGAGGAAAAGATTAAAGTACAAGCTGGAGTGCATGAGACACCCTCCACTAGATGAGTAGCTGAATTAGTATTTCTTCATGGTTACTTTCGATCTTGAAATACCCAATAAACATAGTTTTCTAAGGGGAAGGTTAAAAAGAAAAAAAAAAAAAAAAACACTGGATATTAGTAAAGAATTTGGGAGCCAATGACTAGCAGCTTTAATCTCATTTGGAAATAAGAGAGAATCACTTACTCTTTTGAGAACAGAAAGAAGGTATCCAAATAAGGCACAAGGCACACGAACCACTGCTCCAAATAAACCAAGGAGAATGGGAAGTGAGGAAAATTTGGATGGAGTATGAAGAAAGAGGAGGAAGCTTAGTGTATGAATCATAAAAGTGTTTACTAACTTAAACCAGATTTAGTTTCACAACAGCAGAGTTTGTGGAAGAAGAAATTGTCTGTAATGTGGAGGCAGAGCTTAATGGTCAACCAGAGCTTTTAAGAAGCAGCCCTTGGTTCAGATCCCACCTTGGATCCTCACGTAATACACTGTGTTCCCCTGGTTATAAAAATGGAGCTAACGTGATTACCTACATCATACAACTCCTTAAGCTTTAAGAGAGCATCCAGGTAAAGACATAAATAAGATAATCCCCAAAAAGCTTCAGACACTTTCTGGAAACTAGAAATTATCCAGTTATCTAACAGCAATCAAATTCAAACTGTAAACATTAGAGAACTTATTTTGGACTGTTGCAAAAATCTGCCCCCCCCCCAAAAACAAATATAATTTAAATATACATATTTACAACCAGTTTAACTAAACGTTCTTAGACCTGGTTTTATTGTTGGCCTTAGAGATTCTCAACAAAGATAAATGAAAAAATATATATATATATTCTTCTTTTTGGAATTCTTTCAGCTCAATCCACCACTAAAAGTAGTAGCATTCAGTCCACAATGTCTGCCCACTTCAAACTCATAATGCTCTAGTTAGGACATACTGTGGGGAAAAAAAGCAGTAAATAAAGCTTCCAAGGTTGTGTATTACAAAACAGCAAAACAAAGATACTGCAATTAAACAAACAAATAGAAAATACAAATGGAGGGGCGCCTGAATGGCTCAGTTGGTTAAGTGTCTGCCTTCTTTCAGCTCAGGTCATGATCCCAGAATCTTGGAATGGATCCCCAGGTCCGGCTCCCTGCTCCACGGGGAGCCTGCTTCTCCCTCTCCCTCTGCTTGCTGCTCCCCCTGCTTGTGCATGCTCTCTTTGTCAAATAAATAAATAAAATCTAAAAGAAAGGAAGGGAGGGAGGGAGAGAGGGAAAAAGAAAAGAAAACACAAATGTAATCTGAATTTGAGCACTGTGATGTAGCCAATGAAAAACTGGCAAGGAATCAAGAGGCATGATTCTGGCGCCACTTCCACCACAACCTCACCATATGACCTTTGGAGAGTCCCTCTGACCACTCACTCATGACCTTCTCAGTCACATAAAGAGCCATTCCACTTCAGAGGTGGCTTCTACATTTAAAATTCTAGTATTCCAATGACAAGTCCTAATGTGTGACTTCTATCTGAACCAGAAGGCAACTGCACTGCCCTCTTTAGTATCAGTGCTTAAACACAAACCATCCACTGGTTAAACATCTCATCTGCTATAACACAATCAGGAAACTAGAACAAAACAAACAAAAGAACAAGAAAACCAAAACAGATTTGGAATCACACAATTTTTTTTAAATGTCTCCTAGTAAAGCCTCTTTCTTTTTTTTTTTTTAAAGGATTTTATTTATTATTCGACAGACAAAGACTACAAGTAGGCAGAGAGGCAGGCAGAGAGAGGAGGAAGCAGGCTCCCTGCGGAGCAGAGAGCCGGATGCGGGGCTCGATCCCAGGACCCTGAGATCATGACCTGAGCTGAAGACAGAGGCTTTAACCTACTGAGCCACCCAGGCGCCCCTAAAGCCTCTTTCTTAATGGAAAAGTTTATTTTTATTAGACCAAGAAATAAGTGAATATTTAATTTCCTTAACAGAGGCTGTCCCATACCAAAAAAAAAAATTTTTTTTCTATAAATTAGATTTTCATCTTCTTGTTTCCATTTCAATTAGGAAGTCAGATTAAATCCACTGAGTAGGACCCTGTTTTACATGTATAAATCAAACTAGAAATTTGATTCCTCAGGAACTTGATATAATTTAGTTATAGCAGCAGATCAACTCAAGTATTAAGGAATGAAAGATCAGAACATACTGGCAGCATTTATGAGAAACATCATGCTCTTAGAAAGCTAAAGTAAAAAATTAAATCAACTGTTTGCGCATTAGGAATAGCACATTATGTAAAAAGGCCTTGAGTGTTATGATTTTACTATATATTACACTTGTAACACTCTTGTTCTTAATCACACTGAAACATATTACATTGCTTTTTAAATGGAATGCACCCTGCCACAATGCACTCAATCTTAATAGTATTCCAGAACAGCATGCCCATATGAAAGATAGGTTGATGAATAGGTTTATGCCTTATTCAAGGAGATGAAACAGCTCAATAGAAAGATTAAATAAGGCTCCTGCCAGTGGCTGAATCTTAAAGTCAAAGAGAAGAACACAACTCAAACCAAATGTTACAGGCAAAGGTCAAACAAGAGAATAATTAAGACCCTAACCTGAAGAGCTAGCTAATGTTCATTCATTCAGTGTAAATCAGAAGAAAAATTCTTCCTCTTAAAGTGTGATCATGGTAACTTTCACTGAGTCAGTTCTGAAAGATAAATTATAAAACTGAATGAAGGTGAGCTGCGTTCCCAAACCACCTTTACAGGGAACCACTCCTCTTATGAAACTAATGAAACTTGCACGCAAAACTACCCAGTAAAATCATTAATATCACACTTTTAAAATTAATCCTAGAATTATTAAATATCAAATATTAATAAAATATAAATTTTGCTAAGAGATTTTCAGTTCATTTTTTTTGGTGTGGAATTCTATTATAGCCTAATTCATATATATATAAAAAAGATGAAGTTTAAAAAAAAAAAAAAAAAAAAAGATGAAGTTTACAAAGGGTAAACTAGCAATTTATGTTTCCAGAGTAGTCTTCCTGTTTATTGACTTCAATGTCCGGCCACCAGTCTCAGCCCATTCTAACAGGGGATCTAATTAAATGGATGAATGTACCTCACTCCATGTAAACTACTACCTACACAATGGAAACACTAACTCTGCTAATAGAAAATCTGGGTGAGGCATAAAATAGTACTAAAACAATAGGAAAAAGAAAAGTTGTTTATCACGCTTGTAAATATTTTAGAAGCATTAAAATCCCATCTGGAGAAAAATCTGGTTTACTTAAATTTATCATAAGACAACAGGTACATCTGGGATGCCTGGGTAGCTCAGTTGTTAAGCATCTGCCTTCAGCTCAAGTCATGATCCCAGGGTACTGGGATCGAGTCCCACATCGCATCACATCGCATTACATGGCATCGGGCTCCCTGCTCGGTGGGGAGCCTGCTTCTCCCTCTCCTACTCCCCCTGCTTGTATTCCCTATCTCCCTGTGTCTCTCCCTGTCAAATAAATAAATAAAATCTCAATTTAAAAAAAAGACAACAGGTACATCTGTGTTTTATAAAAGTCATTCTCCTCATGTGCTTTCATATCCTATATGTAGAAACCCACTGTCTAATTTAGTTTCTCTTCCATATGGTCAAATTTTTTGGACAATAACATCTAATTAGGATAGCATCTAAGTGAACTAAGTAAACTGTGTGAATTAATACATGTTTGTATCATGCCCATGGAGCAAACACAATCAACCAGAAAAAGACTACAAAGAAATCAAGCAAGCTTTTCCTACTTTAGTAATTCCTTTTCCTTGTAATTCTATTTTCATAAAGAAATGCTGAGAAACTCTGAGTCCATCTGACCGTGGTCTGGGGTCAGGGAGGGTGGAAACTAAACAATATAACTTGAAATATCACAGGAAGAAGTTTTTAAGTGTTTCATAATGATGATTTATTTATAAATAAATACAACCGCTCTCATACATACTGTTACCCCTCCAGATAAACATGTACCATATACTCCAAAGAAGTCATTTTCTTTCCTCCTTAGGACAAGGAGCAGTAAGATATTTAAAGACAGCAAATTTCAAATAATGTCCTCCTTAGAGATAATAATAAAGGTATGATTTATTTAACACCTTTCACCAAGTCCCTGAAAGATCGCTGATGTCACATAAATCCATAACATAAGGAAATAAGTAGCCCAAGATCCCTGCCAGCCACCCGGTTTTTACAGATGGAATATGACAACTTAAGCAATTTACCCAGAGGTCAGGGAGCTAATTCCTGGCATTCAATCAATAGATACTTATTAATGGCTTCTGTGCCCAGCACTCTGTGCTGAATGCCTGGATGAAAAGTTACTTTCTTCTTTGCGCTTATTATTTGTCTTCTCATTTTTCCACCCCCCTCCTCCCCCCCAAAAAAACGCCAAAAACGAAAATTCTTACTCTAATAAAAAAATGTTTAAAACAAGAAGGTGATGCTGAATGAAGTTCAGAGAAATTCAGAGAAGAGCAAGGTTTCTAGACTTTGAAATATTTCAAAGTCAAGGAAAACTGGTATCACTTATGTATACCTTCCACTATACACACTGTCCAATGGGTGGGGAACCAGTATGTTCATAGTTGAGTTCTGTAAGAGAAACCAGATTTAGAGCTAGCAAATCTGTGTTCTCTGCCTGGCTCTGACATTTCCTAGCTCAAGTGACTAACTTTAGGCGTGTTACATAACTTCTTTCTACCCCAGATTCTTCTATCCCTAAAATAACAGAAAGCATCGTGCACATCCAGGGTAGTATTTTAGGTATGTTACAAGAAAATCATTTTCTAAATGCTAAATTCCTACCAAACATTAGTCTTAACACATGACTATTTTGCCAACAGTTATGCATACTTCCACTAAATGGAGTCAAAGAAAAGATGCCATTTAGCCAAAATTTCTGACTAACCAAGAGGTAGGTGTTAAGACATTAAAAACATCGTCCTCACCCTTAAGAACACCTCCCACCATTTTACAGATATAGGAGTCTTAGGGATGTGGATACTATGCCCCATTACCAATAAAGAAAGGAAAATGAAGACTGAGGAAAAAAGATTAGGATAACATGATTCTGCTAAACTATTAAGATTAAATTAACAATCTAAATTTGTAAGTTTCTTTGACAAATACGGTTTACTAGGACTTTTGTATTTTAGTTTAACACTTCTGTCCTCACTCCATGGCTTTTAATCCCAGCTTCATTTAGATAATGTGTTATGGCTACCAAAATGTATGTTTCTAGAGATTTGTGTTGATATTAAAAACCCTAATATTATTTAATTCTATTAGGATTTTCATTTGCCTTAAATTTCTTGAGGTAACAAAATCTATATTAATAAGCTAGTAAGCAAATTTTTCAAGTCACTAATGGATTTTTGTGGGGTAGGTTAATCTTCTGTGATACCCAGCATCACTACCTAATTATCTGCAAAACAAGTACAGTGCTAGTCACTCACAAACATTGTGCTTATTACACACCAGGACTAAAAATACAAGTATGAATAAAATAAGCACTTACCCTCAAAGAAATCATAGTTAGGTATTTTGGATCCAGATATTTTAGAGCCCAACTAAAAACTAAGCCCCCTTCCCCACCTATCCCCAGGTTGTAACATTAAATCAAAGTGCCTCATCTAGTAGCAAGAGTTCATTTTCTGGATGGAACAAACATCTATGGTTAAACTAACCATAGAGAAACCACATGCATGTTTTGAATATAGCAGTTCTTGTTAAAAGAATAACAATTTATAATCTATAATACAAAGTAAACCAAATTTAGAAATAAGTTCTAAACATAGTATTTCCTTAATATTAGTTCAGCAACTTAATGACAATTCAATCTTCTTCTAGTCAACCAAAAGTCAGACACCCTCACTAACAAAGTTTAATTCTTTCCCTTCTCTGTGGTGTTACTACCTCTGAAACAGAAGAAGGAGGAGAAGGAAGAGGAGGAGGAGGAGGAAGAGAGGTGGGAGGGAGGGAGGGGGAAAGGAGGGGAGGAGGGATACAGGGATGAAGGGAGGACGGAGAGGAGAAAGGAGAGGATGAAGGTGAGGGGGAAGAAGAAGAAAGAAGAAAAAAAAATCAAAACCATAGCTAAGACTCCATTAGTTTAATTTTACTAGAGCAGTTGTCCTTGGATCAGCCATGTGAGACATCACCTGGGCAACTCATGAGAAATGCCAATTCTCCGTCCCTACCCCAGTCCTCTTGAAGCAGAAACACTAGGGTAGGTAAGCCCCAACAATCTGTTATCCCAAATCTTTCAGGCGATTCTGATGCCTGCTTACGTGTGAGAGCTGCAGCCCTAGAGATGCTCTCATATACTAATCCTCATCCAAGCAGAGTGGCTCTTTCTGGGATTCAGTTTTTTTCATTGCTTCAGTTAACAAGCTGTTTCTTCCTCCACCAACTGGGTAAGGTACCTCCTTCAACCCATGAATTCCACCATTTTCTAAGACATCACTATTTTTGAAAGGACTGAAGGAATGTATGTATACAATTGCTCCCCCCCCCAAAAATTTTTTCTAACACTATTTTAATAATACAGAAATTGTTGTAACACCTAGTTTCACCAACTGTATTTGGAAAAAGAAAAAAAAACAGAATGAACAATAAAACAAATAAAATGCTCTAGAGTAAGCTTATGGCTCTTCATGTGATAATAGCACAAAAGGTACATCTGTTTACTGCTCAAGCAGACCCTGCCAGGAAAATATGGACATGGTCACAGAAGAACTTTCTAAACATCAGAGGCTAAACAAGTTGCTTTTCATTGGTCGGCAAGGAATAGGAACTGGATCCAAAATTCAAGCATAATCCACCAGATAATATGCAAGCTTTTCCCATAAGAAATGTCAAGAACACAGTAATCCCATAATGTCACTGCTATGAAAACCATAATCCTTTAAAAAAAAAAAAAAAAAAGGCCAAAAAACCCAACTGTGCTAATAAACTCAAAGAGCAAAGTAGCTTCAGGCTCTATAACAGTAACGGACTCAAAGCCTGGCCCATGTACAACGATGAAGCACAATACATAAATAATTATTGTGCAACTTTGAAATTACTACTGTACTTTCTAGTCATTGCGTAAGTAGAATTTATTGTACCACATTCTTGACGTCTGTTCCTAGAAGGCTAGAGATGATGCCCAATAGAAGTGTCAAATGCCTAGAGACATGGAACAAAGTCGATTTCTTTCACTGATGATAAAATAACCAGCCCCTTGACACACGGGGACTCTGACCTTGCTGCAGCTGCTTCTGATTTGCAAGTGTTGGCCGGGAGTATCTTTTTCTGTCTCTTGGCTCCCAAACTTGCAATATATCATTTCTGAGGACACTGACATTATTTCTATAACTCTTTTTAATTATTAGACTGATTAGAAACAAAAGATTCTTCAGTAACTTAAACTCAAGACCACACAGAAACTTTTATAACAACCTACTTAAATAAATGGGTTGAGTGAGTACACTGGAGGAAGGGGTTTGGAGGAGTGATAAAGAGCTTGCATCTGTTATTATGTAAATACTAGCTAAATTTAGAAGACTAGAACACCTTAACAATTAGCTTTCAGTAGATATTAAAGTCCAAATGCAGTTGTGAGTACTTTCATTTTCAACGACTAGCTGGCCCACAAGTAATATTTAGTATACTAAGTCAATTATTTGTCAAGTCCTTGCTTATAAACAGACCTGCCGTAACTTGTCAGTCTGTTCCTGTGCGTGAATGTCCTCACTCATATGCGACAAGCCTCAGTCTACCCCTCAAAGCCTCTGCCTTCATTCAGCAAAGACCCTGAGCATCACATCTTAGCTTCTATGCCATCCTGATTCGAATTCATCCTACATACAGCCAGCCTCCTCTCTGATCTAGTTGTTAGCTCAAGAAGATAGTGCCCTACAAACACTTTGACCAAAAAGGGAAACAAAGCAGACCAAATATATGTCCTAGGACTCTAATTTATTGAAAGCAATTTTCTTCCACAGCTTGTAAAGGGATTCTGAAGGCAACGACCATGAAAAGCACTTTAAATAAACATACGCATTTGCAAGAAAATCTTCTAAATATTTCAATTCTAAATCCCATCTGGACTCGTTGAATATTTTCAAATAGTTGATAGGTGCTGAGAACAGTGTTCTTGCCAATGGAGGACTTTATTGCCATAAGTCAATACCCAAGACTTGTGGCTGACCTAGAATAACTTGATTCTATGAATTCACCAAAAGACTATGAGCCTATTATAATGTCCACTTATCAAGCCAAAGCTTTAAGCCTACTTGACATTATAAAGCAATGGCAAGAGAAAAGGAACAGAAAGAATGAAGAATCCATTGCCTTAAGAGTTGATTCATGCATTTTAAAGGTCGGTGTGATTTATACAACCTTAAGGCTCAAGGTGAAGTTATTTGTGCTGATGGGAAGGCAGTCTAGAAAGCAAAAATTCAAACACAGCAGAAATGCCAACTATTTGATTGGTAATGGCTATGTTTTCTACAGTAACTTTTTATAATGTGAAAGAGTGCAGCTAAACAGATATCCCTCAGTAATCTACCTTTAAAAAGCAACATCACATACCACTAACTCTTTACAAATTTTTACAGAGATTCACATCAAATCTCCCCTCCTAGAAACCAGCCTGCATTTTATTAACTTGATGGTATAATTTCAAATTCTGAACTGTTGTATTAAAAAAGCACAAATGGTCTCTGGTTAAGAAATATGCAAGAATGTGTTAATGTATTTTAAACAATTTCATACAACCTGCTACTATTAGACTGCTATATTAAAATGAGTCATGCATATTAAAGACAATCCAACAGGATCAGAAATACACCATTTACAGTTGATCAAATATGGTGCTTGGCTCATTTATTTAAAAACAAAAACAAAAACAAAAACCTGGCTCAAAGTCCTTGAGTCAGGAATGGAAGCCACCATTTTCATTTTAGATTTATGGCAAAATCACACTTGACTTTCATTACTTTGATTTACATTACCTATATTTTCTAGGAATTTGGTATGACCTAAATATGAAGGCTACCAATCCACCAAAATTGAGTCCTTCTCCAAAATACAGATACTTGATTTTGATGGGGTGAAGACAGCCATACCAGTAAAGTGATCAGTCAGAGTGTTATTTCAGTTAGCAACAAAACTGTCCTACTGGAGCAAACTACACATTTCGCTAGTGCTTATTTTCCTAAATAGCAAGTAAGAGAATGCTACCTAAAAAATTTCCTAAATATTCCAAAAACAGTTAGGAAATGACTATTCCAACATTAAATGCTTCTATTTGGGGAAGACATTTCTGGATAAAAGGCCTTGTGATAAATAAGACTAACAAAACAGAAGGGAAAACTGCTATACACTCTCCTGGTTTTGCGCCATCTTCTCTAGGAGAACTAAAAAGGCAAGTCGGTGGGTTTGTTTTCTAAACAAGCTAGAAAGACCCAAATCAGAGAAATACCTTTTTTTTTTTTAAAAAAAAATTTTCTACTTTTATTTATTTTTTTCAGTGTTCCAAAATTCATCCTTTATGCACCACACCCAGTGCTCCACGCAATACGTGCCCTCCATAATACCCACCACCAGGCTCACCCCACCCTCCACCCAGAGCCCTCAAGACAGCAACTTTACTTTGATGAATGAATCTCAGAGTCAAATACGTCATGTAGCAAAGTTTCTTTGTAGACTTCAGCATACCTCATTCCTCCTTTATTATGCAAATATAAGTTATAGCAGCAGTCACTTGTAAAATAGTACCCCCAAAACCCCCAATGAATTTATACCTTTAAAATAAAGTGATGGTACCTTAATTCAAAAGCAAGGAGATGGGGGCTAGAATAAGTGATAATATATAGCTATAAAGCAAAAATTCAACGAAAAGTTCACAGAATTATACTGGAAGCTCTATTAATCATATCCTACCTGGTTGAAATTCCTTGGAAATGCCAATGAAACCCAATTTTCTAAGTATTTAAAATGAAAAATATTTTACATTCTAAGACAATATCCTGAAGCCCCTCTATTTCTATCTAAAAATTAGTCATGTCTTCATCGTTAAGACTGACATTTCCTTGGGGTATCTGGGGGGCTCAGTAGTTAAACGTCTGCCTTCGGCTCAGGTCATGATCCCGGGGTCCTGGGATGGAGCCCTGCATCCGGCTCTCTGCTTGAAGGGAAGCCTGCTTCTCTCTCTCCCACTCCCCCTGCTTGTGTTCCCTCTCTCACTGTGTCTATCTCTGTCAAATAAATAAAATAAATTAAAAAAAAAAAAAGACTGACATTTCCTTAATTTCTCAACATGAAACACAAATTGTTAATAATGAATAGGATAACAATTACCAAATTAGCTAGCATATCATGGTTTAAATTCTTACCAATTACTATAGAGCATGTTAGGGAATCTATCCTTTAAAACAAAAAGTCTTTACTATCTGTGAATAAAGGCCGGGCTTCAAAACCTATGGTCTTTTGTTTTTTCCATCATGTTATAAACATGCTATAAATAGTCTGACAGACAGTTTCACCTTTAATTGAACCAACTCTGACTACAACAGGGATATGGACTTTTGTCTCCTCCCTTCCCTGGGGCCTAGTGGAATAAATGCCGGAGGGATTCCACACAAGCTTTAGATGTCTTGGACTTAGACCCTATTTGTTTTGGAACCATGGGTTCCTTTCTTATTAAATTCTTCTATTTGTGAGGAGAAAACTGGAACAAAAATGAAAAAGTCTAATGTGTTGACTTCAAGGTTTGTTCCATCAGTCATCATAGGAAATCTCAAAGCCTTTTTTTTTTTCTCTTTCAGGCAATCAACTCACAAGGTGCTTATGCTTTGTTTTTGTTTTGTTTTGTTTTGTTTTGTTTTTTTCGTTTGTTTTAAAGTAGTATTTGAGAGAGAATGGGAAACAGAGGTTCTGGGTTACAAAGGCAGTGTGCTACAGACCCTGATGTAGTCTCACAGACCCAGTTAAAGTCTTTGAAAGCAGACCTCTCCAACATGGAAGCCAACTCTAGCCCCCAGAACTGAAGCTGACCACCAACCTGAGCATAAAGGAAGATAAAAGAGGACAGGAGAAACCCCTCCGAAACGCCCCCTCTCTTCCCTGCTCTGGGACCCAAGGTCCAAGCAGAGCAACATCCTTTCTCCCCAGGACTCGGTTCCTTCTATAAAATGAGGGCTGGAGCTGGTGTCTTCCAGCCTCCGCCATCCCATTCAATGACGCGCTGAGAGGAACGAATCCCAGTGTCGTGCATTGTATCTCCAAGCTCACTTTTACCCTAAAATGAGATGAGCAATCATGGGGATAGAAAAGCTACAAAGAAAATCCCAAAGAAAAAGGAGTATTTTCTCTGACTGTATGTTTCATAGATTACTAACCTGTAAAACAGTTCTGGTCTGTTGTTGTTGGTTTTTTGTTTTTGTTTTGTTTTAAGTGGGCAGCAGAGGGAGTGCTTTTGTTCTAGCCTTTGTCAACTTTATCCCCTATTTAGAACTGCCCAAGGAAGAAGTCCAGTCATCATCCGGGCTGGATCCAGAGAAACACAGCCTTGTTCAAATACAAGGACACCCTCAGCCCTGCCCCAGAGCTGAGTGAGTATGGCTGTGGTTCCAGCAGCCTGCTGGAGATCTGGCATTCCCTCCACACTGGTAGCAATGCACTCGGGGGCAGCCCCTCATGCCTCTAGCTCATATATGTGAACTGAAGTTAACGTGACGTACTTGGCCGTGCCTGCAGGGCTCTATAAACAGTGCTGGCTCTCACTGAACAGGGGCGCAAAGGAGAGGGGAGGTGGGTTCTGTGAAAGCACAGGACTCGGGGCCGAGCACCATACCCAGCACAGAACAGGTGCTCAATAACCATCCGCCCACTGACAGACACACACCTCTTGAAAGTAAGCCAGAAATAGGACGCAGAATTATGGCTGGTGAACTGCGGGGTGTGACACCGTACTCTATCAAGGGACATCTCCAACCATCCATCATGGTCTCACGAAGCCCTACCAGTCTAGGATCAGAGTGACCTCGGCTTCCCTTCCGCCGCAAACTTTCACTGCAGTTAAGACACAACTCTGGGAATAAGACGACCAGGTGTCCATTCTAAATCCACCACATAATAGCTATGACGGGGGGGGGGGGGCAAGTCACTTTGTCTCTCAGCTCTCCTCCTGTGTGGCGAGTGACTCCTACTTACTTCACAGTCTAGTTGCACTCAGAAATAAGGCTGTGTTTGTGCAAGCACCTGGAGGGAAGGGGGAAGGCTGGCTTCTGCAGAGGCACAGTCCCATCTCTAGGAACTCTAAACCCACACTCCACAGAGGGCTCCGAGGGGAACAACAGCTGTGCCAATGAACTTCAGAGACTATGAAGAAAGAGATTGACAGCACCTCATGACGGTTTGGATTTGAAGACTCTGGATTAAAGAGATCCTGGTCTGCCCTCATCTGGCAGGGCCTGAATTTGTTTTCTCTGTTACTCCTAACATGAGGGATCTCTTTAATTACTGAGGGGGTGGGGGTGGGGGGATGGCTCATTTGGAAGAAACTGCTTAAAATGGTTTCCTCCATAAATTTAATATTCTAATATGACATAATGCTGTTGGCTGTTTGGGGAGGTTGGGGGGAGGGAGTTGCTGGCTCTTTATATGCTTTTAAGTTTCTTATGAAAGTTTTTAACTTTGTACTTGCACCCCAAGGCAATTACTGTGAAGGGTGATTTTAAGCACAACTATTCCCTAATTCATTTGCTTTTTATGTTGTTACTGCTGTTGGTGTCTCTTTACATCTACAAAAGAGCTTTTTTTCCTGTAACATCATCATTATTATTATTGTTGTTGTTGTATTTTACAAGAGGGAATACAGATGATCCCCTGTCCCTGCCTCAAACAAATCCTGAAAAAGAAACCAGAAGGTTTTCAAATTAGCTGAGACCTTCCCCTGGGAAGAGTTAACCTATTTGACTCAAAGCTAGCAGTTCAGAGAGAGCAAGAGGAATAAAGCTTAGAGAAGTCAGGTACTTTGGTTTAAAGCTCTGCGTCGCCCTAACTGGATAAGTATGACATTTCAGGCTATGTCACAACTTTTCTGTGACTCAGTTTCCTTAGCTTGACTTGGGTAGTAATCTGTCCTAGCTTGCTTTCTGGGGATGCTGTGAATAACACTGTTTTGAAAGGTAAAGGCATTGGAAGTACACAGTTATAAAAATCCACATCTGAAATGTCACAGAGATAACAATATTCATCTGTGGACAGAACCAAATTTGAATAAATTTGTGAAATATTTTTCAGAGAAATAATGTACCACAATGGTTTAATTCCCATAACTTTGAACAGTGCTATAATACCTACAATACACAGGATAAATTATATGCAAATATAAGTAGAAATTATCTAAAGCCTATCACTGTGACACAATACTTCCGCAGTACTGAGTTAAGCTTCTGGTGTCCCGAAAACATAAAATGTGAAAATATCACAGGCTGTAACAAGGTGCAGTCCTTTCTACAAATACAAAAGGTATTTTATCTGCTCCCTTCCTTCGCCAAACCCTGGATCTTCTCTCCCCCTGCCTTCGTCTTTGGAAAGTAGATTTAAGACAGCAAAGCAAGCAAAATGTAGATGAAAAAATATGAGAGCTAAAATAAAATCATAAGTTAGCACAAACAACTGTTGCTGCTTCCATGACAGCCAAATCATAGGCCACAAACCTGTTGTTGGGGCATACTGGGGCCTTTCCATTTTAATCCTTCCTACTTCTTCAAAGAAAGGGGACCCAGAAATAAATAAGCATGGGAAACGACGCCTCCACTACCCCGGGACAAGGCCTCCACTGCCTGCACTCCTGGCTCCTTTCCTTTCATCTTAGTGCTTTTAGTTCTGGAAGTTTCCCTCCATGCAAACTGAACCACTTGAGTAATCGCCAGGCTGACTTGAGCAAAGACAAATTTCCACATGGAAACTCCACAATGGTGGAATGACAGAGCCAGTCTACTGCTGACCTGCCTCTGCCAAGAGGGTCAGGATTCCTTTTCCTCTATGTTGGCGAGGCAGCCTCACCCTATGGGCTGGGCACTTCAGGGCCATTTGACTCTTTAAGACACAAGTGCATTTCAGTACAGCCCAACAAAATCAACTAGCAATAATTGCACCTCAGATAAACCTCATTGGCTACGATACTGCCACTGCACAAAGCTAGCCCAATGGAATCAGAAAGATGACCACTTAATTCACAAAGGATTCATGCACTAAATCACTGGATAAACCTCCCTACCCTTCTAGAAACAAGAAGAACCCATTTAAGATCTCAGAATGCCTCATGTAGTGATGGGTAGACAGCAGATGCTCAATAAGTTCTCTACTAACTGCCTATTTATTAAGTGCTAGGTGCTACAAATACAAAGATAGCCAGAGCAGATGACTCTGTTTGAAGAACAGGCTTGTAAATAAATGATTATAGTGTTAGCAGCAGTGGCAAGGTGCAGGGGTAACACACACACACACACACACACACACACTCACACAAGATCACAGTGGGTTTCAGAAGAGGTTTTTAATAGATATTCCTAAAGGTAAGCCTTGAAAAGTAAATATTATTGGTAAAAACTTACTTGTGATTCAAGGACCTAAAGGAAGAAGAGAGAGAATCAGAAGGAGCAAACTATTGCCAGTCACCTGCTACTGAACACCAAGCTTTCCTTGATGAACTCTCAAAGGGCAATTCTGAGGAAATGGAATATCCATATATTTTTCCTATTGGGGAAACTATGTATTTCAGTCACACAGCTGAAACAGCGAAATCGGCTAAATTTCCATCTCAGACTCTTGGGCAATTCTTGATTTAATTCCCCAACTGGTGTCACAACAGCCATTTTCCTATTTTCCTCAGGAATCTGAAAGACCTCGGACCTGCAACAATTTAATTTGAGATACCTGAGGAATAGCCTCTCATTTCACCATTACCTGATTTTGCCATCCCTGATGCCACTGTGAGATGCCTACGGCGAGTAGGAATCAAATTGCTCTCTACCCACTCCCACCACCGCCCACCCCAGCTCAACATCCTGTAGATCCTTCTTTCAACAACATATTGCCAGTTAAGAATTCCTCCCACTTCCTAGTCATGGAGCACTGGAGAAAATTCAGTTACTTCACTTTTACTTCAAAGAGGCTACAAGCTACTTAGCAAAGTCAAGACTGTCTGAAGAGCTAAAGCAGAATTTTTTTCCTTCAGCCAAACAAAAGAAAAGTTCCTTCCTTAGCACTAAAAAATATGCATTGTCACTGATTTGGGCCAGATCACACTGTGGTCACCAAGTAGTGACAACTTCAGAGAACCAGGTCTTGACGTCTTCCTGTCACTGCCAGGGTGATGGAAGGTTTTCTATTCAGTTAAAGGACAGAAACACAAAAGGAAATGACTTAAAGGGTTATTACTCACATGAGGACATGATTCAAAAAAAGAGATTATGGATACTACAGAGCCACTGGTATGGGGAAAGAGTTGGCTGTCCATTAAAATAACTGTGGCGAGCCAAATCCTCACCACATGTTCTTTCACAGCCTCATCTGGTTAACTTTCCTACAATTTCACCACTAGAATCAAACTGGCAAACTGTCATTCAAAAGTGTATTCAACTCTAGGGCCAGAAGGAACAAGGAAGTCATTCAAAACACCTCTCTCTAATTCAAGATGACCACACCTTAAAGCCAATCCAAATAAATAAGAACTTAATGGCTTCTTAAAATTATGCAGAGAAGGCCTTTTTAAATGCCTTCCTCAACTGGCATCATTTCTAGAGTTCCGTATTTCAGGAAATAGTTATTTACTTCTCACCTAAGTCCCTCCTGCTGCATCATTTTAGGCTATTGTCAATCATATATTAGGATTCACATATTTCAAGATCTTTTCATTTCCACATCAAGGAATTATATGTCCATTTTTACTCTAGTTTTGGACATACAACTTCGTACTATTCTGGATATTTTTTTCCTTAGAAATTTCAGTACTAACTTTGAATTAGACAAGTTCCAACGAGTAGGTCTCCACTTTATTGTGCAAACAAGAAAACAACGCCCTTAATATGTAAGAGAGGACACATGAATGCAAAAGATTTTATTAAACAATGCCTTTTGAAATTTCAGCTCCTAATTTTACCTTATTACCGTGACAATACAGTATTGGCCTCTCCCAACTCTTCACCATCTACAGCTGAGGACATCCCTCTTCCAGAGGCTAAAAGCCTCTGACATCTAAAACCTCCAACCTACATGTGTTGAAGAAACGTACTCCAAATTCAGTCTTCTCTTATCCTGTCCAGTTTAACCATTTCTAAAGATTCCTCTAGATGCCTGTTTAGACCTTTATCGACCAACCTAAGAAATCCAGACTCTCTATCATAACATCCTCTGTTTCCCTATCTTAGTCACTGCTGAATTTAAGAGGTGGTATATGAACATATACCATTAGGAATTCCTTACCTATTACCAGTCAGGAGGTTTAACAATAGATTACCATAAAACTACAGAGAGCTCTGTTAAGTCCCAAAGAGGAGAATGCTTACTGACTAAGAAGATAATTAGTATAAGAGGCATTAAAGGAGTGGTTTCATTTTATTATTTTTATCTGACAGGAATTCCAATGACTATACATTTATTTCTCAGGTAATAAACCCCCTCTCATAATGGGGGACACCAAACATCTGTCCTTGCCATTTACTTATTCCTGTTGTTTCCAATACTAATTGTGTTTAACACATTATATTACACCTCTTGACTGTTTAAAACCTAAAAAACAGACCTACCCTCTTGCCTCACCCCACCTTCAATTGTCTCTGTTGATCTCAGAATTATTATACCTGACTACTCAGCTGCTGAGTATTGGAACTGCCAAATGACAAGCAGTCACGACTTCCTCAGACACAAAAAAAAGTTGTTAAAAAAAAAAAAAAAGAAAGACAATTAGAGGGCAACAACCGTAAATCATGTCAGACCCTAAAAGCAAAATGACCGTTCCAAACTCTGTAATCTGTATTACAGCAATGATCAGAAATGTTCAATGACATACCACCACAGATACTCATGTATCACTGCAGATAATCACAATTTTTAAAAGTAGAAAATACATATGCATACACAAAAGACCTCAAATAGCCACAGCAATCTTGAAAAAGAAACATAAAACTGAAGGTATCACAATCCCAGACTTCAAGTTTTATTCCAAAACTACAGTGATCAAAACAGTATGGGACTAGCACAAAAATGGACAAATAGATCAATGGGACAGAACAGAAAACCCAGAAACAAACCCATAATTATATGGTCAATAAATCTTTGACAAAGGAGGCAAGAACACTGAGTGGGAAAAAAATAGTCTTTTCAACAAATGGTGTTAGAAAAACTGAACAAATAGCTACATGCAAAAGAATGAAACTGGACCACTTTCTCAGACCATAGATAAAAATAAACTCAAGTAGATTAAGGACCAAAATCTGATACCTGAAACCATAAAAATCCTAGAGAGAGCATAGCGGTAATTTTTCTGACATCGGCTGTAGCAACATCTTTCTAGATATGTCTCTTCAGGCAAGGGAAACAAAACCAAAAATAAACTATTGGGACAATAACAAAATAAAAAGCTTCTGCACAGCAAAGGAAACAACCAACGAAACTAAAAGACAACCTACTGAATGAGAGAAGATATTTACAAATGACATATCCAATAAAGGGTTAGTATCCAAAATATATAAAGAATGGATATAAGACCAAAAAAAAAAACAAAAAAAAACAAAAAAACACAAAAAATCCAATTTCCAATCAAAAAATAGGCAGAAGACATGAACAAACATTTTTCCAAGGAAGACATACGCAGATGGCCAAGACACATGGAAAGATGCTCAACATCACTCGTCATCAGGGAAATGCAAATCAAAACTAAAAGGAGCTATCACCTCAAACCTGTCAAAAGGATTAAAATCAAAAACACAAGAAACAAGGGTTATCAAGGATGTGGAGGAAAAGGAACGCTTGTGCACTGCTGGTAGGAATGCAAACTGATGCAGCCCCAGTGGAAAACAGTATGGAGGTTCCTCAAAAAGTTACAAATACAACAACCCTATGATCCATTAATTGTACTACTCAACATTTATCCAAAAAATTGAAAAAATTTCAAAGGAATACATGCACCCTTGTGCTTACTGCAGCATTATTCACAACAGCCAAATTATGGAAGCAGCCCAAGTGTCCATCAACAGAGGAATGGATAAAGATATGGCATGTATATATAACAGAATACTTCTCAGTCATCAGAAAAGAATGAAACCTTATTATCTACAACTACATGAATAGAACTATAGAGTATAAGGTTATGCAAAATAAGTCTGAGAAAGTACCATATGATTTCACTCATATGTGGAATTTAAGTAACAAAATAAATAGAGGTGGCTTGGGGGAGAGACACAATCCAAGTAACAGACTCTTAACTAGAAGAGAACAAACTGATGGTTACTAGAGGTGGGGTGGGTGCAGGGATGAGTGAAACAGGCGATGGGGAGTAAGAGTACATTCATCATGGTGAGCACTGAGGAATACAGGATTGTTGGAAGACGGTATTACACACCTGAAACTAATGTAACACTGTACATTAACCACAAGGAGATTAAAATAGAAAACTTAATTTAAAAATAATACACAGGATTTTTTAAATGACAATCAGCGAAATATTAATGTATTTCAAGTGTAAGATGCCATTGATCATAAACAGGTTCAACATTATTGTATGCCACACAAAGAAGAAAATACAGCCAGAAAAACTCCTACTACCAGACATATCCCAGCTTCAAAGATATTAAAACGCAGATCTCACCATCTATGAAACACAACAATAATATCATTGTAGTTGATTAATTATTTGCAGGCATATGAATGTATCATAAAAGATTTGGCTCAAGATGGTGTGCACAAAAGGGCAATCCAGCCAACTGATCTTTGGGAGAAATCTTATCAAGGAAGGTTGGGGGGGTATTTATTTTAGAGAAGGGGGAGAGGGAGAGAGAGAGACTACGGCAAGGAGATGCCTCTCTGAGCGCAGAGCCTGACGTGGGGCTCCCTCCCACGACCCCGAGATCATGACCTGAGCTGAAATCAAGAGTCGGACGTTTACTAACTGAGCCTCCCAGGGGCCCTCAAGTAAGTTTTCTTTTCCTTCTGGTGTCACTGTATTTTCCATTTAGGCCTCTTCAAAGTTTTCATGAAGAAGCTATCATGGCAGAATTCTAATACATTCTCCACCATGCTCTCCACCTTATTCCTTTAACTTTCCACTCTTGTTTGCGAACACAGAATAGTCATTCTACCACCATGACCCTGTACTGCTGAGCTGGAGGAAGGTCTCCATTGCATAATGCTTCCTCAGTGGACACACCTGACTGCCTACAGCTCACAGAACCAGAAAGGTTTCTATTCTTTTGGCTTTTATGCCCTCAGAGCACTGTGAGACTTTCCTTATTACCCACCTGCCTTGGAGAAACTTACTCATCTTTTAAAACTCAATCCCAAAATTACTTCTCTTTCCTGTCTTCCCCATTCAGAATCTTCTTCATAAGTGCCCCTCCCCCCAAATTATAAATTTCCCCTCCATATCCTATATATAAGCAACATTTTAGTGCACTTGAAATCTGCTTCTCTGGTCCCCTACTAGTCTGTAACCTATAAAATCTATAAAAAGAACCCCCCCACTTTTTTTTCCTTTAATTCTACTTAGTACTGCCAGGACCTAGTATGGTACTTACCCCAACTATTCAAAACATTTAATGAAATTCTGAAAACAAATTGTGAACATAAGAACACTATGACCCAGAAAACAATAATTATATAATTACACTCACATCCTGAACTCAGTTAAATATTTTCAAAAGATAAGGAGTATGGCAAAGGTCTTTGAAAATATGAATCAAACTTGTAAGACCCCTGGTACAAAATCTGTATTTTTCTTAATCAGATTTTTAAAGCAAAAAGCATATTTATGACTTGGGTTAATGACTGGATTTTACATATCTAAATTGCTTGTAATTGGTAAAATTCTCTTAGGGAAATATATATCTCACACATGATTTTAAGACAGTTTTTCACTAACTGGCTCCTAGAACAGTTGATTTATATAAATAAGGAAACCTAAACAATACCTCCTATTCTCAAGTAAGTTATTTGCTGTGATATACTTTCACCTGCTTATTTCTCATATGCTCCAAAAATAAATAGCTATGAAATGTTACGACCATAATAATGTAGTACAGAACACTAAGCCAAGACATTTAAAATCATCAATCACATAAAAAGAGATGCACAATATATTTTACTGCTAAGTTTCTAAGAAGTTACTACACTTTCTACTCTAAATTATCCTGTTTTTGTGAAAGAATATATAAACACATGCAGACGTGAGTGTGTGTACACAGAGTGATTAAATATCTACAGAAAAGACTAGAAGGGTAAACAACAAACTTAACAATGATTTTCCCCTGGAGTGGGACTTAAAAATAAGGACAGTATTTTTAGATTTTTTAATGACAAATAAATCAGTGTCATTAATTGTAATTGTGCTGTGCAAACAGATTTCACCTGATCTAAAATGTACACTAGATCTGTAGAACACATCAATACACAATTGCCAAAATAATGATAAAATAATAGTAGATGCTTGCACAAGTGTACATATCATTCTCAGCCATAAAGTAACACTTCCTTCACACACAAGCCATAGTTAATCATACATTTCCTAAAACGCATTTTTGTCTGTCATCAGTTCTATTCAAGTGTTGAGCTCTCCTTTTTTGTTTGCCAAAATATTTTCACTGAACTCTTGTAGCCTTCAACAAGAATGACCACTAATGCCAGCATGATTCAAAACTGTTTTGAAACCCCCAGCGCATATAATAAATATAACAAACAAAGATGATCCATATGTAATTAACTTGTAGAAAATTACTATTTGGAAAAAACACAGAAAGTTCACTGAAAAAGTACTGGAATCAAAAGAATCTCCAGAAACAAGGTAACACACAAAAAATATATATATAGCTTTTCTCCAGAGTACAATAATCACATTCTGGAATAACAACTTCCGAAATACAATGGAACAAAAGGGCTCCATTTACAAAAGCTACAAAAACTTAACAAACTCAAAACACATATTACCCATAAATAAAGCTCTATCACTTTATCGAGAGAGCTAGGACACCTAAATAAAAGAAAAAATACAGCATGCTCTTCGGTAGGGAAGATGGAATATCACAAAAAAAGGTTAATTTCCCATAAATCAATCTATACCTTTACCACAATTCCAACAAACATCCTGTCTTCTGTATGCCAACACGAACAAAAAGCAGTCATGACAATTAATGAGAGAAATGGGGGAAGCCCACTAACCGGCCACCCTCCAAGGAGTGAGTAGTAAATAAATATATGAAACGATAGTCCAACTCGCTAGTTTAAAAAAAGGGGGGGGGGGTTGCAAAAGGCAGTATTTCTAGAAGATTGGCAAAGAATTGAAAATAAAATAATGTTACACTCCTACAACGCAAATTGGTATCAGGTACATGGCAATAAATCTTTTGACTTATTCTTCAAGGGCTAGCTCACGGTGCCTTTACGAAACTTTGAACAGTCAGGAAGAGCGGTCATTACTGTAGGAGAGCCCTGCACACTCCCTCTTCCAGGGGAGGTCTAAGGGCCTCCACCAGCTGGTTTATGCCCCAAAGGCAAGGAAAGGAAGTTTCACTGTCTCCGTGTATCAGCATTTGTTGATTAATAGAAGACTGGAATAGAGAGGAATCTGGAGTAAACAAGAACTCACTAGGCTACCCATGACATTCTGTAACGACAACAAAACCACCCTCACTTGAGAAATGTTATAGAAATGTGTCGTGGCTAATGACTGTTTGATGCTGCGATTCTAAAACAGAATTACTGAATCAGAACAAGGAAAAACAAGGTGGGGTGTGTGTGTGTGTGTGTGAGAGTGCATCCATATTTGTCTAGGCTTATTACCTAAAATCATGGGGGGCGTCTGGGTGGCTCAGTGGTTTGGAATGCTGCCTTCAGCTCGGGTCATGATCTCAGGGTCCTGGGATCGAGCCCCGCATCGGGCTCTCTGCTCCGCAGGAAGCCTGCTTCTCTCTCTCTCTCTCTCTCTCTGCCTGCCTCTCTGCCTACTTGTGATCTCTGTCTGTCAAATAAATAAATAAAATAATTTAAATAAATAAATAAATAAATAAATAAATAAAAATAAAATCATGGCAGAAAAGACATTAGCTGATAAGATGCTGAAGCTGGTGCTTAAAGTTTCCAGAAAGAACTAGTTCGTACTACAAGGTCCCCTGCCTCATCTTCCAGCTGCTCTCCTGGTCTCCCACAGGTAAGGAATGAAGGGGAGAAACTGTGGTCTCTAGTTACCTTTAACTCTGTCTATCCAAGGCTAAAAACTTGCTGCTGTTTAGGAAAATCATAGGACGTTCACTACTGGAATGGAATTCTATTTATAGCCAACGTATCACTCGATTGTTTACAAAATGAATGAACCATCCTGCCTTTGGAGAAGCTTACAGCCACTCCTGAAAAGACAAACAACCTAACCAGTTTTGAGCTCAAGCCATGCTTTCCCAAAACCCAGAAAATTGCTTTATATTCCCTAATCAGTATCATTCAGGAAAACTTCCAACTTCGTGCAATGAAAAAGAGAACCATTCCCCCAACCTAGGAAAACGGTCAGTCTGTACCAGTAATGTAGTTATCAGGCAAAATATCCACAACCCAAATGGTATAATTTATGAACATCTCACTCTTATCAAACTAATTTCAAAACAATTTTGAGGCATGTGAGGCATATCTACGTCAAAAATCAAGACATTAGCTGTCTAAAAAAAACAAGGAATTATTCCCATTGAACTCTAGGAGTCATAGACTAAACATTCAAGATGGGAAGTAAAATGATCTGAAGAAAAGCCAAATTGAAAAAATATATATATTTAAGAGAGATGAATATCAGCAAAGCCCGTAACTCAAAGTTCAAAGCTTTATTTTCTTTTCTTCAAAGACATAGCATTTTAAAGGCAAGTCATATTCATATATTCCCAGTGTTCAAATCCTGCAGATAAAA
The DNA here is from genome assembly GCF_009829155.1 of Mustela erminea. Taxonomy (NCBI): domain Eukaryota; kingdom Metazoa; phylum Chordata; class Mammalia; order Carnivora; family Mustelidae; genus Mustela; species Mustela erminea. The sequence continues at coordinate 48,403,179 of NC_045625.1, read as the reverse complement.
AAAAAAAAAAAATCAAATACACAACACAGGTAAAGGTTACTTATTAATTCCCTAGGCAGTAAATTTAATCTGATACCTATAAATCAACTCTTCCTCCCTGCCCCCAGACCATACCCTCCACTCACGCCTTGTAAGGATAAATGTTTTATTAAGGTAAACATTATAAAAACAAATCAATTAAGTCAAATTCATAGAGACAGAAAGTAGAATGGTGGTTGCCAGGAGAAGCAGGGGGAAAGGAAAGGGGAGTTATTGTTTCCCTGCATAAAGACCTTCAGTTTGGGAAGACGGAGATGGATGTGGACAAAGTTATGCAACAATGTATATGTGCTTAATGCCACCGAACTGCATACTTCACAACAGTGGAAATGAAATTTTACACTACGTGTATTTTACAATTTAAAAAAAAAATCAATAACTAACTGGTGGCCCAGTTAGTTAAGCATCTGCCTTTGGCTCAGGTCAGGATCTCAGGGTCCTGGGCTGGAGCCCCAACATCAGGCTCCCTGCTCCACGGTAAGCCTGCTTCTCCCCTCCCTCGGCCGCCCACCCCCGCTAGTGTACATGCTCTTGCTCTCAAATAAAATCTTTAAGGAAAATTAATCACCAATCTGGCAAACTATAAGACAAACTGAACAATGTAAAACAATTGAAAGAAAATTGAAAAATTGTCAAGAATTTAGAAGACTCTAAATAAAGAGTACTAATCTCTCTTTTGATTACAGACTAATGATCACAGAAAGAATGATAACCTCCTCAAAATATTAAATAAATGATGCTTTTAACTTATTTAGATAACATGGATAACTTTTAAAAATAGTTTCAAAAACTCAATACATAGAGGTGCCTGGTTGGCTCAGTCGATGAAGCATGTGACACACTTGATCTTAGGGTCATGAGTTCAAGCCCCATGGTGGGCAAAGATCTGACTTTTATTTAAAAAACAAAACAAAAAACAGAATCTGATTCTTTCAGGGTCCCTGGGTGGCTCAGCAGGTTAGGCATTTGCCTTTGGCTCAGGTCACGATCCCAGGGTCCTGGAATCAATTCCCACATCCGGCTCCCTGTTCAGTGGAGAGTCTGCTTCTCCCTCAACCGCTCCTTCCACCACTCGTGCTCTCTCCCTCTCGCAAAAATAAATAAAATCTTCCAGGGGGAGAAAAAAAAAAAAAAAAGGGAATCTGAGTCTTCCAAAGAGCTTCTAAAAGACCTGTTCTCCTTAAATGAAATTGGGTAAAAGAAGGCTCAAATTCAAGTTTATAAGTAGTAAAGGAAAAAAGCAAATGCCCAGTTTTCCATGAGAGAAACTAGATTGCCAGGTAAGTCTGCAAAACATAAAGATCAAAGGAACAATGAATGGACATTGTTGATCCCAGATTTAGACAGAAAAGCATTCTTGAAAGAACTAACCATATGAATGCCCTGCCAGTCCTCATTATCAAATTCAAAGGCAGCAAGGTAACCAAGGTACTTTGGTAAAAAGTGTTTAAACTTTTTAGCACAAAGGGCTTATTTCATGTTATGCATCTTTTTAGGAAGGGGAGGACAGACATATATTTTTGGACAACAAAGCATCAGAAAAAATGGAAAAGATTCCAAGACATCACTTATGAATTAAAGGAAGTAACAAAGTGAACACTATTCCACAAAAATATATTAAATAAACTCCTCTTTTCTCTCTGCCTAACAAAGAATTAAGGCGGTGGAGGCTACAGGGGGTGTAGGGATGAATGAGCCGATCTGATGGAAAGAATATAAGAAAAAATAAATTTTTCTTAAAAATTGTAATGAGGAGGGTTCCCAAGACAAATAGGTTTCCATATCTACAAACTGGCCTACGTAAATATCCTAAAAACACTGTCATTAAAATGCTTAACCCTTTTCAAAGATCTTGGCTTCCTAAAGTTGATGATATATACTCTTCTTTCTTGGCAGGTCTCCAATACGTCTGATTAAAATCATTAAAGGAAGTACTAGATTTGTTGATTGGGAAAATGTCCCAAGATGGTAAGAGAAACGCTGAGTATCACCTTGCCAATCACTGCGGTTATAGGTTCAGTGGTTAAGGAGGCCACCCTGAAAACAGCAATAGGGGCGCCCCCTTCTGCCAGGGCAGGTGGAGAACTTTACGTTCAACTACTGACAGTATGCTCTACTTAAACAACCTATCTTCAAATACAAGTCACGGGAGACAAGGCTCAGAGAACAGGGAAGACTAACAAATCCTTGAAGAGTACAAGACAAAATAACTCAAAATTCCTGTTCCAGTAACAAAACGTTGTTGGCAGCTTATAACACAAGAACAAGCTATTTTATCTCTGTGATTTGATGAAAATGAAAAGTAGGGAAAAAGGGGTGCCTGGGTGGCTCAGTTGTTAAGTGTCTGCTTTCAGTTCAGGTCATGACCCCAGGGTCCTGGGATTGAGCCCCACATCAGGCTCCCTGCTCCACAGGAAGCCTGCTTCTCCCTCTCCCACCACCCCTGCTTGTGTTCCCTCTCTCGTTGTCTTGCTCTCTGTCAAATAAATAATAAAATCTTTTTTTTAAGATTTTTATTCATTTATTTGACAGAGATCACAAGTAGGCAGAGAGGCAGGAAGGGAGGGGAGGTGGAAGGAGGCTCCCTGCTGAGCAGAGAGCCCGATGCGGGGCTGGATCGCAGGACCCTGAGATAATAACCTAAGCCAAAGGCATAGGCTTAACCCACTGAGCCACCCAGGTGCACCTAAATAATAAAATCTTAACAACAACTACAAAAAAAAAAAAAAACCCACAAAAGAAAGAGAAGTTGGACAAAAGGTAAGGGGAAACTAAATGTAATTAACCATTCCAGGGTGGTACCAGAAATATTAAAAAAAAAAAAAAAGTCCTACAGTACTTGTACTAATTCCAAGGAATAAAATGAATAAAATCAAAAGAGAAATTACATTCAACCTATCAACCAACAGCACATATTTAAATAAATATATGGCAAGCCGTAGAGTCCTAAACAGATAAATTTTAATGTAAAACCACTTTTCTTTTTATTCTTAATCCACAAACCCATTAAAATTTGGCATTTTAAGAAGAAAAAGGTTAAGGGGCATCTGGTTGGCTCAGATGGCTAAGCGTTTGACCCCTGGTTTTGGCGAGAGTCATGATCTCAGGGCTGTGATACCGAGCCGCACGCTGAGTGTGAAATCTGCCCCCAAATCTCTCTCCCTCTGCCTCTCATTGCACTGGCACTCTCTCTCTAAAGTAAATAAATCTTTTAAAAAAAAAAAAAAAAAAAGAAGAAGAAGAAGAGGAGGAGGAGGAAGAAGAAGAAGAAGAAAGTTAAATTAAAGCCAGGGCCCCAGGGTGGCTCAGATGGTCAAGCACCTGTGTTTGGCTCAGGTCATGGTCCTGGGACTGGGACTGAGCCCCGTGTCAGGCTCCTTGTTCAGCAGGGAACCTGCCTCTTTGCCTATCTGTGATGTCTGTCTCTCTGTCAAATAAATAAATAAATGAAATCTTAAAAAATAAAAAAGAAAGAAAGAAAGTTAAAGCCTCATGAGCACTTTCCTAAAGGAAGAATAAAATGAGGAAAAGCACCACACTTGCACCACACTATACAATCGCGTATATTCCTGCTCAAGAAAGCAGAAAATTCCAGATAAAGGCAATGATAATATGAGAGAAATTGGGGGGAAAATATAAGCCAAAATTGAAATCTATTCTTTATTTTATGAGGAAGACAGACTCTGAGAGACAATCACCTGCAATGGTTTTATGAGATGAATAAAATTTTTTTCCCCAATCTTCGAAGTGTTACTGCTAAAGACAACAAAAAAATTTTAAAACAATTTGTGTTTCTACTCTTTGAGATTCAGCCAAAAATCAATTTGGAAAATCAAACACTCTATTCTCAAATAGTAATTAGCAAAAGTAGAAATGGGAAAAATATTCCACAGTGGGGCAAAGAAAACCTTTAAATAATCACAAAATCTACCTGGAACTTTATCAATCAATAGCATTTTCCTTTAGTGGTAATTTTTTTTAAACATGCCTTTTACAAATTTGTTTGTTCGCTTTTAAGATTTTATTTATTTATGTATTTGTCAGAGAGAGAGAGCTCACAAGCAGGGGGAGCAGCAGGCAGAGCAGGCAGAAGGAGAAGCAGGCTCCCCGCTAGGCAGAGAGCCTGATGTGGGACTCGATCCCACAACCCTGGGATCATGACCTAAGCCAAAGGTAGTCACCTAACAGAATGAGCCACCCAGCATCCTGATTATTTTGTTTGTGTAACTTTTAACCTTGAAATCTTGATTCCCAGAAATGCGGCAAAGATCTGCAAACACAGAAGGTCCTTGGTGGATGAGATACATAATTTCCTCTTAAAAATATAAACAAAAACAAAACCTGGATTTCCAACATGTAATGTGAATTTATGTTGTTAAATGAACACATATTTGGTGTTTTATATATAAATAATGTGTTCATGTTGTTTTTACATGCAGTGATATTTTGAAAATAGCCTCTTTAGATATAGATAATTTCTCATCTAAGAAGTATTTTTTAAAAGTTTAAATCAGCACAGGTAACAATTTCAATGCTAATGTCCTATTTTTAAACATGTTTGTCATTATGAATTATGTATATGCACTGACATCAATCATTAATCTGCAGGTGTTCCTAATGTAAATTGCATATACCTGTTTAGATTTCTTCCGAAGGCTAGTAGCATACTAATTCTCATTTAGAAAAGTAGGCACCAAGATCTTTTTTAACCTGAAAGCTCTGTGAAACTGAATGGGCTAAGAAAGGAACTTGGAGATAATTTGGTCATGTTCTAGTTCAAGTTGAATGGTAGCTTCATGGATGTTCATTTTATTATTCTGCTTTTTACTTTACATGTTACTTACATTCTCTTATATGTACCAAATGTTATGTAGTTAAAAATTAACTTACAGGGAGCCTTGATGTCTCAGTAGGCTAAGCATGCAACTCTTGATTTTGGCTCAGGTCATGATATCAGGGTTGTGAGATGGAGCCCCACATCAAATTCCCCATGGGTCACAAAGCCTATTTAAGATTCTCTCCCTCTCCCTCTACCCCTTCCCACAGTGCTCCCTCCCTCCCCCATCTAAAAAAATTATTTTATGGTTGATATAAGTTCTGAAAATACAGTCACAAACATAAAAACGATTAAAACAGTCCATTATTTCCTAGATTTATGTATACATCAGTACCTTGGAACTAACTGAAAAATTTTCTTTACCGACATTTCATTATACAGAAGAGATCGTTACAATCCAGAAAAATTAAAAACCACGTGAAAACTAGAATTTCTCAACTAAAGTAAGAACTCTAGTAATTTATACATAGAAAATATAGTTTATAGATCTGGTCTTGCAAACCTTCTGTTCTGGCTATACATCTATTATTAGAAGACACTAGGGCAACTAAAATGATGTCTGCAAATTAGAACCCCTAATTAGGCATTGTTTGAAACTTTATGGAGCAACTAGGAGGGATTTATGGCTTACCTATCCAACTGACTGTCTTCTGTTTAAAATGTGTCTAACAACAAATATTACAAATCAGTCTATAGTCTGAATTGTGAGACAGTTTCTCTTTTTTCCTAAGGCAGTATTGTTCATGTTTGCCTCTTTTTTTTTTTTTTCAACTTGCTTAGTAAATCACAACTATCTCAATACATTTGCCCTAAATTAAAGTTAAGAGGGCTAGAAGTTAAACATTATAAACTTATTATCAGAAATTTTATCTTCAAGTGTCCTCCTTCTCTTATTTACTAGCAAAATATTTTATAGGCATTTGCCACATAAACAACTCACTTCCTTAGAAAGAATATAACCTATCAAAACTTATCAAAAGACCAATTTCTAGCCTTAATTTTTTTTCCCTTTTCAACAAGTGTTAAAAACAGGTGTCAAAGATAGAACCAGGTTAATCTGACCTGTCCAACCCAGCTTAGCATTTAACACCTTGTCATAACATCCTTATCTTTTAACACTCAGGAAGGGTTAGTATTTCTTTGAAAACAGTCCCTCAACTCCACAAACAGGTTTTATTCCTATAAAAATATGAATTTCAGTTCTGGCAATCTGACCTAAGAAGATAATTCTGATCAAAGAAAAGCATTATACACAGATATTCATTACAGTATTATTCATTATACACAGATGTCCATTATAATATTATTCATCTTAGAAAAACATATAAATCCACGTAAATGTTTAAGAAGGAATGACTACCCAAATGATATTTCTTTTGTAAGTAGAATATTACACAGCCATAGAAAATAACGTTCACCCCAAAAAACGTGCAATCATATGGGAAATAAGTTACATTACAGTGAAGAAAAGGGCAATTATATTTTTTAAACCACATAGAAAAAATTAGAAAGTACATTGGGTTTTCAAATTTTTGTCTTCTCCCAAATGGCCAACAATGTGCATGTATAATCGTTTCATCTGTAACACCACAGCTATTTTCCTACTGTTTGTACTTTAAAATAGGTTACTGTCAAACAATAAAAAATAGAAATAAAAACAGGGGCTCCTGGGTGGCTGAGTCAGTTAAGTATCCAACTCTTGATTTTGCCTTAGCTCATGATCTCAGGGTTATGAGATCAATCCACACCTTGGGCTCTGCGTTGAACATGGAGCCTGTTTGCAATTCTCTCTCTCCCTCTACCCCTCTCTGGCTCTCCCTTTCCCTAAAAAAAAATTAAAATAAAATAAAAATAAAAATAAAAAATGTTACTGTCATTTTAACACTTAGCCCCCATGGAGTATATGCCTTCTTCCTTACTTTTCTAGAACACATACTTCCACACACTTGACCATCTGAAACACAGGTAAAAATTTTTCAGATATCAACTACAGCCTCCCTCTTTTAGAAGATGTACTTAGGAGAGATCATTTATTGACTGAAGACTACAAAAGTATCATAGTTAAAATTAATGTGACCTTGTACTAGACAAACGCAACTTAGCCTCCACAATCACTGGGAATTTTTTCCCACCTGCGACCGATCCTAGGGGATTTTCACTGTTGTGGGTGATTTCTATAGCCTCTCACATCATTTACAGAGATAAGAGCCATTTGGTTACCTCTTTTCCAATTCCTCAGGGAAGATCAGATTGATGCACTAATCCAGAAAGCTTGAAAGACGTTCATTTTTATCTCTTTTGTTTTTAACTTTCAGTTACATAAAGGCTCAAGTTAAAGGCTCAATTTCAACTTAAAATTAAGAAAAACTGCATCATTTTTGTAAGAAGTAAGCAAATAATTCTTTGAAGTATTTGACTTTCTCTCTCTAAACATTTTTTCCTCGCCTCAAATCTGTATTTCCATATTTCCCAGATAAATCCAACTGCCTGAAGTTTTCTCTGAAATTATTCAAGACCAGTATATTTCAGTATCACTCGGTACAATTTTGCTAACATCTTCAGATTGCCCACCCAGCCACCTGGGTGGCTCAGTGGGTTAAGCCTCTGCCTTCAGCTCAGGTCATGATCCCAGGGTCCTGGAATCAAGCCCCACATTGGGCTCTCCACTCAGGAGAGCCTGCTTCTCCCCCTCTCTCTGCCTGCCTCTCTGCCTACTTGTGATCTCTGTCAAATAAACAAATAAAATCTTTTTTAAAAAATGGTGATGGGGGGGGGGCGCCTGGGTGGCTCAGTGGGTTAAAGCCTCTGCTTTCGGCTCAGGTCATGATCCCAGGGTCCTGGGATCGAGCCCCACATCGGGCTCTCTGCTCAGCGGGGAGCCTGCTTCCCCCTCTCTCTCTGCCTGCCTCTCTGCCTAATTGTGATCTCTGTCAAATAAATAAATAAAATCTTAAAAAAAAAAAAAATGGTGATGGGGCACCTGGGTGGCTCAGTGGGTTGGGCCTCTGCCTTCAGCTCAGATCATGATCGCGGGGTCCTGGGATCGAGTGCCGCATCGGGATCTCTGCTCAGCAGAAAGCCTGCTACCCCCTATCTCTCTGCCTGCCTCTCTGCCTACGTGTGATCTCTCTCTCTGTCAAATAAATAAATAATCTTTTTTAAAAAATGGTGACAGTTAAAAATTATTTTCAAATTAGTTCTGCATTTTTATCCTTCAAGCAGGCAAGTTTTCCCACCATGAACATTTCCTCAATATTAAACTCTTCTCTTCTTGCTTGTCATCCTTAACTCATCTCCTCTGTGTCGTTCCAATTTTAGTCTATGTGCTGTGAAACAACCACAGACACTTCTCAAAAAAAAAAGTCAGACCTGAACTTCTTTTAAAACCACCAAAAAAATCATTTAATTTTATATATATTAACATTCAAAAATGTAATTATTTTATTAGTTTTATAGATACAAAGAGAGCTTTCCAGAGGAAGGAAGTAATCTTGTAGTTGTACTCCACATACATACAAAAGGATTTTTCCTCCTCCTGGGGTAAATGGCACCTCAATGAGACGTTGGCTTTTATTTATTTATTTATTTATTTATTTATTTATTTATTTATTTATTTATTGAGACGTTGGCTTTTAAAACTACACCACTTTCATAAATTTAAAAATGTACTTACAGCTAGTTGAATGGGAAATGCCTAGACTTCATTCCTGCCAAACTATTAGCAAGCTACTTAATTAATGGGAGTCTACCAAACCTTTTTGTCCTCCAAACAAAAACTGGGCATATTGTGAAAACAATCATTTTTCTCTGTCTCTACTACACTTACTGTAAAACGCTGAATACTATGGACAACCACACCAAACTCAGAAAAGCCACTAACTTGCTTCTCAGAGTGTGTTCTACAAATCTGGGAACTTATCAGAAATTAAAAATAAAAATCTCAGACCTCACCCCAAACGTATTGAATCACAACCTACATTTACCAAGAAGATGCCTAGGTCAGGGTGCCTGGGTGGCTCAGTCGGTTAAGCATCTGCTTCCAGCTCAGGTCGTGATCCCAGGGTCCTGGTACCAACCCTACATTGGGCTCCCTGCTCAGTGGGTTCTCCCTCTCCCCCTGCTCATGCTGTCTCTCTTCCTCTCTATTAAATAAATAAAATCTTAAAAAAAAAAAATGCCTAGATCATTTGTCTGCACTTTAAAGTTTTGAGAAGCACTAGCCCAGAAGTTAAAATAAAAGGCAGCATGATAAACCATCTCCTGCGTCCATATTCTAAGTAGTGCAAAGCCACCCAAAATCTAGCCAGCAATGAATAAATCATTCCTAGAGATTGGTGGTAAATCTTTTAATTAAATCGAGACTTTCCTCAAAGGTTTAAAAAAAAAAAAAAGGTGTGTGGCTGATGCTTTGTTTCTATTAACATTCACTGCACTACCAAAACTATGTCTTCTTTAATAACCTGCAGAAAATAGGTACATCTGTTCTCCATCCTCAGTTAAGAAAGCATTATTGCTGAAGAATTTTCCTCTTCTTTTCAAACCTATAATGGGTCTTGTGGATGAATTCTACTTCCAATTGCTTGAGGTTACAAATATTAAAGAAGTTAAGGAATTTTAACATAACATCCGATTAGGACCAACTTTAGGAAGTATTTATTCACTGTACAAATGCATTAATTAGGTATAGTTGAAGTAAATATATGGATGGCCCCTATCATTGTCCCTGGCCTCAGGGACAGTATCTATACTGTAGATAGTATGTTATACCTGTAACAAAGAGTCTTCACACTTTCAAGAAGGATTTTCATACGAAAAAATCAAATCACAGCCTACTGGGAATTGGTAATAAAATCTGTATCACAGAAGTATGATTTATAGAACTTTCCAGAGGTGTTATCTAAAATATAACATGGTACACCTATACTGACCCCTGCTCTGTTAGTCCACAGATTTTTAAACAAGATGCCTCTATAAGGACTTCAACTAGAACCCGCCACAAAAGTGCTCTGGGAATAACTTTATCCCTCTACAATCATAGCCTTGTTCTAAACAGAGCCCTTAAGTAAATTAAATCTTAAGAAAAACACACTTTTTTGTTTGTAAAGAAAGAAACATTTCCTGAATGCCAGAGAATGTTTCCTTGAGAAACTGTTTATGTTACTGCGCTGAAAAGGTGTTTATGTTGCTATAAACACCTTCCTTGTAAGAGGGGATAGAGAGTCTCCCTATTGTTTACATTGTAATCAGCCCTGATTCTAAAAAGATCTAGACGATCTTACCGCATTCTGTCCTGATTAGATCACTCCCAAAGATATTCTGTATTTGTTTAGCATAATCGACCCATTACATAAGAACAGCGGACCACAGGTTCATAACCGGTACTACAATTACCAAGGCCATCAATTAGCAGGTTGTGGTAGTTTATGTTGTGTCAAATCTGTTAAGCACGAACAGCATTTCCTGAAATCTCTTCCCTGTATAGATGCGGCTTAGAGTTCACCAAGAGTAAAACTTGCATAGATCTGGAGAGATCTCTAAGGACTTGGAAGCCATAACTCTCTGAAGGCTGTTATGGTTAGAACAGTGGCCAGATTTGGCTCTGTGGGCGGGTTCAAGCTGATCTTTGCTCTTCTCAGATCCCTATCCACCTTTCCAGATGGGTCCGGTAAGTCAACAGCAACTCCAGCCCCACCAACAGACACAAAGAGGTGGTAGTTACACAGAGGTACAAGCCTCCACGGCTCCCTTCCCCAGGAGCCTCCTCACAAGTGTTGCTTCTCAGACTGACTAGATGGGGACCCCACTCATCCTCTAGTTTGCCTCCTGGCCCTTTCTTTCCCAAGCTCCTACCATAAATCTTCAAGGTTTAACTTCCATAATCAATCCCTTATTCCATAACCTGCTATGGTCTTCTATGATTAAACCCCAATTGATTCTAAAGGTTTGCTTTATTTGGTGGCTCTAGATTTAAATGGTCTCTTGCCATTAAAGCCATGGTATATTCAACAGTAAATGGCAAAGCAAACCGTACCTGCTCATGCTCAGCTGGTAAATGTTAGTAGAATAGGGCCCGGAGTTTACACCCCCTCCTTAACCCTAATTTTTCCCATATAACTTTTCTCTTTTTGTTCTGGCTTTGAGACACAGCTGACATATTTTAAAAAAAAAAAAAATCACATATGTGAGGTGCATAATTCGATGTTTGGGCATAAACAGACACCAAGGAAACCATCACTACACTCAAGGTCATGAACATATCCATCAACCCTAAATGTTTTTTCATGTCTCCTTAAAATCCTTCCCCTCCCTGCCCTACCTCCCATAACCACTGATCATCACTCTGTCACTATAATTACTTGGAATTTTCTAAAATTTGATATGTCTACATATGGAATCATACAATATATAGTCTTCTGGGAAGGGGACTGGCTTATTTTACCCAGTGTAATTATTACTCAATTATAATGATTATATTTATATATTTATATATTATATATAATGTTATATATTATAATCACAATTTTATAATTATAATTATGTAATTATAATTATATGTACAATATATATTATATATAATTACAATTATATAATTATTACTCAATTATAATTATTTAATTATATTAAGCTCCATCCAGATTGTTGCAAATATCAATAGCTGATTCCTTTTTGTTGCTGTGTAGTATTTCATTACACCACAATATGTTCACCCATCTCCCTGTTGGCAGACATTGGGGTTACTTTCAGCTGAAGGCTAATACAGATAACACTCTTAGGAACATTTGTGTAAAAGTCTTCCTAGGGAGGTATGCGTTCAAGTCTCTTGGGTAAATGCCTATGAACAGAACCACCAAGTGGTTGTGTCCTTAATATTTTAAGAAAATGAAACACAGTCTTTCAAAGGGCTATACGGTTTTAAGTACTGACCAGCAGCGCATAGGAGTTCCATTTGCTCCCATATCCTCATCAACATGTGGTATGGCCATTCCTTTCAACTTTCACCATTCTAGGCGCAGTGCAGTATCTCCAGGTAGTTTTCATTCCTATTTTCCTAAAAACTCGTGGTACTGAGCATCACTGCATGTGCTTCCTAGACGTGTGGATCTCTTTTCTTGAAATGACTTCAAATCTTTTGCCTATTTTTAAGTGGGGATTTCTTATTATTGGGTTATATATTCTTTATGTATTTTAGATCCAAGTCCTTTGCCAGATATATATTTGGCAAATATTTTCTCCTAGCCTGTGGCTCTTCATCTCTGGAACTTTTGAAGAGTAACATTTTTTCATTGTCCCTATCTAACTTCAGGCACCACAGCAGTTTCCTAGGGTTGCCATAACAAAGTACCAGAAACAGGGTGGCTTGAGACAACAAAAATTTAATCCTAGAAGACAGAAATCAATGGGATCAAAGTGTTGGCAGGGCCAACCTCCCTCTGAAACCTCTAGGAAGAATCCTTCCTTCACTCTGTTAGCTTCTGGCTTCCAGTGGTGGCTGGCATACTGCATTCCTTGGCTGTGGTGGCCTAACTCCAGTCTCTACCTTGTCTTCGCATAGCTTTCTTCCCCGTGTCTCTCTGGATCCTCCTTAGGAAGACATGAGCCATTGGTCTTAGGGCCCACACTAATCCACTATGATCTCTACAAAAGACCCTATTTCAAAATAAGGTCACGTACGCAGGTATGTGGGGGTAACAATGTCATCTTATCTTTTGGCAGGGGACAAATTCAACTTATAAAAGGCACTCCAATTTTAGTATTTTAAAAAGCACACTGAACGATAAATCATTCAACATGATTTCTGGCCTCCTTGACAACAGCCTGGTCTTGCCTCATTCACTTTTCCCATAGCGATATCCCCTACACTCATCTGCAGGACTTCTGCCCATGGCCTTACCTCCCCAAAACAGATTCCCGGGATACAGTCAGTTTAGTTTAAGCATCTATTCCAGGCTAACCCCTCTTTATCAACTCTTAGGTAGAGGTATATGAAAAGGAAAATACTGTTGTTACATGGTCTTCTCTTTTACGATCTCCCCTCCTTGACCTACGCCCAACCAGGGTATGAAAGTTTGGAGGAACAGGGTTAGCGCAGTGACAATTCTCAGTCTGCACCAAGAGGTGCTTCTTCTAGTTCTAGCCCTATCTTATTTCAATACCACCTGGAAGAAAATCAAAAATGCTTTTCCAAGAAACATGTCCCAAACTCAATTTAAAAGGACAACAGCCATTTTACTATCTTTCATGGTTTCTGGGTCAGGAATTCAGAAGGGCTTGGCTGAGCAGCTCTAGCTTAAAATTTCCTATTTGGCTGTAGTCAGATGGTGGCTGGAGCAGCTGGGGTCCAGGGAAGTAGAAGGCAGGCTGAACGTCTCAACGCAGAGTCTTCCCAGTCTTGCCTCACAACTTGATGGCCTTAGGCTAAACGGAATGCTCATATGGTGGCTGCAGATTTCGTAACCAAGCATTACATTCCAACCAACCAAGAGGAAGCCACATAGCCTTTTGTGATCTAGCTTCCAAAATCACCTAGAATCATTTCTGCAGTTCTTTTTAAGACTGGAAAAGCCACAAGAACTCACTCAGTTTCAAAGGGGAGAAACATCACCCACTTCTTGATAGGAGTGTCAAAATCGAATTATAAGAAGAACATGTATAATGGGAGATAATGAGGAAATATTTATAAAATACAATTTTCCCCAGAACATACCATTTTGGGGCTGTGAGAACAGGGGACTGCTCCATACATATCAAAGGACAAGGACAAGGTATATACTAAAATCCCTAAGGCTCGATGTTGTGCCCATTGTTTCTGCCAGTACTCTTTTCTTTCTTGACTACTTATAGTCTAGAATACACTACTGACTCAGTTACTCAGGTGCAGTGTGTTATAAAAAGTAGTCAGAAAAATTACTTACTCTAGGTCACACAGAGAAACTGATGGCAATCACTTCCTTCTCACCTGTGTCATTCACAACCCCTTCCACTCCAACATTCTTCCTTAAGACCAAGGCCCAGAAACCTAGGTTCCACTCTACCCTACCAATAAATAATTATTAAGAACTACTGGGGCACTTGGGTGGCTCAGTCGGTTAAGCATCTGCCTTCAGCTCAGGTCATTATCTCGGGGTCCTAGGATGGAGCCCCATATTGGGCTTCCTGCTCAGCAGGGAGTCTTCTTCTCTCTCTCTCTCTCTCTCCTTCTCTCTCCCTCTGCCTCTCCCCACCGCTCATTCTCTCTCTCTCTCAATAAATATATTTTTTTAAAGAACTATTTATAATTCAGCATTTCAAGTCATTTTTTCACTGGTTTCAAGTTAACGTCTCACTGAAACACAGACACAGACACACACACAGACACACACACACACACTTTCCTTGGCCAAAGGTGAAAGTGCTTTGGATAACTCACCAATTATGGTTCATGGTATCCACTGATTTGAGTGCCAAGGAATTGTGATATCTCCCTTTCTACTTCCATAAATCATGATAAACCACAAATCTTCAAAGATACCATTTTTAGATACTTCATTTACTTTAAGATTCACTCATTCTCTATAAAATGCAATGGAAAATAAACTAAATTCCATACAATAAATATTTATGGAACACCAACTGCGTGCCAGGCCTTCTGCTATGTGCTAGATGACAAAGTTGAGTAAGGCACAGTCTCCTGGATCTTAGACAGCTAAGCATCTAACCATGAAGGCAAATTTACCAACAACCATTAGATAACCACACTGCAGGCAGGCCTTCATTAAGGCTTAGGAGATTCAGTAAAAATCAGAAACAAAAGAGATTACCTTTAAGGAAAAGTAGGTAAGTACTTGAAAAGAAAATGAAAGGCACCTATTGTAAGCAAACAGAAAAGCCTAAGTAAATAACACAGGTTAGAGGGACAATACGGCTTGATAAGAAAGTACAAGTGAACTTGAAGTATGCCTATTTGCGACCCACCCTGAGGCTAGAAAAAGCATCAAGTGCCAACCTGCGAGTTCCTTACAGAGTACCATCAGGAGCTGAATGCTAGAGGCAAGAAACAGCCACCAAATACTTTTAAGAGGCAGAAAAACTTGAGGGAGACCCATGTTTTCAAAATGGTAACTGGCCAAAATGTTTAAAAAAAAAAAAATGGTTTGAGGGAAGGGAGCCTGGAAGTAGGAAAAACTTCCAGGTTTGGGTGAAAGAAAAGAAGGATCCAAAAACTGAGTCAACAAAACAGATACAAGAACATCTGATCTGGTGACTGATACATTGAAACAGGGCTAGCGGGGAGGGGTAAGAATCAAAGTATCCTGTCAGAGTGAGAATCTACAGAAGTTGGTAAGAAGCATGTGTCAAAGTCAAATAGATCAAAGGCTAAGAGAGGAAATAAACCAAGACGACAGTGATTTTAAACTTACTTTCTGCAGGAAGCTCGGTTAATTATAAAACAATATCCATAAATGGCATCCTGAGTGACAGAACATGAGCTAAGGACATAATCACAAACCCAAGCAGTGCGACTTTTCATCCTGGTGATCATCTTAGTCCCTTCATAAACCATTCTCCTCCTATGACAAAATTGGAAGGTAGAAACCAGAGCGCCTGAGAGGTCAGGGAACAAGAAACTTTAAAAACAAAGTTGGGGAGAGAAAGAACAGAATAAAAATGACATTTGTACAAAGTACACATATATAACTGCAAAAGCAGCAACGAGCAGGGGATAAGATTTTGAAAAGGTTAGCCTGTGAGCTTTAAAATACAACCTTTCAGTTGTAGTAATTCCTCATTGGTTCTCACCTGGCTGGAGCCCTGCTTCCCTTGGCTCACTAGAAGACGCCTGAAAGGCCTGTGGTGAAATGCACTTCTCTTCCTACAGAGAATGGTACTATCAATGGGCTGATTTGCACAAATGGTAGGTCGATCGATTTTCTTCTCTTCTCCTTTGCTTCTACATCCTCACCTTGGGAGGCTTATATTACAGGTCACCACTAGGCCTGACATGTAACATTAGACTATCTCCAAGCATTAAGGGCTCACATTAGCTACTAGCGTTAAGATGCTACCTACACCTGCCGGGGCACCTGGGTGGGTCAGTGGGTTAAGCCTCTGCCTTCGTCTCAGGTCATGATCCCAGGGTCCTGGGATCGAGCCCCAAACTGGGCTCTCTGCTCGGTGGGAGGCCTGCTTCTCCCTCTCTCTCTGCCTGCCTCTCTGCCTGCTCGTGATCTCTGTCTGTCAAATAAATAAATAAAATCATTTAAAAAATTAAAATTAAAAAAAAAAAAAAAAAGATGCTACCTACGCCTGACCTCAGCTTGGCCATTTCTCAGCTCTTTTTTACGTGAGCTGGAATGTCCCTTCCTGGTCCCCATCTTCAAATTCCCAAAGGAAGCAGGGAAAACACACATTTCTGTTTTGCCATCTCTGAAATATGAGGGACAGTATTCACTAGTCCAAAGTCACCTGCCTTGCTTACTTACATAAGGAGGAGGATGCCGATGAGCCTTCTGGGGCCAACGGTGAAGACTGCTGGCTCTCCCTTGCCTCTGCAGCCTCTCCGTCCTGAACATAGTTTCCAGAGCCATAACCATCGAGTAAATACTATTTTTTTTAACTTTTAAATATTAAACAACCATACAAAGCCAGTCTTCAGTGAAACATGTTGTTGGTATAAGGATACAGATTTCTGGCTTTGAATCGCTTCCAGTTATTATGCATTCCAAATCACATGCCAAAATTTTAATGAACTTTCAAATTTACATTTATGAAAACAGACCTTGGCACACATAAATGGGCTATTTTGCCATATCACTTTTCAAAAGGTGCCTCATAGCTAAAATGATTCTGAGCTGTCTTCCATCATTCAAGATGAACTCTACAAAAGAACTAAGTGTTCTTACTTTTACACTAATTTATTCTACATTGGTTTACTCAGCATATGGTAAGCATATGGGAAAGAGAAGTGTATCTGGAAGCTGTTAGAACTGCATGTAATCAAAATTTACCAGTAGAAACCTAATTTGATTAATTGAAAATTAAAGTAGCAGTTAATCACTTGCTATTTAAAAGAGAGGGGGAATATCACTTATAAATGAGTCCTTCATAAACACGTAACATTAATCTTCTTTGTTGCAAATCAATAGTTACTATTCAATTGGCAGGAGCAAGAGTGCAAGGCATCCCTAAAATCTTCAGCAGGGTAGGCTCTAGCTCACTGCTAAAGTGAATAGTCGATTTTAAGGGCAATTATCTACTTTTGACAAAGAGCCCTATTTCTTAAAACATACCTCTAACAGGTAACTGATCTTTAAAGGGGGAAGGGGACAAGCTGAGTTCAGGTCAAGTTTTCCACCCATGCTAAACTCTAATCTGAGTGTCTTTATACAGTCCACACATTTATATAATCTGTTGGTTCAGCATCTTCAGCAACCCACCTCTCACCTCTACAAGGTACCAAAAGAACATCAGCCTCTGGTGAAAACTGATGATCTGAGGGAATACTTCTTAAGCCTAAAATTGCCTGCTCCAAGTGACCAGGGCCCATGCTCAAAAGTTCTATTATTTTTTTTTTTTTAAATGAGAATGGTATCACTATAAAAAGATCTTTATATGAAGATCAAATCTCACATAATCTTCCTAAAGCTCGCCTTAAAAACCAGACCCTTACATGTTTCTTCTTCCCCCACCCCCCAACCTCTGGTACAACACAGTAATCAAAACCAAAATTAATCTCCTGTTCAAAGCTAGCATATGATTTCTCAGGATTACCCAATTTCCTCCTGCCCATGCATGCAAGGTTTTGCTCACTAACTATATAGCAAGTTCATTGTCTTCTGCAAAGGCAGAGTGGCAGTATTAGAAGAATATTAACCAATCACAGAATACTATGCAACCTATTCCAAAAATGGAAACACACACACACACCTCAAGCAAAACAACAGATATGTCAACAGGCTCAATATTTTAAATGTTAAAATCATAATAAAATAAAAGTAAAAGTACATTTTATAGTAACAACATATCATCAATCCAAATGAAGTGTGCCCAATAAGCGTTAAAATATAACACATTAAAAAAAGAATAAAAGAAAGAAAGCAGCTATTATGGGGAGAGAAGCAGGCATACTAAAGCTGGAAATTAATTAGTAACATTAAGATATTCAAATTTACATTCCCTGCACTTAAACACAAAAAGGGAGGTTCTGTTACAGTGTATCACAATAAATTATTTTAGGATCTCCTACTGACCAGATCCACAGTACCATGCTTTTAAGACTGCTTTAAACTGAAAATATTTTCAACTTCCCTGTCATAAAGTCCATTAGTATTGGTCTCACAAAACCCCAAGAAAAGGCAAGACCCACAGAATGCTTGAAATGCATGAGTAATAATGACAACATATCTATTCCCTTACCTTTCCCCACATTCCGCCCCGCCTCCTTTATAAAGGAAAATGTCTTCAGTCTTATCAGTTTCCTTTCACAAACACTCTGCTTCCTGTATCCTCAGGAGGCCCATCCACTAAAGGCAGAATGAAAGTGTTTACAGATGGTAGAAAGAGATAGGGGAGGACACTACCCCAGAGCCAACACTATCATCCCATGATCTAGAGACCTAAAGAGAAGAAATTCTAGTCAACAAAACCCCAGTCAGGGCTTTAGTGAGGAACTGAAAGTAAATCTGGAGGTAAAGAATGAAGAAGACAAAAGATGGTTAAAGATTCAGGCTGTAAGAAAGGACTGAACAGATAAGCACAAACTACTGCTTTATAAAGTCAGACTCCATGCAATTCAACTTTACAGAGACTGGCCTCTTGAATTAGAAAGAACTCAGTAAAACAAGAAGTATTAAATTTTTTTTAAAAAAAAATCTTTTTAAACACAGATAGCAAACTATAGTTGGCTGGTCACTAAATAAGTATAAAATATACAGACCCCACAGACTGAGCTTTAAAAAAAAAAAAAAAAGGCTAAGGATCCCAATCTTACTGTACTCAAATCCTTTTTAACTTACAGCATCACTAATTCATACACCTGTCACCTCTATAGCCTCAAGGGACTCAGCAATCAAAAGAACATGTTACATGATTTCATTTTAAACCATTTCATTTCAAAAGTCGGGAGATTTTGTATTTAGAGAATCGTGGTGAAGACATGACAAGGAATTACAACCCAAAATAAACCAATGGGAATTGTAAGAATCAGGGCCCTGCTCTTTCCATGCGGGAGAGGTAAATATTGTATTAAGCT
Organism: Mustela erminea; assembly: GCF_009829155.1. Taxonomy (NCBI): domain Eukaryota; kingdom Metazoa; phylum Chordata; class Mammalia; order Carnivora; family Mustelidae; genus Mustela; species Mustela erminea. The sequence goes on along the minus strand of NC_045625.1, from coordinate 48,384,076 downwards.
CCCTCTTTTCCCTAGTATACACAGTGTCCACAACAGTTTGTATTTTTATATAAACTGTTTTATATAAATTTTATATAAAATTTATTTATTTATCTATCTATCTATCTATTTATTTATTTATTTAATTTGCGAAGATCTAAATGAACATCAGGATCAGGTCTGCTTCGATCTGTCAAACTCTCCATTCAGAGTCCAGATTGGGTCCCCCCAACATCTGGTAGCACAATCACTAAAGCCTACCTAAGATGGTGATCAATTTTTTAGCATGTTCCCTACGAGCAGTATATCCAATAAAATATGGACAGAAAGGTATATTTACTCTGCTTAAATTTCAGGTGAATATAGCGGGAAGAAGTGTGAATTCTTTATCTCTGGAAAAAAGTGGTTATCACTCTCCAGCAAGACCTAGTCTGAGTCATTAAAACACCACTGGTAGGGATGTCTGGGTGGCTCAATCATTTGAGAATCTGCCTTTAGCCGAGGTCATGATCCCAGAGTCCTGGGATCAAGTCCCACACTGGGCTCCCAGCTCAGGCTGTCTGTCACTCCTCCTGCTTGTCCCCGCTTGCTCTCTGACAAATAAATAAATAAAATCTAGAGAAAAAAAAAAAACTTGTTGGAGGGTTGTTTCTCTTCTACCTTGCTTTTTCTCTGGAGACAACTATTTATTAATATCTACACTTGAGGTTTCTGGTTGTTTTAAGCATAAACAATTGAACTACTGTGTTGTGATATCATGTTAAAAACAGCTCACCACGGAAAGGCTATAATTATAGCACAGCCCAAATCACTTCTGTTATGTACACATCAGTGCATCTTTCACTAGCAAAATAGCTGGTATCTTATATCCACCGACATCTTTGAAAACAGATTACAATTATGTTTCATTAATACCACAGATTTTTGCTTTATATTCTGCCAAGTGATTAAGTAACTTTTGTTGTAAAAAGAACCATACCCATTAGAGCACAGTACAATGGCCAGGAAACAGAATTTTTAAAACAACTTCATTTGAATCTGATATGAACCCCTTACAAACGTGGGCAGGCCAGTTGGCTTCTTCGAAGACTGGGGTTATCAACAATACTCCCCATATCTCAGGTAAATTATAAGGATCAAATGTGAAAATGTATATACTCAAAATTCCTATGCAAACCCATAAAGGAAAGAACTGACAGATTTTATTATATAAACATTTAATACTTCTATATGGCAAAAAACAAAGAGACCACTATCAAATGAGTAACTCCAAGAAAATAATTGCAAAAACACATCTGACAAAGGATTAATACCTTTAAAGAACTCCAAAAACTGAGTATGCAAAAGAACCCAAGAGAAACAAAATGAGCAAGAAATAGAAGAAACACAAAAAAATGAAAAACAAATGAAATGGTAGTCTACCTCACTGGAAAGCACAGAAATGAAAGTAAAGATGAATTTCACAAAAGCTGGTGATTGTTAATATTCAAAATTGGAAGCACTATATGGAAATGGGCATTCTCATACACTGCCCTTGGTGGGGGGAGGGATTTATTTAGGTCTATACAATCTTCTAGAAAGACATATGGTAAAATGCTATTAAATTTTAAAAGTCATACATCCTTCCATCACTTTTAATATTCATTCAACTGAACGTTAAGCACCAGTATTCAAAGACAATATACTTAGGGATAGTTTTCCATTACTGTTTAGAAAACATCAATAGTAGAATGGCTGAATAAATCAGTTGATTCTCTCCATAGAATATTATTTTGCCATTAGAAATAACAAATTCTGAGAAAGTGTCCTAGAAACACACAATCTTCCAAAACTGAATCTGGAAGAAACAGAAAATCACAACAGACTAGTAACAAAATTGAATCACTGATCAAAAAAACTACCAAAAACTAAAAGTTCAGGACTGGACAGATTCAGATAAATTACACCAAACTTTTAAAGAAAAGTTAGTATTTATTCTATTCTAACTATTAAAAAAAAAAAAAAAAAACAGAAGAAGGAAAGCTTCCAGATATATTCTACAAGGCCAGCAGCACCTGATACCAAAAACAGAGAAAGTCACCACAAAAGAAAAAAACTACAGGCCAATATCCCTGATAAATGGAGATGTTAAAATCTTCCACAAAATGAGAGCAAACCACATTCAACAATACATTTAAAAGATCATTTACCACAATCAAGTGGGATTTGTTCCAGAGACGCAAGGATGGTTCAATATTTGTAAATCAATCAAAGTGACAGACCACATCAACAAAACAAATAAAAATCTTAGGATCACCTCAACAGATGCAGACAAAGCATGTGACAAAATTCAACACAACTGTGCATGATAAAAACTCAATGAAGTAGGTTTAGAGGGAACATTCCTCAACATTAAAAGACCATATATGAAAATCTCACAGCTAAACTCACACATAATGGCCAAAACTTGACAGCTTTCCCTCTAAAATTAGCAAAAAGATAAGGTTTTCATTCCTGCCACCTTTATTCAACATAGTACTAGAAGTTCTGGCCACAGCAATCAGACAAGAAAAAGAAATAAGAGGCACCCATATCAGTAAAGTTCTTAAACTGTCACTATTTGCAAATGACATGATACTATACACAGAAAATCCTAAAGACACCACCAAAAAACTACAAGAATTTACAAAGTTGCAGGATGCAAAATTAATACCCAGAAACCCGTAGCATCTTTATACACACTAATGACAAAGTAGCAGAGGTGAAATTAAAAAAATAATTCTATTTACAACTGCACCAAAGAGAATGAAACACCTAGGCATAAACATAACCCAGAAGTGAAAGACCTGTACTCTGAGAACTATAAAACACTGAGGAAAGAATTGAAGATGCCATAAACAAATGCGAAGATACTCCATACTTATGGATCGGAAGAATACTGTTAAAACGTCCACACTACCTAAAGCAATCTATTGTCAATGCAATCCCTATCAAAATACCAACATTTTTCACAGAAATAGAACAAATAATAAACTTTGTATGAAACCACAAAAGACCCTGAATAGCCAAAGCAATCTTGGGACAAAAAAAAGAAAGAAAAAAGAAAAAAATTGGAAGTCTCACAATCACAGATTTCATGATATACCACAAAACTACAATAATCAAAACAGTATGGCATTGGCACAAAAATGGAAATATAGGTCAATGGAACAAAACAGAAAGCTCAGAAATAAACCCATACTTACAGGGTTAATTCATATGTGAGAAAGCAGGCAAGACTATGAAATGGGGAAGACAGTCTCTTCAATAAATGGTGGGTAAACTGGACAGCTACATGACTAAGAATGAAACTGGACCAAAACAAACTCAAAACGGATTAAAGACCTAACTGTAAAACTCAAAACCACAAAAACCTTAGAAGAAAGCACAGGCAATAATTTCTCTGGCATCAGCTGCAGCAACATTCTTCTAGCTATGTCTCCTCAAGAAAGGGAAACAAAAGCAAAAACGAACTATTGGAACTACATCAAAATAAAAAGCTTTTGCACAGCAAAGGAAACCATCAACACAACAAAAAGGCGACCTACTGAATGGGAGAAAATATTTGCAGATGATATATCCAATAAGAAATCAACATCCAAAATATATAAAACTCGGCACAAGAAAGGAGGAGGAAGAAGGGAAGGAAAGGGACGTGGGTAGGAGGAGGGGAAGGAGGAGAAAATATGGCAGAGAACCTGAACAGATATTTCTCCAAAGAAAACACACAGATGGCCAAAGGACACATGAAAAGATGCTCAACGTCACTAACCATCAGGGAAATGCAAATCAAAACCACAATGATAATCTTACACCTGTCAGAATGGGGGAACTGGTGGGAATGTAAACTGGGGCAGCCACGGTGGAAAACAATATGGAAATTCCTCCAAAAAATTAAAAATAGAAATATCATATGATCTAATAATTTCACTGCTGGGTATTTACCCAAAGAAAATGAAAACACTAATTCAAACAAATATATGAACCTTCATTTATTGCAGCATTATTTACAACAGCTGAGATAACGAAGGAAACAACGTAAGTGTCCATCAACAGAGGAATGGATAATGAAGATGTGGGGTGTATATGTGTGTGCGTGTGTGTGTGCGCGCGCACACACATACATTCATACAATGGAATATTGCGCAACCCTAAAAAAAGGGATGAGATCCTGCCATTTGTGACAACATGGATGGACCTACAGAGTACTGTGCTAAGTGAAATAAGTTAGATTGAGAAAGATAAATACCAAATGATTCCACTCATATGTGGAATCTCAAAAAAATAAACAAAAAAGCATAAGCAGACATATAAATATAGAGAAAAACGTGGTTGCCAGAGGTGATAGGAGTGGGGTTTAGGTAAAATGGGTGAAGGGGAGTGGGAAATATAGGCCTCCACTCATGAAATGAGTAAGTCAGGGGCGCCTGGGTGGCTCAGTGGTTTAAGCCGCTGCCTTCGGCTCCGGTCATGATCTCAGGGTCCTGGGATCGGGTCCCGCATTGGGCTCTCTGCTCGGCAGGGAGCCTGCTTCCCTCTCTCTCTCTCTGCCTGCCTCTCCATCTACTTGTGATTTCTCTCTGTCAAATAAATAAATAAAATCTTTTAAAAAAAAAAAAAAAAAAAGAAATGAGTAAGTCATGGGGATAAAAGGCAGAGCATAGGCAATACCAGTCATTGATACTCTAATAATGTATTGTGACAGAAAGTAGCTATACTTGTGGTCAGCACAGCATAAAGTAGAGAGAAGCTCAAGAACTATGTCATACACCTGGAACTAATGTGACACTGTATGTCAACTATACTTATAAAAAATTAGGAATCAGCATTCTCTGCATCTACCAATCTTGAAATATGTCCAAGGCACGTTTAACTAAAAAATTCAAGTTTGAGAATCATGTAAATGGTATTAATCTAGTTTTGTAAAATATTCATTTTTTAATTTTTTTAAATGTGTCTATATGACCATATAAGACCATATGACCATATGAGAAAGATGTGGAAGAAACACATCACAATGTTAATTCTGGTCACCACAAGAAGTTGATAAAGGAAAGGCTATGGGTGTTTATGTGTACATACGTATAGAGGGATGTTTTGATTTCTGGGGTGAATAATTTATAAAAATTAAACATGCTACTTTTATAATTTAATAAAAAAAAAAGCTTCAAGAAAAAATAGGTAAGACCAAATGAAACTGACCATACCCAGTACTGCAAAGAATATAGCCATAGAAAAAATTAAAATAGTAATAAAATACTGCCATATTTCTTTTCAAATAGGAAAAAATTAATCTACCAGAGAGTATAATATAGTGAGTTCTATGCTGGATGTCTTACAAAACACTACCTCTCTATTCTTTGTCCCAAACTATTACCAGAAGTAGAAAGGGGTTAAGCTATAAAACATCATTAAACGTATCATTTATAGACATAATGATACCCAGGATGCTTAGGTATATATACTCACACATCCTTAAAGGAGAGGCAAAGGTTAAAAGAGGCAGGTTGGGGGCAAAGGATGGCAAAAGTAGGGACAATAAACATGCATAATCAATCATGGTACTTTTCTCGGTGTTGCTGAGGGCAGCCTCAGAATTCCACAACCACCTCAGAACTGTGAAGCAGGAGACGAGACACCCATCTTCTTTCCCTGGCTGAGAAAGGCCAATAGCTGAACTCGCTGGAGGAAAAAAACCTTACAAGTCTGAACCAAGGATGAAACACATACCTCCTTTCTCACCCTAGCACTTCAAGAGCAAGCGTTCAAAGTACTCCTTCAATAAATACTTCTAAAACATTCGTTCTTGATCTACCTCCAAGAAAGACTGCAATGGTATAATTTTAAGGACCAAGGAATAATAGATGTCTCACTTTCTGGTGGCGATCTGAACTTCCATGAACATACAACTTTTCGGGGCGCCTGGGTGGCTCAGTCGTTAAGTGTCTGCCTTCCACTCAGGTCATGATCCCAGAGTCCTGGGATTGAGCCCCAATGTCAGGCTCCCTGCTCCACAGGACGCCTACTTCTCTCCTCCCACTCCCCCTGCTTGTGTTCCCGCTCTTGCTGCCTTTCTCTCTGTCAAATAAATAAATATAATCTTTAAAAAAAAAAAAAATACATGTTTTCATTCCGTAACAGATTTTTCTTAGAAGTTTTACGTGGCAACAGCATACAGCATGAATTGGTAATAACAGGTACTTCCCCATTTTGATAGTTTGGTATGCTCCCCTTACCTTAATCCTATAGTTCTGAAACTGTGACCTCAAGACTAGCAGCACCAACCCCACCTGGGAACTTGCTGGAAATGCAAATTCTCAGCCCCCGCCCCCCAAACAAATGAATCAGAAACTTTGGAGGGGGAGGAGTTTGAATCATGTTATAACAAGCTCCCCAGCTTGTTCTGATTCTGATACTCACTGAAGTTTCAGAACCACTGCCTCAGACTATCCATGTAAAAACAGCATGTATGTGTACAAGTGCTTTTATCCCACACACCTGCAAAGTTTAACAGTAATAATGCTGTTTCAATAGCATAACATGTAACGTCATCATCCAGTAAAGTTCCTTTGTTATTTTTGGTTTTTTAATGCAACTGATTTGTTTTCAAGAAACTTTGTTCCTTTAAGTTGGTAACTGAGGCTACTAAAATAGCTGTGACCATCACCAAAAAGGTTTCTAACTTCACTGCCACAGAGCACAATACATGACCAAATCCATCCCCTATTTAAGTACATGTAGTGTGCAGAACCTGCCTCTTGGCTTGAACTCCTGCTGTTTATGGCACTTGCAATTTTGTATCACCAGCTGTAAAATAACTTTACTTAAATACATACATACACACTCCACTGTAGAAGACAATTCAGCAAACACAGATGATCTAACATCTACCATACAAAAGACACCATAATAAGATACTATACATAAGATAGCAAGTAAGGCCCTGACTTCAACAAATGTGCAAACCAGTTGGAGAAAACCATACAGAATGTGGCAGAGACTCAGAGCTCTCCACCAAAAATCTGTTCCTGCTTCCACACTACACGGTATTCCCCCGCTTCCTCTGCAGGAGAGTAGTTGTATGAAGAGTTCCTACCAAGAGTGTGAGAAGTGATACATGACTTTGGAAGTCTTAGACTTTAAACATCAGATACGCTTCTCCTTTTGTCCCACGATCGCCCTGCCCCCCAACCTAGACCCAGTGGCCGCAGAGCTGCAGTCTTGTAAATGACAACATGTCCAGATGGGGACAAAAAGACTTGGAAGGAACAGGATCTTGGAGTAAACAAAGATTCCCCCAACCTGGACATCTATCAGGACTTGCATAAAAGAGAAAAACATCTTTGTTATGGAAGTCACTATATTCCCTTTATGTTCCGCATGTGTGACTCACGAACTCTATAAATCCTTATAGACTGACTAGTGTGCAATATACAAGGGATACAGACACGAGCTTCCCTGTATAGGAGCTCCTGGAGGGAAAACAAGAATTGCTGGAGCACAGTAGTGGACAAGATGGTCCTGTGGCTGCCCACTTCCCTTCCCAACCCCAGGAGAGGGAAGTCTCTAGAGAGATGGCGGGGTTGCCTTTCTAGGGAACTAGTCCCTGTATCTGGTGCTGAGTCATAAGGGCATTGACAAAGAATTCAGTTTGATGGCCCTACTTACACGGTCTCAGTGAACATGGGGACTGCCGTGGTTTTGAAACAATTTTAGAAACCCTGATGAAACCTCAGACTATCCACTCCCAAAAAATACATGTGCAAAAAATGTTCTCACACATAAAAGTTCCATGCTACTGCAAGGGGCTTGCTCCCCAGTCCCCACCCCAAAACTCAAGCACAGAACTCCCAAAAGGAAGATTTTGTGGTTGGGAGTATGTCTGAACACAAATGAGCTGATGAACATTCTGCACCAAAGGGCAGGGGGAAAGGGCAAAGCCAGTAAGAGATTGCAATCCAAAAGATATATGCCATAAACCCAGATCCACTCCCACGTCCTCACTGCTGTGAAATGCTAGTCCTGCCTCAAATATCATCTCCTGATTCCTCCAAGGCTTCACCAACTCCACCTGTGGTCCACATGAAGGAGAAAGTAGTTGCATCACAAAAGCTTAGAAACCAATATTAACATAAATAGCTCTTCTAATCACAACCAGCACAAAAGACATAGCAATTTTTTTTTAAATCATCCTTAGTCCAATCTGACAGGTAGCCTGACCAAAAAAAAAGAGAGAGAGAGAGAGAGAGAAGCTTAAAAATCTGTATGTATACACACCCAATACTTTAAATTACAGTTAATCAGAGAGGTTCAACAGTCTTACTGTTCTCATTCCTTGGCTTACCTCCAAAACTTTCATTACCTGTCAGGTCTCCTCTGTTATTCCTCACTTTCTCCGACTCTGGAATGTTATTTTATTAAATAATTGTCATGCCAAAAGGCACATAGTACTATAAAAGTTTATTTGCTAGGCTGAGCAGAAACATCTATTTCTTTTTTGTCAAAATCTATTATAATGCTCTATTGCCTACAGAGTGTGTAGAATCATTTCCAGGTACACTTGAACCAAAAAACGTGTTCCTCCAACAGGGCACCAAGTAGTTGCAATAATGTAGAAAGATTATGTGGGAATCTTGAATTGGTAACAGATTTCACCTGAACTCTGTTTCAAAAAATCTCTGTAGCAGGTTTGACAGGCAGGCTAAAGGTAAAATCTTTCCCAAGGAAAGTATATTATTTTTACAATATCATGAGATAATTGAAAATGTGCTGTAATAAATTCGACCCACGTATTTTAAGTACCTACTAAGTTTCCATTAATATGCTGGAAATTACTATCCACTTTAAGGCCATGTGTTCTACCTTATTAATTAGCTGGAAGAAACAACTATACTTACATAGCATTTCTGTTTTTTATACTAGTCTGATTCAACTTGTTAATAAACATTTATTTACTGTTCATGTGCAACTACAGATATCTTTTTAGACCTTAAAGAGCCCATTGTCTGCTGCATATGTAAGGCTCATTCAGTATTATAATGCCATTGCAATTTCGGACAAATTTCCTTAGTGACAGAGAATGGGAGAAAAATTCTCTTTCGGGATTAAAAAAAAAAAATAGGCCAATAGTTACTGCCTACTATAGAGGGCTATAAAAACAGCAACCAAAAAGAGTCTCACATACTTACACCATAGCTCTATCTACCACAAGGGACTAGAAGCTGTGGGCCCCAGTAGCAAGGATCACAGGAAGCACCCAGAGCTTGGTTTCTAAATGCTATTCCCCAATAAAAGAAACAAAGGCTCTTTGGAAAATTGGTTGAATCCAGGGCTGAAGCAGTGAACATATGAGATGCACCTGGACAATCTCATGGAGTCACAAAATAAAGAAGCAAGGGAGAAAAAAAGATGGATACATGGCAAAAGGCACAGAAGGCAACCTGCAGAATTCCAGTGGACAAAGTTGGAACAACCTGAATAACAAAATATACTGCAACAGTAGAAGCCAAAGAACACCCATGTAGCACACTGATATAAGTAAGTACCTATATGAGTAAACAGGGAAAATGAATAACTTTTGTCTATGGAAGAATTCCAATTAAAAAATGAGAATAAGGGAAGGGCGCCTGCGTGGCTCAGTCGGTTAAGCGTCCCATTCTTGGTTTCCACTCAGATTTCAGGGGCATGAGATCCAGCCCAGAGTCCGGCTCTGCACTCAGCAGGGAGTCCGCTTGAGATTCTCTCTCTCCCACTCGTGCTCACTAGTTCTCTCTACAATAAGTAACTTTTTTTAAAAATAAATAGATAAATGAGAATAAGGGAAACAGAAAATCACCATTAGAACTCCACAGCAGCAGGATGCCTGGGTGGCTCAGCGGGTTAAGCCGCTGCCTTTGGCACAGGTCATGATCCCAGCATCTTGGGATCCAGTCCCCCATCAAGCTCCTTGCTCAGCAGGGAGCCTGCTTCTCTCTCCACCTCTGCCTGCCACTCTGCCTGGCTTGCGCGTTCTCTCTCTCTCTGACAAATAAATAAATAAAATCTTAAAAAACAAACAAACAAAAAACCCTCCACAGTGGTCAGTGCTACGTGCTATAGGCAAAGAGGGCTGAAGTTTAAGCAGAAACCAAATATGCAATCTCAAAGTATCTCTCCAACAATATCATAGAGGAAAAACAGGAACTTGATAGTAGAGAATCTTAACCATCTTAACCAAGTGAACCAGGTTAACACCCAGTTGCTGACATCGGGCACTCCCTGGTATGATGCACTGAGAAGCCTTCATCAGGGCGGTGGTTTTCTTCCTAACAGACATACCACACCACAACCTAATCATAAGACAAACCCCAGGGGCGCCTGGGTGGCTCAGTGGGTTAAAGCCTCTGCCTTCGGCTCAGGTCATGGACTCAGAGTCCTGGGATCAAGCCCCAAATCGCTCTCTGCTTGGCAGGGAGCCTGCCTCCTCTCTCTCTCTCTCTCTCTCTCTCTCTCTCTCTCTCTCTGCCTGTGTCTCTGCCTACTTGTGGTCTCTGTCAAATAAATAAATAAAATCTTTAAAAAAAAAAAAGAGAGAGAGAGAGAGAGAGAGAGAGAGAGAAACCCCAAATGGAGGGACAGTCTACAGAATACCTGGTCAATGCTCCTTTTTCTATTGCTGCAAATCTTCATAAAATTATCTCACAATGAAAGTTTTTAAAATACAACAGGAAAAAAAAAAAAAAGATCCCAATCACAATAGCAACAAAGAAAATACCAGATATAAACCAATGAAAACTGAAATATAATTATGGAGAAAGTTGTAAGATTTTATAGGACATAAAAATAGGACAGGATTAAAAAAGAAAAATACACTAAAATCACAGACTAAAGGAAGCTAACAATTCTCAATAAAGGTTAAGATGCATTACTACTTTGAATGTAAAAGGGTAAGGGGCTATTTTGATTTTGTTGACCCTGTAATACTTTCTAAATTAACTAACCATCCAGTTAGTTAAGAATAAGTTCAATCATTTTTTCATGAAAAAGATAAAGGAAAAAATGGCATTTTTTTAAAAAACCAAAGAAGAAAAACTGTTAGAAATACTTATTAACCAGAAGAAATTTCGATTATTGAAATTACAACCTTTTAAAGTTAGTATTTTCTAAATGCAATGTGGTACATAGACTTGATCTGAAACACAGAAAGGATATTAGTGGGAAAAACTAAAGAAATCGGAATAAAGTCTGCGGTTTTGTTGATAGCGATGTGTCAATATTAGTTTCTTAATTTTTACAAAAATATCATGGTAATATAAGACTTTAACAACGAAGTAAACAGTGAGAGGTACATAGGAACTCTGTGTATTATCTCTGCAACTTTTCTATAAACCTAAATTTACTCCAGGTAAAAACTTTGGTAATATGTCTTATCACTTTCAGTCATACAAATGATGCCTTGATGGGAGCATATATTGTGCCACATTGGCTTACTTCACTATCTGAAATACACATAGATGTATGTATTTCATATACACACATACCTCTCATGATACACGTGGTTAAACTCACAAAATAAACTCACAAAATATCCTTAAGTCTCAAATGAAATAAGGTGGGCTACCGGCACATATTTGGCTCACAAATCCTATCAATCTATCAATCATAAAGTACTTATTCTGAGTGTACTTTGTACCATCAAGTCCCATCCTAAATGCTTTGAATTGCAATTTCTCTCGTGCAACAAAACTCCTAGTAAAATAGAAAATGTATCAATGAGACTAACACAAGAAAATGACTGGAGATTAATGTAAAGAGCACAATAAAAACATGCAAGGGTTGGGCATACAGAAAGAAGGGATGACTGACTACCTGGGAGGAAATACAGATGGTTTCCTTGAAAAGCTTTGAGTTGAACTAGTCTGCAATGAGCAGGAGTCCACCAACCATAACGAATAGAGACTATTCTGAGAAAGGGGATAACATCTCACAGACACAGGGCAGGAGAATCGAATGCAGATTTGGAAATGACTACGTTACCAGAGAATGCTGGCCCACAGCCACACACAACACTGTCCCAACAAGCCAGAGACGCGGTGGGGTGGGGTGGGGTGGGGTGGGGTAGGGTGGGGTAGGGTGGGGTGTGTGTGTGTGTGTGTGTGTGTGTGTGTGTGTGTGTGTGTGTAGATGGGAGACAATACATGTGAAGTGACTTCAAAACTTCCAAGATGACAGAGGAAGGAATAATTTAACTGTACCTCAAATCCAAATCTCCATCAAGACTTTTGGTTCAATACCACAATTATGGTAACTCTACCATAAAAGAAAGGCTTAAACTGCCAAAGAATTTTAAATGTGGATGCTCAGAGCAAAAAGAAAAAGTTGGAAAATGTCTTCTCATGGAATGTATGAAAACGACGACTCTGTGCTTTCTGTTCTTTAAATCAGTATTAAGTCCTCACTGAATGAACTTTATTGTTCATGATGTCATAAACAATTAGGACCAGCTAGGACTCATTAATTGCTGAAAAAATAGCCATCTCTATTCTCAATCCTTTTATCCAATGCAGCTTGTTATAGGTAAACACAATCTAAAAGAAGAGATTAAGGGGAAAAAAATGAAGTAGAAGAAATGCATATAGGAACTGAAGGAAGATGCCATTTAATACCAAAAGCAAAAAACTTACAATTTAATTCTGTCACAGTTTTTTAATACCCTAAAATCATGCTGTGGGAGGTTTCTTCATAAAACCAAATATAAAAATATAAAACACAGTTATTTTTAGAACCCAGAATCAAATTTTGATACAAAAAATTTTTTAGAAAAGCCCTCCTACCATCACCACTAAACTGTAATTTTTTTTAAAGATTATTTATTTATTTGAGAGAGAGTGTGAGAGCACACAAGCAGGGGTAAAGGGCAGAGGGAGAGGGAGAAGCAGACTCCCTGCTGAGCAGAGAACCCAACATGGGGCTCAATCGCAGGACCCTAGGATCAAGACCTGAGCCAAAAGCAGCGGCTTAACCCACTGAGCCACCGGGGCACCCCGTCAATGTTTTTTAAAGTATCAATGAAATAGAGGAACACATTCCATACAGAAACCTCTTGTTAATTCACACTTCAAGTAAGACCTGCTAAGTCATCTCTTTCAGCTTTAAAAGCCACAAAAGGAAACAGTAATTTAAAAAATTGAAATAACTCTGTATTATACTTAGGAATAGATAAATTGAACATTAAAGCTTTAACATTATGTGAAAGAAAGCAACAGTGCATTTTAAAACAAGCTTTTCCTCTCCTAAATATTGATATAACCATTCTGGACCACAATACTAAAGTAATTACTCCTTAGAAGATACAATTATTGCCTCCTAATGCTTTCTTTTTTTTTTTTTTTTTAAATACTTTAAGGCAACTCTGTTTTTCTGATATTAAATTTTGAGGTCACATGTGACAATTATTTCCTCTTATTTCAAATATTCAGGGAAGCTCATGCCCAGTATGTGCTTCTGGAGGGAAACAGTAATTCTGCAGTACAGCATAAGAATAAGGAAGAAAACAAAAATAAATAAAAATAAATGTTGTGTCTCTATTTGTATTGACACGGAATTAGTATTATCCTTATCCTCGTTCTTATAGGACAATCTCCATGAAACTGTCTATAACACTGCTCCATAGTACAATAAATAATGAAATGTTTCTGCCGGATAAAATGTACCATGCAAAATAAAAATTATCTTTCATACTTTTTTAAAGCAGTGGAACAGAATTACTGTGACTAACTAGAAACAACATTCTTCAATAAAAATAATAAAGGAAATGCCTCTGGCACAGAGTAGCTGTGATGAATGACCCAACCCATTTTACCAGGGGTCTCAGGTGGGACGGCCATTCATCCTAGCTTCCCTTGCCATTCATAAGTGTCCAGCAGAATGGTGAATGAGCTCCTGCTGGCCACTCCTTTTCACTGAAGATTTCCCAACTCCAAAGCCTCTCCACCCCTGCTTTTTTTTTTTTTTTTTTAAAAGCATTCCCAAAGGGAGACCAAAAGTTGAAACTTTTCCTTCCAAGAGGAAGAAAAAAAAACAAATGATAGACCCTGGGAAAGGACCCCCTCAGGCTACATGAGGAGCCAAGACATCGTCCACAATCTGGAAGGCCACCTACCAGCTAGGGAGGAGGAGGGGGTAGGGAAAGAGAAGGGAGAGCAGAAGAAGGAGAGGAAGAGGGGAGAATGGGAAGAGGACATGAACAACAAAGTGAGGAACTAAAGAAGACCGAGACAAAAAGGAACAAGCGAAAAAAAGTACCTAGCTCCTTAACATTTATGAGTTCTGCTAAAAGAGAGACAAATTCGATTCTTAGGGCTTGGGTTTTTTTTTTTTTTAAAGTACCAAAGTTTTAAATGAAATTTAAAGCTCTTGTTTTCATTCCTCCTATCAAATGTAACAGTATCCCCACTACACATGCTTCTTATTTCATTCATCTGTAAACCATTCCCGTCAACTCTCAAATGCAGGTCTAGTCAATCCCAAGGTCACTGGGCACACATGCTTCTCCATTTAATAGGTTTGGGATACAACCTCCTTGCTGTAAGATTTTTTTTTTTAGCTCTTTTAATGTGTCAGTCCAGGCTTTTAATACCTTTCATCAAACTATTACTCATAACTGGTCTCACAAGACCCATAATAGTTTAGCTTGAAGTCTGACCCTCTAAATTTACATGTTGTGACATTCTTTGAAGGCATTTATTAAAAATCATGGCAAGGATATTTGTACTGAGACCAAATAAGCAATATCTTCTGTAATTCTGGCCACAGCAAAGAAAGGCTTGGATGTTGACCAGGTAGGCAGGAAGGTTGCTATGCAGAAGATATGTGTGCTTAAGACCAGAGAGCACCATAATATTTCAAATAAAAAATTTCATAAAGTACTCAGAATGTAAAAATCAAGTAAAACCAACAAATGTTTATTATTAGGCAATTAGGCAACCATGAGCTGTCTAAGCACTCTGCTATCAATGATGAACTTTTTGTACACTTACTAAAGTTTGGTGTACACGCATACAGAAAAGTGTAACAAATCCTAAGTATATAGCTTAAAGAACTTGCATTAAATCAACAAACCAGAGTAGCCACTAGCCGATTCAAAACAGAACACTGTGAGCTTCTCAGAACCTGCCCCTACCAGTGTTCCCTACCAGGTCTATGCTCCTTCAACCTGGATGTGCCCAAAGGGTAGCACGATTCTTTTTTTTGAACTTTATATTCACTGAACCACAGAATAAGCATTCTTCTGTGTCTCGCTTCTTAAGTTACTATTAAGTTTGTGAGTTTTTTTTCACGTTGTTGAATATAACAGTAGTTAGTTCATTTTCACTGATGTATAGAAGAAAGACATTTTCCACAGTAGGAACATTCTGCGACATACTTATCCATTCTCCTACTGATAGACACTTTAGGCTATTTTGAGTAGTTCTGCTATGAATATTCTTGTGTGTCTTGTACATGTACTCACACATACATACACACACTCCCAGGAGTAGAACAATCGGATCATTAGGTATGTCTAAGTTTAACTTTACTGGCAATTTTCCAAAATGGTCATACATTCCCTACTAATGTACAATGTACATTCCCACTAACACAGTATGAGAGTTTCAACTGTCTACATTCCCATCAACACTTTGTCTTTCTTAATCTTCGCCACCGTGGTGGGTGTGTGGAAGAATCAGACTGTGGTTTAAGTTGCCTCTAAGAACTAAGAAGGTTAGGCAACTTTCAACATGTTTATTGCACATACTGGACAATTTCATGAAGTCAAGTGTCTATTAAACTCTTTTTTTTTTTAAGATTTTATTTATTTATTTGACAGAGAGAGATCACAAGTAGGCAGGGAGGCAGACAGAGAGAGAAGGAGAAGCAGTCTCCCCACTGAGCAGAGAGCCCGATGTGGGGCTCAATCCCAGGACCCCAGGACCATGACCCGAGCCGAAGAAGAGGACTCAACTTGCCACTGAGCCACTCAGGCACCCCTGTTAAACTCTCTTATCCACGGTTTCTACTGGTTGACTATTCTGTATTGATTTGGCCAAGTCCTTTATATATTATGGATCTAAGTGCTTAGGAGGAAGCTTTGAACAAACATGATATACACACATTAAAAAAAGACCCAGGACAGGGTAAAGTCAAAGGTTAAGATTCTGTCTTCAGCCTACACGTGTATGAGAAAGGATCAATCTAAAGCTCTTGTGGACAGAGAAAGACACATGGAAAAGGGAGAACCTGAGGTGGGCCATGAAGAAATAAATCAATTTACATAAGTGGAACAAGATGAAAGAATCACAGCAGGAGAATAAAGAGCCGGGAGCAGCAAAATTCAAGTCAGAATGAGCCTTATTCGTGGGTGAGCACTGGTTTTCCTAAAGCTCAAGTCTCTACTGGGCACCAGACAGGTTGGATAAAAATAAAGGCAGATAAAGGTAGGCTATGGAGCTATTTTCGACAGGCCTTTTTTTTAACATTTTAAGTACATTACCTTATTTAATCACCCCAAGTGTGCAATATGGGTATTATCCCCTCGTTTACCAATGCAGAAGTCAAACAGCTTGCCTCATATCATAGCTAAAGAGCAACAGAACCAGACTAGAATCAAGGTCTGCCTATATCTAAAGCCTTTGATTGTTCTACTAAAGATTCTAGATCTCTACAAGCACCATTATTATAAAATTTAGTTTCTCTATGGAAGCTCCCAGGAACTGAATCCAAAAAGTCATTAAACTGACAGGTTAGAAGCTTCAGAACTTCATACAGACACTACGTGTCTTCTGACAAAAGGCATTTCAAAAAATGTGCTCTAATCAAAAATGCAAGAGGCAAATCTGAAAAGTCAAACAACAGAGCTGCTCTAATGCCACACATCGAAAACATCAATGCTGTCGTATCTTTGGGTGAGGGAAAAAGATAGGAAATGAAAACATTTATTGTAAGATATCCTGATTTCAGAAATAAGAAAAGTGGTACGCCTCCAAATCAAAGAAGCACAGGAAATGCTATAAGACCTGATCTATTCCCAGTGCAAAAGAAGTTTATTAAAATCCCTAATTATCTCTTGAGTCTTTAGAAACAATCTTCAACAAAATAGTTCCAGCATTCAGTACATGTTCATTAATTGTGGTTGTGGTTTTTTTCTTTCTTTCTTTCTTTTTCCATTTTCTTTTTTTTTTTTTTTTTTTTTTTGCTTCATCATTAAACACAGCTTAAATCTAATGAGCATCTAATTGAGGTTAAAGACCCATCCTAATGATTTCCATCTCTATCTCAATCACGTTAAGATTACAGGCTGCACCACCGAATGTGTGTACAAATATATACACATGTGCACTCACACACATACACAGCACTTCCCCATGCTTTCAACTTATTTTTAAAAAATGGGGTAATACAATAAAATAGTTAATCTATGACACTATTACATATTTCTGTACAGACAGGAAAACATGCCACCAAAATCCCACTGTTAGCTGAAAAGCAATTTTATTAGTTTCCTAGGGCTGCTGTAACAAATTACCAGAAACTTGGTGACGCAGAACAACAGGAATTTATTCCCTCACAATTTTGGAGATGAGGAGTCCAAAATCAGTTTCACTGGGCAGAAATGAAGGTGTCAGCAGGACTGTGTTCCCTCCAAAGGCTCTATAGAAGAATCTATCTGCTCCTTGCCTCTTTTGGCTTCTAGTGGCTAAAGGTATCCCTTGCCTTGTGACCACATCACTCCAAACCATGCCTCCATCTTCCACCATCTTCTCTGGGTATCTCTCAAATCTCCCTCTCTTTTCCCTTACAAGGATACTTACGATGGTATGCATAGAAATCTTAGGAACACAGATAATCTAGATGATCTCCTCCTCTAAGCCTCATAACTTAATCCTATAGGCAAACTATTTCTCACTTTCCAAAGAGGTAACATTTACAGATTCCAGGGATTAGAACATGAAACTATCTTTGGGCCATCATTCAGCCCACTCCAGCGGCCTACTGTAGGACTGTTCAAATTACTCATCAGTTAACATATTAAAGCCCCAAGGGTCAAAAAGGAGTGCAGGAAAGTCAACCTGTACTGCCATGAAGTTCAGGGTGCACCCAAGTCCAACGTCCAGAAAAATCAGACCGCCCGTGTCCTACTACAGACGTCCATTAATAGTAAACACCTGCCTCCTGCTTATTAACTGCAGCTAAACATTAAATCACCTGGAACATTTTACAACTTCTGATAGTAGGTCCCCACCCAAAACCCCTAAAATTAGAATATGGGTGTGCAGCCCAGGTCTGGGGTATTTTGCTTGTTTGTTTCTTAAACTCGAGTGACTCAAATGTGAAACAGAGTTAAAAAACCAGAAGTTAAGATGGATGAATACCAAAAAAAAAAAAAAAAAAGATGGATGAATACCTTAATTATACAGGGAAAGGAGTTTTTACTTGTTTTATCACTATAACCAATTGTACACGACCAATTTTCCTTCTTAGGGAGAAAGGATCCCTTTAATAATCCTGTTCTTCGTTTAATTTGAAATACGTTGATATGAGAAGTTCTAAAAACTTACCTCTATAACTCTTGCAGCCAAACCAGAATATGTGAACAGGATGGCTAACCAAGAAATAGTACAAAATGAATGCCTCGTTTCATTACAAGGAACCATACGTTCATTTAATCAACACTGCTTTAACAGTACCAAGCAATGCTTGCTTAGAAGGAACAGCTCATGAAAATATTCATACTATTTTGAGATCATTTCAGAATTATGCTTACTGTTTCACAATTTTTTTTTTTTAAATATATGGAGGACCACTGCTAAGGCATGGAAAATGAGAGTCAAGATTCCAAGACGGGGCGGAGGGCGGCAGGTATCGGGGTGGCTCAGTTGGTTAAGCGGCTGCCTTCAGCTCAGGTCATGATCCCAGGGTCCTGGAATCGAGTCCCACATCAGGCTTCCTGCTCAGCAGAGAGCCTGCTCCTCCCTCTCCCTCTGCCTGCCACTCTGCCTACTTGTGATCTCTATCTCTCTGCCAAACAAATAAATAAAATCTTAAAAAAAAAAAAAAATCCAAGACAGTAAATCTAATTTTCAATCACCCAGGCGAATTATTCAAACTGAGGATTTTCTTTTCATGTGTCTCATTCCTCTTCCTTCTTTTGGGGGCCTGCTCTTTTATCCATCTCTCTAGGGATTTTCTTACCACCTCCACTACAGAGAAAAAGAAGGGAAACTTAAAAGTCAGTTGATTCTGTCACTGTTTCTCTTTGGAAATGCTTCGTATGAAACAAAAGTAAGCCTATAAAGAGCAAAGGTTGGGCAGAGAATCTTGTTTGTTAAGTTTGCCTAGAAATATCATGTTTTATTTTGTTGATCAACGTGATAAATAAGTACAAAATTGGTAATCACGGTACCTCAACAAATGGATTTCACAAATGAAGGATCAAATCAGGAAATAATATAAAGGTTGAATATCCAGTGTTACCCTTACTTCTCATTACATGGATAAAAAATTACCAAGAGTAGAACACACGTTTCCATATGAAAACCGTACGTAAGTAAGAATGAATAAAGTTTTGATTGAGATATGCAATTTTGTTTTTCTACAGTGCAAGGCAAAACATATGCCCAGTGGAAAAAGAACTTCAAAGTTCCTTAGGGAATATTCCACCCAACTCACCTTTCGAATTTTTCAGAGCTTAAATCTGTCAAGATACAGAGGTTAAGGAGTCAGTCCCTAGATGGCAGAAAGAGGAATTTGTACAAGAACTGTCTTTTGAAATCTCAAAAATATTCTCCAGAAATTCACATCTATTTTATGCATCCTTTTATCTGGTAAACATCTTCACAAAAACAATTACTAAATATAAACCGGTATTCAGTCTGCCTCAATCCAGAAGTCCTTGGTAAACTGCTTACTCATTTTTAATGAAGTACGCATTATATATTTATGTTGTACTTTTTAAAATTATTAATATTTATTTTAGGCGTGCCTGGGTGGCTCAGTGGGTTAAGTTTCTGCCTTCGGCTCAGGTCATGATCTCAGGGTCCTAGGATCAAGTCCCACATCGGGCTCTCTGCTCAGCAGGGAGCCTGCTTCCTCCTCTCGCTCTCTCTGCCTGCCTCTCTGCCTACTTGTGATCTCTGTCAAATAAATAAATAAAATCTTTAAAAAATAATTTAGTTATTTTAGAAATGGGGAGAGAAAGCAAACATATGAGTGGGGGGAGGACCAGAGGGAGAGGAAGAGAATCTAAAGCAGACTCCCCACTGAGTGCAAAGCCTGACCTGGGGTTCCATCTCAAGACCCTGAGATCAGGACCTCAGCTAAAACCAAGAGTCATAGTCTTAACCAACTGCACCACCCAGGCACCTGTATTTCATACTTCCTTTTAACCCAAATTTGTTTTAACATACCTACTCATATTTGTAGATACCTCGTTTCTTACCCCAAAAAGAAAAATCCAAGAAAGCTTTTTTCATGACATTACACAGTTGCTTTTTCAAGTATAATTTCCTTTCAACTTCGTATTCATCTGTTTTCTTTTATCTTTTTTTTTTTTAAAGCACTGCTTGTCTTTATTTTAATTCTCTGTCAACTACTTAATTAGGATTTTATCCTGCTGGCAGCCACTCTAATTCTATCGTTTCCCCACTGAAAAGCAAGTTTCACTTCTCATTTATCTTCCCCCAAACTTTTTCCTTTTCTCTCACTTTCACTCACAATATTAATTTCAACCAATTTCTAAGACAGGAAGTATTATGCCATTAAATGTATAATTGCATTTCACATCAGACTAAGATAAGAAACTGTTGATTCTCCATCATTTTTGAAATATAAAATATACAAAACACTAATTAAAAACAAATTTTAAAAATCTTTGGGGAGAAGATGGCTTGAGGTCTCCTTCCATATTTCCAAAAGGTCTTTCCATCTTAACTGTGTAATAATCTGTATAAACTACTGATTCACGGAAAGCTAAGAAACTTAATTTTCGTTTACACTAAATAACTAAAATATTCACAAAACATCCACTCTGTTAATATAATGATAAGCAGCATTATTCAAAAATCCCACAAAACCAAATTAAATCAGAAAGCTGTTTTCACAGCTGTGTTCAAGTACAGATTTGGTATTGGTCCCTAAATGTCATGACTTCAAGTAAAAGATTAAACATTATCAGTTATCATTTAATCTGTGAAATTAAGACATTCAAGTATATGAATGTCTTTATAGTCATCTAGAAAATATTGTCGACTAAAGTGACCCATAAAAACACTCACCAGCAACACTTCAAAAAGGTATTTGTTGGGGTACCTGGGTGGCTCTATGGGTTAAAGCCTCTGCCTTCAGCTCAGGTCATGATCCCAGGGTCCTGGGATGGAGCCCCACGTAGGGCTTTCTGCTCAGCAGGGAGCCTGCTTCCCTCCCTCTCTCTCTGCCTGCCTCTCTCTCTGCCTACCTGTGATCTGTCAAATAAATAAAATCTTTTTCTTAAAAAGGTATTTGTTGTTAGAAATACAGTTACCGAAAATCTAGGAAATTTAGAAATACACATGTAATTTTAAATTCACTCACAGTCCTGCCAACCAGAAGTAACTACCATTAACATTTACAGAACAGAAAAAGCCATCAAAATGTTATATATTCATATAAGTGAAAAACTAACATAGTTGGGAGTCATATGGTGTATAATTTGGGCCTACTTTTTCAGTTTATATCATGAACTTTGCCCCAGGTCATTAGGGTATCTAAGAAAATGTCATCTTATTGGCTGCAGAGGGGGTTGGGGAGTAATTTACCAAGAGAAAATTCAACACTTAGTACACAAATAGTAGATTCCAAAGGAGAAATATTTAGCAAATCTATTAGTGAAAATTTTCTAAGACATGTCTTTGGAAAGTCACTACTGTGGAGAAATTGCTCCAACTTTTCAAAGTAAGGCAAACAGCAACGGCAAGGATGGAAAATGTTTTCATTATAGATTCATCTTCGGAGTTTTCCACCTCTGAAAAAGTTGAAGAAATGTCCAACTGAAATAGTGGTCCTGGGTTTCTACTTCAGTCCTATATATATAAGCTATAAAATGGGTCATTTCAAATATTTTAAAGTTTAAATTAGTTATGAAATAACAGAGAGAAGTGGAATCACTACCTTGTACACCTAAAACTAATGTAACACTGTATGTCAACTACACTCAAATTTTAAAAAGCATTATTTTTTAATTAGTTATGACTTGACAGAATTACATGAAAAGCTCTGAACTTTGAAAGAATTGCCCTTCATGCCTACCCTGCCTTGCCCTACCTGGATGAGTAGAAAATGAGAGTTTAAATTAAAAATACACTGCTGGGACGCCTGGATGGTTCAGTGGGTTAAAGCCTCTGCCTTCAGCTCAGGTCATGATCTCAGGGTCCTGGAATTGAGCCCAGCATTAGGTTCTCTACTCAGCAGGGAGCCTGCTTCCCCCTCTTTCTCTGCCTGCCTGTGATCTCTGTCAAATAAATAAATAAATAAATATACACTGCTTGCACAAGAGTACTGTCAACAGGCACACTACACCTGCCAGCAGTGACAAGACTACAATACAAATAGTTAAAACCAGACTCGAATCATGGTCTACATGAACAAGGATGAGCATTCTCAACGACAAATACCACGTCTTTCTCAGTAACATAAACCCGAGAAAAGATACTCAGTAACAAGCACGGTGAATCAGGTCTACCCCAGAAAACACGGGCGCCAAAGAGGCCAGGGCCCACAGTGCTTTTTTAGACACAAGGAAACCAAGAGGAAGGAAGGAAACCAAGAGGAAGGAAGGAAATGCGCATCCAAAAAAAAAAAAAATCAATCATGAAATATTTGAGTCATGAGAGACAACACAGTTACTGAAAGAAAAACCGCACTGGCTAAGCAAGCACAGGCTGTGAAGGGAGCACATGCAGGGTGACAGCAGGTCCTGATGAGTACTGAAGCGGGGAGGGGGTGGCCGGGGGTGTCCTCACGGGAGCAGAGGTGCTCGCCACAATCAAGTCCACTCCAGACGACCCGGGAACTCCGTAAAACCCCCACACGCTCCACATCCTTTAAGACATCACCATGTGCTCAAAAACTGTTTGATACTGGCAAATGGTAAAAACAGACACCAGTGGGAGGATGCCCATCCCTATCTCAGCTAGAAATAGCCCAGCAAGGCATACATTAGACCCAATGAGGTTGCCTCTTCATCCGTCAAGAGGCAGCCGGGGAAGATGTGATTCTATTACAAAACAGGGAGTCGGGGCAGTAAGGGGAGAATGCCTCAACTCAAAAGGACCTCCCGCACTTATTAAATATAAAACAGCTTTTAAAAGTCCATCACAGGTATATTTCTGGCTGTAATTTTGAAAGGGGGATTTTTTTTTTCTTAATGTAGTCAAGCAGGCAAAGAGCCAATCAATCCATTAGAAAAATCAAAGAGACAGGAATCTATGCTCCCTCATTAATTCAGCTATGTGAAGAGCAATAGTACTAGCATCTTTTTTTAAAAAACTGGACAGCAGGGGCGCCTGGGTGGCTCAGTGGGTTAAGCCACTGCCTTCGGCTCGGGTCATGATCTCAGGGACCTGGGATCGAGCCCCGCATCTGGCTCTCTGCTCAGTGGGGAGCCTGCTTCCTCCTCTCTCTCTCTGTCTGCCTCTCTGCCTACTTGTGATCTCTCTGTCAAATAAATAAATAAAATCTTAAAAAAAAAAAAAAACTGGACAGCAGAGGATACACAGATAGCAGAACAGAAAGTGGAAAACGCCCTTGTGGCACCTATCCTACAACTCTGGCCCATGCCATGTCCTTGGAAAGGAGCACGTGGCCCAGGTTTTGACAGCACATGCCGTGATCAAAGAAAAGAGCACTTCATCATGAAAAAGCCATTTCTCACTCTAGATCTGGATGGCTATGATCTAGACAGAAATAATATACTAGGCTTATCCTATCCTTTCCCACAACCCCCTTAACTGTGAGAATTTCATAAGAACCACGATGCTGGATGAGAAATTGAAAATGCCCTATCCCTCCAGTTCTTTTAGAATCAGTCTAAGAACCATGTGGAGGCAAAGGTAGCTTAGGAAAAAAAGTTCAGCAGAGCAGAGGGTAATACCATGGTCAAGACAAAGAGGTTCTGCTTCCTGCTGGCACAACACGTTAATCAAAGCCCCTCCAATTTAAAATCACTCTTGAATGCTGATGAGCCTTCCTGGAAGACAGACCTGTTTTGTTCTAACAGAATCTACTGTGCAGCATTTTTTTTTTTTTAATTACAAAATTATTGCAAACGATCCAGCCGAGGTTATTTCTTCTCCAGCTCCGGTATGTGACTCCTCCTGCAGGTAGTAGCTGTTTAACTAGAAAAACAAAAACACTGCCAACAGGCACATACTGTGCAGAAAATATAAGTGCTACATTTATAGACAGGAGCGGCTTTATAGAACATCTAAGATTGGCAGCCCAGATGAAGAACAACCAGCTGGTTCTTCACTTCTAACTAGGGTTGCAGCCACACAAACATCCAGGAGCATGAAACCTAGGTGCCCTGCACAGTCCATGGTAAAGCTATGGATGGGAAGCCGCTAAGTAGCCAATTATTTAAGGCCATACAGGAGGTGTTTGACCTATGCATTTACATACTCTTACCTTTCACTTAATTGCAGGTATTCAATAGATTACACATTCCAAAATGGTTTGGAAAAAAAAACAGACAAGCACTCAGTGTTATTACAGCTGGGCAAGAAGCTGCTGAGACCCAATCGATGTATACTACGACGAGGACTGGTGCTACACACAGGTATGTCTCCCTTGATGCCAGAGACGTATGCTACCAAGTAAAAATGGTCCACTTGTATGGAGTAGGGGGTGGGCTGATTTTGCAGTACGTTAGAGAAGTCTAAAACGGAAAAGAATGGGGTTTGCATTCCTTTTGTACAAGAAAAGATACTTTAGATATACTTTGTTGGAAGAATGCTTTGACTTCCCTAGGGATGACCACCTCACACCTTTCACAAACATCTTGAATCCTAAGACCGAATGCATGATTTTTCTAATAAAAGAACACTGGAGATATAACGCAGTATGTTAACTATACTGGTATTTCAAATTTTTTTTAAAACGCTTTGTTTTACAGCTTTAAAAAAAAAAAGATGGGAGGAGTGAGGGAGTCCTGCTACTTGATATATTTATCATCTCAGTAAATTCTTGGTTCCAATGGGAACTTCCATGTGTTTATTTTTTCAAATAGTAAAATAGTTCAAATATAAAGCAACACAAGCTATAAAAGTTAAATGTAATTAAAACACCAAGAAATGGAATTTGAAAGCACTACCATTAAATTTATAAACTTCCGACCCTTTAGATGATTTATTGCAACGTGAAAATAAAGTCTACATTGCAGAATTTATTTGACAGACATGGCATATCATAAGCACTCCAATATCAAAGCATAACCATGGTTTATGCTTTTCAAATACATTAATCTTCATCTTATGTTATGCTTTATACATACATTAAAAAAACTAATTACAAGCCAGATGACAAATGATAAACTATATGGCAGCATTTATAATATCCCTTAATATAAATGCAACGTCCATATAATTACTAAAAGATTTGGAAACCTCCGCTGACCTAAGAATGTATAATTGCCCATTACACCATCTAAGTCTAAGAGTTCTTCAGGACAGCCATAATGTGTGCCCCATTTGTTCATTCTTTCTGATGGAACTAAAAAGGTTGGCCATCTCAGAACCCAAGAATTCAGCCAGTGTCCTAGTTTTTCTTTTTAATATTCGAAGTAAAAAACACACACGTACGCATCACTTAATATGTGCAAGGCACTGTATTTAATTCACTCAGCCCTCGGAACATTCTTGTGAGGTAGCTTATAACATTAACTTCGTTTTACAGACAAGGAGAACTAAAACAGAGAAGTCGAATTACTTGCCGAAAACCTGCAACTAAGTAAGAGGCATAGCCGAGATCCAAACCTGGGCCATCTGGTTCCAGACTTGTGACTTCTTCACCAAGTTTCTAGACTATTCCATGTTAAACAATCCCAAACTTCCTCCCTGCCTTCCCACCTCCATCTGAAGATGAGGAATACCTGAGGAGGCAAACATTCCTAACTAAATTCACACCATCTGTCATCCCTTTTGAATAAGATTTACATACCCAAGTTGTTCTCAACATGCTTGAGAGGAAAGGGGAAAAGAGAAGAAAGAAATTCCCTTACACTTCCAGGAAAGCGATATGGATACAAAAATGCAGAAAGTGATAAATCATGAAGAACTGAAGAAGGCGTTTACAAGCAAAACTCAAAGATTGAGTTTTCTAAGCAATCCTAGTCAGACCCTTAAAAAACACGGAAAAAAGGGCGCTTGGGTGACTCGGTCGAGCAACTTCCTTCAGCTCAGGTCATGATCCTGGAGTCCCAAATCGAGTCCCACAGGCATCTGGCGCCCTGCTCAGCAAGGTGTCTGCATCTCCCTCTGACCTTCCCCCTCTCATGCTCGCTCACTCTCATTCTCTCTCTCTCTCTCTCAAAAAAATAAATAAAATCTTGAAAAATAAATTTAAAAAATATGGAAAAAGCCAATGCTTTTTAAAATGTAGTACAACTGAGTAATCAAAGCAGTTGATATGATACTGTCAGGAAGACAGATGGATGAATGGACCAGAATAAGGAGCACAGACATAAACCCTCTGATACATGGGTTTAGCACCTTTGACAAGGATGCCAAAACTAGAGAATAGAGAATGGAGAAAGGATTGTCTCTTCCAACAAATGGTCCTGGGAAAACTGGACAGACACATGAAGGCTAAAGGACAATGACAAAGACAAAAATGAGGAAGATAAGGAAAGAAGAAGAGGAAGAGAAGGAAGTTGAGGAATAGGAGGAGGAGGAAGAGGAAGAGGTAGGGGTAGTAGTTGGACCTTTATCTTACATCCAACACAAAAATTAACTCGAATGTTGTAAAGACCTACATGCAAGACCTGAAAGTATAAAACGCCTAGAAGAAAACATAGGGGGAAGACTTCATGACACTGAATTTGTCAAGGATTTCTTAGATATGACACCGAAAGCTCTGGCAACAAAAGAAAGAATAAACAGGACTACATCAAAATTTAAAACTTCCATACAGCAGAGGAATTACCAGTAGAGTGAAAAGGCAACCTACAAAATGAGAGAAAATATCTGCAAACCATGAATCTGATAAGGAGTAAATAGGGTACACAAAGATCACCAACAACTCAATAAGGAACAAATAAAATAAGCTGTTTTTTAAAATGGGCAAAGGATTTGAATAGACATTTCTCCAAAGAAGATATGCAAATGGCCACTGAGCATATGAAAAGATGTTCAATATCACTCATCATAAAGGTATACAAATCAAAACCACAGGTAAGACATCATCTCACACCTATTACGATGGCCACTATCAGAAAAAAGAAATAATAAATGTTGACAAGGATGTGGAGAAATTGGAATCCTTGTATACTACTGGCAGGAATGTAAATTGACTTAGCCACTACGGGAAACAGTTTAGAAAATTAAAATCAAAAAATTAGGGCGCCTGGGTGGCTCAGTGGGTTAAGCCGCTGCCTTTGGCTCAGGTCATGATCTCAGGGTCCTGAAATCGAGTCCCACATCGGGCTCTCTGCTCCGCAGGGAGCCTGCTTCCCTCTCTCTCTCTCTCTGCCTGCCTCTCCATCTACTTGTGATTTCTCTCTGTCAAATAAATAAATAAAATCTTTTAAAAAAATAAAATAAAATAATTAAAATTAAAAATAGAACTACCATGTGGGAGCAATACCACTTTGCGTATATATCTAAACTAATTAAAAATAGGACTTTTTTTTTAAGAAACCAGATATTTTATTTTATTTTTTTAATATTTTATTTATTTATTTGACAGAGACAGAGATCACAAGCAGGCAGAGAGAGATGGGAAACAGGCTCCCTGCTAAGCAGAAAGCCCAATTTGGGGATCTATCCCAGGACCTTGAGATCATGACCTGAGCCGAAGGCAGAGGCTTAACCTACTGAGCCATCCAGGTGTCCCTAAAAATAGGATCTTGAAGACATGTTTACATAACCACGTTCATTGCAGCATTATTCACAACAACCAAGAGATGGAGTAACCTGAATGTCCATGGATGGATGAGTGGATAAAGAAAATATGGGGGGCAAGAGGCTGGCTGAGTCAGAAGGGCATGCGACTCTTGATCTCAGGGTCATGGGTTCAAGCCCCACAATGCATGTAAAGATTACTAAAGAAATAAATAAATTTGAATAAAGAGAAAAGAAAATGTGGTATATTCATACAATAGATTATTTATCCTTAAAAAAGAAAGAAATCCTATCATATGTTACAACATGGATAAACCTTGAGAACATTATATTAAGTGAAATAAGCCAGTCACAGGAAGACAAATACTGCATGATTCCACTTGTAGGAGGTATCAGAAACATTTCATTCATAGAAACAGAAAGCAGAGAGAGACTGGACTCTGGGAACTGAACTGAGGGTTATAGAAGGGAGGAGGTCAGGGAATGGGGTAACCGGTAATGGGTATTAAGGAGGGCA
Organism: Mustela erminea; assembly: GCF_009829155.1. Lineage (NCBI taxonomy): Eukaryota > Metazoa > Chordata > Mammalia > Carnivora > Mustelidae > Mustela > Mustela erminea. The sequence goes on along the minus strand of NC_045625.1, from coordinate 48,355,456 downwards.
CGTGTGGTGATGAGTACTGGGTGTTATATTCAAAAAATCACTGAATGCTACATCAAAAACTAATGATGCTGGCTAACTGAACACAATAAAAAAATATAAACATAATAAATTTTGAAATATCTAAGAAAGATGAACAAAATAAGCAGAACCTACTTTTCAAACAAAAAATAAATCAAATGCAAAGGGTGCAGTGAAAGGAAGGAGAGCAATACAAAGAAGAGATTAACATATTCAAAAAAAAAGAAAGAAAGTAGACTGATGGTTGGCTTGATCTGGGGGAAGGACAATGGAGAGAGTTAACAACTCTCTTGGGTGCAGAGTTTCAGTCAAGCAGGATAAGTGGATTCTGATGATCTGTTGCAAAACAATGTACATGTGGTTGACAATATTGTACTGTACTGTTCGGAAGGTGGCTTCTGTGGCCAAGAACAGGACTATACAACAGGAATATAGTACCTGGACATAAAGTCTTCTTCAATGACTTCATATTTTAGTCATGCCTCTTTAACCCCATTAGATTTAAGTCAACCTCAGCAGCAAATCTACTTATAAAACAGTCATTTGAAATTATAAAAGGGAGATGTTCGAGATGGCTTTTCATATTTGATAAATATTAAATTGGTTATTTGATATCCAAATGAGTTTTATTTCTCGTGAACTCTTCCACAACACGATCTCCCAACACACAGAAACATAGACATATACCCAAAGCTTTCAAACACAACAGATAAAGGGAAAGACAGCCTAACCCAATGCTGTTCAACAGAAACAGAACCACAGTCTACACATGTAACCTAAAGTTTTCTAGTAGCCACATATTTTTTTTTAAGATTTTATTTATTTACTTGACAGAGAGAGATCACAAGCAGGCAGAGAAGCAGGCAGAGAGAGGAGGAAGCAGGCTCCCTGCTGAGCAGAGAGCCTGTTGCAGGGGCTCAATCCCAGGACCCTGAGATCATGACCTGAGCCGAAGGCAGCGGCTTAACCCACTGAGCCACCCAGGCGCCCTTCTAGTAGCCACATTTTAAGAAAGCAAAGATACTGGAGAAATTAATATTTATTATATTTCGTTTAACCCAATATCTAAAATGTTTCCAATATAATTAGCATAAAAAATTGAGATACTTTAATATTAAGTCTTTGGAATCTAGTGCATATTTTATACTTAGAGCACATTTCAATTCAGATGCTAAATTTTCATTGGAACTACTTAACAAGTATCTAGAGTTCAAAAAATTAACAGTTGAAAAAGTAGATATACATACGTAAGTTGTTCCAAATACACTTTACAGTTTTCCAATAATAAAATCAAGTCTCTGATTTAAATTTACATTTCATTAAAGTTAAATAAGATTTTAGAATTCAGTCCTTCAGTATAGCCACATTTCAAAGGCTCAACAGTCACAAGTGACTGGTGGCCACCATATTGGACAGCACATCTAACAAGACCACGTGAAGGCATCTCTCCCATCAGTCTTCACTTTATTCTCGCTCTACAGCATGCATTTATGATTGTTCTGGTGGCATCTCACTGGTATAACTTGAGATTAAAGCAGTTCCTCCTTTTGAAGAAAGGTGTTTTTGTTTCCTGGAGGGCAGTCAGCATTTGGAGTTTAAAAAACAGTATATGAAAAAAGTGTGAAGGCATCCAGGGGGTTGCTAAATGCAAATTAGATTTGACATCCCACTGGAATACTTACAGTAAATGGATTGTAATTGTAATAACTAGTTGTCAGAAATACAAGCAGTAATATGTACTTGCCCTAATTATGTGAAAATGCCCTAACATCTATTTGGATGGTCCGCTTCAAAAAAATTCATCCAGGAGAAAAAAAAAAGCCATGACCCGTCCTAGGTATAATCCTTCCTGAGGGCTCTGGGCAACAGAAGGCAGCAAACAGTGGCAATGGGAGAAAACTACTCACCTAAATGCCTTTGAAATTTACTTGTAGACTTCACATCATCGTTGTGGGGAACTTCAATCTGCTCAAATTGACCAACACACTCATTTTACTCAAAGATGACAATAAAAAATAATGTAAAAGTAAACAAGGTGTTATGAATACCATCTTCATTTGACAAGGAATTAACTACTCCAATCACCAGTAAGTCATGGGAGGTTCCTTGGGAACTTCATAAAGAAAAAAGGCAGGTAGCTATAAAGTGTGTGGACCAAAACACGGGACTCAAAGGTAAAACTGACAACAGGCTTTGCTTTCTCTACAAAGAAACATCATCTCTGTCACCAACCCATCATGATTTACAACAGCAACAATGACTAACTCTTAAATAGTCCCCAGTAGTAACAGCAGTAGTAACAGTAATAATAATAGCTAGCACAGGTATGTCACTTTACTCTGTATCAGCAACTGTTCTAAGCATGTATTTCATGTATTCTACAGATACTGTTTAATCTACACAGTAACTCTGTAACTGCTCGATGATCCTCATTTTGAAGATAAGGAAAGAGAAGTTAAGGAACAAAGGTCACACATGTAACTTGGCACAACACCTGAGATTTAATCCCAAACTGCCTTGCTCCATACAACAGGCTTTTCATAGCACCACAGTGTACAGCCAGAATATCAAATTCACCCGGGTTGGTTTGAGAAGAACTGCAAAACCACTAACTCCTCAGAACCTTGAACTCCATCCTGACAGAAAGAGAAGTAGATGAAACTTCTTTCCACTCTTGCCCACCAAAGATGCCCGATGATCTTTCCACTGTGACCTCTGTCTCTTCTCCCAACACCCGCACGTAGGAGATCTGGTGTTAATACAACCAACTTAAGGGATTCCTACTCCACCCGACCCACGGACTCCGAACACCGAAGTGCTGATGCCAGCAGAAATCCCGTGGCCTACCAGTTATCTATATGACCCGTGAACCAGGGACTTGCTCCCAACACCATAAGCTATAAAACACTTCTAGAAATGGGGGCATGGAGGGGGGCCTGGGTGGCTCAGTGGGTTAAGCCTCTGCCTTCAAGTCATCATCTCAGGGTCCTGGGATCGAGCCCCGCGTCGGGCTCTCTGCTCGGCAAGGAGCCTGCTTCCCCCTCTCTCTGCCTGCCTCTCTGCCTACTTGAGATCTCTCTCTCTCTGTCTAATAAATAAATGAAATCTTGAAGAAAAAAAAAGAAAGAAAGAAATGGGGGCATAGAGGATGATTTGAAATCTTACCTATAATTCAAAACCTCACAATTCGACTTTATACAGTAGTTCCAAACCCATGTATCAGGGCTGATAATGAACTGCCAATTGGCTATTTCAAGTTTCGCTACCCTTTATTTGCCCCAAAGCTCAAAGTACACTATGAGGGAGAGGGCTTACAAATTATAATGAGGCACCCACAGGGAAGGGAGAGAATAAAGGCCTTGGGCATGGAGCACTTCAAAATCTGAGGTGGGTATTTAGCCCTGGCATTCGACCCAACTTGTGCCTCTCTTTTCCTCCACTTGGATTTCTTCCTTGGTGCCATTTTTTTAACCACACATACTCTTCCCTGTACCATTTATTTAATATGTTAAAGTTTGCTTACTCTGTTTAAAAGTCTTCTCTAAATGACGGATTCTGTTGAGGAAAAAAATACTCATTACAAAAATTTAATAGGTGAAGAAACATAAAACATCACCGTAGCTAAGATTTTCTTTTTTTTTTTTTTTAAAGATTTTATTTATTTATTTGACAAGCCGAGATCACAAGTAGGCAGAGAGGCAGGCAGAGAGAGAGAAGGAAGCACGCTCCCCGCTGAGCAGAGAGCCTGATGCGGGGCTCGATCCCAGGACCCTGGGATCATGACCTGAGCCAAAGGCAGAGGCTTTAACCCACTGAGCCACCCAGGCGCCCCAAGATTTTCAAATGACCTTCTCAGCCAGCAGGCATGAGGATAAAGAAGGGACATCCCCAACCCTTGAATTTATGTTTAGGCTCCCCACAAAGAATAACGTACCTAGCGCCTAATTTCTAAGGTACTCCCACATGTGATAACTCACTTGAGCTTCTTTCTGGGGCCCATGCAGCTCTTTAAATCAAGGGATTGTAAAGAGCAAAGACTGCCTTTAAAGCACTCTGCTCACCCACCCACTCAACCTCCTGTCACCCAAAGGTGGTATTTCCTTTTCTCAATTCCCTTTTGGTAAATTATTACATGGAACTGCCTTCCCTGGGAAAGATCCAGAAGACATATCCTCTAACTAAAGAAATCTACCAAACATTTTGCATCCTATAAATGCTCCCGGCTGGTTATGAGTTTAACGACCCCATGTCTCCCATGACATTTCAGTTCAAAAACCACCCAAAACAACCTTCAAAGCTCCAAGTGTTGACATTCCAGAATCAGAAAAAAAAACTTGCTTAGTGACCAAAATGACAAGAGTTGATTTCCATATTCCACACAGAGTTAATTATACCAAAATTAAATTTCATGCACTCCCAGTGATACTACAAACTACCTGAAGGACCCAAAACACAGATTCTGTGAAAGGAAGCAAGCCACGTATCTGTTTATTACAACCTCTATTTTGATAGAATTTGTTATTATTTTTATTGAGTATTACTATCATACCCTATAGACATAGTAATATTGCCTAGGATTTATGGAGTACTTTTGTAACCACCTGACATTAACGTTAATCGTTAAGTCTATATTCAGTCCCCATCCCCCTGTGTGCACACAGAAACACATAAACCTGCTCTGATAAAATCAACAATTACAATTGCTTCCCTCTCTCAGTTGCCAAGTCATCAGATCCACCCACCCGGATCCCCTTAGGACTGTAAAGTTTATGGATTACTTATTTCTCATGTCGTTTCTTTTTTCCCTCCTGACACACTGTAACTATTTCCCTTTTATAGAACTCTGATCAAATCTCAGAAGCATTACTGAAGGAGGACAGGAAGCAACAGAAGCAAAGCTGTTTTAAGATTTTTCTTTCTTAGCCGGAGTCTTGTTTGCAAAGAACTTCACAGTCTACCAGAGCCTTCTTACAACACTCTAGAAAAGGAAACATTCTTAATCCTATTTAACACAGGAAAAGTAAGGTTAAGCAAGTTGCAGAAGACCACCCAGGAGATCCAAGGTAGAGATCAGATGCCAGGCAACAATTGTTGCCTTTAAAAAAAAAAAGAAAGAAAGAAAGAAAGAAAAGAAATCTTTTTAATTAAGGCCAATGTCACTCATGTGAAGCCGAATAATTTTTATATTGCAACCACCTCATTATCTCCAGAATCCTGCTTGGACATCTCCGGCTCCAGTTTTTGTTGAGGTTATAAAAAGAAGGAAAACATAGAGATGTTGAAGGTGAAGAGTTGGGAGAACCGAACCTACAAGCCCAGTAGCTGGTACAACATTAAGGATGAGGGTTGGGTTTCTGATAAGCTGTGGTTTTTAAGGACTGCAAACAGTCCCCGTTGGTACTCTACCCAAGTAACACATCCCTGGATATATTTGGTGACAGTGCAACTGGTATCCAAACTAACCTTACACTGACATGAGAATTTTAAATAGGAATAAGAAGTCAAATGCCAAGACTGCATTAGACAGAAAAACCTCACAGAGAATCTACCTTTTCTCACCTAGCAAGGTCCCAAGGATTCAGTAATGAGCCTTTCAAAGTGCACCCTAAATGTTATTTTTTTTAAAAGATCTTATCTACTTATTTGACAGAGAGATCACAAGTAGGCAGTTATTTTATGTTTATTTAAAAGCTCCAAGTTTAAAAAAAAATTTAAATAAAAATGAAAACATACACACAACTTCTTTTTCTTTTTTTTTAAGATTTTATTTATTTATTTATGTGATAGAGAGAGACACAGCGAGAGAGGGAACACAAGCAGGGGGAGTGGGAGAGGGAGAAGCAGGCCTCCTGCTGAGCGGGGAGCCTGATGCAGGTGTCAGGCCCAGGACCCTGGGATCATGACCGACCTGAGCCAAAGGCAGACTACCTAATGACTGGGCCACCCAGGTGCCCCACAAATACTTTTTTCTAATACAGACTTTCTTTGTATTGGACATCCAGAAAGTACCAAAGAAAATTTGAGAATCTGACCTTTTATTAAGAGTAATGGGTGTTTTCCTTTACCACCAGAGGTCAAAATCCAGAAGTTAAGTCCTTGTTTTATGGTTACACTTTATACTTTAACCTCATGAATCTCAGGGTAGCCTTAAATGCCACTTAAAACAAAAAAGCCCTCAATTCTCAACACTAAGAATAACTCTGTAGAAAACGGATTCATAAGGGGGGGGGGGGGGGGGGAATAAGAAGGCTGCCATTTTGATCATCTCTTCTTCCAAATGACTCCGAAGAGCTTATGTTCATGTCTACAAGGAGGCAGCAGTCCTTAGGACTGACTGCATACAATCTTGTTCACAGCAAAGCATGACTGAGCACCATATGCCAGGCACAGTATTAGGTGTCCTGAACATATTGAGTCAGAATTCCTCTACTTGTGGAGCTTACCAATTCCAGCTGATCTCAATTCATCCATAACATTCACTCAGCAACATACACAGAGCACCTACTAGGGCCTGCCGCTGGTGCTTGGCATCAACATTTTGTGTATATAGATCCCATTCATTTTCCTCTTTCCCTGTTGAAGTGAGGTGTATCCCTTACCTGCGATGGAAAACACAACTCCAAATACGAATGCTAGCATTCACTGGGACTTTATCAATGAAGCTAGTCAAATTATTTGACTTTTTCTTTCCTTAAGATTTATGTATTTATTTGCGAGAGAGCAGGAGCAGAGGGAAGAGGCAGAAGCTTGAAGCGGGACTCGATCCCAGGACGCCAGGATCATGAACTGAGCCAAAGGCAGACGCTTAACAGACTGAGCCACCCAGGCACCCCATGATTTGACCTTTTAACACTCTAACCTTACAAATCTAGAAGACTGGAAAAAAAACAAAAGCTAGAATAGGTAAGTTTTTAGAAATGCAGTAGATACTTTGCAAATGTCTACAAGACAGGAAACAAACAAATTTACAATACACAAATATAAATATTCGTAACACTGATGGCAACAAAAAAAAAATCCCCAGAATACTAAATATTAATTTGTAGAAAATTTTAGAAATGAATATCACAAATCTCTGAACCAAGTATTTCTCTTCAGAGAAAGGCAAATCCATTTTAACGGTCCAGCAGCTTTCCATAGCCTTGAGAATGACAACTAATTCCTTCCACATAAATTTTCCTTTTCCTCTCTGTTCAGTTCCAAATGCTGTTTATTCAAACTAAATAAATTTCATATTTATGATTTTTAACTGGCATCACATTTTCTGCCTAACATTTTTCATATAACCCCTCATTAAAGAGACATTAATGATTTCAATCAGACCAATTTTACTTCCTTACCCCAAAATTTAATTTCCTGTACAGTACTGCTTTCATTTCACCTTTGGAGAAAAAAAAAAATCTCAGTTCACAATTTTTTAAAGACCTCTGTTCCCTATTATTTAAGGAAATTCATAGCCCGGCAGAATATAAACCGATACAAGTTGTTACAAGTTCTGTTACTCGTTTCTGGAAGACGAAAGCTTCTAGCACAATCATAAAAACTGAGTTCCACTTTCAAGCTCCTCTCCCACCTTAAAACTCATTTCAACAATTACTGTACACCAAAAACAGGTGATATGAATAAAATACGGCACGCAACAACACAGTAGGCAATAGTACATGCGATAGAAAAGATTTCTATTACCAGTTAGAGAAAGATTTCTTATTTATTGGGCAAAACACTCAGTGAAACAGACCTCAGCATTACAAAGCTAATTATATACATTTTAAATTCTTAACTGACTTCCCTTTCCTCACTCTCATAAGGATCCCAAGTTCCCGCTATAAAATACCTGGGTGATGCCTCCAAATAACAGATACTTAACAGCTACTAAGTACCTCTCCCGTAATAATACACTTACCAAAAGGTGTTCTGTTCCTTTCCAAATCCGGTTTGTTTTGTTCTTTAGGTAAGGGAGAGTGACTTTTGGGCCATGTGCCAAAACTTAATTGTAAATACATCATTTTTTTGTCCCATAAACCAACAAAAAGAGTATGAAAAGTACTACTTTTAAAATGCTGAAGCTGGGCGCCTGGGTGGCTCAGTGGGTTAAGCCACTGCCTTCGGCTCAGGTCATGATCTCAGGGTCCTGGGATCGAGTCCCGCATCGGGCTCTCTGCTCAGCAGGGAGCCTGCTTCCCTATCTCTCTCTCTCTGGCTGCCTCTCCATCTACTTGTGATTTCTCTCTGTCAAATTAATAAATAAAAAAATCTTTAAAAAAAATAAAATAAAATAAAATAAAATAAAATAAAATGCTGAAGCTGGGGTGCCCAGCTGGCTCAGTTGATAGAGCCTGAAATGCTTGATCCCAAGGCAGTGAGTTCAAGCCCCACACTGGGTGTAGAGATGACTTAAATATAAAATCTTTGGGTGCCTGGGTGGCTCAGTAGGTTGAGCGACTGCCTTCAGCTCAGGTCATGATACCAGAGTCCCGGGATCCAGTCCAACATCGGGCTCCCTGCTCTGCAGGGAGTCTGCTTCTCCCTCTGACCTTCTCCCCTCTCATGCTCTCTCACTCCCTCTCTTTCAAATAAATAAATAAAATCTTCTAAAAAAGTAAAGAACTTATTTTAAAAAATAAGAACAAACAAAAAAAAATAAAATCTTTAAAGAGTGCTTGGGTGGCTCAGTCAATAGAGCTTCTGACTCTTCGTTTCATCTTAGATCATGATCTCCTGGGTCAGGAGATCAGCTTCCCCACCCCCACATCAGGCTCTGTGCTCAGCAGGGAATCTGCTTGGGGATTCTCTCCCTCTGCCCTTCCCCCTACCACACAGGGCTCTAAAATTAAATAAATAAATCTTTAAAAATAAATAAAATATTTAAAAAGGCTGAAGCAAATGCTTTGTCAATACTCAGTGAAGGGAAGTATCTTAATTAATAACTGCTCAATCAACTGTGGAAAGAAAATTTAAGACCAGAAGAAAACATTTTAATTTGAAAGGATTCTCACCTTAGATTACAGAACTTCAAATTCGTGCTCTACCTTTCTTTTTTTTTTTTAATATTTTATTTATTTATTTATTTAACAGAGAGATCACCAGTAGGCAGAGAGGCTGGCAGAGACAGAGGGGGGATGCAGACTCCCCGCTGAGCTGAGCAGGGAGCCCCAAGTGGGAACTCCATCCCAGGACCCTGAAATCATGGCCAGACCCTAAGGCAGACACTTAATCCACTCAGCCACCCAGGTGCCCCTAGTTATTCCTTCCCTAACTAACAAGCCAACTAGAACTGGAGGAAGTAGCTGTCTCATGTTGAACTAGAAGGGTTTTGTGGAACAAAACAATGCTTAAGGTGGTGGCCATGCCCATCACCTTTCTTCCCTCCCCAGTGCCCCACCAGACCAGTCTCTGGCCAGCCTCCTCCTGAAGGACATCTAACTGACCCCACAAACCATCTCCTTAACCTGAACTTGAACTGGATTCTCCTGTTGATTTTCATTCTGGGAACAGTATTTTGGTCTAAAAATCAGTTTTCAGTGTAAGTTTGGATGTATGTAATCCCTCAAGCTATACTTCTAGAAGCTAACAGTGAATCCCTGAATACACAGAGCTGGGGAACTACAAAACTTAAAATCTCCCTAGTTACACTACATCCTAAAGCAATGGTCTTCAAACTGGGCTGTGCAGACATTTAGGGTACATGAAAACTGCTCTAAAAGAAAAAGATCAGTTTCTCCATCCTTAGCTCCCCCCCCCCCCACCCCGTGACTACTTTCCTACAAAGGGCATGCCTGAGAATATTGCCTTCTCTTTCTCAACTGCCCTTTTCTCACTTCCTCTAGAGGAAAGACATGTTGGCCACACCCACATCTCACCAGGCATTATTACCTCCAGAGCCCCAAAGAGGAGAACCCTGGAAACAAACTCTGGGAAGAAATGTGTAAGAAATAAAAGCATCTAAAAGCAAGGAAGTAAAAAAATAACAGAAAAATAATAATAAAAGCAAATGCTTTTGCGAGTCAGATCACTACAGACAAATGGAGAGCATCCACTCTTAAACCATCGGCCAATCATTAAAAATAATTTTTGATGACAGCTCATGATGTGAGCTTTACTGTATAACTTCAGTAAGTGTCCAAGGAATTGGATGTCCTTGCTACAATACTCCTTTCTTTTTTGTTTTTAGGAAGGGTTTTCTCAGTGCCTGCATATATAAAAAAAGAAAAAATGGAAAATAGAAGTGATGCCAAATCTTTTACTATCTACTAAAAAATGCTTATGGGATAGAAAAAGCACCCAGACACACAGTAAGGGAGAAATTTTTGAAGAGATACATTTTTACTTCATGTCTTTATCATTTATCAGAATTTGCAATGTAATCATGTTATTTTGATCAACTCTCTTCTACTAATAATTGAAGTGTTTAAGCAGTTAGTTCTGGATTGCATAATCCTTGCAGGCACAAGACATTTTTAAGTTTTTATACATTTTTATTATAATGTGAAAATCAACAAAAGACCCTGAAAAGTGAACACGTACTACATAAGAATGAAAGTTGGGGAGATGCAGGATTAAAAGAAAAGTTCAAGGTTAACAGAGAAAGAGGAGTTTCCCGTTAAAGAGCTTGTTCGCTTTTTTGAATGCATTGGATTTCCACCGACGACAATGAAGACCACCACGTTCAAGTTTTATTTTTAAAAGTGAATTTCTACAATATGCCTGAAATACTATCTTCTGAAACAAGCTACACTTAAGGTGATAGTTTAGACAGTAAATGCGAAGGCCACAGAGGCACTGCGGTGGCTGTCAGCCTGCAGCCCATGGCTCTCCTTCCGAGCAGTACTCCAGCTCCCTTTCCAGCTCCTAACTGGAGCTTAACCAGAGCTCCCTGGTCTGTCCCTGCAGAGTCTCAGGAAGATCATTTCCTCCAACAGGCACTTTCCTTCCCACCTCGTGGCCCCTGTTCCTACTGCCAGGAAGACAGACCCAGCCCTCCTCCGAATCCCCTCACCCTCCCTTTCAAGACCAGCCATCAGTCAGGTGCTATGAACTGATCGGCAAGAGGGCAGAATAATATAGTAGTGTTGCCAGCATGAAATCTGTGACAGGTTACTTGCTTTCAAATTCTGGCTCTGCCACTTACTAACCTAAACCAGTTACCTAATCTCTCCTGGTCCAGTTTCCTTATCTATAAAACAGAGATTATCATCAACATTCTCTGTTTGGGGTTTGGCAAAAATGGAATGGGTTAAAGGAGTTAAACCCCTTAAAACATGGCTCAACACATCCTTTCTGCCACATCATCATCAGTATTAGCACCACAATTATTATTAAACTACCTTAATCACACCATGGTACAGACTTTATTACAGAGGCACATGGATGCTTTCCATGACCCAAGCCAGGCCTATTCAGCTGGAGGGAACAGATAAGAACATCTATCTACCACATCTGTCCCCACCCAGAGGAAGAGGGCTAACACCGACACAAGAAGGGCCCTAAAAACTCTATGTAAAAAAATAAAAAATTTTAAAAACCTCTATGTAAGTTATCTCATGGTAAGAGAAAGAAACACAAGGGAGGGTATTCTAATTAACAACTAATTCCACCCCGGCCCTTCCTTGTGGCCTTAGTCTTTATGTTTCAAAGATAGAAAAATCCTACAGCAAGAAATAGAGAAAATCCTCAGGGAAAAAAAAAACCTCCTAGGTGGGGCGCCTGGGTGGCTCAGTGGGTTAAGCCGCTGCCTTCGGCTCAGGTCATGATCTCAGGGTCCTGGGATCAAGTCCCGCATCGGGCTCTCTGCTCAGCAGGGAGCCTGCTTCCTCCTCTCTCTCTGCCTTCCTCTCTGCCTACTTGTGATCTCTCTCTGTCGAATAAATAAATAAAATCTTTAAAAAAAAAAAAAAAAACCTCCTAGGAGAAGTTGTATTTTCTATTCTCGGGGCTTTCCATGTCTCTTGCATTAAGAGACAATACAGGGAAATAAATGGGGGAGAGGGATATTCTGTACATGTGACCAAGGCTTGGATAGCCTCTACTTTTAAGGCATGAGAACTGACAGGGATCCCACTGCCTGGCCCTCTCCAATCACTCCGGCTATGGCTGGACGTAAAAGGAAAAAGAGCCTGTTGGAAGGAAGCCAAAGAGAGGACCTACAGGAGCAGCTCTGGAGAACACGGGCTGGCAGGTGTGGCTACAGAAGGGTCGAACTGACAGATCACCACAACACCCTCACCCAAAATCACATCTCTAGTACAGAAAGTTTATTTTCAACAAATTATTTGCCATAATAAATGTGGCCCTGTGCTTGGCATTGAGAAAACCTAGCTGCAACGAACTTTTTTTTTTTTTTAAGATTTTATTTAGTTATTTATTTGACAGACACAGATCACAAGCAAACAGAGAGGTGGGGCGGGGGCGCGGGAAGCAGACTCCCTGCTAAGCAGAGAGCCCACTGTGGGGCTCCATCCCAAGACCCTGAGATCATGACCTGAGCCAAAGACAGAGGCTTAACCCACTGAGCCACCCAGGCGCCCCCGAACCTAACTTTTTAATGGCAACAAAACCTAAATGTAACCTGAAGCAAATGCTAACCCATGCCCTCCACTGCCTCGCCCATTCAACAGCACCCAGGAATATCAGAACTAAATGTCTGTTTGCAACACAGATACTGGGATCCCTACCGAGTCTGGCTGGGTCTGGTGCAGGACTCAAAGGCTCCGCATTTTTAAACAGGCACCCAGGGAACTCTTGAGTACACTTTAGTTTTATAACCACTGCCTGAACACATCCCTGCAATATCACTCAGTGAATACAGTTCATAGGCACTTTGCCCGTTCTGAGAAACTGAGACAAGGCAGCAGCATCTGCCTCCTCGAGGCCAGAACTCTGACCGCTAAGTGCTCTGTGTTGGAAATGTTACACCCTGCAGACAGAGAAGAAGGGGAGAGCATCTTTCTCATAGCTCAGGTGCACAGTCCTGGGGAAGAGTGTCAGTTGGCCTGACTTGGATAATATGACCACTGCCGGTCTCTCCGCTAAAAGGCTGCAGAGTGACAGTGGACGGAGGCGCAGTGGTCAGTTTATCCTCTCCTGAGCCCACCTTTATGGCCAAAGTCCGTAAAGCAGAAAAAAGGGCTTCACGCAGGTATGGCATCTGGGAAATCATTCTCGACTGAGCAGTTTCCCTAACTGATATCTACTGTAAGCAATTTTATATAAAAAATACAAAGTTATTATACTTTATTTACAATAGGACTCCAGATATATAAATGCAAGTGTTCTGGAATATATGGGTTCCTTAAAGCAAGCACATAAAAGACCTTAGTAGATCCAAGCCTTGAAAATGTATGTTTGGATACTTTTAAAAAGATGGAACCCTTCTAACTTGTGTTACTAAAAAGCAACATGGGGACCTGGGTGGCTCAGCTGGTTACACATCTGCCTTGGGCTTTGGTCATGATATCAGGGTTCGATATCAGGGTTCTGGGATCAGCAGGAAGTCTGCTTCTTCCTCTCCCTCTGCCCTGTCCCACCCTGCCTCCCTGCTTCATGATTACATGCTCTGTCTCAAATAAATGAATATTTTTTAAAAAATAAATAAAACATAAAAATAAAAAGCAACATAAAAGAAACCAAGCTCTGGCTAACTGGCTGAAGCATGTGGTCAAGTTGACATTCCAGTTTCCCGGCTATTTTTATGAAAGAATGGCTAAGAGCGGGTTCCTGCATCAGAGCAGGGGGTGGGAAGAAGCATCCTGATTGGGTGAGAGTTCCCTTTATCCTGGCATTCCACTTTCACTTATCTGATTTTCCCCTCCAAATAAATGGCTGGGTTTATCTGATGGGGGGGGTGGTCCTCGATTTCAAAGCCTCATGTGAGGGTGGCATGGAGGCGTGGTGGCAGGCCAGGTCAGAGGAACCCTGCTACTGACTGCAGAGCTTTCTACCAAATCACTCTGCCCCCGTGAGATGCGCAACCGCACAGCCTTCGATCGGAGTGTCTCCTCCACCTGCTTTCTGATGGATAAAGTACTTGTACTGTCAAATGCTGGGTATCTGTTCTTACCACCGTCTGAGGGAGTATAAAACGCATATTTATGCAGCACATTCATAACTGTATGAATGTTTGCAATGTACTAACCTACTAAAGCAGTTGTGGCAAACAGAAAAACTGACTTCCTGCTAAATACAAAAGTTTCATAGCAGAAAGAATACCAACTTGGAGTCAAAAGAATACCAATTTGCAGTCGAGGGACCAGGTGCTTAACACTACTCACATACCAACCAATAACCAGTCATTTTACTTTGGGCAAAGGCAGGTAAACTCCCTGAGCCCTTGGTTTCATCAGACATAAAATGAGATGGGATTTCTACGCGCTCTCACTCTATGATCCTCTACTCTCCAAGAAATTTCAGCTCTTGTTCTCTGCGCCAACGAAGATGAAACATATTGTAAGGTTTATACAGAAATTCATTACTGTCTGCTTATTCCTGCTGTGGGTTCTGGAATTACAAGCCTAGGAAATGGCAAAATAATAGCTGCCATGCACAAGCCTAAGCAAAATAAATAAATAAATAAATAAATAACATCTGGATACCCAGGCACCAGATCTTTTTGACTACGTGCAAGCAGAAGGTACATACTCATTTAAAAAAAAAAAAAAAAAAAAAAAGCCACAACTGCTATTTTAGAAGATGTTCTATATGAAAATCAGCAAAAAAGTTCTATTTATATGTACGAAGTAAGCATGATTTATACCAACTATACTGTCACTTATTCAACAAATATTTACTGAGCACACAGTATGAGCCAAGAGCTGGGATAAGAGCAGAGAATAAGACAGACACAGTTCCTGGTTTTTTGGAGCCAGATAAACAGCAGGAGAGCTGGGTTAACCAAAATTAAAGAATTAATTATTATAGATGTAGTAGCAGCTGCCCCAGAGAATTACTGAAAGAAAACCAAATAGTGTCAGAATCTGATCTGAGGGTCCTGAAGGCTTTCCTCAGGGAATAACAGTTTACCTGAAGGTAAACGGGGGAGTGTAACAGAAGAGAACATTTCAACAGCAAGGATAACCTTAGAATCTATCAAATTTTATATCTACAGGGCCAAGTTCCAGTCCCTGCTCTGCCCTCCAGATTTAACCCCACCTGTGAGGACTACTTTATTTTAAAAAGGGCGGAGGGCGGCAGAGGTGGCCTGGATGCCTCAGTTGGTTAAGCATCCAGACTCTTGATTTCAGCTCAGGTCATGATCTCAGGGTCCTGGGGTGGAGCGCCGTGACAGGCTCTGCGCTCACAGGGTGTCTCTGCTGCAGATTCTCTCCCCCTGCCCAAAATAAATAATTTTTTAAAAGTCTATAAATAGGAGACAGTTTAGATACACTTTGGTACACTGTTCAATTTAATAACTAGAAAACAAAGGGACCAGGGAATAAGCATCTAATTTAGACAAATCCAACACTATACTGAAAATTTAATTCATTGTAACCAGCATGTCAGAACGCATATATGGAGTCATTAGAAACGAGGAGGGTAGGGAGGGCACCTGGGTGGCTCAGTCAGTTGAGCCCTCTGACCTTGTCTCAGTTTGTGATCTTGGGTCCTGGAATCAAGCCCCGCCTCGGCTCTGCATGGAGTCAGTTTCTCCCTCTCCCCCTCCCCCTGCTCTCTCTCTCTGTGTCTCTCTCATATAAATAAATAAAATCTATAAAAAAGAAAGGAAAAGAAAAGGGGGGGTAATCACTGGCACATTTATGCCATCTCCCCCTTCAAAAAAACTGGAATGAAGAAATTCAAACTCTTATTTCTGAAGACCATCCCAAAACAATCTCAAAATAAATTAGCGTAATTAAAAGTTTTCTGATTAAGAGAAAACTCCAGCCCTTTCCAGAGACCACCTGGGCAGCCTCAGAACTATTATTCTTCTATGTTAATGATTCCTGGTTCTAATCATCGTCTTTATAAAAAAACAAATAATCATTGCATTCCAGTTGACAATTTGGGTTCCAAGTTTCCTTTCCAAAATTGTCTTTTAAGTCCAAGGCAAATAAAAGCCACCATGCATAGTTGCTTGCAGAGCTGACAAGGGATCCTTGACTCCAACAGACCTGGTTGGCATCAGTGATTCAAGCACATTATGAAAATCTCCACACAACTCAAAAATTTTTTAAGTACAGAACTGAAGTTTACATCCACAAATCTGTTTGATCTCTGCAGTTGCAAAACCATATGGCACACAGAGAAAAACAAATTATCTCTGCTTATGAAATAAGAACCTTCTGTAGGCTTTGGGCCAGACCAACAGCTACAATTGTCCTAGTTCTTACGTATCACTATAATTAACTCTCTCTGATCTTTTTGAAGAATTGAGAGCTCTGTTCTGTGTTTGTTTGTTAGTTTGTTTGTTGAGGGGTGTGGAGATGAGAGACAAAAGGTAAGGACACTCACCACTGAAAAATGGGGAGAATACTAACAGTAACATCAGACCCAAGAACGTCAATGTTCTCTATTACATGTAATATTTTTCGTACTTTATCTAATCACACCTATTGTTTATATCATATTTACAACGTAGTGCAGAAAGTTGTGTTGGTAAAAAGGGCTATGTCCTTATCCTAAAGTACTGTCATTTCCAGAAGAAAACCAATTTCATAATCAGTGTACTTCCTATTCAGAGGCTACACAGAACTAATTGTAAAAATATAACCTACCAAATGAAATTAAGTGATATAAAATGTGTCTGAATACTGCCATCCTTGCTTGCATTCCTGCCACTAGCCCCCACCACAAAATAAAAGTTTATCTATTCACAAAATTAAAGTTTAAAAATAATTTACAGCCCCCCCCCCAAAAAAAGGTAGTACTTTCTATCTCTAAACTTGTTAGTAAGGGAATTTAAAATTTGATCTGTGACACTAGGATTTAAGAAACTACTTCACAAATATATACACCCAAACAATGGTCTCTTAGCAGGAGCAGAGACAATCCTAAAGACAATTTGGTTAGACAGATCCAGAAATGTAACAAAAGAAAACGCCAATGTAGAGTGACAGGAAAGAAGGGGTAAATATTTTTAAAGGGAAAAGGATTACTTTCTAGAAACATATGTAATTTTATATAGAAAGGGTATTTAGAGCATGATCAGGTAGAGAGAATTTATAATTCTGATGGGCTAAGAGAAGACATTATTCTGAAAAATAATAGCTTCGGGAGGCCCATCTTTCCACTTGGTGGGACTGAAATTGTGAAAGCATCTCCCTAACATTTGATATGATAGAACAGGTGACAAAGCACATTCTCTTCTGAAGGGCAAGGCTTTGAGCCCCAGCTAATGTGAATCCTGGGATCTCCAAATCACTGGGTCACAGCAGCATTCCTGCCATTTTGTCTCTATTTTACTTAATCATACCCAACCCAATACCTTCCAGGGAGTCCATCCCATCAACACCGAACACAGCTCAGAGCCCCGCTAGCGTGACCGCCAGGAGCCCCGTCGCTGTCAGAGCTGTCCCACAGGCTGCGGAACACTCCCAAAAAACAAACAAAGCAGGCAGGGTTCAAGGGAGAAATTTTATCTCTTCAGCTAGGATCACCTCCAAATATAAGTACCTTGAAGACCTGTAGATTACAAGTGTGGTTCTGGAAAAATGAGTAACATGTCATCAGGTAACAGCATGAATGGGTTTACCCAGAATCCAATCCGCTCTATTTCTAAGCACTCTTCCACGTTTTTGTTGTGATCACTTTCTATATAGAGGTGAACTACAATGGAGAATACCTTATCCATTCACGAGGCAATCTTGCTGTCTCTAAGCCAAGTCCTTACCGAGGTGGGGGGCAGCATCCCATATTTATCTGGCAGCTAATAGCTGAAAACAGCCTTTTCCTTTTCCTTTTTTTTTTTTTTTTTTTTGCTTTCTTTTGGTTGACAATTTATTCAAAGAAGCCATTCAATTCTGGATATGTGAACTTCTGGATTCTTTCTATGACCAGGGGCAAAATAGCCCCCCAAAAGGGGGTCCAGAATATGCAACACCTCTACTTACTCCAGAGTCACCACCGCTTTTCTGCCTTCCTGATGGCACTTTTAATTCCTCCCACAACCTAAAGCTTCTCAGCTGGATTAGACAGCCCATTGTTTTTCTCCCTTTCCCCTTTAGTGAAGGCCTTGTCTACACCTCTTGGCTACAGACAGAGAGAACAAAGGGTAGTCAGACCTATAGATTTCTGTACTTGACCTCCTTCTGTGGCAAAGATGTTGATGTCCAATACTGCAATAAGAAAAAGGAATGTGAGTTGCATGCATGACAAACAGAACCTACAAAAGAAGAAAAGGAATCAGCCCGAAGTTCTCACTGCCCAAGTTAGTATATAACAAAAGATGACTTTTTAAAATAAATTCATAAATAAAAGAACCCAGCCAGGACAGAAATTCATTGAGCAAGAAAAACCCATCAACAGCACAACGTTTTCATAGCAGCATGCTGGAGTTTTCATGTTTTGAAAAATGAAACACTGACTAATACACTTAGCCAAATATTCTGATCTGTCATCATTCTAAATATATGGGCCCATCTTTCAGCAAACAAATTAGCAGGTAATTATCATCACTGAATGCTCACCCTTCCTTGGAAGCTCTATAAACACTGAGTGATCATGACTGCCAATTACTGGGCTTCAAACATAAAACCCTCCTAACTTCACTGGAACCGCACTGCAAGTCCATAGTACCAGTAGGAAGAAGGGAGTCAGGAAAAGCCCTATGCACTAAAATTCTTTCAAAGGAAGAAAAACAAGCAGACAGAAAATAGATGAGGCTTACACCCCCTTATTATATTTGATCATGGAAAGAAAAGAATTGGTCTTGAGCGATGAATGACCCCAGTATATTTTTTCAGTGTCTAGGGTCAGATGAGCAGTCCCAAATTTGGGAAAAATTGCAAACTGGGAGGAATACAGCCTTTCTACCCAATCTCCCCCACTGAGAGCAGTGCAAAGCACATAAGCTTCCCGATACAGTAAGAGTTGCAAAGCTAGCTAGTCTCCAGTCCTCAGAAATGACTCATGCCGCCTCCAAGATTCTGATTTAAACAACAACCAACTATTTTCTGAGGGCAAAAGGGGAGGAAAGTTCTTAAATCATTTAATTCTGCCAATTAGTTCCGCAACTATGGCATTAAAGAACTATGGATATTTATCCACTGGAAGTGGATCAAAAAGTGGGCTCTCTTAATGCCTATTAAATAGTGCTGATTTTCAAGCATCACTAACCAAGGTCAAATCTGAACCAATGTGAAAGCCTCCACTTCCCCATCACTAATCCCTTGAGCCATCCATTCTTCCAAAAGGCAAATGTTTTGTAGGAAGGGGAAGAAATACCACACAGTATGTGTAGCACTTAATATGACTGCTTTCTACATTAAACTCAGCACACAGGACTACACTTTATCTATGAAAAGTTAACATGAAAACTTGCAGAAATGATATCACGACAGTATGACATGTGCAGAGACTCAAAGAATTAAGTGCTTTTTTCCACATAAATTAGGTCAAATCTCTCGTTTATTGCCTGATCATCTGTTTTTCTTGGTATTTCGTTTTCTCCTGTCGGCTGGAAGAATAAAAGAAGATCCCCTTAAGCATTTGTTTCCAATTGATGAGATTACCTTTGGTAAGTTTGTTGTACAGAGATCAAGCTTGAGTTCCACTGGGTTATTAGCTATACTCAGAAAAGTATGAGCTCAGAAGCTGGGGAGTGGGGGGGTTTGAGGGAGAGGATGAAGGCAAAAACAAAACAGAAGCAAGCAACAAAACAAAAAAATGCAGTGATCTGTAAGGTAACTGCCCTTGATAGGGCACAAATACTGAGAATTAACTTACCAAAAAGGGAAGTTTCCAAAGTGTCCCAGTGGACCCAAGAAACTTTATGGCAGGACAACTGTCATAAAGACCACCCCTACCCTCACAATCTGATACACACTGCTAGACATCCTTCAACTTAAAGGAATAACCTCATTGAAACAAAGAACTGTAGTCCAGTTCTACACTTCGCCTATATTCATGAGTTTAAAAAACTTACCCAGGTTCACTAGAAACCTAATCACCAAATATGGCATTTTTGCAGAAATATTTAATACGTTTAAAATATATTTAAGCAAATACATTCCAAGTCCCAAAAGAAAACATAATTGCATGTTACCTCTCTGCTCCCAAGGAAAGAAAAGATATGGTGCCCAGAAATCTGTAATAAGCTAGTCACTACTGAAACTCCTAACAAAATGAGCTGTTTTGTCAGTCTTGGGCACATTCTATTCCCTTTACATGTGGAGCCTTTGCCCTATCTTCCCACTACCCCCCCTTTCTACCCAGGAGGGAAATCTGTTTTTAAAAATGTTCCTTGGTCCCCAGACTCCATGAAACTAATCACCTTTCCACCATATTTTTATATGCTTCTTATACCTATCATAATGAATCTTCTCTTTACTGTAATTGCATGAACAAGACATGCCTATAACAAGTTCAAACATTACCTAGACATACACAATGACATACACAATAAAATTAGGGTCCTCTCCTCCCTCCCACCCCTGTTAACCATTGTGGGTTATCTCCTTCCAGTCCAGTTTCTATTCTTAAACCTGTACCTGCTTCCGGGTTTATACATCTGTCCTATCTAACAGACCACAGACTCCATGAAAGCAAGAACCCACTCACCTCTGCATCCGGCACCTGGCACACTGCTGGTACATATAGGTGCTCAATAAATATTTAATCTATCAATGATCAAAGAATTACAGGCAACAGAAAAGCAGGTGGCTCCGGAGGCATGGGGGCTCCAGAGGCATGAGGAAACAGATAGAAGCATCCTTACGTGTGCCTCTGTCCAAAACCATGTGAGATTTTAAAAGAGAAAAGGAACACAAAGCACCTGAATCGACAGGTCCAGGTGGAACATCAAATGACCAGCAGTTAGCCCACCCAGGGACACCACAGCACAGCAGCACATCTGTCTTTTGTGAAAAATACCCAAATTAACTGACCTAAAAGAGAGATCAATTCAGGATTCTGGAAGGCTGCTCTGTCCCTCATCTCAAGGGCAGTCCTACTGTCAGAGGCACCACACAATCCCTGCCTAGAGGGCTCTTAAGGCATCAGCCTCTCTTCGGAATAGGACACTCATGGGTAACAAACTCCGTTGGAAAATGTGTGAATTCTTCTTGCGGGGACAGGAATCTCAGATACACCCACAAAACCAAGAGAAAAAAAGTCATCATTCAAAGGCCGACAAAAAGGCATTTAGATGTTAAAACATTTAAGTTTGAAAGTCTTAAAATTAGGGTGGGTCTCTCTTCTCCAAGCATCTAAACCTATAAGGGCTTCAGTAATCAAAAGGAGAGCTGGGAGTAGCACTATACTCAGTAAAGGTTTTTAATATAAATTATTTAGCCAATTAAGATATGACTCAGTTGGGGCACCTGGGTGGCTCAGTTGGTTAAGCATCTACCTTGGGCTCAGGTCATGATCTTGGGGTCCTGGGACTGAGTCCCACATTGGACTCTCTGCTCGAAGGGGAGCTTCCCTCTCCCTCTGCCTACCGCTCTGCCTGCTTATGCTCTGTCAAATAAATAAAACAGAATATTAAAAAAAAAAAAAGAGATATAACTCAATTTAACAGTACGAACAAACCCAATAACCTTAACTTTTTAAAGAGGTTATTACCCTTGTTAGTCATAATCTCAAATTATCAAAGTCCATTTCAGCAAATCTTCAGATTTGAGTTTTCAAGTTAGAATTAACTCAGTTCAGGGCACCTGGGTACCTCAGTTAAGCGTCTGCCTTTGGCTCAGGTCATGGTTCCAGGTTGCTGGAATCAAGCCCCACATCCACTCCCAGCTCAACAGGGAACCTGCTTCTCCCTCTCCCTCTGCCAGTCACTCCCTCTGCTTATGTTCTCTGTCAAATAATAAATAAAATCTTTATTAAAAAAGAAAAGAAAAGAAATGGGGAGCCTGGGTGACTCAGTGGGTTAAAACCTCTGCCTTCAGCTCAGGTCATGATCCCAGGGGCCTGCTCAGCAGGGAGCCTGCTTCCCTTCCTCTCTCTGCCAGCCTCTCTGCCTACTTGTGATCTCTGTCAAATAAATAAATAAAATCTTTAAAAAAAAAAAAGAATTAACTCAGTTTATCTTTACCAGTTCACCATTTCCTTGCCAGGGTTCTAGAAACCCTAACTTCAAGAATTCATTTGGCACAAGAAACATTACACAACTTGGACAGCAAAATAGCCTTGACCACAATATCATCATTATCCAGATTTATAAAATGGCACAGTGACCAAGACATTGGGTAAACATCCAACAGTAACATATATTTTGAAATTTAAAAACTGGCTTGTACATTAACCAAGCAGGTCTTCTGTTCAGCCAAGAATGGCTACACAGACTAAGGCTATGACTTCTACCTCTGAAAGAAAACTGCCCTTCAGTCTCTGGAAGAGAAGACACGATGAGAGCCAAGAAGAGGAGAGAAGAAAAAACCTGTTTCAAGAACTCTTCCCACCCCTCACATCCTACCCACCAAAAGTCCCTATCTCCATCCCCACCCACAGCTGCCTTCAGAGACAGACAAGGTGTTGACTATAGAGACCTGGTTCTGTAACTTGTCAACATCCCAAGTGAAAGAAGAATAACTAATGGAACCTAATA
The DNA here is from genome assembly GCF_009829155.1 of Mustela erminea. NCBI lineage: Eukaryota > Metazoa > Chordata > Mammalia > Carnivora > Mustelidae > Mustela > Mustela erminea. The sequence goes on along the minus strand of NC_045625.1, from coordinate 48,332,739 downwards.
AATGAAATAATAATAAATTAATAATAAATGAAAAATAGCTAATGGAACTAACTACAGTGAACAGAAATAGCTACTTGAATATACTCTCAAGTAAAGGAGGCTGGGCTAGGGGCTGCGTTAGAACCTGTGACAGAGGGGCCCCTGGGTGGCTCCGTTCGGTGTCAAGACTCTTGGTTTTGGCTCAGGCCAGGATCTTACGGTGAGATGGAGCTTAGCATCAGGCTCCACGCTGGATAAGGAGTCTGCTTAAGATTCTCTCTCTCCAGGGCGCCTGGGTGGCTCAGTGGGTTAAAGCCTCTGCCTTTGGCTGAGGTCATGGTCCCAGGGTCCTGGCATCAAGCCCCGCATCGGGCTCTCTGCTCAGCGGGGAGCCTGCTTCCTCCTCTCTCTCTCTGCCTGCCTCTCTGCCTACTTGTGATCTCTCTCTGTCAAATAAATAAATAAAATCTTTAAAAAAAAAAATACTAATACTAACGACCCCTTGGTGGAATAATCTGGTAATTTTATTTTCTTCTGTGATCTTCTCGGCAAAAAACAGTATCTCTTTTGTGTTCAGAAAGTAAATATTTACTATTAGCATGATGCTGACAGCGAGAAAACATTTCTGGTGCGAAAGGAAGAAAGGACGCTATGACCTGGATGACTTTAGAAGCCGTGTTTCCGTGACAATGCCCCAAAAGCAAGATTCAAATTTAAGAGCAAGCTACTGTGCCCTGAGGCATACACACCCAAATCCACATAAACAAAGCTTCACGTGAGGATGTAACCAGTATAGAATGAAAAGAATCTGACAAAATATCCTCATAGAAAGTTAAACAAGTTAATTCCTTTTCCTGAAGGGCAATCTCATCTGTTTTAAAAGGTTTATTTTCCCTTTTAGCTCAAGTTGATTGAGCCCTTGCTATGTACAAATAACTTGACTATATGCTCAGCTAATCCTCATAATAACCCTGAGAGGAAGTACAAGCATTATCCACGTTTCAGAAATGAAGATACTGAGATTCAGAGTTTAAAGAGAGTAGAGCTGGAGCAGGGATTCCAACCAAGAATGTAAGAATCAGGTCTTTGTCTTCAGGATGTCTGAGAGAAAAACACCAGAGGAAACGCCCAAGAAGAAAGAGAAAAACTAATCTACTTCAAAATAAAATCCCCAAAATAAACCGGTCCAGAGCCTGGAATTCCAAACCAACCTGATTTAAGAGTAACATTTAGACTCCTCTTGTCCATCCTCAAGACCAAGGCGGTGCGGGAAGGGGGAGAAATGATGGTAATCAACAAGTTGCATAAACTCCAATCAGGTTAAGGGAGACAGGAGCATTTACAGACAGTGTACGTGCATCCCACAGTGCTACTCACAAACCCTCCATGGGAACTACCATAACTCCCACTGTACAAAAGGTGAGCCTTGGAGAAGCCAAGTAACTTGCATGTGATACCTGCTCCTAAACAAAAACCAGTTTTCAGACTCAAAAAGCCTCCCCAGGCTACCGCACACAGCGTGACACAACGTCACTCCCTGAAAAACAGGCTCATCCCCCTCTTCGGAATCAAACGTTCAGAGGTCCACTCCAAAGAGTAAGGATCTACATTCCCAAATTAGGAACACCCAAACAAAATGCTCACCAAGATACCCCCAAGTCTTTGCAAAGTCCAAGAAGTGTTTTAGAAATATGAGATTTGGGAGTCCCTAGAAGACAGTGGAAACTCGTCTTACATTTTATGGAAAATACACAAGCCCATGATGACTACCCTAAAATAACAATTCAACAAACAGGCACTACGGAAACGTCACTGGCATCCTCAGTACTCAGAACCTCCATTTTCAGAAAGCCATGTGACGTGAAGACACGATTTCAGATCTTAGCTTCTCCACTTACCAAGTTCCATGACCTTAAGCAGGTCATCACTTAGCCACTCTGGAATCTCACTTCTGGACCCTCTTAGAGGGGCTAATAATACCTATTTATATGTAAAGCGCCTACCTCTGGGCTCAGCAGAAGCTTCATCCCCACACGAAGTGCTCTGGTCTGTACCAGCAAGCAGTCTTCCCCTTTCAGGAACCCCAAGGGGAAAATGAACCTTCAGGCTCCCTATCTGTGGATCAAAGTAATGCCCCCAGGGGGCCCCAACCATCTCCCCTCTCCTCTCCTAATACAATAACATCTTTATAGTAACGATCCTCAAATTGGGGGGATTTAGTTCAGTAAGTCTCTGATTTTGCAATACTATAATTTTACTTTATTGGAGTTTCAGATGGGCTTTGTTTGGCATTTGATTATTTCAGAGCCAACCTCCAACTTAAAATTCTAGACCTTGGCTTTGATAATGGGATATGAAAAATGCCAGGACACTGTATCTGTCCAAGGGACAAAAACTCTGTGAGCAGCCAGAGATTGTTTTATTTGTTTATACAGTGACAAGAGGAACAATTCCAAAGAATCAAGTCATAGAATCTTAATTTTCTCCCATCAGCCCTACCAGCTTGATAGGAATAAAAAGCGAACGGAACTCAAAGTTACTTTGGTGGTTTTTTTTTTCTATTTTTGTATCATGTTATTCACTAATGCTCAATACAAATAAAACCAAAACTAATAAGGCCAAAAGACTACATTTTCAAATAAACATGAAAATTATTTCTTGTACATCTATCAGTCTTACCAATTTTTCAAGCTAATTACCACCAACTATTTTTGTTTAAATAAGATTTTTGGAATGTCTATGACAACAAGACACATGAGACAAATATATACTTATGACATGAGAAGGAAAAGGGATTCTGAACCCTTACGAATTTTCTAGTTGTTTTTGTCAGTGTGATACAGCTATCAAACCCTGAAAAATTAAACTCCAAAGGCTATCTGTCATGAGCGAAACTGTTTAAAAATAAATAAAAGATTAAGTATCAAATTAGTTTACAATGGTGGGAATTCTTAGCAATACTGATTGTCTCCTTTAAAAAGTAACCCTCAAAAAAAGAAAAAAAACACCCCACTGGTCTGAATCCAGACCCAACAAATTCCATATTTTTTTACTCCTTTTAACTCTCACTTCCCACTCAGACAAGGCAGGCTTAAGGACTAAATAGACTCTGACCTAAGTGTAACTTGAAAAAGCCATAGCCTGAAGATGAGTCACACACAGACTTTGTAAACTAAGAACACAATTGTTAGACTGTATTTCACACAAAGAAACGAGGAGTAAAACTGCTCACTGAAAATAGAAGGCATGTCTCTGTGGCTCAGTCACACAAACAAAAGGAAGGACCACCACTCACACACACATACACATCATCCCTTACTTAGCAAACAAAGACGTATTTTCATAGAGAGGGCTAATTTAACTTTATAAAGAATTCAGTATTTTACTTAAATCTTAGGAACACAGGTGAGCTTCTAACTTCTGAATTTCTCATTCCACTTGTTAGTTGCAGGGGAAAAAAATTCTGGCCTACTAACTGAAAGAAAATACGAAAACCTCTTTTACTCAGTGTTTTCCCCATCCATAAACATAATCTCCCCTTTACAAAATTATACACTTGCATACATAAAGGAGTGCCTATAGGCCGCTGCCTAAAGCAACCTGAAGAAACTGATTTGGTTTATTCTGTTGATCTTTTCACATGGCACACCAAGTTTGAAAACTAGGTCAGAGTAAAACTATCACAACATCAGAAGGATTTTTAAAAAACCATTGAGACACCATACATTTTAGTGGTACCACTAAAATGAAAATAAACGATCTAGAAAACAAGTTAAAAGAAATTCAAATGAGGCTAATTTTTAAACGGACAAAACAAGGCTACGATATCTGAAGTATAAGTTACAGAAACCAACACAACTGAGGTGAACTAAAACCAAACAGATTAAGTGTATGTCCATCTTAAATCTCCCCATGGTAGAATGGAATCAAGCTGCTACCTCCAAAGGTGTTTTTGAAAAACTGGAACTTAATTACAGTATTAATCACAGTTAATTATTGAACTGTTCTATGTATACAACACTAATCACCTATCTCACTTAACCTTCGTCAAAACCCCAAACTATAAATTTTCCCATTTTACAGATAAGAAACTAAGATTCAGAGAGATTAGGTTACATGCCAAAGGACAAAATTTGGTTTCCTTTACTGGGATAGGAAGAATTGGTGATTGGTAATCCCTTTAAAGAAGAATGAATCATTTCTTTTTTTTTTTTTTTTTTTCTTAAGAATAATGGATAATTTCTTGCCAGTATTCTTAAACTTGAAAATCAAAATCACCTGAGGGATTTGTTAAAATGCAGGTTGTGGGGCACTGAGCACCACCCTCCAGGGTCTCAGATTCAATAGGTTCCGAGAATCTGCATTTCTAACAAATCCCAGGTGATGAGATTGCTCTGGGGACCACCTTTAGAGAGTCATTGCTTTCACTCATTATAATGAAACACACTGAACACTTCAGAGATACAACAAAAGAATGATGGGTAGTGTTCAATGGGACCTAATTCCAGTATCTGAATTTTCAAAGTAATTGATTTAAAAACCCTTTGAAGAACAAGTTCTGTGAAAAGTCACTGTGGTATAAAGTACTATATTTTTAACCAGGATTATTTCTGCAACACTCCCCAATGTCTGCATCTTGACCCACAACGGTCCCATAACTCTTTCTACCTCTCTCACCCAAAATTACACAGCGCTCTTTGTAATGATTTATCCCCACAGTTAGAATATATATATATGATTTTGACCGTATTGTTTTATTTTTTTTAAGATTTTATTTATTTATTTGACAGACAGAGATCACCGGTAGGCAGAGAGGCAAGCAGAGGAGGAAGCAGGCTCCCCGCCGAGCAGAGAGCCCCAAGCGGGGCTCGATCCCAGGACCCTGGGATCATGACCTGAGCCGAAGGCAGAGGCTTTAACCCACTGAGCCACCCAGGCGCCCCTTGACCGTATTGATTTGATCACATTGATATATTTGATATATTTAATAACCCCAGTTAGAACAACAGTAGGGCAAAATTTTCCATGTAATCTCCCCCCCATATTTTCAAGGCCCTAAATGTCCAGACACACAAAAACATCATAAAGTAGGCCAGAACACTAACTTTTAGTTTTTTAGTTATTAGTATTTAAGCAATACTAATAATACTCATGGAGAATTGAACTTTCATATCTTTTAAAATGTGGAATAATCATGTTTGATCCAGGAATATTACCATTTGTTCTTATCTTTCCAGAAGATACTGACCTGGAGAAATGCCCTCAAGTGAAGAAAACACACACACACACACACACACACACACACAGAGAATAAAATACAACTTTAATAGCACCTCTTCTCTCAGCCCATGTACCTTTCTCAACATCTCTGTGACTTTACCTCAGCTAGACCAATAGCCCCAGGTTCCAGGTGAAGCCCCTGAGCTTCACCTTGACCCACCTCTGATTCCCAATTCAGCAGGCTGGCGACCCACTCTGGCAACTACTGCAGACTTGTAAATATATTCATGTCCCCTTATCACACAAGGGAGAACCATCAAGAGGAGGGTTCCACAGCCATCTGCTCCTACCAGATGCAGCTGTGACAGATGTGAACAGCAGAAGAAACCCTATAAGGCGGGACTGTGCTTTGGAGGCTGAACTCCTGGCACTTGGTCCCCAGTTTGAAAGGCAAAGAATCAACACCCAACACCCACATCGTGTTGCCAAATAGGCGATGGGATCCTGACCTGGCTGCTGTACTAATGGGAGGCTGCCTGCCTGCTCGGCATCCTGATTACGGCATAGGTACCAGTTTCCTTGGCCAGCCAGTTCTGTAATGTTATTCTGGGAATCATTCCTAGAAATTCAACGCAGAGCCGGCTCTTCCCACGCCTCCAAGATATATTAAGGACTTAATTCCCTCATTAAATCCCTCTCTGCTAAAACTGGCTAGAGTGGTCTGTTTTCAACAGGTGAATCCACACCTACATACTACAAAAAAAAGAAAAGAATTTCTTTTCATTTATTACTAGTGAAGGGAAATCACTGTAGCAAAGAGAAGAAGTATTAGAACCTAGAGTAACAAAAGAGACAGACAACACTGGGAAGATCTGGATTCTACTCCAGACTTCTCTACTGTCCTTCACTAAACAGGAACTCAAGAACTGCTGGATGAATTAAAAATTAATCTAGATAAATCATCCCTCCCCTGGTCCTATCAGGCACAAAAGAGGTTTTCAAAATGTTTGAATCATTCTGAATTAAAGTTTGTTCTAAATATTACAGAAGCATAATGAAAAAGTGATTGAATAATTGGCTTCTTCATCTGAAAATGGGAAACCTATCAAAGAAAGCACTGGGCCTGGGTGGCTCAGTCGGTTAAACATCTGCCTTCCGCTCAGGGCATGATCTCAGGGTCCTGGGATCAAGCCCCACGTTGGGCTTCCTGTCCAGTAGGGAGTCTGCTTCTCCTTCACTCTCTGCCTCTCCCCTCCACTCATGTTGTGTCTCTCTCTCTCTCTCTCTTGCTCTCACTCTCTCTGAAATAAAATCTTTAAAAAAAAAAATGAATGAATGACAGATAAAGAACACTACACTGTCCCATACAGCAGCCACCACCACAAGTGACCATTAAGCATCTGGGGTGTGGCCAGTGCAACCTTAAATATATGGGGAACAATCTGAGTATATGAATCTACTTTTTTAATTGTGCATTTTATAAAATTTGGTGTATAAAATACACCAGATTTTGAAGACCCGGTACAAAGAGAAATAGTTTATAACTGTTTATACTGATTACACGCTGTAATCAGTATAAGATACTGTACAGAATAATATTTTAGGTATATTAGGCTAAACAAATTATACCTGTTTATTTTTTTAAATATAGCTATGAGAAAACTTAAAATTACAACTCTGGTTTGCTTTACACTGGACAGTGCTACCTTAAGGGATATAAAACATGTAGCAAGTTTTGAAGGCAAAGGTAAGAATGAGGATCAGTCAGATTAACATCATGGAGAACTATGGAAATACACTTCCATAAAGAGCCATGAGGAAACCTAAAAAGCATCTTTCCAAATAAGACTTCTAAGTACCCAAATAATTTACTCACAATAATCCTGACATACGAATGAACAAATATAAATAAATCCTTAAAAAAAAAATGCTCAGCAGCAAGCTGATGAGAGTCATCACAGATGTACACAAAGTTAATTTTCTATGAAACAGCCAAGTATGAAAGGTATGAGGAAATGCAGTCTTGTGGTTAGAGGGAAAGAGCTCTTTCTCCTAACCCCACCCTTTTTATTCACTCCTAAGTCCAAAACCAGGTTAGGAACACATAGGAAAGACGAGACAGGAACACAGTACCAGCATAAATGTGAGGCAGGCCTCTAGCCTGGTGACCCAGAGAGGTCAGTGTGGCATGCCCGGGGAGGGGAGGGGAAGAGCTGGTGGTTCTGTTTTCTTCAGGGGAGGTGCAGGTACCCAGTGAATTCAGACCTTATATGAAGGTCGTACGTAGATTTTTGTAAGTACAACTAATTAAGTCGCATCAGACTTGTGTGGGATTAAATGGGAAGTAATATCTCAGTTATACTAATGAGGCCCAAATAGAGAAAGCCCTTGCTTGTTGTCACCTTCACAAGGCCCAAGGGCTCTGGCTTAGTTACCGCTGTCTCACAGCGTAAAATGTCTACCATCTCAGTCATGCGTGCGCACACAACCACAGTCCGGCTAACGGTCATAAAGACAAATGCTACTACCCCCTTTCTTAGCGCTCCTTCTTCCCTGAGAGAATTTAATAGCTCCTTAAACCAAACAAACAAAAAGGTCAAAATCCCTTCTCTCCATTTATGGCAATTCACTGAGACCCAATCTGCTGCTGTAAGTAGACAGTGGAAGAGTAACGTTCAAGTTTTCCTGAAGCTCAGCCTGTAACGTAGAACAAATGACTTAAGAGATACCCTTCCAGAGACATGTTCCCACTCGTGGTAGTCCTGAATAAATCCCAACTGCGATCCACCCTGCAAAGCCGAGAGCTGTCCTAAAATAAGCTCTCTTAGGCTCCTGGACAACTCTTTAATCCATTTGCTTGGAGCAATTTTATCCAGAACCCACACTCTGTGTATAACGGCCAGTCCTAGAGAAGATCAAAGCTGTGAACCAAAAAGCAATCAGGGATGGAATGACTTGAAATATAAAATAGTTTTCCTTCCAGATAGGCAAGGCTAACCAATGTTTCCATTAGGCGCCCTCCCCCCAAACATGCCTAGGTAGATGAAGCCTGGAAATCAAGCAGTCAAGAGAGAGCGCTGCCTCAAGGAGAAAAGTGTACACCACCCACCAGTTTGAGGAACTGGACTGGACCTGCAACCATTTACACAAGGCTAACCTGCCTAACCACCCAAACAGAAACACTTCTGTCAACAGAGTTTATTTTTACATATACAGTATATTCCAAACAAGCAGTACAAACTAAGCTACACTGTGTTCATTAATTCAGACAGAAAGATATGAATGCCTTTTTTTTTTTTTTAAGATTTTACTTTTACGTAATCTCTACACCCAACCTGGGACTCAAACCTCTAACACCAAGACCAAAAGTAGCATACTCTGTGGATTTTGATAGTGCCAAGTTCTAACTGAAGATTACCATGGATATACCCATTGCTTTTCAGTGCTTCTTTAAATTCAGATTAACAATGGCTTCAAAAATGATTTAGGGTTGATGAATGAACCCTTCAAGATCATGTTTTGTTTTAAAGCATGGATGAACTAAATCTCTGACTTAAATGTAGGAAGCCTCAACAGCGGGGACACTGCTGTTACCCCCTTCTTTGATACTGAAGTGAGAGCTGTAAGTTCATGTTTACCTTAGCATTACCAACATGAAGCTGGAAGGGGGGGCTTTTAAGCAAATGAATTACATAAACAAAATTAAAGAGGTGTTAAACAAATTCATTTCACTCCCTTCAGAAGTTCATTTACATACTGACAATGTAAACAGCAGCTACAGTTGTGCTTTGATCTGCTAATAACAAAACATTTTTATCTTTTCATTAAATTAGGAGTTCTAAGAGACCCCTTTAATGATGATAAGAGCACTCTAAGTAAGTCTTCCCTAACTCATACTAGAAATTCATTAGGAATCTGCGGGGGAGGGGGAGGGAAACTAAAAGAGGTGATGCAATTCACCTTTCCCTCTTGGGGTGGTGGACTCCCATTCTGAACACAACCTGCCAGCCACCCCAAAAGGTGGGTCTCAAACCAGGGAGCAGCGGATTAAAATGCTCAGGCTGTTAAGGTCCCGGCAGCCAATGAAAGAGATGAAGATGAGTCCGAGCTCAGTCAATGTAGCACCTTCAACTGATTTCCCAGATACTCAATGACCACCAGGAAACACTACCCAATTCTATCAGATACCAGGAAAACATGCCACACTCAACCTTTCTTTGCAGATCTAACCCTTCAATTTGGTTAAGAGCAGTATTATCACCTTTGCCTGTTTCTCTAAATAATAACAAAAAGGAGGGTCTCCATCATCTGGTCTCTCTCTCTCTCTCTCTTTCTCTCTTTTTTAGAGAGACTGTGGATGGGATGGAAAGTGCTTGGGGGAAGGGGGAGCGGGAGGGAGAAGAAGAATCTTAAGCAGGCTCCACGCCCAGGCTGAAGCCCAAGCAGGGCTCAACCCCATGACCCTGAGTTTATAACCTGAGCAGAAATCAGAAATTGGGCACTAAACCAACTGAGTCATCCAGGCAAACCTCTTTTATTTTTTTTTTCCTTCTTTTTAAAATGAAACAAGCTCTTGGGGCACCTGGGTGGCTCAGTTGATTAAGTATCTGCCTTCGGCTAAGGGTCAGGGGATCCCAGGGTCAGGGGATCAAGCCCACAGTGGGCTCCCTGCTTGGCAGGGAGTCTGCTTCTCTCTCTCCCTCTGCCACTTCTCCCATTCTCTCTCTCTCAAATAATTAAAACCTTTTAAAAGAAACAGAAGAAGTCTGTATCTGGTGCTCATATCCAACTACAATGAAAATTTTTTTTGCATTTTTAAATCTTAATTTCAAGTTCCTCCCCCTATAAAACAAGAGTGAATGCCAAATACCTTTTTTAAAATTAATAAACTACTATTAGAGCAGTTTTAGGTTTACAAAAAAATTAGCAGAAAGTACAGAATTCCCATATGTTCCCCTCACTCCCCCTCACTTCACCCCACCCTTGCTGTCTCCCCATTAATAACATCTCACATTGGTGCAATACATTTGTTATAACTTGATGCACCAATATCAATACATTATTATTAACTTAAGTCCACAGTTTACAATCCCGTCTTTGTGCTGTATAATTCCATGGGTTTTGACGATTCATAAGGTCTTGTATACACCATCACAGGATCATACAGAATAATTTAACTGCCCTAAAAATCCAGTGTTCCACCTAGTCGTCCTTTCTTTGTCCTTCTACTATACAAAACCCCTAGCAACCACTAATCTTTTTTACCGTCTCCGTAATTTTGCCTTTTCCAGAATGTCATATACCTGGAATTATGTTATATGTAGGCTTCTCAGAATGGATTCTTTCACTTAGCAATATGCATTTAAGGCTCTTCCATATCTTTTTATGGTTTGATAGCTCATGTCTCTTTACTGCTGAATAAAATCCCACTGTATGCATACACCACAGTTTATCCAGTCACTTACTGAAGGACATCTCGGTCGCTCCCAATTTTTGCCACGTACAAATAAGGCTGTTATTGAACATTCATGTGTAGATTTGTCTGTGGAAATAAGCTAATCTGAGTAAATACTTAGGACCAACTAATCTGAGTAAATACTTAGGACATCTGATTTGCTGGATCAGATGGTGTATCAGTCTGCTATAACAAAATACTAAAAAATGGGTGGCTTGAACAACAGAAATGTATCTTTCCCAACTGTGGAGGTTGAGAAGTCCAAGATCAGCATGCCTGCTGATTTGGTTTCTGGTCAGAATTCCCTTCCTGGGGGCGCCTGGGTGGCTCAGTGGGTTAAGCCGCAACCTTCGGCTCAGGTCATGATCTCAGGGTCCTGGGATCCAGTCCCGCATCGGGCTCTCTGCTCAGCGGGGAGCCTGCTTCCTCCTCTCTCTCTCTCTGCCTGCCTCTCTGCCTACTTGTGATCTCTCTCTGTCAAATAAATAAATAAAATCTTTAAAAAAAAAAAAAAAGAATTCCCTTCCGGTCTATTAGAGCACCACCACCTTCTTGTTAGGTCCTCAACATGGCTGAGGAGAGAAGACTGGCCTCTCCACTGCATGATTCTTTTCTTATAATGACACTAATACTATCAGATCAGGACCACACCTTTAAGAACTCTTTTAAACTGAGGTACCATCATAAAGACTCTATCTCTAAATATAGTCACAGTGAGGGTTGGCCATCCAACATAGGAATTTGAAGAGTATACGTTCAGTCCATAACATATGGTAAGAGCAAGAAATTGCCAAACTCATCCAAAATGACTGTATCATTTTGCACAAGCAATGAATGAGAATTCCTGTTGCTCCACATTCCTGCCAGCAGTTGGTGGTGTCAGCATTTTAGATCTTAATCATTCTAATAGCTATGTAGTAGCATGTCCTACTGTTTTATTGATTTTTTAAAGATTTTATTTATTTATTTGACAGAGAGACAGAGATCACAATTAGGCAGAGCAGCATGGGGGGGGGGGGGTAGAAGCAGGCTCCCTGCTGAGCAGAGAGCCTATTGCAGGGGCTCGATTCCAGGACCCTGAGATCATGACCTGAGCCGAAGGCAAAGGCTTAACCCACTGAGCCACCCAGGCACCCCAGTCCTATTGTTTTAATTTGCAATTCCCTAATGACATGATATTGAGCATCTTTTCATATGCTTATTTGCCATCTATTTCCCATGATGAGCTATCTGCAAAACATTCTTTTCACTATTCTAAAATTATGTTTACCAAAGTGTAGTCTGATGGCCACCTGTGAATGGAATCACCTGACTGCCTTTTAGAAATGCATAAGACTGTGCCCCATCCAGTACCAATGCACTCAAGACTGGGAAGCATTAAATGGACAAATACAAACCTGGAGAAGGGAAGGACACTGCGAATCACCAACGGGTCCGCCTCACTTTTACTAGATTGACTGGTTAGAGACCTGCATCCATTATCTTTTCTTCACTGGCTGCTGACTTGTAAATGACAGTCTTTTTTTTTTTTTTTTTTTTTTTTAAAAAGAAAGAAAGAAAGAAAAGAGTATGAATAGGTACTGCCATGTTCAGGAAGTCAAGGCTAGTCGGTGATGGGGGAAAGAGATTGGGAATTAAGATGTTTGACCCCAATCTCCCTGGAAATCACTGGGGGTGAGAGATGGGGAGACAACTGGTTCTACTCCTTCAAAATAACCTAACCTGCCAAGAACGAGAAGAGGCAGAAGTTGTGCATGCAGCTGGGAAGCTGAGATAAGCAAAATACCATGGAAGCAAATTATTCAAACTATGACAGGTCACAAATCAAACTCAAATTTAAAGCCCCTAATAAGCCTCCAGGAGATTTTTTTTTCTTTTCTTTTCTTTCTTTTATTTTTACTTCTTGCTTTCCAAGAGAGGAGAGGATGGAAGGGACAGAAGGTAGTGAAGCCCTGGGACTTGCTGGTTAGGACTTGGGGGAGGGGAATAGTCACCCCACTCCTCAGAGGGGGTGGAGGAGGGGAGAAGAAAAAAGCAAAAATAAAAGGAATAGGAAAGAACTATTCGTGGATTAATACTTCTTCCTTATCTATCTTCTACATCGTTTATTTTGATCTTTTTAAGTTTGAAATGAAACTTAGAATCCGTTTTTTTAAACCAAAAGCATGATTTTTCCTCAGCAGTAAATCTGAACTAATTTTCTTCAAACTCACTAAGTAGTAGCCAGCCAAATCTTAATCTTTACCTTTATCTTATCAAACATCAAGAACAAAATAAAAGGCAGGATTCTGCAATTTAAAGTAAAGTAATGCTAGTTTCTCTTAGTTTTTTTAAACAGAAGTTTTTATTTTAATTATTGAATATTTCCAACAGATAAGCAAATGGAGAAAATGATTTCTAATAGGTTCATAGCTGAAAATAGAGCTTTTTTAAAAAAGCAGTAAGACACAAAACATAAAAATTTTCTTTCATGACTAAAATATTAAGCTATAATCAACTGTAAATCAGACTATTTACTCAAAACTTAATTCTTTTGGTAATGGTAAATTGTAATAAAATTTTTTAAATCACTGATTTATTAGCTTATTTATAACACAGTCTCATACATAATCTCTTTTTTATTCAATCCTATTATCACTATTCTGAGTGAAGTTGGGGAAAGCTTATCTGTCTATCCTCATTTTACAGAGAAGAAAAGCAATCTCTCGGAGGTTAGGGTAACTTTTCCACTACGTAGCCTTCAACACACAGCAGAGCCAAATTCAAATTCAGAACTCTACTCTCCAGGACAAAGGAATCCTCTACACTTTCCACTTTGCAATAATACAGTAATGCTTAAACTATAAAACACAAAGAAAAATCCCCATTTTAGCCATTAAAAAAAAAATCCATAATGTGGTTTTAGAGTACACTGGGAAATCCTTTGGGGCGGGGGGAGGCGGGGGGAGTGGCTGGGAGAGAAGAATTTGAGGACTGAGCATCAGTAAGTTTTTTTCTCTCAAGTTCCTTCTGTGATGATACCAGTACTCCTGTGTTAACTGGTGATTTCTAGGCAGCGCTTTATGATGCAAAGTACCTACCAGGAAGAAATACTCTGCGGATAATGAATGGCCCGTTTACAAAGTCCTCTATGCCAGTTGTCAGAAATTGGGAAAACTTTCTTCTACCTTTCCCTTCACCAAGCTTTCAAACCTTTTTTTTTTTTTTTTAAGATTTATTTATTTATTTGAGAGGGAGAAAGAGAGACTGCAGGGGTGGGGGGGGGGGCAGAGGAAAAGGGAGAGAGAGAATCTCAGGCTCTACCCTGAGCATAGAGCCCAAAGCTGGGCTCAATCTCAGAACCCTGAGATCATGACTTGAGCCCAAATCAAGAGTCCGACTGACCACCCAGGCATGTCTACCTTTTTTTTTTTTTTTTCAATCTAACTGACTTTATTAAGTGATTCATGGATTCATAAATTGGGCAGCATCCCATCTATCAAGTAGGGAGGAGTTCCACCAGGCGTTCTAACTTAGCTACAGTTATACCATTTCAGTGGCTATAACCCTCCAAGCTTCTAGACATCCAGGAAGCCAGGATGGATGAAAATGGCAGTCATGCTTTCCTAGGAAATAAGAGTCCCCTTTTGGGGTGCCTAGGTGGCTTAGCTGGTTAAGTGTCTACCTTCAGCTCAGGTCATGATCTTGGGGTTCTGGGATCAAGCCCCGTATCAGGCTCAGCAGGGAGTCTGCTTCTCCCTCTCCCTTTGCCCTCTACCCACCTCTGCTCACTGTCTCTCTCTCACATAATAAAATCTTTTTAAAAAATAAAATAAGTTAGTAAATAAATAAATGAGTCCCCTTTTACCTTTGTAGTAAATAGAAAGAGCCCCTACACTTTCTGCCATCCTAACCTCTCAAAAGTATATCTACTACTGAGTAATAAAAAATACCAACATTTTAAAGACATGTGTTTCAGGAAGTTTCTAAGACTTTCATATTCCAAATCCATATTATTTTTGAATAACGATGGCATGTTAGTAAATTTAATGGCATTTTGAATTTATCAGACCTTTTTTTAAAATCTAGTTTATTGTTCTCCCTAACTTACTATGAGCTGGCACACTAGGGAAGATGGGTTAAGTTGCTGCCCCTACACTACAGGGGAGGTACTCCAACTTAAAGTCCCCAGGGAGCTTGTTCAAAGTGCAGGTTCCTGGGGCACCTGGGTGGCTCGGAAGCATCTCCCTTCCACTCAAGTTGTGATGCTCTGGGATGGAGCCCCACATCAGGCTCCTGGCTTAGTGGGGAGTCTGCTTCTTTCTCTTTCTCTCTCTCTGCTTCTCCCCCTGCTCATGCTCTCTCTCTGTATCTCTCTGTCTCAAATAAATAAAATCCTTAAAATAAATAGATAGATAGATAGATAGATAGATAGATAAATTAAATGCAGGTTCCTGGGGCACCTGTCTGGCTGAGTTGGAAGAGCATTCAATTCTTATGTGGTCATGGGTTCAAGCCCCACAATGGGTGTAGAGATACCTTAAATAAATATATTTTTAAAAAATAAATATAAATAAAATGCAGTTCCCAGATTTCACTCTCAAAAGGTTCTGAGCCAATAGGACTGGGACAGTGTTCAGAAAGCAGCCTTTTTAACATGACTCCATGTTTCATGATTCATTTCATGGTGGTGACCCAACAGGTGTGTCCAGCAAACACTGGCCCACAGGACAAATGTGTAAACATTTAAAAACAACTTGTGGGGTCGCCTGGGTGGCACAGTCTGTTGTTTGACTTTTGGTTTGACTTTTGGTTTCAGCCCAGGTTGTGCGATCCCCCACTCTGGGCTCCACGCTCAGCCTGAGATTCTGTCTCTGCCTTGCCTCTCCTCGTTTCTTCTCTCTCTCTCTCTCTAAAATAAATCTGAAAAAATAAAACAAAATAAAAACAATCTGTGAGTGCTAAAGACCATGAAAAGGGAACTGGCTATGGAACACCTTTACAACAGCACAGAACTGTGAAATGTTTGGGACACAACGAAACTATCATCTGAAAATTAATCTACATCCAAACTGTGGACTCACACTAAAAGGGACTCTAAGACAAAGATGTATAAGGAGAGAAGATTCACAGTAATGACTGGCTGTGTATTAAATGTGAAGGGTGGTTTCAAGGGAAGATTAAACTTAAAGTAAGAAAATGACTTCCCAAATGAAAGAAAGGAAGAGTGTTTTTTAAGAAATGCTACAGAAACAGAATGATGAGGAAGTGGTAAACCACCAATCATATTAACATCCTTTCATTCCCAAGTAAAACCAATAAAACCTACACAAGAGAGAAAGGAGGGCAAGTTCACAGGTGGACATTTTACATATTCCCATCACTTCTCTCAATAACATAAAATGAAAGGTGGGAAACTGGATTTTTTAACTCACAATCTATCCTAACTTAACCCTAGCATGTGGTTATTCCTGATCCACAGTGCCCTCCCCTCCACCCCCACCGTATGTGGCTTTAGATACAACCCAGACTCATTTACTTAACTATGTGTATAAAGACTTAGGCACGATGGCTGGATCATATGGTGTACCAGTCTGCTCAGACCGCCATAACAAAATACCACAGACTAGGTTGCTTCAACAACAGAGACTTCTTTTCTCCCAGTTCTGGAGGCTAGAAGCCCAAGATCAAGGAGTCAGCAAGGCTGGTTTCTTCTGAGGCCTCCTTCTCCCCGTGCCGTCACATGGTCTTTCCTCCTTATCCCTGTATCCTAATCTCTCCTTCTTACAGGGACAGTCATACTGGATTAGGGCCCACCCCAATCACCTCATTTAACCTTAATTAATTCTGAGGTCCCAGAGGTTAGGACTTCAACAAAGAAGGGGGAGGAGTTAAAAAAAATAAAGTACCATTACTTTAAAAAGTTTGAAAAATTCTTTAATAAAGACTCACAAGCTCAAGAGAAATCGAGAAAGAGGAAAAAACACCTACTACTCACAGGACTAGCTACACCCCCTCCTAGAACCCATGTTCACTTCAGTGAGAGGATTACTAGAAGTCTGGTCCATACTTCCAGGATCAAGAATCAGCTCTGAAACTAACCTGGGAATTTTCACTCACTCCCTAAGGGCAACAAAATTTCAGACAAGTTGCTTTCACACCCATCCCCAATGATAAAACCAAAGAAGCAATGAAAGAGAAGGCAAAGGAAAAAAAAAAAAGTTTATACAGTTACATTCCAACACTTGCTTCCAAAGCTGTTAAGTGTATGATGGCATTCTTGATGTCCGTGCCCAGAACTTAATAAAAACTCACAAAATTTTCCTGAACTGTAGCTAAATCTACAGAAGTAGAGATTTCTTTTGAAACAGCATGACTCTTCAGAAGCCATAAGCATATTTAAAACCAAGAAGCACAGGCAATGTAAATTAAAACAGACATAAACATTTGACTAAAATCAGTTTTCCCCTCTAGAACCCACCTCCCCCAACATATCTCAACTTTTAGAAATTATTAGAGAAATTAGATTACATACAGAAATTTATATTTATACATCACATTTTCACTAAATTAACCATAAAATGAAACAGAAAGCATTTGCCATGAATCAAACTGTATCAAAAACCATATATTAATGGATAAAGATGGAGGGAGGGAGGAATGAAATAGATCCTATGTCTATCCTTTTAAACTCAAGTGCTACTGAACTTCTAGAAAATCACCAGTATGCATCCCGGTGAAATAGCTCATTCAGTTTCATCCACAAGGATGGTCAATAGTTAACTAAAAACGTTACATGAAAAGACCATTTTCAGAACATGACATTTGAAAGATACAAAGTATCATCACACTGGTCACTTTGTAATTACAAGGGGAAAAATTACAACAGATTCTGCCACTTCCCTTAAGTGATAAAACTCAGTATCACTGGTATTAGAGAAATCAGCACTAGATGCCTCCTGAAGTACCTCGAAAGTTTCTCACTAAAAACACTTACCCCAAACTGAACAAAGCTTGTAGATCTAATTTCAACTCACAAAAAATACAGGACATGGAGAATTCAAGTTAAATGGCTCCCCAAGGAAATGAGGCAAGTCCAAATTGCTGGAGGTTCTATAACACAACTGGCCTAGCCTCTTAAGAGATGTCAATGTGGGGGCCTGGGTGGCTCAGTGGGTTAAAGCCTCTGCCTTCAGCTCGGGTCATAATTCCAGGGTCCTGGGATAGAGCCCCACATCGGACTCTCTGCTCAGGGGGGAGCCTGCTTCCTCCTCTCTCTCTGCCTGCCTCTCTGCCTATTTGTGATCTCTGCCTGTCAAATAAATAAATAAAATCTTAAAAAAAAAGATGTAAATGTGAAGATCAGAAGGGAAAAAGGAGGTGGCAATAGGGTAATGTCCTAGACTATAGGATATGACACCTTAAGGCTAATTTTAAATCTCAGATGTGATCCACAGGTTTGTGGTTTGTGGAATATCACTGTTCTTAGGAGATACACTGCTAAGTTTTTAGGGGTGAGAGGCCAAGATATCTACAACTTACTTTCAAGTGATTGGGAGGTATAAAAATAAACAATGAGATAAAGCACTTGAAGCAAAGTACTAACAACCGATGAAACTAAGCATTCCTTGAACTATTTTTATCAACTATACTGTAAATTGGAAATTCTTCAAAAGAATGTTGAAGGGGTTGTCATTTCATGAAAATCAAATATAAAAGGTGTGGAGACTGCTGAAGACTAAAGATTTGCCTGGGTCCTGGCTTGGGGAAACGGGATCCTGGCTTGGGGAAAAAGAACCAAGACATATTAGGAAACAAGTAGATTTTTATATACACCTAACATTTTATGGTATTATGGACAAAATGATCACTTCTTTCCTGTGTAATAATGATATTACTATAAAGGATAACACTCCGATTCTTAGAAGATACATGCTCTAAGTATTAAAGGTCAAGTATTGTGACTCCAAGTCATTTTTAAATGATTCACAACACGACCAACTATGGCCATTATGTTAATGAATGTTGGCAAATGAACATTTGCTGCATTATTCTCTCAACATATATTTTATAGTTTGTGTCAAAACTAAATGTTTGTTAACAGTATACTACACCAAAGCCTTCATACTTCCTTTTGCATTTAATGAATTTATTATCACTACATTCTTATGAGCATATGGGAGGGAGTAGAGACTTTATTTTATAGCATGTAATTGCATTTAACATGCAGTATAATTAATATCCTTTATCAACATTACAGTCTCCCATATTTTTTAGTTTGGGCAAGAAATTGTGAAGATCCTCTAGGGTTTTGAAAAATAGGACACAGGGAGCTTTCTACACTGATGAACACAGGTTGGTTCTGGGAGAGTGGTGTACTCAGAGAGGGCGTGGAAAATCCACACTCTTTCCCCATACCTTGCCTCATGCCTTTGTTTCATCAGACTGCTCCTGAATGATATCCCTTATAATAAACTGGTAATCTACATGACAGCCTAGATGCACTTGATTAACAACTCTGTGAAAGTGGGGTGGGGGGGAGCCAGTTAAAAAAAAAAAGGAAAAGGAATGTTATTTTAAAAATGGAACTGGCAATAAGGGACCTAATGAAAATGTGAGAGCAGACACCCCAGAGAGGTGGTAAACTCTCCTGTGAGAGGTGCCCTCCCAATAACCTGGAGTAAAAGGAGCATCCATATCTCCAAAGACAAAGGGACACCAGAAGAATCCCAACAAACAGGATTGCTAAATTTCTTCCATTTTACTACAATCACCTCATACTCCTTAATCTGTCACATTCCTCCACAATCACCTACTTTTCATCAAACCTAGCATAAAAATACACAGGCCAGGGGCGCCTGTGTGGCTCGGAGGGTTAAGTCTACCTTCGGCTCAGGTCATGATCTCAGGGTCCTTGAATTGAGCCCCACATTGGGTTCTCTGCTGAGCAGTGAGCCTGCTTCCCCCTCTCTCTCTGCCTGCCTCTTTGCTTGTGATCTGTCAAATAAATAAATAAAATCTTTAAAAAAAAAAAAATACACAGGCCTAACGGTTTCTTTGGGTCATTTCCTTCCAAAAACACCTATGTCAGATGAAACTGTGTTTTTCAGTCTGGTTTGTTTTTGTTGTTGTTATTGTTTTTGTCTTTTTGGTTTTGTTTTTTTTGTTTTTTTTTTTTTTTAAAGAAAAGTACAGGGACACCTAGCTGGCTTATTCAGAGGACTGTGTGACTCTTAATCTCGGGCCCCATGTTGAGGGGAAAAATTACTTAAAAATAAAAAATCAATAAAAAACTTAAAACGAACAAAAATTAGGGTACCTGGGTGGCTCAGTCGGTTAAGCTGCTGCCTTCAGCTCAGGTCATGATCCCGGAGTCCTGGGATTGAGTCCCACATAGGGCTCCTTGCTCGGCAGGAAGCCTGCTTCTCTCTCTGCCTCTGCCTACCACTCTACCTGCTTGTGTGCTCACTCTTGCTCTCCTCCGCCCCGATAAATAAATAAATAAACAAAATCTTTTTTAAAAAATCAATAAAAAACTAAACAAACAAAAATTAGGGCAACTGGATGGCTCAGTAGTTTAAGCCTCTGCCTTCATCTCAGGTCATGGGCTCAGGTCTTGATCCCGGGATCCTGGGACAGAGCCCCTGGATGTACTCCCTGCTCAGCAGGGAGTCTGCTTCTCCCTCTCCCACCCAGAGCTCCCACTCTCTCTCTCAAATAAATAAAAAAAATTTTTTTAAGTTTTTAAAAAAGTAATATATAATTTTATATTAAAAGTTCCATTAGATCCTTTTCCTTTTATTTCTACTTTTCATTCCCCATAAAAGCACATATAGCATCTTAATTCCACTGTAAAAAGAAGTCCTAGGGATATGTTACCATTTCTCTAGCCCAGCTCTGTCCAACTATGACAGGCATTAGCTACACACAACTATTAAGCACTTAAAATAGGTTAATGACTTAGGAATTGAATTTTATTTTATCTTGATTAGTTTATATTTAAATGTCAATAGCCACATGGGTCTAGTGGCTATTGTTTTGGGCAAGGCAGCTGGTAAAGTATACACAAAACCTAGATATGAAAGGCAACATAATTTATTAGCTTACATTAAGGACAGGCTTCAAGGAAAACTATTTTATAAGCTTTTATCACCAGCTAATTCTAGATCAGAAATTGCCCCCTATGGACTTTCTTAGAGCATTTTCTCTTTACTACAAAAAATAAGTCTTAATAAAAGTTTGCAGAACAAAACTTGTACAGCTTAAAACCTACTCCAATCAAGAGAATTACCAGGGAAATTACCACATTCTATCAAATGTATAGGAGTGTCCTGATTTAAGATGTCACAATTGTCAAGATGATAAAAAGGAACGGATTTATTTGCAGTTTTCATTTAGAATAATAGGCTCCTTGAGAACACTAAAAACGGGTTTCACTTACAAAAAGTTATTTTACACACACACTACCAGAAACATCTATTGTACAACGTAAGATATGCCTGGCCTAGAACACTACGAAACATTGCTGCTACCCACTACATATTCTTCACTTAACCTACTACTTCACTTTGCTACATTACTTAAACCCTGTGCCTCAATTTCCCCATCTTTAAACTTAGGGTTACCATGTTTACTTCACGTAATTATTGTGAGATTTATTAACTAACACATTAAAATCCCTTGTAATAGAGGACGCCCGGGCTGCTCAGTTGGTTAAGCAGTCTGCCTTTGGCTTGGGTCCTGAGATCAAGTCCCGTATTGGGCTCCTTGCTCAACAGGGAGTCTGCTTCTCCCTCTACCTGTAGTTCCCACTGCCTCTCTTTCCCCACCCCCTCTCGTTATCTCTCTCTCTGACAAATAAATAAAATCTTAAAAAAAAAACTCACTTAGAATAGGACATACACATGCTAAGCATTCAATGAACATTGTTATTACTTCCCATCAACTCAGAGCTGTATTTTTGATGGATGGAAACAAAACAAATACATATATAAAATTGAAACAGAATTACGAAAGTAACTAGATATACTTTTTAAATTAGGTCTTGCTCAACCTAGGAAACAATGCTCCTTTAATAAACCGTTTTGGGGCCATAAAAGACCCTGGAATGTTGACATGTGCCTCCTTTCAGAGCAAAGGCATGCCATCGAGGTTTAATTCAGTTCCCAAACGTATAATAAACATGAAGATAATGTTTTGTGTCAACATTTTTGTTAATGAACATTAGGCAAACTTTTTTTAAATAACAGCTGCACGGAGATAATTCATATGCCATATATTCATCTATTTAAAATGTGCAATTTGATGGCTCCCAGTGTATCTAGATATGTGCAACCATCACCATAGTCAAGTGTAGAACACTTTCATCATCTCAAAAAAAGGAATAGAGAAACCAATAAAGAAATAAAGAAATCCTGTACCCTTTAGCAATCACCTTTTCTTTCCCCCAAAACTCCCCAGCCCTAAGCAACCACTAACTTAAATTCTCTCTTTATAGATATCCCTATTCTGGACATTCAACAGAAATAAAATCATATAGTAATGTGGTCTGTGAATAGCTTTTTGCCACATAGAGCATGCATTGATATTTCATTGCTTTTTAGGGCCAAATAATATCCCATTATGTGAACCACATTTTGTTTATCCATGCATTATTTGATAGACATACAGGCTGTTTCCACCTTTGGCTACTACGGATAATATTGCTATAAACATTCCTATGCAAGCTTCTGTGTGGACATGTTTTCATTTCTCTTAAGCCGATACCCAGGAACAGAATTGCTGGGTTATAGAACAACTGAGGAACCGCCGAACTGTTTTCTCAAATGGATGCACCATTTTACCTTCCCTCCAGCAGTGTGTGAGGGCTCTGATTTCTCCACATCCTCCCCAGTATAATTTATTATAGTCATCCTAGTGGATAGAATATGGCATCTCACTGTGGTTTTCATCTGCATTTCCCTAAAAACTAATCACGTTGGGCATCTTTTCACATACTTATTGGCCATGTGTCTCTCTTCTTTGAAGAACTGTCTATTCACATCCTTTGCCCATGTTTAATGGGGTTATTTTTCATATTCTTGAGTTATGTGTGTAGGTATTCTAGATACAAACCATTATCAGATAATGTGATTTTAAAAATATGTTCTCCCATTCTATGGGTTGTCTTTTCTTGAATGTCATCTGAAGCACAAAAAGTTTTGATTTTTTTTATAAAATCCAATTTATCTATTTTTTTTCTTTTGTTGCTCATGTTGTTGGTGTTATACCTAAGAATACACTGCCTGCCAAATCTAAGGTCATGAAGATGTATCCCTAGGCTTTCTTCTAGGGGTTTTATAGTTACAGCTCTTAGATCTTTGACTAATTTTGAGTTAAGTTTTATAAATAGTGTGAGGTTGCGATCCAATTTCATTCTTTTGCATGTGGATATCCAGTTCTCCTAGCACCATTTATTGAAAAGACTATTCTTTTCTTAATAAATGGTTTCGGCACTCTTGTTCACCAAAGACACATGGGTTTATTTCTGGACTCTCAATTCTATATCATTGACCTATACATCTATTCTTATGTCTGTATCATGTCATCTTGATTGACAATGCTTTGTGGTAAGTTTTGAAATTGGCAAGTGTGAGTCCAAATTTTCTGCTGTTTTTCAAATGCTTTGGCTATCCTAGGTCCACTGCAATCCCACATCTATTTGAAACCAACTTGTCGATTTCTACAAAGATACCAGATAGGATACTGACAAAGACTGGGCTGAACCTGTAGATCAATTTGGGGAGTATTGCCATCTTAACAATATTAAGCCTTCTGACTGATGAAATATGGGATATTTTTCTATTCATTTAGATATTCTGTAATTTCTTTCAATGTTTTCTAGTTTCAGAGGATTAGTTTCACTTCTTTTGTTAAATGTATTCATAAGTATTTATTCTTCTGATGATATTATAAATGGAATTGTTCATTTCATTCTCAGATTATTCAAGTATACAGAATACTACTGATTTTTGTACATTGACCTTTTATCCTGCAACCCTGATGAACTTGTTTATTATGTGGGCAGTACTGGTAGTACTCCAATTCACAAGGCGACCATTAGACTAATTATGTAATTCTTATATAGTACTCAGCACCTTTGGCACATCGTGGGTGTTAAATGGTAGCTATTAAGTGTTTTTATATATCTTAAGTATTTTTATATATCAAGGACTTTACCAAGGTATCTTACTATATGTTTATTCAACACCTCTTACGTGCAAAAATATGATAGTGATTTAAAAAGAAAAAAAAAATCCTATCCGGAAGGAACAAGCAGTCTTAGGGCAGAAATAGATTCCACTTGTCCCTCAAGTGATTTGTATAGATATCAGATTAAAAACAAAAATCTTAAAAAGCTTTCTTTTGCAATAGATCTGCCTTTATACATTCTTTAAGAGTCTCAATAACATAAAAATAAAAGAGTCTCAGGAAGCTATCTACTTTTGAGCCATGCAAATTAGGTTCAGCCCTCCTTACTTTTTCCATGTTCATTACCAGACTCTTCCACACTGCTTCCGAACACAGGTACTGTTGTTGCAGAAAAATTCTCCTGCACCACACTTGACCAAAGTGACTGGAAAATTTGAGAGTCTTGTTATTACTATCTTTAGTTTTTCTTTCTCCGAAACCTATTTCATGCTTTTCAGTTTCCCGAGAAAGGACCTAAAAGACATGGGGAACCAGAAGTGTGGGGGCATACAATATGTAAGGTTCCTGCAAGATGGCACATTCCACAGAAGTTTACTAATATTTTTTAACAAAAACAATTTCATTCCAAACAGTCCCTGGAACTTGGATATTTGCTTATTGTTCTAACACATTTTAAAAATCAACCAGGCACCCTTTTGTCTCAACAACATTTGCCATACTTCTAAATAATTTTTAAATTCTAGTTATTTGTTAGAACAGTAACAGTCACAACCTACAAACCACAATCTGTACCACAAAGTCCAATCTCAGCCCAGATCTATTTTTGGCTTCACAACAGCTTGAGCTAAAGAAGAATTTCACTGCATTGTTCAAGTATGGTCATAAATAGTCGGGGGGGTGGGTAGGGGGAGCTAAACAACATAAAATGCCGTATAAAACAAAAATGGTACAAAAAATGAAAAGAGATTCAGGTTCAAACCTTTGTTACATAAACGCACACAGAACTGTGCTCATCTGTAATCTTCACTTGCCCCATTATGCTTCCATAAAACTCCATTCTTACATCAACTATCATTCTTAATTAAGTTGTACTGAAAATGTATCTGCCTCTAAGTCTACCTCCCCTCTCCCCTGGCATACAGGTCTCTGAGCTTTTCAAGGGTAGACGAGTCACGTGAACAGATGTGGAAATGTGGGTGAGAAGGAGGATGAGAAACATGAGGCATTTCCATTCCACCCTAACATCACCTAACCTACAAGATCTTAAAAATGACTTTAGTTTTCTTTTTTCTTTTTTCTTTTTGCTTTTTTTAGATTTTATTTGAGAGAGAGAGCATGCACAGAAGCAGGGGGAGGAGCAGAAGGACAGGGAGAAGCAGGCTCCCCACTGAGCAGGAAGCCTGACTTGGCACTCAATTTTAGGGCCCTGAGATCATGACCTGAGCTGAAGTCAGACACTCAACCCTCTGAGCCACTCAGGTGCCGCAATTTGGCTTTTTGTGTTCTTGTGGGGTTTGTTTGTTTGTTTTCCAAAATTTCTTTATTTGATAGAGAAAGCACAAGCAGGGGGAGGCATAGAGGAAGAAGGACAAGCAGACTCCCCGCTGAGCACAGAACATGAGAAGGGTCCATCCCAGGACCCCGAGCTCATGATCTGAGCTGAAGAGGGATCCTTAACTGACTGAGCCACCCAGGTGCCCAAAAATGGCTTTAGTTTTGCTTGGTTTTTTGGCTTTTTAAGATCTTATTTATTTATTTGACACAGAGACAGTGAGAGAGGGAACACGAGCAGGGGAGTGGGAGAGGGTGAAGCAGGCTTCCCACCGAGCAGGAAGCCCCATGAGGGGCTGGATCCCAGAAACCTGGTATTACCACCTGAGTTGAAGGCAGATACTTAATGACTGAGCCACCCAGGTGCCTTTTAGTTTTGCTTCTACTCCTAAAGTTGATTCAAACCTAACAGCTGGTTATTAGTCTCTCTTTAAGTGAAGACTACAGCCTCAGTAAAGCATGTGCAGATCATACCCTCTCCTGATGGAAACTGACTCAGCATATACGAGAAATGACACAGGACAAAACAAAGCTCTTCACCAGAATTCGTGAATTAAATTTATTTTAAGTAAAATTTGTAAGTTAAATACATTTCAGTTGGCCTACCTAATAGTCAGTACACCTCTAAAACTGTGTTTTCTAAAGTGTTGAGCCATTGAAATGGAACCAAACAGAAGTGATATATTCAGTATTTGTCCAGCAAACTTTGTGGAAAAGCTAACGAAACTGAGCAAATCAGAACATACGTTTCCAATTTTCTTTTCCAAATTAGAGTTACTTTCCTCAAACCCTATTCTGGGCTCTAGGCTTCTGATTAGGTGGGGAAAGAGAAACAAAAATTACAGGGAAAGGCAACATGTTCACTGATCAAGAAATGTACCAAATTTCCATTTATCCAGAAACCCAAATCACCAGAATTTCCTTGATTAGTACTGTGCAAGGATGACTGATACTTCTCATATAATGCTAAGACCAAGTTCTCAAATGCCTTTAGAATTTAAAGGAAAATGAATTGTATTCTAAAACATTTTAGTAACAGGATATAAAACAAACATGAAAGCTACCACATTTCTCTCCATCACTCATTTTTCTTTTTTAGTTGTTTCAGAGAAGTAAGCAAGAGAGAGCACACATGTGAGCTCAGGGGGAGGGGGAGAGGAAAATGAAGGAGAGAAATTCAAGCAGACTCCCCGCTGAACACAGAGCCTGATGCGAGACTCATCCCACCACCCTGAGATCAGGACCTGAGCCGAAACCAAGAATCGGACGCTTAACCGACTGCGACACCCAGGCGCTCCTCTCCATCACTCATGATAAACAATACCAAACAAGTACTGATACCATACTACGCCAACAAATGCCTCAGAATCCTTCTCACTAGACCAAACTGGAAATAGACACATGACCTAGAAGTACAGTATAAACAGTAAAACAGTAGTGAGCTTATGACTTGGGAGTCAAAAAGGCCTGAGATTCAATCTTAGTTACGCCACTCAGAAACAGTGACCATATCATCTATCATCCAAAACGCACCCATTTTGAGAGTGACACAGGACAATAGGCATTAACTGGGACAATGCCAGGGCACCTGGGTGGCTCAGTGGGTTAAGGCCTCTGCCTTCGGCTCGGGTCATGGTTCCAGGGTCCTGGGATGGAGCCCCGCATCGGGCTCTCTGCTCGGCGGGGAGCCTGCTTCCTCCTCTCTCTCTGCCTGCCTCTCTGCCTACTTGTGATCTCTGTTTGTCAATAAATAAATAAAATCTTTTAAAAAAAATTGAAAAAAGACTGTGACAAATCCCTAGGAAATAGGACATATGGTCACTGTACTCAAGCCATATGAACCTTGGGCAAGTTACTTAATCTTGAGTCTTGGATCCACATCTGTAAAATGCAAATAACAGAGTACAAAATTAAACCATCGGTAACAATAAATTGCTTTCCTACTCCTTTTCAGCTATGAAACCCTATATTCTATGATACTAATCTAGACAGCTTTGAAACTCTAAAAGCACCATAGAGCCTTATGGAAGGACACATCAAAGAAATGAAAATCCATCCCTGAGAGATTTTTTTTTTTTTTAATCCACATTCTCTTTTTTATTATACTTTTCTCTTGCAATAAAAAAAAAACCAAAACACCCAACACCTTAGTTCAAGTTTGATACCTGGGCACCACTAGTCACTCAGAACTTGGTCACCACGGCTTTGTTTTCACAGCTTCATAAAAGCACTCATCTTGTGCTTTGTTTTTGGACAAGCCTGATGCTCTTCTACATGACAAAAATTACCTCTATTCCTGCTGTTATCCTCAATGTTTAGAGCAATTCCTGGCACACAGTTAAGTGCTCCACATTGGCTGAATAAACGATCACTTTTTTAGAAATACAACCCTTCATCACCTGGCCCTAACCCTGCTATATATTCTCCACCCACAAGGATGGTCTGCAACTGCCTATATCCTTACCCTTCCCCCAACCTGAGTTTTCATACTCGGTGATGAGTAACAGCAATCCAGAACAATCCAGAATGCTTCTTCTCCATACAGTCCTTTCACCTATTTCCCTAAGGGGAATCCATCTTAAAATCCAATTAGGTTTCCAACTTTTAGGAGATTCATCCCCCTGCCCCGTTTTGTGGGGTTTTGTGGGGTTTTTTGTTTTTTTGTTTTCATTTTTTAAGAACACACTTCTCTTTCTCTTTAACCTTTTTTTATTGAAGTTTAATTGACATACAATCTCTTATTAGTTTCCGATGTTTTAAATCTTGATTAAGCCACTTATGACTCTTCACAGTTTGAGAAAACAAAAAAGACTAAACTGATTGTCCCCAAACCAGACTTATCTCTACCAGTTTCCCATTCTTTTCTCCTACTCTCAGTGAATTCTTGTCATCCAATCAAAAGTAGCTCCTTTACCCAAAAATTAAGGTACACGTGCCAAAGGCCACTCTACTTATTACTGATCAGAATCCAGGGGGAAAAAAAATTAAAACCAAAGCAAATTAATATAAACCCAATTTGAAAGCACTGGAACGCCTTCAATGGTAAAAATGGTTTTAAATTGTGACAAACCCCCAGAGGTCCACAAGGCATTTCTAGGATTTCTTAAAAAAAAAAAAAAAAAATGTAGTCAATCATAGATAGACGTGTTTGCTTTTTCTCTGCCCCTCTGCCCCAGACTCAGACTGCTCTGAGGCTGGGGGTTTCAAGAAAAAACAATGAAGCATTTGACAACCTCAAAAGGTCTGAGTGACATTCTGCAAACAGTCAAAACTTCACTTTGGGCTGCTGCACATCGAACTACAGACAAACCGTGATACACCGCCCACCTTGAGCTTGGAATATAAACTCTAGGTGAGAGTAACAGTTTAGGCACTTTGTATTCAAAAGACCTCTCTCACAGACACATCAAGAATAGCTGTGAAAATTTCCTTCTGTATATTTCCTAAATGCCATGAATCCTCACCCACCACCTCAGTAAACAACCTATGACTACTTGTTGAAAATATAACTTACGTGGAAAAAAAGAAATTCGCTCTAGCAACAGCAGATGGTTCTTATCCAAAGCTAAATAAAAACAGTAAGATGAAATTTTTAAAGTCTATTAAGATAGAGTTGGAAACTTTGTGATTTTCACTGTCCCCCTCTCCAGAGAATTCCTTTTGCTCCACAAAAATAACTTTATTCAGATGGGAATGGAGGGGGGGACAGCAAAACAGAAAGAAGTGTAGTCTCAGTGTGAGTACAATATTAAATGTCTTGAAAGCAGACAGATCCTCAATAACATAGCTTCAATAAAAACTTCCTAACCCTTTCCTTTTTTTGTTCCTTTGAGAAAATGGTGAAGCAATTTGCATTTACAGCTTAGTTCCTGTTTCCAAAATACCCCTTTAACTTTTTCTTTTCTCTTTTTATGGTAGGTATAAATAGCACCAAATTGTCAAATCACAGCTATTTTGTGTGCTACCTATACAAATAGGTCTGATTTCTGACCAGCCATAAAACAATTACTGCCGAATTCCTCTGGCTCTTTGATATCCAGCTTGTCCACAGGGCTTCAAAGCTAGCCTCCAGGACTTTTCTTGGGACACTGCTGAAAAACAACCTCAACAGAAACACAGAAGATAAAATGTTCCCACTCCTATAAACACACAAAGACATAACTGCAGAAATAAAACCATTCGGCAGCATTGTGGTGGGGTTTCTTCCCCCTGAGAGAATTTAAGATGTCCAAGTACTTTGAATTGTTTTTTTAGATGTGGGTCAACTAGAATTTCTTCCCCCTCATGCATATGGCTATTTTTCCCATTTTCAAGCCTCCAAAAATTAAGAATCATTCTGCTTTCAGAGAAATTTTCTGATTTACTAGAACAACTCATCCCATGGGAACTTACTGGGATGGAACGAAAGTTCAGCTTCTTGAGCACATAAATAACTATACAGTACAGTATTTATTCAATGTTGCAAAACTCATTCAAGCTAGCAGCTTTGTATAAGGTTAAATCTGGTCAGCATATCCAACAGAGAAAATTTATGTATGGGGCACTGAATGTTTTGAGTAAACTAATAGACTTCAGTGCTCACATGGCTTAGGAAAAAATCACTCTATGTGGGATGGCACAAGAGGACCTGACATACACATCACACACAGGTGCTGAGGGTACCCATCAGGCTATCTCCAATAATGAAGCTACAGCAAAAGCAATACATCCACTAAGAGAAAATACATGCTAATTCCCTTTAGAGAAACTTACACTTTGGCATTTTAGGGGATTGGCAAATGTGACATGACTATAAAATCTTCCAGGGCCCAGGTTCTTAAAGTAAAGTTTTATTAAGGTTCATACACACACACCCCAAGAGCTACGTCCCTGCACCTAAAAAGAGAAAGACATGCTACTTTTTAAAATTCTTCTTACCAACGGCAGCATGCCAAATCAGTTTTTCCTCAATCCAGTACTTTTGGCAGCCCTATCATAATAGGCCAGTTAAGAAAAAAGTATTTCACAAAGTAAGTAGTTGGCAAACATGTGATTCTGAACTAGCAGTACAGAGGACACAGTCTCCTCAGGATTATGAAAGATCCCAGACATGTGCATACAAGGGGAAAACTACCTTTGCACCCAAAAACCTGCCTCTTACCTCCCTCTCCTCGTCTCTCTACCACCTGTAAGAATCAAGCAATTCTAAAGCATTGAGACCTGATTTTAGCACTCTTGTGGGATCTTCTCCAGGGAACAACTTGTACATATTTATCCAAGGACACAGAGCCATCTTCTTTTTTGAAATCTATACAATATATCAACCCTCGAAGTATGCAGATGAACCCTCTCATTATAACCCGAAAATTTACCGCTCTAAACTGGAGCCACCTGTTTTCAGCTCTGCTCTCAAGTACACAGCTTTTATCTCTTAGCTCAATTCCGGCACCTAACATTAGTACTCAATTTCCTTCTAACAACTGGATTATGGAATCTCTCAAATGTAACCGCATTTTCTCTCCAGTTGTTTGTTGTTGTTTGTTGTTGTTGTTGTTTTAAACCAAAGGCCAAAGGCATTAACATACAACAAAATTCTCAACGTGAGTGATAAAAATGCATTAAAAGTAACCTTTAATCCATGCTATTAACTGATTTTATTCTATTTTGGCACGTTTGAAGTAACTCATCTAAGGATTAGTTAGGCTTTTCTACACTTCTTTTTATCAGGACTCTACCATTCTTGATTTAGTTTTGAGGGAAAAGGGTTTGCAAAAACGATAATAATCTCACAGCTGGAGATGGCTGGCAAGTCCGTTAGTGCTCATTGTGCCATTAATTTGCAGGAAGCCTTTGTGCTCCTTCTACCCCTCGTTTTACATGCTGAGCAGTTTTCACTGATAAAGTACTTATAGGCCAGTTATTTTAGATTAACGAAAAGCCCAGTAAAATTTTATGTAAAATGGCTATCAACTTTCTCTTGAAAATACTGAAATGTATCTTCCGTCTTGATTGCTTGAAAATCTTAACCGTGACCATTTGCCTCAGTAGTTCTCATGTGAGTAGGCAAAGGGAGTCTTAAAATTTTTAAGAAGTATTATTTTCAAACAGAGAAGGAATCCAAAATTTTAGACTACGAATTCAGACTGAATGGCTGAAGCCTCCGGGCAAACACACTGATTTAATCACAAGCAGCAGGTTTCAAAATCTTGCCTTCTTCAGCCTTAACAATGAAGTATTTCCCTGCCCTTCAAACCTATGGCAATGATGCAAACACATTATGCAAAAAGAATCCAATATCGTTGGGATTTTTAACACTATGACATCAATTTCAAGAATAGGTGGCATTGTTCTAATTCGACACTTACCCAAAATGAGATTTTAAAGTCAATGACTTAGTACTTCCTCTGGACCTGAAGCCCCAAAAAGGACAGTTAAATACCCAACTGTCATGGATTTTAAGTCAAACTCCATTTTCACCACTTTTCACAATTTTCCCAATTCCCTAACAATCTTCAGGTACAAAAAACCAAGTCTAACAGAAAAGTCTCAGTTTTTAAATCTGCCACAATATATGCAAACCTGTTGAGATTTTTCATACTTTAAGACATGAAACTGTATAGTAATGGAGTCCTAAAATTACTCATTTTCTGCTATACCACCTTTCTATAAATCACAAGCTCAAATCGCGGTCCCAGAGACTCATATCTAACACAGAGAAGACATGGTTCATACCGAACACAGCAAGGATATCTGCAAAGTAGAAATAACGGGGTCTGAAACTAACAGGGTTAAACAACTTCTTTTGTGAGGCCACTGGCAAAATCTACAGCAGCTGTCTAACTTTGCCTTCAACAATCATAGCAAAAGCTCAAGGAAGTGATCCAATACAGCGCCCGTCTTTAGTAACCAGATCGTTTCTATTTCATTTTCAGCCAAGGGAACGGATAATGAAAACAAAATTATTCGTCAGTCAGAAAGTTTACTTGACAAGCTAATTTTGAACCAACCTTTAACTTCTATTCACATGTACAGACGGACCCTAAGAGCAGTTTCTTTTTTGTGTGGAGACAATCTTAATAACTCTTAAATGCTGGCTATACAAGTTAAACTTCGGATGGCTATCACTGCTTTAAACCCACTTATTAAAAACTACTGGAAAACTTTTTAGCTGCTCAAGGACTAGTCCTGAGCTAAAAAAGAAAAGGCAAACATTTAGTGCCGTAAACTGATGAGACATTAAAATGATGTGAATTTTGCAGTGAAGAAAACAGAAGTCACATCGTTTCATCTCTGACCTCAAACAAGTGTACAATAATTTTAAGATTTTATTTATTTGACAGACAGAGATCACAAATAGGCAGAGAGAGAGGAGAAAGCAGGCTCCCTGCTGAGCAGAGAGCCCAATGCGGGGCTTGATCCCAGGATCTTGGGATTCTGATCTGAGCTGAAGGCAGAGGCTTTAAACCACTGAGCCACCCAGGTGCCCCAAGTGTACAATAATTTTTATACAAGAAACAAACTCAGCTCTTCCAAGCCTGTAATTTTCCACCTAAAATTACTTACATTGTTTACAATAAACACAAATGATCTCTCATCATAGAACATCTGGATTTACCAACACATCTAGGATACCTGCTCCGAAAGGCTTATCGACTTAGCTGATGGAAAACAGGTATTTGAGGACTTAAAGATATGTACTCGAAATAGAAATCCAACATTCTTCAGAAATTAATTAATTTTCTCAAGAATGTAAATAAGGGGGGAAAAGTCATCAAATCAGTGACCCAACAAAGTTAGGTTATCACTCTGGTGAATAACCACAGGTTTACGCTGGGAAGAAACTCCCAAAATTACTTTCAACCAAGTTAAGCAGGAATGGGCAGGATAGCAGCAGTTCCCATTTCAATATTTACAACATAGAAGTAAATACATTGTTTTATTTAAGTAAATTCACCTAAAGAAACATTTTTCTTCCCTACAGGGCAATCTCAATCCAGCATTTAATTTTTAATTCCAATCCTGCTTGCTTCCACGGAGGTTTGACCCAAAGCAATTTTAGTGAAATTTCAGGCTGGTATACATTTCGGCTATATGCCACAGGCAAAAGATACTGATTCTAAACCTATGTGATCTATTTTTTTTACTGTAAGTCCTATCATCTTACAGTATCTCCCGTAGGAGAAACAGGATTTCAACAACTTAACATTTGGAAATGACTACTAGTTGCTGGTTTCCTAAAGGGAAAAAAATTAAAACAAACAAACAACCAAAAAAAACCTATGAATTAAAATATACACGCAAATGGGTACTCCTGAATTGACATGTATGAATGGCTTACTTGTTTTAAAAAGGAAACCTCAAATCCTGGGTTAATAATATGTGTCACTTTTAGGGATTTAAACCATAAATTTTTCAAATAAAACTAAATAAATTGATTTGTAAGTAATTAACTATGGGACTTCAATCATGTAAAATTATCTCTGTATATTCTCTATGGCTCAGGAATTTAACTGGGTATGTTCAAAATAATACACTTAGTGGGTCATGGAACCCACTGCCTGTGAAATCTCCCATGGAGATTCAAGACCACCCATTGAAAATAGTACAACATTATTGCCTCGAGCAAGAAGCTGGTACATAGGACTGGTTATTCAAGTCTTTTAAATACTATTTTATTGAGGGATTGTGGGAGGTGGGGGAGGGAGCCAAGGGGGATTCATGAGTGGATGGGGGAGGAAACTCAGACAGAAAAAAAGAGAAATTTCTAAAGCAAAAGTTCCAGTAGTCCCCTCACAATACTCATCGCACCCTCCCCCCTTTTTAAACAGCTACATAAACAAAGTAATAAGTGCTCAATTTCAGGGAGAATTACATTATACTCCATTTGAACAGGCTACAAAGTACTTTTATTTGAAAAGCTGCTTCTCCTCTGTTATAAACAAATTTACCCGGCACCAATTTCAATGAGAAGATGGCTAAGGGAGATGGGAGGCAGAGTTAGGAAAAATTCACTCAGTGTCTTAAATAGTTGATCCAATAAAGATCCTTTAGAGGAAACTGTAAGTCTATTTTTTTTTTTCTCCCAGTAGGCAAATCATACAGGGGGGCTTTTCTTTTCTAGCGTACTGCACCCTGTCTCTTTAAATTCCAGGCCTGCCCCATTTCCCACGCATTCAATGAAAGCAACACGTTTGCTGGCCTCTAGCCCACAATGTCAAGTAGTTTTCTTGCTATTGAATTTCAAGATTATTCTTTTGGATCATTTGCCCTTTAGTTTTAAGCACGCCAAAGCAAAAATAATGTCTTTCTACAATAACATAAAGAAAACTCTGAGGCCTTTACAAGTCTACAAGTAGAGAACACCTTCTCCTTTAGTTTCCCTTTCACTGCAAAATATGCTCCCACTCTATATGCTCCAAATAAGGGCCATTTATACATTATCTTGGTCTACTATAGCTTTGTCTGTACTCTAATAAAATTCTAGGAGTATATTTAATTTAGTACCAAATTTGGAATTTCTAACAATCTGCAATACTCAAACCAAGTCTTCATATTACTCAAACTCTCCAAGTTTTAAGTGTGATCCCCTGAGGATTCAGTTAGAATAAGTTTTAAAACAATGACTTGATTTTCTATATTTGCAGTTAAGCCATCTACATAAATTAATAATAAAAATAGTAAGCAAATATGGGGAGCTGTAATCATGGGGCCAAAGAGTCTATTTCCCTCATTTTCATACACATCTTAACCCTGAAAAAAAGAATCCAGGCTATTATGAATCCCACTTAGAATTCTCTCCAAAGGAATAGAAATAGTTAAATAAAAATTTATCAGCAGAACTAAATGAAGACCATGGAAAATGTTACTCCGAATGCTAGCAAATGGAACTTAAAGTGGCAATTTTATTCAAACAGCTAATAAAGAAATGGTCTGATCACAAACATCAATTTTTATATTTCACATTCTGAGGTGGAGTTAATCTGTCATTTATGAATTTCATAAAAGCAGCTAAAACCAAAGGGAAAACAGACTTATTCTTAGTTGACGTACAGTTTTGATATGCATTTGCACATACTACTTTCAGTGGTTATTCTTTTTAATGTTATAAAGGTAAAGATATTAATATCCCACATATCATAATATCATAGACTTAACTAGATGAATTTTGGGTTGCAAAGAGACCTTTAAGACAACTAAAATTAACTCCATCTTTGCAGAAATCTTTTTTATTTTTAGAAATTATTTCTTTTACTTGTGTTTAAGGAATGTCTGTATTAATCTATCTGTACTGTATAGAAAACACGAAATGACATTTTAATTTTCATTTTTAAAACTTCTGGTTATTTTTGCAGTTATATACAAAATATTACTTGAACTGCTTCAATCCTAAAATATTGTTTGTGTTTACACACGTATGCATCCGTTCAAAAAGAACCATCTCTTCTTTCCCTCCCCCAAACACTATTTTTATCTTGCTTTTGGTAGTTGTCCGGGTACTTTCTATTTCTCATAATTTAACATTTAACTTCCAAATTATATACAAAGACACAAGATGGAAATGGGTCTTTATTTGCAACTACAGATCCCATCTATTCCTGCCACTATGACATCTAAGCATGATTGATGCCTTTTCATTTGGTGTCAATTTTTAAAGTCAGATTTAGGCTCTGGAAAATTTTCCAATACTATACACATCAAGATAAACACACTAATTAACAAGCTCATCAAACTCAACAGGAAAAAAAAAAATCGAAACTTTTCAAAACATTCTTAAGTGCTTCAAAAATGTACACTGTACTGAAATACTAAACAACGGTTGTCTTTCTGCTACAAAGAACACCGTCTATGAATCACGTACTCATAAATCAGGTTAATCTGATTCATTTTACAACTTCAACACAGCAACTTTGTTAAGAAAGGTAAGAATATCATTTAGATGTTTTTCTTAAAGTTTACAATCAACTTTTGAAACATCTGTGCATATATAAGTGCTATTAAAAGAAACACTCAAAATGACAAGGTGACTAAAATTCCAAATAACAAAATATGAAAGTGTTCCTTGGGAAAGACATTTTTATATTCTAAATGAGATCAAACTTAAAAAAAATTAAAATCTTATTGTAAACATGTCCATATGTACATTTAAGTATCTAGTTTTACCTTCACACAAGATAATTATGCCTTATTCAAGAAAGCTCAAAAAACCCAGTATAAGCATTTCCTGAACTCTTTCTATTTGCTGGATGGGGGTACTGAATTTTGGAATAAAGCCAATTTAATATATTTTTTTTAATTCCTGATATCCCATCTCCTAGAGATAACTTCTATTAACATTTTGCTAAGTATGTTCTTTCCATCTTTTCACTGATGTATTTTTATCTCTCACACAATTCTCAAAATGTGAGTAATGAACAATTCTGGCCATTCTCATACAAAGATAATGGACTGAATCAAGTACTAAAATCAATGATAAAAATAAACCATAAAAAAAAAAAAGCCTCTACAGAAAGCTACTATGTCAAGTAACACTAACTTCAAGCTACTAAGTGGCCTTTAAACATAATTCTCATTTATTTGCTGCTCTCTTTAAATTGTCTGCATTTCTATATTTTTGCATATTTGTGTAAATAAATCCTTCACTCTAGCATCATTCACAATTCCCTTTAACTAGTTGGAATGATAACTAGAATTGTTTTTTACATTAGCAGCAAGTCACATGTAAAAAGTTGGAAGAGTAACTGCTTTTCAAATCAACTTCAATTAAGCATCTGAATTATTAAATAGAAAAACCCTGAAAGTATCATGAATGATCAAATATTTGATATACCATACTTTTTTAACCTGTTTACATGGTAAGTCAAAGTCCCCAACTATTCTGTTGATAGGAGAAACACAAGTAGTTATCTGAAACATGATGCTTCAGAAAAACACAAGGACAAAATTTCAAGGTCTGGCCTACATTATATGAAACAGAAAAAAAAATTCAGTTAATTTTCATGAAAAATTCAATGGTCTAATGACCTGGTCAAGAGCCATATTTGAAGCAGAAGTTTCAAATAAACATATGGTATCCTGAGTTCTTGGAATGTTCCAACCTACAAGTAGTGTTGATGGCTGGCATAAATGGCACTGAGATTATGAGAAAGTAACTTTTCATAACAAAACCGTAATCACCTATCTGGTTAATTCCCCTACTTCCCTGTTAGGGTAGATGACCCAGCTTACTGCTCACTCACCATTAAAAAAGGTAAAATTCCAATATGCTGACGTTCATATCAATAATTTTCTATTTTCAAAAAAAATTATTCTCCAAACTACCACATTATGAAACATAAGAAATTAAATACAGTAACACATGTCTATCCACAACATGATAACCAATACATAGTTGGTCTAATAAATGGTAGTTATTTCATTAGGAAAACACTAGACAAAGGAAGGATATGCTCAGAACTTACCCTTAAAAGAAAAAAAAAAAAAAAAACTAAGGAAAAATAATATTTCAGAGCTCGAAAAGCCCACAGAGCTTATTCAGTCCAAACATATCCCTTCTGCCTCCCAGGACAGGGCCTTTTCTACTGCATTGCTAAATCCTGCTCTACAAGTTTCTGGAATATATCTGACTCATTTTTTTTTTTTTAAGATTTTATTTAGTTATTTGACAGAGAGAGATCACAAGGAGGCAGAGAGGCAGGCAGAGAGAGAGGGGGAAAGCAGGCCCCCCACAGAGCAGAGAGCCCAACGTGAGATGTGAGGCTAAATCCTAGGACCCCAAGACCAGGACCTGAGTGGAAGGCAGAGGCCCAACCCACTGAGCCACCCAGGCACCCCCACCTGACTCCTATTTTTACAGCTAAAAGGCTAGTTGTATTTCATGGATTAAGTAGCTTAAAAAAAAATTTTTTTTAAGTGACAGACCTAGCCAAGTCTCTAAAATTTGTGGCTAGCTTTTTAAAAAGCACCAAAGTAGGTGAAAAAAAGATGAAGGAAGAAAAGACAGAAAAGGAGAAACATTCATTTTTGCCTATAACATAGGCTAAAACTCCTTCTAGAAAATGTGATTCTCAGCTGACACAATGCTTCCTGCTAAATTCAGGTGGTGGTTCTGTTTACACAAAGTCAATTATTAGAGGTACAGAAGAAATCAGTTTCTGAACATGGAGCAATAATTTACCACTTAGGGGAGTGGAGGCTGAAGTCAGGATTCTAAAACTCTTACCGACTAGCAATACCTATCTGCCTTTATGTTATACTGCTGCCAGAAACTTCCAGCATCCAGACTACACTGATGGAAGGTATGAGTGCTATCCGCAGTGATAATACAGGTCCCATCTCATGGGATGAGTAACTAACCCGTTAGGAGAAACAACAAACAGACATATGAGGGGAGGCCAGTGCAGGACTGATGGAGCATAGAACACGAGCTCCTGCTCAGTGTTTATATGATAAGGAAGAAGCTTCCCACTGCTCCTTACTATTTCTGCGCACAGGTAGGAAAAGTCCTACAACAAGCATCTTTAATAAGGCAATCTGGAGCTACGTCAACATTTTGAATAAACTATCCCACTAAAAGCAACCAAATCCCAACAGCCTAAACTGTTTTTCACGTAGTCACTACAAAACAACTGCTTGTAAAACAGAACAGGGAAAGAAATTAAACAAAAGAAAAATTATGGGTATAACAAAAAGGCCAATGAACCTTACTTTTAAACATCCAAAATGTTACAAATCTATGTCAAAATAAATAGGGACATAGAATAATCTGATCGTAATCTCTCCCAACACCGCTCTGGGGGAGGGAGTAGATGTAAGGGCATAAAACCTATCTTCAAAGATTAAAGGTATCATGCAGACTAAATTTATATCCAGATACATTAAGAGGCAAGCAACTCTCCCTACTGTGTAGGCCACTGTTGTTATTAATATTTTAGGAAATTGCTAATGTATAGTTTGCTTTTTAAAATCAATACATACACACAGGATTTGGCCTGGTATTGATGGGAAAATAACTAATAATTTCTGCTGAAAACAAAGAAAAAATTTACTTTTGGCAAAATCAAATATTTTAAAATTTATTTGGTTCAGAGAATATCAATCTTCTGACATGGGTAATAACTCTAATTAAATCCAACTGATCATCTTTATAATCACTAATGAACATTATTTTAAATAAATGGAACTCACGATTAAGTTCAAGATAAGCCATAATTTTCTTTACTTTTTTTTAAAGATTTTATTTATTTATTTGACAAACAGAGATCACAAGTAGGCAGAAAGGCAGGCAGAGAGAGAGAGAGGAGGAAGTAGGCTCCCTGCTGAGCAGAGAGCCCGATGTGGGGCTCAATCCCAGGACCCCAGGATCAGATCATGACCCAAGCAGAAGGCAGAGGCTTTAACCCACTGAGCCACCCAGGCGCCCCAAGCCATAATTTTCTTTAAAAAAAAAAAAAAAAAAAAAGATGAGGGGAGCCTGGATAACTCAGTGGGTAAGCCGCTGCATCCAGCTCAGGTCATGATCTACTTGTGATCTCTCTCTGTCAAATAGATAAATAAAACCTTTAAAAATAAATAAATTAATTATTTTTTTAAAAAAAGGTGATGCACTGATTTTATCCAAAAAGTTAATTGTTAACTACTACATACCAACTAAATCACATCCAAATACTAGCCTTATTTGTTTAGAAATTCAATAATAGCCTCCTTCAGGCCTTAACCACTGCAAAATTATCACACTTAAAAGGATTTCATCACACAAAATTATTTCTTAAAAAACTATGTTCTGGATCATTTATGGAATTGCAATCCCACCACGGTGGGAAGGCAAAATATCAGGGGATATCTACCATTCAGTATCAAATTTTCCTAATGATTTCATCTCAAAGGAGAACCTTAAATTAATCCACCCAATAAATTTGATTTTGCCTGAAAGTAGCTGTAGAACTTTCCCCTCTTAAGCAGTATCTACCATGGTTACCACCACTTAATTAAATCCTAGATCATGTCTACAAAAGCAGGTTTTGCTGAACATTTGTCTGCTAATATAAGTGAACAATTATTCAACATTTTAAAAGTAAACATTTACCACCATTTATTACCAGCTCTCTTTTTGCACCAGCACACCTGTGACTCGTTGTGTCTACATACAAGATCACTTCACATTTCTAGGCCTCCAATTCAAAATAAAAAGAGGATAAAAAAGGATGCAGAATCTCAAATGTCCTTTCCAGCTCTACAAGATACAAGCATGTTGAAGGCAGGAACCTCCTGTTTCTCATACTTCTCAGCAGTCCTTTCCCTGTATCCTGCATGTATAAAGTCTGTTGGTTAAGCATATTACCAAGTCCACAAATTATATTCTTAAACAAAACCCCAAAACCACACAGGAAAACAAAACAAAATAGGTCAATTTGGCAAAATTAAAAACTTGTGTATGACAAAGAGATACCATACATTAGGCTACAAGAAAAAGAAATAAAAATGCGGCAAGATATTTTCAAGGCAAACAACAAAGGATTAACACCCTACAGATAAGAAAAAGACAAAGATCCCAAGTTTCTTTTTTAAAAAAGACAAAGGACATTTTTAAAAGTCAATAAAGAGGAAATCCAAATGGTCAGTAAACATAGAGAAAATGCTTAACCCCACAAAAAACCAGAGAAATGCAGACGAAAACAAAAGATACCATATTTCAACTAAGTATGAAAATAAGAAATCTGAAAATATCCAACGTTGGCCAAGCTGTACAGAAAATGGACCTTATTCCCTGACAGAGTATAAACCGTCACGACCAACTTTGTAGAGCAATCTGACAATGTCTAATACAAATGAAAACGCACACACAACTCAAATTCCAGGCCTATATCTAAAATCTTGTTCATCTGTACAAGGTAACACATTCAAAGATGCTCACCGCACAGAGCAGACAATGACCTATATATTCTTTAATAGGGGAACAGAAAAGTAAGCATAGAACCTCTTCCTACCATGAAAATAGTGAACAGAAGAAATTAAAAGAAATGAATTGACTCTCTACTGATGAACTGTGTGTGAAAAGGCTAAAATACGTGGGGGAGGGGGGGGAACTGTAAGCTACAAAATTATTCACTCATGAAAATGTTCTGGAATTAAAGGGTGGCAATTAATTGTCCCACAACCGTGTGAATATACTAAAAGCCACTGAACGCTACACTTTAAAGGGGTGAATTTTACAGTATGCAAATTACATCTCGATTTTTAAAAAGGACTCATCTAGTATGATACTCTTTATGGAGATTTTATAACATAATATACTATTACTTGCAGCAGTATAAACGTGCAAATGTACATAAACAGAAAGAAAGAACGTCTGAAGAGTTGAAAGAAAGGATGGGGAAGCATCTAAAAACTTTAGCTGCCTAGTATAATATCTAATTCCCTAAAATCAAAACAAAGATTCGAATATGATAAAATGTAAACATTTATCCAGCCTTGGTAGTGGGGATGTGAATGTTTGTTATATCATTCTTTCCTTTGTATTTTCATGGGGGTTTTTTTGTTTTGTTTTTTTGAGAACTAGAACAATGGCACAAAATAGGCATATCATAAACGACAATAGTAAATATATAGACACGTGAATGCAGCGCTATTAATCAAATAAATGAAAATAAAAATGAAGTTCTGCTTCATCCAGCAAATTGATGAAGAGTTACCAAAACAACAACAACAACAACGACGACAAAAAAAAAAAAACAACAACAAACTGTTAATTCCCAGTACTGGCAACCACATAGGGAAAAGGGAATTCATCCAATCCCTGGGGAAACATAAACCAATCTTTTTGGAGGTAAGTTTGGTAATGCGACTATCAAAATTTAAAATCTATACACCTTGTCTCAGCTACCTCCCTTCTGGTAAATATAACACAAGGAAATTACAGGAAAAAATGTAAAAATGAATGCCTCAGATGTTCATCATAGCATTAATCCTAACAAATTAAAACTAAGAGCAATCTGTCTATGTGAAGTTGTAACAAATGTATATTTGATGTAATACCATAAAATCCAGCCCTAAAAAGATGCTTTTTCACCATATACCAGGAGGGCAGAAATGTTCATTTATGCTATAGCCCCAGCTCCTGGACGTGTCCTAGCCACACAGGACCTCAAAAAACTACCTGTTGAATGAATTCAGGTAATTTACAGTTAATGTATGTGTGTGTGTGTGTGTGTGTGTGTGTGTGTGTTTGTATATAGGAACAGATATCTACTAAAATATTAATTATGGCTTTCTATAAAGAATTCTCAGGTAACCCTTTTCTTCATATTTCTATAGTTTGATTTTTCACAATGAACACACACCTATAAATTAATAAAATAACATCACTTTCAAATGCATGTAAAAAATACATGGGTTCCTCATAAAAGCTGGATTGTACACTGTCAAAGTTCTATATCTGTAAATTTAAAAATACTAATGAGATACCTGTAATACCAATGGACTCTTTTTCCAGACAAACTGTGTTCTCAGAAATGAATACAGCACTATAAACAAGAATGCGGAGAACCACAAAATACAAAAGAATAAAAGATTAAAGCATGAAAATGTATGTTACAAGGAAGAGAATGAACTACAGAGACTCTGGCCACACACACAAAGCAAAATGTTTCAAAAGAATATTAATATGTATCACTGAGACAAGAATTTCTCTTTCTACATGGTAGCTTCTTGCTTGAGGAATGAAACATAGAATCAAGCAAGTATAAAAGCCAAGGGAAAAAATTATAGAATTCTGTATTACTTCCAACCGGACAGTGAGAAACCCTGAGATCAGGGATCCAAATTGTTTGAAAATCTCTCCAATAAATATTAGAGACTAAAGTTCAGTAATACACTAAGTCCTTGCTTAATCATGTAATTGGGACAATGGTGTTTCACATCTCCTCCTCTCCTACCTATCTAAGCTTTCCAAGTTACCTTCTGAAGATTTAAGTCACTAAGTTTAAAAAAAAAAGAAAGAAAGAAAGAAAGAAAGAGAAAAAAAATCTGCATCTTAGAACTGTAAAAGCTGTGTTAAGTAGCAGAGGGTTATCTGTAATAGTTGACCAGAAAAACAACTGAAGGGCGAAGGTTGGCCCATG
Organism: Mustela erminea; assembly: GCF_009829155.1. Classification (NCBI taxonomy): domain Eukaryota; kingdom Metazoa; phylum Chordata; class Mammalia; order Carnivora; family Mustelidae; genus Mustela; species Mustela erminea. The sequence continues at coordinate 48,289,269 of NC_045625.1, read as the reverse complement.
GAAGACCCCTGGAAGGAAACTTGAAAAAAATCAAGAACGAACAAAGAATCTTTAAGGTAAAATTATGAAACCGACTGATACCCCTGCCCTGCTCCCAGAGGGACCCTACAGAGGGTCACTTAAAATAACAGATGTAAAAGGCTTCTGCTTATACAAATAATATGCCATAAACTGGACAAGGATATTAACTATAAAATATATCCACTAAAACCCAAGTTTGGATTTTCCTTTTCTGAAAAAAAAAATTGTTAGATAATTGTTATAATGGAATGTAACCATGTCAAATACCTTGGAAGACTTATCTTTCCTCTTTCCATTAAATGTTTTTATTAGCAACGATAGTAATGGCTTTAAAAACTCAGCTTCCACATAGTAATAAAGGAGTTGATCTGTGCCAGGTTCTGTGTTGAATATTTTATACCAGAGGTTCTCTGAGCGTATTCAGGGATCCCAGGATCCCCAAAACCTTTCCCAGGGAAAACCTATTTTTTCAACGACTCTAAGACATTATTTGCCTCCTTCACGCCTTCTCTCACGAGTACTGTGGAGGTTGCCAGAGGCTACCTGACGTGTGGTAATCCAACAGAATGAATGCAGAAGCACGGAAGCTGATCCAATTATTCCAAAACATCAAAAAGATCTGTACACACAAAAATTAATACCACACTTCTCACTCTTTTTTCTTGAAAATACTCATGTTTCATTAAGATACTTTTCACATGCTACCTTTAACGGGTTGATTATTGTTATCTTTAAACAAATTAATAAATAACTTTTGAAATGTCTCAGGTTTCATTTCTAATACTGTATATATCGGTAGATATAACTTACATAGGAAAAGCTCTGTGGAGTCTATGTTTTGAGAGTGTAAAGCAGTCTTAAGGCAAATAAATTTGAGAACAGCTGATTCATATTTAATCCTCAATTTATGAGGTAATGGTTCTATTCTTTCATCATTCCAGGAACATAGATGAGAACCCAAGTGAGAAAACCGAGAGAAATGACTTGCTCAAGATCACAGAAGGAGCTGGGGAGGCGCCTGGGTGGCTCAGTTGGTTAAGCATCTGCCTTCAGCTCAGGTCATGACCTCAGGGCTCTGGGATGGAGCCCCGTGTTGGGGCTCCCTGATCAGTGGGGAGTCTGCTCCTCCCTCACCCTCCTCCTGCTTCTGCTCTCTTTCTCATACTTTCTCTCAAATAATAAATAAAATCTTAAGGGGGGAGAATTAAAAATATCACACTAGGAGTCTCTTAAGCCAGCATTTGAATATAAGTCTGTAATTCCTAACCATAACTTCTCACCACTGAGCAACAATATCTACCCAAGATAGTTCTATGTTGTGTCTTTACTCTTGGACTTTTAGTCTTAAAAAGTAATGAATGCTCACTGGAATGTTTTAAATACACAGAATTAACTTTAAAAAAAAATCAAACACTACAAAAACACCTCCTATCACTGCCAACACCATGAGCACGCATTAGAAAAAACTACTGGTAGGAGCTGGGTTCCCATTCAACCAAAATTCATTTACTTATACACATACACATATGCACTTTTTAGTTGTATAAGCATATTTTTTTAAACGGGATCGCACTGATTTAGCGACTTATTTCACTTAGTATCTCTTGCTGATCATCCTGCGTCTACGAATAGATTTACCCCCTTTTAACAGACCACCCATCATTTTACTGTACCCAGCTGGGGGTCCCCTATATGGCTTGCCTCCAAATTTCTGCTGTTTAAAAAAGTCACAAGCAATATGCTGTAACTTTGTGTAGCTGTGAAGCTGGATCTGCTGGAAAATCCCTGGAAGTAAAACTGCTGGGTCAAAGGGTGTAAACATTTAAAATCTTAATAGATGTTGCCAAATGCCCTCCAAAATGTCCGTGCCCAATTTACATTCCCACTAAAAGCAGGAGATTTCCTTCAATAATTCAGCTTTTAAGTGCCTTGGAAAATTATGCTGTATGTTGCTTCAAAATGCCAAGTAGTAGAACTGCTCTCAATGGTCATTTGAATTCCATACAGAACTCTACATAAATCTTCTAACACTCGATGAATGTATCAGAATAGCTAGCTATACATTTTTACTTTTTCCTGAAACCCTTTAACCACCTCAGAAGAGAAAACACACCAGGTACGTGCAGTATCTGCAACTGGTTGGTCTCAAATTTTAGGAACCCTGATAAAAAGTTACCCAAATTATTTCAGAAGACTCCTTAACACAAATCAGAACTACACAGTAATGCTGGGCTCAACCACTTAAATCAAAGGAAAGTTCTAAGTGTGGATTTATTATGCTTTATCTGCCCACTCAAAGGACTAGGGCTAGAAATAAAAAGCTATCAAATCATACCAATGGCCAAATTAGCTGACATAAAATAATAAGCAACAGATTTCATATCATAAATGTCAATGGAACAGACTGCAAGTTAAGAATGGCTATAATTGGAAAGAAAGTTCACTCAAACTCACATCATACTGAAGATGAAAACATTAATATTTTAAATGAAATGTTTTGAATGTGACCATTCATTTCAGTCATATCAGACTATTATAAATCTTTGGTACTAACAAATAAGATACGGTCTTTTTTTGCAAGTAGATAGTTTTAAAATGCATTATACTCTGACCTGCCTATTCTGTACCAGCTAATGGATATTCCCGGCTTCACTATTTCATCAAAATCTCTCTTCTAGTACTCTGTGCTAGTAATTTTAAGTTTAAGTCTCCAACCCATCTTCGGAACAGAGTAAACCTTCATTAATTCAAGTCCAATTAGCTCAATTCTGAAATGGTACATGTAATTCTCATTAGGCAACAAGTTGAAAATACTATAATTTCTTCCTCTATAAGTTCTCATAATATTACTGTGAAATAAAGGAAATCAACCTGAAAATCAATTTGCTTTTCCAAACCAAAGATTCGTAAAACTAAGGACTCATCCACCTTCGTGGCTGAGCAGTTCATCCTCAGTGCAAAGGTCCACTTCTGATTATCAGTTACTGTATACGGTGAAAGTGATTTAACCTGTTATTATCAATAGCCACTTACAGCTGGGCATATGTGCATTTCTTTTAAATATCTTGTAACTAAGATTTTTCACAAAGCCCTTCTTGCAATTTCTCCCCATTTCCAATTTTTCACTTACAGATCTATAAAATGGCAAATATAACACCTTAAAAGGTACTGAAGTAGACGCTACAATGCTTGGCATCCTTATTCTGTATTTATTCTTACCACTTTCAAAGACTTTATAAGCCCAAAGTAAGTCCCAGGATTAAGTGGCATGTTCGGTGTTACTTGAAATTTACAACTAACTATTCCCAATGAACAGAGAAACCTTCTCTTGCAATCTGAATCATGTGTAATTACAGTATGACAAGGTCTCTCCTGGGCTATGTAAGCTGGCATTTTTCCCAGGACTTGTCACATCATGGGAAGCACACATACAAATAAAAATCCAAAAATAAACATTTTAAAACAATGGCATATAGACTACATAAAGAAAGTCCACAGCTGAAAATAAAAAATTGAAGAGCCCATTCAGCAAGCAGGCATCTCTCACTAGAGATGGCTAAGACATCAGTGTTATCAAGCAGCTTACCACGCCTAGCAACAACTCCCAGGTGTGGGCTGCGCAGGCCAGCACCCTCCCGTTCCCTTGGCTGGACAGAAAATCATTAAGCAGGGGACAAGCAGGGGAACAGTGCCACAGACACACTGAAGCACAGAAACAGTGCTGAAATCTGGGGAGGCTGGTCATCTTTCATTTCATTTCATAATGCCAACTGCTTGATTGTTAAAGAGCCTAAACAAAGTTATCTTAAGAGCTACGTCTTCTGCCAACTGTCTTCATTTTCCTAATACAACAAATACTGCTTTTTTTGTTGTTGTTCAATGTATTTCATTTCGAAGTGAGTAGCAGCCAAATGGTCCTAACAGTGGATACCAAGGATCTTAGAAGGTGGTTTCTTTTGTTTAAACTCCTCTGCAGTGGCTCTACAGACACATGGAAAAGGGAGAGGGAGAAGCAAGCATCACACCCAACCTCACACAGTGACAGAAAACTTGACAATACTCATCCTAATTACAATACTGAGGAAATACGAAGTAAAAGCTCTCTGGCTACATTTTGATCTAAAATGCTAAAAAAATCGAAAGGCAATTTCCTAGAGGCCACGCATATTGCTACCCCTCTATTAGAGGCTGGATTCATTTATTAACCATCCAGCAAAGCCCATCAAATTCAACTGTTCAAGTTCTCATGAGGAGCTCTAAAACAAACCACTAAAGGCAAAATATACAATCCTACAACCCATCACATGAGCTCTGGAAACAAAAATAAGCATCAGCACAAACCTCTGCCACCTCGGAGGCACACAGCATTTCGCCTTTCTTTATTCAGCTCCTCAATGCTCAATAATTTCCAGTAGCTCTAAGCAGAATGGATTTATTATGATGTTACTCTAAGAAACTGCAGGAGTTCTAGATGCCAATAAAGATTACGGATCAAATGGAAGATAACTACTAACCATTGTGTCGAGTTAGATAAATAAACCTGCTCACAAACAAAGCACCTTATTGTATTTGTACTGTTACCTCCACTAATCCAACTAAAACAACCAGACACTAGCTTTCCGGAGGCTGAAGGGAACAGAAATCAGATTTCTTAAACCCTCTTTAATTTTCCTCCAAAATAACACCCCGTTTCTTTTTTTCAAAGCCGTCCTGCGCTTTATGGGAAATGTTTGGGATCGGAGGGGCTGAGCTGGATTATGCAAACTAGAGACCCAGGCTAAAAACCAAGGTGGGGAAGGACTGAAACAGAAGGCAGGACCATATCGTTCCTCTGAAACTTAGCTTCAACCTTTGCAGGGACCCTCTTTCCCCCGGAGATTCCATGGGTAAGACACTTCGGGACGCTGCTCAAAAATCAAAGGGGCAATCAAGTGCTATGGGGCGGGGGCGCTAGGGACGAGTAAGTCCCCCCACCCCCGACTAAACAGAAAATGCTGACGGCACCAGGTAGGGGTGGCTAACCCACTGAAAGGAAAATCTGACAACCAGCACCTAGTGCCGAATACACAGGCAGGAAGACCGAGAAGACCCTAAAGAGAGGCGACTTCTCGAGACGGAACAATAACTACATCCCATGCATTCCTTGCTAATAACGCAGGTAAATCTCAATTTCTCCAGGTTAAAAAAAAAAAAAAAAAGGCGCAAGCTGTTTATTCCCTCCAGCTCCTCCCCCACCCCCGACACTTCCAAACCCAACAACTAATTGCACCTTCCCCACAGAACCCGCGGCTAACCCCAGAGGACCGGTGAGGGCTGGCTTGGGATGAATAAACACTCGACACCTGACGGTCCTTTCTTGGCGGTGACTTTCCCGAAGCCGAAGTGGCGCGCGCGCGGGCGGGAGCCCGGACCTGGCCAGCGCGGCGCCGCGCACCCTAGTCCCGAGGCGACGCCGGCGAGCGCGACGCGGGGGGCGGGGAGAGGGGCAGGGGGACCGCCCGGGCCAAGCGATTGTTTCCTCCGCGAGCAAAGACATTTTTTATCAAGCTCCTTTTGTATTCGAGCCCTACCTCTTTTTGGCCTAGGAAAGCTTTCGTGCAAGTGGAAGACGACTTTCTCCACAAAGTGCTGTATGTTACTGTGCTCCGGGCCGCGCACGAACACCATCCAGTCGTGGGTGAAGCCCTCCACGGTGGGTTTTTTCCTCACCTGGGCGCGGTGCCCCAGCTCCAGCTTCACCTGCACGGCACACTGCGGGCAGGGGGAGGAGAGACAGCCGTGAACAACAGGAAGGCGACCGTTCGACACTGAACATTGCGCCTGACATTTTTTTTCCTCCTTCTTGAAACGCACATAAAAGGAAACGGCGGTGCCCTCTGCATCCACGTTTCACGCGCGTGGGCGCGCACACCCCACACCCCCAAATACACCCCACTCGGCCCGCCCGGCTCCCGGCGGCCGGGGCCCCGCATCCACACCCGCAGGGTTTGTAACGGAATGTTGCCCCCAGTCGGGAAGGGGGTCCGGGGGTCGGGGGTGGGGGTGGAAGAGGGAAAGCACACTCAGCCACTACAAGCACGACAACAAATGCATCGGAAACAAATTAGAAGACAATTAGGAGGCGATGCCAGGGCGGTTTCCCGGTGTGGGAAGGGAGGCAGTCGGGACCCCGAGGTGGGGGGATTCTGGTGAGCCCCCTCCCTGAAAGTACCGCGGCGACAGGCACACGCCGAGGAAGTCTTTGTGTACGTGTGTGTGTGCGTGCGTGTGGAGCGCTGTGCCAGGCGGAATGGAAACTACAGGCAGCCTCTGCTGATGGGTACAAACTCCCGTGCTCTTAGCACTGGTTTCGTGCACAACAAAAATGAGACGTCGTCACACACACACACACACACACACACACACGCCCGCAGCAAAACACGCCGAGGCATCCATAACTTAAGGCACCCCGCACCCCCCGGCAAAAACCCCCCACGCGATCGGCGAGGCCAGCCTCACCGAGCCCCCCCGAAACACACTTCCAAGAGCCAAAGTGGCCCCAAAGTAGCTCCCACCTCCCCCAAAAAATAAAATTCAAAAAGGCAGGGCGGCGGGCGGACAGCCGCCGAGGCTCGACTGCGCACAGCCCAGCGCGGGGGCAAAGTTGCGTGCGGCCCCGCCGCTGTCAGCCCGCACACTCCGGCTCACACACGCGCGCCGCGGAGAACGCACCATCGTAGCGGCCGCCGAGGCTGCTCGCCGCGTCCCCGGACTGTGCCCGCGGCTCCCGGCGGCGGCGGCGGCTGAAATATGGCTGAGTTATTATTCGCCTCCTTCCACCGTGTGAGTGTGTGAGTGCGCGCGTGTGAGCGAGAGTGCGCTTCTTGCGATTGCAAAGAGAGGCGAGGAGAGAGGGAGGCGGGGGGGGGGGGTGGAGGGGCGAGTGTGTGAGTGTCTGTGTGCGTGTGTGTGTGTGTGTGTGTGTGTGCGCGCGCGCGCGCGCCGGGGGGGGGGTGGAGAGAGGGAGGGGAGCGGAGGCTGAGGGAGAGGCAGCAGCTCCCTGCAAGCCGTACCAACCTTTCTCTAATTGGAACCGCGGAGCGCTGGCGCTGTCTGGGCGGCGGCGGCGGCGCAGGGCGAGGGAGGAAAGGCGGGGAGGGGGGAATCTTTTATTATTATTTTTGCATGTACTTACCGAGCTAGCCATGCCTGGGGGCCCGGAGGTTTGCTGGGGTGTTGTGTGGTACCCCCCTCCCCCGCCCCCCTCAGCTGTAATTCATGAAGAGGCTGCTATGAATGAGAGCGCGCCCGGGAGCGGAGGGTAGATGGCGGACATTCTCTGCCTTTTTCCCCCCGCGTTCGCTTGCTCGCTCGCTCGCTCGCTTATTAAACTCAGCCCCAAAAGCAAAAGCAGCAGCAGCAGCAGCAGCAGCTCCAGGGCCAGAGGATGAGATTCCGGAGCATGCGCCGTGGCGCCTGACACCGGGGCTCAGAGCCTTACGGGGCGGAGGGAGGGCGCGCGGGCGGGGCGGAGCGCGCGGGGAGGCCGAGCGAGCGAGCCAGGGGGAGCTCGAAGGAGCCAATCACCGGCCACCTCCCGAAACCCCGGCGGCCCGCACCGCCACACTGGAACGCCCTGCTTAAAGTAACAGGTTCCTACTGGGGAGGGTGGCGGGGGGAGGTGGAGCAGAGGGCGGAGAAGGGGCGCTAGTGGGGAGAGCGGCCAGCTGGGGAGCCATCCCAGCCCCTATGTAAACTCCTCTAGCCCTACAATAAAAAACGGATTAAAACTGCTGGAATGTAGCCACTGCCTAGAGCCCCCAGCAGCCGGAGAAGGGGTGTTAAATCAAGTCTTCGGCGTTAGCATGCTGGGGGGGGGGGGCGAGGAGGAGAAGGAGGGGCTTTCTTTTACTTTCCACCGCGTCTTTTTGTGGTTTTGTGCTGAAAAGGCAAGAACTCACGCCCAAACAAACTTACTTAAGGACTGAGCGAGAGCAATGGCAGTCTACAAACAAACATCAAAAAGCAATCGCTGAGACTGTTATAACCCGCAACAATCCCCCGGCCCCCTTCCCCACCTACTCCCAGGCACCCGCCCACCGGCTCCACTCCCCGCCCTTCTGCCACCGCCACAGAAAATTCGAAAATGAAATGAACAAAAATGCTATTTTCTTCCAAGGGAACTCCTCCCGCTTGGTAATCCCCGGCTGGGAGGCATCACAAAGCGGTGCCCAGGTGAAGGTGAGACACCTGGGAGTACCGGGTGCAGACCCTCAGGGACCAAGCTTAGAGTTGTTTTCTTCGGGAGGTTTCCCCTCCTGACAGCTTGGTGGGTTGCATCAGAACCTGGAGAATTGTCCTCCGAGGACACGCGGGGCAACTGGGAGTCTTAAAATAGCAGATAAAGTTAATACTGGCTGTAATGTGCATAAATTGGATTATAATCTTTAGGCGTATTGGTGACAGCGTAATCCAACTCTGGGTATTAATCCGGTTATGCTCCCAGGTGACAAACCGTCTCAAGAGTGTTCCCAGAGTTGCGCTCCTGCAAACGTTCCCACTCGGGTATTGGGTCTCAGTGGCCGAGGATTCAGCAGCGCAGTCACGCGTGGGGTGGGGGGGGAGGAGTACTGACTAGCTTCCTTCAGCAACGCCGACAACCTTCACAAAGGAAACGGATAAGATCTAGACAATTGATTTGAAAGTGAAAGATGGGTGTAACTCCGGTTGGTTAAAGAAAGATCCTTGCATCTTCCTAGCCCTTATTCCTTTTTTGCCCGTCTTTGTTTTCTTTCCTCCCCTTCCCTCGCCTCCCATCTTTTTTTTTTTTTTCCCCCTGAATTTTCCTTTGGCTTCATTCTCTTCTCCCTGCTTTCCTGTCTTTATTTGCCTCTTTTCCTCTTTCTGGCTCAACTTTCTGGTTTTCGTCTTTTCTTAAAACCACGAAAGCAAGTTGTCTCAGCCCTTGGATTAAAGAGAGCAGTAGAGGGGGAAGGAGGTTACCTGAAGCATCTGGAGTCCTACTTGCTAGTTTTCAGTTCTCCCAGCTGCTCACAGAAAGAGAACCCAAATCAGATCCGTGCACTTCGGGCCAACTTTAATTTCCAATCCATTACTCTAAATCCAGTGGTTTGAACTACTAAAATTGACACTCTGACCTCTCCCCAGCTACAAGCTAGAAAACTTCTTTGGCTTGAGGGGAGAAACATTTTAATCCAAATCAAAGGGCTATTTCTCTACTGACCCACATGTACACAGATGCATATTATCTTGCATATCTGTACAAGTAGGTGTGTGTGTGTGTGTGTGTGTGTGTATCAGAACTAAGTTTAAGTAGACAAGCTGTGTGTTGGCGTCCACATGAAGGGTGGACCTTCTTGCTATGCATTATTCACTTTTTGATGAGATAATTAGAAATCCTTCAGAATAATAAGATAGGGAACTGATGATTATCTGGATGTGCCATTACAATAAAGCCGTTTCCTGTAAGGCAGCAAGCACCGGGCAGTGAGTGTAGCTCAACACACAGGTGAAAAACAACAATCTGATTATAAGTTTGAGGTGACTTTAGAGTTTGACTAACCTCTTCCAATGCCAGCTGGACTTTCCTGTGATTCTCTCTGTAACTTGTCCCCGTGCTGAGGGACTGGTATCTCTTTTTTGAATTATGTGTTTGTTGGATTAAAATTTATTCGAGGAGGCACCATTAGAGTCAGAGACGGTCTTTTCCCATTACCCCTCCTCTCTCAGACTCCTTTAAAAACCCACCATGGGGGTAAATTTCATTCCCTAGGCACTGAAAACATAAATTCGGTCAGTAGATGGCGCATGGAGCCCTTCCACCAACGTCCTTACCTGACCTCTTTACAACAAAAAGACCAGAAGGAGGAGAAAAAGAAAGAAAACACAATCCTAAATACTCTAGATTCAACTTTTGGGCAAAGGAATTTATGCCAGTCTTTCAATGTATCATTCATAAGCTGTTTTAACAAGTTGGCTATTAATTAAAAGCTATCAAAACAGGAATAACAGCAGATTAATTTTGTCCAGCATAACTGGAGATCTTTGCGCTCTAAGGTAAAAACCTGAGAAAGCTTTTGAATACTTAACAGTGCAATAATAGAAGATATTTTGCAAATCAATTTTAAGATAATTTTCTCCAGTACTAAATATTCCCCCCCCAAAAAAAATTTTCTAGTGGTAATGCTTAGGGATAAAAATATCCAAAAAGCAACTACTTTATTGAAATTCATACTTAGTATATAGCACAATATGCAACACTGTGGCGTAAGTTTTGAGGAGCAGAAAAGAAAAGCAATTGACATCATCGTTTCAAATTAAATGTGTGACAAAGAATAAAAAAAGGAGAGTGTCTGGGACAGATCTTAATTCTTGATCATCACCGTAGCTCTTCAACCATTATTTTGGCTCCAGCACTTTTATTTACAATAGTTCTGTTTACTGTGGAGGTTGAGGCCAGTTTGGTTGTTTCCGGCACAAAATAAAGAGGTACTGTAAAGAGTAATTAGGTTGTTAAGGAGCAGTTATTTCTTCTTAATAGGATTTTACCTATTTATTTGTTGTGATAGATTATTCATGCATAAGCTCCAATAATCAAATCAATAAAAATTAACCACTGTTTATCCTTTGCAGTATGGGATTTGGGGGAAAAGAGAAGAAGATATATGGGGGGGGGACAGACACTCACCAGACATCTGACAAATATTAGACTCAGAATAATTAAGGATTTTTTTAAATACTAGTGCACTTTTTCTGTATACTTTATTCATGTGTTCATTCACCAGAATCATACAGTCAGAGAGTTAGACTGTAAGAAAATAAGAATGACAGGGGAGAAGTTTCACCAAATGCTTTTTTTTAATTTCTTCTTACCTAAATTTGGGATAGAGATCTGTGTCACACATAAGCAAGCAGCATACAGATTTGTCCTGAACATCCCAAGGACAAGAAAAATAGTAGCACAGGATTGGAAGTCAGGATTCGTTGCCTTCAATTCCACTGGTTAATACTTAGATAAGGTGGGAGGGGCGTTGATATCTTTTTGCAACAGCCAAGTCCTAATTTCCTTTCCTTGATCTGGAGTGTTCTCTATGTTCACCTCATTGCAGCTCTTTTAAGAAACAAATTCACAATGAAAGAAAGCTTACTAAGCCTTTTCAAGATCCATGAGCATATTTTCTCAGCTGAAACAGTCTCCCTGTTTCTTAGGGAAATTTTTGGTTCAAAATGTTACATTTTTAACATTATATTTAATTCATGATTCTAGGATAGTGTATTGGGAACCCCAGAATAGTACAAATCATTACTTCTTTGAAAAAACAATTGCTTTGATATCCATTTAAGCACCTAGTCTAGGACTATTTCCAGTGATAAGAAATATACAAAGATTTTTTTAACCACCAGAGCCTCTTCATGTGTAAATTATTCCCTGAGAGTAATTTAAGCAATGCACTTATACATTCAGAAGACAAGAGTGCCTCCACAGTGATAATTTATTAATTTAGTGGGCTGTATTCCTAATTCAAAATATAGCACCTCAAGGCCTGAAATTTAATCAAGGATGTTATGTAAGACCAACAATATGAAACAAGATAAATATTGGAGGTCAGTTGATGTAGTATGATTGAAAACGACTTCCTAATATATACAAGAACCCCAGTGGAATATTTATAGGTAAAATACAGATTAATTTGAAACTGCTTGCTATAAAACAATCTAAAAAGTAGATTATTTGAGTACCTCTTCATTATTTCTGGCATCTCTTCAAAGGCTACTGCGTAACTTCCTAACTTTCTTTACGTAATGATTTGACCTCCTTGGTTTTCAGTGGAAATTCTGTTTTTATATATGATTTCACTTCTTCCAGTCACGTATTATGAATGGAGAGTTAAAATAATCACTTTGTCAAAAATCATAAACTATACTTTGTCTTATTTGATAAAAGTGGAAAAAATAACATATCAGGGTTATAAATTAATGCAGACAAGTCAAACTTCAATTAAAACTGCAAAAGAGGGGGACACCTGGGTGGTTCAGTTATTAAGCATCGGCCTTCAGCTCAGGTCTTGATCCCAGAGTCCTGGGATCCAGTCCTGCATCAGGCTCCTTGCTCCATGGGGAGCCTCCTTCTCTCTCTGCCTGCCACTCTTCCTGCTTGTGCACTCTCTCTCTTTCTCTGACAAATATATAAATTAGATCTTTAAAAAAAAAAAAAAAAAAAGAATTACAAAAGAGGGCACTTGGGTGGGTCAGTCTGTTGGGCCTCTGACTCGGCTCAGGTCATGATCTCAGGGGTCCTGGGCTGGAGCCCTGCCCCAGGCTCCAGGGCTCCCTGCTCGTTGGGGAATCCGCTGGCTTGCCCCTCTGCCCCTCCCCCCACTCCTGCTCTTTCTGTCTCTCTCAGATAAATAACTAAAATCTTTAAAAAAGAATAAAGAACTACAAAACTGCAAAAAAAATTTAGGAAGAAGAAATTACTCCCTCCCGTGTATTAAACGGTCTGACAGTGGTTTGAAAATAGTACTAAGCCTCTAAGAAGTGAATGATTTACCACCTTCTGGTAGGATCAAGTATCCCAGTTGGGTTAAACTATTTACAGTCAGCTCTGAATAATCCATGATTATATTATCCACTTTGTAGCTAATCTACAATGACACAATTTATGTGTAGGGGTTTTTTTTATGTTAATTTATGTTAGTCTTTTTTTTAACTGTACAAAATGCACATGACTGTATCTAACTGCCAGTTTCTTTTTTTTTTCTTTTTTTTTTTTTTTCTAATTGCCAGTTTCAATTCATACTTTTTTCTCACAGGAGAGCGTGGCTACTAGTCCATTCTATCTCTTTTAGACCCCATTTTCTGACTGTTATTAAGCAATTTGTCATCCAGGGATAGAATGCTTTGCAAACAACCTATTGATCTAGGAAGGAATACAAATTGATAGGAAAGAAGGAATATTCATTCGCCAGTGTGCTGAATCAAAAGAACTCCTAGAGGCTATGGCTAATTATAGTTCTATTATGTACCCTCTGTGAAACCAGATAAGGAAAAGGTAATGAAGGACTATCTTCTCAAGGGTCGTGATAGCAATTGGGAAATCTCAAGATGTAACAGGAAGTTAAAAATCACTTATGAATAGCCAAAAAACTTTACTTATTTCTATATAATTAGAACTTCAATATGTATTATTTCAGTCTTTTGTCTTATGTTTCATGAATTTGACATTTTGGTTTTATTATTAATTCAATGCATTCTGTTAACTTGTATTGGTTGTCCACTGAATGTCAGCCCCTGTACTTGGTCCTTTGAAATCAGAGGTACAGGACACCTCTAACATTCTCATTTATCTCAAGGCATTTCATAATTGCCTTAGAGTTGATAGGTTGTTGCAACAACCAAAGTGTTATTTTTTTTTAATATTTATTTATTTATTTAAGGGGCGCCTGGGTGGCTCAGTGGGTTAAGCCTCTGCCTTCAGCTCAGGCATGATCTCAGGGTCCTGGGATCGAGCCCTGCATGGGGCTCTCTGCTCAGCAGGGAGCCTGCTTCCCCCACCCCATTCTCTGCCTACTTGTGATCTCTGTCTGTCAAATAAATAAATAAAAATCTTAAAAAATAAAAAGATTTATTTATTTAAGAGAGAAAGAGAGTAGAGAAGGGAGGAGCAGAGGGAGAGGGAGAAGCAGGCTCCCTACTGAGCAAGGAGCGCAGTGCAGCACTTGATCCCAGGATCTTGGGATCATGACCTGAGCCGAAGGCAGACGCTTAAATGGCAGGCCCACCCAAGGGTACCAGGGAGAGTCTTAAGCAAATGCCACACTGGTCACAGAGGCCTATCCTTGGGGCTCCATCTCTGCACTCAGCGATCACAACCTGAGCTGAAACCAAGAATCAGTTGCTTAACCAACAGTGACATCCATGCATCCCACAAATAAAGATGTTGTTGAGCACATACCAATAAACACTTGTTATTGACTTGTATCTCTATTTAAGAAGGATTTAAATCGAAAAATATTTAGTCATAACATTGGCAGTAATTCTTAGAAAAACATAATTGAGGGGTGCCTGGGTAGCCTCAGTCAGGTAAGCATCATCCACTCCTGATTTTGACTGTTGATTTTGGCTCAGGTCATGATCTCAGGGTCATGGGACAAGCACTATATTGGGAGAATCTTAAGATTCTCTCTCTCCCTTCCCCTCAACCCCTCCCCTTAAATAAATAAATAAATCTTTGAGGGGTGGGGAACACATGATTGAAAGCATTTACTAAGGTCACAAACAAGTACTAAGAGTACTTCCAAATCAAAATTTCGTTTTCAAGGCTCCAGTTGGTCAAATTTGAGACAATCTGAGTCTCAAAAAAAGAACCTACGAGCTCACAATGATAATTTTAAAAAATATAACAAACAGGTAAAAGCAAAAGCTTCTCCATACAGAAGGATACTAATTAATAAATGTAAGAGGAATGTTAGAATTAGAAAAATCATCATTTTGCAGGCACCAAAGCTGTAACAGATCTAGTCAAGGCTCATCAATATATGCTGGAAGTTTGGAGTGAAAATTTTTGGAAAATACATTATTCACAATGCTACAATGCCCTATAGTATTACTCCACAGATTACGTATTATTCACAGAGGCAGAAAAGGATCTTTTACAATGAAGAAATCTGGTGGACACCACTTAATGAAGTGACCAAATTTGACATCACCAATAATTAGAAGACCTGACATCATGTGCCTCTTGATGTGGTATGATAAAAAGCATCTAACATCTAACATCATGGATGTATTATTTCTGCCAAAATGTTTGAATCTGTGAGGAAGAAATCAGACCTATCAAGATGGTGTGGGACATTTTACAAGATAACTGGCTGGGGTTTTTTCTGGTTTTTTGTTGTTATTATAATTGTTGTTGTTATTTTAGTAATCTCCATGACCAATGTGGGGCTTGAACTCAGGATCCCCAGATTGAGTTGCATGCTCTAATGTCTGAGCCAGCCAGCCATCCCAAATAATTCACTCATTAATTTACATGAGCATACAGATATTTTTTTTTTTTTAAGTAACCCTTAGGCCCAACTTGGGGCTTGAACTCTTGACCCTCAGCTCAAGAGTCACATGTTCTATCAACTGAGCCAGGGCAGTACCCCACTGGCCTAGATTCTTGAAAAAAATCAGTATCTTAAAAGACCCCCTTTGCCACCACCAAAAAGTGAGGAAGTGTTCTAGATTAAAGACAACTAAAGAAGCATGACAACTGAATACAATTCCTAATAATTAACTAGATTCTATTTTTAAGTAATCTCTATACCTAACATGAGGCTCAAATTTACAAACCCCAGATCAAGAGTTGTGTGCTCTACTGACCGAACCAGCCAGTCACCCCTGAAATGTTCAGGAAAGTGCCATGTTGTCTGTAACTTACTCTTAAGTAGATCAGTCAAAATCATAAATAAATATATAAGATTATATAGAGATATAAATTGAGGTAGAGAAAACAAATGAATTGAGGTGATCATCACACTGTCTTTCCGTAATCTGTTTGTTCTTCAAAATACAAATTTTCAGGGGAAAAATGATCCTTAAGACTCAGAACTAAATTCTGAAGTCATGATTCATATGTTTCTTCAATAGTATTTCTTTTTGTTTCAAAAAAATGCTTAACAAAGTTAAAAGTAAGGAAAATGGAAAATGTTATAATCTAAAGTATTCTATGTGAAAGAAAAGCTAGAGGGTTAGAATCTTTGTTTGGCCATTTGAGGCTTTATAATTTCCCTTTTCTGCTCACCACCAAATTTACTTCTGAATTATAATAGTTTGATGGATTTTGGTTGACTGACATGGTTGATGTCAGCATCTTTGGTGATCTTAGCTTTTCTCTGGCAATGAAGGACTCCAAAAGGGAGCAAGACACAGAACATAGGTTTGGCATAGTCTGCTGAATTAGTGACAATATTTTCATGTGAATGTTCTTTCAAAAGTGGATGCTGTGTGTGAAAGGTTTCCTTCATGAGATTACAGCAATGTAAAGGTCATTCAATTCTACAGACCGCTTAATTGTGCCCCATTAAGCATTTCTCTAAAAAAGAAGTGTGTGTGTATTTTAATAGCATTCAAGGACTGCCAATATCAGCATTGTCTAACTTAGAAAGATTATTTTTTTTCATGGCTTTTATCACTGACCCTGTGTATAATGCACTGACTTTCCTTTTTTATTGCTCAAGGACAGTTGGATGAGTAACCTTGACTCATTTAGAAACCATCCAATGCTTTTGTTCTCGGTTAATATTTTTTTAAAAGGTCACCTACATCTGACACCTGTCAGGTTAGCACTTCCCAGAATCAGGAATAGGACCTTTTCTTGATCAAGTACAGACAATGCAAAAATCTAAAGACAGGCCGGCAGTATTAAATAACGGATTAACACATTGTTCTTCAGGTTCTTGTTTTACAGCCAGACTCTTTATGGGTTTTGTTGTTGTTTTTTGTTTTGTTTTGTTTTGTTTTTGCCAACCATATACCAAAGAGAGGAATGTGTAAGAGTAGACAAAATAGGAATAAGGTAGAGGGCTCTGTGTTTCCTTTCCAAACTTGAAAGAATGCACAAAAGCACCACTCATTCCTTAAAATGTTGGTCAAGGGTAGAAAAGGTCAGTGAGTTAAGTAAGTGGAGAAAAAAAAAAAAATCAGGCCCCAAATAAAGAACTAATAAAGTAAATTCAAACCACTCTGAGAACAAAAATGTCCAAAGTAGACCACAAAATAAAATGTATGGGAATTATAAATATAATATCCGTACTATGGAAAAATTCTTGTGCTGAAAAGGCAGAGCTTTTAGAGGGTTTTGGATTTTATTCAGAAACACCAACATGATAGCCATAATTGCATGTAACACAGTCCATGAAGTCTTTTTTTTTTTTTAAGATTGTATTTTTTTATTTGTTTGTCAAGAGAGAGAATAAGCAGGGGGAGCGGTAGGTAGAGGGAGAAGTGGGCTCCCTGCTGAGCAAGGAGCTCAACATGGGACTCCATCTGAGGACCTGGAGATCATGTCGTGAGTCAGAAGCAGATGCTTAAAAGACTGAGCACCGAGGCGTTCCATAGTTTCTTAACTAATGAGTTATTATTATAGTACTCACCCAAACTGTGGTTACTCTGTACTCCGTAAACAAAAGGCCTCAAAGTGTCTTTGGGGGGTGCGTGGGTGGCTCAGTCATTGAGCATCTGCCTTTGGCTCAGGTCATGATCCCAGGTTCCTGGGATCAAGCCCCGCATTGGGCTCCCCGATTGGCAGAAGGCCAGCTTCTCCCTCTCCCAGCGCACCCCCACCCCTGCTTTGTGTTCCTTCTCGCTGCATCTCTGTCAAATAAATAAATAAATAAAATCTCGTTTTTAAAAAAGCGTCTTTTGGAGATGTCAGACCTCTTAAACTTTCCTTTAGTCAAAGACCTTTACTTCTCTCACACAAACCTATATTTACAACTCTGTACTGGTCCTACTATATGCCCAACATTTCAATCAGAGAGCTAATGGCAACGGTCTTACTGTAAGCAAAAACCTAAGTTGAGCTTAAGGAGGTGATCATTTGAAAATAGCAGGAAAAAGATGTATAGAAAGTTTCCAGGTCACAACATAAAATATCCCAAACCATTTTTGTCTTCCTTGGTTCACCAACTTGGTGCAGAATATTTAAGCTAGACACTCAGGCTTTGATTTTTCATTGTTTTTATTTCAGGAAGAATAGGAAGCAGTTGCGATTCTTCCAATCCTAATTAAAAGTAAAACTGGCAATCACTACAGTAGTATATGAAATTGCTTCTGCTCCTACATTCGCCCATCTGTAAAACTATTAATGGAATACACTTAAAGAATGTGAAACAGGGGCACCTGGGTGGCTCAGTCAGTAAGTGAGACGTCTGCCTTCGGCTCAGGTCATAATCACGGGATCCTGGGGTAGAGTCTGGTGTCAGACTCCCTGCTCAGTAGGGAGCCTGCTTTCCCTCTCCCTCTGCTGCTCTTCCTGCTTATGAGCTCTGTTAAATAAATAAATAAAATATTTTAAAAATAAAATTTTAGGGCGCCTGGGTGGCTCAGTGGGTTAAGCCGCTGCCTTCGGCTCAGGTCATGATCTCAGGGTCCTGGGATCGAGTCCCGCATCGGGTTCTCAGCTCCGCGGGGAGCCTGCTTCCTCCTCTCTCTCTCTCTGCCTGCCTCTCTGCCTACTTGTGATCTCTCTGTGTCAAATGAATAAATAAAATCTTTAAAAAATAAATAAATAAATAAATTAAATAAAATTTTAAAAAAAGAATATGAGGGCGCCTGGGTGGCTCAGTGGGTTGAGCCGCTGCCTTCGGCTCAGGTCATGATCTCAGGGTCCTGGCATCGAGTCCCGCATCGGGCTCTCTGCTCAGCAGGGAGCTGCTTCCCTCTCTCTCTCTCTCTCTGGCTGCCTCTCCGTCTACTTGTGATTTCTCTCTGTCAAATTAATAAATAAAATCTTAAAAAAAAAAAAGAATATGAAACTGAAACTAACCATCTCTTTAACATTATACACTTAGCAAATATTTACTGCACACCTATTATATGTTAAAACACGTACAGAATTACATTTTGCCAATTTAGATAGAATTCAATGGAAAGGCAATTTGGTTGGGGTGATGTTGGTTAAAGGGGAGAGAAACAAATAGAAGAAGAAGAGAAGGCACAGAAAGAAATACTTGGAATTATGTAGAGAAATAAGAAAATCTGCAATAAGATCGCTGAAAACTTTAAAGTTCCTTGGGATGGTGTACTTCCTGGAACAAGTCTACTTGTTTGTTTGTGTTTTTTTCCAAGTCTATTTGTTAAATAATAAGAAATAATATAGGGGCGTCTGGGTGGCTCAGTGGGTTAAGCCACTGCCTTTGGCTCAGGTCATGATCTCAGGGTCCTGGGATCAAGCCCCACATCGGGCTCTCTGCTCAGCGGGGAGCCTGCTTCCCCCTCACTCTCTGCCTGCCTCCTACTTGTGATCTCTCTCTCTCTCTCTCTGTGTCAAATAAATGAGTAAAATCTTAAAAATATATATATATATATAACATATATATGTCATATATATATATATATATATATATAACATAAACATAGTTAGAATTTCATAACAATTTTGAAATGGAGAAACCAGGGCATTTATCATTGATCCCAGTTCTGTTCTTATGAATAAATACCATCAGGGTTAAGGTGCATCAACTTTATTCTTCCAACTGGAGTATATGAGAACATTCCTGGCCCTGGCTTTAATACAGCAGCTATCTTTTTTTTTTTTTAAAGATTTTATTTATTTATTTGACAGACAGAGATCCCAAGTAGGCAGAGAGGCAGGCAGAGAGAGAGAGAGGAGGAAGCAGGCTCCCTGCTGAGCAAAGAGCCCAATGCGGGGCTCCATCCCATGACCCTGGGATCGAGCCCAATGCGGGGCTCCATCCCATGACCCTGGGATCATGACCTGAGCCGAAGGCAGAGGCTTAACCCACTGAGCCACCCAGGTGCCCCAGTATACAGCAGCTATCTTTAACTTCATTTCTTCCCCGTACTCCAGTACTTGATTATATTGGTCACTTTTGAAAAGCTGCTTTGTGTATGGGCAAAAACCTTGAAAAATTAGGACTGAAGGTAATTGCTGAGGCCTCATTATTTAATTTTACATGTTTGGAGTCAAGAGTTCATTGAAGTCATATGAATATATATGAAAAATGCTACAAAGCAGTACTAAATCAATCTCAGCAGATTTTTTGCCTTTTAGAAGTGTTGACCTAAATGTAAACTGGCTAAACCATTCCTTAATGTCAAAGATAAGATGATTTAACTCTTGGGTATAAGCAAGCCCACTTGGCAAAACTGAGGAGCATAAGAAATTGTGAGCCAAGCACATTTCTCAAAAAGGAAGTTCTTTGACATGGGGAAGTTGTCTCCAACTGGCAGAGTTCAGGAACAGCAGACTTTCCCAAAATAACAAATTTGAGACATCTTATTCTATTGTAGCAAGAGAAAAAATAATCTTTCATTAAGTTAATAGTATATAAAATATATTTAAGTTAGGAATAAAGGTGGCCCCAAAGTAACTGTTAAACCAAAGGTGAAAGTAGTATTCTTAAAACCCCCAAATCAGTTCACATTTTGTTTTCCAGTGAGTACATGTAGTTTTCCAAGTACTCATTCTCCCTGAAAAAAAAAAAAAAATCACAGTAAAATGAAAATAAGTCTGGCCTTGTTGAGTCATTGTAATTCTCATCCACCATTTACTTAAAAGCCATTTTCAGGAAGTACATTTTCACAAATAACAAAACCACCAAAAAATGGGCGAATTATATAAAAAGTGGGGAAAAAAGAATTAGTAATTGAAATTTTTTAGAAGATTATTTTAGTGAGAGAGAGCAATCAGTTGAGCATGAGCGAGAGGGACAGAGGGAAAGACTCTCAAGCCGACTCCACACCAAATGCGGAGCCCTTTTGGGGCTCAGGAGATCAGGACCCAAACCCAGACTAAGAGTTAGATTCTCAAATGACTGGGCCACCCAGGAGCCCCAGTAATTAGAATTTTTTTATTTTTTTAATTGGAAATTTTAAAATAAAAATTTGAACTCCCTCTTCTTCCGTTAAAAAAGAAAAAGAAAAAGAAAGGTCAGAAGACCTGGGTACACAATGCTCACATACCTGAGTGCCACCTCCGCTGACACAGAATCCAGACTGCTCCATTAGACTAGGTAATCGTTGTTCAATTACTTATAGTTCTGCCCGTGCTTAGAAATAAAGTTTTATTGGAACAGGGCAAAGCTCATTAATTTTGCTTTTGGGCTACAAGGGCAGAACGGAGTTACTGTGACAGAGACCATATGACTCATGAAGCCTAAAATATTTTCCATCTGGCCCTTTACCCGAGACAGTTGCGGACCCCTGATGTGGAACAGGACTGTTTCAGGATCGCTCTTCTCTTAGTGTCCACGGTTCTTGGTCACGCCCCTTCGAGGAATGAAGAGGTAGACCCACGAAGTGGTGGGCAGCAAGGAAAGGTTCGCTGACCAACAGCACACAAGGACCCCTGAGAGGGTGGGCCTCGCAGTTTCTAAGCCCCGGGGGTTTTATGAGATCCTCCGGGAGAGCTGGGCTGTTTACTCTGATTAACTCTCCACCAGTCGGTGAGCCAATCAGGTTTTTGTCCACTCACTCATCTACCTATCAGGTAGCTGTTCACGTGGGACAGGGCGGGAGGGATCCTTCCAGGACTCCTTTCCTAGCTTCTGGAAGCAGGAGGGCAGTGGCTGTCGTAGCCCTAAGGCACGCTGGAGGCCACCAGATAAGCTCTTTGTTTAAAATCCCACTGACCCTTGAGCCAGCCCCTTGGGCCTGGGTTGCCCAAGGCCATTCCTTTACTTTCTGTAAAGCCCAGAACTGGGTGGAGTCTTTTCCTTGCAAGGATAATTTCCTCTTAGGTCGGGGGTCCCTTGCCCCCGCCTGCCTTTCTCCCCACTATTTTCCATTAGTACTCTCCAATGGAAAGGTAATGGGAGCCACCTATGTCATTTTAAATGTTCAAATAGCTGCATTTTTTTAAAAGACTTATTTATTTTGGTGGGGGATGGGCAGACAGAGAGAATCTGAAGCTGACTTCCTCCTGAGCATGGAGCCCCTCGCAGAGCTCGATCTCACAACACGGAGATCACGACCTGGGTGGAAATCAAGAGACACTGAACTGAGCCACCAGGGTCCCCGAGATCTTGTTATTCTTAAATATTTAAGAGTGCATTAACTTTTTGCCAAGAGCACTGTTCTAGATTTGAACTCCAAGGGTTAAAGCTTCAAAACCTTAACCAGTATTTTGAAGGAGGGGAGTTTTTAGTCAAAAGACTGAAGGTGAGAAGAAAAATCTAGAATCCGGTCCTCCTTTCATTTCCGTAGAATATGGGAATGAACACCTCTTGTTCCCCGGTAGTGGAGGAGAAGTGGCCTTTCTCATGGGTGCGAGTCTGACACTCACAGTCATGTCATTTGTGGTGGAAGGTGTTAGCCACATGGAAGCACCATATGTAGAAGTAGACCCTACAAAAGCAACCCTGAAATCTGGGGCCACTACAAGATGCTCTTCATGGAAAATCTGCCTTCACTTCATCTAGTCGGCCAGTTAACACTCCAGAGTGAGCTGGGGTTGTTCACATCTGTGGCTTGTGATGGAGAACAGATATGGCAATTGCTGAGTCTCCAGAAAATGAGGCAGGGGGAAGATTGGGAAGCTCGGGAAGCTCTCTGTGGAAATGGCAAAGGAGAAGAGTCTCGTGCTTTGCAAATGAGCTCAATGGAGACCTTGAAAAGTCGTTAAATCCAACTGGGAGTACCCTGTATTGTTTCCTGCTTTGTCTGACTGTTTTCTTAAGTTTCTGTAGCCATGGCCATTAAGGAAACTTTCTTTTGTCTGCGTCTGTCGGTCTTTTCCTTTCAATCATCCTAACAGCCTTATTGTGGAAGCATTACACTAAAAAAGAACTTCTGTCAGGGCAGGGGGACCAGAGGACAGAGAAGAGGAGTGGGTTGTCCTGCAGACAGATGGGGAAAGATATGCCCAAAAGCTCCTTCACCTGGGGAAGGATGCTAGTGGAAGATAGGAAGCGCCATCAGCAGAGCACTAGTCCAAACTTCAGCTTCCCAATCAATCCCACACTCAGCTGAGTGGGATTCTTTTCTTGTTTCAGAAGAACTTCCAAGCAGTGTCTTTTTCCACTCTGGCATCCCAAGAGGAATGTCCCCACTCTCTTGTCTGCTCCTTCTTTGGCCAAAACCAAGTACAGAAAGAGTAAAAAAAGGAGTAGGATGCTTTTCTCTTTCCTGGCATCCCTGTACTCCTACACAAAAATACAGGGAGAGGAAGGAATCATAAATGCCAGTTTAAAAAAAAAAAAAAAAACTATTGTGTTTGGTTTCTTCCAATGAGATTGTGTATAAAATTGCTTGATATGAAGAAAAGTTTAGGAAAAAATGGGCTTGGGGCACCTGCGTGGCTCAGTTGGTGAGGCATCTGCCTTTGGCTCCAGTCATGATCCCGGGGTCCTGGCATCGAGCCCCGCATCAGGCTCCCTGCTCCAAGGGGAGCCTGCTTCTCCCTCTGCCTGCTGCTCCCCATGCTTGTGCTGTCTCTTTCTCTAATACATAAATAAAACCTTAAAAAAAAAAAGTAGGCGTAATCCAGTTTTAGAAATTCAAACCCAAGACACAAGAGACACACCCAGTCTGTGAAAGTTGCTCAGGGAAGGGGTGAACAAGCAGTTCATGCTTGAGATGAGACAGAAAGATGACAAAGAGTTTGTCAAAGGGACAAGGACAAGGGACATTGGGAGGAAAGATTTAACAGAGAAGTCTTTTCCTCTTTCAGGGCTGACACAAGGCAGGGTGGGGCAGCAGGTACTGGAGAGAGCTCAGTAGCCTGAGGGAAGAGTGAAAAGCGGTGAGGAGCCAGTTCCTGAAGGGCCCTGAGTGTCAAACTAAGAAGTTTCCCTTCCTCAGTGCTGACCATGGGCTGTGCGAGGAAAGGAGTAGCAAAATCAAATTTGCATATTAAAAGGATTGCAGGAGGAGAATATTTGTCCCTTAGTCTTAAGGAATGTGCACGAGAAGACAGGACGAATGGTAAACTACTCATTAAATGGATCAGAGAAGAAAAAAGAGTGGAAGATCATAATGATGCAAAGATTTAACTTATCAAAGAAAATAGAAAGATTTTAAGCCACTTGAACCAGCACTGTATTTAAAGATGAAGAAGAGAAAGCTTACCTAATGAAGAACTTCTTGACCTCATCCCTGATCCAGGCAAGATTAGGGAAGTTGCAGTTTCCACTCAGTCTCCAGAAACAGCAAGTAATGGGCAACACCTGGGCATTGTAAACCAGTTTTTTATAATACGTACAAAAATCATGAGAACTGCTTAGTAGCCTTTGAGCATCTCACTGAAGCATGCTTTATCCTTTTTAAGAGATCTTTCTTTCCACATAATAATCACACAGCCATTTATTTGCATATAGGTTTCTTTGTGAATGTGTGTCCATGAATTTCTTTCTCTTTTTTAATATATGATTTAAAAAAAATTTTTTTTAAAGATTTTATTTATTTATTTGACAAAGACAGGGACAGCGAGAGAGGAAACAAGCAAGGGGAATGGGAGAGGGAGAAGTAGGCCTCCTGCTGAGCGGGGAGCCCGATGAGGGGCTCAATCCCAGGATCTGAGCTGAAGACAGACAACAACTGAGCCACCCAGGTGCCCCCCTCACCTTTCTTTCTTTCTTTCTTTTTTTTTTTTTTTTAAGATTTATTTATTTATTTTAGGGAGAAAGAGCATGAGAGGGAGGGGCAGAGGGAGAAAGAATCCCAAGCAGGTTCTGTGCAATGGGGCTTGAAGTGGAACTCAGTCTCACAACCCTGAGCCAAAACCAAGAGTGGGCTGCTGAATGGCTGAGCTACCCAGGTGCCCCCTGTGTACATAGATTTCTGAGGAGGTAATATTTTGTTTTGTTTTCAATTTTAAAATGTAGAGGGAGGAAATTTGTCTTAATGCTCAGTATATATTTTATTAGACATTTTGTAGGTTATTGACTTTCAAATTTCAATCTTCTCATTCTTTCCTAATGCTTATGTCATGGTTTCTTTTTCTTTTTCTTTTCTTTTTTAGGTTGCTTTCTTTCTTTCTTTCTTTCTTTAAATAATTTCTCCACCCAATGTGGGGCTTGAACTTACAACTCTGAGATCAAGAGTCACATGCTCCACTGACTGAGCCAGCCAGGCAACGCCCCCAACAGTTTCTTCTCCAAAACTTATCTTTTCTCTTCTCTTCTCTTTTCTTCTTTTCTCTTCTTCTCTTTTCCTTTATTTTCTTTTTTAAATGAGTTCTACACCTAATGTGGGACTCAAACTCATGACCCCAAGATCAAGAGTTGTATGCTCTACCACCTGAGTCAGCCAGGCATCACTCCCCTCCTCTTTTTTTTTTTTTAAGTGACTGATATTTTCTATATAGTTTTATTTGGTTTAATAATCATTCATTGACAGGGGCACCTGGCTAGCTCAGTCAGTGGAACATCTAATACTTGATTTCAGGGTCATGAGTTCAAGCCCCATGTTGGGTATGGAGCCTACTCAAAAAAAAAAAAAAAAATCATTCATTGACATTTTTTAAATGGCTTTTTCCCCCCTTAGACCATGAAGAACCAATGATTGACAAGATGGACAAATCTTGCTGCTGCCCTTGTGGAGATAATTGCTGTCTAGTGGCAAAGCAAAAAAAAAAAAAAAAAAAAAAAGTTGATATGTACTAGGAACATGGCAGAAACTCACTTTGCCTACCTAATATCTATTTACCACATCTTTCCTGCTTAGAGAACCCCACTTTTGTTAGGGCCAGGCAACATGCCCAGTTGCAGGTGATTATATTTCCCCCAAATGGCAACACCAATATCTTGATCCTATACGCTCATCCCAAACCTTGTCACTGCCACATCAAAAAGTAGAATTGATTTCCCCTCCCTTTTAACCAGGGGTGTGTCTTTGTGTTTGCCACAATGACCAGAGTACAGCTCAAGTGATGATGTATGACTTCTAGGCCTTGGTCATAAAAGACAACATGGTGTCCACCTGGTCTCTCTTGAGACCCTCACCCTTGGGACTCAGCCACCGTGGTATGGGAAACCAGGCAGCCACATGAAAAGGTCATGTGTAGGTGTCCTAACCACAGTTCCAACCGTGTGAATCTTCTTGGCCGGCAGCCAGCATCAGCTGCTCCTGTATTGATGTCAAGGGCAACACAGACAGGAGGTTCCTGTTGAGCTTTGCCCAAATTGCATATTTGTGAAGAACAAACAACAACAATAACATGTTTTTATTTAAGCCACTGAGTTTTGCGTCAGTTTGTTAAACAGCAGTGGATACCACGAGCACCAACTTTAAAAACTGTATGCCACGGTCTTCCAGGTAGATTACAGTGGCCACGTGACATAATCCTTTCCACTAAATTGTAAGCCACAGGATGAGGCTTTGGAGAAAGAGACTCAACAGATGCACGACTTCAGGACCTGGATCTTTAGCTCTTCCTTCTGCCAGGGTGACAGCTAGAGCTCCAGCAGCCATTTTGTAAGAATGAGAATGAGGGCCACACCCTAAGGATTCCAGAATAGAAAACTAGAAATGCTGTTCAGCATTTTTAGGCAATGCAATTTAAAACTACCATGAGATACCATTCCACACTTCTAAAATGACACACATCTGGGGTGTCTGGGTGGCTCAGTCAGGTAAGCATCTGCTTTCAGGTCAGGTCATGATCCCGGAATCCTGGGATCAAGTCCCACATCAGGCTCCCTGCTCAGGAGGGAGTCT
The DNA here is from genome assembly GCF_009829155.1 of Mustela erminea. Taxonomy (NCBI): domain Eukaryota; kingdom Metazoa; phylum Chordata; class Mammalia; order Carnivora; family Mustelidae; genus Mustela; species Mustela erminea. Next base: position 48,262,863 of record NC_045625.1, on the reverse strand, counting down.
GCTTCTCCCTCTCCCTCTGCCTCTCCCCACTGCTCATGTGCTCAACTCTCTCTCTCTCTCAAATAAATAAAGTTTAAAAAATAAAATAAAATGACGAACATTGGGGCGCCTGGGTGGCTCAGTGGGTTAAAGCCTCTGCCTTCGGCTCAGGTCATGACCTCAGGGTCCTGGGATCGAGCCCCACATTGGGCTCTCTGCTCAGCAGGGAGCCTGCTTCCTCCTCTCTCTCTGCCTGCTTCTCTGCCTACTTGTGATCTCTGTCTGTCAAGTAAATAAATAAAATCCTTAAAAGAAAAATGACGAACATTAAAAAGACTGACAAATGCCAGATTTGGGTGTGAACTGGAGCAACCAGAGGCATTTCTAGTCGGTGCGTGAAGTGGTTACCAGCACTTTTGAAAACTAATTAGCAGTTTACAACAAAAGTAAAAAACACACCTATTCTATGATCCATCTATTCAACTGGATTTTATTAAATTTAGGTTTTTATTACATTCAAGATATGAAAGTATACATTTATAAAAAGACATATGTTGGAATGTTCCAAATAGCCAGAAACAGGAAACAATCCATAAGTTCATCAATTAAATTGATAAAATGGATAAACAAGTTACAATATATATGCTACTTGGGAATACTATTTGGCAAAAGAAAAGGAAAAAAAAGTGACTCATATATGCAACAATGTGGGAGAATCTCAAAACATAGATTGAGGACGCCTGGGTGGCTCAGTGGCTTAAAGCCTCTGCCTTCCGCTCAGGTCATGATCCCGGGGTCCTGGGATCGAGCCCCACATCGGGCTCTCTGCTCAGCGGGGAGCCTCCTTCCTCCTCTCTTTCTGCCTGCCTCTCTGCCTACCTGTGATCTCTATCTGTTGAATAAATAAATAAAATCTTTTTTTAAAAGTTCTGAAAACATAGATTGAGCCAAAGAAGCCAAACTTTTATAAGTATATGTATATAATTGTACTTATATGACATTTAAGAACGTGTAGATGAATGGACTGTGATAGAAATCACAACAGTGGCCGCCTCATGAGGAGACTGACTACAGACATAAAGAAATTGACTCGAGAAATCAGAGACATTAAAGAAAGAAAAGTTCTGCATTTCAACTGGGGAATTAGTTACCCAGGTATATTCAGTTGTCAAAACTCATCAAACTGCACACGTTAGTAAGGTGTGTCTATTTACTTTATGTCATACACTTCAAAATGTTCAAAAATAAATAAGAGCTTGCCTTGCAATTGTTTATTTACTCCTAAGAACCACTCAGAAGAGCTAAGGCTTGAATATTTTTGATTTGCTGCTAGAGCTAATTTACAGTAGCATTGTTTAAACTAATATTAGGAATGAAAATATTTTTGTGACCAGGTCTCATTGACCAGTAAAATACTATCTCTAATTCATTTACCCAAAACAATATATTCCAAATAAAAACATATTCAACATGAGTTTTCTTCCTCCTTTTCCCATGCTAAGATAACTCTAACAAACATTTTTAGGCAAATCCCCATAACAGCAACTAAGAGGGTTTCTTGATAAAAAGTGATGGCTCAACTGAGATCAGAATCACAGCAGGAATAGCAAGGAAAAAAAGAGGGAAAAAGGGGAAGTGAGGTTCCAGAGGCAAGAAAAAATATATACATGGTTGTACATATAAGTATACATATATACATACATATGTGTATACATACAACATAGAGACAGAGAAAAATTGAAAAATCATCAGTGAATTTATTGCAACACATGCAACCCTTGAGAAGGCTGATATAATTATCTAAGCAGAAGAAATAATAGTTGACTGGGAAAAGACACAGAATTTTGAAGGATGTCTGAATCTAGATGGTGCTTCAATAGGTCAGTACATATGTAAAATTCATTAAGGTTTAACATGTATATTAGTGCACTTTACATACATACCTTTACATACTTCACTGCAAATATGTTATACCTCAATTTAAAAGATATATGTGTAGTGCACCAGGTGGCTCAGTCGGTTAAGCATCTGCCTTCAGCTCAGGTTATGATCTCTGGGTCCTGGGATGGAGCCCAGATTTGGGCTTCCTGAGGGCAGTCTGCTTCTCCCTCTGCCCCTTCCCCTGCTCCTGGGCTTGCTCTCTCTCTGAAATAAACAAAGCCTTTTTTTTTTCTTTTAAGATTTTATTTATTTATTTATTTGACAAGCAGAGATCACAAGTAGGCAGAGAGGCAGGCCGGTAGAGAGAGAGGGGCAAGCAGGCTCCCCACCGAACACAGAGCCTGATGCAGGGCTCAACCCCAGGACCCCGGGATCATGACCTGAGACGAAGGCAGAGCCTTAACCCACTGAGCCACCCGGGCGCCCCTTGATATATTTTTTTAAAGACTTCGTTTATTTCGGGGGCACCTGGGTGGCTCAGTGGGTTAAGCCTCTGCCCTTAGCTTGAGTCGTGATCCTGGGGTCCTGGGGTGGAGCCCTGCATCGGGCTCTCTGCTCCATGGGGAGCTTGCTTCCCCCCTCTTTCTATGCCTGCCTCTCTGCCTACTTGTGATCTCTGTCTGTCAAATAAATAAATAAAATATTTTTTTAAAAAATCAAAAACTAAAAGATGTATGTGCCATATTATATACACACACACACACACACACATATAATATTTATTCAACTGTTTACTCATCAGTTCTGAATTTCAGAAGAGAAACCTGGGCTAAAGAAATATTTAGTAAACATTGATGTATATATAAGTTGTGTTAGAGAGTGCTATCTTTCTGTATAATACAGGTCTAGATGGATACATGGCTCCCCAGATAGAAACTCTATGTCTCAGCCTCCTTTAGAGTTAACTGTGGCCATGTGACTGGGTTCTCTTTCTGACATTTAGCGGAAATGATGTTTGCAACTTCTAGCCATGCTCTTTATAGGAAAGAAGCATGTCCCCCATTTCCGTGAACTTGAATGTCGGTATGGTGGTAAAGTAACTGAGACCACATGGATGAGGGCCATATCCAAACAGATGTCATAAGTTAAAAGGATAATGGGTTCTCTAACCACCAGACCACCATATTATTCCTGGAGCACATATGCAAAATATTACATGAGAAATAATTATCTTGTTTAAGTAATTTTCGTCTCTTGTTACAAGACTCTAGCCTTTATTTGAACTAACCCAACTATTATTTAAGCCCAGGGGAGAAGGCAAAAAGTAAGAAGTGCCAAGAGAGTGGAATTGTGAAGACTGAGGCAAGAGACAAGAAAGGAGTGGTCGGGGGCGCCTGCATGGCTCAGTCCTTAAGCGTCTGCCTTCAGTTCAGGTCATGATCCTAAGGTCCTGGAATGGAGCTCTCCATCAGGCTCCCTGCTTGGCAGGAAACCAGCTTCTCCCTCCCCTACTCCCCCTGCTGGTGTTCCCTCTCTCTCTGTGTCTCTCTCTGTCAAATAAATAAATACAATCTTTAAAAAAAATTTTTTTTAATTACTTAAAATTAAAAATAAAATTTTTTTTAAAGATTCTATTTATTTATTTGACAGACAGATCACAAGCAGGCAGAGAGGCAGGCAGAGAGAGAGAGGAGGAAGCAGGCTCCCTGCTGAGCAGAAAGCCCAATGCGGGGCTCGATCCTGGGACCCCGGGATCATGACCTGAGCCGAAGGCAGAGACTTTAACCCACTGAGCCACCCAGGCGCCCCTCTTTTAAAATTAAAAAAAAAAAAAAAAAGAAAGGAGAGGTCAATTGTGTCAAAGGCCTTTCTACATATGGCAAGGAATGGATTGTGTTTCAGTAAATGTTAATGTAATCACTTATCCACAGCACCCCCATGAACAAGTCTTATCTCTCTAACTGGAACTAAATCCAGTAAATTTCTTCTAATTTTTGCTTCTGTTCTACTTGGTCTAGTAAACATTGCTTTGTCTCTGTTAAAAATCTCACCAACACTTCTCATCCACGAAGGATTTTGACAATCTAATATTGTGTTTAGGTAGACACTCCGGAAAGTGCCAATATTGGATCCATTTTAATTTCAAACCAATTAAGCTTGGGCCAGAACCAATTACCATGACTCAAAGAAATCAGTACTCTTACCAAAAATTATATGGAATATTAATCTAGCAGAAAGAAGCTATATCCACTTCTGCCAAAGTAGTTAAGTTAGTCAATAGTCTTCTTGCAAGGAACAGAAACTAAGGTGGGAGGTGGGGGAGATGGGTCAGGGAAGAATTCAGTGCAAGTGTCCTGAAATGGTTTACAGTTTCTGAAGGGAACAGAGCTGTTCTAGGAGTCTCACGGGGAACTGAAGGGCTCAATGCCACTCCTTTCTTTCCCTCCTTCCTCTATCCCCCCTGGCTGTCGGTTTTATGCTTACATCTTCGAAGGCAAGAGCTACATTTTGTGTTTTTATTTTATTTTATTTTATTTTATTTTTACAGTTTGTGCTTTTAGTAATCATAGTGGGCTAAAGAAAAATAATCATAGTAGGCTGGATCCCTAGAAAGGGAATTTGAAATAAAGAGTATGGACCTTTTATAAACTTCTTGTTGGATGTTGCCAATTACATTTTGTAAATAGATATTGTATATCTATATATCTATATAGATAAATCAATTTAGACTTATAATAGGAGTGTATGATTTGGCTTATTTCTGAAACAACTTCATCAGCCTCAAACTTTATCAATTTTACAGTTTTCATTTTTTGATGGTATACAATGATATGTCCTTGATACCTTGTTTTATAACTGTTAACTGTGAATTGTTTCACTTGATATCTCTGCTTCTGAGATTTGTCTATACATTGTCATTGCACTTTATCCCATTGAAGTTTCAGCATTTTCATTATTGATTTAAACTACTACTTGCTTTTTGTTAGATGTTTTTCCTTTATAATTTACTTTTCAATTTCTGATGATTTCTTTTAAATTTCTCATGGAGTTAAGTCTTGGATTCTTTTTTATTTCAATTGATTTTATGCTTAGACAATTTTCCCCTCAACTCAAGAACAAGTAAATAGTTTCCTAAATGCTCTTTGGCACCATCCCAGGGCTCCGAGATCATGACCTGAGCCAAAGGCGGACGCTTTACCCACTGAGCCACCCAGATGCCCCTCATGTGTTGTTTTAATATCTTTTGATACATTGTGGTGCAAATCCTTGCATTAGGAGACTTCTGGTTACAACTAACAGAAGTCTGGGACTCCTGGGTGGCTGAGTTGGTTAAGCGTCTGCCTTTGGCTCTGGTTGTGATCCCCGGGTCCTGGGATCAAATCCCACATTGGGTTCCTTGCTCAGCGAGGATCCTGCTTCTGCCTCTACTGTTCTCTCTTCTTGTGCTCACTTTCTCTCTCTCTCTCTGACAAATAAATAAAACCTTAAAAAAACTAACAAAAGTATATTAAAATTACTTGAAGCAGAAGGGAGAATATCTATGGACCAATCAACTGGGCTCAGAGGTCAGGATTACTTTGAACGGGAAAGGCAGACACTGAGCCACCGTTATTAAATCCTTTCAGCTGGGGAGGGCACTCTGTAGGTACTCATTGTTCCCCTCATCCATTTCCTTTTTAAAAAAATGTCTTGGCTCTTCTCTATTTTTTCTAGCTAATCAATTTTAGAATCACCGTTTCAAGCTCCAAAAGATATTCCTATTTGGATTTTGATTGGAGTTGCATTAAACCTATAAATTAATTTGAAAAGAACTGACATCTTTATAATAGTCATTGTTACCTAGGAACATGGTAGGACTTCCCATTTATTCAAGTCTTCTTTTATGTTCTTCAGTAAAATTTTGTGGTTTTATTTATATCGTTCCTGTCCATTTCTTATTATGGTTATTCTGAGGTGTTTTATATCATTCATTTTTAAACCAATTACAATCTGACTTCTACCTATTAATCTCAATTCTTTCGTTACTAAAAAAAAAAAGAGGGAAGCAGTAGAAATTATTGGAAGGACATTGAGGAAACTTATAGAATTAAAAGAAGAGAATTAAGTTTCAGGAAAAGGAGACAGGGCTTGATATTGGGGATGACGGGATCCCTGGGCTGAAACACCCATGCTTCTTTCAGGCTCTCTCTCTCACCATTGCTTGTCTCTCATCTCTACACATCTGTGTATTTTGACCTCACAGATGTCCATCTTCTAAAAGAAAAGAGGATGTTTTTGCCCACTTGTTCCAGATAGTAAGATCCTAGGCAAATGACCCATAAACATATAAAATAATGCTTGCTTCATCTTATTCACAAAAACAGAAATGCAAATGAAAACATCACTTCTAAATTATCATAATAGCAAAGATCTAAAGGTGAGTTTAGACAATTTGCTCTCATATATTTCTAGTTGAGTATAAATTGACAATTTGGCACTATCTCACTGAATTAATAGTGCAACCCAACAGGTCTTCCTCTGGGAATTTATCCCAGACTTTTTGCACTCATGTATGAAATGATATATGAAATAGATTACTCATTAGAGCGTTGTTTGCAAAACCAGATGATGAAATCAATAGATGGTATACCTGATGACTCATCTCTCTGTTGGGATACAGCAGCTATGATGATGCTCTCTATGTGATATGGACTGAGCTCCGTGACCCAGTGTTGTTCAGAGAAATCAGGCTATGGCACGCATAGCTTGCTATCCTTTGGCAAAAACAGGAGGAAAAAATAAATGCAAATTGTCTTTTCACGTAGGAATGATCTCCAGAAAGATACCCAAATGCTCTTTGTACTGCGTGCCTCTAGAAAATGAAACAGCATAGCTGGGAAGTAGATGTCGAGAAGAGCTTTCTCTTGCGTACCCCTTCATACTTTCTGTGTCATGTGACTATACCACCAATTCTAAAGTGTCACCACAACTAGATTTCAAAATGTTATTTCCCATTTCTCACTTATATAGCAGTATTTGGTTGCTGTTGAACTGACAAAATAAGTCCAAGACTCAATTATGATTCTTTTCTGAAGGCAAATTTGAACCTCGTGTAGACTCACAAGTTGGCAGTGCAGATGAAAAGTTCCAGAGAAGGGCGTCTAGGTGGCTGAGCCATTAAGCCACTGCCTTCAGCTCAGGTCATGATCCTGGGGTCTGGGATTGAGCCCCATATCGGGCTCCCTGCTCAGTGGGAGTCTGCTTCTCCCTCTCCCTCTCCTTCTGCTTCTGTTCCCTCTCTCACCGTCTCTCTCTGTGTCAAATAAATAAATAAATAAAAGTCTTTAAGAGAAAGAAAGAAAAGGAAGGAAGAAAGGAAGGAAGGAAGGAAGGAAGGAAGGAAGGAAGGAAGGAAGGAAGAAAGAAAGAAAGAAAGAAAGAAAGAAAGAAAGAAAGAAAGAAAGAAAGAAAGAGAAAAGTCTAGTCCTGGAGAGCAGGAGTTGAGGCAACTGGTGGGTAGAACAAAAGGCTTTAGACATTCGTCTCCTGTTTAGAAAGTCTAACACATTACCTGAATGTTCCAAATATTAGTTTATCTTCAGAAGTTGTTTAACTGGGGCACCCAGGTGGCTCAGTCGGTTAAGCATCTGACTCTTCATCTCTGCTCTAGGTCTGGATCTCAAGGTTGTGAGTTCAAGCCCCTCGAAGGGCTTCACCCAAAGTATGGTGCCTTCTTGAAAAAAAAAAAAAAAAGGTTCTAAACTAAATTAATGCCTGGCATGACTGTTGTCACATCCCTGAAATAGAAACATGATATGGTTCTATCTTCCCACATCTGCCACCACTGTGCTAAGCTGAACTGCTGTTCGTCACAGTGAATTTCCTCAACAGTATCAGATTTCATAACCATCATTTCCAGTCACTTTCAATTACTAAAACCAGTCCCTTGAGGATGAAAAGTCCTGCTCACTTTATTTATTTTACAGTATCTAGAAATCTTTTTGTACCACATGACTCGTACCTAAAGACTCTGGAGTAAAGAGACTTCTTTCCACCCCTTACACATGGGACCTTCCTTCCCTCTTGGTTATGCAGATTATATACTACACTGTCCTAGCCCTCTCTAGTCTCTGTCATTTAGATCAGTATCTCTCAGGATTTAATGCATTAGGAAACACCTGGAGGTCTTCCTTAGCCGAAGGTCACCATTCAGGAAGAGCAGGGTAGGAACTGAGATTTCGCCTTTCCAACAGGTTCCCAGGTGATGCTGATGCTGCTGGTCTGTGAACCACATTTTGAACAGCATGGTCTTTTTTTTTTTTTTTAATATAGTTTGAGTTTTGTTCTGAACACTTTTTTTTTTTAAGATTTTATTTATTTATTTGATAGAGAGAGACACACGGCAGGTGAGGGAACACAAGCAGGGGGCGTGGGAGAGGGAGAAGCAGGCCTTTCTCGGAGCAGCGAGCCCGCTCTGGGGCTCGATCCCAGGACCCTGGGATCATGACCTGAGCCAGAGGCCGACACTTAATGACTGAGCCACCCAGGCATCTGAACAGCAAGGTCTTATGTGATTGATGCCCCAGATATATAACCTGTGTGGCATCACCTAGAAGCCTTCCATCGTCCATTTCCCCTAAGGTTCCCAATTTTAAAATATCCTTTCAGATATGCTGTATGTGTATGCAAGCATAAATATAATTTTTGAGGGAAATGATAGTGTTTTACATCATTCTATATGTTCCATATGTTGTCTTCCCCCCCAACTTACTATGTCTTGAAGCCTATCGGTACACATAAAACTGCCTTCTTTCTCTCTCTCTTTTTTTTTTAAAGATTTTATTTATTTATTTGACAGAGATCACAAGTAGGCAGAGAGGCAGGCAGAGAGGGGGGAAGCAGGCTCCCTGCTGAGCAAAGAGCCCGATGCGGGGCTTGATCCCAGGACCCTGAGATCATGACCTGAGCTGAAGGCAGCAGCTTAACCCACTGAGCCACCCAGGTGCCCATCTCTCTCTCTTTTTTAAAAAAAGTTTTATCCATTTATTTGAGAGAGAGTGCATAAGCCACGGGGAGGGGCAGAGGGAGAGTGAGAAGCAGGCACTCCCCTGAGCAGGGAACCTGATGTGGGACTCTATCCCAGGACCTGAGCCAAAAGGCAGATGCTTAACTGACTGAGCCATTCAGGCGCCCCTGCCTTCTCTTTTTAATGATAAAATATTATTACATTGCACAGCTGTAAATACTACTTATTTAGATAGTGAGTTTTCAAATGGTGAGAAAGCAGTCAGCCTTTCTGTCACCCCTGCTTTCAGCTATGCACCTCCCTCCCTCTGACACTTTTCTTCCTGTTCCAGCAACATCTGGCCTGGAACATCTACCGCATCTCCACCAAGGTGAGGATGCGGAAGGGGGAAGGCATGGTCACTGCCCCCCTCACCCCAGTTCTGTTTCTCTCCTGACTGGCACTCGTCAATTCCTATGTGGACATAGCTGGTCCTATAGTTGGTAATTCTTTGATTTAACATGTCATTTGTTTTCATTTCTGGGCTCTGAGAATATATGAAAAACCCACCCAGGCACTCCCCACTGCCATTTTACATATATTAGTTATCTTCTGTTTGATATCTCACTATTTTACATCCACTATATTATTATTTCTATTGTTGAAGTAAAATAAGAATCACATATTTCTTATGTTCTATCAAGGACATTCATTAATCTTTTTATTAGTGATAGCATTGAATAAATTATTATAGTGTTAATGATGAGGTATACACCAACGGGCTACAACAGGTAAGGCCGGGTTCTAGAACTGCTCTATTAGCAGTGAAATTCTGCTCTTGAAGAAATGTTTTAAATTTGTGGGGTTCTGGTTACACAGAACCTGTAGGTGAAATACAACAGTCTATAGAGAAGAGAATTAGTATTATTTCACATTCATTATTACTTTCAACATAGGAACCTTGGGAAACCTCTAAAATTTTATTTATTTTTTTTCAAAGATTTTATTTGTTTATTTGACAGAGAGATCACAAGTAGGTGGGGAGGTCGGCAGAGAGAGAGGGGGAAACAGGCTCCCCACTGAGCAGAGAGCCTGATGTGGGGGCTCGATCCCAGGACCCTGGGATCATGACCTGAGCCGAAGGCAGAGGCTTTAACCCACTGAGCCACTCAGGTGCCCCTAAAATTTTATTTTTTATTCTGATGGTTTACCTTTTTGGCGGATTACCTGCTTTTCTCCTTCCTTCATTTTTTTGGACCAGAATATCTGAGCTTGATTCTAATACTTAATGCATTTTGATCAAAATTTATTAAGAGTACCAGCTATCACTAAATGCCATGCCCCGCATCGAGGCTATGGTAGGACAGGAAACAAACTAGCTTTCAGTTATTAGGGAGATTGCAGTCTGGAAAAGGACTCTATGGAATGTACACAAATAATAAAAGGGAATGAGCAAGTAACCCTTTCAGATATTGAGGGTGTGGCAGTGGTCAGAAGGTTTACAAAATAAAGTTCTGTTAAAATCAAGTTAGAAGGGGCGCTTGGGTGGCTCAGTGGGTTAAGCTGCTGCCTTCGGCTCAGGTCATGATCTCAGGGTCCTAGGATCGAGCCCCGCATGGGGCTCTCTGCTCAGCAAAGAGCCTGCTTCCCTCTCTCTCTCTCTGCCTGCCTCTCTGCCTACTTGTGATCTCTGTCTGTCAAATAAATAAATAAAATCTTAAAAAAAAAAATCAAGTTAGAGGTGCCCGCATGGCTCAGTCATAGGTGTCTGCCTTCAGCTCAGGTCATGATCCCAAGGTCCTGGGATCGAGTCCTGCATGGGGCTCCTTGCCTAGCAGGGAATCCCCTTCTCCCACTACCCTTCCCCCCATCTTATAATCTCTCGCTCTCAAATAAATAAATAAACTTTTTTTTTTTAAATCAAGTCAGAATTGGGTATCTTTCTTGAAAGAAAAAAGTTTGGCTGCTTAAAAAATTATACTTCCTAGTAGTAAACCAACTGTAAACTCAACTTCAGAAAGAACCACAGGGGTATGATTTAAGTCTCTTTTCTTTTTCCAGATCCAGTCTCATTAGCAAAAAAAAAAGAGGGATGTAGGTAAAGGAAAGATAATTGTCTCTTCTCTGTTAGACCTATGGATTTTGCTCTTCTAGGAAAAGACTGGGACTGGCCCTCAGAACCAGTCTCCTCGGAAACTGAGCAACCAGATAATATTCAGGTCTCTGAGAGTTTTTTGATGTCACAAAAAGACCTAGGATTAGGGCTTTGGGAACCGGCCCTGCCACTGTCAGCATGGTCTGGGTCTCCCAGGTCCCTTGCTGGGTCTGCAGGCTGTGGCATCCCCCCATGCCCCCCATCCTGAGGCAAGCATCCCCGGCTGCCCTTTCCAATGGTGAGAGACCAGTGTGTTCAACAGCTTCATGCTACAGAGGAAGAAGTCACCACTCAGGGACCCTGGGCTAAGAGATTAGGGTGGGGAGATGCCTCAAAAGATGATTGTGACCATGCCTAAGGTACTCTGATTTAGAAAAAAAAAGAAATATGACATAACCTGTTCCTGAGAAGGACACAGCAGGGTAAGAGAAACTCATACTGGTAACAAAATAAACATTCTGAAAGTTCCTCCTGGAGAGATCTCCTAGTAATCACAAGGCAATCAGACCCACCTACGTTTACGACTAATGAAAACCTCGAAGATTATTGTGTCTGAATCAAATTGGGCACTTGGTCAGACTGGGGTAAAATTGTGTCTTGTGGGTTTCTGGTTACTAAGGATGCTGGTAAGTAAGAAATAGATTTCTCAGGACTGTAGAGGTCCCCAAATTAATCCCTTTGTGGACTTAGGTACATAGGAAACCAAGTATGTTTTCTCGTAAGACTTTCTTTCTTTAGGCATCAGACCGTTCCCTCAATGAGTTGGAACAGTAGACCTTGAATCTAAAGCGGAATGAGAGAATTGGGTTGTAACGCACTGGTTCAAATTCATGTGCAAACACCACGTTTGAAAAATGAAGGTGTGATTGGCTGAAAGCCATACATCCTGAAAGCACGGATGGGTTTGTGGTCCTGGGCCAGGCAATGTTGCAAACACTTTGCATATATTAACACCATATCCTTACAATGACCGTATGCCGTAGATACTATTATTATGCTCATCTTAAAGGTGGGGGCACAGAGATACTGTCCAAGGTTATTCTCAGCTAGGAAGTGGTAAAGCCAGGCCATGAACCCACGCAGTCAGGTTTTTAGAGTGTGTATCTTGACAACTGGATTAATTGCCTTTTCATATAGTCGGTAGTTAAAATTAGAGAAGAACATTGAAATCCCTTGTAGAGAAGATCTCTATAGAGTTAGAAGCGAAGAGGTAAGGATAAAGTCTGATAAAACACTAACAAGTAGGGCATTAGCAGAGAAAGAAAACCCAGGGGCACCTGGCTGTTTCACCTTGTTTGAGCATCTGCCTTTGGCTCATGTCATGATTCTGGAGTCCTAGGATGGAGTCCCGACTTGGGCTCCCTGCTCAGCGAGGAGTCTGCTTCTCCCTCTAACCCTCCCCCTTCTTGTGTGCTCTCTATCTCTCTCTCTCTCATTAAAAAGAAAGAAAGAAATGAAAAAGAAGATCCCAAGCAGGCAGTAACAGTTTGTTCAGAATGGGAGAAGGGAGACCAGGGTAAGACCATGTGGTCAATAGTGTCACTGCCACAGCGATGTCAATTAACAGAGACAGAAAAGTGTTTGCTGCATGCAAAAAGCAAGAGGTAATCAACAGCCCCAGCTAAGGTCCTTTCAGTGGAGTTTTGGGGGAGAGTGGTCAGAAGTCTGTGATTTGAGAAGTAAGCCTGAAGAAGAGCATGCAGAGCAAAAAGTGAAGAATCGTGGCTGGGCGGAATATGAAAGGGTTCAGAACAGACTCCAGGGACATGTGAAAAAAAGGCGACATCAAGAATGAAGTGGTTGGGGCGCCTGGGTGGCTCAGAGGGTTAAAGCCTCTGCCTTCGGCTCAGGTCATGATCCCAGGGTCCTGGGATCGAGCCCCGCATCGGGCTCTCTGCTCAGCGGGAAGCCTGCTTCCTCCTCTCTCTCTCTCTGCCTGCCTCTCTGCCTACTTGTGATTTCTGTCTGTCAAATAAATAAATAAAATCTTAAAAAAAAAAAAAAGAATGAAGTGGTTGAACATGTTCATAGATAGACCTTGGGAGATGAATCAGCAGAAGGGGGAAGGTTTAAGACAGTGAGGGAAAATTCCATAGCAGAGATGTGTTTGAAGAGACTAGAGAAGGAAAATTCAGGAACACCTTGGTGGCCCAGCTGGTTAAGCAGCTGTCTTCGGCTCAGCTCATGGTTCTGGGTCCTGCGGTCCTGGGACCGAACCCCGCATCGGACTTCTTGCTCAGTGGGGAGACTGCTTCTCCCTCTGCCTGCTTCTTCCTTTGCTTGTGCTCTCTCTTTCTCTGTTAATTAAATAAATAAAATATTTTTTAAAAAGAAGAAGTCCTATTCAGAGCACAGCTGGAGAGTCTGACAATAGCCGCTGGAAGTTGGTGGAGTAAAGTTTGATGCTCTTGGTCTTCTCTAAGAAGTAAGCAGGTAGTTATCCAATAACTGTGATGTGAGGAGAGTGAAATCAGAGCCAAGCAGAGCCCTATGAGGAACAGCTCTAAAGGGCAGCTTTGGCTCCTGAGCTCCAGGACAGGCTGGCGGGAGATTTCGTCAGGCTAGCTTTGGGTTCCAATCTTCCCTCTGTTCAATTCCGCTTCCTGCCCTGACTTTTGACCAAGAGTTTATCCTTTATAAACCTCTTGCACTGTGAACATCTTCTCAGAGTCAGCCCTTGGAGATCCTAATCTGTGAAGCACATGTATTTGGTAACATCCAAAGATTTTATTTCCAACGGGAATGATACGTAACAGCAAACCCAAGAAGTTTACACTTAAAGGAATAATTAAAATAGCATCATATTTGTAACCCATCATATTTCAACATAACCTCTCCTCCCTTTCAATTTGATTTAGTATTAGTTTCAGGTGTACAAGATGGTTCAGTATTTATATCTATTGCAAAATGATTAACACAATAATCTAATTAACATCTGACCACATGTATAGTTATATAATTTTTTTCTTGTGATAAGGACTTTGCAACTTCCAAATATGGATTAATACACTTCCAAATATGCAATAATAGTCACCACCCTCTACATTACATCCCCAACATCCTGAACATAACCTTTTATTGTAACTATTCTAATAACAGCACATACAATGTATCTTGTTCTCAGCAAGCAAAATAACCATGTAACGAAAAGTTTTTTGTTGTTGTTTTGTTGTTGGAACAATGGCTGCTTACAAATGAAAGTAAATTAAAAGGAACTCCTTCACTTGATGAAATATTATACCAACAGTCTACCTTACTTATCACATGTTCATACGTGTGTATGCACACAGACACAAACACTAAATTGATCCCTTGGTTTGAAATCTCTCATCCACCATGGCCTTAATCATTCAATAAAAATTGATTAAATGTTTTGTGTCAGAACTATTTTAAGACACAGATCCTGTTTTCTAAGAACTCACAGTCTAATCAGCATTTGAATAGTATTACCAGAATGCTTTTAAAATTGTGGTTTGGGGGCATCTCAGTTGGTTAGGCATCCCACTCTTGACCTCAGCTCAGGTCAACCTCATCTCAGGTTGGTGAGTTCAAGCCCTACGTTGGGCTTTGCTGGGCTTAGATCTTACTTAAGGAGAAAAGAAAGAAAAGAAAAGACCACATGAAATTGTGGTTTTGAAGAGAGCAATGAGTAACCTCAAACCTGAAAATCCCTTAGCTATCAGCATTTATGGAAAAAGTTTTCATTCAGGCTTCCATATTTTCTATTTTTCTCAAACACATTTAATGTTAAAAATCATCTCAAGTATTCTTACCAAATTTATTTTGTATGATATTTTCCCCTAAGCTTCATACTAGAAAATAAACATATAGGAATTATATATCTTTCTAATTTTCATTAACATCATAAAGTAAATCAGATGTGGATTATATTTTTTAAAAATTTTGTGGTTACCTCTTTGTGTTGTTATTTTATCTTGATGAGATCAGATGAGACAATAAATTTCAAAGTACTTCTCAAGCAGTTAAAATATTATCATTGCTTTTATTATTAATTATTAATGAAATAAGATATGAAACTTTGTTTTTTTCCTTTGAGATTCTGAAGAAAATGTAATTTAAATTCCACAGAAGTATGTTTTCTTTTCTTAAAGATTTTATTTATTTATTTGACAGAGAGAGATCGCGAGAAAGGGAACACAGCCGGGGCCATGGGAGAGGGAGAAGCAGACCTCCCTCTGAGCAGGGAGCCTGATGCTGGGCTCGATTCCAGGACCCGGGGATCATGTCCGAGCCAAAGGCAGGACCTAATGACCGAGCCACACAGGCGTCCCTATTTTCTTTTCTAAAAGTTCTTTTAGGGACACCTGGATGCCTCAGTATGAAAAGCATATGACTCTTGATCTGGGGGTCATGAATTTGAGCCCCATTTTGGGTGTAGAGATTGCTTAATAAAATAAAATAAATTCTTTTTTATTTATGTATAGTCCTAGGAGTATGAAATGAAATTTTATTTTATCATATTACATTCCATCGATGATGATCATAGAAATATCTACTTTATTAAATGAGGAAAAAATAGCAATAGCACAATTAGTACAAATTCTATTTAAAGATTCAGAAGATCAGGCCTCAATAAAAACAGTTATTCTTTTTGAGTGTGTATTATTTATAAAGTACTTTGAGCATTCCAAAGACAAGTAAGACTCCCTCTGTCTTTCTAAAGAGTTTATAATATGGGCACTTGGGTGGCTCAGTTGATTAAGTGTCTGCCTTCAGCTCAGGTAATGATCTTGGAGTTTCTGGATCAAGCCCCACGTAGGGCTCCCTGCTCTGTGGGGAGTCTGCCTCTCTCTCTGTCCCTCACCCTTCTCTTGCTCTCTCACTCTGTCTCTTTCAAATAAATAAAATCTTTTAAAAATAGTTTATAATATATTCAAGAAGAATAAGGCAAATAAGCACTAAGAGACAAAACCCATAAAGATGAGGTCATATAGTACCAAGCTTCAAATGCCAAGATAATATCTGAATTGTGATGATGGATTCAAGAGTGTATATGTATGTCAAAACTTATTGAATTACACACTTTAAGTATATACTGTTTATTGTATATGACATCTATCCTAATAAAGCTATTTTTATTTACTTTTCATTTATTTACTTCTTTTAAAAAATATTTTTAAAAAAATATTATTTTATTTATTTATTTGACAGACAGAGATCACAAGTAGGCAGAGAGGCAGGCAGAGAGAGAGGAAGAAGCAGGCTCCCTGCTGAGCAGAGAGCCCAATGTGGGGCTCGATCCCAGGACCCTGGGATCACGACCTGAGCCGAAGGCAGAGGCTTTAACCCACTGAGTCACCCAGGTGCCCCTTATTTACTTTTAAGTAAACTTTGCCTCCAATGAGGGGCTCAGACTCATGATCTCAAGATCAAGAGTCACATGCTGTCCTGACTGAGCCAGCCAGACACCCCAGAGCTATTTTTAAAACACCAATATGAGAAGATTTTACATGATGCTATGCATAATATAGAATACTGCATATTTTTTAAAGCAGAAAAATGATAAAACTGATACTCTGCTTTATGAAGTGTGAACTGGTGACAATGTTAGTTAACTAAATTACAAAAGGAAAGTGATAAAGCCTGGCGGAGTATCCCAATATGAGGTATTCTGCTAGATTAGGTAGGCATATTGATTGCTAAAGGTTCAGTAGACCTTGAGTTACTGGCTTAGGGACTGTTAAAGAAAAAAGAAAACCCTTACTTGTAGTTTTATTGAGACTGAGAATGACTCCTAAGAGGTCCAAGGGCCTAGGATAATTGCACAGTTCTCCCAGTAGAAGACTGTGATAGTAATGATAGACATAGTAGCAAAAAACACAAACAGCAAACTTTTACGTTTCTTTTCTCTGGGAGGTTATAATTAATATTGCACTGACTCACATTGGCTCAAGTCAATAAAGCCCAATTCTTCATCTTCAGTCCATGTAGAATCAACTAAGTTATCTTTTCACCTTATTGGAGAATGTAAGGATGGCAGGACAGTCAAGGTACTTCCTCAGAATTGTCGTTTGTGTTGTGCCAGCAGAAGATCAAATACGTGTGTATATGCTTATGCTGTGTGTATAAAGTTGGTTAATTCCACACTTATGAGAGTAAAAGAAAGAAAATGAGTATGTACGCTGGTAAAAGGTGTGAAAATATAAGCTTAAGCAGGAGAAAGGAATAAAAATTATTTTTGAAGGGAAGAAATGTCTATTCCATTTGCTTTTCCCAGGTCTTCATCTGCCATTATCTAGAATAGAATTGAAATATATTTATTTTATTTTCTTTCATTATTTTTTAAGATTTTATTTATTTATTTGTAGAGAGTGAGTGCATGCATAAGCAGGAGGAACAGCAGGCAGAGGGAGAAGCAGCTCCTCTCTGAGCAAGGAGCTGGTTGTGGGACCCAATCCCAGGACCTTGGGATCATGACCTGAGCCAAAGGAAGATGCTTAACTGACTCAGCCACCCAGGTGTCCCTGAAATATATTTTATTTTATTTATTTAATTTTTTAAAGATTTTATTTATTTATTTGACAGACAGAGATCACAAGTAGGCAGAGAGGCAGGCAGAGAGAGAGGAGGAAGCAGGCTCCCCGCTGAACAGAGAGCCCGATGCGGGGCTCAATCCCATGACCTTGGGATCATGACCTGAGCTGAAGGCAGAGGCTTTAACCCACTGAGCCACCCAGGCACTCCTGAAATATATTTTAAATAAAATATATGCCCTCAGTAAGATGAAATTCATTCCCCACAATTCTCTTTTGGATTAGAATGAATTGCTCTATATTTAAGTTTTTATAGTTTCTTGTGTTATATAAAACATGTCTCAATCATGTCACTTGAATTAAAAAGCACTTTTTAAAAAAAGATTTATTTATTTATTTGAGAGAGAAAGCACAAGCAGGAGGAGCAGGGAGAGGGAATATCAAACAGACTCACCATGGAACATGGAGCCTGACCGGAGCTCAATCTCACAATCCTGAGATCACAACCTGAACTGAAACCAAAGGCACTTAAATGACTGTTTCACCCACATGCTTCACCATCCTTTTTTTTTTTTTTTTTTAATAAAGTCTTGTTTACTTATTTGAGAGAGAGGGAGAGAGAGAGTGCATGCTCACAAGTGGGGGAGGGAGAGGGAAAGAATCTTTAAGTAGACTCCCCACTGAGTGTGAAGCCCAACATATGGCTCAATCTCACAAACCATGAGATTATGACTGAGCCAAAACTGGGTCAAACACTCAACCAATTGAGCCACCCAAGTGTGCATGTTTTTTGAAGAGCCATTGGCTTATAGTTACTTAAGTAAATGCTAATTTGGGATCCTTAAAGAAGTCAGTACCAGGGTAAGCTTAAAGTTAAAAAAAAAAAAAGAGAGAGAGAGAGACCAAGAAACGTAACCAGATTTGCCAAAGTCATTATTCCTGGTGTGGGAGGGTATGACCCCAAATTGAAATCACTGTCATTTAAAACAGACTTTTTAAAATAAGATCTCCTTTAAAAAAAAAATACAGGTTTCCTGTTCAATTTGAGGGAGCAAAGACATGAATTTTTCTATGCCCTTTCCAGAAAACACCAATGGAAATGGCAGTAAAGGAATAAAATGGTATATAAAAACCACAAGGGCAAAACACAGGAGAGGTGAGGACAACAGATCAGTGATAGCAATAACATTTTGAGCACTGAAAAATGGGTGAGTATTATCTCATACAACAGAACTGAACCGAGAATGCCAACATGTAAGTGGATAAGCCAAAAAAGAAAAAAGAAGAAAACCACCCCAAAGACAGAAAACTCTAGAGTTATTCAGAAGCTGGAGGCAGTTGTACATTGGAACAAACAAACAAAAACAAAAAATAGCTGAGAGAACTAAGGATAATTCAGAAAGAATGATAAAAACAATCATGCAATAAGAAACATTTCAGAGAGATAAATTATTGTATTCTTAAAATACAAACAGGTTATCATAAAAATACTGAGAGAATAAGAAAATAGACTCTAAAAGTGAAAATATCAAAGCAGAAATTGATAAGCCTATCTGTAGGCTCCCAAAGTTCTATACCTAGCTAAACTAGCAGTCAATATAAGAAAAATAATATGTAATATTTTCAGAATGCAAGATTGCAAAGAATTTACCTCCGAATCTTTCTTTCTTTCTTTTTTTAAAGATTTTAAAAAGATTTAAAAAAATCTTTAAAAGAGAGAGAGCACAAGTAGGCAGAGTGGCAGGCAGAGGGAGAGGGAGAAGCAGGCTCTCCAAGGAGTGGGGAGCCCAATGCAGGACTCGATCCCAGGACCCTGGGTCATGACCTGAGCCAAAGGCAGACACTTAACCAAATGAGCCACCCAAGTTCCCCCAATCTTTCTTTCTGAGGAAAGCTGGTGAGAATGGAGACTGAGAAAGAGCATGTGGGAACAAGAAAAAAGATGATCCCCAGGAAGAAAGAAGTGAGAGGCTTTTGATGATGATGATGATAATGTTAATGATTCCGGATGGCAGCAGTTCCCAGGATGACATTGTACAACTGGTATAGAGAGAAATCAGGACAATAAAGATATTCAGGAGGGATTTGTCCCCATAAAAAATGACAACTATAGATTACCTGACACATTTGGATATACTAAACAAGGATTTACAATTTTCTAAGAAAAGATTTACAGTTTTCTTTGAGAGTTTGAGGATGGATTAGTAATAGATACAAGGAAAATTGAGCAAATGAAAAGAAATGAGTCAATCATTAGTGCCAGGAAAAATGTAAATATTACACAATAATGAAACTGTTGCTCTAGTGCATACAGTATATTCTATATAGATTCAGCTGTGAATGATGTTAGTAAAATTGGATTAATATAAAAACTGAATGTTGATTTACCCCCAAATTGGGATACAAATACATTGTAAAGATGGAGATAAGAGAGAAAGAGAAAAAGAACATTTGAAGGAGGGGACATATATGAAAGAGATTAGTCCTCATTTTTCAAAGTAGGATGTCCATGGATATGATCTAAAACTTATCTTTTCAAAAATCAAGAAATATTGGTATAACCTATTTAATATTTGGAAGGTAAACAGTAGGAGGAAAAAACCTAACAGACTTGAACATAGTGGTGAGTAGAGATCTGGAATCAGAGGTAAGGACGGTTAGGTCAAAAGGCTGCTACTTTTTTTTTTTTAATATTTTATTTATTTATTTGACACAGAGAGAGATCACAAGTAGGCAGAGAGGGAGGCAGAGAGAGAGAGAGGGAGAAGCAGGCTCTCTGCTCAGCAGAGAGCCCGATGTGGGGCTCGATTCCAGTACCCTGGAATCATGACCTGAGCCCAAGACAGAGGCTTTAACCCACTGAACCACCCAGGCGCCCCAGGCTGCTATTTCTGTTGTTAAAAAACCTGCACTATTTACTTTGTGTTTAAATTGTTTACCTGTATTATTAAACTTTTAAGTGATTACTTGGTGGAGATCATGAATATTACATATAGCATGAATAAAAATAACAGATTTAATCTTACTTAAATACTTATGGCTTAGAAGAAAATTTCCAGTTAGAGCTCATATAGAGATTCAGTAAATACTTAGTCTTGAGCAACCTAGATGAAAGTAAAGATGGTGTGCTGAAAATTGTTATGATTTTTAAAAGTGGTTTTAGGGACGCCTGGGTGGCTCAGTTGGTTAAGCAGCTGCCTTCGGCTCGGGTCATTATCCCAGCATCCTGGGATCGAGTCCCACTTCGGGCTCCTTGCTCAGCAAGGAGCCTGCTTCTCCCTCTGCTTCTGACTGCCATTCTGTCTGCCTGTGGTCACTCTCTCTCTCTCTCTCTTTCTCTGACAAATAAATAAATAAATAAATAAAATCTTTTTAAAAAGTGGTTTTAGTGGTGACAAAAATACTGATGTTGGAGGGGTGCCTGGCTGTCTCAGTTGGTAGAGTGTGCAACTCTTGGTCTCAGGGTTGTGAGTTTGAGCCCCACATTGGGTAGCGATTACTTTGAAAAAACAAATAGGGGTGCTTGTTGGCTTAGTCAGGTAAGCCTCCAACTCTTGATTTCAGCCAAGGTCATGGTCTCAGGGTTGTGAGATGGAGCCCCACGTGGGGCTCTATTCTCAGCATGGAGCCTGCTTCAGATTCTCTTTCCTTCTGCCCCTCCATCTGCTCGCATATGTGGTCTCTCTCTTTCTCTAAAAAAAAAAATAAACAAAATCTTAAGAAAAAAAATCGATGTTGCAGATACCCATGAAGACTTTGAATAAAACTGTAATGAATATATGCAAATAGGAAAACATATAAAATAATACTGGATAACATTTTAAATATGTATGTGTAAAAAGTTGAGTATTTTTTTAACTATTTCTTCAACGTTCCTTAAATAATATGCATTCTATTTGGCAAAACAAATAAAGAATATATATATATATATTCCACTGAAAGAGGACTTCAACTATCTCCAATTTGACCTCAAGTTTTCTAATTGATTAAGTCTTCTTTCCTGTTTATCTCTGAACTCAGGCAAAGGACCCTGTGGGCAAAGCATCCCCTGATGGAACCAAAATTACCCCCTCAGGCAATAAGGACTGCCCTGAGCCAGCAAAACCCCCCTTCTGTGGTTAACTCCAAGACAATGATCGACCTGATATTTACTGCCCATCCACATGTACCCACTGATCTTTATACCACATTTTCTTTATGCAAACCTGAAAGTATTTTCTTTTCTTTTCTTTTTTCAGACTTTACTTAGAGAGTGAGCGAGCACAAGCAGGGGGAGGCAGAGGGAGAGGGAGAAGCAGGCTCCCCGCTGAGCAGGAAGAACCTTGTGGGACTCCATCCCAAGACCCAGAGATCATAACATGAGCCAAAGGCTGACACTTTACAGACTGGGCCACCTAGGCGCCCCAAACCGATGTGTTTTCAACACTTTGGAAACAGTCTTTAAGATGCTAGTCCACTGTTTTCCCAGTGTTAGTCTCACTGAAATAAATTCTTTTCTTGTTTCCCCACCAATCGCCTCTGCCCTTGGATTTTGTCAGTGGCAAGTGGCGTAACCTCATCTGTTCGGAACACCCCCCACTCCACGCCCACCGGAGGCAGGTGCTCTCGCATTCCTGTGCCTGGCTACACCACTACTTTTGTATCTTCTCATTAGGAAAATAGGATTTTGACTTAAATGTGAGATCACTTTATGTCTAGGCAAATTTGGTAGTTATTTCCTCCGTGGTTCTCTGCAGCTACCGATAATTCCATTGAAATCAACATACTCTACAAATAATTAGTTTCTCTTTCTTTGTCCATCCTATACAGTCCCTGAAGACATGTTTATGTGAAATGGACATGTGCCATGTCTAAAAATCATTCACTTGTTCATTTGAGATTGAAATTGTCTTACATAATTCTCATTGATAAGTGCTTAAGGTTAAAGAAAGATCTACATATTTATTGACCCAGAATGGAGAAACTAAATGTGTGCTATATAATTTTATAATTGAGAATTTAAATTGTAAAAGAAAAAGTACTCAATAAATGGCTCATCTCCTGAGTTTTAACCCCATCAAAATTAATCCCACCCTTTTGGCCACTTCCCTGACAATGGAGTCTTTCATTCTAGTTCCACAATGCTAGCCTGGGGTCCAGGAACATCCCTGAGAGGACAAAAAGGAATCACCTAGGAAACCACTACAGAAATTCTGAGTATGTTTTAGGTGCTTTACAATGGACTACGGAAGACATTTTGCACATGGTCACTGTTGTGATAGAAAGTACTGCTTCAGGGTCGGGCTAAGGAAAATGTGCATGTGGAAAACTTTGGACTTCCAAAGAGTAAATAAATCAAAAAACCCTCTGAACAATAGTAACAATCAAACCAGAATAAAAACCAAACTATGCATCTTCCTAATAAAAAAGGAATTCTTCCTTAATTGCATTCATCAAAATGGCCATTCTGTTGTAGACAGAGGTAATAGGGCTAAATTGTTAATATTTTTCAGTTGTTTATAAATGCCAGTAAGAAGGTTTAAGTGTGTTTAGACAGGGAAAAGGAAGTGTAACTTTTTCTTCTGTATCTCTTCCTGGGAGAGCCAAATCTCTCTAATAACTTCTGACTGAAATATAATTTAATTGTGTATTTTTTGTAAATAAATACATTTCCTTATTCAACATGGTAGGAAATTCATTTTTATTTGCATCTCTTTTTAGTGTTTTTTAGAATTAAACATTAAATCGTAATCACCAAGTCCCCTTTGTTTTCTCCCATTTGAGAGTTCGTTACTGAATACTTACAATATTTAATCATAAGGGGAAAATATGATCCCAGAATGATCTGATCTTTAATGACTTCATTTTAACAACTACATACAAAAAGGGAAGCAAGATGAAGGACGTCCTCTCAACCTATTCAGATGGAAATGTGAATCAAAAGGAAACATTTTATGAATGTTCATTGATACAAACAAAATTGCCTTATGTGCCAGGCAGCATTATTACACTCTGCAAGAAAATACTCTTGGTGATAAGTAATTATTAACAGCTAACTATTGTTTTCATATTTCTATTTTTTATGTTCTGATATGAAGCAACATCTATAGAACAAAAATACAGGGGAAGGAAAAGGAGAAATATTAGGCTAGGCTATAAAGGTTGTAAAAATCCTAACTGGTGTGATTACAGGGCATGATGGCCACTGAATAGATCCATTAGTCATAATTGAAGCTGTCAGGAACCAGTTAAATGGCTGTCTCTGAGGAGGTCACCTTCCACACACAAGCTGGCTTACACTGAGCGTTAGGCTTGTCAGGAGGTTGAATCC
Source organism: Mustela erminea (assembly GCF_009829155.1). Classification (NCBI taxonomy): domain Eukaryota; kingdom Metazoa; phylum Chordata; class Mammalia; order Carnivora; family Mustelidae; genus Mustela; species Mustela erminea. The sequence continues at coordinate 48,239,059 of NC_045625.1, read as the reverse complement.
TGACTCATCTGGACAGACCTTAAAAAAATGCTTTGTTTTGTTTTGTTTTGTTTTTATTATAGGAATAAAAAAACAAGGCTCAAAAGTAATTTAGCGTTTCTGGACTAGACTTTAGTCATAGTACATAGCAAACATAGTGGTAATCACTAGATAAATCACTTGTCTGCCTGTCCTGGTCCCCACCTGTGCTAGGTTGTCTCTGTTTGCCTCTCTTAGCCTTCTGATTGGGTTGACCTCTAGTGGGTGCATTGGAAGGGATTCCTTGCTTTCTGATTTCCATTTGGACTCAGTCAGTGGGATGTCCTATTGCGACTAGAGGATGAAAGAGATTGCATTTTTAATTCCCTACTCTTGTATATTTATTAATTCCCTGGTATCTTCCTTCTTGGGTTTTGTGCTCCATCAAAGACCACAGCAGGGTCAAATAGGTCTAAGATAAGTGAGGCCTTTGGGGTACAAAATTTAGGGAGATACCCATTCTCAGGTTTGTACAAGGCAGAGTGCCCTCCTTAAATTTTGATGAACAATTCCTTACATTAAGCCTTCCTTTAACTGAGCTGGTTTGAGATAATTCTATTCCTTACAGTCAAAGCAACATAGATTAAAATAATAAAGTGAACAGGAACCTGAGAAGTAGCTGGAGAACACCTAGTTGTCCTAAATGAATTCTGGGTTGTAGGGCCCTGGGCGGCACTAGCTACATAATTTATAACACCTAGTGGTAGTGGGCAGAAAGGTAGAATACAAAAACCAAGAACCAAATGCAGAGCCCTTCTTGAGAAATTACTGCAAATTTCAAGAAAACAAGAGCAAAGCATTAAACCAAATACAAGTACTTCCTGAGAGTGAGGCCCTGTATGACTCTGCAGGGTTGGGCTATCTGCCAATGAAATGGTTAGCCTTTATGGAACTGTGGAGACTTGGAAAAATATTAGAAAATAAAGTTAAAAGTCATCTGAAAAATCTTGCAAGCCCTGTGATGGCTTCATGGGTTTCTTGTGCACCTCTCCAGCCTATAGTGTTTGTTAGACATGTAATGAGAGCCTAACAGCAACACTAGTAACCAGTATCTATTGAGCTCTTATGATGGACCCAAGGCCTGATGCATAGTAAGTATTTATACTTCTTGGTGCAATGGATGGATACATACAATTTAGAAATTAGCTAAGGGTTTTTAAAAAGATTTTATTTATTTATTTATTATCTTTTATTTTATTTTAGAGAGAGAGAGCACGCACACGTGCACCGCAAGCCCCAAGGAGGACATAGAAAGAAGGACAAGCAGACTCTAAGCGGAATGCAGAGCCTGGCAAGGGGCTCGATCCCACAACCTTGAGATCATAATCTGAGCCGAAATCAAGAGTTGGATTTGTTTTTTTTAAAGATTTTATTTATTTACCTGACAGAGAAAAATCACAAGTAAACGGAGAGGCAGGCAGAGAGAGAGAGAGGGAAGCAGGCTCCCGCTGAGGAGAGAGCCCGATGCGGGACTCGATCCCAGGACCCCGAGACCATGACCCTAGCCAAAGGCAGCGGCCCAACCCACTGAGCCACCCAGGTGCCCCAAGAGTTGGATGTTTAACCGACTAAGCCACCCAGGTGACCTTGGGTAAGGGTCCTACATGAATGATCTCACTTAATCCTCAAGCAACTGTTAAAAGGTGATATTAGTTTCCCTATTTTACAGCAAAGGAAATGATACTGAGAGAGTCAGAACAATTTGCCCAAGATCACACAGGTGGTTAGCCTCTGGGATTGGCACCAATAATTTCTCTCATTTCAAAGTCTGAACTACTATGCCCATAGTAGGCCCTTTGGAATCACAGATTGGTTTTGGGATTATCTTTGGTATTAATAAAGGCATAATTCTAGCAACTTTATTAACTTGAAAATAATGATTATTCAAAACCTTAAAAATTCCAACTAGTGGGGCACCTGGGTGGCTCAGTGGGTTGAAGCTTCTGCCTTCGGCTCAGGTCATGATCCTGGGGTCCTGGGATCGAGCCCCACATTGGGCTCTCTGCTCAGCGGGGAGCCTGCTTCCTCCTCTCTCTCTGCCTGCCTCTCTGCCTACTTGTGATCTCTGTCAAATAAATAAATAAAATCTTTTAAAAAAATTCCAACTAGTATATACTAACTATACAAAGGACTCTGCTTATACACAGGGCTTGCTCAAGTAGCTAGATTTACAAACTTATTTTTCATTAGCCTTCTGATCTTCTGTCAGAGGGCAATGAAATTATTATGTCATGAATATGATATATATGTTACACTGTATCATGGATACTTACAATCTTACAAGTGTGTCAGGCCAATTAGAACTCTACTCTTATCTCGAAACACACGTGAAGATAAATTACATAGATACAAAAAGCCACACATCCCAATTCTTGGTGATAAATTTCAAGGAGTAGACGTCTTAAAATAAAGAAGAAGAAGCTCTTAAGAATGAAATACACCGGGGCACCTGGGTGGCTCAGTGGGTTAAAGCCACTGCCTTCGGCTCAGGTCATGATCCCAGGGTCCTGGGATCGAGCCCCACATCTGGCTCTCTGCTCTGCGGGGAGCCTGCTTCCTCCTCTCTCTCTCTGCCTGCCTCTCTGACTACTTGTGATCTCTGTCTGTCAAATAAATAAATAAAATCTTAAAAAAAAAAAAGAGAGAATGAAATACACCTGGGGTGCCTAGGTGGCTCCATTGTTAAGCACCTGCCTTCAGCTCAGGTCATCATCCCGGGGTCCTGGGATCAAGCCCTGCACTGGGCTCCCTGCTCCATGGGAGGCCTGCAAATCCCTCTCCCACTCCGCCTGCTTCTGATCTCTCTCTCACTGTGTCTCTCTCTGTCAAATAAATGAATAAAATCTTTTTAAAAAAGAATGAAATACACTTTAATATTGGTGAAAGCAAATCTTTACTTGTCGCATCATGTTATGGAAAACCTTATCCTCCAGTACCAGTCTTCTAAAATCCACAGGCTATAGGAATGGCTCCAAGTCTCGGAACAGCAGGACAAGCCTCCTCTTAGGCAGATGCAACAATCTCTGAGCACCTCCATGTACACAGCAGAAGAGCATATCTTTGAATTCATGGGTAGGTGACTGCTCAGTTTCCCATCTATTGGCCATCCTTGTAAGAGAAGAACCACTCATTCACAGAAGCAGTTCAAGGGAAACAAACCTGGTGGTTTGAAGAGGCACACACACCCCAGTGTTTATAGCAGCAATGTCCACAATAGCCAAATTATGGGAAGAACCTAAATGTCCATTGACAGATGAATGGATAAAGAAGAGGTGCCCCCCCCACTAGAATACTACTCAGCCATCAAAAAATGAAATCTTGCCATTTGCAACGATGTGGATAGAACTAGAGGGTATTATGCCAAACAAAATATATCAATCAGAGAAAGACAATTATCATATAATCTCACTCATATATGGAATTTAAGAAACAAGACGGAGGACCATAGGGGAAGGAGGGGGAAAATAAAACAAGATGAAATCAGAGAGGGAGACAAACCATAAGATACTCTTTCTATAATTTTTTAAAAAGATTTTACTTATTTGAGAGAGTGGCAGGCAGAGGGAGAAGCAGGCTCCCTGCTGACCAGAGAGCCCCATGCAGGACTCCCAGGACCCTGGGATCATGACCTGAGCCAAGGGCAGATGCTTAACTGACTAAGCCACCCAGACATCCCTATTTTTCATTTTTTAAAGATTTTATTTATTTATTTATTTGAGATAGAGAGCAAGTGAGCATGTGGGGAGGGGCAGAGGGAGAGAGAGAAGCAGACTCTCCACTGGCCAAGGAGCCTGATACAGGACTTGATTCCAGGCTGAAGGGAGACCCTGAACTGACTGAGCCACCCAGGCGCACCAGAGACGCTTAATCACAGGAAACAAACTGAGGGGTTCTGGACGGGAGGGAGGTGAGAGGATGGAGTAACTGGGTGATGGACATTAAGGAAGGCACATGATATAATGAGCATTGGGTAGTATATAAGACTGATGAATCACTGACCTCTACCATATAATAATACATTATATGCCAATTAATTGAATTTAAATTTAAATTAAAAAAGAAAAGTAGAAAAAAAGAGAAGATTTTATTTATTTATTTGTTTAAAAAGAAAGACCATCTCATCTGCAATGATGATTTTACTTCTTTTCTTTTCTTTCTTTCTTTTTTTTTTTTAAAGTAGACTCCATACCCTGATCTTCTATAGCCTAATGTGGGATTTGAACTTGGGACCCTGAGGTCAAGACCTGAGGACAGATCAAGAGTCAGACACTTAACCAACTGAGGAACCAAGCGGGGGAGGCAGAGGGAGAAGCGGGTTCCCTGCTGAGCAAGGAGCCCAATGAGGAACTCAGTCCTAGGACCCTGGGGTCACAACCCAAGCCGAAGGCAGACACTTAACTGACTGAGCCACCCAGGCATCCTGCTGTAAAATACTTTTTTTTTTTTTTTAAAGATTTTATTTATTTATTTATTTGACAGAGAGAAATCACAAGCAGATGGAGAGGCAGGCAGAGAGAGAGAGAGGGAAGCAGGCTCCCCGCTGAGCAGAGAGCCCGATGCGGGACTCGATCCCAGGACCCTGAGATCATGACCTGAGCCGAAGGCAGCGGCTTAACCCACTGAGCCACCCAGGCGCCCCTGTAAAATACTTTTAATGTGCTGTTGAATTTAGTTTGGTAATATTTTGTTGAGAATTTTTGCTTTTATACTCACCAGGGATAGTGGTCTGTAGTTTTCTCATAATGTCTCTATTTGGCTTTGTTGCAGGGTAATGCTGTATTTCTTAGTGTTCCTCCTTTATTAAATTTTGGAAAGAGTTTGAGAAAAATTGGCATTAATTTTAGTTTATGTGTTTGGTAGAATTCATCAGTGAAACCAGTGCTCCTGGGCTTGTCTTTTGGTGATATTTTTGATAATTGGTTCAACCTCCTTACTCATTATTACTGGTCTGTTCAGAGCATGATTCATTCTTATAGGTAGTATGTTATAGGAATTTTTCCATTTCTTTATGTTATTCAATTTGTCAGAATATAATTGTTGATAGTATTTTCTTATAATGTTTTGCATTTCTGTGGTATTGATTGTAATGTCTTCTCTTTTATTTCTGATTTTGTTTATTTGGGTCTTCTATTTTTCTCTAATCTATTGGCTAAAGATTTCTCAATTTTATTTCTTTTATTTTTTCTTTTTAAAATCAGTTCTTAATTTCATTAATCTTTTGTATTGCTTTTCTTCTTTTTTAGATTTCTGCTCTGATTTTTGTTATTTTCTTCCTTCTGCTAATTTCCAGCTTAGTTTATGTTTTTCCAGTTCCTTGAGGCATAAATAGTTTATGTTTTTCCAGTTCCTTGAGGTATCCAGTTCCTTGATGCCAAATTGTTTATTTGGCATCTTTCTTTCTTTCTTTTTTTTCAGATTTCGTTTTTAAGAAGTCTCTACACCCAAGGTGGGCCTTGAACTCACAGTGCTGCGATCAAGAGTCACATGTTCTGGGCTCCTGGGTGGCTCAGATGGTTAGGCGGCTGCCGCCTGCTGGGGTCATGAACCCGGGGTTCTGAGATCAAGTCCCACATCGGGCTCTCTGCTTCTTGGGGAGTCTGCTTCTCGGCTGCCTCTCTCTCTCTCTCTCTTTCTCTCACTCTCATGAATAAATAAGTAGAATATTAAAAAAAAAAAAAAAAGGTCCTATGTTCTACCAACTGAGTCAGCCCAGCACCCCCTTTATATTTTCTTAATGTAGACATTTACTAGAAACGTCCTTCTTGGAAATGCTTTTGCTGTATCCCGTAAATTTTGGTGTATTGTATTCCTAGGGACCTGGACAGGCAGTGGTGGTGGCTGGAACCAGTGGTGTGCATACACTCGACCACGAGGGTCAGCTGTAGGTGCCCGCGCGGTGGCAAAGTCTAGTTACAAATGCAACCACAGATTTCGCGGTGGGGGCCACGGAGGCAGCGAGGGCCGGTGTGAAATCACTGGCCGCTGTGGGGACCCTGTGTGTGGGCATGAACTCCACCGCAGAGTGTGGTACATGGAGGCTGGGGCTTACCATAGACCCACAGCAGTGGAGGCTGGTGCAGTGGGCTGGGCTGGGGCTCCCATGTACTTAGATGAACAAAGTGGTGCCTTCCAGTGACTAAAGATGAGGGCTGATGTGGTCCCACAAGCAGCTGCGTGGGTCTTGGCAAGGGGTGCATGTGCCACCTCTCTGCACATGCACAGTCTTCCCCTGCAGGTGCGTCCTTCTGTGGAGTCTGGTGACGGCTCGCAGGGCAGTTCCCTGGCTCTGGCGGGTATGGGGGGTGAGGAAGGGAGCTGGGAGGGACCCAGGTGACTGGCCTCTGTGACCACGAAAACCTGCGGGGTGAAATCAGGGGGAAGTCTGCCGGGCTCTGCCGAGGCTGTGCCGGCTGTTGGTTTCTTCAGTATTGGAACCTGCTCACTTTGCGAAGTAGGTCACTTTGAACTGTAATTGATCCGGCTGCGTGGCGGCTGCTGCTGGCAGCCCCTGCTTTTCTACTTTGTCTCTGGCCATCTTGGGGTGGCCATCTTTGCTAGTCTGGGTTGAGTGAAAATGAGGTGGAACGTTTTTGCCCTGGTCCCAAAAGGCCGAGACAGTTGGGTGCTCACCCTGCTCTTCCTTTCCTGGGGAGAACTCTTTCTAATTGGGAAATGTCCTCTCCGCAGGGAGAAATGCCAGCCTGCGGGATGGGATGATGCAGGGAAAGTACAGTTAGTCTTCCCCCTTTTCGTGGGTAGTTATTGTTGCTTTTTTTGTTCTGTGTTGCCAACGTTTCTTTTTTTTAGATTTTATTTATTTATATTTGACAGATAGAGATCACAAGTGGGCAGAGAAGCAGGCAGAGAGAGAGGGAGGAGGAAGCAGGCTCCCCCCTGAGCAGAGAATCCAATGAGGGGCTTGATCCCAGGACCCTGGGATCATGACCTGAGCCCAAGGCAGAGGCTTTAACGCACTGAGCCCCCCAGGTGCCCCTTGCCAACGTTTCTTAAGTGGACTCCAGAGCTGTCCCAGAACCACTTTTGTTAATGGATAGCTAATTGTTGATTTCTGTCGGGGAGCAGAAGCTGGGCTCGCCTTCCCTGACATTTTGGTGACATCACTCCCCTTTCACATCACGGTTTTAAGGCGCAATGAAGTGTGGATTACTTTGTTATCCAATTAGATGGCAAAGTATGCATGAATGGTACCTGTGCTAAAAGGTTATATAACACAATATACGTTAAGGTTCCCAGACTCATCACAATATCCCAAACTCATAGGAAAGCAATGATAAGAAAAATATGATTTAAGATAGAATATCTCATCACAGCAGAATTTCTTTACAAAAAATGAAAAAGCTGGGGTGCCTGGGTGGTTCAGTGGGTTAAGCCTCTGCCTTCGGCTCAGGTCATGATCCTGGGGTCCTGGGATCGAGCCCCGCATCGGGCTCTCTGCTCAGCAGGGAGCCTGCTTCCCTTCCTCTCTCTCTGCCTGCCTCTCTGCCTGCTTGTGATCTCTCTCTCTGTCAAATAAATAAATAAAAATCTTTAAAAAAAAAAAAAATGAAAAAGCTGTAACCAGGGTAAGTTTCCGAGGAGTTCGTTTGTCAAGCAAGGAAAGCTGTTTGCTGTCGGTGAGTTAATTAAATCATGTTTGATTGCAGCCGCTAAAGAAATGTTTCTGCAGAAAACACACTTGTTCAAGACCATTAGCCTTTCAGTGAGAACAGTTGCTTAAAGAGTTGAGGACACTGGGAGCACCATCAATAGTTAATTAAAAAACGAAGTAAATGATTTGGAGTGGTTTTCCTTAGCTCTTGATGATTTGACAGATGTTCCCAGGACTGATCAGTTGTATTCAGCGAGTCAGTACTGAGTTTGAAGGGACTGAAGAAGCAACCTCTATGAATTTTTTTGCCCAAAACAACCATAGGTGAGTAGATTTTCAGAGAAATTGAGAAAACTTTCATTCAGTACAACCTGAAGTGGAATCTGCTAAGATGCTTTAGAACTGATGGGGATAAACATATACATGGAGCAGAAAATGCTTAGTTGAACACATTTATAGAGCTTGTGAAAATGTAGGTATTTACAGCCTGTAATTTATCACTGTGCTGTTCCTCAGCAGGTAATTTGCAGAAAGCATTTGAACTGGTTCTGCTTTTGACCCAGTAGTCTCCCCGGTGAACTTCATGTGCTCTCATGGATTTAAGGATCATCAATTCTGTGAACTTTTGTCAAAGACAGGAGCTGGATATCCTAACTTGCCTGAACCCAGAGGTTTGATCGCTTAGTGGTGGTGAAGTTTTATTGCAGTTTTTGAACTCAGGGTTGAACCTGGATGTTTTGGAATGAGAACTTCTTTCAGTCACATTTATTAAACACTGAATGGCCTTGGAAATTAGCTTTAGCTGCCAACTTGATCATGTGTCCCGATATAAAATTACAAGGCAAACAGTGCTTATGTAAACGTTACACTCTGGTAAGTCATTTTAACAACAATTAAAGTTGCTTGAAATGCAAGTGATGTCAAGCTGTTTAATATATTTCCTGTGCTATCAAGGCTTTTTTTTTTTTTTTTATCTTTGCTATCAAAGCAAATCTCCGGGGTGCCTGGGTGCCTCAGTCAGTTAAATGGCTGCCTTCTGTTCAGGCCATCAGGGTTCAGGGTTCTGGGATTGGGTCCTGTATCAGGCTCCCTGCTCAGTGGGGACTCTGCTTCTCTCTCTCCCACTGCCCCTGCACCTGCTTGCTTGATCTATGTCTCTTTCTCTCTCTCAAATAAATAAATTTTTTTAAAAAGTTAAAAAAAAGCAAACAAACAAGAAACACATCTCCATTCCTAAAAAAATCTGCAGAGGATATACTTTCTAAGCTCAAACTGCAGTTCCAATAGCATTTTTGGATCTTCCAGAGTAAGTGTAAAGGAATTTTCCATATTTCAAAATGCATTTAACTTTTCAATTGGAAGTGATTAATCTGCAATATAATGACATGGTAATTGGCAAATATCAAGAGAAGAATCTAACAGGATTTTGTAAATTACTTCCAAGTGATAAATATGCTCAATTAAAATCATACTCTCATAGGCTGATATACTTATTTGGCCATTTCTGTGTGAAAAGATGCTCTCAAAGATGAAATGCGTAAAGTCTCATAGATCAGCCTTCAGAAGTGAACATTTGCAATTGATTTTGGTGATAGAGTACTAACTTTGAACTCCAATTTAATGAACTATTATCCCCTAGCAAAGAATTCTGTTATTCTTCTTAGTAGATCTATATTGGAAATGATTGTACTCAATTATTATACTTTGGATTTCATCAATAAAAATTCTGTGTAATTTTTTTTCTTGTTATTCAAATTTCTGTATATTGTACTCAGTTTTGCCTCTTGACTCCCAAACCTAAAATATTTACTTTCTGGTTCATTACAGAAAAAATGCGTTGACCTCTGCTGCAGATTAATCATGTTCCACCCACTGGGGCTGGGAATATTACAGAATCAAATAAAAATTGGGATTGTTTTAACACGGGAATTCCATTGAAATAATGTGTCTTGATATTAGCAAGGATTTGATAGTGTTACCAGGTGAATTGGGGAGACTCTGGGCCCAGAAGCCTTGATCCAGCCCATCCCAAGATGTTGCCAAAGGTTCTGGGTCTCATCAAAAGAAAGAATTCAATGACATACAATGCAGTGGACAAGTGACACAGCAGGAAAGTTTATTAAAGTGAAAGTGTACTCTGGAGATGTGAAACTGGGTGGGGGAGAGAAAGAGAAGAGGGAGAGTGAGTAAGTGCATGTGTACAGTGCACGCGTGAGTGCACAGAGCCTGAGTGCGGGTGAGCTTCTGCTGTGCCCTGAGGTTTGGGATTTTTTTTTTAAAGATTTTATTTATTTATTTGACAGACAGAGATCACAAGTAGGCAGAGAAGCAGGCAGAGAGAGAGGAGGAAGCAGCCTCCTTGCCGAGCAGAGAGCCCAATGCAGGGCTCAATCCCAGGACCCTGGGATCATGACCTGAGCCAAAGGCAGAGGCTTTAACCCACTGAGCCACCCAGGTGCCCCAAGTTTGGGATTCTTTTATTGATAGTTGTTAACACGGGGATGGAATAGTAATTACTTGGTGTGGGGAATTCTTGAAAGCAAGGTTTTATGCCTTTTCCTCTTTGGTTGGGTTTCTGGCCAACTTTGTCGACCATCTTGGGCCTGCTGAGTTTGATCTGGCTTCCTCTGACTTTCTCAATAGCTGGCCATGACTTCCTCTTTGTGGGCCTCCACATACGTGATAGGGGCTTGTTGGCTTTTGTAAGGAATTTGGCTTCTGCTCTGAAAGAAATGGGAAGCCATTAGAGCCACATACTCACATCTAATTAAATCTAACAACTGCCTACTCGAATAATAGTGTCTGACAAGGAAGAAAAGTGACTGCTGGCGGTCAGTAGAGATACACGGTCACATCATCCCTATCATCCCACCTGACATGGAGCAAACTCCCAGCCATGTGAATGAGGCCATTCTAGACCAGCCAAGCTGCCAGCTGACTGCAGACATACAAGTAATTTCAGGAGGGGCCCGCAAAGCCAGCCTATATCAAAACTGCCTTGGCAACTTACACAATTCTGAGAAGAGATAGACGTCTGTGATTTTAAAGCCACTAAGTTCTGGGATGGTTTGTTACACAGCAGAAGCTGACTGTATGGCTCACTGAGATAAATGTGCTAGATATCATCTATTTACCCCTTTACTGTTCCCCAGAAGGCTGACCTATATGAATTGTGTGAGGTTCCCTTGCTTCAAAAGATCCAGAAGGAGAAATGAGAATGACAGAGGTTATGGGATAAATTCCTGGTCTCTCTCCCTGTTGGGTCACTGTGGAGTGGCTGTGTTCCTTGACCAATGGTCCCAGTTCCTGTCAGTAAGTCCCACAGCCTTCTCCATGTTTGTTGACTCCTTCCCCCCTCGCTCTTTGAAGTACAAGGGTGATTTTGGAGTCCCCTTATTACTGAGTCTCCCTTATCACTTCTTTATTTCTTGACCACACCTTTATTATGTATAGGCCCTTACTGAAGTCTCTTCCAAGGACCTGGGCTGACAGAGTGGGACTTACCCAGAAGGTAACATCTTGGCAGACAACCGAATGAGTCGGGACAGTATGTAGAAGTGCCGAGATCCTGCAGCAGCAAGGGGGGCAGGGTGATGGGAGTAAAATGAGTGGAGGAGGAATGTGGAAGGCAAGGTCAAAGATGGAAATGGTATGCATATGGAAGGACATGGTACAGGGGAGGCAAATCGTGTATGGGCTTGTTGGCTTTTGTAAGGAATTTGGCTTCTGCTCTGAAAGAAATGGGAAGCCATTAGAGCTACATACTCACATCTAATTAAATCTAACAACATTACTTTCTGTTAATGTGTCGACAGTGGAGCCGGGCGACTCCGTTTTCAATTTCTCCTCCCAGTTTCGTGCCTGCTGATGAATGCGTGGGTGTGTTAAGCTAGCCCAGCATGCTTGGGCCTGAGTTCAAGGCTTTGTGCCTCTCCTGATGCTGTGGGTGACATGACCTTCCCTTACAGTACAGGATTCGGACTACAGTGTCTTTCTTTGTTAGCATATTCTTTTCAGTTCAGTTAATGATTTGGGAGTGGACACATTTTTCTTACTCTCTTTCTTTTGTTGTTGTTAAAGTCAATAGGCCCTTCTATACTGACTTCAAAAAGTGTACTTATCTAAAGGTTCTGGTACAATAGAGAACTGCCTAACTACTTCAGGGGAAATAATACACGAAGGTTAACAGAGAAATGCTGTCTGCCTGCTTACCTCTTAAAGACAGTGGTTTGTCTGGGATAGTTAGAAGGCAAAGAGTTCATTTGCATTTACATTTTAAGCCTTTCCAGAAAAATAATGTACACATTTGAAGCCCGTTTTAATCCTTCAATTGAAAATTCCATCTGTCCTGGGGCTTTCGTTATTAAATTTAGATCAGCCTCTGTGAGTACAGGGTGAATGAAGTCGACCCTCATTCCCTTGCTCCTGTGAGCGTCCTGCCTCTCCCTGCCCTTTCTCAAAAAATCTCTCTCTCAGTGAAACACTTGCATGGGGCTCCAAAAATTCCTATCAGATGTGGGTGTGGCCTGCTCCATCAAGCAGACCTTCTTAGGTCTTACCTCAATCAAAATGTAACTGCCTGTAGTAGCTGTATTCCCTCAGGCCCCATCTTTTGCTTTCAACTCAGAAGGAAACCAATCTACTTAGCTAATCTGATTAATTAAGCAGGCAGGAGCCTTTTCCTCCCGGCTAACAACACAGCTGGCCTATCGGAACCAGTTCTAATCTTTGTTGTCTAACCTTGACCTTGATTTCTTTTTCAGTTTGTTAACACTTAAAAAAATTTCTAGCCCTGGACACAAAATGGGCTGTTTTTCGGGGTACCTAGGAGAAAGAGGACTGGGCTTTGTTCCTCTGGAATCTTTGTTTCCCTCTCTGTACATTAACAGGGTTAAAAGAAATCCATGAAAGATCAAAAAATTTTGAGAAACAACATAGGGCTTTAAGATCATTAAAAAGCCCCCAACAAATATAATCCATTCATTATTTCATACAAGAGAACTTTACCACCACCACCACAGCATAATCTCAGAAAAAGAACAATTCTTTAAACTGAATCTATTTTTATGAAAATTCAGTACACGTCCTTATTTATCTGTTTTTCATCTCAGCACTTGTTAGTGAAAACTTTGGCATAGGCTAGCAGCTTCTGAGACCTCTTCTAGTTCTAGAAGTCTGTACCTCTAAAACAAAAAACAAATCTATACCTCTAGTATTGCCCAAGTAAATCTGACTTGGCCTCCAGGATGAGCTGGCTTCCTGAGGCTCTGATTGTGTCTTTCATCCTCACTCATATCTAGCACAGTTCCTGGGATAGATGAAATAATTTAAAATTTGAAATGATCCCTGCTGAACTATACTCATCTGTGGAAGGAGTATATCCTAGAAGTAGGGTAGAGTATATCCCAGAAGGGGGTGAGGTGTACTTCCAGCCTAGTCTAAGATTTGTAGCAAGCAGTCAGATTAGTTCTAGGCTCTAGAATTAACAACCTAAGTCTTTCATTCCAGCCCCAAATTTGAATCTAAATTTTCTTTCTTTTTTTGAAGATTTTATTTATCCATTTGACACAGAGAGACAGAGAGAGAGAGAGAGAGAGAGAGAGAGACAGAAAGCACAAACAGGGAGTGGCAGAAAGGAGAGGGAGAAGCAGGCTCCTACTGAGCAGGTATCCCAAAGCAAGGCTCAGTCCCAGGACCACAGGATTGTGATCTGAGCTGAGGGCAGAGGCTTGACTGAGCCACCTAGGTGCCCTGAATCTGAAGTTTCAAAAGTGAAAAATCACAGGGGCACCTAGCTGGCTCAGTTGGTAGCGTATGAGACTCTTCAACTTGGGATTGTGAGTTTAAGTCCCTTTTTGGGCATAGAGCTTATTTAAAAAAAAAAAAAAAAGGTAAAAAATCACAGAGTAAACAGCATTCTTCAAAAGGACATTTCCTCACATATTCCTAAAAGCCACCCCTTCTGTAACAGAGGCAGTAAAGTTATTTATTGAGAGCCAGGGTGCCTGGATTCAAATTTTGGTTTTGCCACTAACAAGGTACATGTGCTTGGTCAAGATGCTTCCCATTCTGTGGCTAGGATTCCTTACTTAGAAAATGTAGGTAATAACTGTAACAGCTTCAAAAGTTGTTTTCTTGATTAAGTGTATTGATGTTCTTAGAACAGTAGTATTCATATAGTTAAGTGTACAATTAAAATTTTGACTAATGTGTCTCAAGAAATGGAGATAGTAGAGCTTTTAGTTGTATTTATTTATGAGAGAGAGTGTGCACAAGTAGGGTAAAGGGCAGGGGAAAGGGGAGAAGGAGAAGCAGACTCCCTGCTAGCGTGGAGCCTGACCTCGTGTTTAAGCACAGAATCCTGAGCTCTTGACCTGAGCCAAAGTCAGGCATTTAACCAACTGAGCCACTCAGATGCCCTTTAAGGTTTTTAAAAGTAATCTCTACACCCAATGTTGGGCTTGAACTCATGACCCTGAGATCAAGAGTTGCAGGCTCTACCTACTGAGTCAGTCAAGTACCCCCAAGGGAATGGAAGATGAATTTTGTTTTTAAACATTTTTTAAAGATTTTATTTACTTATTTGACAGACAGAGATCACAAGTAGGCAGAGAGGCAGGCAGAGGGAGGGGAAAGTAGGCTCCCCGCTGAGCAAGGAGCCTAATGCGGGGCTCGATCCCAGAACCCTGAAACCCTGACCTGAGCGGAAGGCAGAGGCTTTAACCCACTGAGCCACCCAGGTGCCCCTAGAAGATGAATTTTAAAAAAGAATTAAAATGGTCCTAAAAGAAGTTCTGATGCATTTAGAATTATGAATACCGAAGGGGACTATCATCTGTGAAAATTAATTCAGGAAAACTTCGCTATACTGGACTTGAGATGCTTGAAGGGGAAGCTGGTAGGAAAAGCCATACCCCTTAATAGCAATTACAGACCTAACAGAAAAATCTTCAACAGGACAGGATCATCAATTACAGGCTCCAATAGGGAAAGATGTATCTTTGCATCTCCTACAAGAAATTGACTACCCCTGAAACTCAGCAAGGAGAAACCAACATCACTCACAACTCTTTGCTTTTCTCCAATGGGTTTTCATTCAAAACAACCCCTCTCAACTTCATTCTTCTTCTCCATAGAAAAATATTCCTCCTCTTTGTTGGACTTGCCTATGGTTTTGCTGTAGCTTGATTGTCCTTGATTGCCATTCTCTGTTATTCCTGTTTAAACCCACCTTTTGCTGGTAAAATTTAACTGGCAGTTTATTTTTAAGGTTAACACATCAAATTCCATAAAATCAAATTTAACTGGCAGTTTATTTTTAAGGTTAACACATCAAATTCCATAAAACCAAGAAGGCCATTATAAACCTTCTAATACTACTTTCTCTCAAAGGATAACAGAGAGTGAATATAAAAGTAGGTTCAAAATTAATTTAGATTAATTCCTACAGAATGAATGCATAATAGGTTATTGAGAGAGCTGAAATGGCCTGTGGCATGTAATTGTTTTTCTAAAGTAGAGTATAGGGAACCAAATCCTTCCTACATATGAGAAGTAGAACTCTTGTCAGCACATTAAAATGACTTTGGAAACTTAAGAGTACCAATGCCAAGGACTCACAGCAGAGCAACTAAATTGAGAATCTCTAGAGACGGAGCCCAGGGACCAGTATTTTTAAAAAAATTCCCCACTTCTATATATACATACTTCTAAAGATATACCAGAGTTTGGAAAGGGCTGGATAAGTCAAGTTCTCTAGAGCGACGTGTCTTAACTCTTGTATATAATTTTTACACAACTTGAACTCCATTCCTTTTTTACTTGTTCATTTCTTTTTCTTTCTGCTGTCTCCTTTAGCTTGTTTTACCGTGACCCGTACTTTACAGCTTTCCTGTGGAAATGAGTGTGCACAGGTGGACATGCAGTAAGTATTAGACCAAAAAAAAAAAAAAAAAGAAAAAAAGTAACAATGATGTGTGCCTGCTGTCCCCAGATTAACTGAGCAGAAATATCCAGCCTATAACGTCCTGTAGGACTGTCCAACAGGTGGATGTACCCGTGTAGGTAGCATTGAGAGCTGCAGTGCTCTGTGTTGGCCAAAAGTACGAAGCAGCAACTACAAGGGGCAAGGGGAAGAACGAAGTGGCAGGTCGACTGTCTGCATTCCATTTTCTGAATCCTTAACGTTATCGGGATTATTGTTTTCGGGGAAACAAAATCTCAAAACACCAAGAAGCTGCTTTGCATCGCCAAAAGCTGCATAAGGGCAGCCTGCCAACAGGACTACCCAAGCACGGCGCAGTGGCATTCCCAAACAAGTTCCTTCAATCGGCTGTCTCGTGGGCTAATCCCCACTGCGGTGCAACTCCACAACCCCCACCTGCGCGCGCCTCTCTTCCTGCCCCCGGGTCCCTGCAGAGAAGCGCTCAGCAGTGCACGCCACCCTCTAGCCGCAGTGCGCGGCCTTGGCCTTGGCCGTGCGCGCGCGCGAAAGCAGAGAGGGGCGGGCCGAAGCCGGAGGAGGCGGGGCACACGCTTGCAGTCTGCAGTTCATTGGTTCTATCACCGTAGTCTCCGCCCCCAGGCGTTCGAGACGGCGGGGCGGGCCACGTCAGGCAGCCGGCGCGGGGCTGAGCTTGTGGCAGAAGGGAGGTAAGCGATGCGGGGTGGCAGGCGGCGAGCTGGGGGCCGCTGTCCCCTGCTTTGAGGCCGCTGGATCGCATTCGCCTGTGGCCTGTCTCAGCTTGGCGTGGAGGGCGGCTGAGGCCCTGCGGCCCTAGGGCTGTGCTGGGAAAGCGGGAAGGGGAGCATGTGGTGGCAGGGCCGCGCTGTGGCGTGGGTGGCCAGGAAGGGGATAGGTCTTGCTCTTTGCCCGCGTCCTGTCCTGTCTGGGCTCTGAACTCTCCTGCAGGACGAGGCCTTCTGCGTAGGACCGCTCCGCGATGCCGGGTGGGGCCGGCTCCCGTGCCTGCGGTGGGGCTCAGTGGAATCTTGACTCGGAAACGGATCAGCGCGATCCTTGCATATTAACCTGCTGCAGGTTGCAGTTCCTCCACTCTTCCCTGACCCGTTCCCTAGTTAAAAGGAGTGCAGGAGATTCCGGGCCGGTTTCTGGCTGGCTGGGGAGACCGTCTTATCTCCAGTGACTCACTCAGATCTTGTCCACTTGAATGCAAAGGCTTATGGGTGAGCAGGGCCTGTTTTCAGACTTCTCGATTCTCTGGCTCTATCCTCCCTTGCGGGAATTACCTGACAAAAATGGCATCTGTGTATGAATGTATGTTTTGATACACCTGCAACAGCTCTGCAGAGATTTGCAGAGACCTGGTTGTTGTATTTCACATAGGAGTTGTTTGTTGCACCGTGAGTTTTAATTTCGGCTGTGGCATCATGATCCTCCAGTTTAGCTCCTGAAATTGGAGCTTCTAAAATCAGTGAAGTCATCCTATTAAGTATCATGCAATCATTCATTCATCCGTTCAACAAACTTTTTGGATGAATTCCTTGATGGTCAGGGTCTTAGGTCAGAAACTAAAAAGGACATTCCCTGCCTTTTCTCTCATTTTATCTGCCAGTTTTATTGTTTAGATTTGAGATGTAATTTTGTTGTTGTTAATGATGGTTCAATTTCAGGTTCCAGATTTAGGTACAGAAGCTTATGATTCTATATCATAATATAGAGCTGTTCTGAGACCTCATTCGGTTTTTCTTACTCTCACCTCTAGTAAGCTTCAGACCATGATGACTAGAGGTTTTGTAATTCTGCTAACTAACTGTACAATGAAAGACCCCAGGTCTCAGGTGCCTATCTGTAAAGTGAAGGGATAGGATTAGAAGTATTCCGTAACTTTTAGATATTCAAGAAGTGGGAGGGCAATTGGCATGTTTACTGAACGGGGTTAACAGTTGGGAAGTGACCGTTTTAAAAACACAATGTGTATTATGATTATATGTTTTAATCTTTCTGAATCTGTCTACATGTCTCTTTGACTAGCAAGCAAGTGCAAATTTACAATTTTGATTTACATTCAGTTCCTGCATACAAAGCACTATGACTCATCTAAATTTGGAAATGTAATAATCCAAACCTTTTTAGTGTTATGTTTAAAGGTATGATGTAAAAACTATTGGGGGCACTTGGGTGGCTCAGTTTGTTAAGCGTCCCACCGTTGACTTGGCTCAGGTCATCGTGCTCTGTGGGGAGCCTGTTTGAGATTCTCTCCCCCTTCCATTACCCCTCCCCGACGTGTGCTCATGGTCTTTTGCTCTTTCTACAAGAAATAAATCTTTAAAAAATTGGGTAAGTATACAATTTTCAAAGTATTTTGAGTTGCAGTGGTAGGTTAGTGGTAGCCAAAACCTCTGCCTTGGTTATCATGCTTATACTTTGGTAAAATGTTAGGTAGTTACCATCACCTGGCTAATACCTATCAATATCATGTCTATGTTAGCATTTATTTTATCAAGCTAAAATTTACTGGATTTCGGTTGACTGCTACTTCCACTTGAGAAAGTGGAATACTGATGGTTATTGATAACCATAAATAAATCATTAGTTTGAGAATGAAAATGTCCATAGAGATATACTAATAGCTTTTCTTTTCTTTCTTTCTTTCTTTTTTTTTTTTTTTAGATTTTATTTATTTATGTGAAAGAGAGAGAGAGCCAGCAGGAGCAGGGGGAGGGGCAGTGGTTATTCGATAAGGACTCACTGCTGAGCATGGGCTGGATCGCAAGACCCTGAGATCAGGGTTTGAGCTGAAGTCAGATGTTTAACCATCTGAGCTACCCAGGCACCAGTAACAATAGTTTTTCACTTGCTGTTTGGTTGATGGGACTTGCAAATAAATTGTTTGGCCTTCCTGCGGGTGTAAAATAATTTCTAAAATACTTCTGAGGCATAATATTCATAGACTTGTGATAGTTTTTGGATGTTACCCACAAATCATTATGTGAATTGTTTATGTCACAATTAGGGGTTTGGAAAGTTTAAGGAAATACAGCTTTCCAAAATTTTTCTTTTGCTGTACCTTTCCATTTCTAGAGATGGACCAGATCGAGATGGGAAGATTGAAGAGAAATGCAAAAACTGAGGGAAAAAATCCAAGAGGAGGCTTTTTTTTTAAATTGGAGGAGAAAAAACACAGTGAAAAATACAATTATAACTATATTTAGAAGAAAAGTAAGGAACTAATAGTGTCAGGATTATTGGTAGGTCTGTAGCACAATTTGATTTTTTTTTTAAATTGAAGTATAATTGGTGTACAGTATCCCTATTAGATTCAGGGGCGTATCATAGTGATTTGATATTTTTATACGTTATAAAATCCCTATAAGTCTAGTTATCATCTGTCACCATGGAAAATTCTTACAATCTTATTTGCTATATTCCCTAGGCCTTACTTTACATTCCCTTGACTTACTGATTATGTATCTGGAAGTTTGTACCTCTTAATCCCTTTCACCTATATTGTGTGCCTTCCAGATACTATCCCCTCTGGTAACTAACTGTTTACTCTATCTGTGACTTTGTTTCTGTTTTGTTTGTTTGTCTTGTTTTTCGGATTCCACCTATAGGTGAAATCATATAGTGTCTTTCTCTGTATGACTTATTTCACTTAGCAAAATACCCTCTAGGTTCGTCTATGTCGCAGATGGCAAGATTTCATTCTTTTTTACGGCTGACTAGTATTCCGATGTGTGTGTGTCTGTGTAAATGTACCACATCTGTTTATCCATTCATCTATCAATGGACATCTATTAATGGTTCTTAAAAAAAGAAACCCAGTGTGATAATTTAAACTTTGATCACATTACATGTGGGTAATACATTTTTTTTTTAGGAGATGAGAAATCTATATTGTGTGTGTATGTACGTGAATATATGTTTTTAACTTGTATTTAAGTAATCTCTATAGCCACCGTGGGGCAGGAACTCATGACCCTGAGATCAAGTTGCATGCTTCTCCCACTGAGCTGGCCAGGAACCCCTATATTGTATATTTTTTTAAGAAGTACTATAGGTCTAGAGATGAGTAGTATAATAAAATATGGTATAGTTACGTAAGTATAAGTCTGTGATTCATAATTCATGATAAATTGGATCGAGGTAGTATATACTTTTTTTTCATAATATTTTATTTGTTTATTTGAGAGAGAGGGCAGAGGGAGAGTACCAGTGAGCACAAGCAGGGGGAGTGACAGAGGGAGAGGGAGAAGCAGGCTCTTCATTGAATAAGAAGCCCAACACGGGGCTTGATCCCAGGATCCTGAGATCACAACCCAAGCTGAAGGCAGATGGTTAACCAACTGAGCCACCCAGATGCCCCACTCTGTATACTATCTCCACATGATAGTAAACAAGATTTGCTAAGCTTATGGGACAAAGGATGTTTATTGGTTTTTCTCCCATTTAAATTATTTGAAATAAACTTTGAAGCAATGGGAAAGATCCCATCTATTTTCTTTCTTTCTTTCTTTCTATTTTTTTTTTTAATGATTTTATTTATTTATTTGACAGATCACAAGTAGGCAGAGAGGTAGACAGAGAGAGAAAGAGGAGGAAGCAGGCTCCCTGCCGGGCAGAGAGGCAAATGTGGGGCTTGATCCCAGGACCCTGGGATCATGACCTGAGCTGAAGGCAGAAGCTTTAACCCACTGAGCCACCCAGGCGCCCCGATCCCATCTATTTTCAAACAGCAGATTGAACATTGTTGTTTTTATAACTTGGGTCCCCAAGGCACTCCTGGCTTCATAATTTTTTATCCTATTTCAAGTCACATTGGAAGTAATAACATTGCATTTCTGATTTTGAAATTTTGTTAAATTTATATTTGCTTTTGTTCAACTAGAATTATTTTAGTTTTTTTATTTGAAGATGTTTAAAAGCTTTGATATTAAATACCATACAGTTTTCCATTGTTCATGAAGAGAAAACTTTAGGCCCAAGGAATTTGAAAATCCAAGCTGCATAGATAGTCAGTTGTTATTATTATTATTTATTTAGAGATTTATCTTTTCATTTGCCTGGGGAACCAATGAAGCAGTCCACCCAGGCTCCTAAACTGGAGATTTCAGTGCATTAAACTGTATCTTTATTTTGTATTTTGGTCAAACAAATGACTGTATGCTAATTTGGCTGTTCAGCATGTTGAACAAATGTTAAAATTGTGGATGTTGTAACTGTAGTTTTGTTAAGTTTTCTGGCTGCCAGTGTGTACTTTTGTCTCTTTAAAAACCTTTTTCCTTTGGCTTAGGTGCTCTCAGAATTTAAAAAAAAAAAAAAAAAAATTATTTATTTATTTGAGAGAGAGAGGGAGAGACAGCAAGTGCCCACAGGAAGCGGGGAGGGGCAGAGGGAGAGGGAGAAGCAGACTCCTGCTGAGCAGGGAGCCGGCTGCAGGGCTCCATCCCAGGACCCTGTGATCACAACCTGCACCGAAGACAGATGCTTAACTGAGCCACGCAGGTGCCCTAACTTTCAGAATTTACTGTAAATTTTACTCTATTTAACCATCATTGAACAGGTTGGTTTAGGTAATGAAACCATTAGGTTTTAGTATATATTAGGACACAGGGAGGGAGTGGAGGAAACTTTGTATTAAAATTTGTATTCTTGAAACCTGTAAGTAAATTGAATTTTAAGAGTCATAGATATTAAATACTGTATGTATTTTATTTTATTTTTTTCATTCAATAAAGAGTATCTGCTCTGGTCCAGGCCCTAACTTTCCTTTGAGGAACTTACACTATTGAATGGAAGCCCCGGAGAAGGCCAAAATACAAAGAAATAAATTATAGTTAGATGCTGCTTTGAGTACTGTGGGGATAGAGGAGAACTGTATGTGTGTCAGATTTCAGAGGAGTCAGAGAAGGCTTTTTGTTGGAGTGTTTGCTTGAACGGAATTTTGACAGCAAGTAGAAGTTAGCTGGTGAGGATGGAGGATGAAGCATTCTAGGCACAAGAAAGCCATGAAGCTAAATCAACAGATGCGAGACAAAACAGATTCTTAATGTATTAAGGGGAGGACAGAGAGATGAGGTTGAATATGTAAACAAAGGGCCCACAATGAAAGGCCCTCTTTCTTTCTGTGTTAAAGGTTTTTAACTTGACCCTTGAGGCTGTGGTGATCTCTGGGTAAGAGATTTTAAGTTGAAGATCAGTTTCATGTGGCAAGGTTAGGTAGGAATGAATTGTGGTGGCGTGAGGCCTGCTTGATAAAGCTCCAAATTAGCAGTGGGGCTTGAGAGAATAGGATGGATCCAAGATAATGTCAGGATGATGAAACTGGTGTCCAGTTTGATATGTGGGTTGAGGAAAAGGTGGAGTCAAGATGCTTCCCAACTTTATGACTTCCCACAATAGGAATCCCATCTGGGTTAGCAGGTGACCAAGATCAGTCTTGGATATGCCTTTGGGTCACACAGTTGGTACTATTCCGTGGGTAACTAGCTGCACTGCTCTGGGGATGAGAACAGGATTTTTTTTTTTTAAGTTTTATTTATTTATTTATTTTAGAGAGCATGTGAGATCAGGGGTTGGGAGTTGGGAGAGAGGAAGAGGGGGAGAGAGAATCTTGAGTGGACTCCTTGCTGATCCTGGAGCCTGGCTTGGGGCTTGAGCCCATGACCCTAAGATTGTGACCTGAGCTGAAATCAAGAGTCCCGTGCTTAACCCCTGAGCAACTGAAGCACCCGGAGGAGAGGATTTTATACAGTATAGAGATTAGGATGCTCTTAGCACGTAGGTGATAGTTGGAACAGGGTGTATATGGCTATAGATAACCTAAGAGAGTTTCTAGAATAAGAAAGAATAAAACAGGGATGCCTGGGTGGCTCAGTCAGTTAAGTGACTGCCTTTGGCTCAGGTCCTGGGATGGAGTCCCATGTACGGCCCTCCGCTCAGCAGAGAGCTTGCTTCTCCTTTTCCCTCTGCCTGCCTCTCTCTCTCTCTCTCTCTCTCTCTCTGTGTGTGTGTGTGTGTGTGTGTGTCAAATAAATAAATAGATAAAATCTTAAAAGACAAAAAGCAAGAGAAACTCTGGGAAGCACCATCACGTAAGGAAGATGGTCCAGTGAAAAAGAATGAAAGGGAACAGCCTAATGGACATTGGAGCTCTAGAAGACAAGGAGGTGGGGAATTTTAGGGGAGAATGGTGAACTGTTTAACACCATGGAGAACTGAAGAGAGAGCTCACTAGAGGTTTTAGGAAGGTCTACCAGATAGGCAAGAATCATTAGTTTAGGGACGCCTGGGTGGCTCAGTTGGTTAAGCAGCTGCCTTCGGCTCAGGTCATGATCCCGGCGTCCTGGGATTGAGTCCCACATCGGGCTCCTTGCTCAGCAGGGAGCCTGCTTCTCCCTCTGCCTCTGCCTGCCATTCTGTCTGCCTGTGCTTGCTCTCTCCCCCTCTCTCTCTGATAAATAAATAAAATCTTTAAAAAAAAAAAAAAAGAATCATTAGTTTAGGGGTGCCTGGGTGGCTCAGTCGGTTAAGCATCTGACTCTTATTTCCACTCAGGTCATGATCTCAGGGTCCTGGGATAAAGCCCCATTTGGGTTCTGTGCTTAGAAGAAGGGAGTCTGCGGGAGGATTCTCTTGCTTTTCCTCTGCCCCTCCCCCATCCAAGCTCGTTCTCTCATAAATAAATCTTAACAAAAATTATCATTGGTTTGTAATTTTACTAGCTTGTTTAATTGTGTGACTTTCTGTAGCAAAAGTCAGTAGATCCAAAGATTTTAAATAGTTGGAATGATCCAGTATTTGGATTTTGTTAAGTACTTTGAGCTCAAAGGATTAGCAAGACAATGGTTGAAGTGATGGAATGTGAGGTTTGGACTGAATGGAGGTGGGGACCAAGCAGGAGGAGGCTGAAAGAGTGAAAGAAAGTAATTGGTACTGGGATTCTTGGCTGGCCCAGTCAGAAGAGCATGCGACTCTTGATATCAGGGTCATGAGTTCAAGCTTCACGTTGGGTGTAGAGATTACTAAAAAGATAAATAAATTGAAAAAAAATTGGTTCAAGAGATTAGAAGTCTGGGCAAAGTAAATACATAAGTGTATGTAGGCATAAGGGAGATAGCTGTTAGAATAATCTGGATTCAGAGAAGAAGATTGGAGTTTAAAGTTTTAAGGTGCTAATGGAATGTAGGGTTTGGCCATGGATGTAGATTGCTAAAATGGAGGCGACAAGGAGATATTCAAGAGCAGTGAGACTGGTGTGTTGGATGAATCACTCACCTTGGACATGGACCTCAGAAGATCTTGGTACCCAGGGCAGAGAGGTAGACAATGGTTTCTGAGGTTTTAGATCATGGATAGTAGTTATCAGTATATATGGGAGATTAAGATACTTGGGTGGCATGCCCTCAGAAGTATGGGGGTAAATGGTAAAGAAATGTTCTTCTGGGCACTGGAGCCTAGAAGGATGATTAACTTTCACTGAAGTGGCCACCAAAGAAGCAGAGTATAGTTTTCATTAGGTCTAAGAAGTAGGGGGACACCTAATGAAGACGCTGAGCATGTAATAAGAAAGTTTGGTGATCATGGTATCAGAGTGCAAGAGGTGAGGACTGGTTAGTGTTTACTGAAGAGGAAGGCAGATGAGGAAGAGGTTAGACTTGGGTGTGAGCAAGGCTGAAGCATATGAAAATTTTAGAGTTACAGATAGTTTGCATGTTGGGGTGCCTGGGTGGCTCAGTGGGTTAAAGCCTCTGCCTTCTGCTAAGGTGTTGATCTCAGGGTCCTGGGATTGAGCTCCGCATCGGGCTCTCTGCTCAGGGGTGAGCCTGCTTCCCCCTCCCTCTTTCTCTCTGTCTGCCTCTCTGTCTACTTGTAATCTCTGTCTGTCAAATAAATAAATAAAATCTTTTTAAAAAAATAGTTTGCATGTCAAGTTCAGATGAAGCTTGTCAGCTTTTACCCATCAAATTGTACTAGTTTCTGTTTAGTAGGACAGCAGATAGAGTTCTCTTTTATTTTTATTTTTTTTAAGATTTTATTTATTTATTTCACAGACAGAGATCACAAGTCAGACAGAGATCACAAGTAGGCAGAGAGGCAGGCGGAGAGCCCGATGGGGGCTTGATCCCAGGACCCTGGAATCATGACCTGAGCAGAAGGCAGAGGCTTAACCCACTGAGCCACCCAGGTGCCCCTAAAGTTCTCTTTTAAATTTAAGATTAAAAACCTGTCACCATTGAATGTTTGTTATTTGTCAGAGGAGAGGCAATGGCCTTTTTGCTTTTTGGACTTCTTTTTGAACTTTGGACTTCCAAAATACTTTTCATCACATGGGCTGGCTCTCATGTATTATTAGTGGTAGGTGGGCATACCTGTGTTTTCTGTGGTTTCCCTCCTATTATTTTAGGACTTAGAGTCACATTGAAGAGGCTCTCTTCTCTCTCTCTCTCTTTATTATTATTTTTTTTAATACTTTATTTATGGGGCACCTGGGTGGCTCAGTTGATTAAGCGACTGCCTTCGGCTCAGGTCATGATCCCGGAGTCCTGGGATCGAGTCCCACATTGGGCTCCCCGCTCCATGGGGAGTCTGCTTCTCCCTCTGACCTTCTCCCCTTTCATGCTCTCTCTTTCTCTTTCTCTCTCTCTCTCTTTCAAATAAATAAATAAATAAATAAATCTTAAAAAAAAAAAAAAGACTTTATTTCTTTGACAGAGACACTGTGAGAGAGGGAACACAAATAGGGGGAGTGGGAGAGGGAGAAGCAGGCTTCCCTCCGAGGGAGGCTGATGTGGGATTTGATCCCAAGACCCTGGGATCATGACCTGAGCCATAGGCAGAGGCTTAATGACTGAGCCCCCCACTCCCCACTACTGAGTCTCTTTGTTTCAAGGACAGCTCCTCACTCATGCATAATAAGATCGTATTCCTTTCACCTACTCAAGGCTTTGGCTCCAGTAGCTCTCTATCCTGCAAGATTGCATTTCCTCATTACTAGATTATCCCCTTCAGTATGTAAACATGTGCTTATTTCTCCTATCTTAAAATAATTACCTTTTGGGGCACCTTGGTGGCTCAGTTGTTAAGCGTCTGCCTATGGCTCAGGTCATGATCCTAGCATCCTGGGATCGAGCCCTGCATTGGGTTCCCCGCTCAGGGGGAAGCCTGCTTCCCCCTCTCCCACTTCCTCCTGCTTATGTTCTCTCTCTCACTGTGTCTCTCTCTGTCAAATAAATACATAAAATCTTTAAAAAATTTTTTTAAATAATTACCTTTTGATGGGGGTGCCTGAGTGGCTAGGCTGGTCAAGTGTCTGAGTCTTGACCTCAGCTCTGGTCTTGGTCTCACAGCCATGAGTTCAAGTCCCACATTGGGCTCCATGCTGGGTGTAGAGCCTACTAATAGTAATTAGCTTTTTTTTTTTTTTTTTTTTTTTTTTTTTTAAAGATTTTATTTATTTACTTGAGAGAGAGACAGTGAGAGAGAGCATGAGCGAGGAGAAGGTCAGAGAGAGAAGCAGACTCCCCATGGAGCTGGGAGCCCGATGTGGGACTCGATCCCGGGACTCCAGGATCATGACCTGAGCCGAAGGCAGTCGTCCAACCAACTGAGCCACCCAGGCGTCCCAATAGTAATTAGCTTTTGAAGCCCCTTGCTGGCTCAGAAGGTAAAGCATCAGCTCTTGATCTTGGGGTTATAAGTTTGAGTCCCACGTTGGATGTAGAAATTATTTAAAAATAAAATCTTTAAGGGTGCCTGGGTGGCTCAGTGGGTTAAGCCTCTGCTTTCGGCTCGGGTCATGATCCCAGGGTCCTGGGATCAAGCCCCACATCGAGCTCTCTGCTCAGCAGGGAGCCTGCTCCTCCCTTTCTCTCTGCCTGCCTCTCTGCCTACTTGTGATCTCTGTCAAATAAATAAATAAAATCTTAAAAAAAAATCTTTAAAGGTTTGGGAGGCTTACTCAGAGGAGAATGTGACTTTTTATTGTAAAAAAAATTTTTTTTAATATTTATTTATTTATTTTTAGATTTTATTTATTTATTTGTCAGAGAGATAGAGAGGTACAGGCAGGCAGAATGGCAGGTAGGGGCAGAGGGAGAAGCAGGTTCCCTGCGGAGCAAGGAGCCCTATGTGGGACTCGATCCCAAGACCCCGAGATCATGACCTGAGCCGAAGGCCGCTTAACTGACTGAGCCACCCAGGAATCCCCCCTTTTTTTTTTTCTTTCTTTCTTTCTTAATTTTTTTTTTTTTTTTAAGATTTTAGTTACCCGTTTGTTAGAAAGAGAGAGAGGGAGGGAGTGCACAAGCAGGGGGAAATGGCAGGCTGAGGTAGTAACAGGCTCCTCACTGAGCAGGAAGCCCTATGTGGAACTTGATGTCAGGAGGGTGGAATTCAATCCCAGGACTGGGATTGCGACCCAAGCTGAAGGCAGATGCCTAACCCACTGACTCACCCAGGCATCCATGAGCATGTGACTTTTGATCTCAGGGTCGCGAGTTTGAACCTTCGTTGGGTTTAGAGATTACTTAAATAAAAACTTAAAAATATAAAATCTTTAAAAACAAAATTTCCTGTCTTTACTCCGTATCCTCCTTATGACACTGCACAATTTCTGTTTTCCACTTTGTGGCAAAGCTTATACTCATGTGTCCAGTGATTTTCTTCTCATTCTTCCTCAGACCCTCTCTACTTGGCTTCCCTCACCACTCCGAAAAAATGTACTCTTCTTAAAGTGACTAATGACTTTGATCATGCAGAATCCAAAGGTCTGGTTTTCAATCCTCATCTCTTACCTGGCCAATCAGCATTTCTACCCCAATTTTCTTGAGATATAATTGACCCATGACATTGTGAAAGTTTAAGCTATGCAATGTGTTGATTTCATACATTTGTAAATTGCAGAATTGTTACCACCATGACTAGATGCCTCCTTTAGCCTGTCACATAGTTACCATTTTCTGTCAGCATTTTTTGAAACTGTTGACCAAGTTCTGCTTCTTGAAACACTTTCTTCCCGTATTTCTCAAAGGTGCCACAATTCCTAGTCTTTCTTTTACCTGACTGCCCCCTTTCAGGTCCCTCACTGGTTTTTTTCTTACCTCTCTGACCTCTTAACGTTAGAGTGCTGCTGGGCTCGGTCATTAGACCTCACAGTCCCTCAGTCATATCTTAAATCAGTCTTAAAATACTGGTAATACTCTGTTAGCTGCTCAATTTATATTTTTAGCCTGGGCCTTGTCCTTTGAAATCCAGACTCTGCGTATCTGGATACCTACTCTGCATTTCTATTTGGATGATCAGTAGAAATCTCAAACTTAGCTCCTGAGATCTGCCCTGTACCTGCTTCATCTGCGGACTTTCTCACCTCAGTTCATGGAAACTCCTTCATTTCTATGACTTTTCCCTTTCACAATCCTCACATAAATTATTAGGAAAGCCTGTTGACTGTACCTTCAGAATGTCTAGAATCTGAGTACTTCTCACCTGCTGCTCTCAGTCTCTGTGTGTGATGTTTTAATAGCCTCTATATTGGTTAGCTGTTATGACCCGCCTTCAAAATCTAGTGTGGTAAAGCCACCATCATTTTTTAGCTTATGATTCTGGGGTTGGCAATTTGGGTTGGGTTTGAGGTGGGGGAGGGGGCACTTCTTTTGTTAGTCTCACCTGGGGTCGCTCATGTAGCAAATGGGGACTAGGTTTGGAGGCTTTGTCTGGGATGGTGTGTCTCTGCTGCATGGGCTTCCAGCAAGCAGCTCCTGCTGCTTGTGGGGCTCGATCCCAGGACCCTGAGATCATGACCTGAGCCGAAGGCAGAGGCTTAACCCACTGAGCCACCCAGACACCCCTGCCCCATGCTTCTTAACATGGTGGTCTAATGGAGGAAACAAGAAAGCAAGAGGAAGCAGCATGGCATTGGGACTAAAAGCCCACAACGTCACTTCCTCTGCTGCTGATTAAAGCAGTCACAAGGAAGCCCAGATTCAAGGGGATGGAGAAGTAGATGACTTGATTATGAGGGGAGCAGTGAAGTCACTTTGTAAAGAAATGTGCACACAGGAATTGGGAAGAATTTGGGGGCATTTTTTGCAATCTACTGTAGTCCTCTAATTGCTCTATTCTCTCTTTGCCCCTGAAATACTGTCAGCAGAATACCCAAAGTGATTATTTTTAAAACATACATAAAGATTTCTCTTCTTGGGATGCTTGGGTGGCTCAGTCAGTTAAGTGTGTGCCTTCGGCTCAGGCGATGATTCCAGGGTCCTGGGATCGAGTCCTGTTTTGGGCTCCTCGCTCTTCAGGGAGCCTGCTTCTCCTTCTCCCTCTGCCTGGCGCTCCCCCTGCTGTGCTCATGCTCTCTCTCTGACTCCCCCACCCCCAAATCGATTTCTCCTTTCATCACTTTTCCAGAACCCTCTAATGGCTTACCAAAGTAAAAGACAAAGTCTTTGCAGTGGTCTTTGAGGGCTTCTGCCATCTGACTCCTTTGTTGCTTCCCTAACTTCATTTCCAGCTACTCTGCCCCCAGTCAGTAAACCTGCTCTGCTAGCCTCATTGCTGTTCCCCAGACCTTAAGGATACATTTTCCCATGGTGATTTTTGTACTGCTGCTCCTTCTGCCTGGAATCCTTTTCTTAGAGATGGGACTCCTTTACTTCAGTTAAATCTTGGCTTATGTGTGAGCTTCTCATTGACCATTTTTGTAAAATTAGAACCCCTTTCTATCTGTCCCCCTTTCCTGCTTTACTTTTGTGTATAGACCTTATCTTTTAAGATGCTATATCATTACTGTTTTCCTTATTTTTGTTTTGCCTCTGTTAGGAATGTAATCCCTTATAAAGGTAGGGACTTTTGTTTTTTATTTTTAATTATTATTATTTTTTAATTTTAGAGAGAGGATAAAGAGAGGGAGAGAGAGTGCATGGGGTGGGGGAGGGAGAGGGAGAATCAGACTCCCCACTGAGCAGGGAGCCCAATGTGGGGCTTGATCCCAGGACCCCAGGATCATGACCTGAGCCGAAGGCAGATGCTTAATCCACTAAGCCACCTGGGTGGCCCAAGGCAGGGACGTTTGTATCTCCAGTACTTAGGACAGCATCTGACACAAGGTAGCATCTAGTAAATATTTGTCAAATGAATGAAATGTAGGTTTTTTTTTTTTTAAAGATTTTATTTATAATTATTTGACAGACAGATATCACAAGCAGGCAGAGAGGCAGGCAGAGAGAGAGGAGGAAGCAGGCTCCCTGCCGAGCAGAGAGCCCGATGTGGGGCTTGATCCCAGGACCCTGGGATCATGACCTGAGCCGAAGGCAGGGGCTTTAACCCACTGAGCCACCCAGGCCCCCGAAATGTAGGTTTTGTTACTGAACTTTTTTCAGGTATCTGGGTATCTCTTCCATGTTTTATGGAAGAGCTCTTGAAACAGATTCTGGCTATTACCCAAGGAAATTTGTGGCCTCTTCTTGCAAGTATGTATGTATGTATGTATTTATTTATTTATTTTTGCAAGTACTTTTGTGATCCTGTTTTTTTAAGAGCCAAATTGTTTTTCCACATCCAAGCTCTTTATTCTTTGGAAGAAGAGTGTCTTGTTCTCGAATCAGCTGCACAGAATACCTGTTCTTTTTTTTTTTTTTTTTTAAAGATTTTATTTATTTATTTGACAGACAGAGATCACAAGTAGAGAGGCAGGTGGAGGGGGAGGGGGAAGCAGGCTCCTCGCTGAGCAGAGAGCCGGATGTGGGGCTCAATCCCAGGGATCACTACCTGAACCGAAGGCAGAGGCTTAACCCACTGAGCCACCCAGGTGTCCCCAGAACACCTGTTCTTTAGGTACTTTCTAGCTGCCTCTTCACTTTGAGTTGTAAATCCATAACATTTTTGTTCAAAGTGAAGCTGAAACTTTATATGTGAAAGAGACAGTCTAAGATAGAAAATTTTCAAACCTTTTCTTGAACTGTTGGACCTTTTTCTTTTGATATCTTCAGGAAAAAGAGGTATTTTTTCAGTTGAAACAGCGTTGCGTTAAATTCTAATTTATAACATAGTCATAAATCATTCTGACCTGGGAAGCATGAGCATAACCTTTGAAATTAGTGATTATGAATGAAAATGATAATCTCTTAAGTGCCTCAACCTCCAGGTTATTTTTGTATTTTGGTTTTGTTGCATATTGTCAAGGAAATCTTCATTCATATTGATTGGCCGTTGCAAGCAATAATAATCTTTTTTCTCTTCAGTTCATTGTAATCTTAAAGTCTCTGGTTACCTAGTTTTCCTGTGGAAAATTTTGAACACACACATAAATAGGGACTATAATAAATGAACTTAAATGAAATTAATATTTTGTTGATCTTGTTTTGTTTCTCTAACATTTTTCCTCCTTCAGCATTTTCTGCAAAAGTGATTATTTTTTTTTTTTTTTTTTTTTTTTTTTTTTTAAGATTTTATTTATTTATCAGAGAGAGAGAGGGAGAGAGAGTGAGCACAGGCAGACAGAATGGCAGGCAGAGGCAGAGGGAGAAGCAGGCTCCCTGCTGGGCAAGGAGCCCGATGTGGGACTCGATCCCAGGACGCTGGGATCACGACCCGAGCCGAAGGCAGCCGCCCAACCAACTGAGCCACCCAGGCGTCCCAAAAGTGATTATTTTTAATTAATATCTTAAGTTAATTAAAAATTACTATTAAGTGTAACAATTTAATTTTACTGTTTTATTTTAAACATAATTTCTGTGCCATTATCATACCCCAATTTCTCAAGATTATCTGATACTCAGTCCCTCCCTATTTCAGAATTTCTTGGTTATGCCAAGAATGTCTTATTAAAGTTGTTTTGTTGGAATCAAAATCCAAATAATGCCCCCAGATTGTATTTGGTGATTAAGTCCCTTAATCACTTAACCTGTAATAGTCCCTCCAGCCTTTCTTTTTCGTATGTCATTGAGTTGTTGGAGAATCAGTCACTTGTCCAATTAAATGTCCCAAATTCTGAGCTTATTGTCAAAATCCCCTGGTTTTTGTTTACTTTGTTCCTCTATGTCTTGAGTTTTCTATAAATTGGTGGTTAAATATGGAAAGCTGTATGGGGTGATTTTTGAAATGCTTTAGGCGGGAGTATTCTTAGAGGGTTCCATGTATGTCTTCTTATCCTGTCACAACAGGAGGACGCAGCATCTGGTTTTCTTACTTCGAGTGATGCTGAGATGAATGAATGGATGCTGGTGGGGTCATCCTGATCCCTTTAATAATGAAGTTCCCATCCTCCTTTAACCTAGGAGTTTCAGCAATGATTGATGTTTCTATCACAGATCAATTATCTATTAAAGTGACTTCATATCTTTAAAGTTTTTTTTTCTTTGAAGAAATGAATACTTCCAAATTTTCTTACATTTCTGTTCACAGTATCACTTTACAACCAAATTTTTCCCTCCCTCGATTCTAAATTTATTCCCATTCGCCATGGTTTTAGAATGTCTAGGACATTTAACATAAAGCTCGGAAGGAGATATAAAGTAGAAGGGACAGGGAAGGCTGGGGGAATGGGAAAGTAAGCGTTCTCTGCCCACCTACCTGCTGGATAACCTGTCTTCACTCTCTCCTTTAGGCCTGGTGGGCCACAGAGGCCTAATGGGGTTTGGAGAGTGGGTGCGACTGGGGCAGTGTGGACAGCAGCCTTGGTATTGGATATGAGCCAAGTGTAAATAGAGGCTGGAGCTAAGCATACACATTAGTTGTTGTTGTTGCTTATTAATTTTTACTTATTTTTTAAAATTTCAGTGTCCCAGAATTCATTGCTGATGCACCACACCCAGTGCTCCATGCCATACGTGCCCTCCATAATACCCACCACCAAGCTCACCCAAACCCCCATCCTCCCCTCTCCAAAACCCTCAGTTTGTGTTCAGAGTCCACAGCCTCTCATGGTTCATCTCCCCCTCCAATTTCCCCTAACTCACTTCTCCTCTCCATCTCCCCATGTCCTTCGTGTTATTTCTTAAAGCATACACATTTTAACATTTACTGTGTATAGTCAAGATTGGCCTCAGATAAAATTGAGACGTATACAAAGCTTCTACTTTGTATTTTGCACCCTTTATCATGTAGCCTTTCCTTGCTGGGATGGACAGAAATGGTACCCTCAAGGACGCAGGAGACTTGTGCATGGCTGCCTTGTTTTATTTATTTGAAAATATTTTATTTATTTATTTGAGAGAGAGCACATGAGAGGCATGAGTAGGGGGAGAGGCAGACAGGGAGGGAGAAGCAGGCTCTCCGGTGAGCAGAGAGCCCCTATTGGGGGCTCTGCCCCAAAGGCAGAGGCCCCAACCCACTGAGCCACCCAGGTGTCCCTGACTGCTTCTTTCTTTCGGTTGTCTGAACTAAAAACATTGGTGTCATCCTCTGCTCTTCTTGCCTTCCACATTCTATTCATTAGCAAGTGTTGTCAAGAAAGTCTGACCTAGGGGCTCCTGGGTGGCTCAGTGGGTTAAAGCCTCTGCCTTCGGCTCAGGTCATGATCCCAGAGTCCTGGGATGGAGCCCCGCATGAGGCTCTCTGCTTAGCCGGAGCCTGCTTCCCTTCCTCTCTCTGCCTGCCTCTCTGTCTACTTGTGATCTCCGTCTGTCAAATAAATAAAATCTTTAAAAAAAAAAAAAAAAAAAAGAAAGTCTGATCTAGTCTCACCATTTCTGCTGCTGTTCTTCTTTAAGGCAACATGGTTTCTGTCTCAGATTATTGCTGGAACTACCTCACTGGTCTCTCTTTTTCCATCCTTGCCTATTCTTGGTCTGTTCTTCAGAGAAGCCAGAATGATCTTTCAAATGGTAGTCAAGTCGGCCATCTGTCTGTCCCAAGCCCTCTAGGCTTCCGGTCTTAACTCAGGAACCCCATAGGCTTATAGTGTCCTACAGAGATTTAAGTGATCTGGCCCCCTGGTCACTGTCCTCTGTCCCCCGGCACAGCTTGCTGACATGCACCAACCGTGCTGGTGTCCTTGGTCTTCCCTGAATTTGCTAAGCCTGCTTCTCCCTCAACATTGTTGCCTTGAGTATTTCTTCTGTCTGGAGTGGTCTTTTCCTTCTGGTCTCTGTCTAAAAGCCTATTCTTTTAAAAAGGCTTTTCTTTATTCTTTGGCAGGTGCCAAAACATAAGACTGCCCTAAAGTTTATCTATGGATGATGTCATTTTGGGGGGCGGGTAATAAGGTTGTATATGCGTTTGGAAAATTAAAAGAAAATAAACTCTGTACTATAGTTGAAGCAATTAAAAATACCTAACTTTTATAAACTTTCAGTTACACTAGAATGAGTAAGTTCTAGAGATCTACTGTACAGTAATATGGTATTGTGCACTTCAAAGTTTGTTAATAGAGTAGATATCATGTAAAGTTTTCTTACCACAAAACCCAAACCAAAAGACACAAGAAAACTCTGGAAGGTGTTGCATATGTATTACCTCGAGGTTGCTGATGGTATCATGGAGGTGTTTACATATGTCCACCCTCATCACATTATACATTTCTTTGTATATCTATTACTATACAATAATTGTTAAAAAAAAAATACCTGCTCTCTCAACTGAAGCTAACATACTTGATTGAAATGAGATGGGAGAAAGTTGAACACCATGGAGGACATGTAATTTTTTTCAGGGACAGATGGATTAATTTGCTGGCGAACAATTTAGAATCAAGGTAATTCTGTTAGCTTACTTATTTGGAACTCTGTAGGACCATTACAGCTTCTAATAACTCAAAGGTGTGACTTTCTCATTAAATAGCTCTTAATAAGCAGTGTAATTGGATCAAGTGAGACTTTTATCTTGGTGTGTGCTGTGGCGAAACCGACTCTTTAGACAGTGATAAAAGACCATGGGTGCAAGTGAATAAATAAGATCACTGATTTTTTTTTTTATTGCAACCCCCAAATTGACTGTGTATGGTTTTATTTGAAGAGGATTAATAATTTTTACTTGGTGTAAAAAAAGTAATGGATGCCCATTGCCGGGGGTGGGGGCAGAATTAAATGTAGCAGATATGAGGAGGGATGTGATAGGTTGTGATCTCGTATCATCCTATTCTCTGGAGAGGAACTTGTTAATACTTTCCACATTCACTTTTTTTTCTTAATCTTATGTCTTTATATATATGGTTTAAACTTGGTTGTGTTCATGATTGCGTGTAATAATTTCTTTTTCTCTATGGTAAGCATTCCTTTAGTAAAACTCCTTGTAAATGTATTTGTCATAACTGATCGGTATTTTATCTGCATGTTTCTTAGCTTACTTTTTTGATCAGTGAATAATTTTACACAAAAGGTGGTTGCTTTTAAGCCTTTTGTATTCTCCTACTTTTGAAATGGGAAGCGAATAGGACTTGACAACTCTGTGCCACACTTTGGGTCGTAGCCGAGAAATGCCAGATAGGATACTCAGCAGGTGGTACCTGGGCTGCCCACTTCCACTTCCAGACTTCCATACAGAGTGGGTTAGTTTCCACCCACCTCAGACTTTCAGCTTCACTGTGCTAAGTTCCTCTGGAATTGAGTTTGCTGGGTGGGACTTAAGGAGACTTTTCTGGTCCTGGGCTCTGTGCTAGTTCTCCCGTATTTCTTTGGCTTTGAGGACTTTGGCATCAGTTTGGAGGTAAGCCTGGTTGGGAGCAATTTCATAGTTTTTGCATTTGGGCTGGGAGGCAGAAGTAGTCTTCAAGGTTGAGGGGCATCTGGGAGGCTCAGTGGGTTAACCATCTGCCTTTGGCTCAGGTATGATCCCAGGGTCCTGGGATCGAGCCCCACATCGGGCTCCCTGCCCGGCGGGAAGCCTGCTTTTCCTTCTGCCTACTATTCCCCTTGCTTGTGCTCTCTCTCGGTATGTCCCTTTCTGTCAAATTAAACAAACAAAAAAAAGTCGTCTTTGAGGTTAAAATGAAGCTCTTTGAACATTGGCTTTCTTGTGAGCTGTGGTCTGTAAGAGCGGCTGCTGCTGTTCACATAGTCAATCATACACGTCCAACACAGTGTTGGAAAGTTCCATTGAAACTGTACAGAAAAAATTGTAGGTATTGGTTTTAAAACTTGAGAAATTGAAAAAAAAAAACTCACAAGGAGCTACATGTTCCTCTTCCTCCTCCTCCACCTGCTCTCCTCCTCTTCTTTGTTTAAATATGATCTTAAAATTAACTCTCTGAAAGACGTTCCCTGCGCTATACTCTGCCAGCTGGATATCAGCATTTTCCAGGAGCCTCTTCTAATTTTTTCATATGCTGCTTGGTGTCTCCATGCTAACATGAAATGATTTACTAATGGGCTTCTGCCCAGGACGGTTGTGAAGGTTAACTAGTCTCTGATTATTAAGCACCCTACAAATAAAAACAGCCATGAATAATGCTGGCTATGTAAGAGAAAATTAGTAAATGTTACTTCGTTGGGTAATTACATGCTTAAAATGCCTTTTGCCCCAGTGGGAAATCCACAGAGGTGATACTGTGGGTTTCTAACGGGTTGTAATACATAGCAGATTACGAGCATAGCTATGATAAATAATAGCTGTCAACCGAAGCGTTCATGTAAAACTTATGATGTATTCAAGTAACAAAGACCCATTTTCCATCTCTATTAGATTCAGCTGTAAACAGTGAAGAACGAGTCTTGTGAGCTTTTGCATGTGGTCTTTGACCTTCCCCCCCCTTTTTAAAAGAAAATGTACCAAAATGAGTAACAGTGTAATAAAAGCTCACTAATCTGGATTCTGCTGATTTAAGGTTTGGACCTGATATATCTTTATACTACCTATACAAAAGTTATTTGCTCAGTTAAAAAAAAAAAAAAAAGCCAAGAGGAAGGGCTGTGTCTAAAAGGAATGAATTATTTTCAAATCCTGAATGTGATGGTAAGTGAATTCAGGTTACTGCGTTAATTTGACAATAAAGTTGTTTACATATTTATTTTTCTCCTTCTGGTTCTTATTAATTTACTTAGGGTCTTTGTTTGGGGAGTCTTCATTAGTGGGAAAGATTGCAGATTCTTTGTTTCTCAGTTTCTGTTTTGGAAAGTTGATTGGAAAGCAAAAGAAACAGCAGAATTCTGATTCTAACATTTTTTGAGTCTGTTGTATATTCGCTACTGTGCTCAACACAGCAACTCAAAAACACTGACTGACTGCTTATTGCACTCTGGGCCCAGAGGTGGTGAACAAGACCCAGCTGTTTCCCTCAAGAAACCCAAAAGTCCGGGGGAAAAAAGGCAGCGGGTTTGGTCAGTGAGGAACCTTTCCTGCCTGACTTCTTCACTAGTGTGTGAGCAGGTCCAGCTGCTGTGGGCGTGGAAGCTAAACCCCTCTGTGATGAGATCTACATCTTGAGGATGGCTGATGATCTTCGCAGGGCTGGAAGGCACATAGAAATTGTCCGAGTCTAGCTCTGCCACGTGGCCCCCACTCTACCTTATCCTCTTCTCCTTGCCTGGAAGATGATGCCAACTTGTAGTTCAAGCCCTGTTTTGTGAGACAGCTATGGGAACTGAGAAGGAATACACAGTGGTCTCCGTTTGATCTTTTTAGAACATTCCACCATTATTTCAAACTCTGTGTTTTTACAAGTGAACTCATCTGCGCAGAACTTTCCATGTCTTGTGGAGCTGTGTTTTGACCCGTCACATGGTGGGGCTACCTGCCAGCCAAGCATTCAGTTGTGGAACGGTGGCCATCTGTGTCTGTGTGGTAGTGTTTGAGCACTCATTTGGACAAATAAGTGCTTTCATCTATTTAAATGAATATTGACTTATTTTTAAAAAATGGAAAATTTTTTTTTTTTTTAAAGATTTTATTTATTTATCAGACAGGCAGGGATCACAAGCAGGCAGAGAGAGAGGAAGGGAAGCAGGCTCCCCGCTGAGCAGAGAGCCCGATGAGATGGATAGGATGTGGGGCTTGATCCAGGACCCTGGGATCATGACCCGAGCTGAAGGCAGAGGCTTTAACCCACTGAGCCACCCAGGCGCCCCGGAAAATGGTTTTTTAACAAATTGTGCATGCTGAAGAAAGTGGGGGGAGAAGTAAATAGGGAAGTGTTGTTATCAGCGGCAGGAAGCATGGACTGAACTAAAGAAGATCTACACTAATTATAGTGACAAAAAGAGCCAATCTTTATTCTTCATTTGTTGCCCATTGTACTTAAACTCAGTGGGCATTGATGAAATGAAAATATAAAATCAAGAACACATACAAACGAGGGAGATGGACTGCAGGTGATGTACCACAGGAGAGGGTAGGCTTAGGTGGATCATTTTTGTGTTTTGTGGTCGGCGTTGGACTCTCCCTCCCCTCTTTTTAAAAAGATTTTATTTTTAAGCCATCTCCACACCCAGTGTGGGCTCAAACCCACAACCCTGAGACAGAGTTGTGTGCTCCACCTACTGAGCCTGCCAGGCGCCCTGGGACACCCTTTTTAAAAAAAAAAAAAATATATTTTTAAAAAAGATTTTATTTATTTATTTGACAGAGAGATATCAAAAGTAGGCAGAGAGGCAGGCGGGGGTGGATGGTGGGGGTGGGGTGGGAAGCAGGCTCCCCGCTGAGCGGAGAGCCCGATGTGGGGCTTGATCCCAGGACCCTGAGATCATGACCTGAGCTGAATAGTTGAAGGCAGAGGCTTAACCCATTGAGCCACGCAGGCGCCCCTGGGACATCCCTTTAATATGGAACTTTTGCATGTTAGACTCCCTTACTTGTTTTTAGGCTTGCAGTAGATACAAAGATAAAGAGCTGTTTGCATATGCTGATTGGCTACTTTGCAACCCTGATTTAGCAGGTAGATCCATACCCACGTTTCTTTTCTTCTTTTTAAAAATTTTCTTGCATTAGAGATTTGCTTAGATACACTGTTCTCTCTCTCTCTTTAAAGATTTTATTTATTTATTTGACAGAGAGAGACACAGTGAGAGAGGGAACACGAGAGGGGGAGTGGGAGAGGGAGAAGAAGGCTTCCCACTGAGTAGGGAGCCCGATGCTGGGCTCGATCCCAGGACACTGGGATTATGACCTGAGCTGAAGGCAGCTGCTCAACGACTGAGCCACCCAGGTGCCCCTAGTTTTTAAAGAGAGGTTTGATTCCCTGGGGTGCAGCAAGATGTAATAGAAAAAGCACGGTGTTGGATTCAGACTCAGAATAGTAACGGATAACATTTTAAAAGTGTTTGTTATGTGCCTGGTTATGAGGGAAGCGCTCTAATGGACGCTTAGTTTTACAAAAACTCTGTGTCAACGCTCTTTTCTCGAGTAGCAGTTAAGAATGTGAGCTCTGGAGGCAGATTGCACGGTTCATGCTCGTGCTCTGCTTCTTACATAATTAGGCAATTAATTTTGACCTCTCTTTGCCTCCTTTGGTTTTTCACATGAAAATGAGGATAATAATAGTACTCATGTCATGGGGTTGTTTTGAATATTGGGAGCGAGAAGACACGGAAAGAGCTTCGACAGTGCCTGCCTGGCACATGGTAAAGCTCAAGAAATCCCGGCTGTTAATGCGGCTGTGTAACCCTGGGCAAGAGGCTCTCTCTCTGAGCTCCTGTTTTCTCCTGTGGGAAGTGGGAGGTAGTAATACCTACCTCAGAGTTACTGGGAAGAGCCAAGGGGATTAGTTATTTTTAAAGTGTTTTGTGGAGTGCTTGACCCCTAGAAACTGTTTGGTCCACCTTGTCCTTCTGAATCCTAGGTCTGGCTGTGGTTAGTCAGTGCATCTTTATCGAACAGGTTCTTAGGTGCTGAGGTTACAGTGGTCCAAAGAGAGACCAGGTCCCTGCCTGCAAAGAGTTGGCCTTTCACTGGGAGGTACGTGGGGCTCTGCACTTAGCATGGAGCCTGCAGAAGATTCTTGCTCCCTCTCCCTTTGCTCCTCCTGTTCATGCTCACTCGCTCTCTAATAAATGTATCTTAAAAACCAAAACCAAATCAAAACAAAACAAATTTAATTCTCATAGTTCTGGAGGCTGACAGTCTGAGATTAGGGTGTCAGCGTGATTGAATGAGGACCCTTTTCCTTGGTTCATAGACAGTGACTTCTCCTGGTGTCCTTATAGGGTGGTAGGCCTCAAAAAAAATTTTTTTTTTTTTAAGATTTTATTTATTTATTTGACAGAGAGAGATCACAAGCAGGCGGAGAGGCAGGCAGAGAGAGAGGAGGAAGCAGGCTCCCTGCTGAGCAGAGAGCTCGATGTGGGGCTCAATCCCAGGACTCTGGGATCTTCACCTGAGCCGAAAGCAGAGGCTTTAACCCACTGAGCCACCCAGGCATCCCAGGCCTCAAAAACTTATGGAAATTTTCAAACATACATAAAAGTAGAATAGTATTATGAACTTGAATGTACTTGTCTGTTATCAACCTTTAGACATTTTTGTGCCCTTTTGAGGGTAAGTGAAGTATTTTACAGAAAATCCCTAATATCAGTATTCCTAAATACTTCACTTTGTTCCATGTTGATATTTGTTAAGAAGAAATTATTTTAGAGAACCAGTGCACAAAATCAAGAGTCATTTTTGAGGGGAGGAGATTCAAGTAAAATACCTACAAAATACATTCTGTGATGGTACTTTAATAAATTCTAGTTAACTGAATGGTATTTGAAGTAAGATTATGACTATGGAGATTTTAGCAATTTAGATTAGACATTTATTTAGTGAGACTTTATAATGATTGGTCTCTGTTTTATTACAAATGTACCGTTAGGATTATTTTGATTATTTTATATCAACATAAAACATTTATTTTAAAAATGTAGAGAGCAATTCAAGTATTCTTTGATGGAGAGATATTTAAAAATTATAATAGAAAAAAATCATCTGGGGGCACCTGGGTGGCTCAGTGGGTTAAGCCTTTGCCTTCAGCTCAGGTCATGATCTCACGGTCCTGGGATCGAGCCCCTCAGCAGGGAGCCTGCTTCCCCCCCCACCCCCTCTCTGCCTACTTGTGATCTCTCTGTCAAATAAATAAATAAAATCTTAAAAAAAAAAAATCTCAAAAAGGAGCTAATTCGAAGACTTTTGAAGACTTAGATTGGATACTGTAAAAATTCTAGATAAGTAAATCTTTAGATTTTTAAAAATAGCTTTTCATCTATATTCCCTATTATATTTAACACATATATGCATACACATATATGACACTTAAAAAAGATTATTCGAGAATAATTGGAGAAAAAATTGTAAAAAGTTAGGCATTATTCAAGGAGGTAGTTTTGTTTTTTTACTTTAATGCCTGGTTCTCCTGGACAGCAGTCAGTTCTAACTTGGAATTTCCTGCCTTTGGTCTTATTTTAGACTCCCATTTCAAAATCTGTGAGTAAGTAGCATGTGACATAAGTTCAGAAAGAACTAAACTATAAAGGCAGGAATTTGATTGCAGCTGGATATATTTCAGTACATTGCAACCGGTGAGATCATCAGAACTTACAGTCACCTGAATTTGGTCAGCGCTTGAATTCTAGATCCTAAAACTCCTGGGGCATGGCCAGTATTGGAATGTGCTGGTCACGCCTTATGTTACTACTGGTGGTCCAGGGATACGCTGGGTCTGAAGTGAAAAACCTCCCTTTTCACCTGAACTGCCAGGCTGGTTAGCCTTTGTGGCAAGTTGCTTAACTTCCTTGACATTCAGTTTCTTCATTTCTCTAGTGAAAAAAAGATATGGAAGGGAGATAGTCTCAGGTCTACTGTATTATTAAGGAAGTCTTTTTTTTTTTTTTTTTAAGATTTTATTTATTTATTTGTCAGAGAGAGAGCGAGCGGGAGCGAGCACAGGCAGACAGAGTGGAAGGCAGAGTCAGAGGGAGAAGCAGGCTCCCTGCAGAGCAAGGAGCCCGATGTGGGACTTGATCCCAGGACGCTGGGATCATGACCTGAGCCGAAGGCAGCTGCTTAACCAACTGAGCCACCCAGGCGTCCCAAGGAAGTCTTATCTACTGTAACAAATCCCAGAATACCCTAGTTTGTACAAAGTAGAAAATTCTTTCTCATATAATAGCTGGAGTTCCAGGGATGTAGTTCTGCTTCATGTTATTATCTAGGGATCTGGTTCCTTCCATGTTGTTTCTTTTTTTTTTTTTTTAAAGATTTTATTTATTCATTTGACACAGAGAGATCACAAGTAGGCAGAGAGGCAGGCAGAGAGAGAGAGAGGAGGAAGCAGGCTCCCCGAGGAGCAGAGAACCCGATGTGGGACTCGATCCCAGGACCCTGAGATCATGACCTGAGCCGAAGGCAGCGGCTTAAACCACTGAGCCACCCAGGCGCCCTTCCATGTTGTTTCTTCAGTGGTGAGCTAGTGGCATCATCTTCATGCAGAAGAATGGAGGAAGCAGGCGGTAGCCTGGAAGGGCCAAGTCATGTTTGCTAAAACTCTCTGGAGAGAATTTGATCACACACGTGGTCATACCTAAGCGTGCTTGAGGCTAGGAAATGTGATGGAGCTGGTCAGGCTACCATTTTATTGATACAGAAGAAGGAGAACACAGAGAGTGAAGGATAGTTAGCTATCTCCACCACATCTATGCAGTTCCTGCTTTCTCCGATTATAATTTTTTTCTTTTTTAAAGATTTTTATTTGTTTATTTGCAGGACTCGATCCCAGGACTCTGGGATCATGACCTGAGCTGAAAGCAGACGTTTAACTGATTGAGCCACCCAGGCGCCCCTCTGATTATAATGTTGACAACGTGTCTTCATCACACCACCTAGTTGCCCTCTACCTTGGCTTGATTTTGAAATTACTCATTAATCTGAAAGTATTTTCTATTCTTTGCTTAATTTTTTGATGACTTAGTGGTCTCTCTCTTTTTTTTTTTAATACTTGCTCTGTAGTATTACAGACTTCCATTGTGATTTCCCCATGATCTTGTCATTTTTAAGGATCTTACCTTGAGGAGGGCCCTAATTGTCTTGTCCTGCTAATTTGAGAGTGCAGGTGGCGGTTGGATTTCAGAGCTTTTGAAGCAAGAACTGGGACCAAGCTTGATTTTTAGCAGGTATCAGGATTTGGTACAGGGTGAATGAAACAGACTCCAGCTGCCAGATTCTGGAGAGCATGTGGAAAAGCAGTTAGGGTCCAGGAAGTGGTAGGTGAGAAGCTGTGCAGGCAGAAGGACAAGGAAGACATAAGTACTGGATTGCAGAGCAGGGTGGGTGGTTGAAAAGGATAGATGGGTTCCCCCCACCTTTTTTTTAAGGTTTTATTTATTTATTTGATGGAGAGAGACACAGTGAAAGAGAAGGAACACAAACGGGGGTGATTCGGGTCTCAATCCTAGGACCCTGAGATCATGACCTCGAAGGCAGCCGCTTAACGATTGAGCTACCCAGGTGCTCTGTTTCTTTCCCTCCTTTAAGAAGCTGGACAAAGTAACTAGGAGAGACAAGAATATACCCATAAGCCACAGTCTTGATAAACTTACAAGATCGGCTCAAAGTTATTGATGACACCATCAGCTTTTGTGTTTCTGAAACAGAGGTCCCCGTTAGTGAATGAAGTATGTATTTTTATCAGTCTGCTAATGTAAGTTCTTCATAGCTTTTGACTTAGCGGCTGTAGATTGCTTCCCCGAGTCCTTCCTATAAAGGGATTTGGTGGTCAAGGGTGCTCCAAGTCCCACTTTCTCTGTGATTATCAGACACTCCCTCCAACATCACATCCCCATCTACCCCACATAATCCTGTGCTGGGGTCACGGAGCGAGTGGGAATGTGAGTAGATGGATCTCTTGTTTTCCAGATCGTGCACTTCGTTGGAAGTTTGACACTAAATGCTTTTGTGTGATGTATGGTTGTGTATTTCCATATCCCAGAGAAAGCTGAAAAACGGAAGCGTACTATCTATCTGCGGCTCCTTTATTATCTCTAGAATGCAGGTGATAGGTTTATTTTCTTGGAAATATTCTTAGGGTGCTGGAGCATCTTGGCAGATAAGGTGATAATTGCTCAAGTTAAACAAATGCTTTGATTTCCTTGGAACTTAAAGTCCTCATTAAAAATTCCCTTTCTGATTTAGGTGTAGACAGCCAAAAAAGGCACCGTGACAGGTTGGAAATAAATCTTTAAAAATCAAACACTTTTTTGTAACAAGCGGTTTATGGAGCGTATTGTGAGTGTTCTCATTCTTTTGTAAAAAATGTCATGGGAAGAAGTAATACATAAATTGTTTTCTTTAATGCATGAAATGCCCAAGGGAAGTTGAGATTAGAAATAAAGTAGGACAGAAGCTAGACTGCCAATGCTAAAGCAAGCATTATGGATTCTTTTTTTTTTTGAAATTCCCTAAGAGAATATGATGTTCTGATACCTTGAAAGGCCAAATGGTTGTGATTAACCTTGAAGTTTAAGTCTCCAGCAGATGAAAGACAGTTGCAGTTTGTAGCCCAAGGATAGCAAATCAAGGGTGATATCAAATCGTAACGCAGCTTGGGGAGTGGTTTTTAGAATGCTTTGTGGCCATTTATTTGAAAGGTTGAGTGGTTTTACTTGAAAAAATGTACTTAAAAATGTATTCATTCTCTAAAGTGTCACATGGATCTTGGGGCTGTCTTTTGTAAACTTAGGTGTTTGTCACCTGTACTCAGGTAGCTTTGATGAAAATGGTACTCTCTTACTCCATTGGCCTCCTTCTTCGAGACAAAGTTATTCTTTTTTTCTTTTTCTTTTTTATTAACATTTAAAAAAGATTTTATGTATTTATTTATTTGAGAGAGAGAATGAGAGGGAAAAGGTGAGAGGGAGAAACAGAATCCCTGCTGAGCTGGGAGCCCGATGCAGGACTCCAGGATCATGATCTCAGCAGAAGGCAATCGCTTAACCCACTGAGCCACCCAGGCACCCAAAGTAATTCTTTCTGTATGGTTTGGCTTTTTCACTGCACAGTAAGCTATTAGCCTAACCAGCTGCTCATCTGTCCCCAAAGCATTTTGGAATTCCACCATTCTGGGCCTGGATCCGAGAGCATAACCTCACATTTTCTTCTCTTTCTCTCTATCACTGTTGACATTTGAGTGAGTCTCTCCTGTGATATGTTTATAAGCATCTGCTACCCTGGAGAGTCTGAAGTCTCCTTTTTACTGAGTTAGATTAGATCATCAGAAAACT
Organism: Mustela erminea; assembly: GCF_009829155.1. NCBI lineage: Eukaryota > Metazoa > Chordata > Mammalia > Carnivora > Mustelidae > Mustela > Mustela erminea. The sequence goes on along the minus strand of NC_045625.1, from coordinate 48,194,349 downwards.
GTTTGCATTCCATTCGCTGAGGCTCTTTTGCTGAATTACATGGTATGTTATACCCAGGACTTCATCCCAGGGTTTGTTTAAAAAAGTTGTATGAAATTCCCTTTAGCTTACGTTATTGAGAATGTTGCTTATTATACACTCTGTATTCCATATGTAAAGGCTAATCTGAGAAATTTCCTTCAGAGGTTAGGGGCACAAAAAGCTTGTTTTCTTTGATGAAAGGTGCTTTTCCCTGCACCCTCCCATTTTTATTAGATAATAAAAGATGTATTATTTACTATATATATATGTCATGTAATATATGTTATAAATATCATATATTATATAACATATGTTATGAATAATATAAGTTATAAATATCATATATTATATAACATATGTTATGAATAATATAACATATAAACTATAACATATAATATAATATTATAATAATATGTATATTTATTTATTTACTTTGCTTGGGAGCACGGGGCCAAATTTGGATGTCAGTGTTAGCAATTGTGTCAACACATTTTATAAATTAATTAAAAAAATAGTCACAAATTAAACCAGGAGTCAGCAAACTACTGCCCAGCCTCCTCCTCTGCTTTTCAGAAAAGTTTTATCAGGGTACAGCTATGGTCCATCACTCATGGCTATGGCTGCTTGTATGCTACGGTAGTAGATTGAGTAGTTTGCTGTCTGACTCTTTAGAAAAAGAAGTAGTTCCATTCCCAATGCAAATAGTCACAGGATGGTATGTGCCAGCCAAAGCACTGAAATAATGTAAAACAAGGTGACTTCTAGAAAATGTGGCTACTTGGGAAAGGCTTAGCAGCAAAGATGGTCTATGAAGGAAATTTCATCTTTAAATAGAGGGAACATAGAGGGGCATTTTATGGGGGCAAAAACAGCATAAGCAAAATTCCTTAGGAATGAGCACATTTTGAGCAACAGGGGACTAATTTGAAAGCCATTGTAGCCCAGCTGAAATCAGACAGCGGTGACGATGAAGCCGACTAGGAGAGATGCTTGATGGAGGGCTTAAAGGTGAGGAATCAGAATGTGCCTTTAATCTGACAGGCTAGTGAAACCTCTGAAGTCTTCGCAGGGAAACAATGTGATGGAAATTGTGCTTTAGGACAATTCGTCTGACGGCAGTGTAGGGATCTGCTCATGCGTGGAGGTCCCCGGGACTAAGCAGTTACTGAAGTGAGCTGAGCGGAGGAGCTGGTCTGAGGAGGGTAGAAATGGGGAGGAGAGGTAGGCTCTCAGGTGCGGGGAGGGATGTAAGCGACTTTGTGACTGAATGGCTGCAGAGGAAGCAAGGAACTCTCGAGAGAACTGGGAGCAGTGGAACCGAAATGCCAAATGCGTTTGTGAGAGAAGATAGGTTCTCCTTCCTTCCCCAACTCCCTTCCTTTCTTCCTATTTAAAGATCTTTTTTAAACTTATTTAAATTCAATTAGTTAACATATAGTATATCATTACTTTCAGAAGTTTAGGTCAGTGATTCATCAGTCATATATAACACCCAATGTTCTTTACATCATGTGCCCTCCTTAATGCCCATCACCCAGTTTCCCCATCTACCCCTCTCCAGCAACTTAGTTTGTTTCCTATAGTTAAAAGTGTTTGTCTCCCTCTCTGATCTTGTCTTATTTTTCCCCTCCCTTCCCCTAATGATCCTCTGTTTTGTTTCTTAAATTCCACATATGGGTGGTACCATGTGATAATTGTCTTTCTCTGATTGACTTATTTCCCTCAGCATAATACCCTCCAGTGCCATCCACACAGATGTAAATGCTAAGATTTCATCTTTTTTGATGGCTGAGTAATAGTCCATTGTACGTACATACCACATCTTCTTTATCCATTCATTGTGGATGGGCATCTGGGCTCTTCCCACAGTTTGGCTGTTGTGGATATTGCTGCTATGAACATTGGGGTGCAGGTGTCCCTTCAGATCACAACGTTTGTATTCTTTGGGTAAATACCTAGTAGTAGTTTCAGCATTTTGAGGAACCTCGGCACTGTTTTCCAGAGTGGCTGCACCAGCTTGCATTCCCACCAACAATGTAGGAGGGTTCCCCTTTCTCTGCATCCTGTTGTTTCCTGACTGGTTAATTTTAGTCTTTCTGACTGGTGTGAGGTGGTAATCTCATTGTGGTTTTGATTTGTATTTCCCTGGTGCTGAGTGATGTTGAGCACATTTTCATGAAATTTTTTTTTTTTTTTTAAGCACTTTCTGTATCTAATATGAGGCTCGAACTCACAATCCTGAGATCAGGAGTTGTGTGCTCTTCCGACTGAGCCAGCCAGGTACCCCAATATGCACTTCCTTTTTGACATCTCCAATCGCTGGCTTTATAAAAGAGAGCAGGGATGGGTTTGGGGGTATGGGCTGGGCTCTGGGAGAGTTTCCATGAGGGGAGAGAGCACAAGGCAGGGAACTTGGCAGCAGTAAGGAAGATGGGGTGCAGGAAGTGGAATGGACAGAGGAGTTGGAGTTGGTAGAACAGTTTCCCAGTGTGTGTCCCAGGAAGGGCTGGTTGTATAGACTGTTACCAGATATTTCTAGAAAAAAGGGTGCCATGATCAGATAAATTTGGTAAACTCTGAGTTAAGCAAAGTTAATCAGACTTCTTGCTTTAATACCTCTCAGATTCTATAATTAGTGTGCATCATCATTTATATCTTTAGCTAAGATCTATCTCTTCAGTTGTAGATTCATGTATTCAGCTTTCTACCTGACCTCTCCTTTTGGATATCTGTTAGACATCTGAAACTGGCAAGTTTCCCAGCTTTCCCCCACAAAACTGGTTTCCCTCTCTCAGTTGATGGCAACTCCGTCTTTTTCTCTTAGTAAAACATCCACGGTAAGTGATATATAAATTGTTTTGTTTAATGTATAAAATGCCCAAAGGAATTGACATTAAAATTAAAGGTGCTCAGATCAAACACTTTGGAGTCATCTCTGACCCTTTCTTCTATACTCTCAACCAGTCATCAGCAACCACATTGACTCTACCTTCAAATGTATCTAGAATCTGAGCACTCTTCATCTCAGGTGATTCTGTTAAAATCTTACCACTCTTTTTCAGTACCAGCTTACCATGTCACTGGGGACAGATACATTAGTCCTTCTGGTGACCTGCATGGCGTTTTATAAACTGACTTCTTCTTCTACTTCTTTTTTTTTTTTTTTTTTTTTTGAGATTTGATTTATTTATATGTGAGTCGGAGAGAGGGCATTAAGCCAGGGGAGGGGCAGGCAAAGGGAGATGCAGGCTCCCTGCTGAACAAGGAACCAGATTTGGAGCAACTCAGTGCTGGGACACTGGGATCATGACCTGAGCTGAAGGCAGATGCTTAACCTCTGAGCCACCCAGGTGTCCCTGTGATCTGACTTCTTACTGACTTTCTGAGTTTCCATTTTGTTCTTCCTTCCTTCAATTTTTTTTAAAGCTTTTATTCATTTATGAGAGAGAGAGAGAGAGAGAGCATGAGTGAAGGGGGAGGAGTAGAGGGAGAGGGAGAAGCAGGCTTCTCGAGGAGCTGGGAGCCCGACATGGGACTCGATCCCAGGACCCCAGGATCATGACCTGAGCCAAAGGCAGACGTTTAATGACTAAGTTGCCCAGGTGCCTCTTTCACTCTTTGCTCCTTTCTTTGTTCTTTTCAAGCCCTGGCCTTAAGCACTTGATGCGCTTTGGGTTTTTCACTCACTGTTCACTGTGTCTGTGATATCTTCCCCCAGACATCTGTATGGCGACTCACCAAATGTCATCCTCTGCAGAAGAGACTGACCCTGGTTGCCATATTTAAAACAGAAAGTGTTTCTGTAATACCCTAAGCTCCATGAGTGTAGGGATTTTTGTCTGTTCTGTTTCTGGAAGTTGCCTAAGCACACTGAGCAGTGCCTGACACCCAATAGGCAGCTAGTAAGTATTTGAGTGAATGAGTGAATGAACATTAAGGTGCCAATATATATTCCCTACAAAACCTGGATGTCTTCATCCCAGGTTTCCTGGGGACACACTTTAGGAAATGGTGTTCTGATATCTTACAGAATTCCAGGGAGGAGAAAATTCCAAGAAGGAGGAGATGGACACATCTGGAAAGTTGAGCAAATTTTGACCTGCATAAACTACCGAGTAGATTTTGCTAGCAGACATAATTTGCAGTCTTTGAAGCTGTTTCAGTGCTGCGAGGTGTCAAATTCAGGGGCGTAAAGTTGGCCCTAGATATTGAAGAAGAAGGCTAGGATGAATGAGCCATCCATTCAGAGAGTGTAGTTTTGGAGGAAAGGGAGGAAAGTAGTAGAGCCTTGCGTTCAACACAAGGCACCTCCGTTTGTGAGAGCAGGAGAGCTTTTTTTTGCTGTGTATTATTTATATAGGGTAACCTGGACTACCTGGAATTTTTTTTTAATATATATGTAAATATTTTTAAGTAGACTCCATGCCCAATATGAAGCCCAACACAGGGCTTGAACTCCCTGAGATCAAGCGATTAAGATTAATAGCACCTTATTTTTTCAAAGTAGTATAGTTTGGTGGGTTCAGGGCTGCCTGGACTGGATAAATTGAGGTCCTTAGGAAATCCTTTCAGTACTTCAGAGCCTTCTCTTGACCTTGCCCTCCTCCATCCATTTTGCATACTTGAAAACATTTTTCTTTCTTTCTCTTTTCTTCTCTTGTCTTTTCTCTTGCCTTGCCTTGCCTTTCCCATTTCCTTTTCTTTTCCTTTCCCTTTTTCCTTTCTTTTTCTTTTCTTTCTTTTCCTTTCCTTTTCTTTCCTTTCTTGACAGCCCAGTAGGAATGAGAGGTGTGATGGAAATATTAAAAGTTGGTGCTAATTGCTTCCTCTTTTAGCAGACAAGCAATCTGTTTCAGTGTGTGAGTTTCTAGGTCATTTCTCTACCCCCTGAAAAAAGCTCACCTAGGCTTCACACTTGTCACCAGCAGTTAGATGAGTGTTTAAATGAAAGCTTGTACCCAGACCATGGTAGAGTTTAAATAATTTTGCAAAAATGTGATTCTTTCTCTCTTAGAAGTTTTGATCTTTGAAAGAGTTTCTATTTCAAACATGTGGTTGAACTTTTAAAATCCTGTTATTTAGGCTGGAGCTTTTGGGATTTTTTTGGGTGTTTCCATAGTGTGAATTAATCTGTTCCAGAATTTGCTCTAATGGGAAAAACCAAGAGTGGTTGAGCATTTTAGTTTATTTATCAGTCATGGCATTTGTGGGCAGGAGTGGTTGGTGATCGTACGCCAGCAATTATGGGGCAGAGCCCTATGCTTTATTTCCGTTGTTGTCTTTGGAATGAATTACTTTTATGTTATTTGAGGAATAATTGGTTTGAAAGCCTTTTCCAGACTAACAAATATTCTTTTCTTTTGATTACAGAGTCGTCTTATATACATGTAAGAGGAGCAAAAATGTCAGACGATATCAGGAAAAGGTTTGAATTTCCAAATTCTCTTATCCAATCACAGGTAATTTTTATATATTTAATTATTTTTGCTTCATGGTAACAAATGCAATGCTTTGGTGGATTGTTAGTAGAACTTCACAGTTTTAACATTAAGTATTTTATTCTACATAAAGGATTCTACATACTTATTGCTTTATTAACTTTTATATTAGTTAATTTGAAAATTTATGTTTGAGGGGCACCTGGCTGGCTCCTCATGTTGGTGTGCATGCTAATCTTGATCTTAGGGTTATGAGTTTGAGCCTCACTTTGGGTGCAGAGGTTACTTTATTTTATTATTATTATTTTTTTAGATTTTACTTATTTGTTTGAGAGGGAGAGGGACAGAGAATCTGAAGCAGACTCTGCACTGAACACAGAGCCCGACATGGGGCTCGGTCCCATGACCCAAGTGGAAACCAAGAGTTGTTTGCTTAACTGACTGAGCCACCCAAGTGCCCTCATATCTTGTAAAGATTATATTAAAAAATTAAATAAAAAACGCTGAAAATTTATATGTGACATAGGAAGGTGAATATTTGAAATTGACCAATCTCAGCTTCTTCTTCTTTTTTTTAAGAGATTTTATTTATTTATTTGAGAGAAAGAGAGAGAGAGGGAGAGCATAGAGGGAGAAGCAGTCTTCCCGCTGAGTAGAGAGCCTGACATGGGGCTTGTTCCAGGACCCAGAGATCATGACCTGAGCTGAAGGCAGACACTTAACTGACTGAGCCACCCGGGTGCCCCCAGTTTCGGTTTCTGTTTATATCATACTTTTCTTCTTAGACATAATAAAACCTTGATTATTTAGGAGGTCCTTGGATCTGTATTTTTTTTTTAAGTCTACAATGAATTTTGGGGAATAGAAATAAATGGTTACACATCTATGGAGTATGAGAGATTGATACTTAAAATGGTCTATTTTATCCCTGTACAACTATAAAGAGTAAGGGATTTTTACTGTAATAACCAACATTCAGTAAGTAAAATACCCTGGATTTAAAAAAAAAAAAAATTGATGTATATAGTAACACAGGCAGGGCTTGGTGATAATTTATTTTGAGAGATTTTTCGTTATTAGGATTCAACCAAAAGTGGTTTTCTGGTTGGCCTTGCACTAACTAGAAGCATTCTGGTTGGTCAAGGTGCCGTAATAGCTTGCTGTCTTTTCTTGCGAGAGTGAAACCAGGCGACCAGCAGAAGCCAGCTCCAAGACCGAACAGCGTATACAGCCTGTTGGACGCTTTCAGCAAGTTTTCTCCGGAGATGCCTGCTGTGGGAATTGACCTAGCTGGGTAGTGGGGAACCCTTCCATGAGGAGTAGAACACTCCTTATGCAAGATTCCCTTCTACCTGACTGGGTTGGAGTCCTGTCCTGTACAGCACAGGTCCTTACCGTGAAGAGGAGGATGAAGAGGATACTGTCCACAGTTTCTATTTTCTGTGCCTGGAGTCCCTTCATTAGCATAGATAACTGAGAAGTGCCTGTGTGTGTTACTGTTAAATTAAGTGAGAAGTGTGTATGTATGAGTTCATGGATGGAGAATGTCTCTTTCAGCTGTTGTATTATGGAAAACTTAAGTAGCAATACAGGGTCACTTATCCTTGGACTTTGTGCTTTAAAATCAGTTTAGCCTGTATTCTCTGATTTGTTAGTAGGATACACAGAAAGGCAAACTAGAGAAGTTGGATCTGGTGGGGGGATGTTTGTCAGTAAGCTGATCTTCTTTTAGTCCTTTTTTTTCTAAATATGAATGGGAGCTTTTCTTTCTTTTTTTTTTGGTCCCTGTTGTGTTTCATACTGGTTTTATGTGGTTCTTGCAATTGTGCCCTGTTCTCTCTGAATACTTATTGTTCTTTTGTAACTGTTGCTCAGTGTTAGCACCATATTTCATTGATTCACACACATTTTTTCCACATTTTAGCATCTTTGAAATTGGGTTGCATCTAGTAATTTGTGGCAGCAGTTTTTACACAGCTGGTCTTGCCCGCACCATTGTGAACTTGGCCGTGATTTTTCTAAAGGAACTCTTTCGCTAATATAAAATCAAAACTCTAAATCATAAGGCACATTATGTAACATAGGTTAATGGACAGCCTTTCTTCCTTAGTAGTAGAAATAAAATAATGGTGCCTTTCGCTGTTGATGGATGGTTGCCTTCAATGAAATACGGTGTATTTTGTAAACAGCCACCAAAGCTGTTCACTGGTCTTCAGTTCTTGTTAATTTCCCTTGAACTAGGAGGTAAGAGACAGTTAATTGATCTAAACGTAATATTCATGTCATTGAGTGATTTATATTACAAAACTGAGATCATCAAGCATCGAGGTCTTAAAGCATTTCCAAGGTGTGAAATACGAAAAGAAATGAAGTGGGGGAGATGCTTTGTTTTTGTGTGAGCTTTTCTGGAGACTTCAAGACTGACAGCAACCCCCAGATGTATCATATGTCAGTCCAAGTGCAGGATCAACACTTGGTGCAGTTGGAGAGTTTTTTCCAGCCCATACGTAGGAGGACTGTCATTGTTGCTGGCCTATGGCTGTAAGGCAGCAGAGCAGTGCTGGGGAGGGGTGAAGAACCAGGGGAATGGAGTTGAGGTGGTAGGAAGGAATGATACTTATGTATTTGTCATCAACAGTCCTCTAGAAATAGAGTCTTAGATTTAATTTTGGGCTTTTTGACCAAAGCAGGATATGGGAACATTTTAGAAATTTATGAGACTAAAAGCTTTTGCAAGGGCTTAAACCTATAAAGAAAATAATAAAGAAATTAAATCATAGGCCTAAGCGAAAGAGAAGGGTTGTGGTACTGGCTCAGATCTGTATGGGCTATGGTCATAAAAATGGGGATGAGTTTTCTCCATCTTCATTAAGGGCATGATGAAGCATGATGGATTTCATTTAGATGCAAAAATGATTTTAAAAGCTGTGGAGTTTCTCATTTGTCTCCCGGTTTAATGGATGAAGCAATCTCACATTATCTTCTAATACTAAGTGACAGCAATTTGAACTGAAAATCTGGCAATTTTCTTAACATCTATGAACTGTAGTTTGCTTATTGGGATAAAAATGCCTACCTTGAGAGTTGTTATGAAGCTAAGAAATTATGTATGTAGAATGCCTAATTCAGTGCCTTCCACAGAGCACACTCTCGAATGGGAATTTTATTATCACTTGACTGGTTGGCACACTCATACTCCAATCACCTAGTATTTTTTTTTTTCCCATATCAACTTGTATTGACAGGAGTTACCTTCAAATGCACTAACTGGAGAGATCTGTTGATTTTTTTTTTTTTTTTTTTTTTTTTTTAAGGCTGTGGGTCATCTTATTGCTGCAGTCCTGAAGGAAAATGGTTTTTCAGAAAAGATCCACCAATCGACAAACCAGGTCTGTATTCACCTTTGTGCTTGAGTTCTCTTCAGATAACTGCTCCCAGCTGCACGTAGGCATGCCTTCTGTTTCAGGTCACTGTAGAAATGATCTTGAACTGGTTTTGTTTGTTTGTTTGTTTGTTTTTTGGTTTGCCAAGTTCTTCTTCTGAATTCTTTATAATTTAAAATTGGTTACAGCAGACTTGGGGAGTGAGATATGGAGGGGGTGAGGAAGGGGAGTATTCTGTGACTTTAGTGAAAAGGAGCATGGGTGGGATGAGGGTAGGCATGCCTTAGACAAGGTAGTTAGGATTACCTCTGAGGGAATCTTTTTGTTTAATGGAGAAAGTGAACATAGCAGCTTTCTGCTATGGAGGAGATTTCTCCTACTTTCAGATGGCCCAAGTATGAGTTCTGAGTTGGAAAGGTCATGCTTTGGATCTTGGAGCTGAAGGAAAATTACCGTGCATAGGACAGAGAATGCTAGGATTGAAGCAGTACTCCACTTCCTGAGATGCAGACCCCTTGGGTTTTGGTCAGCCAGTGTTGTAGATTTTGACCTGCTGGTTGGAGACTCCACTTGAGTGGGTGCTCTCAGGTAAACTCTGTGGAGAATGTAGATGATGGAAATAAGATTTTTTTTTTCCCAACAGAAATAATTGATTTCCTTTCTCTCACATTGCCTTTTTTTTTTTTTTTTTTAACCCCTTCACATTGCTTTTGATTAGCTACTCCCAAGTCACATCTCTTTCCAGCTTCTGCTGCCATGTTGAAATCAGTGTAGAGGCAAATTTCACTAATTGGCATTTATCTGGTATTTGTATGTAGTCATATAAATTAGGTTTTCTGAGAACCCTCATCTTAATCCTGTCTATAATCACATTATGTACTCAGAGGTGATCTAATGGTTTTACTTAAACAGCTGGGATTTACTGAATGTCAAATCCCTATGACTTAACTGTTTTCTCTTCTATTAGTAAATGAATGCACACTTCCACGAGGGCATAGTAATACCTGAGGCAAGAGTTTTTTTATTCCTTTATTTTATTTTTCTGTTTTTTTTTTTTTTTTTTTTAAGATTTTATTCATTTATTTGACAGATAGAAATCACAAGTAGGCGGAGAGGCAAGCAGAGAGAGAGGAGGAAGCAGGCTCACTGCTGAGCAGAGAGCCCAATGCAGGGCTTGATCCCAGAACACTGGGATCATGACCTGAGCCGAAGGCAGAGGCTTTAACCCACTGAGCCACCCAGGCACCCCTATTTTTCTGGTTTATAATGGAGTAATGACATATGGAACCCTTTGATATTGGCTATACAGGTGAATAAAATTTCCTTCAGAGTAAAAGAACAGAAATATAAATATTTATTTCCTGTACTGACTGTTAACTGTATTGTTCTGTTATAGTGGGATCCTAAGACTGAAAAGGCTCTCAGAGCCAGCTACTGTGGGCAAGTGAGCACAATATGATGTTGATTTTCACTCTTTATTCTGTGGGAGATGAGGAACCTTGTTTTTTTCCCTCAAATTATATATTTTTCTAATAACTTATGTCAGGAAGAGGGAAAAATAGCTTCATGATGTTCTTTAAAAAAACAAAAGAAAGCAAAACAAAACCCAAACCGCATGTAAATATAAATGGACTTCACTAACCCACAATACATTCAAATATGGTTTATCATTAGTCATGCTCTTCTGGTGGGGTGGGTCATGGATTCTTGAGGATGTTCTGAAAGGTAGAAGCTCTGCTTTCATAGGATTTTTCAAAATAAAGATCTTACATTTACTTATGTTCCCTTCTGGTACTTCTCTATCAAACATGACAGATTTATGGTCTGAGGGGGCAAAAAGTCAAGTTTCTTTCTTTCTTTCTTTTCTTTTTTTTTTTAAGATTTTTATTTATTTATTTGACAGAGAGAGACACAGTGAGAGAGGGAACACAAGCAGGGGGAGTGGGAGAGGGAGAAGCAGGCTTCCTGCTGAGCAGGGAGCCCGATGCGGGGCTCGATCCCAGGACCCTGGGATCATGACCTGAGCTGAAGGCAGAAGCTTACCTGACTGAGCCACCCAGGTGTCCCAAGTCAGTTTCTTTCTTGACCACAGCAGTTTTCTAGGCATTTGTTGGAAACCATGGAAATAGCAGCTTGCTGTTCCCCCCCCCCTTTACTATCTTTCCTCTGGACTCACATTAGACTTCAGTAAGTTGAGGCAGGGGCATTGTCGGGGATGTGGGGTGCATGTAAGTGGTAAAGATTGCTGGTAGGAGAGCAGAAACACTTTCTGAAAATGTTGTTGCATTTTGGGCTTAAACCACAGGCATGATTGGGACGAAGTTCAGCCTAAACTAACTGCTAAGCTGATATTGATGGTGTCTGGTTGAAGGGCTTGGTTGGAGCTCTGTGTGAGAGCCAGGCCTTTGTTTTGATCCCCTGTCAGTTTCCTTGGGTTGCTCAAACCCTGTTTGCAGCCAGCCTTATTCTGCAGCTGGGACACCAGATGGGCTAGAGTGGCTGTATCAGAACACATCCATTATCTCTCCCGGAAAACCGACTCTAGTTTATTTTACAAATGGTGGGACAACAGCATCATCTTTGTATGGGAAAGCTAGCCCACTGTGAACAAATTACGCTTCGATGAATGTCTGGGGTTGTCCATGCCTTTGCTGCTCATCGGTTGTGTCTTTTGATCACTGGTTTGTTTTCAGACTCCAGCTTTGAACTTGCTTTGGGAGAAGTGTTGCAGTGATAATGTGGTGGTTCGAACGGGCTGCTGTGAGGGCCTGGTGGCCCTTGTCGCTCAGGATCATGCAGAGTTTGACTATGTGCTCAATGGGATACTCAACCTGATGCCATCGACCAGGTATTCTTTCCTTCATGTTTAATCAGTAAAACACATTTTTAGGAAAAAAAGTCACTGATTTGCCATTAAATGTCAACATTCACTTTACTTGCCAGTTGTTTTTCTTTCCCTTAAGATGTCACGCAGTTGATATTTCGTACGTGCCAATTTAAACTCTATAGTCTTGGAATTTGTGGTCATTTGCTGTAGTTAAGCCTCCAGTGCTTTCTGAGGCACCATTCTTTTTTTTTTTTTCCCCCTTAAGATTTTATTTATTTATTTGACAGAGAGAGAGAGAGTGTAAGTGGGCAGATCGGCAGGGAGAGGGAGAAGCAGGCTCCCCACGGAGCCAAGAGCCCCATGCGAGACTTGATCCCAGGACCCTGAGATCATGACCTGAGCTGAAGGCAGATGCTGAACCGACCAAGCCCCACAGGCATCCCTTTCCTTGTGTGTTTTTTTTTTTTTTTTTTAATCATAGTGTCCTCAGAGGTGGACACCTAATCTTTTTTTTCTGCTTTCCATGGAGAAGGAATACAGCTGTCATTGTCCTATCTGTGGAAGATGGCATCCTGGGCTTAGAGTTGGCTAGGTTGAGTAATCTCTGGCCTTTTCATCTTTCTTCACAAATCTTATTTTGTTCTTTTAGATCCTCTTTGTGTATTTTTTAGGAACCTTGAGTTTTCTTTGTAGTGTGCTGTCTCTAGTCAGAAACTCAAACCCTTTAGCGTGGTATACTTGCCCTTTCCCAGACTAGCTCCAGCCTTTTGTTCAGCCTGAGTTTTCTGCCGTAAACCCTCTTCTCCAGCCATACACAGCCCTTCCCTGTTCCTGAGCCTGTGCGTGAGCTCCACTTCTGCATGGAGGGTTTCTTCCTGTTTTCTGACACCATCTCCTTCATTCTTCAAGGTTCAGCTCCATGTCACCTCTCCTGGCCAGATAATATCTCTCTTCCCAGCTGGGCTACTTGATCTTTCACAGCATTTTTTTTTAAACCTATATTTTCATATTGAGCACATTTTTGGACAGTAATTAGATGACCAAATATTTCTGAATAAGTAAGAATTTGATCATGTCTAAAACTTAATCATTTTCTGTCTTTTTCTTTGTGTGCAGACCCACACTTGTGCACCTGTTCACGTGTGCACATGTGTGTACACATACTTTTAAAAAAGTAATTTTGAAGAGGCTTTTAAAATGTTAAGTTTTAATGTGTTTCTCTTTTAACTTACTGGTTGATTTTAAACAGGTCGTGTAGATTTTGCCTTCTGCCCTTTTTTCAGATGCAGGTATTAGTATTTGTGTCCCCCTAACTAGTTTTCAGATGCCTTAGAATTCATAAACATAAACATAAAATCTACTTGCACTGTGGAGTTGTATTATTTATATTCAGAAGTAAGTATCAGCAGGGTGATGTTTCTGTCTATGTAAGGAATAATTAGAGCAGGTTATATTATACCTTTTTTTTTTTTAAGATTTTATTTTTGGGGGCGCCTGGGTGGCTCAGTGGGTTAAGCCTCTGCCTTTGGCTCAGGTCATGATCCCAGGGTCCTGGGATCGAGCCCCACGTTGGGCTGTCTGTTCTGCAGGGAGCCTGCTTCCTCCTCTCTTTCTGCCTGCCTTTCTGCCTACTTGTGATCTCAGTCTGTCAAATAAATAAATAAAATCTTAAAAAAAAAAAGATGTTATTTTTGTGTAATTTTCACACCCTACATGGGGCTTGAACTTAATATAGCCCTGAGATCAAGAGTTGCATGCTCTACCAGCTGAGCCAGCCAGGTGCCCCAGATTATATCTTTTAATTCCAGAAGGTAGTGTTAGAAAATTTTGCTGTGTAGGATGTCCTTCACACATCAGTATAAGTCTGTCATTACTATTGTAAACTGAAAAACAGGCTGGAGCACCTGGGTGGCTCAGTCAGTTAGGCGGCTACCTTTGGCTCAGGTCATGATCTCTGGGTCCTGGATCCCTGTGTCTGGCTCTTGGCTCAGTGGGGAGCCTGCTTCTCCCTCTGCCACTCCCCTCTGCTTCTATTCTCTCTGTCAGATAAATTAAAAAAACAAAAAAGAGTGAAAAGCATGAGCCTTGTGGATAGTGAATCAGCATGTCATTTGTATACGTTACAATTTGTCAGTAACCTTAGATTTTTTAAAATTCAAAAGCATATATTTTGGAGGGGTGCCTGGGTGGCTCAGTGGGTTAAAGCCTCTGCCTTCAGCTCAGGTCATGATCCTAGGGTCCTGGAATCGAGCCCCACATCGGGCTCTCTGCTCAGTGCGGAGCCTGCTTCCTCCTCTCTCTTTGTCTGCCTCTCTGCCTACTTTTGATCTCTCTCTGTCAAATAAATAAATAAAATCTTTAAAAAAATGCATATATTTTGGAGGTGCCTGGGTGGCTCAGTTGATTAAGTGTCTGACTCTTGATTTCAGCTCAGGTCATGATCTCAGGGTTGTAAGATTGAGCCCTGCATCAGGCTCTTTGCCCAGCTTAAGATTCTCTCTCTCTCTTTCTGCTCACTGTCTAAAAAATTAAAGTAAAATTATGTATTTTTCAAATAAGCAACACAATCATATGGAAAAATTCCAAAAGGGTATATGAGGCAAGGTGTCTGTCTTACTCCTATATTTGTTTTTTTCCTCAGAGGCAAAAGTCTTACACGGTCTTAATTTTCTTATAAATGTGTTTATGTACATATAACTGACAATTTACCTGTTTATTTTCCCTTAAGAAAAGAAATAGCCTATTAGGCACACGGTTTATTTTTCATTCTTAAGTGAAAATATGTATCTTGGAGACTGTTCTTTAACAAAAATAAAGTGCTTTCTGATTTTTTGGAGCTGCATAATATTCCATTGTATGAATGTGCCATAATTTACCCAATTCCCTGTTGTTTTCAATTTTTTTTTCTTAGATTTTATTTATTTATTTGCCAGAGAGAGAGAGAGAGAGAGCACAAACAGAGGAAATGACAGGCAGAGGAAGAGAAAGAAGCAGGCTCCCGCCAAGCAGAGAGCCTGATGTGGGACTCGATCCCAGAACCCTGGGACCATGACCTTAGCCGAAGGCAGAGGCTCAACCCTCTGAGCCACCCAGGCACCCCTCAATTTTTTTTTTTTTTGCAAGTATAGGTAGTGCTTCAATGAGTAATCTGATACATACAGGTGACTGTTAGTTTTCAAGGGTCATCAGAAACATGGTCACGATATAGAAGAAAGCCTTGTATTTTATTTTATTTATTCCTATATAGTAAACCTATATAGGAATTTTTTTTTTTAAAGATTTTATTTATTTATTTGTCAGGAGAGCACAAGCAGGCAGAGGCAGAGAGAAGCAGGCTCCCTGCTGAGCAAGGAGCCTGATGCTGGACTTGATCCTAGGACCCTGGGATCATGACCTGAGCCAAAGGCAGCTGCTTAACCCGCTGAGCCACCCAGGCATCCCACCTATATAGGAATTTTAATGATTGGAAGATCCTGGGGGAAAATTTTTTTTCAAGTTTCCTGTCTGAGAATGTCTTGACTAACTTAACAAGCCTCAGGGAGATGGAGGCAGGGTAGACCTTGAAGCGAACCAGTTTAATTTTTGAATCAATTTGATGATGAAATGTGTTATATAAGTGTGACATTTTTCTTTATGGTTGCCAGTAGAGATAATAATTATGTGTGAAGAATTTTTTCATTTGCTTGACTTCAAGTAGCAGAGCTTTGTGGTTTGTAAGGATTACCAAGACTATACTTTGCATTGTTTCTGTCATTAGAAAAAAAACAAAATGAGAATCAAATTTAAGAAATTTAATTTAATTTAATTAAAAACAGGAGGCCCAAACAGCCTTCTCCTTCAAATGCTGTGCAGGGAACTTTCTGACACACAAAACCATCTTTTCACCATGCAGACGGAAGAAGAAAGAAAACTGGGGCAGCAGTCCTTACACTACACAAAATAGCCTTTGAAACAAAGGCTGTAACAAGAAACAGAGAAGAACGCTCTATAATGATAAAGGAGACAACTAACAGGAGGATATGACAACTTTAAATATTTATGCGCCCAACACGGGAGCAACATATAAAACAACTATTGATAGACATAAAGGAAGAAAACTGTAATACAATAATAGAAGACTGTAACACCCCACTTATATCAATGGACAGAACATCCAGACAGAAACTCAACAAGGAAACAGTGGTTTTGAATGACGTGTTGGACCAGATGGACCTAACAGGATATATCCAGAACATTCCATCCCCAAATAATGGAATACACATTTCTTTTCAAGTGTACATGGAACGTTGTCCTGAATACCTTACATGCTAGGCCACAAAACAAATCTCAATAAATTTAAAAGAGATTGGAATCACATCTTGCATCTTTTCTGTCCACAAAAGTATAAAACTAGAGATAAAAATCAAGCAAACATTCCCTCCTCCCCCACTCCCCCCATCTTTATCTTTGGGATATAAAAGCAGGAATGACTTGTCATTTCCCTGTGCTTCTTGACTGAGATATTTTGCATCTTCAGTTTCCAGCATTTAAGTTTCTACTTGTCTCTGGATTTCTCTTCAAAGAGAGATTTATCAGGATCTAGAGGCACCCTGGGAACAGAGCCACACAGTAATTGCTCAGCTTTGACGTAGAACAATAATTCTAAAGTGTAATCTTTTCGTTTTGCCTACCTACTAGCATAGCATCTTTCAGGAACTGAGGGAGAGATTGAGAGAGGGAGGGAGGTAGCCTTAGTGAGAAGCAGCCTTCTGTAGAATGGAGAATGTAGCTTCGGGAACTTTCTCAGCATTGCAGGAAATGTTGAAAGGCACAAGGAAAGATGGAAGGAAAGGTCTGTGAGGTCATCTCCCCTAGCCTTATAACCTGCTTCTCAGCCCTTTGTAAATCTAGTCTTTAAAATTCTCTTGGAACGTGTATGGGAGCCCTCTCCCCAGCCTGGGCCATTGAACCTGCAATTTGAGAAACAGTGGTCTAGAGCCTGCTATACTGTATAGTCTAACTTTGCAAAAGACTTGACATTTGCAAAACTCTGGTTGTCTAAACTTCAGGGCGTGGCTGGGAAAGTGTCTGGCTCTGTTTGAGAGACTGTTCCCTTCAAAGGAATAGTTTGATGTCTAAGAGTGTTCTTGGTTCAAAGGCAACATGAAACAATTGTAAACTAGTTTTTATAGCTTCTGTAAACAAAGAAATGGATTTAAGAGGTCTAAAATGTTCTTTTAATCAGTAAGGAAATTTGAAAAAACATTATTCCCTAGGGAGGGTGAAGGAAAGAAGGGGGACCACAAAGGAAACACAGTAAGGAAATCATTATCACCCGTTAAAATGTGAATTTTGAAATTAAACAAACTGAAATTCAAGTGCATGATACATGGTAGCATGTACTTTTTTCGTTTCTTAAGGAACTGCTTGTTTTAAGTTTAGATTATTTTAGATTTTGTTTATTTTTGTTTTTACATTGAACTTATCCTGAGATAATAATTCCCAAAGCAAGTTTTTCCATTTTTCTGTTCTTAGATTCCGCAGCCCCCTCCTTTACTGTGCCTGCTTCTAGGAAGCTCGTGCAGCCATTGTTGTAGTTGCTTAGTAACGGGATTGTGCACAGAAAGTGTACTCTCCTGTAGAACTAGGTATTCCGTTTTCGATACTGAGATGTCATGACAGCCTGTAATTTCAGTTCAACTGCTTCCCCAACCCCTTCCTTCTTTTAAAAATGTGTTTGGGAAGATGGTCCTGTGCTAGATAAACCAGACTAGCTCCTGATTTGTGTGCCTTTTTTGCTTTTAAATAGGGGAGAGACCTGTGATTTATATATTTGGAGAAAATAATGTGTGTTGAGGTATGAGAGATTAAAGTCTGTTTTCTGAGATTCCTAAAGGAAAGCCTACTTTTTATTTTTATTTTTAAAAGATTTTATTTGTTTGAGAGAGAGAAGGGGCAAGGGGAGTGGCAGAGAGAGAATGCTAAGCAGACTCTACACTGAGCACAGATCCCAGTGCAGATGGGATCCCAGGACCCCGAGATCATGACCTGAGCTGAATCCAAG
The DNA here is from genome assembly GCF_009829155.1 of Mustela erminea. Lineage (NCBI taxonomy): Eukaryota > Metazoa > Chordata > Mammalia > Carnivora > Mustelidae > Mustela > Mustela erminea. The sequence goes on along the minus strand of NC_045625.1, from coordinate 48,176,637 downwards.
ATTCGGATGCTTAACTGACTGAGCCACCCAGGCACCCTTAGAGCCTGCTTTTTAATGAAATCTTGCATAGACTATTAAAAATGCCCATAGTGGTCCTGACTAAAGCTGATGGATTCAGTGAGTCTTTGATCGTGAATTGATGAAGGTCCAAGTTGTTTAAAAATGACTCGAAGAACTATTGGGAGTTGACATTTAGGGTAATTTAATGAGAAAAGTTTTTGTATTTCAGGCTCTTCTCTTTTATTGATGACTATGTTCCTTGTGGACTTGTTTCATTCTCTTATAGGCGATGGCTAGCAACTGAGGAGACAGTGTTCATATCTTGTATTATTGAAGCTTTTCTTTACTATTTAGTTTCTCCATTTTTGTTTTATTTGGCAGGAGAAGAAGTGTCAAGGAAGGATGGTTTCATGGGTTTTCCCCAAGATTTAAGGGGTCCGGTTATAGCGTGCTTTCATCTGTAGTTGGGGTGTCAGTATCTTTTTTCTTTTCTTTTTTTTTTTTTCCCACCCCACTTTTTTCTTTTTTAAAGAGACATAGCGAGAGAGGAAACACAAGCCGGGGAGTGGGAGAGGGAGAAACAGGCTTCCCGCCGAGCAGGGAGCCCCACGCGGGGCTGGATCCCAGGACCCTGGGATCATGACCTGAGCCGAAGGCAGACGCTTAACGACTGAACCACCCAGGTGCCCCATGGGGCATCAGTATTTTTCTTGAACTTGAGAGATGGTTTCAGGGTCGTATCTACATGGGCATCATTGCTTATTTCACTCTTATCTGAGAGTGACAGAATTGTTAAGACCATGTCAGTTTCCCAATCTTCTCTTCTAAATACTCCTGTAAGCTGTTTAGCTTGTTTCCAAATGTTCTCCTTTTCTTTTCTCCAATCCTTTTTCTTTCCCCCCAAATCCCAGAATGCTTTCAGCTTGCAGCTCGTAACCAGAAAAGTGATTCCAGGCACTTTTGCCGTCTAGGACATTCTGCCCTATTTCTTTTCAAGTTCCTTGATCTGATTGAAGGCTTTGTTTGTCTCAAAATCTTCCATTGTAAGAGCCATGTATTTGTACTAAGATGTTTCTAGGTGATTTAGGAAAAGCAACTACTGAAATCCATGTTACTTTTATAGTGGGAAAAGGCTTCAGAAGAAATCAGGCTGTTTTCTGGGACTAAGAAGATAAATGAGTATGTAGAACTTCCCCAAGCAAGCAGTCAGTAGTATTATATTTCTTAGATTTTTTTTAAGCATTTTTTTTTTTTTTTTGTCATTTATGCAAGCCTGGGTTTCCCAGAACTGTTTTTGATTTCCTTCCTTTCTTCCTGGTCTTCTTTGTCTCTCTCTCTCTCATAATTTTATAATGAATTTCAAAAATGATTTGATCATTAATCTAGTGTTTAACGTTCCCTTGTTTGCTGGTGACTTACTGTTCTTAAGGCTGACCAATTATCCTTTCTGGTGAAAAAAAGACTTGGCCGCATTCATACCATTTGTTCCCATCAGACCCAGGGATGCCCCCTCCAGAGATAATTTGTGTCATTCTTTTCAACCCAGACACTTGGTAATTCTCATCCCTGGTCCAAAAAGTAGTATGGGTACTTCCTTGTACCTCATATTTGGAGTATTTCAAAAGCAAAGAGCCAAGTATTATTTGAGGTCTTTCCAAAAAGAGACTGAGCATACATGAGTTTCATGTTGTAATCACCCCCAAACAAAGGAAACCTGACGCGTGCTATTCATACGCACAATAGTGACTGTGCTATATTTACCTAGAGAAAAGCAATTTCGTGTGTGGTTTTAATTACTGGGGTTTGTACAGCTTGACCAAAAATGTTTTCTCTTTGGCCTTATTTATGTATTTCCTTGGAACACTCAGTATCATTTTTGACCTGCAACTCCCTTTCATGTTAAGATCTGGGTCTTGGCTCTTAGGCCCAGGGAAAACTGAGGTTTCTTTTCGCGTTGCCTCTTGCCGCTCTGCTTGTAGTTGAGGCCTGAAGTCTCTGCTGCTCTCCCTGAGAGGCTTCCCGAGTCAAGTCAGCTTTTTCTGGAACCTTCCCAAGGAAGAACTTGTTCCAGCTGATCTTCACTGAAGGACTTTTGGCAGCAGGTTACTGAGTGTGTTAGCACTCTCTGGGCTACGAGTTACAGAAACCCACTTGAACTAATTTGAGCCTCAAAGGGTGCTTTTTATTTTTTTGGTAAATGGGTGTCCCCCAGGACCCAAGAACAGGGATGCAGCCAGGCCTCAGAAATGAATTGGATACAGATTGCATGTTTCTCCCCTCTTGCCGCAGACTGAGTCTTTCTGCTACTAATCCACAGGGTACCACCTGCACCTGGGCTAATTGCTCTTCTATCTAAGGGACAGCCAGACTGAGCTTAGCCATGATTACAGATTTCCAAGGACCCGTGTATGTGTGAGATGTTCACTCTGGACCAGTCAGGTCTGCCAGAGGCTATGCGTTAGTCTCCTAGGGCTGTTTCCACAGAATGACCACAAACTTTGTGGCTTAAAATAACAGAAATTTATTATTTCACAATTCTGGGGTCTAGAAATCCCAAACCAAGGAGGCTGCAGGATTGGTTCCTTCTGGAGGCTGGGAGCACGTGTTCCATTTCTCTCTATTAGCTCTTCTCTTAGCTGTTACAATCCTTGGTATTCCTTGGCTTGTGGCTTCGTAACTCTGTCTTTCCAGGCCCTCCTTGTCTGGGTGTCTGTCTGTGCTCTCCCTTCCCTTTCTCTTAGAAGCACACCAGTCATTGAATTTAAGGCCCATCCTGGATGAGCTGATCTCAGGATCCTTAACCATATCTGCAGAGACCCTATTTCCATATAAAATCATGTTCATGGGTCCCAGGGGACAGGACTTAGATGTATCCTTCTGGGAGACACAGTGTAGCCCTCTAGAGGCTGTGTCTTCACTGTGTGAACATATGTGTGCTAGGTTACACATGAACCACATGAATGGGGAAAGAATAGCAAGTCCCCACGCAGGAGACTGGCACACTATTTCCAAGGAGTCTTCTGCACTGGGATTGAACTTGGAGGAAAGCCGTGAGTTGGGAAATAGGTATCTTTCAGCCCCTCAGCTCAGCTGTAGCTTTGAACTGTAACTATGCCTGTGGGACTGATGTCAGACCGGTGTTGGTCCTACAGGGCTAGGCAGATGAGTGGATAGAGAGTTGAGTGGATAGGGAGTCATTGTCAAAGGTAATGTAACTATGTTCCTGTGCTGGTGAGATGCTGCCATGTTTTCCATTGTCATGTTCTGGAATGTTCTTTTGAAACTTTTTATTACCTCTCCAAACAGTAGCAATGGCAGTAACTATGTCAAAAGCTGGGGCCCCTGGGTTGCTTAGTTGATTAAGTGTCACCTTTGGCTCAGGTCATGATCTCAGGGTCCTGGGATCGAGTCCCACATGGACCTGGGGTTGAGCCCCATGCTCAGTGGGCAGTCTTTTTGTCCCTCTGCCCCTTTTCCAGCTCCTGCTCTCTCTCTCTCTCTCAAACTAATAACATCTTTACAAAAAAGAGAAAAGAGTGTTAAAAACAAAGGGAGAGTGGTTTGAGATAAGCTGGGAAGGTAGGTAGGGGCAAGAGAAGGCAGTTCACAATGGCTTATCTTGAGCATTTGCATCTTTATCCTGAGTGTCAGGGAATCTACCCAAGTATTTATCTCGTGGGTATCAGGCGTTTCAAAAAGGCCTCTCTGGCTTCAATATGCACGTAATATTAAAAGTGTTGGAGGCACCTGGGTGGCCCAGTTGGTTAAGCATCTGCCTCCAGTTCAGGTCATGATTCCTGACTCCCTGGATTGAGCTCTTCTCTGTGGGGAGCCTGTTTCTCCCTCTCCCTCTATCACTCGCCCTGCTTGGGCTCTCTCACTCTCTCTCCATCAAGGAAATAAAATCTTAAAAAAAAAAAAAGTGTTGGGTTTTGGGTAGGCAGGTAGAATGGTATAAGGAGATGAGTTTAGGTGGCTCTTGCTGTGTAGATCAGGAGAAGGAAGATACCTGCTTGCACCAGGGAGGGAAACAAGTGGATTTGGAAGCTATAGAAGGGGTGAAGTTGGGCTACTTTGGTGATGCAGTCAGTCAAGCATCTGACTCTTGGTTTCAGCTTAGGTCATGAGCTCAGGGTCATTAGATCAAGCCCCGTATTGGGTTCCACGCTCAGTGTGATGTCTGCTTAGGAGGACTCTATTCCTCTGCTTCTCCACCTGGTGTACTCTCCCTCTGTCTCACATAAATAAATTAAAAAAAAACAAACAAAAAGAAAAAGAAGGGGTGAAGCATTGAGGTAAGTTACATATGAGGATGACTGAATGGAATATGTCAAAGGTGACGCCTTGATTTCTGACTTGCCAAGGTAGATAAGGAACAATGAGAGAAAAGGTGTGTGGGAAGAACAAGAGTTAGATTTTAGACGTGTTGACTTTGAGACAGATGTTGACTTTGAAACAGAGTTCCAATGTTGATGTGGGAATATCTACTAACACATAGTCATAATATGTAACCAGATCTTTTCTGTCCTGATTAAAGCCTTCACTTGGTCTCGTTAAAGAACTCTTCCGTATATATATGTACATAGAGAACCTGCTTCTCCAAGGGCTAATTCCAATATCTGAAAATGTTCCTCAGAAGTCTCCTTTTTCATATGAACATGTTTCTGTGTCTGTGCCAAACTGTGACTAACCATAGGTTGTAAATAAAAGATACTGTGATTATTTTATTGTTTACTTAAATTTCTGCTCTTATTTTACCCATCTAGGGGATCAGATTTCCTCTTCTATTTGTGTACAGTGAGTCCTTCTTCACCATGAGATTATAAATCTCTTTTACCCTTTTTTTACTATTAGAAAAATAAAAGTGGCGCATACTTTTTTGAAAACCCAAACAATGGCACTTGTAGGTAGTGAAAGTAGTAAATGGTATAACTTTTCATTTTTGTCATCTTCTCTTTTCTTCTTTTTTATTTTATTTTTAAATTTTGTTTATTTATTTATTTAATATTTAATTAATTTGTTTGTCACAAGAGAGTGAGAGTGAGCAAGCACAAGCAGGGGGAGGGGCCAGCAGAGGGAGAAGCAGGCTCCCGGCTGAGCTAAGAGCCGAGGCCAGACTCCATTCCAGTACCCCGGGATCATGACCTGAGCTGAAGGCATATGCTTAACCAACTGAGCCACCCAGGCGTCCCTTATTTTAATTTTTTAAAAGATTTAATTTATTTGTGAGAGAGAGAGAGAGCGCATGAGAGGGGAGAAGGTCAGAGGGAGAAGCAGACTCCCGGAGGAGCTGGGAAGTTCATGTGGAGCGTGATGCCAGGACTCCGGGATCCTGATCTGAGCCAAAGGCAGTCGCTCAACCAACTGAGCCACCCAGGCACCCTCTCTTTTTTCTTCTTTTTTAAAAATTCAGTGTCTTTTTGGGCTCCGGTGAAAACTGGAAATTAGAAGACTCAGGGCTCTTAGTGTGTTTCAGAGGCAACTTCAGATCTGCACTTGGTTCCCTCTGCAATACAGAGGGAGCTCGAGTGGTGATCTGTAGTCAGGACCAGGCACTTGGAATCACTTCACTCCAGTGAAGTTGGAGCCCCATGTCTAAACCTATAAAGTATTTATAACTATGGACACTCCAAATGTTTTAAAATTGGGTAATCCAATCCTATGTCATATACATAGTTCTAAAACTTGCGTTTTTCGCTTAATAGTTATAGGATATCTTTCCATACATCCATTGCCCCTTTGTTAACAGCTGCAGAGTATTCTTTATTATGAATGTATCATAGTTTATTTTATTGTTATTATTAAAGATTGTATCTGTTTGAGAGAGAGAGAGCGTGCACACATGGGAGGGCATGTGCTCACGAGGTACAGGGCAGAGGGGAGAGGGGGACAAGCAGACTCCTGCTGAGCCAGGAGCCCAAGGTGAGGCTTGATCTTAATTAAGACTGAGACTATGACCTGAGCTGAAACCAAGAGTTGGATGTTTAACTGACAGAGCCACCCACGTGCCCTAAATGTATCATATTTTAAACACTTGTCTATTGACAAACATGTTTTTCTTCTATTTTTAAAGATAACAAATACAGCATGAGATCTTCTTTTGACTATGTAAGGGTATTTCTGTATGATGGGTTCTTAGAAGTTGAATTTATGGATTTAAACATTTATGAATATGGCTGTTTGCTCTCCATAAAGACTGAACCCGCAGGCGTACCTGGCTGGCTCAGTTGGGAGACCATGTTACTCTTGATTTCAGGGTTGTGAGTTCAAGTGCCGTGTTGGGTGTAGAGATCACTTAAAAAAAAAAAAAAAAAAGACTGAACCAATGTATACTCAACCTGAAAGTGTTTATTTCCCCATTCACTCATCAACACTGGATATTTTGAACCTTATTCTTCTGTGATTTGCATATCTATGTTCTTCGCTCTCTTGCTATTACATGATTAGCCTTATTTTGTGCTTTTCTTGTTTATTGGATGGTAACGCTTTGTCTGTCTTGTGTGTTAAGTATTTCATCTCAGATAGCCTCTTGTCTTAATGTTTTTTCTGCCCTGAAAAGCCTCCCCACTAACTTTGTTAAAACTATCTGGAATTTTATTTATAGGTTGTGTTTTTCTCTTGTTCTTTTTCACATTCTCCCCTCCCCCTCCAAATCCTCTCTGAACAATTGCTATAAACTTACAGGCACATTTGAAAAATGGTAAAGACGTGAAGATAAGTTCTTCTAGTGTTCATTCTGACCAGTTCTTTGTAGTCTATCTTTTTCTATTTTGTCAGTTCTTTCTTATGCTTTATCTTTTTCTTTCTTCCTTTTTTTAAATAACAGCCTTATTGAAATAATATTCTCATGGTAGAAAAATCATCATTTGAAAGTAAATAACTCAGTGGTTTGGGATATATTTATAAAATTGTGCAGTTATCATGTATTATCTTTTAACTGGAGTACTTATTTAAGAATTTCGGAGTGTTGGGGCGCCTGGGTGGCTCAGTGGGTTAAAGCCTCTGCCTTCGGCTCAGGTCATGATCTCAGGGTCCTGGATCGGGCTCCCTGCTCAGTGGGGAGCCTGCTTCCTCCTCTCTCTCTCTGCATGCCTCTGTGCCTACTTGTGATCTCTCTCTCTGTCAAATAAATAAATAAAATAAAATAAAAAAAAAGAATTTCGGAATGTTATGTCTGAAAGTATTTCTTTTGTCTTCATTAGTCTTAGTTATTTTGGGGGAGGTTAGACTTACTAAGTTATATAAACCTTTCTATTTCCATTTTATTTCCATATATATTTCTTCATTTAGTGTTATAGATGAGAATTCTGATGACAAATTAGAAATGATGTCAGTCTAATGGTCTTTGCTTTTTAATTATTTTTAATGGTCTTTATTTTATAAATTTTATTTTATAAAATCTGAGAGGTCATAGGATTTTCCTTTTATCTTTGGATTTGAGAAATGTCAGTGATTTTTTTCATATCTTGCCTAGCCCTTGGTAGCCTTTTGAATTTGAAGACATAGATTCAATGAAAAAATTTTCTGTCTTGTCTTGACAAGATAGAAAATTTTCTCATATTTCACCATTTTAATTTTCAGGACTAATCAAACTACTATTTATTTATTTTAAAAAATCTTAAAAAGATTTATTTATTTATTTATTTGAGAGAGAGAGCGAGAGCGAGTGCACAAGCAGGGGGGAGGGGCAGGGGGAGATGGAGAAGCAGATTCCCTGCCAATTTGGGGCTTGATCCCAGGACACCTAACTGACTGAGCTACCTGGGTGCCCCCAATCAAACTATTATTGTAACCCTTTTATGGAATCATATAGAATTCAATAAAAATTTAGTTTTTTTTAATTTTAATTTTTTTTAAAGATTTTATTTATTTATTGGACAGAGAGAGATCACAAGTAGGCAGAGAGGCAGGCAGAGAGAGAGGAGGAAGCAGGCTCCTTGCCAAGCAGAGACCCCGATGTGGGACTTGATCTCAGGATCCTGAGATCATGACCTGAGCCGAAGGCAGAGGCTTAACCCTCTGAGCCACCCAGGCGCCCTAGAAATTTAGTTTTTTAAGAGCAGATCTTGGATACTGAGTAACAGTTGCTTAAAAAGAAGAAAAAGAAGGGTTTGCAAGGAGAGATGGAAAATACTAGGAGTTAGGATAAGTTTGGGTTTGTAGGTAGTTTAGGGACATTCTAGTTCTGAGCATTTATGAACTCTGATGCTTGTACAAGTTTGCATAGTAGCCTCTTCTGTAAAGAGGGAAAAACATTTTAATCTTGGTGGTACAGTTACATATATTAGATTACCAAACTTTAATGAAAAAATAACCAGGTGCTTTACTGACATATTTGTATTTATTCTTTATAACAACACAGGTGGGGCTATTATCATGATTCTAGATTATATAGATGAGGATGTTGTGGCTTCTAGGTGTTAAGGGCCTTGGCCAACATTCCCCAGCTAGTTAGAATTAAAATAGGGGTTTAAATAATAATTAATCTGAAACCGTCCCTCTCAGCCTCCTTGAAATATTTAAATAATCTAAATAATTATTCAATTGAATTTAACTGCTGTCTGAATGGATTTGTTATTTGATTGATGCCATCATTTTTCAAAACTTATAATCTGTTCATGCTGCACTCTCACTTAAAATATAGTACACTTAATTATTTACACATTAAAATCTGGTCCACAAATAAGGCCAAACAAGACCGGCTTTAAAGTTTAGAAAACTGGGAGTTCAGGGGCACCTGGCTGGCTAAGCAGTAGAGCATGCAGCTCTTGATCTTGGGGTTGTGAGTTCAAGCCCCACTTGGGTGCAGAGATTGCTAAGAATAAATAAACTTAAAACAAACAAACAAATAATTCAAAATAAATAAATAATTTAATAATTTGAAATTTTCAAATTTTCAAATAATTTCAAATAATTCAAAAATTCAAAATTTTCTCATAGCCACATTAAAAAGTTAAACAGGTGGTGTTAATTTTAATTATATCCATTATGTGCCCCATGTATTGAAAATAGTATTTCCAAATACAATCAATATAAAAAATTACACATAATATTTAATATTGTTTTTTGTGTCCTAAGTCTTTAAAATCCAGTGTGTGTTGTACACTTCTAGCACATCTCAGATTAGCCATATTACATGTGCTTAGCGGTCACGTGTGGCTGTTGGCTGTTGTATTGGACAGCGTGGGCAAACCATAATGTCAGTTGGGAAACTTCCAATATTGTAAAAGATACACTAAATAACACTTCACATAACTGCTCCAAATGATACCACTGAATTAAGTCCAAGTCTTGTCCTAGTCTAAAAATAATCAGTGATTTGTAACTTACTATATTTTGGATAGCAAATGGCAATACCTGTTAAGCACTTAAGGAAGCGCATAGCTTACAATGGATGCTCCTTATGTATTAATAATCATGATTTAAAAAATAATTCCTTTTTTTCCCCATTTAACATGCAATATATATATTTTTTATTTCTAAGATTTCTTTTCTGTTCCCAGGGAGAACCTTATATAAAAAGGGCAGGCTAATTTGTGACAACATGGTTGAGCCCGGAGGGCCTGATGCTAAGTGAAATAACCCAGAGAAAGACAAATATGAGTGATCACACTTATATGTGGAATAAAAAACAACAACAACAACACAAAAACAGAGTAGAATGGTGGTTGCCAGGGGCTGGGTGGGAGACATGGGGAGAGGTGGATCAGAGGATACAAACTTCCAGTTAGAAGATGAGCAAGTTCTGATGTGTAGCACGTTGACTAGCATTAACAATACTGTGTTATATACTTGAAATTCCTGTGGATAGATCTTTAGCATTTTGACCCCCCCAACCTCCAAAAAATGAAATAAATTATGTGAGTTGATGGATGTGTTAATTATAAAATGATTGCCTGTAATTAAGTTAATGCATGCATATATCATATTGCACACTAAAATATACTGCAATTGTATTTGTCACTTTTACTTCAGGAAAAAAATTCCATGTCACAATTTAAAAAAATTAATAATGAAGTCAATCTTTCTTTCTTTTCTTTTTGTCTCTTTCTTTCTGTATATTATCTTCCTACTTCTTACAGAGAATAAAGAAAAAATTTAAGGTTTTTCTACCTACTCCCATTAACTATATTTTATTGGGGGTTATTTGCTCTGAATGGTCCCCTTGCCCACTTTTTTGAGTGGCAAATCCATTTCATATGTCTGGTTATTATTCATGGTCTAATATTTATAAATGAAGGACTTAATTATTCAGTATAGGTAACTGATGTGGTCACCACCTGCAATTATGTGGGCTAATGTTTATTTTTTCCTGATTGATACCCCCCAAGTGTAGAGAGGTGATTGATAGGTTGGTGGTTTGATTCCTTGGTTCCACTTCTTCTCTTTTAAATGTGTGGGATGAGAGCTGTCTACCTTCAGGCCTCTTAGCTGTGTGGTAGAATGAGGAGGCTGCATGTGGGTGGTTACTGTTCAGTGTGGGTGGCAAGTGTTCAGTTATTTAAAAATGGTAGATGTAAGTACCTGATTAGAATATTCACTTTATATCTATAGCATTTAACATGTTGTTGTATTTCTTTACAGGAATACACATGGCCTGATAACAGCCATTATGAAATTATTACAAATGCAAGCTTTTAAGGAAGGACAAGGAGGGGAGAAGAGTATTCGGAATTTGTATACTATTAGGTATGCTGTTTCTCCTTTAAAACAATGTGTGTGTGTGTGTGTGTGTGTGGTGTGTGTGTGTGAATTATTAACGAAGTTATGAACAGATATGCTAATCAATGACGAATTATTTAATTCAACAGTGATGGTAGGTGTTGGACCTCTCAGGAAGTTAGTAATTCAAAGACATAGAAGATGGAGATAGAGTTGAAAACATACTGATATCACCATTCTGGATTTCAGGGTTGCTTCCTTGGAATTGGAATCTGTTACCCCACATTCTTTCTGCTCTGGGATATTTATAACCATCTTCCCAATACTATGAAAACTGAAGAGTTAATAGAGCAGATGTCCTGAAAGCAGGAGGGGTTTAGGTTAGGTAGGAGGGTACTATAAATAGTAATAGACTATTTAAGGGTTAATACTCACGTCAAGCTTAGTAGGTAGGAGCATTGATTTGTCTTTTCTTTGTCATCTATATAATGTAACATGGTAGAGTTATGTTAAAAAGAAAATACCCATAGCAACAATTTTATTTTTTTTTAAAATACACTGGATTTTTATTGAGAAGTTTGGACAAGGGAAGGCATTGTACTTACTTTTGAAGTTGACCCTAACTATTGCCTTGAAGGTTCCAGAAAGCTGTTTATTAAGAGAAGGGCTCCTACTTAGTGAGCAGAGTGCCCCAGAAGATGCCATGTAACTAGTGTATGTGTAGAATCCTGGGATCAAGCCCTGTGTCGAGCTCCCTGCTCAGCGGGGAGTCTGCTTTTCCCTCTGCCTGCTGCTCCCCCTGCTTGTGCACTCTAGTGCTCTCTCTCGCAAATAAATAAAATCTTTAAAGAAAAAAAAAGATTTTATTTATTTATTAGAGAGAGGGAGCACATGAACGGGGGGGAGAGGGAGAGGGAGAAGTGGATTCCCCACTGAGCAGGGAGCCTGATTTGGGGCTCGATCCCTCGACCCTGGGATCATGACCTGAGCTGAAGGCAGCTACTTAAACAACTGAGCCACTCAGGTGCCCCTATTTATGATCTTTTTTATTGAGTACATTATTGAGAGTTGAAGCTGACTTTTTAATAAGGGAAGATTTTCATTTTATGTATTTTTTTTAACTTTTTTTGAATATCTTCAAACAAATTTTGGAAGAATGTAGTACAATGAATTAGTTAATTCATTGTTAACTTATTAGTTAATTCAAAAATTAATTTATTTTTGAATTGGGAAGCAAAATGAAAATTATTTTTTTGAAAATACCCTGGAGGGGCACCTGGGTGGCTCAGTGGGTTAAGCCTCTACCTTCAGCTCAGGTCATGATCTCAGGGTCCTGGGATCGAGCCCCACATCTGGCTCTCTGCTCAGCGGGGAGCCTGCTTCCCCACCCCGCTGCCTGCCTCTCTGCCTACTTGTGATCTCTCTGTCTCTGTCTGTTAAATAAATCAATAAAATATTAAAAAAAAAGAAAAGTAAAGAAAATACCCTGGAGACTCAGGGTATGTGGAGTAAACTTTTCCAAAATGATAAATAGCTTTTCTTTCCTTTTTTCCCTTACATATTGTGGTGCTCTGTGATATAACAAGGTTTTCATTTCAGCTTTCTCTCTCATCCCTTGCCTTAACCAGAACTGAACCTAAGAAAAAGATCATGGAAATATTTGTGTGCGTGTGTGTGTCTGTGTGTGTGTTTTAAGAATTCCAAACTCTTGGGCCAGAGTTCCAGGATAGAGGATAAATCCAGGGTTGTCTGGGTGGCTAAGTCGGTTAAATGTCCGACTCTTGGTGTTGGCTCAGGTCATAATCTCAGGGCCCTGAGATGGAGCTCCCCTTGGAGTTCAGCTCAGCATGGAGTTTACTTAAGATTCTCTCTCTAAAAATAAACAAATAAAATCTTCAAAAAAAGAGAGGGAAAAGAATTCACTGTATTGTTCAGTGGGAGTTATTTATTTTAAAATAGGAACACTGTTGAGGTTTTAAGTTTTATATGTTTTATTGAGATATAATTCACATACCACAGGACTGAGCCATTCAAAATATACAACTCAGTGGGGTTTTCTTTTTTGTATATTCACAGAATTATGCAACCATTGCCATAATCAATTTTAGGACACTTTCACATCCCCCCAGATTCCTTGTCCCTTCCCAGTCACTCCCTATTTCCGTCCTCCCCGTGGGGTATTTTTAATTCAGTGGTTCCAAACATTAGCCACTTATTAGAACCACCTGGGTGTGCTTAAAAACAAACATCAGAACGATCAAATGCCCCAGATCAACTGGATCAGAGTCTCTGCACTAAGGCCTGGGCTTTTGTAGTTCTTAAAAAGATCACAAGTGATTCTGATTCAGTGAGTGCAAGATGGTATGTCTGCTGCTCTAACGTGCATGCTAATGGCCGGGGACCTCGTTGAATGGCCGACTCTCTTTCTTTAGGGCTAGGGTGAGCCCAGGATTCTCGTGCAACAAGCTCCCAGGTGATGCTGACCCTTCCTTCCCCCACTACATTATGGGTATCGGAGCTCTGCCTCGGCGTCGGCGGTACCTGGGAGCCTATTAGGAGAGTGGGGTCTCAAGCTCCAGCTCAGACTACCTGTGTCGGCACCCGAGTTCCTTTTAGATTTTGCAGGTAATTCACAGGCACCTTAACGTTTAAGAAGCTCTGGTTTAGATGTCGGTAAAGGGAGATTTTCTGCCAACTGAAGGGTTAGAGTGACTCTCCCTTTCCCAGTGATTGTTCTTACCCTGTGTGAGTACCAGGCCTTCAGTCGGCTGTCACGTTGCACCTGTTTTCCTGGTTTATAATTCATTTTCTCTGCTAGTTCTTTAGAAGACAGTGGGTACAAAGTGTGGAGAGGGAACCCAGTTTGAGGAGCTGAAAATCATACTGGATACATAAATTGTGTCTTTAGAGTGGCGGCACATTGAGAGGTCCAGAATCAATCACCTGAGTTGGCATAATCTGGTAATGTTTATGGAGAGCCCTTATGTGAATGGCTGTTTGGCACTATAAATCAGGAGAGTATAATTGAGTGTGTAAGAGCCTTAAGTTCCTCCAAGAGGGGGATCATGGATGTCGGGGACAGAGGAGAGGTGAGCCTGAAGAGCAGACCCCCCTCAAGAGAGCTGTGATTACCTGAGTCAGGCATGAAATTGTCATGCTGTTTCGAACCTTCTTTGCGGCGTGTTGGTTGGCAGTACCCTCCAGCTTTGGAGAAGCAACTGAGGAGCTGTGTGTGAAAGCATAAAAGGATTGTGAGAAGCCCAGAACTCCACGGAGAGGCGTTTTCTGATTATGCTAGAAGGTAAATTTCCAATGGAAGTAGTAGGACAAATAATTGCAAACTTTTTGGGAATGAAACTCCCCTGTGTTTTTTATGGTACTAAGGACCTGGTTTGCATACAATTTTGGAGTTTGCGCATTTTCCACTTCTTCTTGGCCTGATAGCTAATTAATTTGAATTGTAGTACAATAGAATATGTGGTTATTTTAAATGGATTGTTGCTGAATTTGCTTACGTTATGCCACTGTGGAAGGGAAGGGAGGGTGCTGTGAGGACCGGAAATGAGAGCCTGAGCCCGTGGCTTCCTCTGGTTCCTGTGAATTTCATGGAAGGAGCTCTAGAGAGGGTATTCTCTTTGTTGAGCCTAGAGCTCAGCGGTTCTCAAACGTTCTGTGCCAAAGAAGCGCCTAGGGAGCTTGTTAACAGTACAGATCTTATTCAGTGGGCTTTGCACCAGACTTAGGAATCAGCATGTTTACCCAGCTGCTCAGTGATCTGGATATAGGTCAGTTGTGGTTCACAACTGAAATATTGCTTGGGGCTGTGGGAGCTTAAAGGTACCACATATAAGCCGTAAGGAGCCCCTCGGGGATACACTAGGGGGGATATTGAGGGGCTTAATCCTATCTCCTTGCCTCTGTTCCCTGTTGTGGGGTGGGGGGGGGGCAAAAAGCCCGTTTCCCACTAAGCACCAAGACACCGAGTTCATCAAACCATGTCTGCCACGGACAATAGAGAGGTCAAGATCAGAACCAAAGAGTATTTTTAAAGGAAAAATAGCCTAGGGAGGGCAAGCCAAGTACAAATGCAAGAGACCATGTAAGAGATTTAAACTTCATCACTCTGTTCAAGGAAATAATTCTGTGGCCCCCGCAAGTGATTATTCTTCATGGTCATATGGTGGATGCTTGTTTGAGGCAGGAAAGGAAGAGAGCCCTCCACAGCTCTCTTAAAAAAGCAACACTGGTTTTCAGTGTTTACCGTGCATCAGGAGCTCATGCTGAGAGTTTATGATGTGTATGTCTGGAACATGACCGGAAACCTGCATTTTTAACGAAATTGAGATGCACAGGTGGTCAACTGACTGTGCTTTGAGATACGTTAGACTAGAGTGTATATGGCTGATAAAGTTCATATTGCTCAGCTGTACCCTTATTTAGTTTTATGACTTAAGATTAAATGGGGATGTTTATTTTATTTTTTTAAAAGATTTTATTTATTTATTTGACACAGAGAGTAAGAGCAGTAGTAGCCGGCAGAGGGCCTCTCTGCGGCTTCAACTCTGATGATTTTTAGGTTGGGGTTAGCTGGAGGAACACCACAGCACATTTATACTTAGCATATGCCATGTGTGAAACTCGAGGTGCACAAGTCTTGACTGTGGCTTCACAGTAGGACCTTTGAGGGGTTTTATTTTATTATTATTATCTTTTTAAGATTTTATTTATTTGAGAGAGAACACAAGCCGGGTGGGGTTGCTGGGGTGGGGGGAGAGGAGGGGCAGAAAGAGAAGCAGACTTCCGCTAATCAGGAACCCCCCGTAGTGGTTCGATCCCAGGACCCTGGGATCATGATGCGAGCCGAAGGCAGATGCCCAAGGGCTGAACCACCCAGGTGCCTTGAGGGGCTTTTAAATGTACAGGTGCCTGGGCTTTTCCTAGAAGGACTAGAGGGTTTGCCTGAGGCATTGGTGGTTATTCAAAGCTTCATAGGTGGTTTCCAGGCTGCTGGTAGGAGGGAGAACTGCTGGCCAGTGGTTGAAATGAGGCAATAGGGGTTCATTGTTGCTAGACCTTCAGATCTTTCAGTATTAATAACATTTTATATGAAATCTCCTGACCACTGAATGCTGGAAAACAATTCAGATTTTTAAAAATACAGGGTAGGCAGACAAAACACATCTGTTCACAGGAGGCAATCCAAAGGGCACCAGCTTTGTGACCTGTTTTAGGCATTTAATCGTTTTCAAAATCTTAGAAGCTCTTTTCTACCTGTGAACAATTTTTATAATAATTGCCTTTTTTAAAGGTTTATTTATTTATTTTTGTAATCTGTACACCCAATGTGGGGCTTGAACTCATGACCCCAAGATCAAGAGTTGCGTGCTCTACCGACTGAGCCAGCCGGTGCCCCTCCCTCTAGCCTGCCTTTTATTTATTTATTTTATTTTTTTTTAAAGATTTTATTTATTTATTTGACAGAGAGAGATCACGAGTAGGCAGAGAGGCAGGCAGAGAGAGAGAGAGGAGGAAGCAGGCTCCTGCTGAGCAGAGAGCCTGATGCGGGACTCGATCCCAGGACCCCGAGATCATGACCTGAGCCGAAGGCAGCGGCTTAACCCACTGAGCCACCCAGGCGCCCTAGCCTGCCTTTTAAAGACTGCTGCTAATGTATCCACTAGTTTAGGCTTATCTTTCTTCTCCCCCTTTTGTTTGGTCTGGATTTTCTGTTGGTCAGCTTGAACTCCATTTTTCTTCCTCCTTTTCTTTCTTTCTATTTCTTTTTTGTTAAAGATTTTATTTATTAGAGAGAGAGAGAGAGAGAGCACGTGCATGACACGGGGGAGGGTCAGAGGGAGAAGCAGACTTCCTGCAGAACAGGGAACCCCATGTGGGACTTGATCCCAGGACCCCCGGGATCCTGAACTGAGCCAAAGGCAGACGCTTAACCAACTGAGCCACCCAGGAGCCTGAACTCCATTTTCCTGTAACACGGTTATATTTAAGGTATGTAAACATTCTCAAATACTGGGGTGCCTGGGTGGCTCAGTGGATTTTAAAACCTCTGCTTTTGGTTCAGGTCATGATCCCAGGGTCATGGGAGCCTGCTTCCTCCACTCTCTCTCTGCTTGCTTCTCTGTGATCTCCGTCTGTCAAATAAATAAATAAAATCTTTAAAAAAAAAAACAAACCCATTCTCGAATATTGACCATAGAGAAAGCACAGCAGAGAATGAATCTGCAGCAAGGATTTCAGTTTTGAGAAAGAATAACTAAACTGAGTTTTTACAATTCATGGAGGCTCATTTTCTTAGTTGCTTTGTAATATGCCGTCCCCCCAATTTTATCATGTGCTTTTCTGCCTTTCGTTTTTCCTCTGCATATTCATATTACGGCAATCTTTTCAAGATCTCTCTTCCTTTTGCTGAAGTGAGGAAAGAGCTGTGAATTCATGAGCAGTGACTGCTTGTTCCGGAATGCGTGCACCATTCCGATGTGCCAGACGGTGGCTGACATGTACACATAGCAAATGTTACGAATCTTATTTGTGGAAAGGTTTGGTCTGATCAACATCAAGCTGTACTTTCTGAAATGAGGGAATATTAAATGCTTTTGGCAGATGGTGTGCTCTGAATGGGTGGAGAGGCCAAGGGTAATGGAGGGTTATACCCTGAGCGGATTAGTGAGGCACACTCTAGCTCTTCAGGCAGTGTTAGGTAGTTTAGTTAGATAGTTCATTTTTTTTTTTTTTTTTTAAGATTTTTTTTTTTAAATTTATTTGACAGAGAGAGAGAGAGATCACAAGTAGGCAGAGGTGAGTGGGGGGAAACAGGCTCCTCGCTGAGTAGAGAGCCCGATGTAGGGCTCGATCCCAGGACCCTGGGATCACAACCTGAACCGAAGGCAGAGGCTTTAACCCACTGAGCCACCCAGGCGCCCCCATTTTTTTTTTTTTTTAAAGATTTTATTTATCCTTTGACAGGAGAGAGAGAGAGAGAGGACAAGCAGGAGGAGCAGCAGGCAGAGGGAGAGGGAGAAGCAGGCTCCCCACTGAGCAGGGAGCCCGATGCGGGGCTCTATCCCAGTTCCTCGGGATCATGACCCGAGCTGAAGGCAGACACCCACCCAACTGAGCCACCCAGGTGCCTCTGGAGAGTTAACTTTAAGAACGTAAAAATGTGGGATGCCTGGGTGGCTCAGTTGGTTAAGCAGCTGCCTTCGGCTCAGGTCATGATCCCAGCGTCCTGGGATCGAGTCCCACATCGGGCTCCTTGCTCGGCAGGGAGCCTGCTTCTCCCTCTGCCTCTGCCTGCCATTCTGTCTGCCTGTGCTTGCTCTCTCCCCCTCTCTCTCTCTGATAAATAAATAAAATCTTAAAAAAAAAAAAACTGTTTAAAAAAAAATGTAAAAATGTGTGTCCTGAAAGCTGAAGTACTTTGTAATTCATACTGATCTTTTTCACTCCCTTCTTAAGGCAAACACATTCATCCCTCAGTCCATAACAAAGAAAAGTGAGAGTCCTCAGGGAAGGACTGAGACGCAGTGGGCTAAGACCAGTTTGTAGCTGAGGACATCAAAATGTAGTCTTGGTTTTAATGTTGATAACTAGCTTTTTCTCAGCAAGAAACTCCTTCTGCGTTTTCTCTTCTACCCATTTTGAAGAATGAGATGGAGGCAGCCGTGGGAAGAGCACAGGGAGGGTGTTGCGGATCTGGGTGGAGATAGGTGCCTCAGTGCTGTCTGTTGTCGTGAGCGAGAGCTGGTGTGGGGGAGGCCCAGTGGCTGCAGACTGAGCTCACGGGAGGGAGAGGCCAAGATGGAGGCCAGGAGAGGGGGTGTGGCCTAGGATACACAAGATCACATCAAAGTCTTGGGGTTTTAGTTAAAGAGTAGTGGGAAGTTTTGAAGGTCTGTCTTTTTAACTTCTTTAGAAATAATTTCAAAGTTCCAGAAAGATTGTGCAAATAGTGCAAAAGACTCCCATATACCATTTACCCTGATTCATGAGTTTAATACTTTGCTACATTTGCCTTTTCATTCTGTCTATTCTGTATAATTCTTAAAAAACATTGGTGAGTAGATTATATGTCTTTAACAGTATATTTTCTAAGAACAAGGGTATTCTCATATAATCAGAGAATAGTTATCATACCGAAAAAATTTAACATCTATATAGCAATCTATAGTCCATATTCCAGTTTTGTCATAGTATCCTTTTATACATTTTACCTTTTTATTTTTAGTGTGTAAGATCTAATTTAGGATCACATGTTGTGATCTTTTAGTTGTTCTATCTTTTTAGTCTTTTAAATTCTGGAATAATCTCTTCCTTTCTTTTTCATGACATTGACATTTTGGAAATCTATAAAAGTGATGCCGTGTCCATCTCTGAACATCTCTGAATATCTGGAGGCACTAATGTTCATCTCATCCCTAACTGGTGGTTTTAATTAAAAAAAAATTATTATTATTATTTTTTTAAAATAAACTCTACGCCCATTTTGGGGCTTGAACTCATGGCCCCAGAATCAAGAGTCACATGCTCTACTGACTGAGCCAGCCAGGCATCCTTCAGTGGTGACTTTAGTTTTGGTTACCCGTCTGAGTGATGTATGGTTTCTCTCCTGTAGAGTTAATCATTTTTCTCTTGTAACTAATATGCAATCTGTGGAGAAGACTCTTGGAACCATGCAAATATACTGTTCCTCATTACGCCCCCAACCTCTCAACTGATTTTCACTGTGATACCTTCAAAATGGTGATTTCAGGGCACCTGGGTGGCTCAGTGAGTTGGGCCGCTGCCTTTGGCTCGGTCGTGATCCCAGTGTCCTGGGATTGAGTCCCGTATCGGGCTCTCTGCTCAGCGGGGAGCCTGCTTCCCCCTCTGTCTCTCTGCCTGCTTGTGATCTCTCTCTCTGTCAAATAAATAAATAAAATTTAAAAAATGGTGATTTCAATGGAGAGGTGGAAATGCTAGGAATCCCTGGAAATGCACTGGTTGTATAGATTCTGATTTAGAAAGCTTGGGTGTCATCCACTGTGCGTACCTAGAATCTCTATATTTTTTAAAAAGTCTCCAGGGATTCAGATGTGGAAATAGGTTTAAGAATCATTGGATGAAAGGCTAAAATAACCAAACAACATCATGGTATTTCATAGTGATTAGAAAAAGATACAACTCTCTTGCCTCCCACATCTGCATTTTTAAGAATGAGTGTAATTGTGGCACCTGGGTGGCTCAGTTGGTTCAGAGTCTGCCTTCAGCTTGGGTCATGATTCTGGGGTTCTGGGATCGAGTCCCACATTGGGCTCCTTGTTTGAGGGGAGTCTGCTTCTCCCATTCCCTCTGCTGCTCCCTATGCTTGTCCCCCCCCCCCAATAAATACAATCTTAAAAAAGAAATGGGTGCAATCAACCAGGTGTATTGAGATAATAAATGAGATTCTGATTTGAACTTTCTTCTTTTGTAAAGGAAATTCAGGTTAGTTTGTTTCTGTTGGTGGTGTACTTCACAGGATACACATGAATTTTTTTCTAAAATCAAGAACAGGGTAACTAAATTCATGATAGTATGTGGCTGAATTAAATTTGAAAATTTTTTAATGTTTGTTTTATTTAAGTAATCTCTATACCCTATATGGAGTTCGAACTCATGAGCCCCAAATCAGGCATCCCCTGCTCCACTAACTGAGGCAGTCAGGCACTCCTGAAATACTTTTTAATGCATTTTTTTGAGATATAATTTATACACCATAAAATTCATCTTTTTAAACCATACGGTTTCATATTATATCCACTAAGTTGTCTAACAATGATCACTATCTAAGTCCAGCCCATGTTCATCCCCCCCTAAAAGAAGCCTCATTAACTGTCATTCCCTGGTATTCCTTACACCCAATCCCTGGAAAACACTACTGTTTTGTATCTGTGGATTTGTCTCTTCTGGACATTTTATATAAATGAAATCCCTACGATATGTGGCCTTTTATGCCTTTCTTTTTCCACCTAGCATAATATTTTCAAGGTTCATCTATATTGAATAGTTGAATATTATTCCATTGCATGGATATACCACATTTTATTTATTCTATAGTCTTTTTGTATGCTTACCAAGTCAAATGAATTTTTAATGTTTTTGCCTTTTACGTTTATTTTAGGAGGTAGGCTATTCTTCATAAGTTATGGATATGAACTCCTTAGTCTTTAAGAGTAATTAATGTTACATGCAAGTGATGAATTACTAAATTCTACTGCAATGAATATTACACTATGTGTTAACTAGAATTTAAATAAAAACTTGAAACAAAAAATTTTTTTAAAGAGTAGTGTTTGTTTTTCATTTCTATGCAGGTTTCTATATTACATTACATTTACTTTTCTTTCTTTTTTTTTTTTAACATTTACTTTTTCTTAATGAGGTTGCTTGGAATCCTGTAATTCTTTAAAAACTTGACCGTCTGGAGCTTTTTTTTTTTCTTTTTTGGGTCAAAGTGAACATTTTGCTTTTGGGGGAGCTGATTATTTCAGTAAGTGAATATATTATCTAAAGGGATTCCCCTGAGATGTAGCTGTTTGGTTTTATTTAGCATAAAATAAGCATGACACCATTATTAAATCATCTGTACTACAAAGTCTAGCTGCCATAAGGGATTGGAACCAGTAGAATACATTAATATATTTAATTTTGCTGAAGTTACAAAAAACTTCAGTACTTGCTGAACTACCATTTTGGGGTATGTCATATATAACCTTTTTTTGGCGGGGGGGGAGATTGTGTTTTGTAGGTTTTTTTGAAAGCAGGAGTTTAACAAGCCTGAATTGCAGTAATCACCTTACCTATACTTTAATTCTCTGGTATTTACTGTTTTTTGGAGGGGGGGGTATAGGCAAGAACCTTTGAGAATCTCATAAAAGTTTTGATCCTTCCTTAGAAAATATACCCACACACACACCTACATACATGTCCTTAAAATTTTGCGTATCATTTCGGACGACTTGTGAATTCTTGCTTTAATGATAAAAGGACATCTCTATAGAAAAATCATGAAAATGAATTTAAGTTAAGAAGGGATTATCAGCATTAGATCTGACTCTGAGAAAGCCCAGCAGAGTTAATGATAAGAAAGAAGCCAGGGCAGTAAGAGGGGAAGCATAGACATTACTTTCCAAGGGCCATCTGGCTCTTTGCAGTTTAATGCTTTCTGTTGAACTGCATGTTTTGCTTCTGTTTTCATTTCCTCTTTTCTCTCCTTTTTCCCACCCAGGGAAGTCTTTGTTCAGAGTTTATGGTTCTAATCACCTGGGGTTTGCACTTGGGATTTATAATCACACCTAAAGAATAAGCTACACATATTGTATGGTCTTCCAGTTAAGCGACTGCCCCTAGAAAGTGCTTTTAAGTTCTTCTAAAGGTGAGATGTTTAATTTAAAAATTGCTGTGGTAATTTGGTGATCGTTGTCTTTAAGGGCATAAAATGTCCTTCTGGCCTTCTCAGCCTATTTATCTTGTCTAGTTTTTAAATTTAATTCAACTTTATTTTTATACACACACACATATATATATATATATATATATATATATATATATTACACTCATGGCTGCTAACTTAATAATAGAAGTTTTGAAACCCTCAGTATTTGTTTGTTTCCCCACAGTCATTACCTTCTACCTAGAATAATTTTAAACTTTTTACGTTGGCACACACCTTTGTTGTTAAAACCCTGCCTCTCAAAATAGGGATCCTGCAAAAGGTTCAGTATGAGGGCAGAATCAGTTGTAATATGAACTATGTTTTTGAAGAAATCTCACACTTTCCCCCTCTGCCTTATGGACTCAAAGAAAATAGATTTGTCAAAATCATCCACATGTCCACATTAAAATACTTTTTGCTCCAGAAGTTTTCTTTTCCTGGTAGCTTATGTGGAAAGGAAAAATACAGGTGTCTTAAAAATGCGACAGGATAATTCCCAATTATTGTGTAACTTTTCTTTTTTATTCCACATTCATTGTGGAATCTTAAATTCTTGTTAGGCTTTTTTTTTTTTTTTTTTATCTTAAAATCTGTGGGACTTTTTTTTTTTTTTTTTTAAATCCCTTTTTGGCTTCTAACCAGCACTTTCAAATCAAAATTCAGAGCAGGTAGAGAAATGCTTTTAAAATGCATATTTGATGTAGTAAGTGCTATGCTATGCTTCTGAAAGGGCCCGGGTCACAGCTGCATACATGAAAATGCATGGTGACTGTAGGCATTGTTTCCTCACACAGAAAAGGCAATCTGTGTCTATCGCTGAATTTATGATGTAAATCAAATCCTCCCGTTCCTGTATTCAGCGACAGAGCAGAAAGGTTGAGGTGACCTAAAGGTTACAAATAACTTTTGCTTTTTGATTTGCCTACCGCAAGATGACTTTTTTTTTTTTTTACTCCCTCTTTTCTATTAAGATTGATGTATTTATACTTGGAAAGGTGAATCTAGTTACATACCTTATTCTGTCATTGCCTCGGTGCTAGTCTAGCGGAACCGCGCGTTTATCATTCCTTCCTGCCCCGACTCAGTTCTGTTAGGATGCCTGTACCGCGCTGTGTTGTTGACAATATTATTAAAGGGTGGGGAGGACTCGAGTATTAGGTACCAACTCTGCGAGCTTCCTCTGTGCGTTTTATCCCTGAACAATGTGGACTTTGAAACCGCGTACTAGAGGCACTGTGAGACGTTGGTTTTTTACGATCCAGGCAAAGAGTTTGAAAAGGTGCTTTGGAGAGAGCCTGTGTGTGTGTGTTACATTTATTGTAGTTGTGCCTCAGCACCAAGAGGGAAACTTAACAAGAGTAAGACAGATCCAGCTTTCAGACAGCTTCTCCTCTGGTTTAAGAAACAGACCTAC
Source organism: Mustela erminea (assembly GCF_009829155.1). Taxonomy (NCBI): domain Eukaryota; kingdom Metazoa; phylum Chordata; class Mammalia; order Carnivora; family Mustelidae; genus Mustela; species Mustela erminea. The sequence goes on along the minus strand of NC_045625.1, from coordinate 48,153,091 downwards.
CTGCCAGAGAATCAGGACAGTACCACGTTGATGGAGTATTCCGTGTGCTCAGTACAATGGAAATGTGTTACTTACAATGGCAGTTAAGACATTTTATAAATCGTGAAATGGGAAGGTGCCAAAGAACGGAGGACAAATCGGTTCCTCCATGGCAGAAACAAAAACCACATGGTGAGGGAGAGAGCAGAGGCACTTGAGGTCAATGAAGGGTGACCAGATAGCCTGGTTTGTATTGATTTTAACCTTTAGAAACAGTGGTCTTCTCTTAAGAGGAAGGCAGAATCTATTGGAAGTCTCAGGAGTTGGGAAATTCCGACTTAAAAATTTGTGCTCCTTCTGGGCTCCGTACTTCTCTCTGAAATAAATATGGTATGCTTTATCTCTTTGAGATTAGAAATAGCAAATTCCTGGGACGCCTGTGTGGCTCAGTCGGTTAAGCATCTGCCTTCAGTTCAGGTCATGATCCCAGGGTCCTGGGATCCATTCCCTCATCGGGCTCCCTGCTCAGTGGGGAATCTGCTTCTCCTATCCCTCTGTGTGCATGCTCTTTCTCTCTCTCTCAAGCAAATAAATAACATCTTAAAAAATTAAAAATAAAAGTAGACTCCTTCATGAGGTTTAGATTTTATTGAACATTGGCCTTAGAGCCACCTAAACTTGGCCTAGAATTATTAACAGTTGAGAGCCTTCTGTATTGCTTTCTGGCTTTCCAGGGTTTGGCCCTACCTCTAGTCTGGAGCAGTATGAAGGTAAGGGCTTTAATGGGTCCCTTGGGTTGTATATCTTTAGAACTGGAATGTTCTTAGTCTGATGTCTTCATTTTACAGATGAAGAACTTTGCCCAAGAGAGGTTAATTCTCTTGCCTGAGATCACGTGGTTTGTTGCAGAACCTCAATGTCAATCTGGAACTCTTGACCCTTTCAGTTCCTTACTTTCCCTTCACTATTTTCCCTCTACCTCTCTACTGGCAGTTTTTCCTGAGATAGGATTGTGGCAGCCTAACAGTAAGTGATTCCACTGATTCTAGGTAGGCACTGCTTATATAAATAATAATGATGACTGTGTCCCACTATTACGTTTGTTACTCACAACTTGCATAGCTTATTGTCTGCCATTATTAATTTTACAAGTGATCAGGTTGATTGTATGGTCAACCCATCTATCATTTTGAATAAAGTATTATAGTCAACTTTTTAAATAACTTGAGTAGCAGCTATAACTGCTTAACCTTAAAATTTCACTTAATTGAAGTGAAATTTTGCTTGATGTTCTTTCGTACACATTCTTTTTTTGATCAGCAGTGCTTCTAATGAAGAGCAGAGGTGACTTATTTAAACTATGGACCCTTCCATTTACCTTGACCTTTCTCAGTTGGATATACTTGAATGAAGTGGAGTGGCTAACGAGCAGTGAATGAGAAGGAGAAGGAAAAGAGAAATCTTGAATAATCCATAAATTTAATAATCCCCACATGCATCAAGAATGAATTACACTTACCCTTATGACGTCTTAAATGTTCCAATGATAATATTTTAAATAGGAAAATAACTATTTTCTATCATACCCAAATTAGTAGGTATATTATTGAATATTGTTTATTTTGGAACATGATTCTGTATTTTGCAAAGGAATAATTTTCCATGAGTTTTCCCTTTAAAATTCTGGAGTTTCTGCTGTATTGTGTTAGCCTTGTGCACCTAATGTTAATATTTGAGGACTATATTTCCATAAGAAACTTACAATTTTGAGTATGATCGATTGCTTTGGTTCATTGCAAGGAAGGGTGAAGGTGGAATCAAGTCTTCTTCTTTTTTTTTTAAATAGCTCTGGGATGGTACCATGGTTTAATCAGTTTTGTGCCTCTCCTAAGTGCTTGTCATTTTACAGTAATGCAGTGGTTCTTAACCAGGGGGCAGTTTTCCCCCCAGGGACATTTGGTAATGTCTGGAGACATTTTCGACTGTCATAACTACATTGAATGCTATTAACATCTTGTGGGTAGAGGGCAAGAATGCCGCTAAATACCCTTCAGTGCACTGGACAACCCCCGAAAGAGTTCTCTGACCCCAAATAGCGGGAGTGCAAAGATTGAGAAAACTTCATGCATGGCAGTTGTACCATAAAGTATATTGAATTAGAAAATGCATTCATTCTGTTAAGCTTTCTATATTTGTATTCGCATACCAATTTGATGATTCACATGGGAGAATTTAGCTCTTTGCTTCATTATGCTCAAAGTAGTAAAACAAAATCTTGCCAATTAAAATTGATTTTAGGTTAGTTGTATTCAATTGAAATAGTATAATATTATCCAATGTTAATTGCTAGTAAGATTCAGTGTTCTTATTTTGGACTTCCCTTCTGCCTCAAGAGAGTTTCTTGGAATCAGTATTTTGTATTATTCTCTGCAGTATTTGTACTTGGATTTGATGTAATCAATTCTTTGGAAAAGTTAGTCTAAATCAGTAATTCATCTGGATAATCCCTATTCTCCTATATTCTACTTTGTCTTGTCTTTAATGTTTATGCCTGAGATACTAAATAGACTTTCTTGAATCCAGTGTCTAGCAAAACAGGTCTTCAGCTTCATGCAACAAAGCTAGAGTGGTTCCCACAATCCCAGTGAAGTAGAAGTGAAATTATATTGGGTGTATGTGCAGCATTTCTGATCCTACTTTAAAATTACTCCCACAGGGGTGCCAGGGTGGCACATTTGGTTAAGCGACTGCCTTTGGCCCAGGTCATGATCCTGAAGTACCGCATCAGGTTCCCAGCTCCATGGGGAGTCTGCTTCTCTCTTTGACCTTCTCCTCTCTCATGCTCTCTCTCTCTCTCAAATAAATAAATAAATAAATAAATAAATAAAACCTTAAAAAAAAAATTTACTCCCTCTGGGACACCTGGGTGCTCAGGTGGTTAAGCTTCTACCTTTAGCTCAGGTCATCATCCCAGGGTCCTGGGATCAAGTTCTGTATTGGGCTTCTTGCTTATTGGGGAGCCTGCTTCTCCCTCTGCTTGCCACTCTCCCTGCTTTTTCTCTTTCTCCCTCTCTCTCTGACAAATAAATAAAATCTTGAAAAAAAAATTGCTACCTCTTATTTCTGTTGACCCGATTTAATTTGGACAAAAGTTTTTAAACTGTAGATAGAAAACAAAACAAAACAACCCACCAAAACAGTAGATACTTGAGGTTTTTTTGCAGGGAGGTGGGTGGTGAGGAGCGAGTTGGAGGAAGGAATGACTTACAAGGGAAGAGTATTGGAAAGCATGTAAGTGCTTTATGATCACACACAGTGTGTGATAATACATAATGATGTGATAACTTGTTGGGTTTTCTTCTTAAATAGTCATAAATGCCACCATTAAGTGGAGGATTAACGGATGGGCCTATGGGATGTTACTTTTTCAGTGTGGTGCTTGGCAGGAGCCAAACCCATACCGAAAATGATAGCAGGTGCTGTTCTTTTCTTTTTCTTTGTGTTTCCTGGAACATGACCTACTGAAGTCTCAACCTTTGAAGTCTGACTGATGTGACATTCCTGGGAGACTGTCAGGATCTGTAACATTTGTTTGTTAATATCTGTGGCAACTAGAGTAGAAGCAATTCTAGGTAGGTTTCAGTGCCAAAGAGTTTGGAACTTGGAAATAGGATTTTGATAGGATTTTTGAGTGTTGGCAGAAATCGTTGGAGTGATCCCTTAGCAATGGCTGTCATCCGATCAGTCAGAAATAGCCTGTGCTGTGACAAACAGGAGGGTGGCAGGAAGTGACGTTCGTGCCTGGTAGGTCAGGTGAGGTTGAGGAGCATGGGAGGAGGTGGTGGTGTAATACGCGGGGACTGTGGAGTCTTGTCAGAGCCGTGCCTCTCGTGAGAGTTTCCATGTGAAGGACCTGCTATGCTTTTCTGTTTAAGAGAGAGCCAGACATCCGACAACTTCCTGACTCTTCACCTCCCTCTTCCGGTTTTTTTTTTCCTTGTAGTGGTTCTCAGCCCTGGCAACACGTTAGAATTGCTGGAAGAGTTTTTAAAAATGACTAATGACTAAAAATGACTAATAATCCCAGGATCCTGGGATCATAACAAACTGAGTCACGCAGGCACCCCCTCTTTAGGTATCTTAATGGATGTAGCCCAAATAAAAATTCTCATTCTTGTTCAATAGAAATTTTAAGAATTTTCAGTTCGGAGAGTTTATTTTGAGATGGGAGAAATGTTTTCTTTTTCCTTAAATATGTTGGGGGAATGGAGCCACACACTGAGAAGAACAGGGTAAGTAGGAACTGGGAGGGAGAGAGTGCTTGTAAGTTGAGGCAATGTTAAAAGAAATAGAACCTTCCAGACTTGGAAAGAGAGGAAGAGGAGGTGGCCCAAGCCTTCCAGGAATGGAGAAACCAAGGAGATGGATAGGACCGAGCTCCTGGATTCAAGAGCTTGACCAAAGTCCGAGGGTTACTGGGTGGCAGACTTTGTGCTCTAATTTGGATCCCTGAGACTCAAAGTTGATTCTTTTTTCTGCAAAATAGGTAGAGGAAAAGAATGTTAGTTCTAATCACCCAACTCTGCAACAAATGGTAATTTTGCATCCTGGAAAAAGGTTTCTAGATGGCATTGGCTCTTGTTGCTGTATTTGGATATTGAGAATTTGTAATCTGGAAATCACAGCTTCCTATGTAACTTTTTGTGCTTTTCAGAAATCATCCTCAGCCTTTGATCACTATGCTTGAACACAGACCTGATTGCTGGCCGGTACTTTTGCAGCAGCTGACGTCATTTTTCCAGCAATGCCCTGAAAGGTAATGTAGAATAAAATAAATGAGGGATATGGAATGGCATATGCTTATTTTAGAGCTTTTTTTTTTTTTTTAAAGCTGCTTTGACTATGTTTTCTCTTGAAGAAAAGAAGTGTTTTAGAATAGGAGATAGTTGTGTTTTTTAATAGTAAAAGGCAAAAAAACCCAAACAAAACCCACCAACAAACAAAAAATCCCTCAAAAGCCCTACAAGATCTAATTGATGGTTGAAATATTGAATATGAGAAAAGCTATTATTAAAGAAGTTAAGGCTTCCCTGCTTAGTTGGGAGTCTGCTTCTCCCTCTCCCCCTCCTCCCTGCTCATGCCCTTCTCAAATAAATAAATAAAATCTTAAAAAAAAACACACAAAACATTAAGCATTGGTTACTTAGGAAAGTTGACTGGAAATATTTGGTAAGCTACTACACAATACATAGGAAAGATAGCTTCTTCCCCCAGAAATTGATTAGTGAGTGATCTCTATACTGGAAATCTTCCAATTGGAATCAAGTAATACTGCGATACATGGGCTTAGTTCAGCTTCACCAGGGTGTTCTGAGGGTCCTCAAAACTAACCCCCCTTCTTCGATTTGTACTGCCATGATGCTGGTTCATATCCTCATCTCTTTCTGTGGCTTTTGCCACCTGTTCCTAACTGGCGTCTGTGCCTCCAGTCCTGTCCTGCTCAGAGCGATTCTCTTAACATCCATCAGGGTGTTATATCAAGAGAGTAGATCTTGGGACGTCTGGGTGGGTCAGTCCCTTGAGCATCTGCCTTTAGCTCAGGTCCATGATCTCAGGGTCCTAGGAATGAGCTCTGCATCGGGCTCCCTGCTCAGCGGGGAGTCTGCTTCTCCCACTATCTGTACCTTTTGTGTACGTGCACTCTCTTTCTCAGAGAGAGATTTTATTTATTCGTTTGACATAGACACAGCGAGAGAGGGAACACAAGCAGAGGGAGTGGGAGAGGGAGAAGCAGGCCTCCTGCTGAGCAGGGATCCTGATATGGGGCTCAATCTCGGGAAGGACCCTGGGATCATGACCTGAATCAAAGGCAGATGCTTAACGACTGAGCCACCCAGGCACCCCTCAGATAAATAAATCTTAAAAAAAAAAAAAAAAAGATGAGAGTAAATCTTATTGTATCACTTCCTTGCTTAAGTTAACACAGTTGTGGTTTTCAAACTGCACTTGCATAATGTGGGCTGAGGATGGGGACTGCCCTTTACCTTGTTAGCTCTTTCTATAGACCTGCATGTTGATATCTTATGGCAGCCTTCTACTGGCAAACAATAGTGTGGCTTCTGAAACAGTTGAAAAATCCCTGGACTAGATGGTAAAATCGAGTTTGTTATGCTAGGCTCTCTTTCTTACAGAGTTTCAACCTATTTCCCCAGTTTTCTCTTGACTTACTGGTTTATGGATGGTGTATTCAGTGGTACTTGGACTTGCTTTTGATTCCACATAGAGAGCCATGCTGTTCCCTTTCCTCCGTGTCTTTGCTTATCAGTACCTACCTTACTCTTGAATTTTACCCCAATTATCAGTACCTACCTTACTCTTGAATTTACTCTTTCCTGACTCATTTCTTTCTTTTAAATCTCTCTGCTCAGAAGTCCTTGCTTACCAAGCTGAACGAGGCATCTGTTTTATGTGGTCTCATAGTAACTTTAGCTGTGATTTGTAACATTATTGTACTTATAATTCTTCTCTGGGAAAACTTTGTGAGGTCAGGGACTGTTCCTCATTAGTCTTTGTATTAATAAAGCCTGGCCCATTTCTAGTTGCTCTATAAATATTGAATTTATGTACATGAGGTGCATTGTAGAGGGCTTTATAATATATAATATCACTGCATACTTAGTACCATCACGCAAGGTCATGATAGGACACCATTGTCCCAGGTAATCCAATGCCTGAGTTACATTCACCACACTAGCTCCATTCATTCATATTTTCTTGCCCTTGAAGGTCTTACCATGTCCTATCCATACAGTTTCTTAGAAAACCATTTCTGAGTCCATAATTTCAGTGTTAGATGGGATTTCTAGGCACGGTGTACTGCCACAGGAAGTTTTAAGGGACATAGGGAACCTTGGATCATCTGCCAATGAGAAAAATCAGTGTGACATTTGGATGATAGCTCAACAGAAACATCACTAACCTCTATTCCCTCACCTAGATTCCATTTTCATTGGTAAGATATTAATGTTTCCTAAAAAAGTTTTTGTTCATCTTTATCAGAAAGTAAAAATAAAAAAATTACACATTTTTAATTTTAATTTTAATTTTTTAAATTTTATTTGACAGAGGGAGACCCAGGGAGAGAGGGTACACAACAGGGGGAGTAGGAGAGGGAGAAGCAGCTTCCTGATGATCAGGGAGCCTGATATGGGGCTCGATCCCAGGACCCTGAGATCATGACCTGAGCTGAAGCTTAACAACTGAGCCACCCAGGCACACCCCCCAGGCACACCCCCCAAACTTATACATTTTTTTTTTTAAGATTTTATTTATTTGAGAGAGAGAGACAGTGAGAGAGAGCATGAGCGAGGAGAAGGTCAGAGAGAGAAGCAGACTCCCCATGGAGCTGGGAGCCCGATGTGGGACTCGATCCTGGGACTCCAGGATCATGACCTGAGCCGAAGGCAGTCGTCCAACCAACTGAGCCACCCAGGCGTCCCACTTATACATTTTTTTAAAGAAGATTTCTTGCTCTTGTTAAATAGATTAGGATTTTTTATAAAAGATGCTGCTGCTGTTGTGCCAAATTTATTATTAAGCTTGTTTTTTTTTTTTTTTTTAAGATTTTATTTATTTATTTTTAGGCAAAGAGAGAGGGAGGAGGAAACATGCTCCCTGCCAATCAGAGAGCCCGATGTGGGTCTTGATCCCAGGACTCTGGGATCATGACCCGAGCTGAAGACAGAGGCTTTAACCCACTGAGCCACCCAGACGCCCCAAGCTTGTTTTTAGGGTAACCCTCAAGAATATCTTTCTTTTGCAACTCTTGAGTTGGCCATCGTGTAATTAATTACCTTTTGGTTATCTGCATTTCAAAAGAGTATTATATTGGGATTTGGATGTAGTTATTATAATGAAATATGTCCAGATATTCTTAAAGTAAAAAAGATTATTAATTGACTTTGGTTTTTTCACTGATAAGCTTCTGTTGACTCTTTTCATTCAAGTTCTCTCATGTTAGATTATGCTATGAAGAGCCTTTTGGAAGTTCTTTTTTTTTTTTTTTTGACAGAGATCACAAGTAGGCAGAGAGGCAGGTAGGCAGAGAGAGAGGGGGAGCCCAACGAGGGGCTCAATCCCAGGACCCCGGGATCATGACCTGAGTTGAAGGCAGAGGCTTTAACACACTGAGCCACCCAGGCGTCCCATCAGAAGTTCTAAATTAAATTTATTTGCTAAGAATAATTTCAGTTGCCTCGTGTCCACTTTTACACTATGGGGTTACTCTTTGCAGAATGAAATTGACATTTCTGGTTGCATTTTTCAGCAGACCAACCATTAGTTTCCTGAGATTTAATTTTAGAGCAAGTTAGCTTAGGAACTTAGTAACTTCAGTAGTTTGGAAGGTAATGAAGGAAGGTTGGTGATTTAATTTGCTGAGAATATAAACAGTGATTCACAACTAGGGGAAGAAGGAAAAATGTTGTGAAGAGAGCTTGTATTCTGGCTCTTCCTGTGTTAGGAATTGTTGATTAGCTGGGTTCATTTTTAATATGTAGATGTCCTGACATGACAGTGTATCTTCATGCTAGATTTTTATGAGCATTATTTTCTAATTAAATTCTGCATTCATTTATAGAAGGCCTGCGATGTTAAGACCTGAGAATTGCATAAATTGTCATAGACCTGAGAATTGCGTTAATGGTCAATGACGTCATTGTCGCTAGCCCTGGTACTTCCAAGTTTATCTGGTCTCACGTATAATTTCTCAGATGAAGGAATGAAGGAGAGCAACATCAAATGACTTTCTCAGGGTCACAGGATTAATTAGTGGTTGAGATGGGCCCAAAGCCTCAGTTTCTTGACTTTCATTCCAAGATTTCCCCTACCACTTCTCCCTCTGTTAACATAAAGAGACATGTGGGTGTAGATAGATGCGCACACAGTTAATTACATTTGTAAACATTCTTAATCACTTTGGGATTTCAAGTTGTCTGTTTTATTATATTTCTTTTCTCCTTCAGACCTGTCAATTTCATACCCCACTGAAATGACAGTCATCAGATACCACCTAGGAAATACAAAATCTAAAATCAGGACAGATTAAGCCAAAGAGATTTTTTTTTTTAATTTTGTTTATTTATTTGACAGACAGGGATTACAAGTAGGCAGAGAGGCAGTCAGAGAGAGGAGGAAGCAGGGTCCCTGCTGAGCAGAGAGCCCGATGCGGGGCTCGATCCCAGGACCCTGGGATCATGACCTGAGCCAAAGGCAGAGGCTTTAACCCACTGAGCCACCCAGGCGCCCCAAGCCAAAGAGATTTTAATTTAAAAAAAATTTTTTTTATTTGGTCATTTATTTATTTATTTTTAAAAAGATTTTATTTATTTGACAGAGATCACAAGTAAGCAGAGAGGCCGGCAGGTGGGGTGGTGGGGGTGGGAAGCAGGCTCCTCGCTGAGCAGAGAGCCCGGTGTGGGGCTCCATCCCAGAACCCTGAGATCATGACCTGAGCCGAAGGCAGAAGCTTAACCCACTGAGCCACCAAGCAACCCCTAGTCATTTATTTATTTTAAAGATTTTATTTATTCATTTGATAGGGAGATAGAGCACAAGCAGGGAGAGTGGCAGGCAGAGCGAGAGGGAGAAGCAGGCTCCCCACTGAGCAGGGAGCCCGAAACGGGGTGTGATCCTAGGACCCCCGGGATCCTGCTGTGAGCTGAAGGCAGATGCTTAACTGACTGAGCCACCCAGGCACCAAGCCAAGGAGATTTTTAAACATTATATTGTCCTAACGAAGTTCAGCATTATGTCCGTGATGTCAAACAATAATAGCCTCTTGGAAATACGTTTCTTTACATGAATCCTGCAGTTTGCCTTTAGCATCTCAAAGTAGGAGAAAACTGATAAGCTGTTTGTGGGTGTTATTGGCACCTGGATAGTGTTTATTCTTTGGGGAAGGTGTTATTAGAGATGCAGAAACAATGTTTCTTAAATCTTTCTTCTGGAAATGTCTTTGTATTCTAACCTAGACATACGTTGTCTGCTTGCTTAATCTATGAAGATCTTTTTAATCTTTTTTTTTTTTTTAAGATTTTATTTATTTGACAGACAGAGATCACAAGTAGGCAGAGAGGCAGGCAGAGAGAGAGAGAGGAGGAAGCAGGCTCCCTGCAGAGCAGAGAGCCCGACATGGGGCTCGATCCCAGGACCCTGGGATCATGACCTGAGCTGAAGGCAGAGGCTTTAACCCACTGAGCCACCCAGGCGCCCCTGAAGATCTTTTTAGTTTCCTAAAATGGATGGTTTGATAAAAGGCATGTTTTAGTAAGAATTGTGAACTCAGAAATCCTCAGAAGTTTTTTTATAGATTGTGTAAATATTTGTCTCTTGAGGAAAAATCCTTCCAGCTTGTGATCGCCATCAGGTTGAGTATTTTTTCTGTTTCTTGCTTTGTTTCTAGCACATAGAAGGGTGAATGGGATACTGGAGGTACTCAGTAAATTTTGCCAAGAGAATAAATGAATAAGTAAATCTTACCAGTTTGGTAACTTGAAAATATGCTAATGGTGTTTTGAAATCCCATTGCTGTTTAATGTATAGTTTTATAAAATTATGTGTCAAGATAATTTAAATAGCATTTCCTCCATGAAGTATTGAAGTATTGTACTCTCTACCTTTCTTTTAGAAGTTTTCACTTTATGTCCTCTAGTCCAGGAACAGAGCTAATTGCCACTGTTAGATTGTGCACCTCTTTTTTTTTTGTTTGAGGGAGACAGAAAATCCCAAGTAGGCTCTGTGCTCGGGCTTGATCCGATGACCCTGAGATCATGACCTGAGCCCACACCAAGACCCCTAGGCTGTATGCCTCTTAAGGATAGATAATGCCAGGCACTTGGGTGGCTAAGTCGGTTAAGCGCCTGCCTTCAGCTCAGATCATGATCCCAGGGTCCTGTGATGGAGTCCCACATCAGGCTCCATGCTGCTTGGAAAGTCTGCTTCCTCCTCCGACTCTCTCTGTGTCTCTTATGAATAAATAAATAAAATCTTTAAAAAAAAAGATAATGCCTATTCACCTTTATAGCTTATCTAATAATTCCCTATGTATAATAAATATGAAACAGTAAAATAAAATTATGATCTGCATGCTAATTGTAGTACTACTCTATGATGTAGTATAACTGAATCGATTAATTTAGTAATTGAATATCTCTATGGAGGCCTACTATGTCATTATCGGTGATCCAGCAGTAAACAGAAATCCATGCTGTCATTTGGCTTATAGTATGGCCCGAGATAGAGAGAGGTATTTAGTAAATAATGACAATATATTCATTGTCCTGTGGAAACCCATAATGGGGCTCTGCTTTCACTAGGTTAAGGGAAGGCCCTCAGAGAGTCATTTTATTTTATTTTTTTAAAGATTTTATTCATTTATTTGACAGACAGAGATCACAAGTAGGCAGAAGCAGGCAGAGAGAGGAGGAAGCAGGCTCCTTGCCGAGCAGAGAGCCCCATTTGGGGCTCGATCCCAGGACCCTGGGATCATGACCTGAGCCAAAGGCAGAGGCTTTAACCCACTGAGCCACCCAGGCGCCCCAAGGGAGTCATTTTAAAGGCAAGAACTGGAAGGTGAGAGGAATTAGCAGAGGCAGGAACAGGAAAGGAAAAGAAGAGGAGAATGTTCTAAGTAGAGGGAACAGCAGGTGGGAAGAACATTCAGAGAACCTGACTGAACATCTGAAAGACATTTAGTGTAGCTCAGTGGAGAGCAAAGGGGAGTGAGCAATGAGGCTGAAAAGACAAGCAGAGGCTCGATTATGGAGGGTTTGTGACTTGGGCTAAATACTTTATCTTAAGGGGGCACGCTCTTTTAAGCTGGTTAATGACCTGATCAAATGTATATACCTCAAGGGTAATTCTAGCTAAATTTTAGTGACTTCGGATGAGTTATTGAGGTATATTGAAATCTAAATAGATATGAAAGATATGTAAAGCCTTCCTCCTTTGAGTGGGAAGAACTTAAGAGGAAGGACTTGGCAAATGACCTTTCTCCTCTTTCATTGCTGCAGCTGCGCAATGGGATGGTTTTATTTCATAGGGTTGTGGTGAGGACATGGATTGAAAGGCATGAAGTGCAATAGCTTCGACACCCCATGTGTTGACCATTTGACAAGTAAATGTTAATGGTTCATGTAGTCTTCTTGGGATGCCCGTATAGTTTCATTTTCCATAGAACTGCACCTGTGGAGTTTTTCCAAAAATGCGTGTCAATGTCCTATCCCTGGAGCGTGCATCCTGACTTCTGCAATTCCAAAAAGGCTCCAGGGTCATTTTCATGTCCACCAAAGCCTGGTCCTGCAGATGCAGATGATATTTTAGTATGCGAGTAAACATCCTTGTAGTCCTGGGCATCAGGCTTCTGGGCTCCTGGTGTTGTCATATCCCCCAGGGTGCAAAGACCTGGGAGGCATGGATCCCAGTAAGTCATGTTGGAATTGAAGAATCACAAAAACAAGTTACATTCCATGGTATCCTAGTGTGTCATGAACTATAAGTTGATGTTTGACAATTACTGCTTGGTACCCTGTTGAACTTGGTGACTGGCTTATGCACGAAATGATTTGCAGGTCAGAAGTTTCGTGTATCCAAATAATGGCACCATTTCTATGGTATCTCTATTGCGAACCATCCCAGTTACAAGAATATGCTAAACTGCGCCTAATGCTGCTGAAAGTCTTACTTCAACCCCGGGTTCCTGGTGACCCAGAGCAACCATCAGTCTTGGAACAACAGATCCTTCAGCTGTGTTGTGACATGGTTCCGTGTTTGCAGGTAAGGCCCCTCGTCCTCCTCCACTGATGTAACAGCAGCGTCAATCAGTGTTGGTTGTTCCCATCATGCATAGAGTAGAACGCATGATTTGCAAACTTGGATACAAGCCTGGTTCTAGAAATGCTTGCAGGCTTTTGGAGATGAGGAAGGAACCAAATATAGATTTAACATTTACACATATCCTGTTATAACTAAGTTCATAGACCTGTAAATCAATATAATCTATTTTAGGATTAGTAAGAAATAAAAGGTTTCTGTTGTTCAGGAAAGACTTTGCAGGGTAAAGAATTTTGAGTTGAGTTCCTCCTTATGCTAGACACAAGAGTTACAAGAAAAAAATAAAACTCTCTACAAATTAGAAAAAGGTATGCTTCTGGGCAGATATAGCCCTGGAAATGCAGGGCATGACCAGCTGAGCGCTGGCTAGAGTCCAGGTTCCACATATCTCCTGACAACGTACTTGGTGACCCTGTGGTCTCCTGCTTGTGAGAAGCCCACAGTCTAGGAAGGGAGTTAAGACAAGTATGTAAATTCTCATAATTCGAAGTATGGATGAATCAAAGATGTTGAACAGGCATGGAGAAAATGCTGGGGATGTTCGAGGGAGAAATAACTTTGAGCTAATGTCTCTATAATTGCAAATTTAAAAAAAATGCCACTTACCACTGGGTTATGATGTCAGTGTAAGGATTAAGTTATCAGGCTGTCCCTCTCATCGTCGAGTTTTCTCATTTGCCTAGAATCTGAGTGCCACGCTGCTTAGCTGATGGAGGGAATCTGTGAGGATTTTTCAGAGTGATCACTTGAGGTCACAGATGACCTGTTTTAAGTTTGTGTTAGCAAAGAGTGACTAGACTGAATCTTTCCTTTGTGACTCATAAATGGGTTTTCCTGTAATCAAGGCAGAGAAAAGTTAATTAAAATGAATTCTCCTGTGGCTTTTCCAAAGCTTTTGTTTTGTGTGGGCAGTAAAGCACTGTATAGCAGAACAACTTGGACTGGGGTACACCTCTTCCAGCTCGTGCTTACATCGCCCACTTCTGTGCTCTCTGCTGGAATTTTGCCTTCATCCCCATGAATCTGGATCTGTGAGCCTAAATCATTTCCACAAGTGAGCTCCGAGAGATATTTGGGGGAATATCATTCCCCCAATTATAATTGAGCTAGGCGAAGAAAAAAAAGGAGTTAGGTACATCATTTGGAACTAATGGAACTAGCAACATAAATACGTTTAATCACTTAACAAATTGGCTTTATTAGAGTATGAAGAATCTGAGCGTTTAGTAGGAACGTAATCCATTTTCCCACTGATTACAGGTATTTCTTAAACTCTCCGAGATAACCATCCCATGACTAAATTTTTAGGGATAAGGAGTGTGCTGTTTTACAAGGCAGCCTTTTTGTTTAGTTCTTCTAATTGACCTGCATTTTCCTTTTACCCATTAGTTTCTGTTCCTTATAGAACGAAACAAAATAGGCTTTTAAAAAAACCCACCTACATCCTGTTTTGTGTTGTTTATTTCTTTCCCTTCTCTTTCTTCCTTTCCTCCTTTCTTTCCTTCATCACTTTTTTGTACTAGGGTTTCCAGACTTGACTCTGTCTGTTGCCAGGAGTTCTCTAGTTTATTAGCGCTCAGAATGTGTTACTATGAAATGTTCTTTTTAGAGCTGAATACACTCCTGTATTTGTGGTCTGACCCATACTGTGCACATGAATAGACTCTCATCAATTAAAAAAATGTTATTTTAGAAATAACCCTGCTGCCGTGTTGACCTATGATGAAACGATGGTTCATGAAATTTCTAGTTTCTTTTCACGCCAGTTGTTCTTCCATTTACTATTCGTATTTGTTTGTTTGTCTTTAATTTACCTGCCTTAAACTTCACTGTGTACTTTTGTCCAAATAGTTCCTTCTTTTTAATTGTGACTCTTGTCATGGCACATGTAATCCATTGCACGTAATCTATTGCTACATCAAGACAGAACATTACAATTATTGCTAAAAGTATTGGTAAATATTGCAGAGCCTTTAATGCTAGCTTGCTGAGGTTGTCCAAAATTTTTTTTATTATGGAAAATTTCAAGTATGCACAAAAAATACATTCAAGGAAATATATTGTCCAGTAAACATGAGGCTTTGTCTTGGTGTCAATCCCTTTTCTTGGTGGCCTTTGCCTTTGCCATTGTAGGTTTTTAAAAGAGTAAAATAATTTAGCTACTTGACTGTTTATCTTTTTATAAATTACCATTTTCTGTCTCTTCTCCCTTGATCTTTTAATATCTTTTTTCCCTCTTATTTGCTAGGAATTAAATTTTCTTTTTGTATAACTTATAATCCTTTTGGGTTATTATGGTAGTAACGATTGGTGAAAGGTACAGCTGGTCAACTGTAGGCTTTCCTCTTGATAAATTTAACAGACACAAGGCTTCTGATTGAAGCAGATGGTTCATTGTTTGTAATCTCTGGTAAATGCCAATGTGTCTGTGAGCAGGACCATATCCTTAATACCAACTCCAGAATTTTGATCGGAACAGCTGGGTTTGAATTGAATTGGGATTTTCAAGAGCACCCAAGTCCTTCCTATCTAATGCATTAGCCTGTTGAGAAGACACCCTACCATTTGAATATGGTCTTTCATTGCATCTGCCAAGTGTGGAAATGGTGCTCTCAGTTAAGGTTGTCTGAGCAAATATCTTCCAGATGAAGGGCTTAGTAGTACATTAGAATAACATGCCAACCCTTTTCTTCCAGGTAACTGTGTTGGAATCATTGAAAGGAGAGTTCATTTGGAGAGCTCAAAACTAACTTTGATTAATTTCCTTCAACATGTGGCACAGTCTTGTCGTTTGTCTTAAAATAGAAAAATCTTCACTCAGAGAAGTCAGAAAAATAAACGAAAAGAATTTGTGTCAGCCAGCAGTAACAGAAACAGTAGCAAATTGTATTTTGGTTAGTGGCAACAATAAGGCAGAGTTTTTACCTGGTTTAATTCTCTTTGAGAATTAAATATGTAAATGTTTTCATCTCTTTAAGTCTTTATAGGTTTAGAAAAGATTGCCAAAACTTCTTAGTTTAAAATTATCTTTTGTTTTGTATATTTTATTTTAAGATTTTTTTTTTTTAAAGATTTTATTTATTTATTTGACAGAGAGAGAGGTCACAAGTAGGCAGAGAGGCAGGCAGTGGGCGGGGGAGCATGCTCCCTGCTGAGCGGAGAGCCCGATGTGGGGCTTGATCCCAGGACCCTGAGATCATGACCTGAGCCACTCAGGAGCGCCCCACCCCTTTTTTTTTTTTTTCTTTTTTGACAGATCACAAGTAGGCAGAGAGGCAGGCAGAGAGAGAGAGAGACAGAGAGAGACAGAGAGAGAGAGGAGGAAGCAGGCTCCCCGCTGAGCAGAGAGCCTGGCTCGGGGCTTGATCCCAGGACCCTGAGATCATGACCTGAGCCAAAGGCAGAGGCTTTAACCCACTGAGCCATCCAGAGTCCCCCCTTGTATATTATTTTAATATCCTATAATGACTTTTTTTTAAACAGGTAAAAGATTTGATCCAGACAACAGAAGTGATGCTGTTTATTGAGGAAGTATATTTAAGCTTACTGCGTCATCCCATTTTCTGGAAAATTCAGCTTACCCAGCTGACCCTGCAGCTCCTGTGTGTCTGTGAAGTCAGCCTAACGATAACTGGGGAATGCTCATCTTTAATTCACCTTTTAGAGCACAGTGTTGAACTTTTGAAGGAGGTAAGGAGAGTACCAATGAAACCACACTCCTTTTTAAAACATTTTATTTTATTTATTTGACAGGAAGAGATAGAGAGCTCGAGCAAGTACAAGCAGGTTGAGTGGCAGAGGGAGAGGGAGGTTCGATGCGGGGCTTGATCCCGGGACCCTGGGATATGACCTGAGCTGAAGACAGATGCTTAGCCTACGGAGCCACCCAGGTGCCCTGAGAGTATGACATTTTAATACATCAGTTCTCTTAATTGGGTCTTTCAGTAGCAGGGTGAGTGTGCTCTTTTAACTTTATTGGTATCAAAGGTGTTTAGTCAAATACCATTAGATCATACTGTTAATGTCTACTTTTGTCATCTGTTATAAAAACGATCACTACGTTTGGAGCACCAGTTAAGGTGCTCCAATTCTTTAATACCTATTATATGCCAGACCCTATAGAATACATACATAAAAAGACACTTTCTGTGACTTCAAGAGACTTCTAGACATGACCTCATTTAATTTTTTAATTACTTCCATACTCCCAATATAGTCAGCTTGGTAGTTAGGTATTCTTACTTCAGGTAAGGAGTAACTGGGTATGGTTACTTCAACGTATGTATTTGTGTGGCAGGGGCACACCTCAGTTCACAGCAAGGACTAATTAGGGGAAGAGAGTAGGCAAGAGTAGAAGAGGGAGGAAAAGAGAGTGGGAATAGAGAGAGGGAGGAGATGAAATCAGTAGGGCTTTGTGGCTGAGTAGATGGTCAAGGAGAAGTTCCTTGGCTAAGTCTCAGCTGTCTCTTTTGAGCAGCTGGATGGTGCCCTTCACTTTGAGAAATGGTAACTGATGTTACCTCCAACTGAGGTTGGAGGGCAGAGGATAAATTTAGCTTTAGATATGCTTGGTTTGAGGTGTGTAAGGATCATGGGTAATTGGATATGTGGTCTGAAAATTTAGGATAGAAGCTTAGGCTAAAGGTACAGATTTGTAGACGTCTTCTTTGGGATGGGAGTTTTACCCGTGGGATTACATTACGTGGGTTTTTATGGAACTCCAGGGGCTGGAGTGTGCTGAAAACGAGGAGAAAGTGTGGTCAGAAGGATTGTATGATAAGTAGAAGGGACTGAGGACGTGAAAATCAAGGGAAGGAATATCTCAAAAGGGGAATGGTCAACACTTTCATGGAGAGAGTGTTTTAAGTAAGGTATGGAAAGAAGTCTTAGGGTTCAATAAGTAGAAGTTTCTTGTTTACATTAGAGGAAAACATGTCAGTGGAGGGATGGTGGTAGGAACCAAATTAGAGTAAAGGAGTAGAAGGAAACAGAAACTACATATAAATTTTAGTGGGAAGTGGGAGCCAAGGAAGCTCAGGTAAGTCATTTGCCTATTTATCAGTCTTGTGATCAGTATGGTTTTATATCTGCTGGGACTTTATAGGTAATACTATGTTATATATTATATAATGGTATATTGATGTTATATATCATACTACGCAGTAATATGTATCTGTTAGCTCTAGTATATAGCATGATAAATAATTATAGCAATAACATTGATATATAAAATATCAATGCCTATTCTAATGTAAAATTATTATATATAATCATACTCATTATATACATAATATATGTTGTATATGATATGTAACATTTTAGAGATAAGATATAGAAAACCTGTAAAAAATATAGTTCTTTTTCCATTTTGGGTGTTGACTCCTCATCAGATATGTCACTAGCAAACATCTTCTCCATTCCACAGGTTGCTTTTTCATTTTGTTAATGGTTTCCTTGTCTGTGCAAAAGCTTTTTATTCTGATATCGTCTCATGTGTTTGTTTTTGCTTTTGTTGCCCTTGTCTGAGGAGACATTCAAAAGATCCTGCTAAGACCAGCATCAGGTTGCTTACTGCCTATGTTTTCTTATAGGAATTTTATGGTTTCAGGTCTTATAGTAAGGCCTTAATCCATTTTGAGTTTATCTTTATGTGTGGTCCAGTTTCATTCTTCTGCAAGTAGCTGTCCAGTTTTCCAACACCATTTTTTGAGGGGCTATCCTTTCCCCATGGTATATTCTTTCCTTTTTCATTGAAGATTTATTGTCCATATACATGTGGGTTTATTTCTGAGCTCTGTTCTCTTTTGGTCTGTGTGTCTGTCTTTGTGTCAGTACCATAGTGTTTTTTGTTTTGTCTTAAGATTTCGCTTATTTTATTTGACAGAGAAAGAGAGAAAAAAAGAGTACACAGGCAGGGGAATAGTAGAGGGAGAGGGAGAGGCAGGCTCTCCGCTGAGCAGGGAGCCTGGTGCGGGGCTTGATCCCAGGACTCTGGGCTCATGACTTGAGCTGAAGGCAGACCCTTAATCGACTGAGCCACCCAGGTGCCCCAGCATCATACTGTTTTGATCACTGTAGCTTTGAGTATAATTTGGAATCTGGAAGTGTGCTACTTCCTCCAGCTTTGTTCTACTTTCTCACGATTACCTTGGCTATTTGAGGTCTTTTGTGGTTCTGTAGGATTATTCTAGTTCTGTGAAAAATTCAGTTGGTATTTTGATAGGGATTGCATTGAATCTTTAGGTTGTTCTGGGTGTTAGGGACATTTTAACAGTGATTCTTATAGCCCATGAGCATGGAATATGTTCCCATTTATTTGTATCTTCTTTAGTTTCTTTCATCAGTGTCTTATTGTTTTCACAGTATAGTTCTTCCCCCTCTTTGGTTAAATTTATTCCTGTGCTTGTTTTTCCTTTCTCCTTTTTTTGGGATACAATTGTAAATGGGATTTTCTTTTTAATTTTCTCTTTCTGATAGTTTATTAGTGTATAGAAACAACAGATTTCTGTATGTTGATTTTTATATCCTGAAACTTTACTGAATTCATTTATTCTAATAGTGATCCTAATAGTAACCCTAAAGTTTTAGGGTTTTCCATATAATATATGTTATCAGCAAATAGTGGCTTCTCCCTTTCTTTCTAATTTGGCTGTGTTTTATCTCTTTTTCTTGCCTAATTGCTGTGACTAGGATTTCTTCTATCAAGTTGAATAAAAGTAGTGAGAGTGGACATACTTATCTTATTACTGATTTTAGAGGAAAAGCTTTCAGCTTTCACCAATGAATATGATTTTAGGTATGGGTTTCTCCTATATGTTCTTTAGAATGTTGAAGTATGTTCACTTCCTACCCACTTGGTTGACAATTCTTAACATAAATGATTGTTGAGTTTTATCAAATGCTTTTCTGCATCTATTGAGGGGATCATATGATTTTTCTTCATTCTGTGAAGGTGTTGTATCATGTTAATTTGCAGTTGTTGAACCATCCTTGCATTCCTAGAGGAAATCTCACTTGATTATGATACGTGATCCTTTCAATGTGTGATTGAACTTGGTTTGCTAATACTTTGTTGATTTTTGCGTATGTGTCATTAGGAATATTGGCCTGTGGAATTACACTGTATTTTAATTTAAAACAGTAGTGATGCCTGTGAAAATCATTTTTATAGTGTCCTCCTTTAGCTCAATATTTAACAATTTTAGAAGGAAGTAAATATGAATAGAACTGTTAAAATACTTGTGTTTTGTAATTTTCTACCCACAACTCTGGCCCAGTGTTTCTGAGGTTTAACCAAAAAAAAAAAAAGAAAGAAAGAAAAGCCTAGGAAAACTAATTCGTACAGCTGTATCCTTTAGGGCTATGTACACTGTAATCTGAAACAAAATAAAGTAGAATAAGACATTCTTATTACTAGGGCACCTAGGTGGCTCAGTTGGTTAAGCATCTGCCTTTGGCTCAGATCATCATGATCCCAGAGTCCCAGATCAAGCCCCAAGTGGGGTTCCCTGCTCAGCAGGGAGTCTTCCCCTCCCCCTGCTCCATTTCTTACCCTCAAATTAAAAAAAAAAAAAAAAGACATTCATATTACCTAGGCTAAGGCTGTATCGTTCCTATATCACTGAGTTTATTAGCTGGATATGCAGTTCAAGTGTTACATTAGCTTTTCTTTTCCCCTTTGTTATTTTTATGTTCTTCTATCAGAGATGTTTCATTGTGTTCTGAAAATGGATGCATTCCTTATGCTATATTAGTTGCCGTGGATTTAGTCTTGGTTATTTGTAGCACTGTTTGAATGATCATAACCTAAGGTCCTTTCCATTACTCTCAAGAGCAAAATTAGGCAAAAATGATATTGATGGTGAGGAGACTGGGTAGCTGTCAGAGTGAAGCAAGAGCTAAACAGCCCAATTTTGAGAAGGCCAGGAACCTGAATTCTGGAACACCTTGCCATCAGCTGACTCAGTTCCACTCACCTTTCTTCACCGCGCGTGTGTGTGTGTGTGTGTGTGTATGTGTGTGTACTTAGTGTCTGCTTCATTGGTGATGCCCAGTGATAGGATTTCATTTGAATTGAGGACAAAAAGTGTGGACTCTAAGGTCCACTGCTATTAAAAGTCCTGTGACTTCTGTGGCCCAGTGTAAAAGCATTTCCTCCTCTTTTGTGTTTTCCTTCCTTGCTCCAGATAGGCTCTGAATTAGCCTGGGTTCCTCCAAAAGTCATTCCTGAGTTTCCTTAATGTCAAGAGCACAATCCATATTTCCATAAAAGCCAAGGTGTATGCAGCAGGAGTTTATTTGCAAGGGTGATGCCAGGAAGCAAGTGGGAAAGGGCCAAGACCCTGAAATACTGGAAATGGGAGAGAGAGAATACAAGTATCTCCATGTTGCCCAGTGCTAGGAACAACCAATTGCTTGATCGCACAGAATATTCTGAGAAGTGTTATGAAATATGTCCCAGAAGGATCCAGATAAAGGAGGGAAGCATTTATCCATGGGCTTCCCTTGTCAGTTTGTCAAGCATCAGCCTGTGAGGCTTTAACTGTCCTGTCCTCTGGACCTTTCACTAGCCTGGGTCAGAAAGCATGAGTTGTAGTAGCAGTACGTATAGGATCTCAAGTGGCATATGAGATGTTTAATACAGTCTTCTGTTAAGAGACCTCATGAAGTTATTTGGTCTCCATTAAAGATCAATCAAACAATAAATTTCTTAGAACTGTAAGCAATTTAAGCTTACCTGGTGTAATCCCCTACTATTCCTTCATCTTGGTGCCTTGCTCTCCAGCTCATTTCCTTTCACCTTCTACTCTGAAGTCTCCCTCTTCTTGGAGAATGCCATTTTTACTTGGGCCTTCCCACCTTTAAGTTATCCACTTAGGGGCTCAGTCAGTTAAGCATCCGACTCTTAATTTTGGCTCAGTCATTATATCAAGGTCCTGAGATTGAGCCTTGTGTCAGGCTCTGTGTTGAACATGGAGCCTGCTCATCTCCCTCTGTCCTGCTTCCCCCCCTCCCCCACCCCGGCAACTCTCTCTCTCTTTTAAAAAACTTTCATCTACCTAGCATGTTTCTAGTCCATGTCAGAGCCCCAAAATACTACTTTGTGGCCTTTGCGGTGATAGCTTTTGTGAAAAAAGCTTTCCAGTGTAGCCTTAGTATAAAGTCATACTTTAATTTGTCTCTCATCTTCTTGGTAGACAGGAAATTTGAAATTTAAATGACTTTGCTGGTTTTTCTTCTCTTTTTTAAAATGGATATGCAGAATATGAAATGAAATTGAGGAAAAGATCACGACAAAGAATGGTGTGATGGTATATACAATAAGTGTCTTATTTTTAAAAAATACATTGTCCTCAAATAGATAGCCATTGCTTTGTTCTCAACTATATTTCAAAGCAGTGAGGGGGTATAGGCCCAAAGACACAAATGAAAACATATTCCATTAAAACAATTTAATCTTCTTCTTCTTCTTTTTTTTTTTTTCTTTTAAGATCTAATTTCTTTATTGGACAGAGAGAGAGAGACAGTGAGAGAGGGAACAAGCAGGGGGAGTAGGAGGGTTGAAGCAGCCTCCCCGCTGAGCAGGGAGCCCAATGTGGGGCTCAATCCTAGGACCCTGGGATCATGACCTGAGCCGAAGGCAGACGTTTAATGACTGAACCACCCAGGTGCCCCTTAATTTTCTTCTTTTGCTGGTTTTTAAAAGTCCATAAACATGCACTTGGGAAGAGTTTGCAGTTTATTTTCACTTTTTTTTTTTTAAGATTTTTTTTTATTTGTATATTTAACAGACAGAGATCACAAGTAGACAGAGAGGCAGGCAGAGAGAGAGAGAGAGGGAAGCAGGCTCCCTGCTGAGCAGAGAGCCCGATGCGGGGCTCGATCCCAGGACCCTGAGATCATGACCTGAGCCGAAGGCAGCGGCTTAACCCACTGAGCCACCCAGGCGCCCTTATTTTCACTTTTTAAATGGTGAAACTGAGATGAAGATATATATATATATATATATATATATATTTATTATATATCTATTTGTGCCAGAGTTAATAGCCCTCAAAGATTATAACTTCTGAGTTTGTCAGATTAGTTAGTTTTCTCCAAGTGTTTTCTTAACCTGTGTTTCTACCACACATTTTTGGTTTTTTTTTTTTCTCTTTGCCTGTCCTCTGATTCATATTATTTCCGCTCTGCAATAGCATCTGTAAAATTTCAGAATGAAGTAATTTTAGTGAAGTGTGCTGGACCTTTCTTCTTTAGTTACAGAATGTGTTAATATTTTCTTTATTTAGAAGGCTCAAATAACATCTAATAAGTAAATTGCAAGAGATACAAGAACTTAATGTTCACATCCAGTTTGCTCTTTTTTAAAAAGATTTTATTTATTAGAGAGTGAGGGGGGGAACACAAGTAGGGCAGTGCAAGAGGAAAAAGCAGGCTTTCCACTGAGCAGGGAGCCTGATGTGGGATTCCATCCCAGTGGGCTGAAGGCAGATGCTTCACGACTGAGCCACCCCGGCACTCCATTTTGCTTTCTATGTGATTGATATACTTGGTGAAAAATAATGATTTTCAGTTTCTATGATTATTGATTTACTACATTCAAATATGCTTAATAGATTACTGTGATTTAAGAATAATCTCTGCCTCCCTCGGTATTACTGTTTCCTTTATTAAAATAACAGAATTTATTTTTTAAAGATTTATTTATTTCAGAGAGAGAGAAGGCACACTTGAGCAGGTTGGGGAGGTGGAGAGTGGCAGAGAGAGAGGGAAAGAAGACTCCCCACTGAGGTGGAGCCCAACATGGGGCTCGATCTCCCTGCCTGGAGATCATAATCTGAGTCTAAACCAAGAGTGAGATGTGTAATTGAGCCACCAAAGCACCCCAAAATAGCATCATTTATTAAGATTGTTAAGTGTAGTTCTTTTTTTTTTTTTCTTTTTTTTTAGATTTTTATTTATTTATTTGACAGAGAGAGATCACAAGTAGGCAGAGAGGCAGGCAGAGAAAGAGAGGGAAGCAGGCTCCCAGCTGAGCAGAGAGCCCGATGCGGGCCTCGATCCCAGGACCCTGAGATCATGACCTGAGCCGAAGGCAGCGGCTTAACCCACTGAGCCACCCAGGCGCCCTGTTAAGTGTAGTTCTTTAATAAAGTTATATAGATGAATCATGCCTGGATTAGGTAATTAAACAGTTGACCAACTTTTTAAAAATGAAGTATTCTTTTAGTATTTCAGGTAGTTTTTCAGTGATTTGAAAGACTGTTTTTGAAGATGTGTAGGTCTGTTTGTTGTGTTAAGGCATTCTCTCTTTTTAATTCGTTTTTCAAGATTTTATTTATTTGAGAGAGAGAAGGAAAAAGAGAACGAGTTGGGGGAGGGGTAGAGGGGGAAGCAGACTCCCTGCAGAGCAGGGAGCCTGATGCGGGGCTCAATCCCAGGACCCTGGGATCATGACCTGAGTCAAAGACGCTTAACCAACTGAGCCACCATGGTGCCCAGGCATTTTCTCTTCAATTTAATTTGGTGGATAGCCTCTGCTCTTCAACCAGATATGATAACGGTTTGAATTTATGTGTGATTGCTGTGGAGTCCCCATCCTTCCCATAGTAGAGCTGGCTTATTGTAAATAGCTTTGTACAATAGGTTGATGATCTTTCATGTTAAATATACTCTTCCTGGATACATGCTATTAAAAAGCCATGGCTCTGGGAACTTCTTCAACTCCTTTCTTGTTTTTCTTTTAGGATTTTCCTGTTGAACCGGTCACAGTTGGAATAGCTTTCTTACTGCTGCAGACACCAGCAAGTCAGCAGAAGCCAATCCTAAGTTTAGGTAAATAAAAATATCCTCACAAGAGTAAAATGTATGTATAACATAAGTGTTGGGGGGAGTCCCTTGAGCTATGTGTTATGCTATGCTAGAAAGTCCTGTATACTTTGAGTTTTCATTCTAGAAATTTTCCTGGTTAATCATTCTGAAATAGAACTTTGTTTTTCGTATCCCACAAGGTGTTTTATGCAACGGCTCCACACATACACCATAATTTACCAAGTATCTCAGCTGTCCTACCAGTGAGGAATGGGACTAAAGCGGGGGGGTAAAAATACTGTATTTAAGAATATAGTAAAAAACCAGGTTGATATGTCTGGCCGATTGGCAACCAAGTCACACCTTTAAAATGCAGCTTTTATGCTAGTGTTGTGTCTCTTTACTTGGGGTAACATCTATGTAGTAATGGAGAACCTGTCCAAATTATGTTGCATGGTGCCATGATCTGTCCATCATCCCCACTCTCATTTTAAAGTGTGTAAAGAGGTAGATACTGATTGTGTAGGTCATTGTGGGCATTTTAATTCATCGTGATTTTGAGGTGAATTCCTTTTCCACTTCCAATCTATCTTGAGAACAGCTGTAGCACATGGAGGGGGCCCTTGGCATCCTGCACTCTTTTTTGTCTGTTGGCCTTGTCTCATTTGTGCCCTCCTCCTGAGGCTCTTTCTGAAGTGCTTTTACCTTTTTTGTTGATGGTGGTGTTCTGCGAGCAGAGCACATGGCATCTTCCCAGAGGTATAATTTGCCAGGGCTGGTACTTCGGACAGCCATAGTTGTTATTGTTGTTTTTTTGCTCTTCCATTTTAAAATTTAAATTAAATTTATTAACCTATAATGTATGATTAGTTTCAGAGGGAGAAGTCAGTAGATTCATCAGTCTTGTATAATACCCAGTGCTCATTGCATCACATGCCCTCCCCAGTGTCCATCTCCCAGCCACACCATCCACCATCCATCCCACCTCCTCCCCTCGAGCAACCCTCAGTTTTTTTCCTGAGATTAAGAGTCAGTTACGGTTTTCTCTCCCTCTCTAGTTTCATCTTGTTTTATTTTTTCCTCCCTTCCTTATGATCCTGTGTTTTGTTTTTTAAATTCCACACAATGGGTGAGATCACATGATACTTGTCTTTCTCTGATTGACTTATTTCGCTCAGCATAATATCCTCCAGTTCCATCCACTGACAGCTGTAGTTTTGTTTTCTTTTTTAACAGCTTTATTGAGGTATAGTTTATTTACCACAAAGTATACCATTTTTAAGTGTACAATAAAGTAGCTTTTTAAAAAAATGAATTTACAGAGTTGTGCAACCAGCACTATAATCTAGTGACAGAGCATTTCCATTATCCAGTATGTTACGTTGAAGAGTAGGGAAGATGGGCTGTTCAGTATATTGGAGAAGAGTGTTCAAATAGGATAACCAAGAAGATATTGATGATTTCAAACTTGACAAATCCACAGCATTAATACAGTGTTATGCTTCTTAATTATTAACACTCGCCTTGATTGTAAATAGCAATTTATAAAAATGCCTGGAAGATTTATAATATAGAAGATAGAAATGTATACCTGTCCTGTTTTATTAGAGATAATGGATTTTCATAATCTCTCAGGGACAATTATGGATTAAAATTAATATTTTAATTGGAATGGTACAGAAAAGATTTGCATGCCCCCTGTGCAAAGATACTTGCACATTCGTGAAGCATTCCATATTTTTAAAACTTAATTAAAAAAGACTAATATTTAGGCAGGGAAGGTCAATTAGCAGTGTTAGAATAACAGGTATTTGTTACCATGTTCAGGTTTGACTGCCAAGTGATGAGAAGAAAATATTGGCAACTCACTGACATGACTTAAGGCTTGTAGACTAGACTTTTTTTTGTTGTTGTGGGGAGATCGATTGATCGATAATCTAGCTCAGAAACCTATGAATGACATCTTTTGGTAAATTAGGGCTCATCTAATAATTGTGAAAATTATATTTCTGCTTTATCTCATTTTGTTAATGGTCTAGGGTAGATTATATATGTAAGTCATCACACATTTCTGTGTGTATTTTTTTTTCTGTGTGTATTTCTGATGTATAATTGAGTGTCCATGTTAAAAAAAGATCATTTATGAAAATGGGTTTGATTGTTACCAGTTATGGACTCTGAGACTATTCCTGATTTACTTTTTAGCAGTTACAGTGAAGGACTTCCCTGTTTTGCCTCCCTTTACCAATGCATCTCAATATAATTCTCACATGGGTTTGTAAGGGAATCATGCACATTGGTCTTAAAATCCACGGATCAGGAACTCCGGTCTCTTGGCTCCTTGAGGGCAGTGGAAGGACCTGGCAATAAAAGGACAAAAGTTGAATTGTATTTTATTTATCTTTAAAGATATTGATTGATTGATTTGAGGGGAAGGGAGAGAGCATCCAAGTGTGTGTGGGGGAGAGGAAGAAGGGGAAGAACTGAGGGAGAGGGAGAGACTCTCAAGTGGACTCTGCACTGAGCATGGAGCCTCATGTGGGGCCTGGTCTCGGGACCTTGAAATTATGACCTGGGCCGAAACTGAGAGTCAGATGCTACTCAGGTGCCCCAGCTGAGCTGTATTTTAAAGAAAGTCACATTTACTTAAAGAGTTGGTTTATACTCTTTGGTATGTATTTTCTCTATGATTATCCTAAAGTTACCAGGAACATACATTAACAGCTTGTTTTAGACAATAATTTTTATGTTCCTTTCTAAAAGGGTAAGATCCATTGTCTCAGTTGTGTGTTTGACCCAGTTGTAAAGGGGTGAGAAAACTTTTTACATGTCTCTCTTGAACAAAATAGCATTTTGTTTGGGGTCGTAATTTTTTAAATGCAAATTGTTGTTTTGATGAATAGCTTTGAAGCTCCTCTCTGTTGCCGAGGGTCAGAAAATCCCAAGGTCATCCTTGGTGCTAGTGATGCCGCTTCTGCAGATACTGTCTTCTACTGCCTTGGAAGACTGTATGTCCATGGATGAAGAAGGTCCCTCGAGGCAGCAGTTGGCTCTGAACCTTT
Source organism: Mustela erminea (assembly GCF_009829155.1). Lineage (NCBI taxonomy): Eukaryota > Metazoa > Chordata > Mammalia > Carnivora > Mustelidae > Mustela > Mustela erminea. The sequence goes on along the minus strand of NC_045625.1, from coordinate 48,125,348 downwards.
TGGAAATGGTACAGCAGGAGTCCTATAGAGATGACCACCAAAAGGTAATGAGTTCAGCCTTGATTCTCATGTTTATTTTTTAAAAAAATGTTATTTATTTATTTATTTGAGAGTGAGAGAATGTGTGGGAGGAGGGGCCGTGGGAGAAGCAGACTCCCTGTGGGGAGCCTGATGTGGTACTCCATCCCAGGACCCTGGGATCATGCCCCGAGCTGAAGGCAGATGCTTAACCAACTAAGCCACCGAGGTGCCTTGTTTCTCTTAAATAAAGGTGAAGTGGTAATGTGGGACTTCTGTTTGTGCAGATAATCTCACCTCCTGGTGAATATCTGTTTGGATTTAAACTCCTCTCCTTGAACTTTACCATTCTGTCACACAGTGGTATAGCTCTTAGTCTGTTCTTCTAGACTGTGAGAGGGGAGTGCAAAATAAGTTTTGGAGATGCTGTATAATTTTTACCTCTTTGAGTTTTCTTTAGAAAAGTTTTCTTTTTAAAAGATTTTATTGATTTGTCAGAGAGTGCGAGCACAAGCGGGGATGGGGATGGCTAGGCAGAGGGAGAGGGAGAGAAGCAGGCCTGCTGAGCAAGGAGCCTGATGTGTCACTCAATCCCAGGGCCCTGAGATTATGACCCGAGCTGACAGCAGATGCTCAACCGACTGAGCCACCCAGGTGCCCCCCTCTTTGAGTTTTCTGACTATATTAGTAGTTCAAGGTCCTGAGAAATCCTGCAGAAAAGGAACTAATTCCTTGTGCTTCTCCAACATTATTTGAGCAAGGAATCCTTTTTTCTTATCATACTATTTAATTTACATGTTTATGCAGCATGTTGTTACATCTGGGACAATCCAAGGGGGGAAATCTCCTCAAGTGCCTGGAGATTCTGGGATCTGTAAGACCTGAGGCTTCTAGACTTCTTTTTTAATATGTGGCACCTTAGGCCATTTTTCTTGACAAAATGGCTCTTGTTGTCTCCTGTGTCCTGCCCTCCACTGCTGCCTTCAGTTGGAAGACTGCAGGTCTCCCACACTGCATCCCCGCTCCCTGCTGCTGACCAACCTCGGTCCGCTTCCTCTGTCTGTTTTTGTCAAGAGACTGTAAAAGTATTGTCAACGTCTGGTTAGTGGCTGGGTTCTGGGCCCACGTTGGTTAGACGTTTTCTCTTTTGGTATTTGAGTGTTGCCTTCAGTAAAATGTAGTATTACTTTCCCAGCTACGAATTTGATGGGGATTGAATGAGGATTAAAGAAGTGAAACTGGTGGAACATGTCGCCCTGGAGAGAGATAGTATATAAATGCAGGCCAGTCGCTCCGTCTGCACAAGCAGACATGTTGTTAAATGTCCTCGCAGCCTACATGCAGGCACTGTAATTCCTGGTTTGAGGGTGTGGGCAGAAACCAGCGTATAGGCAAACTGACCTTATTCTACAGCTTCGGAATTCCTAATTGCTCATCTAGAACTTTCCAAACTTGAAGTAGGTAGTTGACTTGCCTGAGAGAAGGAACTTCTTGCCTCCACCCTGATAAGACAGAATGTGGCCCAAATTTTCTAATATCGTTCTACTTCCTGTTGTGGTTTGGTCCTGGAGAACAATGGTTGGGTTCTGGATGGACCTGGGGGCAGGGCAAGATGTCCCCGTGTCTGAGACTTCTATTCTTTCAGCTCACAAAAAGTTTTCTCACCCCTTTATGACAGGGTCAGACACATAACTAAGACGATGGATACTTCCTGAGAATCGTCCTGACTCCAGTACGCTTTACTGTTCACTCACGTGTGTGTGAATCTTACTAACTCTGATAGTTAGACTCACTCTTCAGCAGCTGGTAAAGAAGGGCGAGGAAGGGATACTATTAGGGCCATATACATTCTCCTGTGATAACATGCTGCAAAATGGAAGCTGGGAGTGGAGATATGATCCCTATTTTTTTTTTTTTAAAGATTTTATTTATTTATTTGAGAGAGAGAGAGACAGTGAGAGAGAACATGAGCGAGGAGAAGGTCAGAGAGAGAAGCAGACTCCCCGTGGAGCTGGGAGCCCTATGTGGGACTCGATCCCGGGACTCCGGGATCATGACCTGAGCCGAAGGCAGTCAGTCGTCCAACCAACTGAGCCACCCAGGTGTCCCTGATCCCTATTTTTAAAATTGTAATCCACAGTTTGCTTTGGCTTTCCTTCCGCGCTCGTCCAGGCCTCTCTCTCAGATATACCTGTAAATTTTAACAGGATGCAAACTCTCCAGTTCTCTCCCTGAATCTTTGCTTTTGCTCGTAAAGCTCTTTTGTTTCCTTGGCCTGACCTACTCATTCTTCAAAACCCAGCCAGTTGTTCTCAGCCTCCTGGAGTCCGAATTCATGACCCTTTTCTTGGCATCCTCAGCTCTTTTAGTATCACTCAGTTGTGTTGTGTCTTAAGTTAGAGGGCTACGTGTATGTTCTTGCAGCTGTGCTGCGAGCTCATTGAGGGAAAGGATCTTGGTCTTTCTCACACTTTGCCTGTATTCTCTTAAGCATGTTGAAATTGAAATTGCAACAGTTGTTGAACTTTGTATTTTTTTTTCCCACTGAAGTGTTTTTGCTTTATCTTTGTGACCTGATCGTAGATGAGAGCTTTTCAAAGTCTTTTAGCCAGTTGTTAATTGAATACTCTACATACTGAAATAAGATAGGATGTTATCTATTTAACTTCACATTCTCAACACCTGACACATTGTTTACCACATGATAATCATTCAGTAAGTTTCTATTCACTGAGAGATGTGTGCTTCTCCTAAAGATATGGAAGATCATTTTCCCATCTCCGTATATTACAGAAAGACCTTTGTATAAAACCACAGGTCTTGGGGCACCTGGGTGGCTCAGTGGGTTAAAGCCTCTGCCTTCGGCTAAGGTCATGATCCCAGGGTCCTGGAATCGAGCCCCGCAAAGGGCTCTTTGCTCAGCAGAGAGCCTGCTTCCTCCCCTCTCTCTCTGCCTGACTCTCTGCCTACTTGTAATCTCTGTCTGTCAAATAAAATAAATAAAATCTTTAAACAAAACAAAACCAAAAAAACGCAGTTTTTTTCACAGTTCTACCGGTGAACAGAAACAAGGGTAAATGTTCTGTACCACACACTTCTGTATTCCCTACCCATTTCTGATGTGTTGATAACCATGAAATGAAACACACATTTTAATTTCCAGTTTTTAAGAATTAAAAAAAGTAAGTTATTAAAGCAACCATTCACCTTCTTTTAAGGATTAACATAATCCCAGAAGCTTTTAATATTTTTTAGTGGTCTGTGAAAAACAAGATTTCTTCTATTAAGCTATTAAATGGGATATTTAAAACCACCTATTTGTGTCTTCCTAGGCCAAAAAAAAAAAAAAAAAATCAGACAATAGTTGTAAATTCTGATGTGCTTAAAATCTTTGCGCCCCAGCCCCTAGAGAATGTGGTGGGGGGAAAGAAAGCACCAGGGTATGAGTCTGGGTCTAGGCAGGAGAGAGAGATCCTGCTGGTAATACAGAGAATTATTAACTAGTAAATGCTCTCCCATGACTTAAAGTTATAAAAGAGGCTCTAAAGAATATTCATTGATAAATGTAAGGAGAAGCTCCTACTTCTAGGACTGGAGAGATTACCCAAAGGAAGGAATGGAGAGGGTCTCCCTACTCAAGATCAAGATGAGACCTTATAGGGAGGATGTGGCTGTGGCCTGCTAGATGGTGACATTCTCTCAGGTGCCTCAGGCCAGAGCTGGTCTGTAGGAAACCACCTCTTGGGGTGTGAATGGGGTGGCCTGGGTCCTCCACAGGAAGACATTTCCTGGGTTCTCCTATATGCCCCTGGCAGACACGGTAGGAGAAATCCCTGGACAATATTCCACTGCATAGATATACACCACATTTTACTTTTCCATTCATCTGCTGATGAACTTTTGGGTTGTTTTCACTTTTTGGCTATTATTAGTAGTGCTGTTATGAACCTTCCTATGTAAGTTTTTATGTGGACATGTTTTCATTTCTCTTGGGTAGATAGCTAGGAGTGGAATTGCTAGATCATATGCTAACTCTGTTGGAGGAACTACCAGACTATTTCCCACAGGAACTATGCCATTTTACATGCCCACCAGCCCACCAGCTAAGCCTGAAGCTTCCAACTTGTCCATATCCTCACCAGCACTTGTCATTGCCTATGTTTTTGCCTCTAGCAGGTGTGAAGTGCCTTTTCCTTAGGGTTTTGATTTGCATTTTCCTGATGATTTCTTAGAATACTCCTTTGACAACTAAAGAACCTGAGGCTAGAGAAGTTGAGTTGCCCAGATTACACAGCTATTGAAGAATAGAATTGAGATTCAGATTTTGACTGTTTAACTCCAGAGCCTACATCCTACTGACTCCAGTTTGATTTTTTTTTTTTTTTTTTTTTTTTTTGCCCTTTTGGTAATTTGTCAACTTTGTGCTGAACTTGCAAGTAAATAGAACAGTTGCCGATTTATAGGTTAACATTAAGTCATGGTACATTAAAATAAATTGACTTCTTAGAAACTTTTCGTTGGAAGTTAAGAGGAATTAGTAAGTCTTAGACCTTGCATATCTTCCATCCTCTTCTGAATCACATGGATACTGAGGATGGTATGGGTTTCCTTGGATGATAAGCAGCCCTCCCAAACCTCTTCACTCTTGACTAGATTCTTCATGGAGGTATAGGGCAGAAAGAGCCTCTTGAGGCTTTGTCTAGTCCAGTCTTCTGCCTCTGCTCTGGTGCGTGCTAGAAGGGTCTGGCAAAAATTTGTCCTCCTTTCAAGGGGCTCCAGGTTTGAGTTTCCATACCCCTTCTCCTGATCAAATCGTGGCTCCAGTTTAGTTAAGCCTATTTTGGTCACTATTACATTGGAGTGTTAATCTTAAAGATTTATTTGAGTGAGAGAGCACTCATGAGAGGAGAGTGAAACCTCAGAGGGAGTGGCAGAGGGAGACAGAGACGGAGAGAATCCCAAGCAGGCTCCATGCTCAGCAGTGCTTGATCCCAGGACCCTGAGACCATGACCTGAGCTGAAATCAAGAGTCGGGCACTTAACCAATGGAGCCACCCACGGTGTCATAGACGAGTGTTACTCTTTAAAGTTAATGAAAATCTGTATTCACTGAACTCACAGTTTCTTTTTCAGACCCCTTGAGGCAAAGAAGTGCTATCAGATTATCTGTCTTATTTTAATACTTAACAGACTCGAACATTTTTATTACAAGCTTTTTCAAATAAAGATTCTCAACTAGTATGTGTAGATGTTTTACAACCATTTAATATTCCTTTAAATGTTACTTTTTTACGGTTCCTTTTTTCTTGTATTTTCTTACTGAGATGTAATTCACCTAACATAAACGTCCTTTATTTTTGAACACCTGCTTTCTCCTCTAAAACAGAGAGCCTGCCAGCACTTTCACAGGCCCTCCCCCGGGCTGTGGGGCCAGGATTTGGTAGCTGGTGCTTAGAGAAAGCCCTGGGTTGCATCCTTGCCCTGGGACTGTGCCAAGGGCAGCCATCACTCACTGGGACAGCAAGACTGTGCTGGGATGTCTCATTCAACACTGTGCTTTTCTGCCGCTGTTCTAACCCTAGGCAAACAGACAAAAACCAGATCCTAACCATCAACATAATACTTCAAGTAAAACAGGATTTTCTTTCTGTTTCAGTATGTTTACTCTTACCCGTCTGGGTAATGTTGCTGCTTTTGACTCAATTTATGGTGGATGGTGATTTCCAATTACTTTCTTTTATACTCCTATCCACCAGTTTTATTTTTCTCTCCTAAAGATGACAGAGATCATATTTCTCTGTATTTTGCAACTTTAAAGACTGTGCAGGATTCTTTATTGTGTCATTATGTACCTCAGTAATCTTGGCAGGAAGGTAGTCATTACTTCCATTTTACAAATGAGCAAAGTGAGGCTCAGAGATTAATGTAATAACCTCTAGCTGGCATGGCTGTGCCAGCGTCCTGGTGTTTTAAAGCACAAGTCCAATGCTGTTTGTCCTTTGTCTAAAGAACGTCAGTGAATTTCATCTTTGGGTCTTCAGTGAATTTCATCTTTGGGTGAGGGAAGTATTTTTAGAGTGAAAGGGCTGTGATAAATGTGAGTATTTAACTTTTAAAATTTATTATTTAAAAAATTATAACACATTAAAATGGTTCAAAAATTACAAAATGGTATCAATGAGAAATTTTCTTCTCATCCTTGATTCTGGTTGCCCAGTTTCCACCCTCTCAAATGAAAAATGAGTCGTGGATGTTAATTTCTTTTGTATTTGTCCCATAACTTTCTTTGCATGTATAAGCAAATACAAATACATAGTCCCCACCCTGTTTAAAAAATAATTGGTAGCATTCCAGGCACACTGTGTGCATCTTGTATTTTCATGAGTGTTCTTTTCATGTCAATAAAGATAGGTTCCTCATTTGTTTTTACAGTGGGATTTGCTTTCAAATGGTATCTTTCTAAAGCATGTACTTGAGACAGTTGAACACCTGTGTCCTCACAAAAACTTTTATAGGACTCTTCATAGCAGCATTATTCATAATAGCCAAAAAGTGGAAACACCCCAATGTCCGCTAAATGGTGAATGTTAAAAAGTGGTATATCCATTCATTGGAATAATACTGGCCAAGGAAAAGAAATGAAGTGTTTATACAAACCATAGCATGGATCAGCCTTGAAAACATGCTGAATGAAAGGAGCTGGTCACCAGAAAACACACCTTGTGTGGTTCCTATTAGTTGAAATAGCCAGAATAGAAACAGAGTAGATTGATTAATGGTTTCCAGGGGCTGTGAGGGTGGTGTTGGGGGAATGAGGAGTGACTGTTAATGGGTATGGGGTTTCCTTTTGGGGTGATGAAAATTAGCTATGATGATGCCACAAATTACTAAAAAGTTCACTGAGTTGTAAACTTTTAAAGGATGGGTTTTATGGTATGTGAATTATATCTCAATAAAGCTATTATTTAAACAAATTTCAGAGCTGCCTGGCTGGCTCAGTTGGTAGAACATGAGACTGATCTCAAGGTCATGAGTTCAAGCCCTACACCAGGTGTGGGGCCTACTTTAAAAAAAATTTTTTTTATAAAGCTTAATTTTTTAAAAGATTTTATTTATTTGACACATACAGAGAGGGAGAGAGAGAGAACAAGTAGGGGGTGCGGCAGGCAGAGGGAGAGGGAGAAGCAGTCTCCCTGCCTAGCAGGGAGCCCAATGCTGGGCTTGATCTCAGGACCCTGGGATCATGACCTGAGAGCTGAAGGCAGATGCTTTTCTGACTGAGCCACCCAGGTGCCCCTATAAGGCTTAATTTTTACTTCCCATTTTTTCAGTCCTGTATCTGTATAAGTCACTCTCGTAACAGGACAGTTATAATCTAGAGATTTCTAATTTGTTTCATTATGTTCTGTATGAATTGAATCTTTTTATTAGCAGGCAATATTTAATGCTTCTTTGATGTCTCTGACTTCTCCTGAGCCATGTGGGCACACTACTCTCCTTGGCAAGAGTTCTGTCTATTCTCTGTCCCTGACGGCACTACTTTATTTCCTTGAGGAGTCATTTCTCAGATTGACTTAAGCATAACCTCTTCTCTGGGTATCATTTCAGTTTAGAGCTGTCAGGCTGTTTCTTATTGCCGAAGTTATTCACAGTTATTAATTCCCAGGTTCCAGCTGAACCAATGCTGTTCCTGTCAACATTCTGTCTGTTACAAAAATGAATTGTCCTCAGTCCAAGTCTGCCACCTGCCCAGGGTTGTCTCTTACCAGAGCTGGAGCGGGGCGAATACAGTGATTTTTTTTTTAGTCTTCCCTCTCACGGGGTGCCTGGGTGGTACAGTTGGTTGAGCTCTTTCTGACTCTTGATTTTGGCTTGGGTCGTGATCTCAGGGGCTTGGCATTGAGCCCCGTGTTGGGCGCCACACTTAGTGCAGAGTCTGTTTGTCCACCCCTACCCCCCGTGCATGCACTCTCTCTCAAATAAATAAATAAAATCTTAAAAAAAAAAAAAGAAATCTTCTCTTGGGGCACCTGGGTGGCTCAGTCGGGCATCTGCCTTCGGCTCAGGTCATGATCTCCGGGTCCTGGGATCGAGCCCCATGTTGTGCTCCCTGCTCGGCCGGGAGCCTGCTTCTTTCTCCCCTTGCTTGTGTTCCCCTCTCTTGATGTCTCTCTCTCTCTGTCAAATAAAATCTTAAAAAAAAAAAAATAAATAAATTTAAAAAAATCTTCCCTCTTACCGGTAAATACTTTTTTTTAGTGATAATAGGTTTGTTTTTTGTTTTTTGCCTTTTTCCCCCAACTCTATTGCCTCTGGATCTTGTATATTGATCCTTTCTCCCCTCCTGCCGGAACCAGGAGCACTTGGTAAATAGGAGGAAGAGTTGAAATCAGGTGTTCTAGAGTTCCATCTGTTTTATTTTTGTGTAATCCTATTAGCTCAGATATGTGCAGAGGAGTTTTTGGCAGGAATTGAAAATTCTGTACTTTGTTGGAAGGATTGATTTCTTACAATGAAGTATAAAAAATAAATGAATATATCTCTGACAAATAGACTTACTTCATTTATTCATGCCTCTTTTTGTTGGTTTTTCAGCTCTCCTACAAGCTTGCTTTCCCCATAACCAGCATGTATGGATCAATATTTACAGCCTGGAGGATCCTTGAAGTCATGAGAGAAGAGTCTGCGGCCAGTGACTGGCTGTTTTCCGTAGAGTCCTTGCTCCCTATTACCACAGTGATCCCTGTGCATGTTTTCCTTCTGTTGGCTCACCTCCTTGTTGAAGATCAAGGACAAAATCTTCGCCAGATACTGAAGGTCACTACATTATTAGCCCAAGCAGATTCTTCTCAGGTAAAGTAAGAAAATAATAGAACAGTAATGGGGGTAAAGCTTAACTCTTGGAATTATAGATTATTCTTGGTTTGCAGATGGTTTTGATCAAAATCTTAAATTATGGGTTGATTCTTTTTTAGGGGGAGTTGGGAGGCTGTTTTTATCTTCTCAGTTTGTTCTTTTTTTTTTTTTAAAAGGTTTATTTGTTTGCCAGAGAGATAGAGCACAAGTAGGCAGAGCAGCAGATAGAGGGAGAGGAGAAGCAGGCTCTCCACTGAGGAGAGAGCCCGATGTGGGGCTCGATTCCAGGGCTCTGGTATCCTGACCTGAGCAGAAGGCAGAGGCTTAACCCACTGAGCCACCCAGGTGCCCCTCAGTTGGTTCTTTTTTGTCTGTACTCTGAGTTCATGAATACTTGATGCAAACGTTTCTTCAGTGAAAGCACATTTCACTGTGAAAGCTACATATGATGCTATTCTGGCACTATGGTTTATTGGTAGATTTGCTCGTTTGTAACACTATGTTAACTCTTGCAGCCTATTCCAAGGTGAATATCCCTTAGTTCTAATATTGATCTTTTACTTTATTTACTTATTAATTAAAGATTTTATGAGAGCGAGTAGGAGCAAGCACAGAAATCACGGGAGTGGTGCAGAGGGAGAGGGAGAAGTAGACTCCTTGCTGAGCACAGAGTTTGATGTGGGGCTCCATCTCAGGACCCTGGGATCGTGACCTGGGCTGAAGGCAGATGCTTAACTGACTGAGCCGCCCAGGCACCCCTAATATTGATCTTTTGAAGTGGATGCAGATTAATTAATTTAGGGTAAAGATGCCTATGTAATAGGCATTCATCTCTCTTTGATCCTATCTTCAATCTTTAATTACAATACTGGGTCTTTGCTATGTATAGTAAGGATGAACATGCTGAGTTATGAGGGTGAATAATCATTGTTCCTGTCTGCACAGAACTTGGAGTGTAATAAGTAGGCAGACGTTATTAAAACTCTCCCTCCCCCCTTTAATCATATATTTGGTAAAGTAATCTAATTTTTTCCCACTGGATAGACTGAAGGGAAGGGTTTCCACACCAAATAGGTATGGTATGTGCTTATGCTTCTTTTCAAATACAGTGAAGAAAAAGTTCATCTCTTTATGGAAAATTTGTGTTCCTTCAGGAAATAATTTAGTTGTAGAGGTGGGAGAAATACGTTCATCTAAGATCAGAAGTTAATGTATTTGGATTCTTTTTATCCCCAACTTGCATGCTTTTTCCTTCCAGTCAAGTAAACAACTACTGATCACAAAAAATTTTCCTCCTGACTATACCTCTTATGGTCTGATTCTCCACATGGATCTGTAATGTTCTCCAAGTACCTGTGTCATATATGGCATAGGCATAATGTGAATCATTTCCACTTTGCTTCCCACTTTGTTTCTCCCTTCACATTCTGTAATAAATCAGTTTCTAATAAATGTTTTATTTCAGTGCAGACACCTTAGAGGATAGTATCTTTATAATAGTTAATGCATCAATAATGCCGAGAGATTATCTAAAGAAGTGCTATAGCAAGTTACCTGACCTTTGTATGCTGCTGATGTAAAACATATATTACATCAAATTATGTGTTGATACTCAGGAAATGCATTGGTCTTTGAATTCTAGGGTGATAACTTTGAGTTACAAGTAACAGAGACCCATCTGTCTTAAATAGCTTTTATTAGCTCCAGAATTTAGAACAAGCATGGCCTAGACAGTATATTCGCTGTATAGTTTGTTTCCTCTGTGAATTGGCCGGCGGCCCAAAGCCTTATAACCTTATATTCCATCCAAAAGGAAAGGAGCTGGGGAGCTGTTTGGATTGACCTTGTTGGGTCACGTGCTCACACTGAATCAACTGTTATGGCAGGAGAATGGGACACTTTAATGCACTTTAACTGGCATCGTGGGTAGCATGGAAGTGGATGAAGTGTCAGGCCTGAAATTGTCTGTGCCCCCAGGATCCTGTGAATAGAGGGTGGGATGATTCACCAAAGGAAAAATAGTTTCCTGGTGATAAAAGTGGGAATATGCTAAATAGGCAAAAAAATGTAGTGGGGAACTTCTCAGTTAGTGTTCTGGGAAGACTGAAGTGGTGTAAGTGCATTTCAGGTTTGCCAAGACTATCTCCCCTCCAAGCTCTTGGGCACCCAGGTAGCTGTCCAAGGTCTGGGTGCTTGGCTGGTCACCTCTGGCCACCTGTTCTTTTAGCTGTTCTCCCCACTGTTCTTAGAAACTTGATTTTCATGTGTGCCATGAGATGGGAAAGGTTGGGAAGTACTAGAGTGACCATCAGGTTTATTCATTTATTCAATAAATGTTCAGGAAGAAGTGGGAGAAATCAAAGTTGGTATATTACACTTCCTTTGATTATTTCTTGGATAGTTTGAGAGAAATGAGAGTGTCATTGTGCTGTTAGGATGAATAGTAGGGTGAAATGCTTAAAGAGCTATTGAGATTCGTGCATAAGCAAGGGCAGTATCATTAATAAGAACTTAGAAGTGGAGTTTTTGTGAAAAGGACAAAAGTATCCTTGAACTAGGAGATACTGTGTTTTTGTTTTTCTTTTAAGATTTCTTCATTTATTTGAGAAGGGGGGGTGGAGAGAGAGAGAGAGGAGCAGGGGAAGGGGCAGAGGGTGAGAATCTCAAGCAGACTCCCCACTGAGCACAGGGCCTGACACAGGGCTTCATCCCACAATCCCTGAGGTCATGACCACAGTTGAAATCAAGAGTCCAGCACTTAGCCGGCTGAGCCACACAGGCGCCCCCTAGGTGATACTGTTATTTTCTTCCCTTCCTATGTAGTGAACATGTCATATATTTTCACTGGACCTTAATTATAGGTAAAGTAGCCCAAAAGGAAAGGACTGAATGTTTGAAAAAAGCCAATTTTCCAATTGTGAGTAGATACTTGGAATAGACTCAGTTGAAATGCGTTCGGTTATTGGCGGGTTGTTTCTGTTTCTTTAAGTTGACAAGTCTGCATGAAATGTATTAATACTTCATTTGTGTTTGTCCTTTCTCACCTTATGGAAAAAAGCTGTATTATGTGTAAGCAGTTTTTGGCTCAGATTCGGGAGCAGTTGATACTCAGATTGACTGACTGATTTGAGAGACAGATGGAACAGAGGGACAGTGAGATGGAAAAGCAGGCTCCCTGCTGAGCAGAGAGCCCAATGCGGGGCTCGATCCCAGGACCCTGACATCATGGCCTGAGCTGAAGGCAGGAACTTAACTAACTGAGCCACTCAGGAGCCACTCAGGTGCCCCTCATGGGCAGGTGATACTAAACAGAAGTCCTAGACTACTGATGAGCAGAAGCTAAGTAAACAGGCAGTTACGAGTAGGAATTTCAAGGCTGTCTTCCACCTCTGTTTTGGTGGTCACTAAACCTCTATGATGGAATTCGTTGGCCTGCCGTATGCTTACTAAGTATTCAGTTTGTGTGTCACCATGATTTATTGAAAGAATCCTACTGGAAGATCTTGTGAGAAAAAGTATTTCAAAAGTTTGAAAGAGATGAAGTATGTTTTGGTATGCTTGTTATTATTCTAAGGTATTAATTATGTTTAGTGCTGATTAATGGTAGTACGAGTCAGTGTTCTATTAGTTCTATTACTGGTAAGAAAATGGGCTTTTTAAAAAGCTGTGACTGTGTTACTTATCATGCAGTCTGATGGATCCTCTTCCTCTGTGAGTTTTCATCTTTCACCCCTACCTGGTTCCTGCGGGGCATGCATTTTCTATGTAGTTTAGTAGCTTTAGGACCATGGAAGACTAAATGGAGTTAAGTGGTTTGAAGGGAACTTAGCTTTGTGAGTATCATTTTAGAGTTAACTGGATGCAGATGATGATGTTGAAATAACCAGATAATTAACCAAAGTCATAGCAGTTAATTGACACCTGAAAAAAATAGGGCCCCTATCCCTGCCCCCATCTAGGAATGCTGTCATTAGTTACTACTAATCCCAATAGTTTTCTTACCCAGACATCATGAGATTCAATTTGCAGAAGATTCAAGCTAGGTCAGGCAGTGCTCAGTAAAAGTTAGGTTCCTTTTACATGTTTGGCGGGAATGTCTTCTAGTGTTCTGGGGAGAGATCCAAGAATGAGCATCCTGTGTAAATTCCCATGGAAGTCTTGAAAATTTTAAACACATTGATTTAGTTTAGAGAGAGTTTTTCATATCATAGCCTGTGATTATAATAAATGAGAGTGCCATCTATTTCCTAAATTAGTGTTTTTTCTGGAAATAAAAGTTGATAGATTGGTGTGCTTTTTGGTTATCTTTATGTAATAGTTCCTGCCTTTCTGATACCGAGTAATGTTATTTTCCTTCATTTTGATGGAAGTCATTCAGACTGCCTTCAGAGATGCCTGAATGACAATGGAAGCACATGGCTTCATGGCTCATGTACAGTAATGTCCAGTTGGCCTTATTCTTGCCTCTTCAGAGAGCTATTTCCTACCTCTGTGAATTGTTCAGGACCGGGTTTTGTCAGGGGTGAGATCAGTGGTAGTGAATTGTGAACATGGACTCTAACGAGTTAATTAAGGGATAATGTGGACTCCATGCCTAAATGAAATTTATGGAATTTTAATTTTAATTTTCTGAAATTATGGAATTTTAATTTTTTTTTCTGAAATTTATGGAATTTAAATTTTTTTTTTTTTTTTTTTAAAGTAGTCACATTCAGTGTGGAGCCAAGCATGGGGCTTGATGCATAATCCTGAGATCAAGACCTCAGCTGAGATCTAGTCAGATACTTAACTGACTGAGCTACACAGGCACCCCTACAGCTTTTTTCGTTTATTTGTTTTTAAAGATTTTATTTATTTTTTTTTGAGAGGGTGAGAGAGAGTGAGCATGAGTAGAGGGGAAGGGGAGAGGGAGAAGCAGACTTCCCACTGAGCAGGGAGCCCAATGTGGGACTTGATCCCGGGATTCTGGGGATCATGACGTGAGCCGAAGGCAGACACTTAACCGACTGAGCCACCCGGGCGCCCCAACCATACAGCTTTTTAGAAAGACAGATCAAATCTTATTTTGAACTCAGAGCCAATGACTGGCCAATTTGTGTACAATATGACTGTGGACAGTTGGGAAATGTCTCAGACTGACAATTTCCTTACGGAGAAGTTAATGACTCTTAACCAACAAGCCAACTTCAGATAAATTCCATATGTTTACCTGGGACTCCCTTAACCAAACCCCCAAGATGTTTTTCAGACCCTTAGGCCCTGTGAGAAGAAAAGGCTGTTACAAAGTTCTTAAAACCTTCCCTATCTATTAGCTTAGCTGTATTATATTAACTAATTATTATAACATAAGTTATTGTATTATGTATTTAACATAATAGATTATATGAGTATATATTAATTACTATAATGGTATATATTAATTACTTATAATTATAAGTATTTATTAGAGTAGGTATGTTATTAACTATAGCTTCCCTATATTTGTTGGGAGTGAGATTCTCCGTCTGATCCTGGAGAACAGAGGTGTGGGAGGAAGCTGTTATTCCACATTGCAGTATGTTTATACAGAAGCCTTATTGGAATTATTAGGTGCTTAACAGTAGATCTTCTAACTGTATGTCGGGAGAACACCTGACAAAAGATTTTAGTCTTTTTTGGAAATCAGGACTCCTGGTCAGTGGCTTTAAAACCTGAGAAATTATGTTTTCTCCCTATCTTTCTATATATAGTAAGAGTTTATGGCAAGACTCCATAGGTATTGGCATTGAACTTGAACCACAAGGGTTAGTAATTTTTAGGTAGGCGTAGGTGGTTGAAAATGAAATCTTAAAACTTAGTATCTCAACTTCAATGGAATAACTCTAAATACTACATGTAACGTACATTAGTTTCTTTTTGATGACTGATGGAATATGCCTAAAAGGAAAGTTTATGAACTTTGACTTTAGAGAAGTACATATTCCTTCCTTAAAACCTACTGTCATTGAAGAACGTAACAAATTGAGTTTTGTGAAACTCACTGCCTCTCTCAAACCCTTGGTACTTGCTTACTTTTCTCTTGTTTGGAAGTGGGAAGAGAGATGCTGTTTTTTGTTTTTTAATTAATTTTTTTTACTTGGAGTTTACAACTCTCGGGTCTTTTATTTCCCTTTTACGTTTTGGTTGTTAAGTCTAGTTAAAGGTCTTGCTTAATGGGAACAGTTGCCTTCTTTGATAATTTAATTTTATCCTCTGTAATGTTTTCAGGGCTTAATTTTTTCCATTTGTAAAAGTGTACACACTTCAGAGCCATTTGAAATCACTTATGTGGCTAGGTTCATGGCCCATGACTTGCTGGTCTTTCAAACGTCGTATATTATCACATAGTAAAAAAGCTGACTTTCAGGGCAGAATTCTGTGATAGTTCCACTCTGGGTCATAAGCCATATTTTAACATGGAAAATGAATAGGAAATGTGTGAAATTTAATGGTCTGTAAGTTACTGCTGTGAGAAAAGGAGAAAATATATTCTTGCACAAAGAGTCTTTGGACACTTTGCACTCTGTTCTATTGTCACTGAGTTCTATGAATTGCTACCCCCTGAAGTCAGTCCGCTTTCTGTGTTCTTCACACCAGCAAAACGAAGCCAGAATGTACAGTACTTTTAATAAAGAGCTTTACAGATAAGAAGTGCTGTACAACTATTCCCTCGTAGCTATAGCATCGATTATGCCTAGAGCAAAATTGGGCTGAGCCTGTCAACATGAAACAATTAGACAAAGAGAAACACAGACTTAAATTCAAGGTCAGGTATCTATTCTGTTTGGTGATAGTGTGCTTATTTCTTCTTTTTAAACCCCACATAGATACCTGTAGAATGTTTTTAACTGGCATTTGAACCTTTCACTGTTTTTGTTTTTTCCTTTTATTTCAGAAAGCCTAGAATTTATACCAGCAAGGAGTTCTGTATCAATTTCTTGCCCTCCCTGAGTGTTCCTATTGGACAGAGTTTCTTTTGAGGAGCCCATAGATTGTAAATCACTTAAAATTGTCGCAGAAATTATTTGATTGTGATTTTCAGTTCCACCCTATATCACCGTGATAGTCAGTAGTTCTAATACACTGAAACAGAAACATTTGTCTTGTGGTGTCACTGAGTCCTGAACATAGAGAGGGGTAGGGTAAAGCCCTGAACTGCATTTGGAATAGTGGAGTCTGTCTGCTCCCTGTTAAATACCAGATAGAGTAGCTTTGTCTTCTGGTTGAGACTCTCCAACAGAATTACCTGCCTGAAATGGGCTTCTAGTGTTGGTGAAGAGGGAGATCAGATTTTGTGGCAACTTTGAATTTCAAAACTGGTGCGAGGAATTCCCCTCCACGGGAAAACGCATTGAAGTCCACTCTTGCCAGAATAAAAAATGTCGTCTTTTAACGAGCAGACAGGAAAGGAAGAAGGTTTATTGGTCTCCTGGCTACATGAATCATGGCCAGAAATGGTCCAGCTTCACCCAAGTGAAGCTGCCAGTTGACATCCTTTACCATTCATTCTTCAGCTCTTCTGAGTTAGCCCTTCAGATGAGAGGACAGTCTTTAAGGAAACATTGCTTTACATCTACAGGAGCAACCCATGCAAGCTCCCTACAGCTGACTTGGCACTGATTCATAAATATAAGTGGATAATGAAGGCTCACCAGACTTGGAGAAAACATAACAGCGTTAGTAACCGAAGAATCTGTTTCCAGAAGAAAGAGAACTCAGGAAGAAGAATATAATGAAAAACAATCTAAGTCCTGAGAGAGATTGGAAAGCTGTTCTATCATTCTGTGTTCTTATATGGTAAACAAAAATACTGTTGTGAGAGAGAAGAAATTCAATAATGAGATTTTAGAAATGGAAAATGTGATTGCCCCAGTATGTAAACAGAGACAGGATTAGTGATTTTCAGAACATGCAAGTAAATAGTTCAAAATGCAGAACAACAACAACAAAAAAATTAAAAAGTGAAGACACTGAGCGTCAGTATTGGGAGTTGTAATATCTTTCTGTAGAAATTCCAGTTGGGGGATCGGAGAGAATGAAAGAGAAATTTAACACATGACAGAAATCTATTTCATGAGCTGAAAAAAGACACAAAGATACTGGTTGTTGGGGCCCTTTGAAAGCCAAGTAGCATATGGAAGAATAGATCAGTACCTAAATGTGTCCCCCGAACTTAAAGGATAAAGAGAAAATCATGAGAGATTTTTAGAGAAGAAGGGGGAAAAGAAAAACTTGAAGATTGATCTTCATTTCTTTTTTTTTTTTTTAAGATTTTATTTATTTATTTGACAGACAGAGATCACAGGTAGGCAGAGAGGCAGGCAGAGAGAGAGGAGGAAGCAGGCTCCCCACTGAGCAGAGACCCGATGCGGGGCTTGATCCCAGGACCCTGGGATCATGACCCGAGCTGAAGGCGGAGGCTTTAACCCACTGAGCCACCCAGGCACCCCTGATCTTCATTTCTTAGCAGCAGCACACTGCGTGGTGGAATACATGGGATTATTGCCTTCTAAATTCTTGGGGAGAGTCACTTTGTACCCAGATTATTCATCCCCATTATCCTACCTTTTACGACTGGTAATAAAGGCTTTTCAATGGTGTGCAAGAATTCAAGAGCATTTCTTGATTGCTGATTTTTTTAGAGGGTAGGGAGGGCAGGAAACCCCTTAAGGATGTGCTCCAACAAAATGGAAAATGAATCCAAGAAAGCACAGAGAAGAAATGTTGAATGGTGATCAAAATATCCAGTAAACCTTATGGTTAGTTTAAAATAATTATTTATAGAGTATGAAAATTAATTACCTGGAACAAAGGTCCAAGCTTTAAAACATGGTAGGGGTAGGTAGTGATGGTGTAAAGAGTTGAGAATGTGCTGAGGGTGGAATTGTTTTGGAAAATGAGTAGTTCTTCATGTTAGAAAAAGTTGAAATATGCGCATAAGCCCTTATTAGTAACAATTAGTGATTTATAATTTCTAAATAAAACAAAAGGAAAAAGGAAGAAAGCCTAAAAGGATGGTAAATGGGAACATAAAATAAGATGGTAGGAATAATTCCAAGTAGACCAGTTATGACAGTTACTGTGAGTGAATTAAATTATCAAAAGAAAGGCTCATACACTCTAATGTTTTTAAGAGGCAAACCTTGAAACAATTGACAAAAATTGAAAATAAATGGTAACAAAAGCTAGGTAGATCATTAAGATAGAAGATGTGGTAATGTTATCGTCCATGGTAGATAATACAGAGTCCAAGATAAAAAGCCCCACAAAGGACAAAAGTTATTTGTTACTGACATAGGTAGATTCCAAGTCAGCTTTCATTTAGAAGCTGTCCCATTGAAGTTAGGAATCAGAAAAATGCGGCTGATGGACATTTTTCTGGAGGTTCTGGCCATTGTTCACTCAAGAAAAAGAACTAGAACTTACATAATACGAAGGAAAAAGCCAGAACTTCTTAGAAAATCCAAGAGAGTTTACTTAAAGCTGTTTTTAGAATGGATAAGAGAGTTCATTACAGTGGACATATATAAGATATAAGTGTACCAAACCAGTTGGTTTTCTTTATAAAATAACCTAATAAATTAGATAACATTGGCAGTATATGGGAAAGGTGTAATTTATAAGCAGTGTAGAAGCAGTAACTATTTCAGCAGTATTCTGAAATACTAGAAATGTATAGAAACAGTTTGATGTAATTATAAAATGTCACCAAAATACAGTGGCATCTAATATGACACTTTAGATATGGAATTCACATCATAAATATTTATCGTGGATTGAAATTTAATGATCTTATGATTGCGAGACATTTCATTTTGTTTTTGCTGTTAACTATCTTTAATTGGTATATGGGTTCTGATTCATTACCATAAATTTGTGGCAGAAAGGTATTTAATTAATCAATTTCATGTTATAGTGCCAAGGGCCCAAAAGGAAAGTGTTGGTCATGTTTGCCAGCTTGACTGAATTCTGAGTTCTGTTGAGTAAACCAGTTCTAGGCCTTTTGATAGCCTGGCTTGTGCTTTGGAATAAATGCTTCTATCCTTAATCTTCAGTGCTACATAGTTTTAAATGTGGTCTACCCATTAGAAACTATAGTTTTTCCTTGAACAAAGTAATAGCAAATAAAAATAGCTAACATTTACATATGCTTATAACATACCAGTCACTATTTTAATCACTATTTTAATCAAATAAAGTGATTAAACAGCTCTTTGAAGTTGCTACCACTACTGTTTAGGAACTGAGGCACAGAGTTTGCTTAAATTCCCCAAAGTCACACAGCTAGTAATTGGCAAAGCCAGGATTTGAACCCAGCACAAAAGGTTCCAGAGTCTGTGCTCTTATCCAGTATGTTATTACTGTCTCTACAACTTTTCGTTAAACTATTAAAAACATTTTTTTGACAGAACAAACAAGATTCCCTAACTTCACATTTTTAAGATTGGTCCAGTCAGTTGTAGAGAGAATTACATGCTAAGAGAAGAATATCAATGTTTGTTTGAAATCTGGGCAGGTCTTCAATCCTGTGTGACTTTTTCTTTTTTTTTTTTTTTTTTTTTTGGCCTCCATTATGCTAGCTCCCTTTGGACCTTCTATAAATAGGCAAATCACATTTAGCCAGCTCTTTATACCTAACTAGAAAACCTATATACCATCCTAACTCCTGAAGGCATCCATCAAAGGGAAGATTGAGACAGTCCAAGTGAATCAGCAAATCAGCAAGCATGCTTGCAGTTGGGATTATCGCTTAATGGTCAAAATGATATGATACTTTTTGGTTTGTAATGATCCTAACTGGGAGATTCTGAAATCTAATTGAAGTCAGTTCTATTAATAAACAAAAAGAGTAGGTTGTTGTAGTCTCTTTGAAAAATAATGTCTGTCAGTGCTGAAGAAAATTATATGTTGGTTATTAGGTTTGAAACCTTTAAAATACAGTTAAGATACAGAGCTGATTCAGGATCTTGAAAGGGCAAGATGGCATCAGTCCTTCAGAAAAAAGTCATGGAGAACCTCTTTGGGATGCATGTTTTAACTGGAACTTGGGATACAAAGACCCTTATTGGGGAATTCACAGTGCTTAGGGAAGATAGCAGTCTCCGATCAGAATACCTTTGTGGTGAGTGCGATAACACAGAGAAGTGCAGTGTGTTGTAGGAGGGAGGGAGGCCAGAGGGGTGGAGGAATCATAACAGGAAGACTGCCTGAGGTAGGTGATTCATAAACTAGTCTTGCAGGTCGAATACAAGTTCAAAAAGAATATCTTTGAAATTAACTAGAAGAAGCATATATTGCCTGTTTTTACACTATACAAAACGCTACTTTTTATATGTGGCATTTATATGATCCTCCTTGAGTACCATTATTGGGCAAACAGTGGAATAAATACATTTCTGGAGGTGCTGGAGTAGTTTTTTGGTTTTGTTTTTGTATATGAACTATAGGTTCCCTAGCTGTAATATATTTCTCATTTCAGATGTAATTTTTTTTGTGTTGGGGAGTAAAAGCCACTGACCGTCACAGTTGTAGCTACTATGTGAAAGCTGTAACTGAAAGAATGCGTCAGGATTTGGTGGACTTGATGGGAAAGGTCTATTCTAGAATTCTGAAGGTAGGACAGCTGGTAAAGTTCCCTTACCCGAAGTCTTGAGACTGATTCTCTCCCTTTGTTTTCTCACACTGGACTCCTACCTTACCAGTGATAATTTTGAGTTTTCCATGATGGGTAGTGTAATAGACTCTTTGGCAAGTTGTCAGAACAGTTGTGTAATGCAATTGGGCTTCCTGAAGTTCATTTATTTCAAATGAGTAGGAATGGTTACAAACTCAGCGGAGCCAGGCAAGTAGTTAAGGAGTGACTTGGGTTGATTTCTGTGTGTCAGGCTTCCAGTGTATTATGGGGCTTTCAGAGACCTCATGTCCTGTTCTCCTTGTTCAGTAGCATTTTTGTGATAGTGGATCATAGCTGCATTTAAGACAATTTGTATCCCTCCCCACCACCTAGAGAAGAAGATTATGTAAAAATACATGTAACCTGAGTTATATCATACCACAGAGTTAAACAGTGCTGAAGATGATTGAATGTGAGTAAGTGCAGATTAGCATTTTTAGATGTCCTAGAGTTATTTTGAATGTAATTGGTCTTCGGAAACTTTCAATAGATTACAAGTGGACTTAGAATTCATAAAAGGAGTTCCTTAAAGGAAACAGTTTTATCTCCTAGTGACCTTGGACACTTCCTGGTCAGATTAGTTCCTGGACAAATACCTGCTTTGTTGCCGCTTGAATGAACACATAAATATATTAAATGCACGTATCAACCCTACTAGAACCAACAACACCCTATTTTCCAGTATTGTCATGTGTTATCCAGACTAATAAAGGGAACAGTGTGGAGTCCAGGGATAGAATTTAGGTTCGGTTAGATTACAGTAAAATCTTATTAAGTGAAATCCTATTAATTTAGGGTTCAGCGTAATTAGATACAGGCTGAGTTAAAACATAAGCTGATTTTGAAGCTATTGTTTTTAGGCAGTTTGGGCTTGCTCATTTGCACGAGCACAATGAATGTGCCAATTTAAAATGATCACATTATCTATTCATTAAGACATATCAGCAGGGACTGGTACTTGGCAACACTTGGCTAATTAGTTTGTTACAGTATGTACATGAAAGTAATCGAATTTTGTTTCTCTAACATTTTTCTCTAATCCAGTCTTACCTACCTTCATTGTTTCCAGTAGTCTGAATTGTTATTAGTGATAATTACACTGGTGGCATTTTACTCTATTTAAGTGTATTTAGTTGTCAAATTGTATTCAGTTTTTAATGGTGCATCTTGATCTATGTAAGTGGAATTATCGTGGAATTATTTTGCTTGAAGTACTGGTAGATACCTTGTTTTTACTATTCTCATTTTATTTTATTTTTATTTTTTAAAGGTTTTATTTATTTATTTGACAGAGAGAGATCACAAGTAGGCAGAGAGGCAGGCAGAGAGAGAGGAGGAAGCAGGCTCCCTGCTGAGCAGAGAGCCCGATGCGGGACTCGATCCCAG
This sequence comes from Mustela erminea, assembly GCF_009829155.1. Lineage (NCBI taxonomy): Eukaryota > Metazoa > Chordata > Mammalia > Carnivora > Mustelidae > Mustela > Mustela erminea. The sequence continues at coordinate 48,103,396 of NC_045625.1, read as the reverse complement.
GACCCAGAGATCATGACCTGAGCCTAAGGCAGCGGCCCAACCCACTGAGCCACCCAGGCACCCACTAGTCTCCTTTTATTAAGCATTTTCAAAATGTTCATTTTGTCACTTATCCTCTCTGTCTCTCTGTCTCCCTGTCTCTGTCTGTCTCTCTCTCTCGCAAACTTCCTATATGGCAGGTTCTGGTAATATTAAGAAGAAAGGGTATAGTCTTTGTTTTCAGAAATCATAGAGCTTAGTGTGTTGACAGAGGTATGAAAATTTACTGTTTAATGCAGGATGTTGAGTGCCATTGTGGAAGTAGGTAAGTGTCCGTAGAACATACATGAAGGTGGGGGAGCACAGGTTTCCCTGCTGCAGGGGACAGGGAAGGCAGGATGAAGGGCAGGTGCAAAGACAGAAATGTGTGGCAGGTCACGGGGTGGGGAACGAGGCAGCAAGGAGTCCTCTCCAAAACTGAGGTAGACAGGGTATGTGAAACTGTTCCTTCAATAGATACTGGGTAAGTATCTGGAGGCAAGATCGGGAGAACCTTGCAGTCAGGCAGGAGATGAGAATTTCTCTCAGGAGATGAAGTTATATGACAGGATGTTAGAAGTGTTGGTGGTGGCTCAGTGGGTTAGGCCTCTGCCTTTGGCTCAGGTTGTGATCTCAGCGTCCTGGGATCAAGCCCCACATTGGGCTTTCTGCGCAGCAGGGAGCCTGCTTTCCCCTCTTTCTCTGCCTGCCTCTCTGCCTGCTTGTGCTCTCTCTCTCACTGTCAAATAAATAAATAAAATATTTAAATAAAAAAAAGTGTTGGCGGGAACCTTGTAATACGAAAATGCATTTTTCTTTTTAAAGATTTTTTTTTAAAGATTTAAAAAAAGATTTTATTTATTTATTTGTCAGAGAGAGAGCACAAGCAGGCAGAGTGGCAGGCAGAGGCAGAGAGAGAAGCAGGTTCCCTGCTGGACAAGGAGCCTGGTGTGGGACTTCACCTCAGGACCCTGGGATCATGACCTGAGCCGAAGGCAGCGGCTTAAACAACTGAGCCACCCAGGCATCCCTCTTTAAAAAAGATTTTATTTATTTGACAGAGAGACAGCCGCAGAGGGAGCACAAGCAGCAGGAGTAGGAGAGGGAGAAGCAGGTTCCCCGCTGAGCAGAGAGCCTGATGCAGGGCTCCATCCCAGACCCTGGGATCATGACCTGACCCAAAGGCAGGCACTTAACAACTGGACCACCCAGGATCCCCACAAAATGAATTTTGAGACAGAACATCCAGCAGAACTTGGAGAGTAATAGGAATAAACTCTGATGACTGAGTACTATTGCAGTTTTTAACCCGTCACTCAGAGCAGAGGTCTAGAGTTTAGGAGATGACAGCATAGGTGAAGAGAAGAAGGGGGTTTTTTGTGGCAAGTTGCTGGCGTGCTGAGTCCTACAGTTGCCAGCCTCTCTCACCTCAAGCCTAGTGACACGGACTTCAGTGGAACCCCATGTCTGTCCGAGCCAACTCTGTGTATCCCTGGCAGCCAGGGTGGGCGGATATTTAGTATGAATATCCCCCAAATCTAGCATCTGAAAGAGAGCGATGGGCTGGCTAGCCCTGGAGGTAGGAGGGCTGAAGCTGGGGCGAGTACTGGCCATGTAGAGATTGGCTTGTGTGCCTAGAAGTTGTCGAAACAGAAGATGTGTGTGTTTCCAGTGGAAAGAGAGCGGGCAGTATGGGCAAGAGAATACAGTGGACTTGTCTTATCCCATCTTACAGGTTTGCTTAGAGGACTCTACACACTTGTGGAAGAAATAGGATTCCTACAGACAGGACAATCAGACTGGAGGAGAGCATCTCACCTGTATCGGGAGTCTAAAGAGAGCTTAATCTTGTAGGATTAGGCTGCTTGCCAGGGAGCCATAGGAGGGTCACTCGGGGGGCAGGTGAGCTGGAAGGACACGAGTGCCTCCTCTCCTCGGAGGGGCTGGCCCACTTCCAGCAAGGGAAGGGGGAAGCCCCGCCTATCAGCATCTATTAAAGGGAGTGAGTGAAGGGAACCCTCGCGAGTGTCTCCACCTGTCACTGTGAAAGAGGACTTCATTTGGACTTAAGACTTTCTAATTGATTAAGTTCTTCTTTCCAGCTTATCTCTGAACTGAGTCAAAAGACACCCCTCCCCCCACAGCAGAGCATTCCCTGAAGGGATCCCCAGTTATCCCCTCAAGCAATGGGGACTACCCTGAGCCAGCAAGACCCCAAGTGTTTGACCCCAAGGCAGTGATGGACCTGACTTTTGTTGCCCACCTGCGTGGATTGCCCACTGACCTTTGTCCTACATTTGCACTATACAAACCTGGAAGTCTTTTTTTAGTACTTTGGAGACAGTCTTTGAGGTTCAAGTTCACTGTCATCCGGAGGTTCGTCTCACCGAAATAAATCCCTTTCTCATTTCCCACCTCTCAATTCCTTTCTCATTTCCCACCTCTCATCTCTCTGCCTTTGGATTTTATCGGTGGGTGGAGAGTGGTGGAACTGGTCTGTTTGGAGACACCCCACCCCCTAGCCGGATGCTCTTGAACTCCCGTGCCCCACTGGGTACAACTATAGCCTTTCTGCATTTAACCTTCTTAATCGCATCAGCAAGGCAGTGAAATGTGTAGAAATGTGTAGACATCCTCAGGCTGAGGCTTCTGTGGATACTGAATGATGCCAAATCATGTATTGTTGGGAGGGATTGTGGTTGGATAATTTCACACCTTTTCCTTTAGTTTCCACTTTGTACATTTTTTGTGCTTTGCTGAGGTTTACCAATGGCAGTCTCCCAGTTCACTTTATCTGAAGCTTTTACAGGCAATGTCCTATGGCCCTTGTAATTAATGGTGAGTTGCTGAAGTGTTGTGATGCATCAAAGTCATTGCAGTAATCAGTTATGCCCATTCTCTCCCTTTTCTTCTTTCTTCTCCTTGGAAGCATTGGTGGGATTTCATTTAACCCATGTAGAAACCAGGAGCCCTATGCATGTTTCTGTTGCCTGCTGAAAAATCATTGGTACCTGTTTTAAAGTGCTCAGTGAGCATCTGATGAGTTCTTAGTTATTTTTTGAAGCCAGGGAGGATTCAGGCAATGGTCTGCAAAATTGCTGAAGGAAGTCCAGGAATCTCCTTTAAAACGGTGGAAAAATGAAGAATCACGCACGCATATATTAGGTTGTCTTAAATCAAATGCCTGCTAAAGCAGTAGTGACACATGCTGTTCATGAAAGACTTAATACAGTCCTTCTAATCGGATGAATTGTCTTGTTGTGCAAAAACTGTTATTACACTGTGTGTGAAACCAACCATGCTGCAGGGGGAAAAATTAAATCGCCTGACTGAGAGGTCACTTGTGAATAGTAACACAAGATCTATTACCGTTATTAGGGGCTCTGGAGGACATTCACCCTTTTATGGTCTTTCAACTGCTGGAATGAAATATTTTAGTGGTAAATGACACCCTTCTGGGAAATCGTCCCAAGGATTCATTCTTTGCTGTTTGTACATTTTAAAAATGGGGAGGGGTCTTGGGGGGGTGGAAATCACATTGTTCCTTTCAGATCACTTAAAAAATTTACCGATTTTGACTTGGTGTGATGACGATTGCCTTCGAATGTTCCTCATTTACACCATTCTTAATCTGGGTCTAATAGTATCACCCTTTATCTTTCGTAACATGTCATGCACATTTTGCAATCTTTTCCTTAGGGAAATCCGTGATCGCGTGGAAGCTCAGAGACCACGGGTGTATGTGGTTTATGTCAAAATCTGGATTAAGCACTTTAAAATTCATGAAATGAGAAGTCTGCTTATTTTGTTGATTTTCTTCTAAGGCTCTCTGAGTGTATATAAGGAAGATGATGTGAGTATATTTTTTAGTTCTGCATGGCAACCATGCTGAGTGGTAAATATTTTAAGAAATATTATCAGAAGGGAATGAATAGCTATTGATCTGAGGTGCAGCATTATAACATAGTTATTAAATTGGGAACCAGAGTTCCTTTCCTATGGATTACATTCATTATAATCTGTCGATCCTCTCTGGAATTACTACTCTTGATTCTTCTGCCTTTTTGCTATTTTGCTATGTGCTTGAGATTAGCTTTTGCGGTGAGAAAAGAAAGAAATAAGAAATCAAGAGCCTTGCAAATAATTGGGGTTTTTTTTTGTGAATTTTGAAATCCTACTTATTTCCTCTTCCCATTATTTGATTTTAGCATCTTTTTTTTTTTTTTCTAAAACTTACTTACTTTATTGCCCCAAAGATGTGCAACTGTTACCGTGATGTGCATAAGCATATAAATTCTGTTGGATTTCTCAATGCCTGCTTTTGTTACAGGTATTTTGATGGGTTCATTAAAACCTATCTGTTGAAATAGGGGTTGGTCAGAAGAAGGAAGAGAGGGAAGGGAAAATGTTGTCAGTAGGAATAATACATAGATATTTGAGCTTCACCTGGAAATAAAAATAATTTTGCAGAATGGGAGATAGAAACCCTTTGTCAGGTTGCTAATGAGAGGCTTGACCTAGCCGCTGCTGCTGTAGCATCTTTGGGGATGATGAGAGATGCAAAATGCACTGTTGCTAGGCAACTCTCTTGGCTGCCTTTGGAGCAGGTTCATATGTGCTAAGAGCTAATGAATCCTCACGTCTGCTCTTTGAAACTGTTGAAAAGCCAATGAAGACATACCCGGACATTTAGCATTTACAAGTACCTGAACTATTCTTGCCGTGTCATTTATCCGTTAAAAATTAAGTTGACCATTTAGTGTGTACTGAATATTGCTTTATTTTTTCAAGGTGGACCAAGATTTGAGCCCTAATAAATATGTTTTCAAAAAGGAGCTCAATAAGAATGCCTTAGTTCCTATTGACACTAGTTAAGTTGTTCCCTATGAAGGCTTATTCTGAATTCGAATGCTTCCCCCCCCCCACCCCGCAAGCCCCCAAAGATGATCAGTTGTTGCAACTTGCCTCTTTAAGCCTCTTAGAAAGTTTTTAATTACACTGTCTTCATGTCTTGCTCAGCCCGAGGCCATTATTTCTGAAGATGATAGGAATCTGGAACCCTAAACCAATTTCCTAGGTGGCCTGTCTAAAACTCCTTCCCTTTCCATCTTCCCTGCCCCCAAATCCTGGACAGTAGCCATCAAACAAGCGCAGAACATGAATTAAAGCTTGATAAGGAACATCCCGGGATCAGATAATGAATCTAAGTACTTGTAGATTCCAACCAATCTCTAGTAATGACTCCCTATCAGGAGTGTTGTAAGGATTACAAGATTCTGTGCAGGAGCAATGTTGTGATGTGCCATATGAACATGAGTTTTTACCACAAATTCCAAGGTATTGTCTAAACCTGACAAGAATTTTGTGTGACGGGATTATTAGGTATTAGTCAGGCTTGTTAATATTTTGGTAGGATATGCGATAATTGTAGTGGGATTTATTTGGAACAGGATTTAGCCTATACCTTGTTTATATTTTCATTGTGTTAACCTATGATTCTTCCTAATGTCACAGCACCTAGTATAATACCATGTGATAGGTAGAAGGCATTCAGGCTATATTTATTGGTTAAAGTTGTATAAACCTTCTGCATAGATTATCTAAATTAAATTGTTTCATTTCTTATGCTCTTACAAAGTATACTGGAAATTCTGTTGTAATTCTCTGTGTTTTCTCACCTTTAAAATAAGAGTAATAGAAGAACCCACCATATTAAATTCATCATGTAGATTAAATGAGATAATCCAGAGTAGAGTACCTAGTCTATAGTCAGTGCACAATGAAAGTTATGTATTATTAAAACTGTAGTTGACTTTTATAGCCCTTTTTATTCATTTCACAATTATGTATATACTGATTCTGTTCAAGGAGCACTGCTAGGCTGTTTAGCAAATAGACATGTTCCTTGCCCATATGGGGCTTATTGTTATACTTTATTCCCCAAGTAAATGAAAAGAGAGCCACTATCTGTCTTCTTCGTGTGCCTCTGTGTGTGTGTGTGTGTGTGTGTGCGTGTGTGTGTGTATGAATGAGAGAGAGAGAGAAAGAAACTCTAGTATATTTAGGTGCATTAAGGAGATAAAGAATGGTGCTGTTCAATAGAAATATAACATGAACTCCATATATAAGTTTAAGTTTTCTGGCAGCCACTTAAAAAAGTAAAAAAGGGGGTGCCTGGGTGGCTCAGTGGGTGAGCCTCTGACTCTTGATTTTGGCTCAGGTCATGATCTCAGTGTTGTGGGATTGAGCCCTGCGTGGGGCCTGTGCTCTGTGTTCAGTGGGGAGTCTGCTTCTCTCTCTCCCTCTCCCTCTGTCCCTTCAAACCCTCCTTGCATGTGTGGTCTCTCTTTAAAATAAGTAATCTTTTTTAAAAAAAAAGTGAAAGTAAACAGAGGAAATTAATTTACAAAATTTATTTTACTTAATAGATCTGAAATAGGGTGCCTGAGTGGCTCAGTGGGTTAAGCCGCTGCCTTCAGCTCAGGTCATGATCCCAGGGTCCTGGGTTCGAGTCCCGCATCGGGCTCTCTGCTCAGCAGGGAGCCTGCTTCCCTCTATCTCTCTCTCTGCCTGCCTCTCCGTCTACTTGTGATCTCTCTCTGTCAAATAAATAAATAAAATCTTTAAAAAAAATAGATCTGAAATATTTTCATATGTAATCAACATAAAATTATGAAATATTTCATATATACATATAAATATTACGAAACATTCCAAATTTGATGTATTTTAGCCTTATAGCACATCTCAGTTTAGACTACCCACATTTTACTACTGTGTTGAATAGTATAGAGGTACTAAAAAAATCCCAATGCTCATTTATTTGATGTAAGGGTAAATGTGTACTTCAAAATACTCTTTTTTGTGGCAGCTGGGTAGCTCCGTGGGTTAAGCCTCTGCCTTCAGCTCAGGTCATGATCTCAGGGTCCTGGGATTGATCAGCTGATCTCCCACATTGGGCTCGCTGTTCGGCAGGGTGCCTGCTTCCTGCCACCCCCGTGCCCCGCCCCCCTGCCCGGCCCCCGCCCGGCTTCTCTGCCTACCTCTATCCCTACCTGTGATCTCTCTCTCTCTCAAATAAGTAAGTAAATAAATAAATAAATAAGAAATACTCTTTTTAAATTGGTTTTACTTGGCTAAAAATAGCCTTACAGTTTCTGCAGTGGGATAGAAGCCTTAAATGATTAAGAACAATGATCCTTTTTTTTTTTTTTTAAAGATTTTATTTATTTATTTGATAAACATAAAGAGAGGAACCACAAGCAGGGGAAGTGGGGGAGGGAGAAACAGACTCCCTGCTGAGCAGGGAGTAATCCCAGGACCCTGGGATCATGACCTAAGCGGAAGGCAGATGCTAAATGACTGAGCCACCCAGGTGCCCCAAGAATAATACTTCTGAAAATGGGGTTTTCAGGGAGGTACTCAGCAAGTGAGGCTATGTCTGGCAGCTGCTGTGTATGTGTGTGTGTGTGAGAGAGAGAGAGAGAGAGAGAGAGAGAGAGAGGATAGCCAGTCTTAACCAGCTGAGCCACCCAGGTGCCTTGAAGGTAGCCAGTCTTAAAAAAATGTTTACTCTGTTAACCTTTTTTTCTTTCTTCAGGTAGTCTTGAGTTTCATCCCACTCCTATTTACTGAGTATTTGCTCAGTATTTCCCAGGCTAGCGTGGGCAACAATTGTGAGGTGTAACAATGACTCAAAGTGTACTGAAAGGAAGGTGCGCACAAAGCTACAGTAACAAATAGTACTTGGAATATTCTTTGGCCAGAAAGAGCCAGTTACTCCGTTAGCCTTGAATGTTTTTTGCTGCAATAAAACAGATTTTTCATGGTTAGTTCATAAGTAGTTGAATTATTGGTTTGAAAACAGAGAAACACAGACAAATTTCCTTGAGCTAGAAGAAGGGCTAGATGTGTCTTGACTACTAAGCTGAGCAAGAAGGTGGTCTGAGGAGCATGATCAGACTTTGTTCGCTGACGTCAAGTGTCGTCTTTGGGCAGGAAATCAGCAGTAGTCTCCTTCCTCCAGCAAGCCTTTACTGGGTCCTGTAACCACCTTGTCCTTTTCTGCCTTTTCTACTAGTCCTGTGCCTTCTGGTCATTTAGTTTGGTTCCATCACTTACTAAGGCATTGTTGTAAATAATTTTAGTAAAGTACCGTCTTTATTTTACTAGAGTAATATGTAGTAGTCATATATAAAATATCAGGACAAATAGTGTACTATATACTGTAGTCATAAGCATACATATTAATGCCACCTCTTCCCCCAAACATATGCCCACAATCGCATTGTGTTGTATAATGCAGGGCACGTGGATAGCTCAGTTGGAAAGTGTCCAACTCTTGATTTCAGCTCAGGTCATGATCTCAGGGTCCTGAGATCGAGCCCTGCTTTGGGCTCCGTGCATGGAGTCTGCTTCTTGCTCACCCTTTACTCTTCCCCTGCTTGTGCACGCATGCTCCTTCTCTCAAATAAATTTTTTAAAAAAGATTTTATTTATCTGACAGACAGAGATCACAAGTAGGCAGAGAGGCAGGCAGAGAGAGAGGAGGAAGCAGGCTCCCTGCTGAGCAGAGAGCCCAACGTGGAGCTCGATCCCAGAACCCTGGGATCACAACCTGAGCCGAAGGCAGAGGCTTTAACCCACTGAGCCACCCAGGCGCCCTTCTCAAATAAATTTTTAAGATGTTCCTTTGCAGTTTGTGTTTTTCTGTCCTCCATATGTTAGACCCATTTTCTCATGGTAGTTTATACAGATCTATTTTATGATTGTTGAAGGATACCAGTGTTCCACAGAATATTAATAGGTCTGATATGGTAGCCGGTAACCAGAGGTGACTAGTGAGCATTTGAAATTTGGGTAGTGTGGCTGAGGAAATGTGGTCTTAATTTTATTTAATTTTCATTAGTTTAAATTCAAATTTAAATAGCCACATGTGGCCCGTGGCTACTGTATTGGGCAGCCCAGCTCTGGGATCTCCCTCTTCCTCTGAAAAAGAAAAAGCAGTCATTGTTACACTAGGTAGTGTTTTACACATTATCAAAGACGGTCTTGAATTCTCTTCTTGTTCTTATGTTTTAATTTCTGTCTTTAGAAACTATTTTCTGTATTTCTAATCTTTGGAGCTGAGTTTGGCTGATTCAGTGGTGACTGAGATTCTAATCGTTAGTTCCTTAAGTGACTATAAACTCCTTCAGAGCAGGGACTGACTTTTCTTGTATCATTAAAGCCTAACACAGCTCAACCCTCAAATATTTTTGTTTGTTCAGTATATAACTCACAGGAAAAGTTTGCTGTTACTCTTGATATTAGTAAGACTCTAGAAGTTAGTCCTTTTAAAAATCTACGTAACAGTTTTTTTATTGCTGTTTTGTGTTTGTGTTTGGGTTTTTTTAAACATTTATTTTATTTTTTAAAGAGTTTATTCATTTATTTGAAAGAGAGACAGAGATCACAAGCAGGCAGAGAGGCAGGCAGAGAGATGGGGGGAAGCAGGCTCCCCGCCGAGCAGAGAGCTCCATGCGGGGCTCAATCCAGGACCCTGAGATCATGACCTGAGCTTAAGGCAGAGGCTTCACTCACTGAGCCCCGCCAGGCACCCCTGGTTTTGTTTTTAAAGCAAAATATAGGATGATTCTGGTCAGTGGTCTCTAACACGACCCCCAGGTTCAGTGATTTGCTAGAAGGAGTGGCAGGACTTGGAATATAGTTGAAACCATGACTATGATTTATTACCACAAATGGGTAAAAAAGCAAAATGAGCAAGGGAGAAGGTTCCTTGGCTAAAGGTCCTGGGGAAAATAGGTGCAAGCTTCTGCATGTCCTATTCTAGGGAGTCGCCCCGGCTACACTTCATTCCTCCAGCAGAGAATTGTGATAACATGGGTAAAGGGTTGTCTGCTAGCGAAGCACATGCAAGACTCTGTGCTCAAGGTTTTTACTGGGGACTGTGTAGGTACGATGTTCAGTTTACTGTGTTTGTACAAATAGTTTAGGTGCAGTCATATCAGTAAAGAATGGTAGTAGGAACCCTTAGAAAATCCACTTTCCAGGATCCCACTCAGAGGCTAACTTTGCAATCAAGTCCTTTAAGGTTGGCAGTCTCAGGCCTCCTATGTTAACTCTTTTGTGCACAAATACCTACTTAAATTTTGATTAAGCTGGGTTATGATTTATTTTTTAAGTAGTAGGTCCAGAATCAATCATTATAATTTTCTCTGCTATTCTCCTTTTTGAAATTTGAATATATACATTAAACATCTTCTAAGTAAGGCATTCTCATTGTCTTATCCGATACCTTTAGTTCAAGAAAACTTAGTGCTTCTCAGGGCAGCCCTCTGTATTAAAAAAAAAAAAAAATCAAAAAACAAAAAACTCCTTTTCTTAATTAAACTCCAAATATGCCTTTTGATTTGGGCCTCAGGATAACATAAAACAAATCTGGTTTGTCATTCATGTGTTAGCCCCTTAAATATCTTAAGATACCTATTGTCTGCAATTTTTCTGTGGTGCAGGAACACAGAATGTTCTGTTTCTGTTCACCCTTTTTGTTTCGATTGTAACAAAAAATCCTAATTATGTTTTTTTTTTTTTTCCTGGAACATGTTTTGTACACAGTATTGGTGGTTTTTAATATAGATGTTTTTGTTTTCCTTTTTTAGTTGATTTCATCTGACAAAAATAATACATGCTGTCATATATGTATTAATGTGTATCTGGGGAGATCTAGTGAATTTTATTGAATTTTTGACTTGTTTAAAAATACATTTATGTAGAAAAAATATGAGATTAGGAGATTTTTAACTTTTTGTTAGGAAAAGCTTCATATTCAGAAGTGGAGAGAGTAATATAATAGCCTTGACATACACATCCCTTAGCTTTGGTGGTTATTACATGAGTGTTCCGTATCTTCTTTACCTTCTACTCCACAGTTGACAACTCTGTAATGTTATTTTGAAGCAGATCTCAGATTGGAGCTGAAGGTTCTAAATGAAGTTTGAAATTCTTCATTTTAGGAACATTGTGTCACATTTTAGTCCTCCAGAATTATATGAGAATGTCTGTTATACTGTATCTTTACATACATTTTATAATTTAAAATATTTTAAGCTTCAGTATGTGAGAATATTATTTTTAGTTTTAAAAATTAATAGTGAGATTTAAAGTTCTTATTGATGCTAGATTTGTTTTATTCTCTCTGAGATTTAGGTTTATGTATTTTGCCCATATTTTGTGGGAAAGGAATCTGCATCCTAAGAATTTGTTCATTCTTTGTTTAGAATATCAAATAATTGGTTGATAATTCTATGTGTGTGCATGTGAGCATGTGTGTGTGTGTGTGTGTGTAATAGCTAAAAACTAGTGCTTTCCTGTGTGGCAGGTATTGGGTTAGTTTGGCTAGATGTGGAATTCTGGGCTAGAAACCATTCCTCCCGCCCCCCATCTGTCTTGTTTTCTTTCATAGCTTATAATATCGGTGTAGAGAAATTCACAGTTATTCTCTTACTGAATTCCTGGGTATATGTTTATGTGAACCAATTTTTTTTTTTTTAATTTTGAAGATTTTATTTATTTATTTATTTATTTATTTATTTATTTTAAAGAAGATTTTATTTATTTATTTATTTGACAGAGAGAAATCACAAGTAGATGGAGAGGCAGGCAGAGAGAGACAGAGGGAAGCAGGCTCCCCGCTGAGCAGAGAGCCCGATGCGGGACTCGATCCCAGCACCCTGAGATCATGACCTGAGCCGAAGACAGCGGCTTAACCCACTGAGCCACCCAGGCGCCCCTATTTATTTATTTTTAAAGATTTTATTTACTTGAGAGAGAGAGCATGAGCAGTGGGGAGAGGGATAAGCAGGCTCCCTGCTGAGCAGGGAGCCCAGTGCAATGCTTGATCCCAGGATCCTGAGATCATGACCTGAGCCGAGGGCAGATGCTTAACCAGCTGAGCCATTTAGGCACCCCTATGTGAACTAAGTTTTGTTTTTATTTTTCCTCTTAGGAAGCTCTTAGGATCTTCTTTGTCCCTGGTACTTGATAATTTCATGGTGATGTGCCTTGATGTGAAAAAAAATAAAATAAAATAAAAAATATAAAATGTAATTTATATATGATATATATAACTTATAAATATATAAAATATATAAAATAAATATATATATTATGTGCATATGTGTGTGTGTTTATATATATATATTTATTTCAGTTTTTTTTTTTTTAAAGATTTTATTTATTTATTTGACAGAGAGAAATCACAAGTAGATGGAGAGGCAGGCAGAGAGAGAGAGAGAGGGAAGCAGGCTCCCTGCCGAGCAGAGAGCCGGATGCGGGACTCGATCCCAGGACCCTGAGATCATGACCTGAGCCGAAGGCAGCGGCTTAAACCACTGAGCTACCCAGGCGCCCCTATTTCAGTTTTTTATTTAAATTCCAGTTAGTTAACATATAGTGTTAACTGTATATAGTTATATATTGACACTATATATACTTTGAGGTGTAGAATTTAGTTATTCATCACCCGCCTATAGCAACTGGTGCTCCTCACAACAAATGTCCTTAATCCCCATCACCTATTTATCTAGCCCCCCACACCCATGCCCTTCCCCTCAGCAACCCTCAGTTTATTCTCTATAGTTGAGTCTGTTTCCTGGTTTGCCTCTTCTTTCCCCACTCCTACCATGTTCACCTGTTTTGTTTCTTAAATTCCACTTATGAGTGAGATCATATGCTGTTTGCCTTTTTCTGAACTGACTTATTTCACTTAGCATAATACTTTGTAGCTCCATCCACATCATTTTAAGATTTCATTCTTTTTTATGGCTGAATAATATTCCATGGTGTGTATACACACACACACACGCACACTTCTTTATCCGTTCTTCAGTCAGTGGACTTTTGGGCTCTTTCCATTTTCATGTGTTGGGCTGGATAATTGGTGGCTTTTCTTAAATTTGGAAATTCAAGTCCTTGAATTCTGGGGAATGTTTTTCATTATATTGTTGTTAATTTCTTTCCCTCTACTGACCGTGTTTTTTTCTTTCTGGAAATTCTCTTATTTGCATCCTGAATCCCTATACCGATCTCATAATTTTCTTATCTTCTTCCCCTATTGCCCTCGCTCTACTTTTTCACTCCTTGAGAGATTTCCTTATCTTTATCTTTTAACTGTTATTGAATTTATTGTTGTGCTAAAATGGATTTAAATTCAGCAGCTCTTTTTAGTTTTGGAATATTCTTCTTAAATTGTATCCACCTTAGTAGTCTTTCATTGTTTTAACTCTTAGTAGTGGCATGTAAATGGTTTCTTAATGATTATTTCTCTCTGATTTTAATTTTTGAATCCATCTGGAATTTTTTTCCTGCGTAGTGATGTGTTAGGATCCCTCCTCCCTATTAACCATTTTTTCTATCACCATTCATGGATCAATCTTTTTTTTTTCCCTCTTTGTTTGCACTGTCTGCTTCTATCATGAATGTTACCATCATTTTCTTTTAACATTCATTTTATCTTTCTAGTCTAACAATTTTCTTAATGTAGAGATCATGCACGATAGGAGTTTGCTAAGTCTGTTTTCTTTCATTCCTTAATGGTCCACCATCTACTCCAAGCAGTGGAATCAGTCTTCTTATTCATTGTTGCAAGAAATTTAAATCAATCCTTTTCTATGTTACTGGCCTCTTTCATTAATTTCATTTCATCCTGGGTGTTAACCTTCTTGACTAATAAAGCATTCTAATAAGGTCATTTGTTTACCGTTATTCGTGCAGACCCTATTTCATGGTCGGTCTTTTATTTGAGACTAAGGCCCTTATATGAAATTCACAGTGATAAGATATTTACTACTTACTTAATCTTCAAAGGATTTTTTGTCACTGAAGAAGAGGGATGATTAGAGTCATACTTTATATTCAGCCAACTTGTGTTGGCCATTTAATCGTTTTTTTCTCAAATGTAGTATGGATGGCTCCCCGTTTACATGGTCGGTCCATAGTTTTTCATATCCCAATAAATTGACCTCACTTTCATAGCTTTGGGATCTTTGAGCAGTTTAATATTTTACTAAATTCAAAAGCATTGACTCTCTCTATTTTTACTACATAAGTGCTCACCTAACTGAGCTATATTTAATTATTGGAGGGCATTCAGACTCAGTCTTCCAGTTCTGATGTAAAACACATTGCCAGTGATGGATGCAACAGTAGAAATTAACTGCACCTAATTGAAAGGAAAAATAGACACATTATACATAAAGGACATTGGCTTTTAACTTCTGTTCTGCTGGTCAGCCCAACAAAGATTTAGGTCTCATCAAGATAGAAATGTAAAACCTACTTTGTTTTGTTTTGCTCAGGAAGGAAATTTTATACTTAAAGGAATTCAGTCATTATACTTACCATTTATAGAATTGTCAAAATGTTAGCAATCGAAAAAATTAATGGTGGTTATACTTCTTTTTCCCACCGGTGGTTGCGTGTTAGTTATGTGACTAACCATTACTTTTTAACTTAAGTTTTCTTTATACCATTTTCTAAAAATATGAATTGTCCCCAACTCTGAGAGATAATGAAGAATCAGGTGGCTAAGAGACTAACCTGGAGATCCAGTTTAGGTAGAGAAAAATCACAGTTCTTTTCTCCTAGGATTTAAAGCTCCTTAAGTGATTTGATACTTGACTTTATCTGCTTCTGGTCTAGTGATATTTCTCCTGTTTTTCCATACTTGGAGCTTCTGTGTTGTTGACCTGATTTTCTATGTACTGGAACTTCTTACTTCAAATTCTGATGGATGTGCTGGTAATATTTTGATATCCTGCTAACATTTACCCAGTAGATATATTTCCTAATTCTATGTTAATTTGGTCAGAGTTACTATCCTTAAATCCTTTACTTTGCAAGTGGTATTTTTAAAATAATTGTTTATAGAATCAAATAACTAACACTATTACAAGATCCATCTTGCTGAATGGAATCAGAGCAGGTAAATTAGGAATAGTTTATGCTTTCTGAAATCATTTTATAGTATGCTGTGAATCAGAGATACAAAGGAGAAGAAGATGTTATCCCTGCTTTTTGCAAGGCAGAGTGACATGTACATGGGCTTTGGAGGTTGTGGCTTTGGTCCAGGCCTAACTCCAGCATGTGCCAGCCCTGTTAGCTTGCACAAATTATCTGGCTTTCATGAGATTCACTTTTGCCATTTGAAACACCATGGTAATCATGATTTTCTATAAAATGTTTAGGAGAGTGTTCACAGTAGCTGTTCAGTAGATGTTAGGTGTAGAAGTAGGGGAGTCCGTGTAGATCAGACGCTCACACTGGACTGGAATAAGGCTAGAGAGAATCACAAATAGAAGAGTGCCCAGCAGGGGCCTTCATTATTCTAGACAGATTTCTTCCCTTGGCCTTGTTTGACTCTCAAATGTTAAATTTCAAGACCTGAGGCCGGTTATTAATTAGGTTATGCTGCAAATATAATTTGCATCACAGAAGAATAACATTGTACTGTTTGCGTTTCTTTGACGTTGCTCCATGCCTGCAGTTTCCTTATCAGTGAAAGAAATTATTAGCTTGTCAGCATTTCGTCAATGGACTGCTTTCCAAGGTATTCTTTAAATAATAAGCCAAAACCATAAGCCATTATGTCAAGTAAGTAGGGAAAGTGGAATGAACTAATGTTCAAAGCATAATACACTATTATGTACATTAATTGTAGAATAAGTAATTTTTAAAAGTTTCTTTCAGTGTTAAAATATTAAAGAATGCATTTATGTTTCTATTTGTATGTGCCATTCAAGTATATTCATTCTTTGTTGTATAAAAATGTAGTTCTTCGACTTAATGATACTCTTTTCTTCCCACTGTTTTATAAATGGCAAATACACTTGTGTGCACAGAATTTACTTCCTTTTTTCCCACAGGAGAAAGTCTTACACAAAGATGGTTCAGCATTTATCTCATCGAAGGACATAAATAAAATATAAACTGGGAATGTACCTGTGTGCCTCAGATCTAGTGTTGTAAAACCTAAGTCTGAAAAGTTAAAGAAAACCGGATATTACTTTGGATTTTTGCCTAGATGACCACATCTTAAATTATTTCTTTCCACTTAGTATCTTTATTTCCGTGGATTTTAATTTATTACTGTATCTTTTATATAGTCGTAAAGTACGAGCTATCTCATTCCTTTAAAAAAAGAGGGATAGTTGTAAACATTAATTATATATTCTCCCATCTGATGACTAAGGTGACTAGCAAAGCCCTTTTTCTTCCTCATAATTTAGAAGCAGATAGCACTTCTCATGATTTTCATTACAGAACTGTCTGAGGGACCAGGCTGCTTTCTGTGTAACCTTATACAGTGTTCCCAACGTGGATGTTTTTCATGGAATCCAGAGTTAAATTTTTATATTCTGTTCTTTATATGATTGACTCCTGGGCTATGCTGGTTTATGTCTCTCCAGCTTGTTTTCCCCTGTATGTTTTGTCTAATTACAGGGAGAAGTCTTACTTGATAGCTCTTTATCCTGTTATAGATAGTCTGGAATCTCTGATTGCTTTCGCTCTGCCAAGTAGAGTGGAGGAGTGAGCTGAGACATGGACTCCACCAACTAACTTTGTGAACCGTCTGGGCCTCACTTCCATCGTAACCAAGTGAGCACCCAGGTGACTCTGGCACTGTTAGTTTTGATAATGAAACATGCACAGGGATTTAAAATTTTCTTCTTCTTTTTTTTTAAAGATTAATTTATTTGACACAGAGAGAGAGAGAGAGAGAGAGAGTGTACAAGCAGAGGGAGAGGGAGAAGCAGGTTCCCCACTGAATGGGGAGCCCGATATGGGTGGGACTCCATCCCACGACCATGGGATCATGACCTGAGCTGAAGGCAGACACTTAACTGACTGAGCCACCCAGGTGCCCTTAGAAAAACACTTCCCAAAGAGGGGCATCTGGGTGGCTCAGTTGGTTAAGGGTCTAATTCTTGATTTCAGCTTAGGTCGTGATCTCAGGGTTGTGAGATCTAGCCTCATGTTGGGCTCTGCACTGGGTGTGGAGTCTGCTTGAGATTCTCTCTCTTCCCCTCCCTTTGCCCCTCCCCCACCCAAAATAAAGTTGTTTAACCAAAAGAACTTAACATACACTCTTCTGAGTGTTAAAAAACCAACCCCTTGATTTTTAAAAAATTATGGTATGAAAAACATATGAAATATACCTTCTTAGCGAAATGTTGGGTATATGGTACAGTGTTGTGTAGAAATTTTCATCATGTAAGACCGTGTACCCACAGAAGCTCCCTGTTCCCTCCTATCCCCAGGTTCTCTGGCAATCATTATTTTATTTTCTTCTTCTAAGACTGCCTTCTTTGGATACCTGGTATAAATGTGGAATCCTGCAGTATTTGTCCATCTATGATTGGTTTGTTTCACATATAATGTCCTCAAGATTCATCCATACTGTATCATGTGACAGGATTTCCTTTCTTTTAAGGCTGAATGATATTTCATTGTATGTGTAGATCACATTGTCTTTATCTTTTCATCGATTAATAGTTAGGTTGTTTCCTTCTCCTGGCTATTGTGAATAATGCTGTAATCAACATGGGAGTGCAAATACCTCTTCTAGATCCCGATTTCAATTCTTTTGAAAGACTGCAATTCTTTGAAAAAAATTTTTAATGATTTATTCATTTATTTATTTGAGAGAGACAACATGAACAGGGGGAAGGTCAGAGGGAGAAGGAGAAAGAATCCTCAAGCAGACTCTTTGCTGAGCATGGAACCCAATGTGGGGCTCGATCCCAGGACCCTGAGATTATCACCTGAGCCGAAGGCAGAAGTTGAACCACCTGAGTCACCCAGGTGCCCCTCTTTGAAATATTATTTAAAAGTCCCTGGGTGTATTTCATTATGAAAACTAACAGTGCCAGAGGCACCTGGGTGACTCAGTTGGTTAGGTGCCTGCCTTCGGCTCAGGTATTGATCTCAGGGTTCTGGGATGGAGCCCCACATCAGGCTCCCTGCTCTAGCAGGAAGTCTGCTTCTTCCTCTCCTTCTGTCCCTTTCTCTGCTGATACTTTCTCTGTCTCTCAAATAAATAAAATCTAACTAGCAGTGCCAAATTAAACAAGTTAAACAGTCTCTTTATATTTCTTAAAATATTAGAGAAAGATTTGTTTGTATTTCAATAGAGAGACCATCATTTTAGCACAGGTACCTAAAAGCAACCGTACAGTTAATGGACTCTTGTCAGTATATTTTAAAAGTCCTTGTTCTGAATTTCCTGGAAGTGGCATTGCCAGATCATATGTTGGTTTTATTTTTAATTTTTTTGAAGAGCTTCCATGCTATTTTTCATTGTGGCCGCACCATTTTACATTCCACCAAAAGTGCACAAGGGTTCCCGTCTTCCCACATCCTCACCAACACATGTGAATTTCTATTATGGATAATGCCCATCCCCACAGGTGTGAGGTGGTCTAGCTGATTGGGCTTGGATTTGCATTTCTCTGGTGATGAGTGATGCTGAGCATCTTTTCCTGGGCCTGTGGCCATCGGTATGTCTGCTTTGGAAGATGTTTAGCTCCTTCGTTCACTTTTTCATTGGGTTATTTTTATTTGTTTTTGTTGAGTTATAAAAGTTCCTCATATTTTGGATATTAAGCCCT
Source organism: Mustela erminea (assembly GCF_009829155.1). Classification (NCBI taxonomy): domain Eukaryota; kingdom Metazoa; phylum Chordata; class Mammalia; order Carnivora; family Mustelidae; genus Mustela; species Mustela erminea. Next base: position 48,084,710 of record NC_045625.1, on the reverse strand, counting down.
TACCAGATATGTGGTTTATAGGTATTTCCTGCCATTCTGTAGGTTACCTTTTTCTTTTCTTTTTCTTTTTTAAAACTCTGATTGTTTGCTTTGCTGCACAGAAGCTGTTCAGGTTGATGTAGTCCCACTTGTCTGTTTTTGCCTTTGTCACATGTTGTTTTGGTGTCACATCCAAAAAGTCATTGCCAAGACCAATGTTAGGAAGTTTTCCCCCTATGTTTTCTTCTAGGAGTTTTATAGCTTTAGGTTTTGTGTTTAAGTCTTTTATTCATTTTGAGTTGATTTTTGTGTATGGTGTAAGACAAGGGTCCATTGTCCTTCTTTTTCTTGCAGATACTCAGTTAAGCCAGCATCATTTATTCTAGAGACCATCCTTTCTCCATTGTATTTTCTTGTCTCTTCTGTAATAAATTAATTGACCACACACACATGGATTTATTTCTAGGCTCTCTATTCCATTCCATTGGTCTCTTTTCCCCTGTGCTAAGATCACATTGTTTTGATTACTGTAGCTTTGTAATAAGTTTTGAGGTTAGGAAATGTGAGGTACCCAGTTTTATTTATTTCTCAATATTGTTTTGGCTTTGTGGTTTCATGCGATTTTTATGATTATTTTTTTTGTTGTGCAAAAAATGTCATCAGGATTGTAAAGTTTCGCAGGTGAGGTAAACATAACACCAGGCAAAGTGGGTGCAAGGCAAACTTTATTAAGGCACTCTCCGGCGAAGTTTCAGGGCTCAGGAGAAGGGGAGCCAGGAAAGTCACGCCGGGAGGAGGTGGGCACCCTTGGGTGAGGTTCCTCAACTCTGGAAAGGGGAGTGGGGGAAGTCACAGTGGGAGGGAGTTGGCGGGGGTCTTTTATTGGGCCAAGGCAGGGCATGGGCTCACATCCATATTTGGTGATCGGAAGGTATGGGGTGAGGACTCCTGATACTCCTGTTTCCAGCATAGGTATCTGATTACCTATGGAGATGGGACCTGGGCATACACCCTTTTGGTGGGAGAGTCTAGGGTTAAGGAAGGGGGTGGGAGGGGACTGGGAGATGGGGCCCCTGCGGTCACTTCTGTTGTTCCTCCTGCACTCCCAGAACCGCCAACCCAACAGGGATTTTGATAGGGATTGATTGCACTGAATCTGTAGATTGCTTCGGGTGTTATGTACATTTTAACAATAGTTTTTCAGTCCATAAATGTAAAATATTTTTCTATTTATTTGTGTCTTTAACTTAAGCAGTCCTTTGTAGTTTCCAGGATACAAGTCTTTCACTTCACTAGTTTATCCCCAAGTACTTTATTGTTTTTGATGCTATTGCAAATGGGGTTGTTTTCTTAATTTCCTTCTTGGATTGTTCATTATTAGTTTATGAAAACACAATCAGTTTTTTTAAATGTTCATTTTGAATCCTGCAACGTTTCTAAATTCTCTTATTATGTTTCTCCCCCTCATTTATTAGTTGTAACTAACTTTTGTGGTGGAATCCTTAGGGTTTTCTGCATGTAATATCATGTCATCTGTGAACTTTCTGATTTGGATGATCTTTATTTCTTTCCTTCTTTCCTTTTTTTCCTTCCTCCCTCCATTCCTCTGTCCCTTCCTCTCTTCCTTTCTTCCTCTTTTCCTTTCTCTCCCTAATTGCTCTGGCTAGTACTTCTGTAAGGGCCTATTCAGCCGGAGCGGCCCCACCCCGTTTGAATGGTTGAATTGCCATTTTGTTGTAAAACTTAAATTGTGTGTGTCCCCCCCCCCCCCCCCAACTTATGTAAAAGCAAGTCCAGGAAACCAGTCCCAGGTAACAAAGTCTAAATACAAGGGTGGGTCAGGCCAGGTGGAGGTATTCAATCAGTGGGGGTGCTTACTGTCTCCTAGCTACCAAGGAGTATGGGCCCCTGCTTTGGGCACCTTTTGGGTGCCATTTCTGAGCTAGGTGATAGGCTGGTTCAAATGTCTGCTAGGGTAAATTGTAATTCAATTAGTCACCTAGCATCACTGTGGAGTTTCCTGTGTGTGTTACAATCTCATTGGCCACCTGTGTGTGGCCAGGCCCGACCACATGGCCTTTGCTCTATAAAAGTTAGTCTGGAAAGCAGGGAGGGTCCTCCTCTGTGAGGGATGGCCCCGACTGGTCTGTTTGATGGTCAGTCTGATTCCTGATGCCTGGCAAGAAATAAAGCTTTGTGTGACCTTAGCTTTGTATCAGTCTCGCTCCTTTAATCACGGACCCATTATTGGGGTACCCAGTTTTGGGGGACCCAACCCTTCCAGTACTATGTTGAATAGAAATGGCCAAAGTGGGCACTCCTGCTTTGTTCCTGACCTTAGAGGAAAAGTTTTCAGGTTTTTACCATTGAGTATGCTGTTACCAATAGGCTTTTCATATAGAGCCTTTATTGTGTTGAGGTAATTTCCTTCCATCTCTAGTTTAGTACATGTTTCTACCATGAAAGTGTGTTGGGTTTTGTCAAAATGTTTTTTTCTATATATATTGAGATGATCATGATTTTTATCCTTCATCCTGCTAATGTAGTTTGTAACATGATTGATTTTTGTATGTTGAACCATTCCTGCATCTCAGGAATAAATCCCACTTGGTCGCAGTATGTGATCCTTTTAAAGGAATTCTGTTGCTTAATAGTTTGAGGATTTTTGTATCCATGTTCTTAAGGGATAGTGGCATGTAATGTTCTGTTCTTGTAGTGTCTTTGGTTTTGGTATGATTGTAATGGTAGGGTTTCATGAAATGATTTTGGAAGTATTCCTACCTCTTCAGTTTTTTGGCAGGAGTTTAAGAAAGATTGGTGTTAATTAATCTTTTTTTTTTATTTTTTAAAGATTTTATTTATTTATTTGACAAAGATCACAAGTAGGCAGAGAGGCAGGCAGAGGGAGGGGGAAGCAGGTTCCCTGCCAAGCAGAGAGCCTGATGCGGGGCTCGATCCCAGGACCCTGGGACCACGACTTGAGCCGAAGGCAGAGGCTTTAGCCCACTGAGCCACCCAGGCGCCCCATGTTAATTCATCTTTAAATGTTTGGTAGAAATCACCTGTGAAGCCATCTGCTCTTGAGCTTTTCTATGTTGGGAGGTTTTTGGTTACTGATTCAGTCTTTTTTGTTATCAGTCTGTTCAGATTTTCAGTTAATGATTCATTCTTGGTAAGTTGTATGTTTCTAGGAATTTATCCATTTCTTCTAGGTTATTCAGTTGTAGTATAATTGTATATAGTTAGCTCTTACATCCTTTTGTTTTTTGGGGCACAGGTTGTAATATCTTCACTTTCATTTCTGAATTTATTTGTATCTTCTCTTTTTCTTATTCTAGATGAAGGGTTGTCAATTTTCCTGACCTTTTCAAATACCAACTCTTAATTTTATTTTTTCCCCCACTTTTTATTTCATTTATTTTTGCTTTTATGTTTATTTCCTTTCTTCTGCTACCATTGGTTTGGTTTATTCTTTTTCTGGTTTCTTGAGGTACAAAGTTAATTTAAGATCTCCTTTCTTTTTTAATGTAGATTCTTACTGCTACACACTTCCCTCCTAGTGCTGCTTTTACTGCATCGCATAAGTTTTGGTATCTTGTGTTTTCATTGTTATTTGTCTCAAAATATTTAAAAATTTCCTTTTAGATTTTTTTTCTTTCGCTCTTTGATTAATCAAGAGTGTGTTGTTTAGTTCCCATGCATTTGTGAATTTTTCTGTTTTCTTCCTTTTATTGACTGCTAGTCTCATTTAGTTTTGGTGAGAAAAGATACTTGGTATTATTTCAGTCTTAAACTTTTTAAAAAAGATTTTATTTATTTATTTGACACAGAGAGCACAAGCAGGGATAGTGACAGAGGGAGAGGGAGAGGGAGAAGGAGAAGCAGACTCCCCGATGAACAGGTAATCCAATGGGGGCACTGGATCCCAAGACTCTGGGATCATGACTTGAGTTGAAGGCAGTCACTTAACGGACTAAGCCATCCAGGTGCCCTACAATTTTCTTAAATTTGTTAAGGGTTTTTTTGTGACCTAACATGTGATCTGTTCTGGAGAGTATTCCATGCGTACCTGAAAAGAGTTTGTATTTTGCTGCTGTTGGGTGGAATGTTTTGTGTATGTCTGTTAGGTATATTGGTGATAGTATACATATCCTCTGTTCCTTTATTCATCTTCTGACAGGATGTTCTGTCCATTATTGAAAGTGGAGTGATGAAATCTCTTATGTTGTTATCTTTCCCGCCTTTAGTTCTATAAATGTTTGCTTTGTATATTTGGGCTTACATATATTGCTCTGATGTTGGATACTTATATATTTATAATTATTTTCCTGGTGAATTGACCCTTTTTTATCATAACATCTTCGTTTCTCATGACAGTTGTTGACTTAAAGTATTTGTCATATGGTATGAATATATGGCTGTCCTTTCTCTCTTTTGGTTACCATTTGCTTAGAATATCTTCTTTTACCCATTCATTTTTAGCCAGTGTGTGTTCTTAAATGTGAAGTAAATCTTTTGTAGTCAGCATATATTTGTATCCTGGCTTTTATCCTGCCAGCCTCTCTATATTTTGATGTGGGAGTTTAACCCATTTACATTTAAGGTGATCACAAATAGAGAAAGCTTTAATATTGCCATTTTGTTCATTATTTTCTGAGTCTTACAGCCTTTGTTAAAAAAAAAAAGTACTCATTTATTTTTGAGAAAAAGAGAGAGCAAGTTCGGGGAGAGGGAGAGGGAGAGAATCTTCAAGCAGACTTGCAGTTGAGCAGGGAGCCCAATGCCCAGCTTGATCTCAGAACCCTGAGATCATGACCTGAGCTGAAAGCAAGAGTTGGACACTTAAGTGACAGCCACCCAAGTGCCCTGCTCTTACAGCTTTTTGTCCCTCATTTTCTCTGTTGCTATCTTACTTTGTGGCTCATTGAGTATTATTTTTTTGTAGTGACATGCTTTGACTCCTTACCCATTATCTTGTTTTGTATCTTCTGTGGGTATTTTGTTTGTTTTTACTATGGGGCTTATAGAAAACATCTTACAGCTGTAACAGTGTATTATAATCTGTTAACAACTTAACTTCTGCTACATATAGAAGCTCTTTTTATTCTCCCCACATTTTGTTATTGTTGTCCCAAATCACCTCTTTTTGTATTGTGTATCCATTGACATATTTTTATAGCTTTGTCATTTATACATTTGCCTTTTAACCCCCATATGAGAATTTAAAGTGATTTATGTACGGTCATTACAGTATTATCGTATTCTGTGTTCTTCTCTTTATTTACCTTTATCACTGAGATTTCATACTTTGATAAGCTTTTCTGTTGCTAATAGCCTTTAATTTCAACTTGAAGGGTTTCCTTTCACATTTTCTTTTTTTTTTTTTTTTTAAAGATTTTATTTATTTATTTGGCAGACAGAGATCACAAGTAGGCAGAGAGGCAGGCAGAGAGAGTGGAGGAAGCAGGCTCTCTGCAGAGCAAAGAGCCCAATGCAAGGCTCGATCCCAGGACCCTGGGATCATGACCTGAGCCGAAGGCAGAGGCTTCAACCCACTGAGCCACCCAGGCGTCCTCCTTTCACATTTCTTGAAAGGCAGTTGTAATGGGTGAACTCCCTCAGCTTTTGTTTATTTGAAAAAGTATTTCTTTTTCACTTTGAAAGAACGTTTTGCTGGTTATAATATTCCTGTTTTTTTTTTTTTTCTCCTTTCAGCACTTTGAATATCTTACCTAGCATCCCCTTCTGCCTATATGATTTCTGCTGAGGAATCTGCTACTAGTCTTACAGCAGGGGTGGGGGAGCTCTTTAATAATCCCATCATTCTAAACTAAACTTTTTTTTTTAATTTTTTTTAAGAGGGAGAGAGAGTTAGGGGCAGAGGGAGAGAATCTTAAGGCGGCTCCATGCCCACCAGGGAGCCCCACACAGGACTTGATCTCACAGCCCAGAGATAAGACCTGAGCCAAAATCAGGATTTGGGGGCTTAACCAACCGAGACACCCAGGCACCACTCCCATCATTCTAAGTCAATTGTTTTTCATTGACTTGAATTCTGAAGGAGGTAAGCAAAAGCATAGAATTTTCTGAAACCAGAAGATCATGAGACTGAATTATAGTGTACTTTCCAGCTTATTTTAAAATTTTAAAGTTAGAGAATTCATTCTCTTTTTTCTGCCTCACAGTGGAATGCTCAAGAGCAGAGGAATTGGGTGCTTAGGTGGCTTAGTCAGTTAAGTGTCTGCCTTTGACTCAGGTCATAATCATAGGGTCCTGGGATTGAGTCCTGCATCAGGCTCCCTGTTCAGTGGGGAGTCTGCTTCTGCTTCTACCCCTACCCCCAGTTGTTCTCTCTCTTTCTCTCACTCTCTCTTTCAAATAAATAAAATGTTTTAAAAAGCAGAGGAATCAATAGTACATAATTACATCTCAAGTAAGTCAATCAATACATATGTAACTTCATTAGGAAAACAACAGTTCATACTTTATGCAAAAAATATTTTCCATATGTATATATTTGTGTTTCCACCTATTTTGTTTTTCCCATTGGCTTTTGACAATTTACTTTGGGATATAATAGCCTTTGAACTGTATTAAGTTTAATATAGGTACAGTAAAATATTCTCACTTAGGTTTTTTCATTTATGAACTCACTAGGAAACAATAAACACCCAATCATGCTTCTTTAAGTCTGAGGCTTGTAAAAACAATAACAACAACAACAAAACCTGTGCTCTTCAACATAAATAGAGTACTTTATTTCTTTTCTGACAATATAATTAAAACAGTTGTTTAAAACCATACAGCTAAATGCACTATTTTATAAAATGTCAGTAAATGTACTGATTGCCTTCCCAGAACTAAGAATCTGTCAAAGTGTCTTAGTAGAAATCTTACCAGAAGGGGTAATTGAAACTTGGGCAATGCAATCTAAGATAACCTTTTGTTTTTAATTAAAATGGGGAATAAGAAGCCAGTTCAGAAATTTGTCTCCCTTCATTTGCTCAAGGTAGGGTGATGGAACCTGTGTTCTAATAGAGCCCCAACACTTGTTAAAAACATCAGTTTTGCCTGTGTGCTGAGTCTAGCCATTACATACGTAGCTCCAAATGCTGCCATGGTGTATCATGGTCAGGCTCATTAATGAATTAATGTTTAACCATTACTTTTTGGTTAGCAGGTTAGTAGAGGATTTTTCTTCCTTCTTGAAAGTGAATTAAAGTAGATGTCGTCCTCAGCTTAGAAGGAACAGGCTTTCTAAGATTACAGCAGATAGGGGAAATTTAACAATTTAGGCAACAAAAGTGTGAAATGCACTGGAAGGAAAATAAAATTTTTTTTGCAGCTACATTGTGCCATTAATAGGCTTATAGTAAGTATTCACTAGTAGATTTTGAATTGAAGTTTTAAAAATAGCTTTATTAAGATATAATTCATATGCTTTGTGTTCTATATATGCTGTATAATTCATCCACTCAAAATGTACAGTTCAGTGACTTAGTATATTCACAGAGCTGTGCAAATGTAATTACAAATAATTTGAGAATATTTTCATTATCCCCGCCAAGAAACCTTGTACCCATTAGCAATCACTCCCCATTTCCCTCTACACCTTTCCAATCTTAAGCAATTACTTTCTGTCTCTTTAGATTTACCTATTCTGGACATTTCATGTAAATGGAATCATATAATATGTAGTCTTTTGTGACAGGCTTCTTACACTTGGCATGATGTTTGCAAGGTTCCTTTGCCTTTTTATGGCTGAACAATATTTCCATTGTATGACTACACTACATTTTCTTTATCAGTTCATCAGTTGATGGAAACTTGGGTTGATTCTACTGTTTGGCTATTGTGAGTTATGTTGCTCTGAACATTCATGTAGGAGTTTTTTGTGTGGATATGTTTTCATTTCTCTTGGGTAGATAGATATCTAGAAGTAGAATTGCCAGATCATATGGTAATTCTGTTTAAACATTTGATAAACTACCAAACTGTTTTCGAAGGGGTGCACCATTTTATATTCCTACCAGGAGTGTATGATGGTTTCATATTCTCCATATCCTTACCAACATTTGCTATTATCTTTTTTTTAATGATAGATCCTATTGGATATTAAATGGTATGTCATTCTGCTTTTGATTTGCAATTATGTCATGGCTGATGATGGTTGAATATCCCTGTCTTTATTAACATTTATCTTCTTTGGATCCTTTGCTCCTTTAGAATTGGGTTATTTGTCCTTTCATTATTGAGTTATGAGAATTCTTTACGTATTCTGGATATGTATCCCTTATTAGATGATTTGTAAAAAAATTTTCCCCCATTTTGTGGGTTGTCTTTTCATTTTCTTTCTACTGTCCTTCAAAAGACAAATGCTTTGAATTTGAAGAAATCTATTTTTTTCTTCAGATGCACTTGCTTTTGGTGTCATATCTAGGAAGGCTTTGCCTAATCTAAGGTCACAAAGATGTACTATTATATTTTCTTTAAGAGTTTGATAGTGTTAGCCTTTAAAATTGGGTCTAAAATTTATTGTGAGTTAATTTTTATGTGTTGTGTGAGAAAAGGGCCCAGATCCATTCTTTTGTATGTGGATATCTAGTTGTTGAAATCCAGCACCATTTTTCAGGGACTCTTCTTTCTCCATTTTTCTTGGCATATTTATAAAAAATCAATAGAAGATGAATATAAGGATTTACTCCTAGACTCTGAGTTCTGTTTCATTTTTTTTTTCATTGCATTTTTTTTAAGATTTTATTTATTTATTTGTGAGAGAGAGAGAGAGAAAGAGAGAGAGCACACAAGTAGGCAGAGAGGCAGGCAGAGGCAGAGAGAGAAGCAGGCTCCCTACTGAGCAAGAATCTGGATGTGAACTGAGCAGCGGCCTAACCGACTGAGCCATCCAGGTGCCCATCATTGATTTATATTTTTTATTGTTACTGCTGCTACCACACTTGTTTGATTACTGTAGCTTTGTAGTGAATTTTGAAGTTGAGAAGTTTGAGTCTCAAACTTTGTTCTTTTTTAAGATTGTTTGGCTGTTTGGGATCCCTCACTTTTCCGCACGATTTTTAGAATCAATTTTTGAATTCTGGCAAATAAGCCAGCTAGGATTTTGATGGGATTGTGCTGAATCTGTAGATCTATTTGGAAAACATTGCTGTCTTGGCATTATTATGTTTTTTGATCCATAAATGAATTGCATTTCTCTTTTTATTGTGTTCGCAGAGAGATTGAAACGGACCCCTGGAGACGAATTTTTGTTCATTAGCCACCCCCTTACAGTACAACTAATTTTACTTATTTCATGTTGGAATAACAATTTCACTGTACAGTTATTTGTTGTTTATATATCCTGTGTTTTAGCTTCTTATTTGAACTGTAGACTTCTTTGGAGCAGGATATATTTTAACTACTTTTGTATTTCTGAGAGTTAATGTCATGCTTGTTTAAGAAAACCTATTTTGGGGATGTCTGGGTGTCTCAGTCAGTTAAGCCTCCGCCTTCGGCTCAGGTCATGATCTCAGGGTCCTGGGATCGGGTCCTGCATCAGGCTTCTTGCTCATCGAGAAGCCTGCTTCTCTCTCTGCCTCTGCCTGCCATTCTGCCTGCTTGTGCACGCAGTCTTTCTCTCTCTCTCTCTGACAAATAAATAAATAAATAAAATCTTAAAAAAAAAAGAAAATTATTTTGATTGGTATTGGCAGGTCATTATAAAAGAGAGACTAGTAGTTGTACTATGAAATTACCGCTGACAGCAAATGGCTAGCTAACATTCTTTTAAGTCTTCAAAGTTATATGTATTCCCATTATTCTTTTGAAGAAAAACAAAATAATGATTGCATTACAGATCTATTTCCTTTGAAGGCATAACAAACACATTCTTTATATTCATTTTAGGTACCGAATCTGATTCCGGTTTTAATGTTCAAATTGGGAAGACCGCTGGAACCCGTATTATATAATGACATCTTGTATACTTTACCTACACTTGGTGTTCACAAGGTTTGTATATTAAACAGTTTGCCTGGGGACAAAAAAGAGAGTGAGGCATGCCTGATACATTGAATTTTGAGCCCTTAATTTTGCCATGACTGCTGTTTCTCTTGTTGGGCCAGAAGTATTTATTATGGTATTTTAAGAATTAATTCTTTGAAATCATATAATAGCCAGTTTTCCCCATTGGCTATTGTCTGAGATAAGGTCTTGCGCCCCCAGGTTTGCTAGCTAGCCCCTCCCCAAAACTGTCCCCTCACCTCTGAGAAGATGGGTTGTATTGTAGTTGGCTTCTGTTTCAGTCTTTATTCTGTGATAAGGGATTTTCACATTGTGGGGTCACTTTGGGATTACCTACATTCACATTTGAGAAACCAAAGTTTCTTCAACATTTTCTAGGTGTGTATAGGACAAATTCTACGAGTGATCCAACTTCTTGGAACTACTCCACAGCTAAGACCTGTCACTCTGCGCTTGTTGACATCTTTGTGGGAAAAGCAGGTAAGCTCAGGTGTACACTTGTGTATTAAACATGTCCCTTTCACCAAAGCAAATCAGTTTTGTCAGTGTGTGTGATAGTACTTTGATGCAGTAGGGTTTGGAGTGCCATCAGTGATTGCATTCAGAGATTTTGGTTTAGCGTGCTGCTTTTGATCTGTAATGCAGTCGGTGGTGATTGACTCTCAAAGAGAAATTGAGAATAGAAAAAAAGGTATTTCCTTAATTCTGAACTTTATTTTTCCATCTGCATGGAAAAAGTAATAGAAATATGGTTATACGTGATTAGTGCCTTTGCAATTAGGGTGAAATTCAGCCACCTTTTTCTTGTCTTATGAAATGAACAGTACATGGGTCTGTAAGAAAATCCCCAGCAATCACAAAAGCATTCTTCACTGCTGATTAGAAGAAATGCTTTACAATTAGCGATGCAAATTGTGGGATTTGGAGGTAAAAATGCTGTGTAAAATGATTATTCAACTCCAGTTGGGAAATTATCTTTTTTATGAAATTCCCTTCTTAGGATCGTGTCTACCCTGAACTGCAGCGTTTCATGGCCATGTCCGATGTGCCTTCTCTGTCTGTGGGCAAGGAAGTCCAGTGGGAAAAACTCATCGCCAAAGCAGCATCAATCAGAGACATATGTAAGCAAAGGTAAGATGCGCGTAATCCTTGGGAGTGGATATCATGATATATTCCTTTGCTCTTAATTTTTTTATTGTAAGGAAAAAACTAGGAATGATAGAGGGTATTTGGGTAAGAATAAATTAATTTTCAGTTCCAGTTTTCTGATTGTAGAACTTAGTAGGATTGGATAATAACTTTGAGAAGCTCGATGTCTTTTTATTTCAGATCTAGCCTTGTATCTAGATTTATAGGAAATTTGTATCCTTTTCTGGATAATAATTCAATATTAAGATAAAAAAATGTGATGCTATGTTTTCTGGGGTTTTTTTGGGTATACAAATCCCTGAAACTTAAGCAGTGGACTATAACAAATTATTGTTCTTCTTCTTCTTCTTTTTTTTAAAGATTTATTTATTTAATAATAAATAATAAATAATAATAAAGTGAGAGGTCACAGGCAGAGGGAGAAGCAGGCTCCCTGCTGAGATGGGAACCTGATGCGGGACTTGATCCCAGGACCCTGAGATCATGACCTGAACTGAGGGCAGATGCTTAACCAACTGAGTCACCCAGGCGTCCCTGTAGTCATCTATTCTTTTTTATATTTTCCCTGTATTATGCCTGATTGTTAAAGGGAGTTTGAATAGGGAAGATCTTATTTGTGACTCATTGTCTAGAATTAATTACTAGAATTATTACAAAGAAGGCCTGATCTTTAATCCCCACATATGCTCGTAAGGAAGACATGAAGGTATTGGGGAAGTGACTCCATCCGCTGTTGTAGATTTGGGATTATCCTGAAGCTGGTAATGTGGACGATTCTTGTTTCAAATCTGGGGTCAGCATGTATCCACTGCTCAGCAGTTCTGCCTCTTTTCTAAGTTCAGCCTTTTGGCAACGTCAACATAGCCTCACTGTACAAGTCACACACACATGAAACCCAAGACCCGGGCGTGTGGATTCTCTTGAGCTACTGGCGTGGACGACATTTTAGAGATGAAGGGTTATTAGCCGACATTTTGATTTTACACCCTTAAAGCTCAGCTTCAGCAGAAGTTAGATATCAGAGTAGGTCAGTCTGTTGATAACTTATTCCACCTCAAGGTCTGCCAACGTTTTCCAGTTTTGGAAAATGATTACTGTTTTCCAGACAGTGAAATGGTAGAATCCAGCCAGGCAAATTTCATCAGTTGGGAGTTTGTTAGTGGAAACTGTTCTGTCACACAGCAGTTATGAGGAAAGCTGGGGATGGACCTGAGCATTTCTTTGAGAAGTTCCGGTCATTCTGGGGCTAGCACACTGCCTGCGGAAGAAAGAGGAGAAGGGGAGGAGGAGGAGTGAGTGAATCCAGTGTCGTGCTGCGGGGGTTCGTCAGTTACGATACATATCCTTACTTTTATCATCAGCGTCATCAGCGTCGTTACTGTGATAGGTGTAACCACCTAGTCAGGTGTCACTGCCGTCACTGTGTCACCACCTGTCCCTGCTGTAATAAATCATCTTCTCCTCTCCAATCCCTGCTTTTGTAGTCAGTGGATGGTACCAGAGCCCCCGGCAGGCAGGAATAGCTCTATCTTTACAGATAATCTCAATGAGGTAAGTCATTGAGACTTACCTCAGTCTCACCATTATTACAGACTTGAGTTTTTTCAATCCAGGCAATAGCATTTCCAGTTTAGGGAGAAGACAGTTTGTTAGCAAGAGTCCTCTTGCTTGGATAATATTTCTTTATCAAAAATGAGCCTCACGTTACAGCAGGAACGACGATGACACGAATCTTGGCAGAAAACATATGTTTGTATTTGCGGGTCAACATTTAATGGATGTAAGGGTAAAGAAAGCTCTAAAGCTTTTTGATCAGGCAAAAGTCCTGGGGTGGGGGGAGTGTGCTCTTCAGCTTTAATCTTGTTTCTAAACTATCCTTTCTCATAGGCCCTACCAGCATGGTGCAGATATGTTGGCAGCTGTTTCCCAGGTGTTGAACGAGTGCACCAAGCCTGATCAAGCCACTCCGGCAGCTTTGGTGCTCCAAGGTCTTCACGCGCTCTGCCAAGCGGAGGTAGGCTTTTTTACCTTATATTGGATCCTTTTGAAGAAAGTACTAACTGGATGCACCATACTTGTTACAAGGACATAAGTTTAGATTCAGTTAATCGAGTGCTGAATGTTCACTCCCAGAGAATTTGGTTAGGGAGTGAGTTTAGCCAGATTCTTTCTTGAAATATCTGTTTCCGTAGATGTTCTCCAGAGGCTAGAGACAACCACTCTGTTTTCCCTTGTTCTTTATTTCCTGTGTTATTTGCAACACGGGATAGTTATGCTTCTAGGAGAACTCGTGCGTAAATCTGCTTCTTAGGTTTGCGATTAGCATGCCATAGAAGCAGAGGAGGTGAAGAGATTGGCATACACCCGTGGCAACTTTATAGCCAGCAGAAATTATGGTTGGCTTGAAGACTGGCAAAGGATCCTTCTTTCCTAGTCACTAGTTTGGGTAGGATGGATTGATGTTAGACTTGCACCTCTAACCATTTTCTGAATTTGAGCCCATTCCCCAGTTGACGACTCAGCAGACAGAATCTTCAGCATTTTGGAGAAATGTGATAATGATGTCAAAGATCACTGATGACCCTAACCAAAGATTTTGACACAGTGAGACATACTTACACAATTGGAGTCTTTTTGCGAAGGATACTAAGTGGAATTCTCTTAGTGTTGGCAGTTATGGTTGGTACAATAATGAATGTAATGTTATAATAAAACAGGCAGTGACTGTACTCGTGTTTATATGCTTATGTTCTTGTGCTAAGTACTTTCCATTTATGCTCCTCATTAATTCGGCAGTATGGGGATTATAACGCCATTTTATAGATAAGGAAAATAGACCTTCGAGGGCGGTTGTTTACTCAGGATCTTGATATGAGACTGAACTTGATATGAGACTGCTCTTTTCTTTTCCTTTTTTTTTTTTTTTTAAGATTTTATTTATTTGACAGCACAAGTAGGCAGGGAGGCAGGCAGAGATAGAGAGGGGGAAGCAGGCTCCCTCCTGAGCAGAGAGCCCGATGCGGGGCATGATCCCAGGACTCTGGGATCATGACCTGAGCTGAAAGCAGAGGCTTAACCCACTGAGCCACCCAGGTGCCCTGAGACTGCTCTTTTGGGTAGATATTTCCTTTAGCAGAGAGTGAGCACCATCACTGTTCAGGAACCGGTATGTGCTGAGGGCTCTACCTCTAGAGCCTGGGCCCAGTGGGGACAGAGCTGTTAGGGTCTCCTAGCAGAGGGCTGCTGCAGCAGGGGACAACTACACAAAACCAATGACTGTTGTTTGTTATTGCTTCCATTAGTCATCTGGAATTGGCGAGTGTCACTTGAATAATGATCTTGCTTTCCTAATAAAGAATTCTAAACCTCTTTTGGAAATGAGTTTTTAGTAGGAGCTTTGAGAGAAGAGAGAATTCTATACTTTCCCCTCCAAAGGGTGATCAGTGTTACCGTTTTGGATGATTTCCTGGTCATTATTTTTTCTAAACAGGAATCAAGTCCTTTCCAAAATTAATCTTTTCTCCTCTAACAGATGGTAATTTTGTCCTACCGTGTCCGTAATTCCTTTGTGTTCTCCACCCGTCCTCCGCTGTTAACACGGCTCTGTTGCCTGTAGATGCTTATTAACTCATAAGAAATGCTCAGTGTGTGGTGCTGATGTTTCTCATTCCATTTTCTCTAAGATATCATTAACTGTAGTTAGTACTGGAGACATGAAAAATGTACCAGATGGCAGGACGCATCTTTGTTTTTGGGCAGTTATGGAACTGTACCTGAGATATACAAGTTTTTAGCTTCCTGTCCTTTGGTTAGTTTACTTAGCCTCTAAGCGTCTCGTTCTTTAAGTGAATGGAAAAGATTACCCCAAAACAAAAGAAACCTGGCGTAATGTCTGCTGACATAGGTGCTCTTTAAATGTTGAGTTTGCTCCTGGAAAAGTGGTATGCTGTTGGATATACTGGTGCCATCAAGAAGGTTCTAAGTAGTTTTTTGTTTTTAATCTTTTCCCTAAAGTTTACATAATATAGAACAGTGACTTAACATCTTCCTATAGACAGTATCATGTCCTTTCAGCACTGAAGCTCTTGTTACTTCTTTCAGTACTTAAAGGAGACAGTTGAGGATTGTTGAAGTCTAGTCCCCCAGTCCAAACTACTACCCAGAGCACTTTACTAAATATGATCTAAATCCGTTCAGGCTGCTGTAATGCAACACAACATACACTGGGTAGCTTATTAGCAAACATTTCTTTCTCATGGTCTGGAGGTTTGTAAGTTTGAGCTCATGGTGCTGGTATATTCAGCGTCTGGTGAGGACCTCCTTCTTGGTTCTTAGATGGCCATCTTTGTAGATAGCTTCAACCTCACACAGCTGCAGGGGCAGGAGAGGTCTCTGGAGATTCTTTATAGGGTCACCAATCCCAGTCATGAAGGCTCTGTCCTCTTAACCTAGTCATTCCCTAAAGATCCCAGCTCCTAAAACTCTCATCTTGAGAATTGCGATTTCAATATATGAATTTTGGAGGAGATGCAAGTGTTCCGCCCATGGCAGCCACTTTGCTTCTCACATTCCATTGTCTTGTAGAGGAATTAAGACATCATGTCTCTAGGTATTTTATTTAATGAGGCCTGTGTCTTATTTTGATACCTTAATATTCCTTCCTTTGCTTGGTTGAAGGCATTTCTCTTTTCTATTGCATTTCTCTCCTTCCTCTTTTGTTTCTTTTCGTGTTATGAAATCCAAATCTTGTATGATTTTTTTTTTAATCAAAAATTCACTTTTAAGGGGTGCCTGGGTAGCTCAGTCGGTTGAGCGTCTGACTCTTGGTTTCGGCTCAGGTCATGATCTCAGAGTCATGAGATCGAATCCCGCGTTGGGCTCTGCCCTCAGTGCAGAGTCTGCTTGACCCTCCCTCTGCTCCTCCCCTGCCCCGCTTGTGTGCGCATTCTCTCTCTCTCTCAAATAAATAAGTAAGTAAATAAATAAATAAAGCCTTAAAAAAAATTCCCTTGACAGGTTGCAAATGAAATAAATCCACTCTGTCTTTTGAACAAATAGAGGTACCCTTTTCAAATCCTTTTTGTATTAAGATGAGTATTAATAAATCATAAAGCAATACTGGCAGTCACTTAACTTCATTTTTTATAGAGAGTGCTTATTTTCTTGTCACTTATTTTTCATTTTTCTTTTCTAAGAGAATAAACTCACTGTTTTATTGACCCTTACCAGAGGTACTTAGTGTTATTTACCATCTTTTCCTCATAGATAGTACAAGTGTCCTGAGTTGTGGAATTATTTTTTTTTCCCCTGAGTTGTGGAATTTGTTGAAATTGGCTGTATCACTGTTAATTTTGGCAATAGAAATACTCTTTTTTAAAAAAATTTTTTGGAATAGCTTTATGTTCATTTAAATAAGTAGGCATAATCTATTTCCCCTTGATGAATCTTGACGGTAGTAATTGATCCTTGTATTTTGTTTAAGCTGTTCCAAGCCTTTTTTGTATGTGTTCATTGTTTGTGAAGTTGCTGCTGTTATGTCCTGTGGTGTGTGTTAAAGTTGCAAAATACACTCAATTTGGTGGCTCTTGCCAAGACACATTTACTAATTTTGGGCTAATCTTTTTTTTTTTTTTTTGCCAGCATGCTATCCATAGAAGCCAGTATGCATTCTTTGAGGCCATTTATTCTGTCTTCTAATTGATATCATGTGTGAAGCAATTGATGGTTGCCGAGAGTTTCAAGAATGAAAATATTCAGCACAGTTATAAATCTATTTCCCAGTAGCATTTGGTAGTAATTTGTCTATCCGCAGCTTTTTAGATCCTTGACTGTCAAATATAATTAAGAATATAGAAAGCTGGGGCGCCTGCATGGCTCAGTCGTTAGGCATCTGCCTTCTGCTCAGGTCATGATCCTGGTGGTCAAGCCCCACATCAGGCTCCCTGCTCAGTGGGAGGCCTGCTTCTCCCTCTCCCACTCCCCCTGCTTGTGTTCCCTCTACTCTCTGTGTTTCTCTCTGTCAAAAAAAATAAATAAAATCTTTAAAAAAAAGAATATAGAAAGCCAAAAACAATGAAATTTTAAAAACCAATAAGGGAAAGAGTAAAATCGAATAATCCTATCTTTTAGAAAGTGCCTCATTTGGAAAACCATTTCAAATTGAATTTCTCTGGACTTTCCCATCCTTGCCTTTTGTAAGTAAGTAGAGCTCTTTTTTTTAAGGTCTATCCTGGATTCCTCAGTTTTAGAGTCACAATTATGAAATTCATTTTTCTGGAGGGTTAAATTAAGCCTGCAATTCCCCCTCCTTAATCACGTATCATGGCGTCCAATGAGAGATTGAAAGGATGGATTCCATGTCATTGCCAACTCTATGAAGGTAAAGATTGTGTTTCCTGTGTGGGTTTCTTCGATGCTGCTTTACTAGACAAAAATGTAAGGGGAAATCCTAGGAATCTTGATGAACCTTAAAGATAAGAATGTAGTTTCCATTTTGAAACTGGAAAAGAAACTTACTCTTTTTTTTTTTTTAAGGTTTTATTTATTTATCTGACAGAGATCACAGGTAGGCAGAGAGGCAGGCAGAGAGAGAGGAGGAAGCAGGCTCCCTGCTGAGCAGAGAGCCCGATGCGGGGCTCTATCCCAGGACCCTGGGATCATGACCCAAGCTGAAGGCAGAGGCTTTAACCCACTGAGCCGGGTACCCAGGAGCCCCAAGAAACTTACTCTTAACACTATAGGTATATTGATTCAGGACTTCACACCTTTTCTTCTTTTTTAATTGGCTGAACTACTTTTTATAATTTACACCTAATATTTGGACATTTAGCGATATGGGGAATCATTTAATACTGGAGAAACAGTGGCTCTGGCAATTTAAGTAACTTTCCAAGGTCACATGACTCATAGGTGAAAGAGAAGGAAAGTAGATCCAGGACCCTCTCCAAGTCTGACTTTCTTTTGTTATTATGAGGCTTCTTTCCTTTGAAAAATATGAGCATGGAATGAAGTACTTTTATCTTCAAGCAGAGGGTTTGCCATTTTCAAAGGAAAATTGATAGTCTTGCATTATCTTTTCCATATTTTTTCCTATCAGCTTTCTCATCTCATCACTCTTTGCCTTAATTTTCTTCTTCTTAAAAAAGACTTATTTATTTGAGAGCTCAAGGTTGCACACACAAGTGGGGGCGGGGGCCGAGGGAGAGAGAGAATCTTAAGCAGACTCCCTTATGAGTACATAGCCCTACTCAGGGTTTGATCTCACAATCCTGAGATCATGACCTGAACAGAAATCAAGAGTCGGTTGCCTAACTGACTACGGCATCCAGGCGCCCCGTTTCTTTTTCACTTAATATAAAGTTATGTCTCTGAAAAGCAATATTCTCTCTCTCTAAAAAAAAAAAAAAAGTTTTATTGGGATGCCTGGGTGGCTCAGTTGGTTAAGGGTCTGCCTTTGGCTCAGACCATGGATCCCAGGGGCCTGGGTTCAAGCCCCACATCAGCCTCCTTGGTCAGTGGGGAGCTTGCTTCTCTCTTTGCATGCCACTCCCCCTGCTTGTGCTCTCTCTCTCTCTCCCTCTCTCTCTCTGACAAATCAAGTATTTTTTAAAAAGTTTTATTAAGCTATAAATTACATACTATTTATTTTTATCCATTTAAATGTTTACAGTTTGATGGGTTTTAGTACAAAATTCTATAGCCATCACTACAATCCGTTTTAGAACATTTTACCACCTCCACAAAAAGAACCTTGTACCCTTTAGCTGTCACCCCCCCAACCCTTCACATTTGCCCTAGCTCTAGACAACCACGAATCTACTTTCTGTCTCTATGGATTTGCCTGTTCTGGACAGTTTACATAAATGGAATCATACAGGGGCTTCTGGGTGGCTCAGTCATTAAGAGTCTGCCTTTGGCTCAGGTCACCATCCCAGAGTCTGGGGATGGAGACCCCATCAGGCTCCCTGCTCAGTGGGGAGTCTGCTTCTCCCTCTCGCACTTCCCCTGCTCTCTCTCTCTCTCTCTGTCAAATAAATAAATAAACAATTTTTAAAAAATGGAATCATACAATACATTGTTTTCTTTGTGACTGGCTTCTTTTACTTAACGTGTTTTCAGGGTTCATCTGTATTGTATCATGTATCAATACCTCATTTCTTTAATGGTTGGATAATATTCTACAGAGTAATTCTATGTTTTGTCCATTTTTTTAAAAAGATTTTATTTGACAGAAGTCGCAAGTAGGCAGAGAGGCAGGCGGGGGGTGGGGAGCAGGCTCCCTGCTGAGCAGAAAGCCCGATGTGGGGCTCGATTCCAGGACCCTGGGATCATGACCTGAGCTGAAAGCAGAGGCTTTAACCCACTGAGCCACCCAGGTGCCCCTGTTTTGTCCATTATTAGTTAACGTTCAGGGTTTTTCCCTTCTTTTTGTCTGTTATGAATAATGCTGCTGTGAACATTGGTGTACAGATTTTGGCATAGACCTAGGTTTTCATTTTGGGGAGGTATACACCTAGGAATGGAATTGCCAGGTCACATGCTTATTCTGTGTTTAACCATTAAAGAAATGGCCGGACTGTTTTCCAAAGTGGCTGTACCATTTTGCATTCCCATCAGCAGTGTATGAAGATTCTAATTTCTCTTCATCCTTAGCAACACTTCTTCTTAGCTGCCCTTCCTTTTTTCCTAACTGTAACCATCCTAGTGCGTGTGAAATGTATCTCTCCTAAGGCTTTGATTTGTGTTTCCCTGATGACTGATGGTAGTGAGCATCTTTCCTTGTGTTTCTTGGCCACTTGTGTATCTTTTTGGAGAAATATCTACTGTGATCCTTTGAATAGTCTCTTCTTCATAGCTTTTAACTCGCCTTGTCAGCCAAGTTACATTTTGTTCCTGTAGGAATGATTAGTAAAACAGTTTTGTTCTCATACATCAAAGTAAAGGACACTGGGAAATCATGAGCTTTTTTATGGGCCTTTTAGTACAGAGCTTATTAAACCATGTGAAATATCAGATAAAGACTCATAAATTCCATTTTACCATTTGTTCCCTTTGTCCACATATTATATTTTCCTTATTTTTAATGAAGTTAGCTGAATGTTTTCATTTCAGTTTATGAAAAACTATTAGACATGTTTTAGTAATAGTATTAGTAAGCATCTGTTGTTTTACTGAGTGTTTTCTATATAGTAACCATTATATATTACAGTCACTATTATCTCATTTAATCTTACTTAAAGAAACCCTCTACCTAAAAGGTACTATTGTCTTCTGGGAAACGAACAGTAGTTAAATTAATTGCCCAAGGTCATATGGCTAACTTGTGGTAGAGTCAGAATTCAAACCCAGGTCTGGCTCAATTCAAAGTCTCTGTCTTAATCACTTTTTTAAAAAAGCCTAGCTTTGTTGAGAGATAATTCACAAATGACCACTATGTGTTTTTGTTAGTCATGTTTGTGTTCAGTTGACCTAGTTATTGTGTGATATTATTGGAGAGATCGTTTTGTGAGCATGACATTTGGACTCATTTCCCACACTTCTTCTCCACTTCCTTTGTGATTGGTTTACTGCAGGAGTTTATATAATTTAGCATTCACATAAAGATCCAAATGAAAGAGATGTTTTGAGCTAAACTAGATTAATTTTTAGTGTTTTTACTGGTGAAAAATTAGATTTTATAATTTAAAGATGTGTTGAATGTTTTTATATCACTTTTAAAGATATTTAGTTTTTATAGTATCACATTTACTTTGAATATTGAAAAAAATAGTCTCCATTAACTTTTCACAAAAGCGTTTTCATTTTGTTTATTTTCCTTTCCGTTGTATTTTTACATATATATATTTTATTTCCATCCTCTCTATTTACATTTTGCTGGAAACATTTTTGATGTTTCTACATATTAAAAAAAATTTTTTAAAGACTTTATTTATTTGTTTGACAGAGAGAGCACAAGCAGGGGGAGAGGGAGAAGTGGGCTCCCGACTGAGCAGGGAGCCTGATGTGGGGTTTGATCCCAGGACTCTGGAATCATGACCTGAGCCAAAGGTGGTCATTTAACTGACTGAGCCACCCATGTGCCCTGTTGCTACATATTTTAATGACTTAATTACATTCCACTGAGTAAAATTATCATAAGTAATCAAATAATGCATTTCCTTTTTGTTTTTTTTTTAATTTAATTTATTTATTTGACAGAGATCATGAGTAGGCAGAGAGGCAGGCAGCGAGAGAAGGGGAGCAGGCTCCCGCATTTCCTTTTTTTTTACTTAATTTTATTTTTTCAGTGTTCCAAGATTCATTGTTTATGCGTCATACCCATTTCTTAAAAATTTTTTTAAAGGATTTTATTAATTTATGCATTTGGGAAAGAGAGAAAGTAAAAGAGAAACAGAGGTGGGGAGGAGCAGAGGGAGGGAGGGACAAGCAGACTCTGCTGAGTGCGCTGCCTGATGTGGGGCTTGATCTTACAACCCTGAGATCGCGACCTGAGCTAAAACCAAGAGTTGGTTGCTCAATCAACTAAGCCACCCGGGTGCCTTGCAAATAATTCATTTTTGATTGACTTTTAAGTTGCTTCCCCCTTTTTTCCTCTTTATTTATTTTTTTTAAAGATTTATTATTTTAGAGAGAGGGAGAGGGAAAGAGAAAATCCCAAGCAGACTCCACTGAACACGTAGCCTGCTAGGGGACTCAATCCCTGAGATCATGACCTGAGCCACGCAGGTGCCCCCCTCTACTTTTCTGTCTGTATATTTAGTAGTCTAAGAAGTAATTACCTTGTAAAGTTTAAGTTCCTTTTGGATTATTTTCTTAGAATAAATATTTTAGAGTTTTAAGGATATTTTAATGATTTTTTTTTAAAGATTTTATATATTTATTTGACAGACGGGGATCACAAATAGGCAGAGAGGCAGGTAGAGAGAGAGGGAGGAAGCAGGCTCCCTGCTCAGCAGGGAGTCTGATTCGGGGCTCAATCCCAGGACCCTGTGATCATGACCTGAGCTGAAGGTACAGGCTTTAACCCACTGAGCCCCCCAGGCACCCCTATTTTAATGATCTTATTAAATAGTTAACTTACTTTTGTAGTAACTTTCCATGTTTACCTGAGCCTGAGAGATGGAATGTAGCTACTTGTACCCAAGTTTCAGCAGTATTGTTTGTTACTGGGGAGAACAGTTCAGTTGTATTGCTATTTCATTAACTCCTGGTAGCATTGCTTTTTATGATCATTGTGCTTGCTACCAGGAGCCCATAATCCCTTATGCCCCAAATTACAAGCGGTCATTAAGGAAAGATCTAAATTGTTGCCTCATAGTGAATTTGCCCATTGTAAGTTTAGCTTTAGGGCTTTGGAGAATTACTAATATAAAGGAGGCAGGGTGGTGATTTAATTCAATATGGGTTTTTAAGTGGAAGTTGTAAAAAGTTAACTGTACTTTAATTTTATTTTTTAAATTTTTATTTTTTGAGCATTTTATTTATTTGAGAGAGAGTGTATACAAGCATAAGAGAGGTGAGGGGCAGAGGGTAAGGGAGAGGGACTAGCAGGTCTCTCACTGAGCTGAGAGCCCAACCCAGGGCCCCATCCCAGGACCCCGAGATCATGATCTGAGCTGAAGTCAGATGCTTGATTCACTGAGCCACCCAGGTGCCCCTTAGTTAGTTTTATTTTTAAATCATTTGTATACTATTATTATGAGTGCCTTTAAGTATGTTTTATTTATTTATTCATTCATTCATTCATTCATTTATTTATTTATTTTTAAAGATTTTTATTTATTTGTTATAGAGAGAGAGAGAGATACAGAGCGCAAGCACAGGCAGACAGAGTGGCAGCCTAGAGGCAGAGGGAGAAGCAGGCTCCCTGCCGAGCAAGGAGCCCGATGTGGGACTCGATCCAGGACGCTGGGATCATGACCTGAGCCGAAGGCAGCCGCTTAACCAACTGAGCCACCCAGGCGTCCCTATGAGTGCCTTTAAAGTTCATCTTGTTTGCTTGAGATCATATTAAACCCAAACTTCAGCTTTTTTTGTTTGTTTGTTTGCTTTTATTTTATATTTTAAAAATGTTATTGTTTTGCTTTAGATATTTATGGGTCTAAATGGAAAAGAGTTCCTATTTATGTCATAATCTCACAGTCCCTCGCCTATTCCTGAAGATGTTCAAGTAGAAAAGGTTGGTAGCCTTTCAGAAGGCTTCTGCCAGGTTGTCGTCTGCTCATTCTCTGGTGAGTGGAGGTGAGGAGGAGAGCAAGGGGAGAGGGTGTGGTGCGGCTTCTCCCTCAAACCCCACGGCGACTGCAACAGCAAACAGTAGGCAAGGATTCCTTGGGCAGGAAACAACATTCACCTTAAAATAAAAATACTGACAATTTAAGCCAGGATGTGCAGGGCTCTCTGGATATGAAGATTTATAAGACACTTTTTTTTTTTTTTTTTAAATTTGACAGACAGAGATCACAAGTAGGCAGAGAGGCAGGCAGAGAGAGAGAGGGAAGCAGGCTCCCTGCTGAGCAGAGAGCCTGATGCGGGGCTCAATCCCAGGACCCTGAGATCATGACCCGAGCCGAAGGCAGCGAACCCACTGAGCCACCCAGGCGCCCCTATAAGACACTTCTGGCCTAGGAATTCACAGTCTAGTAGGGGAGAACACTGCGTTAAGTACACTCAGTGTATTTGAAATTTGGAAATAAGGGAGAGGAGAGATAGAAGGCAGCAAAGGAATCCTTCTCTAAACCTCACGCAGCAGTTCTGTGGCAGAGGGAAAAAACATTGGGTGTAGAAGGGAGAGACTCTGTGGCTCACCTGGAGCTCTCAGTTTTTTTCTTACTTAAAAAGAAAGCTGTCTTGTTAAGTAGCCCTATTGAGATATAATCCACATAGTCTACATTTCACCCATTTATGGTGTACAGTTCAGTGGCTTTTTGAATATTCACAGAGTCATGCATCCATCTCCACAGTCAATTTTAGAACATTTTCGTGACCCCAAAATGAAACGCCATCCCCTCCATGCCCCTCCCCCCAGCCTTAGGAAACCGCTCATCTATTTTCTGTCTCTATAGACATGCCTGTTGTGGACATTTCACGTAAAAGGAGCTATATAGTATGTGGCCTTTTGTGACTGGCTTTTCATTAGTGTAGTGTTTTCCAGCTTCATCTGTGCTGTAGCATGTATCCATACATTATTTTTTATAGCTGAGTAATACTGCTTTGTATGGCTACACCACATTTTATTCATTCATTAGGTGATGGACATTTGGTTTTTTCCACACTTTGGCTGTGATGAATAATAGGTCTTTTTTTTTTTTTTTAAAGATTTTATTTATTTATTTGACAGACAGATCACAAGTAGACAGAGAGGCAGGCAGAGAGAGGAAGGGAAGCAGGCTCCCTGCTGAGCAGAGAGCCCGATGCGTGGGGCTTGATCCCAGGACCCTGGGATCGTGACCGGAGCCGAAGGCATATGCTTTAACCCACTGAGCCACCCAGGTGCCCCTACAAGATCTTTTAAAAAATATTTTATTGATTTGCAAGAGAGCAAGTGAGTGCGCACGAACGGGGGAGGGTTAGAGGGAGAGGGAGAAGCAGACTCCCTGCTGAGCAGCCCCCCTCCCCGCCCCACTCCCCCCTCCAAGGTCTTGTACATAGATACACACCCAGGAAGAATGAAACCTAAGAGTGGAAGTGTTGGATTATGTTGCTCTCTGTTTAGCTGTTTGAGTAACAGCCAGACCTTTGTCCAAATGAGCTATATTGTTGTACCAATATACATCTTTCGTTTCCTCTCCCCAGATAATGCAGATACTCCTAGGTAGGCATGGCCACTGAAGCATTATTAGCTGTTACCTACATTCTTACAAAATGTATATGATGTGGCTAGTCATTTAAGAATAAGAATGTAGCAGAACAATAAAGATTCGCAAGCTTGTCAAAAAAAAAAAAAAAAGAATAAGAATGTAGTAGCGTATCTTTGGTTATATAGAAGGGTTGCTAAGAAAGGGAGAGCTGCCCTGGACAGTTCTTTCTGACTTTCTTTGGGGCATTGTTGCCTTGCTACTCAAAATGATTTCATCTGCCTTTGGGAAGTTGCCAACCCTTGTCTTACCAGGTGTCCTCTTTGAACAGTAATTAATAACAATCCAGAAAGGTGCATTGTTTACCGTACTAAGGATGTCTGTCTTCATAAAAACCAACGTATCTATAAATCAGAGTTTGGAAATGTATGGCTTATTTTGTTTGATTATCATAGGATTAATATTTTAAATTCTAATATTAATGAAAAATGAAAATATAGATACCCGCTGTCTCTTCGTGAGGCAGGAGTATCTTGCAGTACCTGGCCTGCTTGTCCACATGGCATTGACCTATTGGTGGTAAGTAGCACTTAGCAGCTTCCTGTAGACGAGCGCATGCTCTAATTTATTGTGGTCCCTTTGCCTTTTAGATGTACATTACCTGCCTGACCCAGGTAGTCCTTGCAAGTGTGTCTTGTTATTTTAATATTATAAGTGATTTCATAGGAACTTGTGTTTGTAACAACTCTCCCTTCTTCTGTCCAAACCACTCTTCAAAAAGGAAGCTTTTTCTAGGATTGGGTAATAGGCATGAAAAAAGGTCCACATTGTTGTTCACAGGGAAACCTGTATACCTCTGTGCTCGCTAAAATTAAAAAGACTGTCAGTACCAAATATTAGAGAAGGTGTGAATATCTCCCATGTTATTGTCAGGAATATAAAGTGATAAAACCATGGTGGGAAAGTATTTAGTAGTGGTGGTGATTGTTGTTTTAAGATTTTATTTGTTTAGGGTGCCTGGGTGGCTCAGTGGGTTAAGTCTCTGCTTTCGCCTCAGGTCATGATCTCAGGGTTCTGGGATCGAGTCCCGCATCGGGCTCTCTGCTCAGCAGGGAGTTTGCTTCCTCCTGTCTCTGCCAGCCTGTATGCCTACTTGTGATCTCTGTCTATCAAATAAATAAATAAAATCTTTAAAAAAAGAAGATTTTATTTATTTGAGTGCAAGCAGGGGAAGGGGCAGAGGGACAAGTGACTCCCCACTAACCGTGGAGCCCAACATGGGGCTCCGTGCCAGGACCCTGAGACCATGACCTGAACTGATGTCAGATGCTTAACCAACTGAGCCATCCAGACGTCCCAGCGGGTTTTTTTTGATAAAAATGAATGGAAACCTACTTAATGATCCAGCATTTCCACTTGTAGGTATTTACCTGAGTAAACGAAGACAGGTTCACAAAAAACTCCTTAAGAATTTTCAGTTGTGCTTTATTAATGGTAACATATTTGCAGACAACCCAGCTGTTCGTCAGCTTGTCAGCAGGTGAACAGATAGTGGTGTATTTGTACGGTGCTATTCGGCAAGATAAAGGAACGCACTACTGATATTTGGGACAGCACAGATGAATCTTAGGAACATGCTCATTGAAAGATTCCAATCACAAAAAGTGCATATGTATCATTTTTATGAAATTCAAAAATTGGCAGAATTAATCTATGGGGACAAATCAGCATAGTGGTTGCCTTAAGGGGGGGAGGAGAAGGATAGGGTAGAAAGCACCTTAGGAAATTCCGGACTGTGGTCTATATCTGCACTGGTCATATCATAGCTATTAGCTACGTGTGACTAGTAAGCACTAGAACTATGGCTAAATCGGGGTGCCTGGGTGGCTCAGTATTGAAGCACCTGCCTTCGGCTCAGGTCATGATCCCAGAGTCCTGGGATTGAGCCCTGCATCAGGCTCCCTGCTTAGCAGAAAGCCTGCTTCTCCCTCTCCGACTCCCCCTGCTTGTGTTCCCTCTCTTGCTGTGTCTCTGTCAAATAAATAAAATCTTGAAAAAAAAAAAAAAAAGAAAGGAACTATGGCTAATTCGAAGTATGATATGTTGCAAACATAAAATATACAGCAGATTGAAGCTTTATGAAAAACATGTAAAATACCACATTGATAATATTTTTAAAATCAATTCCAGATTGAAATGGTAGTATTTTTGGGTATAGTAGGTTAAATAAAATATAGTTAAGTTAATTTCATCTGTCTCCTTTAACTTTTTAAAATGAGGTTACTGGAAAATTTTAAATTGAATATGTGGGTCACATTCTATTTCCACGGTCTGTCCATCTTGATTGGGGTGGTGGTTACAAAAGTGTGTACATCTGTCAGAATTCATTGAACTGTAAGATTAAGATCTGTACTTTCAGTAGTATGTTATTCTGCTTTGTAAAACAAAACTACAAAAGCTATATTCTTCATGCTAGTTACCATATTTGACACTCGGCATCCATTATATCCATATATTCGCGATCATCTTATAATGTAGGTGACACTTGCTAATGAGTCTAGGGAGTCTAAAAAACATCAGAATTGACGTACAAATACATGGTGACGTGATTTGCGTGCCCTGTGGTTCAACTCTAATCCTTGTGCTTTTCCCATTGCATCATATTGCTTTACCAGTGGTGATCAAATGGGGGTCTACTCTGGGGCCGTTGGTTTTGTGCCTAAAGCCATTGATTCTAAATCTGTGCTCTGGGAGGTGGTGAATGAGTCGTAACAATTTGGAAAGGTAATTCCATAAGTGCCTGAGTCTGGTATACTTGCCCCTGAAGTCTCGAAGAGGAAAGTAACTTCCCGTCTAAACAAATTGCCCGCCATTGGAGGGGCAACGGCTCCAGGCTCTAGGGTGCATAAAAATGAAAATCAATACATTGTCCTGAAAAGCGGGGCTCATTCACTTTTAACGTTTTCTCTCTCAAGTCTTGAGATGGGACCGTGAGGCCGGGCTGGCTCTCTGTTTTCTTAATCAGCTGTGAGTCTGTTGTAGCAAAAATTAATAGGCGTTGCAGGATCGTGAAGAAAAGCTCTTTCATCTTGCCAGCTCCAAGAGGGTGTTGTATTTTCAAAGCGGAGTATTGTACAATTGAGCAATAGATAAGGAGGGGAGGGGCCTTTCCTGGGGATTCTTGACCGCTGGAAGAGTTCACTTCAGGCCATTTGTCACAGCAGTGATTTTCCCGGAAATCCCCTATGCCAAGGTTATGTTTTGGCTATTCTATCCTCTTTTATTGATTTATTTTCTGAAATCACGGGGGAAGGTAGTTGTCCTGCCCTCTCTTCATCATCCCAGCTCTTTGTCTAGCTGCTCCTTCGGAGCACCACGGGGTGGGAACCATTTTCAATGGGACGCAGCAGGTTTGAAAGGTTTTAGGGAGTGAGTGTGGTGCAGAAATGGCCAATAGAAATCCTGGATTTTGTTTAAGCATTTTTCAGCGTGATAAATATAATTTAATATGGAAATGTGATCCATTGTCCCACGGCAGGTTTTCTCAGCTGTGTACAGTAAGGATTCTGTCGCCTACTGTGGATTCGGTATTTATTACACTCTGGAACCTCTTTTGTTGTTCTGAGGTTTTGTTTGTGGGGACATTTAAAGGTGGATTGCCTGTTCAACCTTGCAGAGGAGTTGATTAAGTTTAATTTGCTATGCATTAGGGAAGGAATTTGCTGGTCTTTTTGAACTGAGCTCTACGTTATTTGTAGCTGGGCTTTATTTTTTTTTTTTTTTAATGCCTTCAGTTCTTTCTGGGCATGAAAACGCTTTTTGTACATTTGTTGAATCTATTTCCATGCTGAGCTTTTTATATACAGCACAATGACCCTTTGCACTTGCACTTGTAGTTTGGCCTTATTTTTAACTTTAAAAGGACAGCAGGAAGTTGCCTTTTATTAAACATTTGCGGGATATTATAACATTTACTTTGTCACCCTGTAAGTAGATGTTTCAATATGGTTTTTCATTTTTAAAATAAAATTTCAACTGTGTTATTTTTGTACGGTTCAGCACACATACGCCATGTGAAATGTGTGGGAAAATAAAAATATTGCTGTTTTTTTTCTTTAAATAGAAAAGACTTAAGTCTCCCACTATTTAATTATTTGGTTGTATTTTTTTTTAAAGAAGTATTTGGAGAAATCATGTCAAATTGAGCACTGTATAAAAACATAATGGGAAATCTTGAATTTGAGGTGTTGAAATTTTATAATTTCCTGTAGCTTCTCTTTTTCTTTTATTTAATTAAGTTTTTGATTTTCCTTCCAGTATCGTGGACATACAGGGTTATATTAGTTTCAGGTGGATGGTGTCCTCTGCATGCTCAGTGCTCCTCGTAAGTGTGCTCTTGAGTCCCCATCACCTATTTCCGCCATCCCACAAACCCCTTCTTGTTGATGCTTTTATACTTCAGTCCTCTTTGCTCTGCTGTCCGCCCTGCACCGTACTCCGATTTGCTATGATCTTAAGATACTTTGAAAAATTTATAATCTCAACTTCGGAGGTGACAACGTTTAGGAGCTCCTCCTGCCCCCTATGCATGATATTAATCCCATTTTCTGTTGGTGTTGTGTTTAAGGTATTTTGGTAAGAAAAGTTTTCTCCCTTGAATTGGCCTCATGGTCTCTGAGGATTATGAACTGATGTGAGTCATCTGTGAGTGAACATGAACGCTCTTCAGGGTATCCAGCCGTGAGTTTCCGGCTCTCAGTCACAACCCCAGGGCATTCTTTAAAAGATCAAACAAGTTGGACACTGGGAGGGTTTCAAGGATAGGATGCCAGTTAACATCAGAAGAGCTGGTCTCCGTGGTTGCAAATTGTGCTTATCTGAATCAGTGCCACTGAGCTGGAAATAATGAAATGACTCAAATGATGCTGATTGTGTGCCATTCTGCTATTCCTGTGAATAAAATACATTGGTTTGAGCTTATACAAGGGGTGGGGTTTTTCTTTGGGGGGATAAATGTAGGTATGGGGTGTAGAGAGAGAATAGCTGAATCAGGGTAGCAGACCAGATGGCATTAATGTTTGAAAGGCTTTATGGATTTTGAGATCCAATTGAAAGCATTATATGGGTACCTTCCAAGAATTTAAAAGGTTTATTTCTAAAAAGATTTTATTCATACGTACCTTTAAGTGACCCAGAATTAAACTTTTATCAAAAATGGCATTGTCATCTGCGGTGCTTAAGCTCATCTCTGTTCATATGAATGTATTGATGAAAAACCGAAGGATCTCACCCTCTCATTGCCTCAGATGAAATACCGCCTTTGTCATATCCCATAGGTTTTGGACTGAGGTGTTTTTGTTCTCATTGGTTTCCACAAATTGTTTAAGTTCTTTGATTTTCTGGTTGACCCAAACATTTTTTTTTTTTAAAGATTTTATTTATTTATTTGACAGACAGAGATCACAAGTAGGCAGAGAGACAGGCAGAGAGAGAGAGAGAGAGGAAGAAGCAGGCTCCCCGCAGAGCAGAGAGCCCGATGCAGGGCTCGATCCCATCATGACCTGAGCGGAAGGCACAGGCTTTAACCCACTGACCCACCCAGGCACCCCAGACCCAAACATTCTTGAGCAGGATGGTCTTTAGCTTTCAAGTGTTTGAATTCCTTCTAAACCTTTTCTTGTGATTGAGCTCCAGTTTCAAAGCGTTGTGGTCTGAGAATATGCAGGGAATTATCTCAGTCTTTTGGTATCAGTTGAAACCTGATCTGTGACCCAGTATGTGGTCTATTCTGGAGAAACTTCCATGTGCGTTCAAGAAGAATGAGTATTCTGTTGCTTTAGGGTGGACTGTTCTGTATATATCTCTGAGGTCCATCTGGTCCAGTGTGTCATTCAAAGCTCTTGTTTCTTTGTTGATTTTCTGCTTAGGTGATCTAATGCTGAGAGTGGAGTGTTAAGATCCCCTACAATTAACATATTATTATCAATATGTCTCTTTATTTTGATTAACAGTTGGCTTATGTGGTTGGCTGCTCCCATGTTGGGGGCATAGATATTTACAATTATTAGATCTTCTCATTGGATAGACTTTTAAGAATGATAGTGTCCTTCTGTATCTCTGACTACAGTCTTTAGCTTAAAATCTAATTCATCTGTTAGAATTGCTACCCCAGCTTTCTTTTGAGTCTGTTGGCATGAAAGATGGTTCTCTATCCCTTCACTTTAAGTCTGGATGTATCATTAGGTTTAAAAGGAGTCTCTTATAGACAAGATTAAAAAGCTTCTGCACAGCAAAGGAAACAGTCAACAAAACAGGCAACACATGGAATGGGAGAAGATATTTGCAAATCACAGCACAGACAAAGGGCTGATATCCAAGATCTATAAAGAACTTCTCAAATTCAACACCCAAAAAACAAATAATCAAGTATGAAAAGGGGCAGAAGACATGAACGGACACTTCTCCAAAGAAGACATACAAATGGCTAGCAGGCACATGAAAAAAATGTTCATTATCATTAGCCATCAGGGAAGTTTAAATCAAAACTGCATTGAGATACCACCTTACATCAGTTAGAATGGCAAAAATGAACATGGCAAGAAGCAACAAATGTTGGAGAGGATGTGGAGAAAGGGGAACCCTCTTACACTGTTGGTGGGAATGCAGGTTGGTGCAGCCACTTTGGAAAATAGTGTGGGGATTCCTGAAAAAAATTAAAAATAGAGCTACTCTTTAACCCAGCAATTGCAATACTGGCCCCAAAGATACAGATGTAGTGGAAAAAAGGGCCACATGCACCCCAATGTTCATAGCAGCAGTGGCCACAGTCACCAAACTGTGGAAAGAGTCAAGATGGCCTTCAACGGATGAATGGATAAAGAAGATATGGTCCATATGTACAGTGGAATATAACTCAGCCATCAGAAAGGATAAATACCCAACTTTTGTATCAACCTGGATGGGACTGGAGGAGATTATGCTGAGTGAAATAAGTCAAACAGAGAAAATCAGTTATGAGATGGTTTCATTTACTTGTGGAACATAAGGAATAGCATGGAGGATGGGAGGAGATGAACCATGAGAGACTGTGGACTCTGAGAAACAGATTGAAGGTTTGAGGGGAAAGGAGTAGGGGGATCAGTTGGCCCGGTGATGGGGATAAGGAGGGCATGTATTGCATGGAGCAGTGGGTGTTAAACAATGAATCTTGGAACATGACATCAAAAACTAATGACGTACTGTATGGTGACTAATATAACATAATAAACAACAATAAGAAATATTGCTAAGAGGCTCATTTCTGGAAATACTGTTTCCAGATTACACTTCACCTTGACTAGATGACAAAAATCACTTCTTAGTAAAAAGGCCGTTAACTTGCTTCGGAGATACTTGGGATTAAGACAGTAAGAATTTGAGAAGTCTCCATGTAGGTACACAGTTACTCAATACATTGGTAACATGCATGCATATCCAGAAATAATATTTAAAGGAGATAATATACACACTCTTTTAGTTCTTCAGTTTTAAGTTTGGGAGACTTTTATCATTTATAGTAAAGGATTTTGTTAGTCTGTGGAATATAAGTTGGATGTCATTCTAATGCCTTTTTCATGTTTTGAGTATACATTACCTTTATGACTCAGATGACTTCTTGCTATTGATCCTATGGTTTTTGAGCTTTATGAAAAGCTTGGCTGACATTTTCTCACAATAGCAAGGTGACTGCGCTGCCCTGGGTTCTAATTTAGCATTAATGGGTAGATATTCTCAGGAGAATCATTCTTTTTGCTTCAGAGCCATGCCATACTGCCTCTGCTTCTGTCAGCGGTCATCGGAGCAATTAGCTTGCTTAAACAGCCTGACATGGAATGACTTTGGTCTGAAATGATCGAAATACAGGTCCAGTAAAAGAATGTCATTGATGTTGTTTCATTGTGTTATACTTAAAGCTTCAGTTGGAGTGTACTTTCTTCTCTTTCTCTTGTTTGGCTTAGCTACTACTATATCTAAGTTATGGACTTCAAAGAAAAATGAAGGATGGTAGTGTTTAATGTGTAGGGCAGGGTCTTCCAAAGTTGGTAGAAAGCTTGTGCTACTAAATCAGAATCTCTAGAGATGAAACCTAGGATATTTTTTTAAATGAGTTCTCCAGTGACTTTGATGTACAGTGAAGTTTGGGACCAGTGTCAAAAGCAGTGGTCTCTAAAGTGGGTTGTGTGCAAGCCTACCCATGAGGTTGAGAAAGAAGATACTATGATATTTCTTTTTATCTTTTCTCTAAAAAGAGAGAAAGAAAACTTTAATAAGATTTAGCATACAGATGAATGGCCTCTTGCATGTCCATCAGGTGATCGGGTGTCACCTGGAGTAGCCAGGTATTGTAAAGGAAGAATGAGAGTTCCACAGTGAACACCGATTCTAGAGCCATCTCTCCTCTGTTAGAATATGACAGTCCATTAGTTTATACATATCAGTTAAATGAATTTATAGGAAATGTATATGCATGCATACATATATACATATGTATATAGTTGTCATTTTGCATGTATTTATGTTTGTATAATGTATATTATATATATACTATTCTACATATTTACATGTGCATATATATTTGTGTGTGTGTGTGTGTGTGTGTACCACATATAGTGTGTCATTTAATTAGGCATGATGATCTGGGTATGCATTGTTGAAAAGTTCATCTGAAAAAAAAAAAAGTTTATCTGAAGCACTGTTAACCTTGACTTTATGAATTTCTTGATTGCTTCATGTTACACCTAAGCACAACTACACACAAATCGTTTGCCTTTTTTTTTGAACCACATAATAGCTATGTTTTTCTAACATCAGTGTCATTTAAAGAAAATAACAGCTTTACAGAGATATAACTCCCCTATCATAAAGTTCACTGTTAAAGTGTGTATAATTCAGTGATTTTTAGTATAGTCACAACGTTATACATCGATCACCATTGTTAAATTCCAGAACATTTTAAAATCATTCCTGTGGCAGGCTGAATAATGGCCTCCAAAGAAATTCAGGTCCTAATCTCTGGAACCTATGACTGTAACCATACATAATCAAAGGGGAGCTTGAATATCTGATTGAGTAAAGGGTCTTGAGATGGTTAGATTGTCCTGTATTATCTGGGTGGTTCCTTAAATGTAATCGCTCACATCCCTCTAAGAAGGAGACAAGGAGAGAGAATGTGCTGCCTGAAGCAGGAGGACATAAGGTGATGTGCTAAGAAGAAGGCATCTTGAGCCAAAAAATGCAGGCAGCTTCCAAAAAACTAGACCAGGCCAGGAAATAGCTCCTCCTCTAGGACTCCAGAAGGAACCCTGATTTTTTTTTTTTTTTAAGATTTTATTTATTTATTTGACAGACAGAGATCACGAGTAGGCAGAGAGGCAGGCAGAGAGAGAGAGAGAGGGAAGCAGGCTTCCTGCGGAGCAGAGAGCCCGATGCGGGGCTCGATCCCAGGACCCTGAGATCATGACCTGAGCCGAAGGCAGCAGCCCAAACCACTGAGCCACCCAGGCGCCCCAGGAACCCTGATTTTTTTAGCCTTGGAAGAGTCATCTGAACTCTGACCTCCAGGACTGTAAGAGAATATTTTGTGTCTTTTAGGCCACTACATTTGTGATAATTTGTGAGAGCTGTAGAAATGAATATGATCTCCAAAAGAAACTCTCTGCCCATTAGCAGCCACTCTCAATTTCTTGGCAACCACTTTTTGTCTTGATAGATTTGCCTCCTCTGGACTTCTCATGTCATTGGAATCATGCAATATATAGCCTTTTGTATCTGGCTCTTTCACCTACATATTTTCAGGGCTCACAAAACTTCACTCCTTCCTATGGGTGAGTAATATTCCATTGTAATGGCTGTACCACATTTTATTAAATCCATTCATCAGATGATGGCCATTTGGATGATTTCTATTTTTTGGCTATTATGAATACTGTTCTGAGCATTCGTATACATGTTTTTGCATGGATTTCTGTTTTCAGTGCTCTTGATACATACTTTGAATTTCTGGGTCATGTGATAACTCTTTTTAATTTTTTATGGAGTTGTGAAACTCCAAATGTAGATGTTCTGTTGTATTTTATGGAGTTGCGAAGCTCCAAGTGGTCACGCCATTTTACATTCTTCTGAGCAATGTGTAAGAGTTTCCCTTGTTCTACCTGCTCACCCACCTTCCTTACTGTCGTTTTTATTATAGTCTTCCTATGGGGTCTGAAGCATTTTACTGTGGTTTCAATTGCATTTTCCTGCCGGATTTATGGTGTTGAGCATCTTTACATGTGCTTATTGGCAGACTGTATTATTTACAGTATTTTGTACTGAGATTGGGAGTGTCTCTGAGAAATGTGTATTGCATAGAGGTTGAAAAGTTATTGAAATTTGGGATGTGTGGGCAGCTCTGTCAGTTACGTGTCTGTCTTTGGCTTGGGTCATAATCCCAGGCTCCAAAATTGAGCCCCGCTTCGGGCTCCCCGCTCAGCCAGGACCCTGGTTCTCCCTCTCCCTCTGCTGGTGCTCTGTCTTTCTCTCACAAATAAATAAGTAAAATCTTAAAAAACAACAACAACAACAAAAGTTATTGAAGTTAGAGATGTTTTACTTTTTTCTTTTATTGAGAATAATTGTTTCAAGTTTCCTTACTTTGCCTACTGTTTTCCTTCTTATTGTTCATGTATATAACATGTGAAAAAATATATGTTGGCACACCTTTTTTTTAACCAGTGGAGCTGTACAAACAAGCATGTTTATAGGTCACAGGATAGAGGTTGTGCCTGTGTAACATATGGTAAGGTGTCATTCAAAGGTATCCTCTCAAGCCATCTTTATGAAGAGGTCTGTTAAGATGATCCGTTTTCTTAGATTTTTTTGTTATATGCTATAGAAATGCTTTGAAGGGGGGCACCTGGCCAGCTCAGTACATGGAGCATGCAATTCTTGATCATGAGGTTTGAGCCCCATGTTGGGTGTAGAGATTGCTTAAAAAAAAAAAAAAAAAAAAAAAAAAAAAAAAAAAAAAGATGCTTTGAAGGAATAAGGATTTAACTTTAAAGAAACTAGGCTATAGCATTCACTTCAAGGCATTGTCTTTAAATGACTAACTTAGGAGCAAATAGCATTATGTAATAACCACAAACACAAGGAAAACAACCATTCCATTTATTGAGTGCCCATTGTGGTCATGGCCCAACACTAAGTATAACATGCATTATCTCATTTAATTATTACAACATCTCTGTGAGTTTGGTGGTCTTGTCCCTATTTTATATGGGAATAAGCTAAAATCCATGGAGTGCAATAGTTCTCCCAAGGGCATGGAGCTAAGAAGAGGCAGAGTTGGGGTTTGAATATAAGGCTAATAATCCCTTGCCTTTTATTCAGTATCTTATCATATAATGTCATTCTTGTTACTTCTGTTCCCATTCTCCAGAGGGTCCTCCCTCTTACCCCACAGGTGGGGCAGATGTAGACTGCCGCCACTTGATAAATAAAAGGGCTGAAGAAGAATGGCTTAGAGGTTTTGCGAGCAAGAGCGTTTCCATTTATCCATGGGAAACTCCAGAACCACTTAGAATTGGCTAGGTTTTGGAGTCAGCAGCTGTAGAACGGAATTAGAGAAGGACTTGATTCTGGTTTCAAGTGACACCCATCCTTGAGCCGAGGAAGGCAACCCACTTTCTGAGCCAACCCAATAGAGGAAAGGAGAAACTGACTGTTTTTATTTATATTCATTCATGTTCAACTAAAATTTGTTTGCCCACTGTGCACAAGGCACTGTGAAATGCTGGAGATAGAATGATGTAAAGGATTAATCCCCAGAAAACTCATTCTAAGTTGGGGACCCAGAGCGAACAGACATAACCATTCATGGTACGCCTCCCTGTGTGCAGTTGTGATAAATTCTGCGAAGCAGGATTATAAATTGTTTTGGAATAAATTGTGTAATCTACAGTAATATCAGGTAATCTAAGAATGCTAGTAAAACTTCTCTAATGAGTGAGATCTTTCCTAGTTAATAATGTAGTTAAATGATTGTTTTCTGTTTCTGTTTTACGAAATGTCCTTATCCCTTAGGTTTGTGTCCTCTGTTTGCCCCAAAGCATCCCTTTCTATTTAAGCATTATAACCAACCGTAAATATTTGCTTCCCATGTTTGTGCTCCTGTGAGCTACTTTGGGGAGGTCATAAGCTCTTTTTATTTGTCTCTAGTCCTAGTTCTTCACAGCAGGGCTGGCCTGTTAGGAGATTTGAATGCCGGCTTGTTTATGAGACATTCGGAATTGTCCAGGAAGGTTATGATTTCACATTCTATTCCATGCTGTCAATGAATTTTTATTTTTTAGACTATGTATATTGAGTTTCTAAAGTTTTTTTTTGGGGGGGGTGCATGCCATGTTTGTTGCTCAAAAATCAGAAAATACAGATACGCAAAACGTGAAACAAGGAAGTGCCTGTGTCAGTATCCAGGGATACATCTAATATAAACAACTTGCCATATATAGTTTTGTGTCTCTTTATATAGAGATGTGGCTGTCTATCTAGAGATATTCTAAAAAATGAGTGTATTGAACATACTATTTAGTATAACCTGATTTTTTTCTTAATATAATGTGAACATCTCTTTCTGGCAATATGTATACACATATTTTAGTGGGTACATAGTACCTTATTGTACGCTGCGTGTATCTTACTTTTACCCATCTTTTGTTGATGGGTATTTTGTTTGTTTCTGATTTTCTACTCCCATGTTCAGAGCTGTGATGAGCTCTATCCTTGGAGCTAAACCTTAACATGCATCTTTCATTATTTCCTTAGAATAAGTTTTTAGAAATGGAATTTCTAGCACAATGGTATATATTACCATACATAAAGATTTCTCCCTTTTATTTTATATATATATTTTTTGTTTGTTTGTTTTAAGATTTTATTTAATTTATTTGGAAGAGAGAGACACAGCGAGAGAGGGAACATAAGCAGAGGGAGTGGGAGAGGGAGAAGCAGACCCCTCGCTGAGCAAGGAGCCTGATACAGGGCTCCATCCCAGGACCATGGGATCATGACCTGAGCCGAAGGCAGATGCCTAACAACTGAGCCACCCAGGCGCCCCTTTGTTTTTGTTTTTGATTTCTCTCTTTTAAACTCCTACCTGCATTATATGGGAATGTTGCTTTACTTATACTTTTTTTCTGCATAGGATATGATTGTTTCACATATATCTTTTTTATTTACTTTGGAAAACGTGGATGATCATTGTAACTTAAATCTTCATTCTTTTATTTCCCTGCTAAATGTGAGCCTTTTGCAGCTGCTAACAGAAGTAGGCATTACAGATGATTTGGTGACAGCTGAGACTAAAGTATATGATACACTCTAATAAATGAGAGAACACAAGGAAATCTCAAACGTTATTATTGCTGCAATAAACATTCTACACTGACACTCACTTTCTTATAGTGTAGGGTCGGGGGGAGTTGTGAGAAGGAATAGTGTAAAGGCCTCCAATCCTTCTTAAGCTGGGACAGCCATCATCTCCTATCCTTGGATATCAGGGCTCCTGCTTCTGGGGCCTTCGGACTCTCAAACACCACTGGCTCTCTGGTTCTCAGACATATGGCTCTCGGACTGAATTATACCATCAGCTTTCCTGATTCGTCAGGTTGCTGACAGCAGATTGTGGTAAATCCCCCCTTTCTCAGTCTCTCTCTCACTCTCGGTCTTTCTATCAATCCACCCATCATCCATCTGTCTGTCTGTCTGTAATCTATGGGTCTGTTTCTCTGGAGGACCCTGACCAACACAAACACTGCCCTTCATTTTGCAGCTGAGGAAGCTGAAGTTAATACAGCTAATTACTGGCAGGGACAAGGTTTGAACCTAGAGTTGGCAGATACCAAAATATTTGTTCCTGTGGTGCAAGTAAGACCACACTAAATCTAAGCTTTATTTTTGGTAAAAAGTTCTGAGATTAAATTCATACACAGTACAGTTTACCCATGTAAAGTTCATAATTTGATGCTGTTTAGTATATTCAGAGATGTGTGCAACCATCAACCACAGTCAAACTTAGAACATTTTCATCAACCCAAATAGAGACTTTGTACCCTTTAGCTGTCACGTTAACCCTACTCCCCGCCCCTGCCTTCCAGGTCCTATACAACTGATAATCAATCTACTTCCTGTCTCTATAAATTGGCCTGTTTTCATATAAGACGTATAAATGGAGTCCTACAGTATCTGGTATTTTGGGACTGGCTTCTTTCACACAGCATAATGTTGTCAAGGTTCATCTGTGTTGTGGCGTGTTAAATCTAAACTCTTATGGTGCCACTGGCTACTGTTTCCTTTGAGGGCCTTCGGGAAACTCTTCAGTCCATCTCAGAATTGTTCCAGCTTTGTGCAGTATTATTTTCCTGGCATGTGTTTATAGGTTGTATAGTTATTACCAGCCATATATTTATTTGATGTGGCGGGAATAGCTGTTAATTCCTGGTTTAGGCTTTGTGGGAGGAGGAGCAGTCTTCCCGCCTGGCAATGAGGGTGTTTAAGGAAACCTTTTGAATTATATTAGGCTTCCCAGGTGTGGTGGAAGATGTTTGGCTCTATTTTGTAGAGTAAGAATGGCTATACTAAACTTTCAGATTTCCCTGTAAAATATTAATTTAGGTGGATGGAAGGAAGAAACATAAATCTCTCTTTTTACCAAAGAGTGATCGTTTTGCCAAATGTCATTTTAAAAATACACTAATTTTAGGTGTCATATGAAAATAAATCTTTTTTTAATCTTCATGTAAGCTATAGGGAAGTGGGGAATCAAATTAATTTTAACTGTAGAGAAATGATTGAGACTCAAATGAATAAAATGGATATATATTTCCTTTAAAATATGACTCAAGAATTATATGTATGTAGTAGGAAAGTCATAAGTTAAAACCAAGGAAAAGATTAAAAATCACCTCCAAACCACAGGTATAGAACAAAAAAGAGACTATTTGATGTTAGAGGACTGTGTTATATATTCTTTTGTAATCTGTTGTCTCAGCTAGCAGTTTACCATGAGCACCAAGTTGTGTTGGCAGTCTACTTCTGACATCGAGCTGAGTGAGCACATGGGTCTATTTCCTGTTGTGGGATAATTAAATTATTTACTGATTTGTTTTGATTTTTTCATATTATAAATCATACCGTAATCAGTATTTTTTTGTATCTTAATCTTTATTATTTAGCAGGTGTACTCTGATACAATGGATAATTAGGTTTGAGAAGAATTGGGGGGTTAGCATTGCATTTCTATATTCTTAAATATTTTTTAAAAGATTTTTATTTATTTATTTGAGAGTGAGCACGAGCCGGGGGCTGGGGGAGAAGTGGAGGGTGAGGGAGAAGCAAACTCCCTGCTGAGCAGGGAGCCCACGTGGGGTTTGATCCCAGGACCCCCAGGTCATGACCTGAGCCGAAGGCAGATGCTTAACCCACTGAGCCACCAGGCGCCCCTGTGTTCTTAATTTTTTATAATAAACAGGAGATGTAGACAAAAAGTGGTTTAATTTTTCCATTTGGGTAGAAAACTTTAAAAAGACGTTATTCTTGGCAAAGCTGAAGGACTCGTCCCATACTTTCTTACCTTCTCTTGAGTGTAAAAAGCCACAGAAAGCTTTTTTTTTTTTT
The DNA here is from genome assembly GCF_009829155.1 of Mustela erminea. Lineage (NCBI taxonomy): Eukaryota > Metazoa > Chordata > Mammalia > Carnivora > Mustelidae > Mustela > Mustela erminea. Next base: position 48,044,073 of record NC_045625.1, on the reverse strand, counting down.
TTTTAAAAACCTCTCGGGGCGCCTGGGTGGCTCAGTGGGTTAAAGCCTCTGCCTTCAGCTCAGGTCATGATCCCAGGGTCCCGGGATCGAGCCCCACATCACCTCGGACTCTCTGCTCGGCAGGGAACCTGCGTCCATCTCTCTCTCTCTGCCTGCCTCTCTGCCTACTTGTGATCTCTGCCTGTCAAATAAATAAATAAAATCTTAAAAAAAAAACAAAAAACCTCTCCCTGCTCTCTTGGACTCCATGGCCATATCTATCTTTTCTCAATTCTCCTGTTCTGTTGACATTTCTGTGGTGTCTAAATGGGGTGTTTCTCAATCGGATGGGGGCCCCCAAATGTGCGGTGATGATCTGGTGGAAGCCAGTGGCACAGCAGGTGAAAGAAGTCACCTGAGGCAGAACAGAGGAGCTGGAAATTGAAAAGTTGAGCACACCGCGGGGGAGCTGCCGGAAGAGCAGCAGAGAGGCTCTCTGCAATGAGGCAGTAGGCAGGGGCTGTCTTTAAAGAGGAAACATGAGTGGGGCGCCTGGGTAACTTAGTCGGTTAAGCGTCCGCCTTCAGCTCAGGTCATGATCTCGGGGTCCTGGGATTAAGCCCCGCGGTGGGCTCCCTGCTCAGGGCGTCTGCTGCTTTCTCTGCCTCTGCCCCATCCCTAGCTCATGCTTTCTTTCTCTCTACCTCTCTCTCTCTCAAATAAATAAAATCTTAAAATAAAAAAGAGGGAAGATGACAAGGTATGGTGACATTTGGAATTTTCCCTTTTGTAGCCCATTGGTCAGTTGGGGGCCCATGGCTTTTTTTGAGGTGGGTCCTCCAGTGGACCCAGCTGTATTCAACCTGGGGATCACTGTGGCCCTTTCTACATTCCATCACTCAAGCCTATTTGCCTACAAGCAGCCTCTGCACTTTCTTGAGGTGTGCTTTGTTTCTGTATTGACTTAATATTCTTTCCTGTGGCAGGCAGACTCTTAGGAAAATCGTTCATCTATGTGCTCTCTCCCCCAGCAATATGTAGCTTCTTTTCTCGAAAAGTTCCTTTACCATCACTGGAGTCCTGATGTTTTCCTGGATTTTCTGGTGTAATTATTCAATTGCAAAGTAGACTGCTGAGAATAATTTAAGAAGACTTTAATAGCTCATTTAGACTTGCGGAGTTCTCACATATAATTTCAATTTTCGAACTCCTTGGTGTTTGGGGAGGAGTGGTTTCCATTTCCTCTCTCTCTCTGGAGACTTGGGTCCAGGAAGTAACATCTACAGTTTGCAATGAAGAATTCTTAAAGCTGCAGTGTGCAGATGGGCGCACGTGGAATTGGACGACATGTTAAGGGAGAGGCCAACGTGGTTAGTTGTAAGTGAGGACATTGCCAGATCTTCCGCTTCAGTGTACACTCCTCCCTAGCATTTCTCTGCCCGAAATCATGCCATGTCTCCTGTTCCAACTCTCCAGAATGGCCCCTGCTCTGCGGTACAAATGGATGGTGTATTTTTAATTACTGTAAATATTTCTTCCGTCATTTTCTGAGGTGTAAAACCTCAAGGGCTTGAAACAAAGGGACAGTTCCAAATACTGATTTTAAGGAAACATTTCTTAATTAAGTCACCATTCCTGTCTTCCACACGAGTCGTGCCATTTCTGATGTTTGGGTGGTTTCTGGTTTTCTTTCTTACCTCTCACATGTACCGATGATCCCTATTTGCGGTACGTAAATGTTCTAATCAATGGCAGCTCTCGTGACGCAGCGGCAGAGCGGGGTGGTTAATGACAGGTTGTGTGGCCCTCACAGCCCAAAACATTCCCTCTTTGGTGCTTGACAGAAAGCTCTCCAGCCATGTACTAGCTGATGGTGGGCCAATTCACACCACTCATTCGTTCAACACGTTTTTTTTTTTTTTTTGAGGGGAGTGCCTTTATATGCCAAGCAGTGTGCTAGCTACTGCATTTTTGGGAAGGAAAAACGGTTTATACTTGTTAAAACCTTGTGAAGGGGAACCTTTTTGTTGTAATTCAGGGGCTTTTTCGCACGAAAGAACAAATAATTCCTAAAGAAAACCTGCCAAAATGCGCGCGCTCTTTCTCTCTCTCTCTCTCGCACTTGTAGATCACAGGTTTTGTCCGTAGTTTTCATTAAACAGGAGCTTGTTCATTTCTTTTGTTAACAGAAAGTTGTAGATGCATCTTTTTGAGTCATTCAGGCAAGTAAGACTGATCTGCACCATTGCTGTCCACAAGGAATTCATGAGTTGGGTTATTCTCAAATCTGTGGATACACAGAGGGGGTGGAGGGGGATAGAAGAATCATTTTCTGTGAACGTGGAATCAGGTTACATTTCAGTAATGGCAACACTGGTTATTCAGAAATGTTTTCATGGGACTTCATCATTGTAAAGGGGACTAAACTCAGTAGGCATTTCTAAAAGCTTCATCTGTGCTGCTTAGAATTGTTCTGTAAAGTGTTTTTAGAGCCTCTGTAGTGACTGCTTAAGTCATCAATTATTTTTGATGCCTACCATGTTGATTTTTCAGTATGTAAGGCACTAAACTGTTTCTCAAGCTCTTTCTACTATGCACTTATAGTAGTCCCTTTCACCCTTTGTAACATTTATATGGGGGGGGGGAATTTTACTTTTGTTGCTGGTAGATACTGAGTTCGCTTGGCTTTCAGTTCAGTATCTGCTGAGCAACTTTTTAGCAATTTTTAAAGCTGTTTTGATTGAATTTCTATTTTGCTTTACTACCTTGAAATCAAATCTCCATTTCTCTGAACAGTAGAAGGACTGACCTTTAAAAAAAAAAAATTCCCTCTGGTTATTGAGGGGTGGGGGGAGTAAAGCGCTAATCATTTTGTTATCAAAGGATATTTCTGACACATTCTTACTGTGAGTTTGCTAGTTCAGGCCAAAAGAATGTCCAACATGAAGTAGATAATTAATCCGGACAGAATGTAGCAAAACTGAAAAGTGAGCATCCCTTCAGGGAGCTCTTTGTGTCATTCTTTCTGTTCCTGCCAAGAAATCAATGGAGTTTGCATCGGAAGATATTGTTCCCTATGGGGAGGTAGCGGGGGAAGCTGCAGCTTCTCACAAGGGGGAATAAAAAAGAAACTTAAAATCCCTGGCCACTGAGTAGTGAGTCCCTAGGGAGGCTTGATAATCTAGATCAGTCTGTTTAATAAGCGCTTCTCTGTTGTTGCTAGTGTCTGTTGTAGAAGCCCCTTCTATTCAGATACTGGAATTCCCAGTCTGCAGTACAAACTGCCAGTTTTCCAGAAATACAGAGTAGAAAGGTCTCTTTGGAGGTGGTGTGGAGGATGAGATTGCTACTATGAGGGGAACCTTACCACATCAAGTACAAATATTTCTGATTTACTGAGCCACAGTTGGGGATTTAGATACGGGCTTCTACGTTATTTGCCACGAACAGGACAGAAACTGAGCAACTGTAATAGAAAGTCATTGGGATGACTGTCCTTTCAATTTTAAAGGACTCTTAAAAAGGCAACTCAGTATTTCTGTTATTTTTCTCTGACACTGCCTTGATCCTAGTCTCGGACATGAAAGGACTGTAAAATTACTTCAATAAACCTGTGCTAGTCATTTTTTTAATACTTACAACCTTTAACCCCATATTATTAGGGTAAGAAAGAGTGTTGTTTTTCTCATTGTTTCTGCCCCATTGATTGTGTCTACTGAAATTCCCTCTTATCCCCCCATTCCTGTATTTTGGTAACAGAAGCATCCTGTTTTTATGAATTGTGTGTGCTGAATTAGCTTAAGAGGACTTCACTGCATGATGATGCCTTGAGTCCTTTAATTGTGAAGGCAGTTTCTTTTACCTTCATTATGAAAAGGGCAAATAAGGCAGTTTTCATTGCCTAAAGTTTTTTTTTTTTTTTTTTTTTTTTTAAATAAAGCTTTCCCTCTGTTGGAGTAAAGCATCAGGACAAAAGGAGTAGGCTGTTCCCAGGAATTTCTAGAAATAGCTTTTGGAAGTAAAATTAGAAGATTGCTCTCTGTTCTGCTGTGAAGGAACAAAGTCATTCTTATGGCACAAGAATTAGAAGCAAAGGCTTTGATTATTTGGGGATTCGTGATTTTTTCCCATTGGTTATAACAGCAATAGCCATCTTGTACAGTATACGAAACACGTTTGCATACAATCATCTCAACATTGCCTTTACTGTTAACCTTGTGCTATATAGAGCAGGTGTTGCTACTGTTATTTCCGTTTTGCAGCTGGGGAAACAGATTGAAGGAGATTAATGACTTTGCCGGCCTTACTCAGCTACCAAATGGGAGAGTCTGGGATTTTTTACTCCAATCATGTGCTCTTTCAAGTGTACGCTGCCCATGGTCGTCTTTATCTGGGCCATTTAGTGTTGCTGAGATTGTAGGGGTACGGGGACAGGACAAAAGGATCCTTCTCCCTGAGAATCACAAATGGCAATAAAATACACATAATGTAAGCACTTAGAATGGGATGTATTCTTCAAAACTCATGGACAAACTGAGCAACACGTTCTGGGTAATTTGTACATAAATATTCATATGCTATATTGTGCTTAATACCTGGGTGTTCCGTCTATTTAATTTAATTCAGATATTCTTGTTTCTTTTGCCCTTACTAGTGAATGATAGATTCAGTCTTGTAGGCTGAGAGTTTCCTCAGACCTTTAAGACGTTATTGCATGGTCTCTGGTTTTGTTAATTTTGAAGTCTGTTATTATTCTAAATTGTTCCTTTGTAGACAGTCTCTCTCTTTTTTTAATATTTAAAAAGATTTTATTTATTGATTTATTTGTCAGAGAGAGAGAGAGAGTGAGTGAGAATGCGCAAGCAGGGGAAGTGGCAGACAGAGAAGCAGGCCCTCCACTGAGCAAGAAGTCCAGTGCGGGGCTCAGTCCCAGGATCCTGGGGTCATGACCTGAGCCAAAGGCAGATGCTTAACCACCTGAGCCACCCTGGCGTCCCAACAGTCTCTGTTTTTTGATAGTCTCTTTTTTTCCCCACTGAGCTTTGAAGATCATCTCTTTGCCTTTGGTGCTAAACAGCAATCTTATAACACATATAAATGTAACCTTATTTTGCTCTTGCTGACAACTTAGAACATTAGTGTCTTTCATTGACTTTGGAAATTCTTAGCCACTATTTCCTTAGGTAGTTCTTTTTTTTTCCTGTTCCTTTTTTTTTAACCTTTTATTTTGAAATAACTTTAAACCAATAGAAATGTTTCAAAAAATAGTACAGAGTGTCATTATACAGAATGGCACATTATTTAGCAATGAAAAAGCCTACTGATATATATTATGCCATAATGAACCTTAAAAGCAGTATGCTTATTGAAAGAGGCCAGTAACAGAAGACCATATATTGTATGATTTCCTTTATAGAAAAGGTCTACAAAAAAACAAAATTATAGAGACATAAAGTAGATTTATGGTTGTCTTGGATTTTGTAGCCTGGGGAAAATGAGTGATGATCAAATTGATTGCGATGATGGTCATGCATGTATGTATGATGTATGATGGTCATGTATCATTGAAAACCATTGAATTGTGTACTTTAGGTGAATTGTATGTGAATTATATCTCCAAAAAGCTATTGTAAAAAAAAAAAAGGAAAGAAAGAAAAAGAAAAGTAGTATAGAGAGTTCTCATGTGTTTTTCACTCTGCTTTCCCTAATGTAACATTTAACTTTCATTACTGTAGCACAGCCATCAAATCTGAGAATTAATGTTAGTATAATGCTATGAGCTAAATTACGGATTTTACTGGGCCTTCATAGTTTTCCCTCTAACGTCCATTTTCCGTTCCAGGATCCAATCCAGGGTCTCTCATGTTGCACTGAGTTACCCTGTTACCTAGTTCTTTCCCATCTGTGGCACTATCTTAGTCTCCTCTATTTTCCCGATGCTGACCCTTTCAAAGAGACCTGGTTAGGTATTTGGTGAAGTGTCCTTCAATTTGGTGTATATGGTTTTTCCTCATGATTAGATTGAGCTTAGCTTAGATGGTTTTTTTTTTTTTAAAGATTTTATTTATTTATTTGACAGACAGAGATCACAAGTAGGCAGAGAGAGAGAGGAGGAAGCAGGCTCCCTGCTGAGCAGAGAGCCCGATGCGGGACTCGATCCCAGGACCCTGAGATCATGACCTGAGCCGAAGGCAGCGGCTTAACCCACTGAGCCACCCAGGCGCCCAGCTTAGATGTTTTTTGACAAGACTACTCCAGAAGTAGTATTTCTCAGTGTATCATATCAGGAGTACATGGTGTTGATATGTTTTATTACTGGTGCTATTAACCTTCATCACTTGGTTAATGGGTTTCTCCACATCCCATTACTGTTCTTTCTTCTGTAATTATAATTAATCCATTTCTTAGAGGAGTTACCTTGAGACTATCTAGTTGTCCTGTTTGTCCTCATACTTTTGCCCACTAATTTTAACATCCACCAACAGATCTTGCCTATGACAATTATTCCTGTGGTATTTTTCTAATGGTGGTTTTTTTTTTCTTTCATTGCTTCTACATTTATCAATAGGATTTTTTCTGTAAGAAAGAGCCGTTCCTTCTTTTTTATTTGCTTATGTATTTATCTATCTCTTTTTGCTTCTGAGGACTTACGGGTTTTTATTTGTTCATTGGGAACACTTTGAGACTGGCTCCTTTGTCCTTTCAGCAAGTCCACATCCTTTAATGAACACTTCCTTACTTCTGGCACCATAAGATGCTCCAGACTTCAGTTACATTTTTCTTAGTCCAGTCCTGGAATCATCCACTTCTCCAAGGGCCATTCTCAAATGAATCTCCTTTAGGAATTCTTGATAAACATAAGAAAGGCCACCTCTTTTGATACTACCTGACTTCGAATTTCTTTTTATATTTTGTAATTCTAATATCTCTGGTCTGTAGTTAGGATAACTTCCTATCTGTTGGGTTAATAATTTCAGTGATTTTTTTTTTATTGTGTCATGTTAGTCACCATAAAATACATCATTAGTTTTTTTTTTTTTTTTAAAGATTTTATTTATTTGTCAGAAAGAGAGAGGGAGAGAGAGCAAGCACAGGCAGACAGAATGGCAGGCAGAGACAGAGGGAGAAGCCCGCTCCCTGCCAAGCAAGGAGCCCAATGTGGGACTTGATCCCAGTACGCTGGGATCCTGACCTGAGCGGAAGGCAGCTGTTCAACCAACTGAGCCACCCAGGCGTCCCTACATCATTAGTTTTTGTTGTAGTGTTCCAAGATTAAAAAAAAAAAGAAAACTCAAGTCACAGATTGAGAGGAAAATATTCAAAGTAGATATATCTGACAAAAGACTTGTATCTGAATAAATAAGTATTTCTTTAAAAAAATAATAATTTCAGTGATTATATTCTTCATTTTTGGAGATCTTATTTGTTTTTTTTCCAGATTTGGTTCTTCTTTTCCATCATGCCATATTCTTTTACTGGTAATTAAAGGCCTTGTCTGAAATCTTTAATTCTGTTTTTTTTTTTAATTTTTAAATTTTGTTATTAACATATAATGTATTATTAGCCCTAGGGGTACAGGTCTGTGAATTGTCAGGCTTACACATTTCACAGCACTCACCATAGCACATACCTTCCCCAGTGTCCATAACCCAACCACCCTCTTTCTACGGAAATTTTTAATTCTTTAACATACTTTTGTATTGCTGCTCTGTTATCGAAAGGTCTGAGATGTTTAGTCCTGATGTTTCTTGTTTTTCTTGATTCTTTCATGTTGGACTGTATCATAGTTTTTGAAAAATTTTTTAACATGAGCTCCTTTTTAGAGGAGCTTATTTTATCTCATTTTTCTCTACAAACCATTTAAGTTACATGTTACAGGAATATCCTTTGAGTGTGATCCATATGCCCCCTAGCTCACTGCTGTTTTATTATTTTAGTGTCTCAGCCCAGTGGTTTTTTAGTCCAACCATTACACTAAGGATTCAGTTCTTTTGAGGGTGCTGTTTTTTGTGTTTGTGTGGGGTGTTTTTTGTTGTTGTTGTTGTTTTGTTTTATTTTAATTTATTTATTTATTTATTTATTTATTTATCTATTTATTTTAAATATTTTTATTTGACGGAGAGAGATCACAAGTAGGCAGAGAGGCAGGCAGAGGTGGGGGGAAGCAGGTTCCCCGCCAAGCAGAGAGCCCAATGCGGGGCTCAATCCCAGGACCCCGGGATCATGACCTGAGCCAAAAGCAGAGACTTTAACGCACTGAGCCACCCAGGCACCCCTGTTGTTGTTGTTTTAAAGATTTTATTTATTTTATTTCAGTGAGAGAAGGAGAGAGAGCACACACAAGTGGAAAGAGCAGAAGGAGAGGAAGAGAGAGTCTTAAGCAGACTCCCCACTGAGCACAGAGCCCTTTGGGGGGCTTGATCTCATGACCCTGAGATCACTACCTGAGCTGAAACCAAGAATTGGGTACTTAACCAGCTGTGCTACCCGGGCATCCCAATGGTGCTGGTTTTATGTTAGGGTCTCAGTTGCAACTCCCTGCCTTCTGCAGGGCTACAGGTGGTATCTCGTCTTTCCCTGTGGACACTGAAACACAAGCTATTAGGTTATGGAAACTGACAACTTTCTTACAGTCGCTTAGTGTGGCTATTTGCCTCTTTGTTTCTGGCCCGGGTAATTAACACCATCACCCTCTCCCCATGCTCCCACCCCTACCTTTTTTCTTTTCCAGCTCAGCTTTATAGAGCAGAATTTCCTTCTTTTTTTTTTTAAATTTTTTTTTTAAGATTTTATTTATTTATTTGACAGAGAGAAATCACAAGTAGATGGAGAGGCAGGCAGAGAGAGAGGAAGGGAAGCAGGCTCCCTGCCGAGCAGAGAGCCCGATGCGGGACTCGATCCCAGGACCCTGAGATCATGACCTGAGCCGAAGGCAGCGGCTTAACCCACTGAGCCACCCAGGCGCCCAAGAGAATTTCCTTCTTTATCAGTCACTTCAGCTATGGTCCATCACATTCCTAGAGCCAGATGTCAACATGTTTTCTGAAAACAGACAAGTGATGGGGCAATGAAGAGCAGAGGCAGAACGAGCCAGTAAAGGTCAGGACCATGAGCCTAACTAATCTGATATCATTCAGTAGATTGTAGGGGTCACAAGGGTAGTGGATCAGATCCCCAGGGTTCCAGGAGGTGGATATATCAACTCAAGGAGCCCTCAGGGCCAGGAGATCTCTGCAATGTAGTATCAAGAATAGCCCAGAGTTGGGAAGGTCAGGGAAAGCAGCCAGCCTTCTTTACTAGAGGCTTCCCTGCTTCTGATTATGGGGACAAGCCTGGGTTTACAGGTATTCCCCACACGTGTACCTTGCGTCCGTGTAAGGCCACACTTCCTGGCTGTGGTTCTGAAATACCGTCTCCTAGTCCATATGTATAGTACCATTTTGGGCCTTCGCTTTCAAATTTTCTAGAAAGAAGACTTTTTACAAGAAGTTCTGTGAACCCTTGAATAAACCTGAAGGCTGTAGCCTTCCTGCCCACCCCCCAAAAGGGCAAGGCAAGGTCTTTTTTGTACTTGTGTCGTTGATGGCCAGACATCCTCTTCGTTGATCTGCAGAGTACATCAGAGCATCTGTGAGGCCATACCTCCTCGTGATATTTTGATTTCTAGAAATACTTGAACAACAAAGCTATTGTTGACCAACCTCACATCTGAATTGTAGTTCTTTTCTTTTCTTTTTTTGGTGCCAAAACCTGGGAAGTACTTTTCCTTGCAGGGTATTCCTCTCTGAATGTCTTTTCACCAACTCACATTAGACATACATCAAATGGAGCGCATCATCCCTGGTTCCATCTCCTACAAATGTGCTTCTTTGTCCAGTTTTCCCTTTTTTTTTTTTTTAAAGATTTTATTTATTTATTTGACACAGAGAGGGCATAAGCAGGGGGAGAAGCAGACTCCCTGCTGAACAGAGAGCCCGATGTGGGTCTCGATCCCAGAACCCTGAGATTAATACCGAGCCAAAGGCAGAGGCTTTACTAACTCAGCCACCCAGGTGCCCCTCCCTCCTTTTTAAAATGTTACTTTTTATTCACCTCGGCACTAGTTGCAAAATCTTTCTCTTCCCAGTTCGTTCTCCAGGTTCTTTTAATTCTTTTCATTCACCATCTCAGATTTAGCATTCCTCAGGTTCTGTATGACGAGTAGTTGATATGTACTGATGATCTGTTAGATACTTATTACCCTGCTAGGTGAGTGGGGAGGGAGAACTATGAGACGTGATCATTATCTTCAAAGAACTTAATATCTACTTGAGGAGACAACTTATGTTCAAGAAAATGGTGAATAGTACTAGACAGTATATAATTAAATGCTAAATTGGGTGGTGCAGAGTTTTAAGTGTTAGACGGCTGAGAAAAGAAAGGGAGAAAAGGAAGGCTTGAACTGTAAGAGAAAGCTTAATTGTGGAATTGGGGTTTGAACTGGGTCTTGAAACCCCCTCAGCTGGAATCGGATGGGCATTTAAAGTGAAGAAAAAGCACAATTAACACGCTGAGCATGAGAATTGGGGAAAATGTTGGAGGCTCTGTATATGTTGGGGGCCAGTGAGAAATAGGAATTAGCAGGGTTGGGTGGCTTCTTTGACTTTGGCTCTAAGACCACCAGAAGATTCTTTCAAAAGTGGCATTTTAATTTTGACGTTCCCCAGCTCAGAAACTGCTAGAAGCTTCCTTTTCTTTTTTGATTCTAATTCAAACTTGTTTTAGGATCCTAGGTCCTCCCTGATCTGCCAGCCTTCCCTCACTGGTACTTTGCACACCAGTTTTGTGCCTACAATACACTTTCTTTGTGTTTCGACTTACGCTTTCCATTCGTTCAGGAAGTGTCTGCTGGATTTGTCTATTCCTTCTTCCAGGCCCCTTGAGGTTTCCTGGCTCTGGATATCCTCTCTGATGACCTCCACCCCCAGAGAGCGCTTTATACCCTACTTCCTCCTGAAACTCTTTTCTGTTGACAACAGTTTTAAATCTAATCATCTCTTTGGTTTCCTGATGATTTAGAATTATGTACATTCTCTTCAGTAGGTGCTAAATTCTTTGAGATGTTAGATTATGTTTTATATTCCATTGTTCCTCTTAGTACTTTATGCTACACTGGGCAGATACTCCATGTTGAATTGAGAGTTTTGAAAGAATTAGTTTATCTTTTGATGGCAAATAGTGATGATTTTTAGTATTAAGGCTGCTTTGTATAAATGTGCCTGCTGACATGACTATCACACAGTATTCTCCCTAGTAAATGTGAATTCACCCCAAATTTGCAGGGGGTCCCAAGCCGAAGAACATTTTTCTGCTATTTTGCAAAAAGAGAAAATAAGAGCAAAAGCATCAAATCCATGTGTTCTGAGATACTCCTTCTGTGGTCCCTCTTTAAGCTTCTTAATCTGTGTCCTTAGGTATATATTATTCATTTATCTTTGACATCTTTTCACTTACTACCTTATGTAGTTTTTCCTAAATAATTTATGTTTGTAGATAGAGATAAATTGTGTGTGTGAATTGATGCTTAAGAGAAGAGGTGGGAGTATTTTAGAAAGATTGAGCCTTGTTAAACTCTATCTAATTGATCTATGTTGGCACTCTTCTTGCCTGGAGTTTTAATAAAATATTTCTAAGTGAAGAAATCATCTGTTGTAGTTGCAGTTGAACTTGAGAAGACACTTGAATCTCCAGAAAACAAGATAGTGAAATGAACTAAGAGCACTTGGTTTAGAAAATTGGATCAAGTTAAAAATAACAATTTTGTTGGGGTGTCATTTTCTTTTATTTTTTAACCCCTCTTAAAGAATCTGAAGTGACTTTTAAAGCAAAGTTTTAAAGTATTTTGTTTATTAGGTTAGCTAATTAGTTGGTTAGTAAGATCTTTGCCCAACATAAGGCTTGAACTTACGACCACCGAGATTAAGAGTCGCTTACTCTACCAGCTGGGCAGGCCAGGTGCTTAAATTATTATATCTATTTATTTATTTATTTATTTATTAAAGATTTTATTTATTTATTTGACAGATAGAGATCACAAGGAGGCAGAGAGGCAGGCAGAGAGAAAGAGGGGGAAGCAGGCTCCTGCCGAGCAGAGAGCCCGATGTGGGGCTCGATCCAAGGACCCTGGAATCATGACCTGAGCCGAAGGCAGAGGCTTTAATCCACTGAGCCACCCAGGCGCCCCGTAAATTATTATTTTAAATAATAGAGCTATTCTCCTGCCTCCTTTAAATGTTTGTAAGATGATTTGAATATGTTCGATTTATATATTGAACATCTCAATTTTCTGAGTGTTGATGCAGTTTCAGCAGGGCTGAAAAACGACAAAAGCTGCAGATACTTGCCTTTGGAAACGCTCTAAGATTATCTTACTTTGTTTCGAATAGTTCTTCAGCAGCACGCATAGCTAACCCCACCCGTGGATGTGTGTGCTGGCATGCATGCCCCTGTCCGCCTGGGAGAGTTTTACTTCCTTGGTTAGCAAAGTTAGCAAAAGAAACGGTCCTGAGAGTCAGGCTGGATCGTCTTCAACCACAGTTTATATTGGTTTAAATCGTTTCTTTTGAGGAGTGATACCTTATCAAGTCTTAACTCCTGGGAATGTTCTTGTTCTTTGCTGGTTTCCTTATAATGAGAGATAGTACTCTGTGCTAATGGCCTCCTATCAATTGGGGTTTTGTGAGGCATTGACTCTTTCCTTTGCTTCACAGGTCGTTTGCATTCGCTCCACTTGGAACGCGCTGTCCCCGAAGCTCTGCTGCGACACGAGACCTCTCATTCTGAAGACCCTCAGTGAACTGTTTTCTCTCGTTCCTTCCTTAACCGTCAACACGGCTGAATATGAGGTACGAGTTTGGAGGCCAATACGTTTTCTCTCTTCACACTGGAAAGTCATGGGCTTCATAATAACTTCGGGAAAAAGATATTCATAGTCTTTGTTTGCCAAAAATCCTTTAACACTTTTTGTTCCTTAGAACATGATATCTTTATGGACTGCTGGCATAGGAGTCCTTATCAATTCTGTGTCTCTAGGGTTTATTTACATAAAGGAGACCACGTTTTTATTATGGGAAGAGAGCCAAGATGTTAAAAAGTCAGGATATAATAAATAAAATAAAATAAAATAAAAAGTCAGTGCGTTAAAAATAGGGTTTCTAAAATAATGGAATTCCTGAGGCCAAAAGTTTAAATGCATTTTATTAGTGCTTAAAAAAAAAAAAAAATCACAAAGACTTTAATAAGGCAGGGCAGTCTCCCATAGTATAAACATACTGTCATTTGTGTTTTGCTTCTAGGTTTCCCATGAAGATTTGATTTTTACACATTAGTTCACATTTCCTATATACATCTATACGATGAGGATGATTGTAAAATCAGACTACCTTAGGAGAGGAAAATGACTTTATGAGCTGCTTGGTTTTGTCATTGCGGTGAACTCAAAGCTTGGGTGGAAGATCCACGTGTTCTGTTTAACATGTTCCGTATTCTCTCTTCCTGAAATGAGCAAAATGAGAGGGTGGTTAATTCATTTACGTCTCCACTTCTGTAGCCACATTCCTACTCGTGCTTCCCTTTTCTCTTTTTCCATTAAAGCCCAGCAATTGATTTTCACTTGAAATCTTCGTGAGGTTTAAGTTTGATTTAGTGTTTCGCAGACTTTGATAAACTGCCTCCCCCAGAAGAATCCAATAATGGTCTCTTCCATGGTTTAGATTATGTGATAAGGCAGGATTATAAGATAATACGTCTTTTAATCATTCTTAATGCTGCTCAGCAAATAAAATAAAATTTGGCCTTCCTGAGAATACAGTCCCCTGCACGGGGCCTGGCACATAACATAGAGTCAGTAGGTAGTTACTCAGTGAATGATTGAACAAATAGAGGATGAGTTTATTCTCAGATTTGGGCTTTTGTTTTAGGGTATTAAAAAAAAATCAATATAAGACTCCTATAGGATATAGTTCACCAAAAGTCTTTTTTATGGAGACTATTACGATACATACACTCACATTGTTGAAAGTGTCCTGGGCTACTGATAAAGAGCTAAGACTAAAAGCCAAAGGGAGGACATGTTGTGTTTATCTATTTTCTGTTTTCAAGGACTGAACTCATATACCTTTGCATTGCTTGTACTTTGAGTTACTCAGATTTTATTACAGGTTAATTTATGAACTGGTTTTTGTGTTGCTTTCTAATGTCTGCTACTAATGGCTGTAAAAATTTGTGTGTATGTATGTATGTGTAAGGGACTCTTGTTTTTTTTTTTTTTTTTTTTTTCTTCTTCAAATTTACATTCTTTTTCACCAGTGTCTTATTTTGGTTTCTCTTCATGCTCATGTTAATACTAAGGTTCTTCTGTTGTTCAGTGAGCTAGATGGCTGTGGAGCCATTCAGGCCATCAGATTCCTCCCAGTAAGGGAGAGCCCTTCAGTAACCATAGTCCACTTGGAAGCAGAAGTCATGAAATGCGGTGACCCCGTCCATCTGTCTTGCACTGTCTGGCTGGCTCTGTCTCTTCCTGTTCCTGTCTTATCTCCTCCTCTCTCACCCCCAGTCCTTTCCTCGTTCCTCCTTCTTCTCTCCCTCCATGTGTGTATTTAAACAAAGCATTCTCTGTTAACTGCTTAGAGTTTGGATGTAATTTTCCCCCCAAATTTCTAAGGTCATTGTTTTCCCCAGTTACCTCAGGGTCTTGTGTTTGCCTAACATGGAGTCCAGCCTCGCTATACCTAACCAGGCAGGCCTTTTAGAATCTGGCCTCGCTCTGTGGTTCTGCCTCCTTCCCTCCAGGAAAACGAAACCGCTTGGAATGTGTTTTTTCTACCTCTAAACTTTTCTGTTTCTTTTCCTCTGTGTATTTCTTCTTTCTGCCAGAATTGCTTTTTTTTTTTTAAATCCCTAGTTTTAAAATCTATTTTAGAGAATAAATAATTGGTTTAATTCATCCCTATTTTTGCAAACTTTTGTGCAAGCGGGGGTCTATTGCTCTAGGCTTGACTTTTTTTTTTTTTATATCTGTACTGTCTTAAGAATACTTATTTCTGGGGCGCCTGGGTGGCTCAGTGGGTTAAGCCGCTGCCTTCGGCTCAGGTCATGATCTCAGGGTCCTAGGATCGAGTCCCGCGTCGGGCTCTCTGCTCAGCAGGGAGCCTGCTTCCTCCTCTCTCTCTGCCTGCCTCTCTCCCTACTTGTGATCTCTCTCTGTCAAATAAATAAATAAAATCTTTAAAAAAAAAATAAAACCTCACTCTAAAAAAAAAAAAAAAGAATACTTATTTCTGTTTTATAATACAGGTATATGTATATGTATGTATATTATTTTCCCCTTTAAACTATAGGCTTGTGGCAAATAGATAGCATGTTTCAATTCGTGTATTTTCTGAATGGCTTTGCTAAGTGCTTGTACATCCATTCATTGACTCAGAATATATTTCGTAAAACTGTCCTAGGCTTTAGGAATACTAAAACATAATAGATATTCTTAAGAGCCTATTATATTCCCAGCACTCTTCTCATTACATTGTACTATTTTGTTCTAGTATCTCATAGGAAGGTATTATTTTCATTTTAGAGCTAAGGAATCTGAGGTTTTGAGAGGTACATCCATTCATTAAATATTTATTGAGTACCTACTATATGCCAGATAAGGAGCCTGAATATCATTGTAGTTTCTAAACAAAGGCTGGTGTCTAAGTCCAGGACATTTAGCTCCATAGCCTCTGTTTTCCCATTACACCGTATTGTCAGTCCTTGCCTCCAGAAGCTCAAAAGGTGGCAGAAGAGTTGCACATAAGCAATAATAATTTCAATAATATTTTTAAAAAAATATTTTATTTAATTATTTGACAGACAGAGATCCCAAGTAGGCAGAGAGGCAGCCAGAGAGAAAGAGGAGGAAATAGGCTCCCTGCTGAGCAGAGAGCCCAATGCGGGGCTCGATCCCAGGACCCTGGTATCAGGGCCTGAGCTGAAAGCAGAGGCTTTAACCCACTGAGCCACCCAGGTGCCCTGTGATTTCAATAGTATTTGATGAGTACACTTAATCAGAGGGGTATGAGAGTATGGTGGTAGAAGTGACAAGGATTCTAAAAGGAGTCGAATGAAACCTTACTTAGTTGGTGCTATTAGATTAGGTTCTTTTTTTTTTTTTAAGATTTTATTTATTTATTCGGCAGACAGAGATCACAAGTAGGCAGAGAGGTAGGTGGGGGGTAGAGGGGAAGAAGTAGGCTCCCTGCCGAGCAGAGAACCTGATACGGGGCTCGATCTCAGGACCCTGGGATCATGACCTGAGCTGAAGGCAGAGGCTTTAACCCACTGAGCCACCCAGGTGCCCCTAGACTAGTTTCTTAAAGAATTTAAAAAAATGTTGCGTCTCACTGAAGTCTAAGAAATAGAGTACACAAATTCAAGCAGGTATAGGAGAGCCTTCTATGACTGAGAAGGGCAAGAAGTTAGATGTGATTGAAATGAAGACTACTTTGAGCCAATGTTGGAAGATAAGTGGCTTTTTAAGCTCATTACTTATTAAGTATCTGTCATTTGAGGAACTGGGTTTTATGCCCTTTATTTTTCTGGGCTTTATGGTCCAGGCTTTTGAAATGCAAAAGACAGTCACTGTTCTAAAATGTGTAAATCTAGTAGGGAGTTAACCACATGCACTTATAATCATACTGGATGCTAGAGTGTGCCATGGGCCGTATGGCCGGTTGGTGAAGGGAGAATTCTCTCCTGGGTAGAGGATCAGAAACAGTAGCACAGAAGAGGGGAGTGAAATTTGTACTAGGTAGGACTTGAGAGGTCAGCCAAAAAATGGTTAGGTTTCTTTTCTCTCTCTCTCTTTCTTTCTTTCTAAAAGATATTATTTATTTATTTGACTCACACAGAGATCACAAGTAGGCAGAGAGGCAGGCAGAGAGAGAGGGGGAAGCAGGCTCCCTGCTGAGCAGAGAGCCTGATGTGGGGCTCAATCCCAGGACCCTGGGATCATGACCCAAGCTGAAGGCAGAGGCTTTAACCCACTGAGCCACCCAGGCACCCAGGTTTCTAAATTTAATAATATTAGCATACTGTGTTTAAGATGTCCATGTATTTCCATGATGCATCTCTTTCTATTTTCATATCATGAATGATGGCTAAATATAGATTAAGTCAATCACTAGTGGTATAATTTTGAGTTAATTTTCACTGTTTTCTACTTTGGATTGTTCCCAGTTTTGTCTTCATCTTAGCAATTTATTGTGATGTTTATTGATTTTTCAGAATTTTAAAGTTCAAGTCCTCAGCTTCCTCTGGACCCACACTCAAAACAAGGTACTATCACAAGGGTGTCAGTGAAACAGAACTAAGTTGAGAAAGAACTGTGAAATAAGACTCTAGGAGTAAGAAATAGAACTAACTTGAAATGATGGCTTTGTGATCTTTAAAGAATTAGGACGTTAATGAGTTTAGGTTTTAGAAATTCTTCTCAGATTATGGTGATTAGTTCATTTTTGTCATGAAGTGCACTTTATTACTTTGTTACTTTGTGAAGCTGACAGATGTGAAGAGAGACTGCTGTTGTCTCATTTTATTTTTAGAAAGCCCTTCCCCTTTCCTACTTTGCCCCTCCCCTACCAATGAGCTCATCAAGCTAACAGAAAGTTCAGTACTTTTCTTTAGATATGGCTTCCAATGAAGGAGGACAGAGAAGAGGGTGTCTGTCAGTGATACTAGACTCAAGAGTGTATGAGCTGAGATTCCCAAGGGCTAATTTTCCTGGTTAGTAGCTAGAGAATCAGAGCCTAATTCCAACCTAGCAGACTCCGTTTCCTCATAGTACTTTCAGTCAACCCTACTATGTCATGGGGACCTGGTGATTTTGAGTTACGTTCTGTTTAACGTCCAAACTAGGATAAAAATTGAGTGCTTCTGATTTCCCTACCCACTAAGGTTTTCTGTTTTTAGTTGTGACACAGTAAGCAAGACTTGAGTATCATTTGCAAAGCACTGACTCTGGAACTTCGAGGTTGGTGCAGGATGGATTGTCTTCCTTCTTCCAGAGTTGATGTGTAATGTCTGTTGTTTCTTTTGTTTGTCTTACTGATACCCCATCTAGGACCCAGTTGTAGCCAATGCTGCGTATAAATCTCTGTCACACTTCAGTGCGGGAGAGCACACCATTCTTCATCTGCCTGAAGAGGTAGGCCTTTCTGCTTTCTCGCTCCGTTTTATAACTCCATTCGTATCTCCTCTCTTAGAAGGTTTTTGCCTGATGGATGTAATTCTAAATATGTGGTCTATAAGAGATAAGAACTTGTATTTATTGCTTGGTTTTTTTGTTTTTTGTTTTTTTTTAAAGATTTTATTTATTTGAGAGAGAGACAGTGAGAGAGAGCATGAGAGGGGAGAGGGTCAGAGGGAGCAGACTCCCCGTGGAGCAGGGAGCCCAATGCGGGCCTCGATCCCAGGACTCTGGGATCATGACCTGAGCTGAAGGCAGTCGCTTAACCAACTGAGCCACCCAGGTGCTCTATTTATTGCATGTTTAGCCTGTAAAAGACCACAGCGGTCTTAGACCTCACAGATAATGAATTTAAATCTCGTTGAGGCCAATGTGAACCACCTGTGGTGCCCCCGAAATCTCTGCAGGTGACTGGGTATAGGACTGCATGCCTGGGCCCCCGGCTTATTGTTCCAGAACATCTGTGTCCCCATAGCAACTGTTTTGCCCAGTTGGTGTTCCATCTCGGACTTTAAATCCAAGCATGGCCTGCATCCGCTAAGGTTTGTGCAACCTGGGCAGCCAAAGATCCTTATTTCTGAGAAATTGAGATGCCACGTGAAAACAAACAAACAAACAAACAAAAAACCCACAAAACTTAGTTTAGTGCGAAAAGCCCCAGGGAACTAGATGAGGAAAGTATCACTCTTTTGGGGTTAACGTGTTATGTGACACTGCCTTGGCTTTTAGACTAAAAACATACAGCCTTTTCTAATATCTCCTGAACATAGCCAGCTTTAAATTATTCAGTTATGTTAAGGAGCTAAGTGTATATTTCACATTTCGTATTGCTGTTAATTAAAATGCAGAGAAATATTTATCAAGTGTCTCTAGAGTTTAAGGCAGGCATTGTGTTAAGAGAAGTTATGTGAAATGTTATCCAGAGTCTGTCCTTAGGTCAAATGGCCTAAGAAGTTTTGATATAAATTTCTTGGTTCCCTAAGGCGTTAAAATGGATTGAGTTTTTCTTTGGAATTGAGTTTACGCCGAGGTTAGATGCCAGTAGGAACAAGGCAGACTTGTGTTGATTGGCTTGAATTGGAGGGACCTATAAAAGGCTCTTGTGAAACCAAATCCTAAGGCAGGATTTCCCATGTTGAGGATGCAAACATAGATTGGCCAGCTTGTCTTATGGTCATCACAAATGGGAAGACTTATGGAGACTTGTTCTGTGGCTCATAAAATTAAAAAAGATGGGACCTCAGACTGAGCTATGGTGACTAGCAATACTCAAACCATCTTTAAAAAAAAAAAAAAGGAAAAAGAAAAAGGGAAAAAAAGCTACCTGTAAATTTTGTAGGCAAATTGCCAGTAAATTGGCTACAACATCTGTAAAGATACCTTTTATTCTTATTATTTTAATGATGATTTGCTAAGTTAGATCATGGCATAATAATTACCTTTACTTTTAGCTATTATTCATGAAATATGCCAGCTGGAGTACTAGGTTTCATTAAATAACTCCCACATATTCTTGACTGTTTACTTTCTATCTCTTTACATATTGGAATGTTGATATCTTCTATTCAGTTCCTGGTTGTGCTTTTTAGAGTTTATGCTCAGATAAACTTCTGAGCATAAACTTCTGCTCAGTGAGATATTAGATACTTTCTTAATCTAATTCTTCAATATTCTCTGATCCCTTGAGGATCCATAAATAGCTCTTTTATACCTTCCAACGTAAAGGGTGGTGATAGTGTTGGGTTTCTAGATATGCTTGGGTTTTTACCTTTAGAGTGCGAAGAACTATAAAGGAAATTTCTAAAATTTATCCTTTTTTTTTTTTTTTTGCCACTCTTCTCAGCCTTTATTTTACCCTTACCCCCTTAAGGGATTCAGCTTATTCCCCAGAGTAACAGTGGTTCACTATAGTGGATATTCTTAACTAGGTTTAAGAGGAGGAGACATAAGTGATTTAAAAGAGTTCATCTTTGACCTCCAGTTTCTGGTGTAGACAGCCTGCCTCCTCATGGAGAATTACTGCTTCTAAGACTGCACAATACATTCTTCTTCTTTTTACTGATGACTGAGTTTCCCTTTGCTGTTTGAATACCCAAGAACTAAAAAGTCCAAGAAAATGGTCAGTGTGTTCATATCCCAAACAAGCTCCCCAAAGCTAAGGATACAACTGAGTCAGGTCCCCACCTCCGTCTGGTAGTTGATAGTAAGGTGAAACTGAGGCTCATCTTCTCTAAAATCATATTTTCAATGATTTGAAGGTCCCTGCCAGGTAGGGTCTTCTACAGTGTAACAACCAACGCTCTTCCTTGTTGTCAGAGATGACTCACTCTGCACCAAGGCTCACTTACAAAACTGAAGGCTTCCTCTGGACCTTTCCCGTGAAAGTACATCCACATTCTCTCAGTTTCTGGAAACTTGTGAGATAATCTTTTAAATGAGAGTGCTGTGAATTTCAAATAGGAAGAAATTACAGAAAGATCCATTGTATCCTGATCAACATAGCTACTTTTGTAGATAACTCAGCTACTTTGTAAGTACTAGATCTCTTTACATTTACTAAAGATAGACTTCTTATTGACTGATGCATCAATTTAAGCTGTGAAACTTGTTGAAAGTTCACAGGTTGATAGAACAAAAGGTATTAGGGGAGTGGCAGACATCAGTTAGGGTTGAATGAAACATTGTAGGTAAGGCAGGATGGAAAATGTCAGTGATTAGTAGAGCTGAATAAGACACCATGTGAGTTAGGCAATTTGAATATCAAATTCATTAGCTCATATTTCTTGTCATTGGTTTGTTATTAGGAAGTTTTGTGGGATTATTAATTATAGACCCTTCATACTTGGATCAGTTTAGCAATTATTTATTGGACATACACTAAGTAGTAGACCATTTTATAATCTGGGAATGTTGAATGAATCCATATGTTTTGTTGGGTAAAGTGTCATTGTTAATCACTTGAAATATGCAAATCTAAAGTTGGTCAAAAAGTTTCAGGGAGCTTTTTTGAGGACTTGTTGATCCCAATGTTAAGAAATGGACACAGATGATTTTCTCTTTTAGTTTGTATTTTTTTGTTGTGCTCAGCTATTTATCCTTCTCTTCTGTCTTCTTTAATGTGCCCCCAATCGAATAAAACAGAACAAACAAAAACAAACAAAATGCAGAGAATTGTTATTCTGGTAAAACAGTCAGTAATGGATGAACCTTTAAGTGGAAGATTGATTCTCGTCTCTGACTTGGGCTCATTAAAAATATATTTAGTTGTTTAAAAATTAAACTTTTTATTTTAGAAATCTTAAGATAGATTGTGTTATTGATTTCTGGAGTTAATTTTAGATGTGAGGAATATAAAAGAATTCATTATGCATCCTGGGTTGGTATTAATATGGTATAACCTGTTTGGCTTTGATTTAAGTGAATGTCACTGCATTCATCAGAAGCTGTTTCTCTTTTTAAATAAATTTATGTGGATACTTGACGTGTTCTAAATAAAATACTGCGTTTATGCACAAACTCCTGGGTGTTCATAGGTTATACTCTAGGAAAGGTGGTTGAAAGGTTACGTGGCTCAGGACCCTTAGAGGAGGCATTTTATAGGATAAGCTTTCCAATATTCAATTTGAAGCTGATTCTAAAAGTAATTAATCATTTTATATTTGGCTCTCCACTTAAGTTTTTTCAACAAAGCTTAGCTGTAATTGGAAGGGTGTATTTGTGTGTGTGCCTGTGTGTGAAATATGTACGTGGTTTTCTGGATGTTTTAGTAGCTAATGTAATCTACCAAAATGTGAAAATTTTACAGGTATTTTTATGTGACTTCTTTTGATTTTTTTCTTAGTTATATGTATATTCCTCTTACTCAGTCATTACACACAAAGCAAGGGAAAAGCCTAGCACAGAGAAGCTGGAATAAGTACTTCTTTAAGAGGTGAGCAGAGAAAGGGAAAGGTAATGAAACCAAAGTCCAACAGTAAGTGCTAATACGTTCAGGAGAATTAACTCGCCTTTGAAGACACAAATCATACTATTATAAGTCGGCAGACTATATCAGCTATTCTGAAATTACAGTACATCTGTAGTTTCTTTGTTAAAATATATGCATATGTGAGATGCAGACATATGCTCTTTACCACATGGCAGATAAATTAATATAGGCATCCAGTTATGTGAATGTAAAATTAGACAACATAAGATAGATGAGTGGATCGTTATTTTTTATTTCCAACCTAGTAGGTCTTTCTTTAGCGTTTCTAAGAAATATTGCTGGCTTGGGTGCTATGACTCATTTTAAGTAATTTAGTTTGACCGAACAGAAAGACTGGTAGGCTAGAATATGTGTAAAAATAATCTTATCCCTTTTACATTAAATAATTCTGGAATCGGAAGCATTTGGTCATTTGCCATAGTTCCTACATCAGTTAAGATCCCTCCGAAGGTGGTGATAGCTTCCGGCTTCTGCCACCCCCTCCTCCCGTTTCCTCTACCACCTCCTCTTTATAACACGCCTCCCTTCCCCCTTCCTGCCAACCTTCCTCCTTCCCTTTTTCTGTTCTTATTCAGCGGCTTTATTGAGCTATAATTCTCATTCCATTTAATTCACCCATTTAAAGTGTACAATTCAGTGAGTTTTTGGTATAGTCAAAGAACTGTGCAACTAATCACAGAGCAACCACAATCTAGTTGTAAAATTTTACCAGTAGTCAATCCCCATCACCCCTTTCCCCTCCTGCAGCCCTAAGCAACTGTGTCACCTACCTTCTGTCGCTAAATTTACCTAACCCGAACCTTTCCTATAATGAAATCACATAGTATGTGGTCTTTTGTGACTGGCTTCCTTCATTTAGCATAATGATTTCAAGGTGCGTTCATCTCTGGCGCATATCTGTATGCACACCTTTGACTGAATAATATTCCATTGTGTAGATAAGACCACATGTAGTTTATGTATTTATCAGATCATGGACCTTTGAGTTGCTTCCCTTTGGGGGCTATTATGAATAATGCATTCACACGCATGCAAGTTTCTGTGTGATTGTACCTTTTCATTTCTCTCGGTTGCATACCTAGGAGTGAAATTGCTGGACCATGTGGAAACTCTTGAACTTTTTGAGAAACTGCCATGCTGTTTCCCAAAGGGGCTGCACCATTTTATATTCCTACCAGCAGAGTAGGACGGTTCTGATTTCTCTATATCCTCCCCATCCTTCTGAGTTTTCCTGGTAATTTACATGTTTACCTCTGTCTTCCAACTCCCCAGATCTCCTGCCATTTGTGCATGGGGTGTACGTCAGAGCTTCCCGGCGCTTTGATACGCTGGTGTGGTAGCTGCGTTACCCATGTAGTCTCGGGCTGTAAACATTGTTGTCTGTTTCCCCCCGTCTGCTGTTCAAATGTTATTTTCAGTTTGTACTATGATGTATAAAAAGGAAGTAAGGCAGACAGACCCAGGACCACCTCCTTTTATGAATCATCGTAGGCAGCTGGGACTGGTTAAGATTTCTAAGATAACTCCCGATGGAACAAAACCTGGCCAATTCAAAGTATGGGCACAGGCAAGAGGCACTTTGAAAATCCCTGCTTGTGAGAGCTGAAAGGGTTGCAAATGCGCCCAAGTTTCTCCAGGAACCAGTGACACCCACAAATGCTGTCATGCCCTATGCAGAGCACACATTATTGTTATCTCTGTAATTATGGCTGGCTCCGTCCTCTGAGAATTAGGTACTCAATATTGAATCAGAATTAAATTGTGTCTTGGAAAGTGCTAGGGTAGTCAGGTTGCTTTTATTCCTTCACTAGTGAAGAGAACACTAGTTATGGTTGAAAGGCTTCATTGGAGTTGAGGTTATTATACTTAAGAGAAGCATTTCCTCTCTGTTTTCTTTTATCCCCCTGCAAGAATCCTGACTCAGTGCAGTTCCTAAATGGAACAGTGCTTTGGGGACCTATGAAGAAGGCAGTCTGCAGGAATTGTTAATTATTTCTAAAAATAACTCCGGGAGACAGGCTAATGGTAATGACTGGGTTCTGGCACTTTATGGTTATAGCAACCACTTTTATATATTTTGATTTCCTCCCCTAATGCTTAATTATCTCCATGTGGGCATTATGATGGTGTGTCATTGAAAGTATTAAAAATTTAATTAATTGCTTGACAGTTACATCTTATAGAATCTACAATGGTGGTAATCTTTTTAAATTTTTAAATTTTTGGTTCAAGCGAACCTAACTAATCACAAAGCAACCACAAAATCTTCAAATTGCAAATTAGACACCATAAAGTATAGCTACCAATTACAGATTTTAGTGTTTTTATATTCTCTAGCAACAAACTGCCGAGTCTAAGGAAAACTCAGCTAAAGCATTCTGTCCTTTCCTGATCTCTACTATATATGCTACTGGAAGATTTTAAGCTTTGCCATAGAGATATGGCTAGAATGACAAGTTAAAAAGGAAGTATTCCGACAAGGCAAATATTTAATTACAAACCATAGAAGTTCAATATATTGAATGTGTCAGTGTTTGCATTTTATAGTCAAATGGCGTAAAATTTTATTAGTGTTCTATAATAATCATTGCTTACGCTGGCTTACGGTAATTTTCTTAGTATATTATCATTAGTTCCTTACATGGATCTGGGCTTGTAGCTGCTAAGATTGAGTTTACCATTCAGTTAATCTGAAAATGAATAGGTAATTTAAAATTAAATTTTAATGGTCTTTTGACATTACAATGCAATGAGTCTAGCTCAGTTTTTAAATCTTGACATAAAAAGGACAAAGAAAGGATTTTACATTATGTTTTCCTATTGCCCCCTCTGTCATTTCAGATAAGACCAGAAATCCCTACTCCCGATGAGCTAGATGAAGACGAAGATGATGAGGGTGACGAAAAAGATGTGGATCTTTCTATTCCTGGCTCTTGCTATCTCAGACTGTTGTCACTTACTGCTCCTTTGGTTTTACCAGGTGACTCCTGTTCAGTGGCATGGCAGCTAGCATTTTTTAGGGATTTTACCTGTCTGATTGTGTTTCTTTTGTGATGTACACATATGATAGCTCACTTTAATTACAGCCCACTTTCTATCTGAAAGGCACAACATATCCATCTGTTGTGGAGGTACTGCTTCAGTTAGGAATGGTGTTCAGAACACACTGAAAAGCGTTAGAGTCGAAGAAAATTGAACCAGAAAACTAGTTTAAACAACCATTTTCAGTGAGAAATTAAAATTCATTTCCAAAGCTATATTCTACCAGACAAATTTGCAATGGGACTTCAAGTCACTGGCTCCAATAATGGTTCTTTATCCTACAAGCTAAATGAAAGGATGGTTAGAATCTTCAGAGATTTACGGGGTGCTTTCATTATGAATTTATTCTTTCTTTAGAATTATTCCAAAGATGGTATCAATATTTGAGAGCTGCAAATTGATGGTTTAAAAAATGGATTAAATTGTGTGATCATTCCGTTTTGATAAAAAGCTTACAGGACCTTGACATTTTAAAAAATTATTCTAATTATATCTAATTATTCTAATTCAGTCTTAGCTAACATTTTGCCGAGCATGCGTTTATTACCTTGTTCAGCCCCAATCCTACCTTAATTGTACATGGACGTAGAAAGTCTGTTTCTGAAAATTAAGGTCAGTACACTTAAGAAGTGTCATCTGGTCAATCATAGTGTCAATATCCTATACCAGGGGACATTTTTCCCTTGGTTTCACCCCACATGGAGATTTTCTGAGGAATTAAGGCAAATATATATTATCCATTTCTAGACAAAGCTCGTGTCCCAAATTCCTGCCTCCTTTCATTAGAGAAAACGGAAACGAGGGAGCATAGACCAAGAGCGCAGCCTTCCGTTTCTCTTGATGTCCAGAACAAGCCTTAACGGTGTGTTCCCTGGTCCTCTATCTTCTGTTTTTACCCACTCCCGGAAGGCGCTTCAGAGTCTGGGACCCCTTTGGCGTTTTAATAGTCAGTCCCAGGAAGGAAATAGCTTTGTTATCCGAAGTTTCTCCTGTAACCCAAAATCGCCTTAGAGGTAAAAGTTCTTTTGGGCTTTTTAAATGACGTCATTCCTAGTGACGTGGGGCCTTCCCTCCAGTCTTCTTGTATTGGAAAAAGGAGAAGGTGTGGCCAAGGTGAGATGTTGCTTCCCTCCTCTTAGGATGTGGTAGCCATTAGCCTGTTCTACATCATTTGTTCTTGATGGTTGCAAGTGCTTTTCCGTGAGAAAGAAGGGGAGGATTTGAGTGCAGCAACTGTATCTGAGAAAATTCAGTCATTAGACTCTGGTGGGGGTGCTGTTCATGCTGGCTGTGTCTGGCACACTCACCACGGGCAAAGGTCTTTATTTTTCCGTGCCTCGCTTTCCCTGCAGTTACTGGACTACTCAAAAAAAGAACCAGGGGCAGGTGCCAGCCCTAGGACTGTGGACCTTAAAAGGTACAGGGTAGCTAGTATAAGATCTCTAGTTGTAGCAGCCAGAAAACCCAACTGCACTGTCAGTGAATCCTGGTCCTTTTTTTCTCCTCTTTCCTTTCAAGTAAACACAAAAGCAGCTGCAGTGTGAGTCCAGTAATTTGCGTTATGTTAAATGGGGATGTTACTGGTATTTATTTTTTGTTTTGACACAATTTTAGGATTCAAAGATGTTGTGAATACACTTTAGAGGGCTCCTGTATACTGTCACCCAGCTGCCCAGCAGCTCACATAGTTCATTATTCAAACCAGGAAATTCACATTGATACAAAGCAGGTAACTGAAGTATAAACCTATGAGGATTTCCTCAGTTGTTGCTTTTTCCATACAGTGTATACACTTTTTGGTTTAACTTTTTTTTTTTTTGCTTGGCATAGTGTCTCTGATATTTATCCCAACAGTGGCCTGTCTCGATTCTTCTTAATCGCTGAATAATATCCCACTGTAGTAGGCACCAGTCTATCTACCCACTTGTTAAAGGACATTGGGGTTGTTTCAAAAATTTGTGTCTAACACTCTGTTCTACAGATTTTCCGCTCTTTCAAGTTCTCACGTGGTCATCTGGAGGGTTGGGGCAAGGCTCCGACAGGGTGGAAGGATTCCTGGTGGCTGGCTTAATGGTTGGGGAAGAGGGCGCTGTATGATCACTTACACTCATGGTATCATCCCCTCATTTAGACTGTTTTCGGGGCTGGAGTTAATTTGAGAAACCTTAGTTCTCTGAAGAGCTTGACACATTCCCGAGTTAGCGTGTGTACAGTGTGTACTTACCTCCTGACTCTTGCGAGCTTTTGCCAAAATAGGACCCCTTCGGAGAAAGCATGAAATGACCTTCTCTCGCCATAGCTCCTCTGTCCTCACAAACATGATTCTTTGCTACATTCTGGGAAGTTTGTGCTGAAACTCACGAGAAGCAGTCACCCACGTACGTCCGTATCGGATACAGTTGGATGTTACTCATTTCTTTCATTTAGACCATGTATTCGTCAGGGTCTTACAGAAAAGGCACATTGTGACGGAGTCCCTGAGCGTTTACAGCAGGGACTCTTGGCAGTTGTGCGGTCAGGGCCGCAGGACATTCCCAAGCGGTGGTGCTTTAACCCGGAGTGGTTAGCGCCCCTCCGCCTGAAGCGGTGAGGAAAGGGAGATAGCGGTTTGGAGACTGAGGGAGAGCATCCTGTCACAGTGCTGCTGAAGGGGAGCCAAGGCCTGCAGAAGAGGGGTGCAGGCAACTTGTAGCCATCCCGCGGGAGGGGGGCTGCGAATTCATGCCCTGACCTCATTCTGTTTCCATCTTCTGACCTCCTGCGAGTGTCTCCCATTGGAAAAAAGCCAACCAGAAGCCCAAGGACAAGGGAGCCTGATTATTCTTCCAGGTCATGGAGCAGGGTTGAGAGGGTGGAGGTGGGGGTCGGAAGGGGTAAATAGAAAATGTCCCACATAGGTGTTCTCTGGACTTTGAATGGAGAAGCGTAGTTGCATCTGGGAAGGTTCTATACAGGAAAGACAGAACTGGGCGTGTAATAGAGGCTCCAGGGCACACTTGCTGCCTTTAATGTAATCATGGTCATTTAAAGCAGACTTTTCAGTGTATTAAGAATGAAATTCCAGTCTCGGGAGGCAGACCCTTCTTTTTTGTTCCTATGAGAGGCACATGCAGTGGTTTTCTTTTTTTGTTTTCCACACATTTTTTAAGGTTTCATGTTTCTGTTGTTTTTGTTTCTGCATTGGCAACCTCTAGTGGTCCTTAGAAAAATAACACTTGATAGAACCTCTAGTCTTCTCAAGAATTTTGTTTGGGTATCCTATTGTCTTCTGAGCCCATATTTGTGTTGATAATAAGTAGAAACGTTAAGCAATAAAATTTGGGGCATAATTAGGATCACAAACAAATCATGAACTAATATTTTGGTTTTTTAAAGAATTGTCCTGATATTGCTACAGAATGCTGGAGAGTCGTAAAGGACCTCTCTGATAATATCTAACTGACAAGAAGGAACTGGTCCCATGGAAATCTGAGACTAGCGTGTTCCACTAGTGGGAGGAATAGGACATACAGTGGCTCGGACTTCAATAATGAGCTTTGTGTTATTGCAAAATAGAAACAAAGGCCATGTGGCAGTACGCCCTTAACACTTAGCTGGCAAGGAGGGTGCTTGGCAAAGATGAGGTCAATGGGAGAGTCAAGGGCTGGGTCATATAAAGCCTTGAACATTGTCAGAAGTGTTAATGCTATTCCACGTATGGTGAAAAAAAATCACTGGACGATGTCTGGGAAGGGAAATCAGATTCTGGCTTCTGGGCAGAGGATAGTTTGTAGGGATGGTCATGAAGAGAAGACACCAAGAAGCTAGTTTTATTTAAATTTGTCCAGATGAGGAACAGAGAAGATAATAACTGGCCAAGTAGTGAAAATAAAGAGAAATGCATGGGTCCAGGATATATTTTTAAAGATAGATTTAGAAGGACTTGTTAATGGATTACATGTGAGAAGTATGAGAAAGAGAGGAATTAAAATATCTTAAGTTTTTCAGCTTGAGTAACTGGGTGCCATGTTCTAATTTGGGAAGACTAAGAAAGGGATGATGTCCAAGAGTTCCCTGCTTACTTTGTGAAGTTTGGTTTGAAATAGAGCTCTGTGTGTGTGTGTGTGTGTGTGTGTGTGTAAGTGTGTCAATATACACACTTATACTACACTTAAACTTTATGTATAAGTGTATATATATCTCTATATAATTATATATACACACACACACATATGTGAGTTAACAATGAATGATTGTCTCCTAACAGACTGTATTTACTCTACTTTTGATCTCCTTTCATCTCTTTCAGCCTTAGAGGAATTTTTTACATCTCTTGTGAAGCAGGAAATGGTAAATATGCCCCGTGGAGTCTATCACTCTGCATTAAAAGGAGGTCCCCGGTCCGACCAAGGAAAAACTGTAGCAGGGATCCCCAATTTTATATTGAAGATGTATGAGACCAATAAGCAGCCAGGTTTGAAACCTGGCCTTGCAGGTAAGTACAGCACATGGTATCAAAGTACAAGTTCTGAGCCCAAGGATTGCACTTCCTCTTCCAAGCTGGGTGTGATAGGTCATGGCAGAGCACACCTGTTGCTAACATTTTGACACACCTGGACAAATGACAAAAATAGACCATATTTTAAAGGCACCAGAGAATTGTAGAAGCAAAGACAGCTAGACTAAAACTACAGAATGAGGAGAAAGAATACTTTAGAAGTGTGCCCTTGCTGCCCCATGGGAGACAGTCACTGATTTTGGTTGTATGCTAGGACCGCGGCTTGGCCCAAGAAGAGGTCTGTTGCAGTATATAGAGAAACCAGTGGAGCTTTTATTTATTTATTTTTTAAAGATTTTCTTTATTTATTCCTGAGAGAGAGAGAGAGAGAGAGAGAGAGAGGCAGAGGGAGAAGCAGACTCCGCACTGAGCAGACAACCCGATACGGGACTCAATCCCAGGACCCTGGAATCATGACCTGAGCCACAGGCAGACATTTAACCATCTGAGCCAGCCAGGTGCCCTAACCAGTGGAGCTTTTAGTGGTTCCATGGACCTAGAGTGATGTGATGGCTCATTTTCTATGTCAGTTTGACTGGGCTAAGTGATACTCAGGTAGCTGGTGAAAAATTACTTGTGGATGTCTTTGAGAGTGTTTCCAGAAGAAGTTAGCATTTGAATGAGTAGACTGAGGAAAGAAAGTCACCCTCACCAGTGTAGATGGGCAACAACATCCAATTCACTGATGGCCTGACCAGAATGGGCGGCTGGAAGAAGAGTGAATTTACTCTTTCCTTAGCCAGGACATCCATCTCCTCTGAATTACATCCATCTCCTACTGAATTACACCAGCACTCTTTCTGGATCTCCACCTTGCAGACAGCAAGATCATGGGACTTCTTATCCTCCATAATCATGGGAGCCAATTCCTATAATAAAGCTCCCCATTTAGAGAGAGAGAAAGGGCTGGGGAGAGGGAGAGGTTGGGGGAGAGATTGAAATTGAGATTCTGGTTCTCTGAAGACTCTGATGAACAGAAGTGAGAAACCAGAGTTTTCTCAAAAGCTAGCTGATAAATTTTGAGTTTGCCCTCAAAGTTACAGAACTAGGCTGGAGCTTATGAGAGGCGGGTGCAGTCTCCAGCCTCTCTGTGCACAGGAAACAAAGAAGAGCTAGGACAATGGGCCTGAAAACAAAGCCCAGGAGTAGCCGAGAACTGATACTGAAGAGCTATGCCTCTTTTCACCTGGGAGCACTTACTTATTCTGGCCTCAGCTGGAGACTGAATTTCAGGCTTGACCTTTATACAGGAGGCAGAGAAACCCACAGAGATCTTGTCATTCATGGGGTGTCTGAGCAGTGGAACCAGGGACTTGTGGAACCTCAGAAACATAGCCTATTTCTCCCTATTTGTCAAATTTTGAAGGTTTATGGGATGGGAGGTTAAAGAGATAAACTGAAAACCTCAGAGGACCCATCTGAGTCTCTCTTAAGCTTTCCGTATTGAGGAGACCAATTAGGCTGTCAGATGAAAATCGTGGGGGAGGCATGCCCTAGGAACAGGGTTGAACCAGAGGTAGACTGAGAATTACCAAAGCTATAATCAAGCCTAACCCAGTTCAGTCTCTGATTCAATTTAAATGATCATTCCTTTATTCTATGTACCTGAAAGAAGGCAGCTGAAACTCCTCTCTGAGTTAAAAAAAAAAAAAAAAAAAAGAAAAGAAAAAGAAAAGAAAGGAAAAGAAAAAAAATCATTTAGATTTTTTCTGTTTCCTTTGTATACTGTCCAGAATTCAATGAAAAGGTATTGGATGTATGAAAAAGGAAAAGCTTTAAAATGAAGGGGACATTTCAGGGAGATAAAGAAGTCATTCCATTAAGAAAATATCACAGTACCAGTGTACACAAAATAGCATCATTTTTAAACTATATGAAAACCATTCACAAAACTAAAAAAGTGGACAAACCTTCCAGAAGGGAGGTGGGTGCGGGCCTGGGTAAAAAGGTGATGGGGATTAAGGAATACACCTGTTGTGATGAGTGCCAGGTGTTGTATGGAAGTTTTGAATCACTGTATTGTACACCTGAAACTAATATTATACTCTTTGTTAACTAACTGGAATTTAAATTTTTAAAAATGGGCAAACCTATAATAATAGTGGGAAACTTTAAAATAATTTTTATTTATTAATTTTTGAGGGAGATAGAGTGAGCACAAGCACAAGGAGGAGGAGAGGTAGAGGGAGAAGCAGGCTCCTCTCTGAGTGGGAAGCCGGACATGGGATTTGATCCCAGGATCCTGGGATCATGACCTGATCTGAAGGCAGATGCTTAACTGACTGAGCCACACAGGCATCTCTAAAAAATGTTTTAAAGTGGGATACCTAGGCGGCTTAGTTGATGACATCAACATAATCTTGATACTGAGAACAAGAAGGGAATATTATAAAGCAGTCTTTTCTATTACACATAGTTGTAAAAATACCCTCAAAATACATTAGAAAATTGAATTTAGCAATATAGCTAATACAAGTGAGGTTAATTTAATGTCTGAAAATCAGTATAATTAAGTGCTTTAATAGAAAAAGGCATAACAATCTTTAGATAATCTCGGTAGATGCAGAAAAAGCCTTTGAAAAATTTTGTCCATTTACAAATGAATAAGGCTCATAAATAACCGATAATTTGAATACGGTAACTGCTAATTTCTTAAATCTATTTTTTCTTTCCATAGATACCAGTAGTCAAAAATCATAATTTGCTTAGCAAATTAATTTCTAATCTCTACCCAAGGGCACCTGGGTAGTTCAGTTGGTTAAACATCTGTCTTTGGCTCAGGTCATGATCCCAGAGTCCTGGGATGGAGCCTTGAATCAATCTCCTGCTCAGCGGGAAGCCTGCTTCTCTTTCTCCCACGCCCCCTGCTTGTGTTCCCTCTCTCCCTGTTTCTCTCACTCTTTGTTAAGTGGGTAAGTAAAATATTTAAATAAATAAAAAAATAAAATCTCTCTGTCCAGATTGATTGAATATGGATTACTGAGACTCTTGGAATCTAATTAAGTTTTTCCATAAGACATGTTTTTATAAGTTGTTTCCCCCCTCCCCTCAGGTGGTATGTTATTTTGTTACGATGTTTCAACCTATCAGAGTAAAGATGGCAAACCTTTGAATCGACTGATGGCCAGTAGGGGGCGAAGTTTCAAACAGACCTCACTTGCTCTGGTACATGAGGTAGGTGCCTCCCTGTACTGTGTAACAGGTTCTTCTTGCTTGTATATATTTAGGGGTTCCCCCTCTTCAGTTTATGGGCATTTAGTGTGTATTTTTTCAAATATTTTACTTATTTATTTGAGAACGAGAGAAAAATAGCAAGAGAGGGCACGAGCGGGGTGAGGGTTTGCAAGGAAAAGCAGAAGCAAGCTCCCCCCTAAGGGGCAAGCCTGACGCGGGGCTCGATCTTATCACCCTGGGATGACGACCCGAAGGCAGATGCTTAACCGACTGAGCCAACCAGACGCCCCTGTACGTTGCTTTTAAAGGAAACCAAAAAAGTTGACCCAGTTGAATACTAAAATATTTGGATGTCTTTCTGAAAGTAAGTGGCACACTTCTTCCATTGCCCAGCCTTATTATTATGGAGTGGTATGTAGTAATTTGGTTTATTTCATCATTGTTTAACGTGTATTGTTCACTATAAGTACCAACTTATTGTTTAAAGAAATAATCTTGCCCGTTTCTTGATTTGAATCCTTTGCAAGTAGGTAGGGCACCAGTGTATATATTTTGTGAATGTTGGGAATTAACAGTAAATAAAAGTGTTTAAGGAAAAAAAAATCTTTGGTTTTAGTGTTTATTCTGTTTTTCCTTTAGGCTACCCTTTTCAAATAAAGTTAGGTGATGCCATGAGATGATTTGTATAAAGCCTGATCATACCAGATTATAGCAACACCAGAGGGAAGAGAGAAGCTGGACAGCGTGTGGGAAGTGTGTTCTTTGGTGTTACTGTTAAGCACTTGATGACTTATTGTGGTGAATTTAAACTAAAATAAGTGAATAACAAAGTGTCATAGCAAAGAGATTTATTTTATATAATTTAGACATGATAGGTTATATACCACTTATAAATGAAGATAGGAATTTTAAAATGTTTAACAATTTGATGTTAACTTAGAGCTAAGACAGTATGTTTGTACTAAATCTCGTTTTGGTGTGTAATTTGTAAATCTTGGCATCAGTCATTTGGCTGGACTATATGCTGTATCTTCCCCAGTTGCCACCAGTAGCATATCCAGTTTTTAGAGGGCTGTCTTTATTCGGTGCCACCCATGCTCTTTCATGTATTTAATTAGAGTTTAAATTATGCATATATTTGGTTCAAAGCCTTTTTTGTCTAATTCAGTGTCTTCGCTTAAGTAAGGAGGGACTAACGATCTGGGAAGAAGAGCGGTTTAATTTCATGAAAAAGAGAGCACAGTTTCTAGATCTGTTTTCCTTAACATCTTTATACTTGCTATGGACAAGGGAGAGATTTGGTACCTTTTTGTGTTTTTCAGCTGTGCACCTAGGAGATTGAAAGATACTTAATCACATACTTAAAGTGTTAAGTAATAATGGAAAGCTGATTTTAAAAGTCACCATCAGAACAGAAACAAGAAAAAGTGTTAATATGAGGAGTAGCAGAAGGCAGTCTAATAAATTTCAGCATATGGCATCAGAATTTATTAGGTGTGCCTTGGATATGAACAAAGTATTTGGGTTAAGGTACATGTTGCTTGTGTTGTAGAATGCCTAGAAAATTTCAAAGAGATGAAAAAATGATTCTTTTAGGAGTCATTTAGAAGATATTTTGGATAGAATTTTGTCAAATCTATGGTAGGATTTTAGTTTGGATTCACCTTGCTGTAATTCATTTAAAAAAAAGAGGCAGAGGGACGCCTGGGTGGCTCAGTTGGTTAAGCAGCTGCCTTCGGCTCGGGTCATGATCCCAGCATCCTGGGATCGAGTCCCACATTGGGATCCTGCTTCTCCCTCTGCCTCTGCCTGCCATTCTGTCTGCCTGTGCTCACTCTCGCTCCCTCTCTCTTTCTGACAAATAAATAAAATCTTTTAAAAAAAGAGGCAGAGATAGTGAATGAATCATACAGTTTCTCAAACTAGGTGACACAAATAATACGAATTTTAAGATCTGGTTAGAATAATAAT
This sequence comes from Mustela erminea, assembly GCF_009829155.1. NCBI lineage: Eukaryota > Metazoa > Chordata > Mammalia > Carnivora > Mustelidae > Mustela > Mustela erminea. The sequence goes on along the minus strand of NC_045625.1, from coordinate 48,009,120 downwards.
TGCAATGATAATAGCTAATAACCAGCTCAGGTATTTTAAAACTTGCGCATGCGCTCTCTCTCTATTTATTGAATATTGAATATATATTAAATATATACTGAATATATATTTATTGAATATATATTGAATATATATTATTTATTGAAAATTTATTGAATATTGAATACATATATTGAATATTGAAAAAAACATATCTATACTCACTTAATCTCTAACACTGTGAGGCTGGTACTGCTAATGTGTCTGAGATCACAGAGCTCGTAAGTACAGAAGCCTGGAAACTGAACCCAGGCAGTGTGATTCAGGATGATCCTTGAATTACTCTACACCATACCAAGTTAAGCAGAGAGCATTTAAAAAATATCTTTGAATCTTCCCAAGATGCCTGTAGTATTTCTTTACTCTTCTCCTTGTTTCTAGATTTTCTTTTGTTGGGATCCTTTTGGTGGTGTTGCAGGTGATGTTTCTTCAAACTTCTTTGGGTTCTTATTATTGCTTCTGAGTCTTTTTATTTTAAAAATGTCTGTAATGAGAGTTTCAGTTGGTTTATTCACCCATCGATGGACTCTTGGGTTGTTTCCGGTTTTGGGCAGTTATGATGAAGCTGCCGTAAGTGATTCTCATATAGGTGTATGTGTGGACACCTGTTTTCATTTTTTTGAATAAAGGAAGATGTAGGAGTGGAATTGCTAGGTCATATGATTAGTGAATGTAACAAACTACCAAACAGATCTTTTTCTTTTCTTTTTTTTTTTTTTACTACCAAATTTTTCTAGTGACTGTCCCATTTTGAGTGCCTCACGGCAATGTGAGGGAGTTCCACTTGTTCTGTCTCTTTTTTTTTTTTAAAGCTAGCCATTCTCATAGATGGAGAGTGGTTTCTCTTTTGTGGTTTTATGTTTCCTTAATGGCTGTTGATGTCGAGCATCTTTTTAGGTTTTTTTTGTTTGTTTGTTTGTTTTGCCAGTCATACTTTTTCTTTCATGAAGTATTCTGTTGTTTTGCCTGTTTTTTAACCAGATTTTTCTTTTTTAATGAGAGTTCTTCATATATTCTGATACAAATTCTTTATTAGAAATGTGTTTTTCAGTTTGTTTTTTAAACCAAATCTTAGCTTGTCTTCTTATTTCCTTGGCAGTGTCTTCTGAAGACCGAATGGTTAACTTTAAAGAATTCCAATTCATCAAGGTTTTCTGTTTATAGTCCTTGCTTTTTGTTGAAACCAAAGCCTCAAAGATCTTCTGTTTTCTTTTTCTCTCCTGTATTTTCTTCATTTTTTTTCAAAAAATCGAGGCATAATTAATGTGCTGTGAAACCAACTCATTTAATGCGTGCAATTCTGTGGTTTTAGCATATTCACAGATTTGTGAAACCATTCGCACAATTTTAGAATGTTTTCATCTCACTAAAAAGAAATTCTGTACCTGTTAGCAGAGAGACTCCATTTCCCTCTTGCCCCAGCCTCCAGCAACCACTAATCCACTATTCTGTCTCCATAGTTCGCGTATTTTGGACGTGACATATAAATAGAATCATGCAATATGTGGTCTTTTTTGTCTGACTTTTTTCACTTAGTATAATGTTTTCAGAGTTTATAGATGCTGTAGCATGTGTCAGGACTTCATTCCTTTTTATGGCTGAATAATATGCCATTATATGAATCTACCGTGTATAGTTTATCCGTTAGTCCTTTGATGATCTCCTATGTTTACGTATGAAAGTTTTTATACTTTACAGTTCCATTCTAGCCTAGGATCTGTATGAGTTAACTTTTCATGAGCTATGACTTACATTTCTTGAATATACCACCCTTTTTTCACCAAATCACCTCTGTAGAAAATTGTCCATATGTATGGGTCTACTACTTATTTTTTTTTTTTTTTAAGATTTTATTTGTTTATTTGAGATAGCAAGAGAGCACGAGCACACAGAGAGGGAGAGGCAGAGGGTAAAGCAGACTCCCCACCACGCAGGGAACCTGACTCACACCTCCATCCCAGAACCCTGGGGTCATGACCTGAGCCAAAGGCAGACGGTTATTCGACTGAGCCACCCAGGCGCCCCTGCATGGGTCTACTTCTGCACTCAGTTTTATTCCCTTGATCTTTGTGTGTATACTTTAACTAAAACCACACAGCTTAATTACTGTTGCTTTATTGAAAGTCTTGAAATCAAGTAATACGAGTCCTCCAATTTTGTTGTTTTAAAATTTGGATATCTTAGGCTTTTGGCTTTTCCATGTAAATTTTAAATCAGCTTTGAGAAACCACAGAAAAGCCTGCTGTAATTTTGGTTAGAAATGTATTGAATCTGTAGATCAATCTGGGAGAGAATTGACGTCTCACTTAGTCTTTAAACTCATGAACAAGATATTTGTATCTTTCCATTATTTTAGGTCAGTGTTTTGTTTTATTACAAATCTTATGCACATTTTTTTAAATTTAATGAGTATTGCATGTCCCTAAGTATTTTGATGCTACTGCATCTAATTAACTGTTTTTTCCTTTGTGTTAATTTGCATCTGCCCATTGCTAGTATATAAACATATAATGGATACTTTTCTGACTTTACTAAACTCACTTACATATTCTTGTTGCTTTTTGTAGCTTCTTTTTGTTTTTCATTGTGATGTGTGTGAATAGAGAATATCTTTTAATTTTTTTTCTTTCTGATGTTTGTGCCTTTCATTTTTTTTCTTGCCTGATTACACTGAATAGGGCCTTCTAGTACAGTGTTGAACTGGAGTGGTAAGAGCAGACATTTCTTATCTTATACACAGTCTTGCGGGAAAACATTCAGTGTCTTAACATTAAATATGATGTTATGTTTAGCTTATTTTAGTATAAAGATTTTATAGATATCCTTTATCAGGTTTGCAAAGTTTCCTGTTATTCCTAAGTTGCTGAGGGCTTTTTATCACAATTTTGTCAAATGTTTTGTTCTGTATCTATTCAGAAGATTGTATGCTTTTTAAACTTGTTGATATGATGAATTATTTTGATTTGTCTGAGTGAACCAGATTTTCATTCTAGGAATAACTCCTTGTAATCCTAATGTATTATCCTATTTATATATTGCTGAATTTTGTTTCACTGGTAATATTTTGTTAAGGATTTTGGCATCTGTGTTCATGAGGGATATTTTTCTATAGTTTCCTTTTATTGTCTTTGCCTGAAACGTAGCTGTGTAATGCTATCCGAATAATTTTTCCTTAAATGTTTGGTGGAATTTTCCCGTGAAACCATTTGGGGTTGGAGTTTTCTTCAGGAATGTTTGTAACTATGAATTCAATGTATTTAATATAGGAGTCTGTTCACACCGATCTATCCATCTTCCTACTAATCCTGACAGGGGTGTGTGGGTGGCAGCAGACATGACAGTTAGTGTCTGTCTCCTGTAAAGTGTAAAGTTCATAAAATCAGGGAGCTGGTTTTGGTTACATGTAGCTCTAATGCCTGGTATTCCTGGGACACAGCACATACTTCATAGACCTTTGTCAAGTTAATGGTTTGAATCCTTTTGAAACATGGATGTGCCTCAGACTTTGTATGTGCATTTAGTGTGATGGTTTCCTTTTTCCAGAAATGTTGTTAATAAACTGATGCTGAATCTAATCATCATTGAGGTCTTACTAAGAGGTGACATTATTATAATTTGAACGGCTTTTATATACTGTTTCATGTCATTATTCACTTATGTGAATAGATGTAGCCTTTCCCCTTTTCTCCCTGCCCAAGATTACATATACTTACAGGATATGCTGTGGCCTTCTTAATGCCTACCAGTAGGTGGGTGAGTGTGTGAATCGGGAAGAGAACTTTGTTTTGAATGTCCTGAAAGCTCTGCTCTTCGTATTCTGACCTATTTGCTTTACATAATTGTCAGTATTTCTCAAGACCTGTGTTCATTAAATCAAGTAATTTTCATTATGGAGAACTAGCTATTTCATCTGTGATGGATTCTTTTGGAGATTATTATATTCCCTTCTTTCTGAAAACTTTTTTTTTACAATTTTTTTTTAATTGACTTTTCTTTAAGTGAAACTCTCCCATGGGACTTTCAGAAGACTTGAAAATCTAAGTGTCCTTGGACTTTGACCTGAAATACCAGGAGAAATTCTGTATCATCATTGCCCTGCTTAGATTTTTCTAAACCTGAAGTGCCCCCTCCCTCTCTCTGTTTCTTTGAACAGGGACAAGCAGGGGTCATTTCAGACCTACTAGGGGTTCTCCAACCTCAGGTGACCGTCCTCTTCTGCTCCGATTTATGACTACACTTTTCCATCCTGAGACTGATTCCTCTTGATAAGGAAGCTGAAGGTGAATGACAGGTTCCTTCCCTGAAATTTGCTGCCTGACTTGTCATCCTTTGGCATTTCTAACTCTGACGTGACATTCTCACCTAAATTGGATGATTGTGATCTGTCCCTGGATGGGAATGGCAGTCTTGCTTCATTATTCCCTCCATCCTTGGGCGCATGCAAATTTTCCTGATCCTGCTGCTGTCACCCAATATTTCTGCCTCTGCATTAGGTAATGAGCTCTTTTTTCAATCTTGTTTCACTGCAACCTTATCTGGACTTATTGGCAGAACTATTCTGTGAAATCTGTCTCTTCCTTCTTTCTGTCCTTCCTTCCTTCCTTTTGTGTTGATTATCATTTGATTCTTTTTGTCCTATAAATTAATTTTGCCTTTCTTCTGCCTTCTGTGGATTTTTTCCCTAGATAGGTGGGCTATAACCCATAATTTGAAATACAAAGAATATATTTGCCTTTTTCTTTCAGTTCCTTCTTTATTTAAAAACCTATTTCTTAGGAAGAACGTGGAGTAGCATTAGAATTCATGCAATATGAAACAATTAGATGGAAATTCTGAATAATAATTGGGAGAAGTGGTATCTATGCTTATTACACATTCCCCTTAGAAAACACTGTGAAAAGTATGGTTTGCTGTATTTTAGAGACTCCATAATTACCATGTGATGTGAGTTGTTATGGTAACTGGGTTTCCCCCCTCCTATTAAATAACAGAGTAAGTAAATGGTTGCTTGAGATGTGATTGAATTGTCAGCTTTCAAGCTAATGTTATCCTGATGGGGGTGGGGGGGGCAGAGATAGACTGAGGAAGAGAGAGAGAAGATGAGGGAGAGAGAGGCAGGGAGAGAAATTTTAAAATGTCCAGAAAGCACCACAAAGAGATGAGTATCATTTTACTTTAAAAATGGGTCCTCTACAAGCCCTCCCTTCTTGTCCTTCAGTCACTATTTGTCAGGAGACAGGAATAACAAAATTATTTTTGTGCCAACAAGATTACTATTGACAGAAAATTGAAGGCTATTATATCTCATATATAAACAGTGGGACATTGAGTGGCTTTGGGGGTCTCGAACACCAATGACAAACGGTTTTTCTTCTGGGAATGTGGGAGGAGTGTGTGTATGTCACAGACTGCATGTAGAGTGACTCAGTGTTTGTGAGTCTGTGTAGCAACTGACATTAAATATTTCAATTCTTTTGATAATAAATACATCTGGGGAGCATGCATATGTCTCCTTTTTGAATTTGGGGTTTTAAAGTCAACAGCAAACACTTGGTTTACCTGTAAGTTTGCACAGGCTACTCTGTCTTTTTTCATTCTGCCTCAACCTTCTAACAACCTCACCAAAGGTTATTTTACTCAAATTACAGTGTGTAATGAAAGTCTGTTAAAATGGATGTTTTCTTATAAATGGCAATTGTATTTGTTAAAATTTCATCAGAGACAAAAGACACTACCAGATTTCTGGGCAGTATATTCTGAACAGTAAGTTTATAGGCGGCCATATAACACGTATCATTGAGGAAACAAAATCTACTTTTTGATTTTTTCTTTCAACATTTCCCTTCATTTGTTAATTGTGTTTCCAAGCAAGATATTTTCTGTTGTGCTATTATTTCAGATGTCCTTGATTAAATCCTGTATGATTCAAATGAAGTTTAGTGAGGAAACTTCAAAATACAAGACATATTATATCCACTTGAAAATTCTGCCTTGTCACTCACTGTGGTTTTAGCTGGAATTAAACATTTCCTGGCCGGAATATCTTGGATATGCTTTTGTAAAATTTCAGATAACTGTGTCCTCAACAACTTGTGTTTGAGTTGAGCTGTGTCTACTTAAAAAAGTTTTCTAACACTGTTTCCTGCATGATTGAAAGTTGAACATCATAGTTTTCCGATTGCTTGTTTATGCTCATATAGTTTTTACATGATATTTTGTCTTAAAGCAAATAATGTACATTTGATTTGATTAAACTCAGAAGGTACTTAATTGAATACTTATGTGCAGAATATGGGTCCATGGGAGGAATTCTGAGAGGAGTAGGACAGATTCTCTACCTCTAGGATTGTATGAGATGAAGGTACGTACACAAAGAATCTAAGATGGAATTGGTTGAATGTTACAGGAGAGGTTTGAAGCCTCCTGGAAGTATAGAGATGGAAGAAATTATTTCAGTAAGTAGAGAGGAGAGGAAGACAGAGCCTTCCAGGCAATGGAAGGAGTGAATGCAAAGGTCCTGTAGAGTATAGGACTGACTTGGGCATTGGTTTACAACCCGATTCAGCCAGAATGCAGGTTAAATGAAAGAAAGGACCAGGAAATCATCTGGGGAAATTGGTTGGGCATCTTGGCCAGCAGAGTTCTTACATGAGAACAAATTATTTCTTAAAGTAAATGGTGTGCTTTTGATTCTAAAAGGCTTTGAACATAGTACAAAAGAGTTTGGACTTTATTCTTTAAAGAACCATCAAAGGTTTTTGAAAAGGAGTTCTGAGTTAATGGAAGAGTAGCAGCACCATTTAGGATGTGTTAGAAGGAAAGATTTTAGGCTGTTAGGAGATGAGTTAGGGGCCTTAGTACTCTAGGCAGGAATTAGGACTAAGCCAGTGAGGAAGAAAGTATGGAAAATAAAAGAAACATTTCAGAGGTGGAGTTGGCTGTTGAGTTGGGGGCAAGAAAGTAGTCCGGGATAAATCAGAGGCTTTAAACCTGGATGGCTGGGATATTGACATGTGATATTGATAGAAACACAAAGGATAAGGGGAAGGGTGGATTTTCAGTGCTGATGGCAAGTGTACAGGGTACAAGAGACAATGGGAAGTGAGGGTTTGAGAAACATTACAATCTGAAAGTAGTGACTTTCAAACTCTGTACTTTTAGTTTTAGTTGTATTGAGGTATAATATACAGGCACTCGATTTCTCCTCTCTTAGTACATAGTTCTATGAGTTTTTACAAGTGCATACATTCATGCAACCCAAACCCCAGTCAAGATAAGAACAGTTCTGTCGCCCTAAAAATTCCCCCATGCTCCTTTATAGTCAGTCCCTTTCCTCTCTCTTTTGAAACCACTGATCTAGTTTATGTCCTTCTCATTGAAACCACAAGAGTCCTGGGGACCACCACAAATACAGTTGGAAGATTAAGAGGCTGACTACCAAGCCCCCAGCCCTCGTCCTCACTTCATCTAGATAAGTTTTGCCTGTTTTCTGTTTTATATGTTGGCGTTCTACTTAACATTTGGGTGGGTAGGAAAATTGCATAGCTTAACACTTAAAACCTTGTCATATTCTGTGGTGTTGCTGTCATAACACTAAGCTACAGTTCTCTCTTACCTGGATCGTTGCAGTAGCCTGTGAGTAGGTGTCCCTTCTCTGACCTTTGCCTCCTACAGTCTATTCGCAATATAACAGTCATCATGATCTTTTTGTTCTATAGGTTAGATCATGTCTTTCTTCTCAAAATCTTGTAATGGCTCCCCCTTTAATAAGAATAAAGATAAGTCCTGAGAGGCTCCCAGGTGGTCCAGTCAGTTAAGCATCTGACTCTTGATTTCAGCCCCAGTCATGATCTCAGGGTTGTGAGATTGAGCCCTGTGTTGGGCTCTGCCCTGGGCGTGGAGCGTTCTTAGGATTCTCTCTCCTACTTCTACCCCTTGCTCTCTGTACCTGCACACATGCTCTCTCACTCGCTCTCAAAAAAAGGTAAGTCTTGAAAAGTGACCTAGAAGTGACTTCCCTGTGTCCTCTGAGTGCCCTGTAAATTTACCAAACTCTCGTGCTCACTCTGTCTTGCTCGTTGGTTATAGTTAGTTACACGGGCCTTTGTGTTCCTCAGATAGGTTAGCCATGTGCTTGCTTTAGGATCTGTTCCCTACCTTGTGTGTGTGTGTTTTTAAACTGAGGCAAAATTCACATAACATAAAATTAACTCTTTTAAAGCTTAAATCATACAATTCAGTGGTATTTAGTATATTCACAGTGTGCAAACCATCACCTTTAGCTAGTTGCAGAACATTTTCATCGCTCTTCAGTGACGCCATGTGTGTGTTAAATAATCACCTTCCATTTCCCTCTCCCTTCCCCCCCTCCCCCGGCAACAACATCCATGGATTTACCTATTTGGGATATTTCATATAAATAGAATCATCTAATAGGAACCTTTTTGTCTGGCTTCTTTCTGTTTCACATAAATGTTTTCACAGTTCATCTACATCTAGGGCGCATCTGCCCATCATTCCTTTTTATAGTTGAATAATATTCCGTTGTCGATATATTGTTCGTCCGTGCATTGCTCATGTGGGTTATTTCCATTTTTTGGCTGTTGTGAAAATGCTGCTCTGAGCATTCATCTACGGGGTTTGTTTGCATATATGGTCTCGATTCTTTTGGGTATGTGTGTAGAATTGCTGGGTCATAGGGTGATTCTGTATTTGACTTTTTTTTTTTTTAAGATTTTTAAAAATTTATTTGACAGAGAGACCACAAGTAGGCAGAGAGGCAGGCAGAGAGAGAGGAAGGGAAGCAGGCTCCCCGCTGAGCAGAGAGCTCGATCCCAGGACCCCGAGATCATGACCTGAGCTGAAAGCAGAGGCTTTAACCCACCGAGCCACCCAAGCGCCCCTGTATTTGACTTTTTGAGGAATGACCAAACCATGTTCCATAGTAGCTGAACTGTTTTCCATTCCCACAAGCCCTTCTCTGGGTTTCTATGACTTCATCATGTTCCAGTCTTTACTCAGGCCTCACCTTCTCAACAAAGTCTGCTCTGAGCTGCCCTGCTGAGTCCCGTAAAGTGTTCTGTCGCTGTCCTCCCCTCCTTGTCCTCCCCCCATACCCTCCTCGTGTATATTTCTCTAATATGGTCTCTTCTTTTAGACACATGTGTAATGTTTCATTATACTTACTCCCTCTTACACCTAGAAACACTTCCTTTTCTCCAGATCACAGAACCTGCTCATGGCAGCAGTCCGTCAGACGCCCGTCATTGCAAGGGCATGTGCAGATGAAGCCAAACTACATTCCACATCCCTGACAACTTGCCGCACAGTAGTGGAGAACCCTCATCTGCTGAGTAACAGGGTTACAAGTTCATGATTTGCAATTATTTAGTTGATTGGATTCCCTTCAAAGGCTTCTCAGAGTATAGCAAATTATACATAATTTCCATGCTTTAAAAATGCTAATTGTATTCTTCAGCCTAGCAACATTAACCTATATGGGTGGCTATATATTGAACTAGAATAATGTCCTAAAATGTGTTTTTGTTAAAAATGGTCAAGGACGTCTCTTTTGCTGTGTAACACAACGGGAGTGAAAGGGCATGACTGACTTCACGCTGTCTCCCTGGGTTTCTCTTCAGTAAAGAGAAGAGCAGGAGAGTGCATCTTTAAGGCGATTTATTCACAGCTGACTCCATAGAACCCTGAGACTAGGTATAATCTCATAAACCAAGAGGCGATCAGGCTGGTGCGTAGGCTCGAGAGTTGAACTGGGTCCCCGCACCCACCTTCAGATGTGGTTGGAGCCGCAGCCGGAGGATTAGCTTTAACCTTCAGTTTTTAACCTCCTTTCAGATGGGTTTCCGGGCACAAATGCTTTTGTTCTTAGAAGCTCAACGTTTGATTTGTTCATTTTCCTTTACACTTTTTCCATAATACTTTCTTTTTTTAAGCTCAGGTTGAAATCATCATTGCCACTGTTGTCCTTCCAGAAGCATCCAGTGCTCTTTTTACCAATTCGCTGAGACCATGGATCGTCTCAGTAGTGCAGTGATGTCCGTGGGTTATATGGCAGGAGAATACTGAAATGCTTTGAGGTTGTGAAGTAAGAGAGGAAAGTTTGGTTGTTGTGCTTAAGTGTTCTTTCTGTTAAATCCAGGTCTCACAATAGGATTTTTTTTTTAAGGGGGGATGCAGAGGAAGGGGGACAGCACGGAGGAACACGCCCAGCACGGAGCCTGACCTGGGACCCCATCTCATGACCCTGAGATTGTGGCCTGAGCCAAAGTCAAGAGTCAGATGCTTAACTGACTGAGCCACCCAGGTGCCCCCAAAATAAGACTTAGAGTTAATGTATTTTATGAAACATAAATAGAATTGATAGGAAGATGACCCCCATTTTGGAAAGAGAGAGCAGGGCCAAGGACCAATGAATGCCTCTCCAGCTGGAAAGGGGGCCTCTGTTGGCAACTGTTTCCTGGATAATGAGAGAGGAAGCAGGAATTGGTGGGCCTGTTTCTTTAAGGATTTTTGTTGACCTGTTGACAGTCTCCCTCTACCCTACTCCATACAGTGAGTACTTAATCAGAAAAAGAAGAAACCTGTCCTTAGAGTTTTTTTAAAGTTCATTTCATGGTGCAGGTATCTTTTTCAGACTCAGTATCAATTTTTTTTCTTTTTTTCTTTTTTTAAGAAAAGCAGTGCTAAGATGAGAAGTGATAGGTAGCGGACAGAACAATTTTCTTTGTTCTTTTCATTCCCATAGGTTCCTCCTAATTTTGACGGATAATCTGTTTGTGCTCCTTTCTGACTCGCCTATTAGAAAGCTCTCTGCAGACACACACTGATAATCCTCATAACCTTTCACAGTACCTTATGTATAGCAGTCCTGCATGAGGACCAGGGTTCCAGAAAATTCCAGAGGCCCTAGGAAGCAGCTGTATTCAGAGCGGCTGTTCTCTTCCCTCTCACACAGCCCTTGAGAAAATTAATTCCCACAATGCAGTCAGATCTCCTTACACACTCTAGTTATCATAATTCTGGGGTCATTATATAGAAATTTGTCTTTCTGGCTGTTTGTTATTGTTTTCGTGTGCGAAAGACCCGACTACAGTTTTGGTTGTTTGGGTTTAGATGAGATGGGTTACAGGAAATGTGAAATGTGATGTGCTGTGACTGTTTTTCTTGAGTGATCTTTCTTTAACAGAGCAGACCTTGGGAAGATTTGTTGCAAGATAGCCTCCTACTAATAGGTAGAAACAGAAATGACTATGAAAACCAGATGTTTTGTCTGGGCCTCTCTTCAGAAACAGGGCTTCGGCATTGGCATATATCATTTTTCTCTTGTTTACCCACACTGATTAAAGGGCTTTATCTAGTGGTGTGCATGATTGCTCGGTGAAGGACTTATTTGCATCTCTGGCCCTCATGGTTTCTACAGAACGTGATAGTTCTGTTGGCAATTGAAGTTTATTACTTCAGAAACTGTCATTGTGGAAATCCAGGATGCGAGCGATACTTATTTAAAATGACCAGGGGCATTTGCTAGACAATACCTAGTTTCCTGACATTGGCAAGAGGCTGCATAGAGTTGCCCCCTCATTTTTCAGGGACACATTTGTCTTACACATACATTGTAACTTGTGATTACTGTAGAATTCTATTGGCTTTAATTTAGAAAATTCCAGGCTTATTTTGTCTTGACGTGACTCTAAACCCTTCGCCTTTGAAAATAGCTGAAAGATCTTATTTGTGGTTCAGATCCTAGACTGATTTGGTTTGTTTTAGAATCTGAATCATTTAAAATGAAGGGAAGGAAGGAGTTTTATTCTGTTTTAATACCAGTAGTCTGACTTAACGTTGTGGTCTATTTTCCCCGCAGGTTCAGATCCAGCTTTCCGAGTGGCACCGGGCGATTTTTCTGCCCCAGGCCTGGCTTGCCTTTATGAGTCGAGCTTATCATGCCATTTTACAGGTAATGAAACCATAGGATTGGTGCTGTAGGGAAGTGTCCCCTTCGGATCTCAAATTTTACTGTGCATATGGATTTAATATAAAAGTGCTTGGGGTGCCTGGGTGGCTCAGTGGGTTAAAGCCTCTGCCTTCGGCTCAGGTCATGGTCCCAGGGTCCTGGGATTGAGCCCCTCGTTGGGCTCTCTGCTCAGTGGGGAGCCTGCTTCCTCCTTTCTCTCTGCCTGCCTTTCTGCCTACCTGTGGTCTCTGTCTGTCAAATAAATAAATAAAATATTAAAAAAAAAAAAAGCCCTTAGGAAAATAGCACTGTCAAAAATGCAGAGCTTGGGATGCCTGGGTGGCCTAGTTGGTTAAGCATCTGCCTTCTGCTCAGGTCATGATACCAGGGTCCTGGGATCGAGTCCCACATGGGGCTCCTAGCTCAGTGGGGAACCTGCTTCTTCCTCTGCCTGCTGCTCCCCCTGCTTGTGCACTCTCTCCCCTCTCTCTCTGACAAATAACTAAATAAAATATTTTTAAAGATGCAGTGCTTACTTTGCTCACAAAAGAATGTGATTTACACACATAACTGCACTTACTTTTTCAACCTTGATGTTCTCCGTCTCTGGCCAGTCCAGAGCCCCGTCTTCGGTGCTCCTCTTCTACACCCTGCTGCTTTCTGAGACCTCCTAAACGTCCCAGGTGTCCTCCGTGGCCGTCCCACAGCGCCTTGACGTACACAAATCCCAGACTGAGCTTCCTGTCTGCCTGTGTACCTCCTGGGCTGTCCTTGTTTACAGCTCCAGCCTTATTATCTCTTATAAAGTTTTTTATTATTTTTTTTTAGATTTTATTTATTTATTTGACAGAGAGAAACCAAAAGCAGGCAGAGAGGCAGGAAGAAAGAGAGAGAGAGAGGGAAGCAGGCCCCCTGCCAAGCAGAGAGCCCGATGTGGGACTCGATCCCAGGACCCTGAGATCATGACCTGAGCCGAAGGCAGAGGCTTAACCCACTGAGCCACCCAGGCGCCCATTATCTCTTAACCCTCTCAGGAACTGTATGTTTCAGTCTTGGCTAAACCTCTTTGTTGTCCATACTCAGCATGTCTTCCCTAACCTCTTGACTTTTACACACCTTTCCTTCTGCTCTAGACACTGCCGTTTGTATTCACCCACCTAATTAATTCCTGCTGGTTTTTAATTTTTTTTTTTTTTGGTTTTTAAATTTTATCTGTGAAGGCACTTACCTGTGGGGCCCACCCCCCGAAACTGAATCATATGCCCCTCTGTTGTGCTTTCTTAGAATACCTCTTTCGCCATTCCCTTTTTTTAATGGTGTATTCATCTATCTATCTATTTATTTATTTACTTAGTAATCTTTACACCCAACGTGGGCCTGGAATCCCCAACCCCGAGATCAGGAGTCATGCCCTCTGCTGACCGAGCCTGTTGAGCCTCCCCCATGCTTCCCGTTTTGAAGTCCTTATCACCTTAGATATTTCTCTGGGGCCCTTTGGCTGTCTCTGCTCCTTAAAGCCAAGAGCTGTGTTTTCTTCCCTCTAGAACGTGGCATAGTGTCTAAAACATAGTAGGTACTCCCTAAATAAATGAATTATACTCCATTTGACTTCATTTAGACCAATAATACTAAAAGTTGTGGTTTGTGGATTTTGAAATTAGAAAATTTGTGATCGGTATGGAAATATGCAAACAGTTAACAATATGAGGAAATGACTAACCAACCTTTGTTTGAAGCATAAAATTCATTTTTAAGGATGATAGAAAAAAATCTGATGGTACTCAAGTAATTTATGACCCAGAATAGGATTTTCATGGAGTCTCAGGAAGTGTGGTATTAGGGTTAAAGGTAATAGCTGTCCTAAAAGATCGGGGGGCGGTGCGGTTGGGAGAAATGACTGGGCATCTTAGCATTGGTGTTCTCGTCCTGAAACGTTGCTGCAGCGTATTTTATTGAGTCTAGGGTTTTTAAGCCATGTGGCATCTTCAGAGTTTCTGACTCATTAGAACTGAGTCGGGGACCAGGAACTCCCGTGTTTACCAAGCTGTCCAAGGTCATTTTAGCATAGTCTGTCAACCACACTAGCGTTCTAGATGGTTCCCCAAACTGCACTGGAATTCACATTTGGAGGATGTCCTTTTAGAACCCTCGTTCCCTTTGGCTTAGCTTCCACACATTTTTGCTCCAGGTGGTATCTGGGCACTTGGTTTTGAGCAGGTCCATGAGTGAAGGAATGTGTATTACATAAACATACCCGTAACCAGTTAAGGTTTTTAATTCAAGAAGAGTGAGATCAGAGTATGCTCTTTTTCTCACATCTGTTTGCCTCGATGTGATTTTCCAAGGCTTTCCTTCAGCAAACACGTATAGACCCCCTTTCACTGGCCAGGTCTGTGCCAGGTGTGTGGGATACGAAGGAGACTGAAACTCTCCTTCCTCTCTGGGTGCTTCCAGCCCAGTGTGGGAGACTGACACGGCCACCAGCAATTTTAATGCAACATCTTTGAGGCTTTAGAATAACTCCTGCTGCAGCATGAACTGAGAATTTTATTTAACTCTTAGCATAAGGAAGGCTAGATTGAACAGGATGGAGGTAAAACTCATGCAGATGACTTGCCATTGATTTAAAAAAAACCCACCTCCACAGTTATTTTTTATAATAAGGGATACTGTTTATTGAGCAACTAGTGTGTGCCCAACACTTAGCATGTATTATTTCAATGAATCTTTACAGTAACCCTTTGAAGTGAGATGTTAACCCCACGTATAATGGGCTTCCAGACGAAAAAGCAGAGTTAGCTAGGAAAGTAAAACAGCGGTGCAAAACCCAACAGTCACAACTGTCGGGCTCTAGGGAAAGGAGCTGGAACTTCCCCTGGATTTGTCTGTCCCCAGAGCCTCAGCCTTGCAGCATGCACTTTCCCTGGCACTGTTGTTAGTCATAACAACAAATCATGCAAATTGGTTTACTTTTTTAAAGGATGGATCTATTTACGAAAAGCCAGCTGAGTATTTTTAGTAATGCAGGTCAATTATTCTGCCTTTCTGCTGTTGTAGGTACTAGTGTGCCTCTTTGCTTATTTATCATTTATAACACTTTTTACTTTGGATCTCTCAGTTCCGCTGAGAATTGTTGACAATAGAAATGAAACTCAAATTGTAGACTCTAAGGTTTTTGCTATCATTTAAAAGTACAGGAAAGCTTTTAGGGAATCACTATTATTTGAAAGCACACTGATGCATTTTAATTGTTTTGAGTTTTTTTTTTAAATGAGCCCAGCCACTTAAACTGAATTTATGGTATCTTAAGAGAATTAGAGCAACTGCCAGACTCCTTGTCTATATCCAGAATTTCTGGAGGATCCTTCTTCTAGACAAGAGTTACAGTCACTTCCATATGGTGCTAGACATATTTTGTAGCGTTGAACCAGAGGATCGTTTAGAGGAGGCATGTTTTATTCAGTTAAGCCTAGGAGACATGTTGAAAGATACACTTCATATTATTTCCTGGAGGTTGATTATGATGTGAGTAAATCTGAGATCTGAGCAGCACCAGTGGGTTTAGATTGGGCATCTGCTTCCAGCCTTACCTGATTTGCCCACAAGAACATTGGAATTTGAATTTTAAGCGTATCAATGTGGTTGACATGGGGAGGGCTTTGGCCTTCTTCCCATTAAAATTGAAAATGCAATAGATACATTTGATTGATAGTTCAGAGGCTATTTTGATAAGGAGGCCTCTCCAGCCATGTTTGCCTTGGTGCCCATGTGGGATGCTGACCTGGTTAACATCTCCAGCCTTTGTGGAAAGGGCTCTTGTGCATATGACCTCAACCTGGAGAGAGGACTTAGAGATCAGGTTGACTGCAGACATTTGCTTCCTGAGTGGGTCAGTTGGCTATCAAATAATTTGAAATCAAAACCAGGGTCAGGAATTGCAACCCCCAGTTTATTTCTCTCTGACCCCTGGTAGGAGTTGTTCATTCTTAACGTCTGCACCCTTAACCCCAGAAGCCGAAGTGACAGAGATGGGGGCCGCTATGACCTACACCCAGAGACTCCAGGGGCAAAGTGGGTCTGAATACACAGCATCACACAGACTGGGTGTTCCAGAAGGGAGGATTGAGAGGAGCGAGAGACTTTGGAAGAAGAAATAAGAAATATACTTAGTTATGTCTATGGATATACTGGGTTATAGCTCTAGAAGAGAGTAGAAATGTAGGCCTTCTCAATAGGCTGCACATATACTGAGCTCTTTTGTTTTTTTGGTTTATTTCTAAGCAGATTTTGAACGTTTTCATGTCCTCCTGCTTTTCTTGTTTGGAAAAACATTAGGCAACTAAGTGTTCCTAGGAGTAAAGGGGCTAATTTAAGAAGCGTAAATAACAGGGATAGGCACAAAATACCATTTTCTAGTTATAGTAACCCTCCCTCTGGGAGGTCAGTATCAGTATTAATAAGTATTAATATTAATGTTTTTCCTATTTGTTCACCTCTGATACTTGCTCTGGGAGACAGAGGGGAGAATGAAAGGGCCAGGATTCTATCTTTGAAACACGGAGATGAGTAAAGTAAATGGAAATGATAAAGGGTGTGAAGAGGATGCCCATCAGATCTCGAGTGTCTGAGCTGGTCGGCCCCAGGGCACTGAGGGCTGGAAGTTGTGCTAAAGTACAAGGACCCCTTAGACGGATCGACGGTCTTTGCCTTCAGTGGGCTCATAGGCTGGTGCAAGCTGAGAGTTTATATATATTCATGAGAGATCATTTCCTAAGAAGATAATAAAGGGAGGTGGGATTTTTGTTGTTGTTGTTACCAGTAGACCTGGTATGGTAGCTATGTGTTAGCAGCCACCATACTGAATAGGTATTTTCCCACATGATTTCGTGTGGTGCTCTAATGGCATGAGATAGCTGTTAGCTACATTTTACAAATGAGGAAATTGATGTGTAGAGAGACGAAGTCACTTGGCTGAATTTACACAGCAAGTGGAAATGGCCTGAGATCAGGGCATTCTAATTCCAGAGCCCACATCCTTCCCCGCCCCCGCAAGCTGTATTGCTTCCCTCTCTACAGTTTATATGGAGATATACTGTTTTTCTGTGGAACATACGTTGGGACTTTACTTTTCACTTTATTTTATTATTATTTTTTAAGTAAGCTCCACACCCAGCATGGGGCTTGAACTCACAACCCTGAGATAGAGAGTGCACGCTCTACTGACTGAGCCAGCCAGACGCTCCCGTACCTTAGAACTCTAAAATCAGTAAGAGAAAGACAACCAATAGAAAAATGGACACACGGGGGAACCTGGGTGGCACAGTGGGTTGAGTGTCAGACTCATTTCAGCTGAGGTTGCGGTCTCAGGGTGTGGGATTGAGCCCTGTGTCAGGCTGTGTGCTCAGCGCAGAGTCTGCATGTCTTTCTTCCTCTCCCTCTGCTCCTCCTCTTGGCACATGTGCTGTCTCTCTCTCTCTCTCTCTCTCAAATAAATAAATCTTTAAAAAAGAAAAAAAAATGGACACAGTAGAAAATCTAAGTCAATAAACATTTGAAAAGATTTTCAATCCATCGATAAACAGTGAAATGAAAATTCAAACCATAATAAACACTGTTTCGCACTTGCCAGAATAGTTAAAATTCATAGCCTGACAACTCCAAATGTTGGTGAGAAAGTGGAGTAGCTAGAACTTTTATTTTCACGGTTAGTGAGAACATAAGCTGCACAACCACTTGTGAAAGTGGCGTGATGTCACTCAGTAGCACAGTACATGGTGAGTTCTCGTCTAGTGTAGCGCTCATCAATAAACAAATATTTTTCTTCCTTCTTTCCTTCCTCCCTCCCTCACTGCCTCTTTCTTTCATGATTTTATTTATCCATTCAAGAAAGAGAGCAAATGAGTGGGATGGGGGTGCAGAGCAAGAGGAAGAAGCAGACTCCCCACTGAGCTGGGAGCCCGATGCGGGATTTGATCCCAGGATTCTGAGATGATGACCTGAGCTGAAATCAACAGTTGGACACTTAACCGAGACACCCAGGCACCCCCAAACCAGTATTTTAAGTACATTTAAATAATGTAATTTCTGCTAGACTAGAGGGCAAAGGAGCTGATCAAAATAATCCTGAGGGTAAAAAAATAAAGCGGAAAAGAAATATCTGAAGCTCTTAGTAAGTCTTAAAGGGGTGATAGTAGTTATAGTTTTATTGTGTATAGTAGTTGAAAAGTGTGGTACCACTTTAATAAACTCATGAAATAAAAATGTCATGTACAGATGTTTGAGAATAACTTTGGTTATATATGACCCGAATCTTAAGTGTTACATGAGTATCCTCATTTTCTCCCATTCTGTTACAGTACTGGTGCCCAGACCCCAATCTTGGTTTAGTGTCCGTTAAAATTATCAGCTGCTGACAGAGGCAGATCATTATGATAAAGTTTTTTTGTTTGTTTGTTTTTAATGGGACCTATGGAATTCAAATCTTCTTTTAAATTTTTTTTTAAAAATTTTATTTATTTATTTGACAGGGAGAGAGCACAAGTAGTCAGAGAGGCAGGCAGAGAGAGAGAGAGGAGGAAGCAGGCTCCCCACTGTACAGAGAGCCCGATGTGGGGCTCGATCCCAGGACCCTGAGATCATGACCTGAGCCGAAGGCAGAGGCTTTAACCTACTAAGCCTCCCAGGCGCCCCTCAAATCTGCTTTTAATGCGCTGTCCCATAATGAAGGGCTGTGCAGTCAGTTCCCCAAATCTGCAGCCGCTCCAGGATAAACTTCTCTGATGAGTGTTGAAATACCTGCATGGTGATGTACTTACCTCTCCTCCCATGTTCTTTTTAAATAATCTGACATTTTATTACGAACACTGGAGGCCAGTGGGGAAAGGCTGTTACATCAGTGATCAGTGTTTACAAAGAACTGTTAAGGTCATTTCCGCCATAGAGTTTGCACGCTGATCTATGCTGTGTGTCCTGCAGGGCAGGACCGGAGAGTTGGACTTGCAGCTGAAACATGGGAAGGAAGGCCCCGAGGAGGTGCAGTACAAAAAAGGCACCGCCTGGCTCTGGTAAGGGGATGGCTTTCCGCTGCTCATCGTTCCTCATGGGAAACAACTAATGTGGGGTGGGGCGGGGGGGGAGGGGCACTGTTTAAAAGCTTGTGCGGGGAATTTTAACGTACATACATGCCAGAAGGTGAAGAGACTGAAGATCTGATAGGTGGATTTTCCAGCTCTAACAAGTAGAGCTTTATTCATAGGTTTTAATTATTTTTAAAGATTTTATTTATTTATTTGACAGAGAGAGATCACAAGTAGGCAGAGAGGCAGGCAGAGAGAGAGAGAGAGAGGAGGAAGCAGGCTCCCTGCTGAGCAGAGAGCCCGATGCGGGACTCGATCCCAGGACCCTGAGATCATTACCTGAGCCGAAGGCAGCAGCTTAACCCACTGAGCCACCCAGGCGCCCCCGGTTTTAATTATTTTTAAAATGGCTTTCTAAAGCAGCATGAAAATGGGTTGCTTTTCCCTTTTTTTTTTTATTCCCTGTAACTGATTATTTCATATGCTTTCAGAGGAAAAATTCTGTTTTCCCACTCAGTTCATTGTCTTCCTAACATCTCCCATGTCATCAAGGAATACTCTTCTACTCCCACGCTCCCCCTACTTTCCCCAAGACATTTTCATTATTAGGAGCAACTTTAAGGTGTCAGGGTTTTAATTTCTTTGGCAGACATCCCCAAGTGAATTCCCACTATATTAGCTAGAAATGTGTAAGTGCTGGCACATTAAAAGCAATTTAAATTGTTACATGGGTTAGGAAGAATACCTTGTCAGATTAATGTGGCAGCAACCTAAATCTAGGTAAAGTGCCTAGAATCTAAATTGCTTTACCTGTAGCGGCCAGGTTTCTTGAATCTAAGAATCTATTCAAAGCTTACTGAAGTTTAGGTTTTGGTTTACTGATAATTGGCATTTGTAGAAAAGCAGAAGCTGTATGTGCATGTGTGTATGTTTAAGCAATTCTATTCTAAGTTACATTTTCTAGATGAACTTTCAAAATGGCGACACAGTTTAAAACATTAGGACATCAAATTCAAGATTAGAGGTTAAGGATTTGGATTTCACTTCCTCTTTGTGATTCTCTTTTACATATAGTTTGAGGTTCATCTTCTAAAACGATCATTTGGTGGGGGTCGTGTATTGGTCGTGTATCTCCAAAATACATAGAGAGAGATGGAAAGAAGAAAGTGACAGAAAGATGGGCGTCTTGAGATTTTGACTGTGAATAACTTAAAGTATGAACTTCCCGTTCACTAAGATGGGGAAGACAGTAGAAAAGCAGGTCTCCGTGGGGTAGGAATCAGATTTGGGTCTTGCTAGTTAGACTTCCAATTTGAAGATATCCGGTAGGTCATTGCCCATGTGAGTCTAGGGTTTGGGGATGAGATCAGGGCTAAAAATATAAATTTGGGTATTATCAACATGTCAGCTGCATTTAAAACCATAATGCTGGATGAGATTGTCTAAGGCATAAGTAAAGGTAGAGAAAAGGTCAGAGGACAGAGCTCCAGAGCAGTTCAACATTTAGATATGGGGCAGATGAAGGGAAAGTAGTGGGTCAGTGATGTGGGAAGAAAACCAAGAGAGAATGGAATCTGAAACCAAGGAAAGAAAGTGTTTCGAGAAAGGAAAAACCAGTTGTGTCCAGGGTTGCTGTGAGGCAGCAAAAGGTAGAGACTGAGAACTGGGAAAGACCTGGTCTCTTGAAAGTGCTTGGCAGCCATTATAGGAGCTGTTTTAGTGGAGCTGTGGGGACAAAAGCCAGATTATAGAAGGGTCTAGAAAGAGTGGAAGGAGATGAACTATCTTAAATAAGTTCTAATGTATGAGAAGCAGCAAAATGGGGCAGTCACTGGAGAGTGTTTTCTTCCTTGAAGATGGTAGGTATTATAGTATGTTCACCTGCTAAGGAGAGTTATACAAGTAGCAAAGGAACAGTTGGTGCAGCAGACAGAGCAGGCAGTAAGAGGTGGGCACCAGCCCATAAGTTGAAGGTTTGGCCTAGCATAGAACTATAGGCAGGTCATCATTTGTAAAAATTCCCCATTGACCAGTAAAAAAACCCCACACTGAATGCAGCATACTCCATTTAGGAAGACTGAGATGGGACAATATATTCTAATTTAATTTTATTTATTTGTTTGAGAGAGAGAGAGAGAGAGAGAGTACATAGAGGGAAAAGGAGAAGCAGACTCCCTGCTGAGCAATGACCCGGACATGGGGCTTGATCCCAGGAACCTGAGATCATGACCTGAGCTGAAGCCAGCCACTTAACTGACTGAGTTACCCAGGTGCTCCCTAGGACAATATATTTTAGAGAAATTTATTGTCAAGTAGTTTTATAGAATGCAGGCTTATAGTCTGTAGGAACAGTGTTTGCAGCTATTTGAAAAACTTGGCTGTGAAGATCAAGTCATTCTCCGAGACTGCAGATAGCTAAGATTTTAAAAATATTTCTAGTGAAAATAATGCAGCTATAACATTTGCAAAATTTTATGTTTATAAAGAGTTTTGAACTTAAGAAACTTAAGGTGTATAGTGAAAATACTTACGATTGCTTCTTCAAAATGTAAATATGGCAGTCCATGGTTGTTCCTGATCTCAAGGCTTTTATGGTGAAAAGAGATTTTATCTTGTGAATATTTGAATTGAGTACACCATCTTCCAATCCACATGTGTAATTATTTTTTTTCGGCTCCAGAGTGATTTTAGAACCATTGTAATTTTATTTTCTGTAGTGATGATTCCATTAGCTACAATTTGGACATAGTAAATTGCTATTTTAGTGAGCTCTTCTGCCAAAAACGAGAGAATGTCTTAGTTTAGACTTAGTTTAGACTGCTGTACCATAGACTGGATGGATGGCTTAAATAACAGGTATTTCTCATGGTTCTGGAGGCTGGAAAATGCAGATCGAGGTACCGGGAGATTTGTGCTGGGGAGGGCCTGCGAGTGGCTGCCTTCTCCCTGTATTTTCACAGGAAAGAGAGCAACCACTGTGTTTCTTCTGAACAAGGGCGCTCATCCCCTCACGAGCTCCCTACCCTCACGACCTCCCCAAGGCCTCACCTCCAAACGCTCTACATGGGGTGTGGAGATTGTAACATATGAGTTTGGGGGGAACACAAACTTTCAGCCCATAGCAGAATAAAACATAAGGGACACCTGTACAGCCACCGCTCAGTTGAAGAGGTGACACCATCGTGACGCTGCCTGCATGTCGCTCCTTGGTTACCGTCACCTTCTTTCCTGCCTCCAGTAAGTGACCTAAGAAACAGGCAGGGGGAAAGTCCTTGAAGGAAAGCCTCCATTGCAGTTTTTTCACCTTACACTAAAGTTCCACATATGTCGTTTTAGGATTTGGAGTTATTGCCAGAGGCAAGCAAAAAGATTGGGTTCTTACTCCAACATAAACTCCTGCACCTATTTTCAATCTTTATTGCAGGGTCCGAGACATGTTGACGGAGGAGATCACCAAGGCGGCGGCCAAGTAAGAGTCTCTTACCAAAAATTTTGTTTAAACATTTTTTTTTTTTTTCCTGGTAGGTGCATACCATTTCTCCCTTTAGGGTATGTCCTAACTTTAAGAATTTTAAAGGATTTTTTCTTTTCTTTTTTTTATCAATCAGTTGTTATCCTTTCTTGTGTTAATTCTTAAGTTCATGTCTTTTTTGTGAGAATATGGAGGAATCAATACAAACATGACTTTGACATCAAGAGTCTCTGAGGTCGTGCCCTTGTTGTACACCTAACAGAGTGCCCCGTGCTTTGACTTAGATTTAAAGGATTCTCACTTGGTTTGGGGCAGGGGTGGGGGCTGCTGAGGGAAGGAGAAATTCTTGCTAATGTGAATTATGTGGGTTCTGCAAATAGGTTATTAAATCTCAACTGTGAGCCAGGAAATAAATCAGAGTACTACTTCCTTTCATTCCCTTTGTGTTCCTGCGTCCAGGATATCTAAAAATTGAATTTTTAAATACCTAAAACGAGCATGAAGACTCATGAAAATGGCAGTTTCAATCATGACCTTATGGTTATTTTAACAAAAATAACAAGTATTACCACCTTGAGGCTTTTTATTTATCTTAAGCCAACTCTCAACAGAAAATTACACCCTAATGAACTTGCTGGAACAATCTCTTCAGGTTCCTTTGCTAACAAGCTGAGTAATTGTTTCTGGCAGTAAGTTACGTGTCAGTTACCACCGCTTCTCCCTTCCACTGTCACCTTTAGCTGCTGCCTTTTCTGTAGGACTTCCTTTATTCTTATCCACCAAATGACGTGGATTGACCTTTGACCTGGAGGATTTCATGTGTCCGCATTATCTAGACATATTTAATTGTAGTATAGTTTATCCCTATCATGTCCCAGAGCCTTCCGTGGCTAAATAGGTTTTCCTGTAGGGTAAAAACAAAAACAAAGAACATGATCTACCTGAGAGTTCGCTTTCTACCAGTAATTTCTTAAGCAGGCACGTAATGATGAAGTCTGATCGCAGTACATGATCACTATTCAGCCTCATGTCTTCTGAATAAAGGGAGATAGAAGTGGTAATCCTCCCTTGCACTCAGTTCTGTGGGAGGCACTGGGAAATATCTGTTGACATATCTGTTGACAAAGTGAAAACTAAAGTACAGAGAGGCTTCGCTAGGGACTCATTTGTGTCTGCTTATCCAGTTTGGTGAATTGCAGACACAGTGGGGGAGCCCTCAGCTGCATATGGAAGGGAGGGGGTGCTGGGTCAGGGGCTGTCTTTGACCTTTACCTTTAGTAGTTTGTTCCATTATGTAGCCTACTTACATCCTGTTAAAAAGAGTGCTCTGACATTTGCAGCAAAAACCGTAAATGTTGAAGAATCTAGCAGCTTTCTATTAGACTATAATTTTGCCTCTCTAGTAGCTTTTGCATTTTCCATTCTAAAATTTTATTTCAACAAGATTTTAATCTTCAGATTTGCAAAGCATCGTTTCATGACTAATACCTAGGAAGAGTGTGTTCACATTCTCAGTGGTAGGGAATAAAAATAATTCATGTTTTCATGGTGCTAAACCTTTTCATCAAAAATTTCAAAGTATTTTATAGACCTTATCTTATTAAAGCAATGCTGACAATAGTAGGTATGACAGCAAGCGAGGTTCAGAGTCTGAGAGATTAATGATAGTTCAGGAGGAAAAAAATTACTCTGTTGCCCTCTCTTTACTTTTTCCCACTGGCTTCCTCCAACCATGGGAGGACCCTACCACCACCTGCTGCCAGCTTAGCCTTCCCTTTCTTAGATCATGGCTGCCACAGGCTGGTTTGGACCATTGTAAGACTCACTTTGTTCTGAGCTGTAAGTTAAATGCAGTCACAGGATTAGACTGATTTGCTCATTTAAGAGCAGTTTTAAACCATCAAGGATAGGGCTCAGGGAGAATCAGAACACAGATAAACCCCAGTGATTGATATAAGTTTGTTTTCATTATTATTAATGAAATAGATCTGAACCCAAAGATGAAAATCCCCAAAGGACGGGTTCACTTTACTAATATATAATGTAATACTTTGTCCCTAAGAAAGCATTCTTGTAGCTCATCCTTCCCTGTGCTTTTTAATTAGGTTAATGGCATCAGTTTGTTCCAAAGGACAGTTTAATTAAAATGCTAGTGGTGTTGCCTAGATAAATACTGTACTGATGCTGACATGTTATTATGCAAATTAGTTACCACTGCCTGACTGGTAGGGGATAGTTATTTGATCCACAAGCTGATGAGTTTTTGCTGAACCCAGTTGTAGATTTTCACCTGGCCGGCTCCTCCGTGAATTTTTTCACTAAATATGTATCGAGTGTCTCCCCTTCATAAGTCACCGTGCTGGGCATGCAGGGAAGGCCAAGTTGACCAAAGGCTGTGCACAGCACCCTTGTGAAGTGTGTAGCTTGGCCTGAGCATTCACTGCATGGACTGTGATATACTTTTTTTCTATTCAGAGATTAATGTCCAAATATGCATTTAGTCTTCAAGCAAAGGTCTAATCCCTAGTGGCTTTAAATACATTTTTTTCCATTTTACAAGAACAATGCATGTTGGGGATGTCGAGACCAGTGGAACTTCTGAAACAAAATCATTTGAGGGCTCTGTTTTGAAATGGAGGCTAAATGTTCTTCTGGAATTTCAGGGTTACAGAAGGACTTTTCATGTCATCTTGTCTCATATCCTTGGATTTTTTTTATAAGTATTTATTTATTTATTTGGCACAGAGAAAGAGAGAGAGAGAGATGGAGGGAAAGAGCAAGCATAAGCAGGGGGAGTGGCAGGCAGAGGGAGAAGCAGGCTCCCCGCTGAGCGGGGATCCAGATGTGGGACCCCATCCCAGGACCCTGGGATCATGACCTCAGCCACCCAGGCACCCCTAATATCCTTGTGTTAAATGATTTGACACCCAGTTTCTGGTGACCATCTGAGTTTTTCTGTAGGGTCATAAAAACCAGGGATCGAATTGTGAGATCACTCAGAATTTGAAACTTTTTTTTTCTTTCTTTTTTCACTATAACTTTAGGGATCGATGGCTGTTTTGTAGCAGGACAGGCTTCAGGATATTCTCAGCTAAAGGAAAGAGATCATATTAGAAATAGAAGATTTAATTTTGGTTTTGTTAAGTGATGTTATGGCTTGGGCACCTTGGAGTGCACAGACCTTGTCCAGCTTCCTGGTGGTTTTTTTTTAATTATTGTTATTATCCATATCCCAGTGATTCTCTTTGCAGAAGTCTAGCAAAACCTAGGTTGAAGGCATCTGCTTAACCTTCAGGTCTTCCTCCTAGTTTCTCTCCTCACCTCATCCCTCAATATAAACATTGTTGTGTTATCAAATTATGACAAGCCTTGCGGAGGAACGAATTAAGCAGGAGCGAACAGAATGAGCAAGTGCGCAAAGGAAGCCTTCACCAAGTTTAACCACCCCAAGGCGGAGAGGGAGAAGGCGGGAGGGGTTCCGTGGATAGGTAAATGGAGGAACTTGATCATGGCAAGTCCTGAATCCTGTTCTTACCCAGTGGAAACAAAAATGCGAGAACGTGTGTGTGCGTACTCACCTTTGTATACCCATAACTCACAGGTTCTGTGGTCATTGTGGCCTGGGACTGGAGGTCCTCGGCCTGCATGGGGAGCAGAGCTGCAAGTCTCCTCACTCCACAGATCTGTCCTGTTCTTGTACTGGGGTGAGCGGGAGTCATTCTAGCATGTACCCACAGATTCATGTTCAGGTCTCAAATCCAGCTTTTGGGAAACAATCTCTGTAGTTATGGGAACCCCCAACCAGGACAGAGTGGAATGTCCGAGAATTTGGGTGCTCGGACAGAGGTGGCCAGCCAAGAGCCTCTCATCAGTGTCCCACTGAAGACTTTTCTTCTATAGAATCACGTTGGAATAACGGAAAAATATTAAGTGTTCATTTTCAGGTGGTAAGTATATTTGAAAAGGTTCAGTTTTCTTGATACTAAATCCAGAAGTCACATTAAAGATTTTGTTGCTGTTCATAAAAAAAAAAACAAAACACTATTTGGATAACAGGAGAGGGCAACTCTCCATCTCTCAATCTTATCTAGGGTCTCTAGGTTATATCACAAACTGCCTTTAAGGTTGCTTGCTTTGGCATCTCAAAGAAAAGAAGGGGAGGATAATGGTAATAATTATAGTAACCAGCATGGCAGGTTGCTGGCAAAAGGTGCTGTCCACACACCAGCGCCTGAGAAGAGCCAGAGGCCAGTTGCATTCTACTGTACTCATTCACACAACTGTCTCCGCTCGTCTTTTCCACGCAAATCAATACAATTTATATTGGCCAAAGATGAAACAGAAAGACACAACTTACGAAATGCCTCATCCAACGATGGAATAAAAACTTTAGAAAGAACGAACTTAGATACATGAGCTTAGATTTGTAGCGCCACACCCCCCCCCCCCCCATAAAAAAGCTGAATGAATGACCATACCCTTAGAGGAGAATAAGAAATCCACACCAGTGTCAGAAGAAGGCAAAAACATCAGGGCGCAAGCGGATGTGTGGGGCTACAGCTCTGAGGGAATGGAAGTGCTGTTTTGACCTCATCTGCCTTCTGTGTAATAACACCTTCTCTTTTCCCTGTTAATGCCCCCAAATCCTCTCTTGGAATTTTTTTCTTTTTGAACAGAGAGAGCCCAGTGGTCAAGGGCAACGCGCTGTTAGCCTTAAGCAGCCTCGCTGTGGTCGTATCCAAACACGAAGCCAGCCTTTCCTCAGACTCGGAGGGGGTCCCGGAGGTGAGTTAAGGGTGATTTGAACCAGTTGGGCACCGTTTGAAAACTGAGAAGCCTCTTTAAGCCTGGCCCTGAGTTTATGAGGTTAGAGCCCATGCCTGCGGCAGCACGGTTAGACTGCTCCATGGGTCTTTACAGGGCGGGCGAGCTCGAGGGGCTCCTCAGACACTCTTCCTTGCTGCTTTTCTGTTTTGCTTTCTCCATCACAGTTAAGTGGTCATTTCCATTTGAAGGTACCAATTTTATGCAACAGGGGTTGTCTTTTTGTGATTACATCAGTGGTAACCAATCTTAGGAGGTTAACTAGGCTTACTGAAAGTGAACAATGCTGTCAAAAAATGATAAATAAGCAGTGTTTACTGACTGAAAAAAATTGTACTTTGCATTTTAATTGTAGATGTCAATGACAAAGTGCCTATTCGTTTTTGCAAGGCATTTATTTCTTAATTAAACATGTGGCGAGCTGGCCAATGTTCATTTCCAATGTACTTTTTCAGATAATTCATATCTGTCAAAATAAAAAGGCTTGGATTTATTATTCTTTTTAGCCCCATTATCTAGTAGCTATCATTATCTGGAGACAATATAGCCAAGTGGTTAAAAAACATAGGCTTTGGAGTAGGAGAGTTCTGTATTTAAATCCCAGTACTTGCACTTGCTAGCTCTGTGGTCTGTTTTTGGTAACTTTCCCTTGCAAAGCCCCTTCCCCCATCTGTAAAGTGGGGATAGAGGTACTCAACGGACATGATTGCTCTGAGGATCAAATGAATGAATATTTGTAGAGCTCGACGGCTGGTGGATACTAGGTGCTCAGTCATAGTAACCATCATAGGACTTCTTGCTGCAAGAACCGGGCTTTTTTCAACGCCATTCAGCCTGTCTCTGTTCCCTCAGCTTGTCTTCTGGGCCATCCGTACTCTTTTTTCATGGTGGAGTTTTTTGTTTGCAAGCAAAGGACTAACTCTCATCTAAATTAGAAAAGCGGAAAAATAGGGCATCCGGAAGTCCATGGAATTGAAGGCAAAGCTTAAAACTGGGTTTGGGGAAGAGCATTAGGCACAGGAAGTGATAGGAGAACCATCACAGCAGACGGACCACTGCCCCTGGGATGGATCCGCTCTGGTCATGTACTGTGCTTGTGTCACTCAAGATTTAGAGTCCCATGGGTCTCGTGCCCACCCCTTGGGCAGGTTGGATGGGTAGCTTCATTGAGCATTTAACTAAGCTTCAAGTCCTGGAGGAGGGAATTCTCCAAAGGGTGCCATTACCAGTAAACCAGAGAACAGGCTGTGTGGCAAAAGCTACAAACATATATAACCTGTGCAGAAGGGAAAGAGACCAGGCAATTATTGCATGAAGGATAAAAGTGTAGTTACCCTAAGAAAATTTAACTTTAAATGCACAATCTTACTTTAATGCTGAGAAAGGTGTTTTCTATCCTTGAAAGACGCATAGAGTACTTAGCAGAGACAACATGCTAAGTAGAATCTGCAACCTAAAAAGTTAAAAGTGCCTTTCTAGGATCCCTGATTTGGGGCAGTCGAGCAGATAATTTGCCCCACTGATAACCAGGGGTCTACCTCTGAGTTTGAGTTCCAGGCCATCTTATTCTTTCTTTCCCCACTCTTTGGTTCTGTGCTAAAACACATAGTACACAGAACATGGAGAAGCCACACCACCTGGAGCTCTGCTTTTGTTCTTCATCGCCTTGTCTTTGGTTGTCAGCACAAATTCACTCCTTATTTGATGAACGTTGAGGCTTTCAAACTTTGTTCCAATCTGCATATGACTGAGAGCCAAACAGCCTGGGAAGAAGGCCTTCCTTGAGTCAAGCTATTAATTTCAAGGATGCTTAATAGGGCATTGACCTTTGTTGTTTGCACCACCTGGGGGTGACCATGTGAGTTAATGAATGCTTTTTTTTTTTTTTTAAAGATTTTATTTATTTGTCAGAGAGAGAGCGAGCACAGGCAGACAGAATGGCAGGCAGAGGCAGAGGGAGAAGCAGGCTCCCCGCCGAGCAAGGAGCCCGATGCGGGACTCGATCCCAGTACGCTGGGATCATGACCTGAGCTGAAGGCAGCTGCTCAACCAACTGAGCCATCCAGGTGTCCCTGGATGCTTTTGACATCCACGGTCATGAGTGATTTTTAAAACCAAGGTCTCTTTTTAGTGAGTTGGGTTTTGTTGTTGTTTTGGATTTTTGCATTCTCTTTCCTTTTCTTTTCCCAACTGAAGATCATTTGTGCTTTCATACCTAATTAGCTAGGCAAATGTTGTGATGATTCAGAATGATAAATCTGTGGTGGTAGTAAGTAGAAATGCTAAAGATGGTGTTGATAATTTTGTAGGCTGCTTCTTATTGCCTCCTTTGTGAAATGGCAAGTCAGAGAAATGAGGCATTTTGAGTTTCTCTCTCTGCACGTCTCTCCTTTAAAAGCCCCACGTCACCCTCACTAAACACAGGTGGGCTGTGGAGAGCTCTGTTTTCTAATCCCCATCCTCTCACTTCTGCTTGTCTTGTATAAAAGGTAAATCTTGGGGCGCCTGGGTGGCTCAGTGGGTTAAGCCCCTGCCTTCGGCTCAGGTCATGATCTCAGGGTCCTGGGATCGAGTCCCGCATCGGGCTCTCTGCTCAGCAGGGAGCCTGCTTCCTCCTCTCTCTCTGCCTGCCTCTCTGCCTACTTGTGATCTCTCTCTGTCAAATAAATAAATAAAATCTTTAAAAAAAAAAAAAAAGGTAAATCTTATTCCTGTTGGGGCATAAACCAAGGATGTGTATTTGTTAAATAACTATCTGCCTCCTAATGTCCTGGCAGCTGAAGGTTACTTTTTTTTTTTTTTTTTAAGATTTTATTTATTTGACAGAGAGCACAAGTAGGCAGAGCAGCATGCAGAGGGAGAGGGAGAGGCAGGCTCTCCACTGAGCAGGGAGCTCGATGTGGGACGCGATCCCAGGACTCTGGGATCATGACCCGAGCTGAAGGCAGATGCTTAACTGACAGAGCCACCCAGGTGCCCTGAAGGTTACTTTTTGATAATAGCACTGTACTCTTTAATACAGAAGGGGGTTGTGCCCCAGATCTAGAAATAATATTTATGTTTTCTTTTCTTTTTTTTTCTATTATCATTTTATGTTTTCTTTCTTTCTTTTTTTTTTTAACTTCTTTATTTGAGAAAGAGAGAGAAATTGAGCAGGGGAAGGGGCAGAGGGGGAGGGGAGAAAATCCTCAAGCAGACTCTGCTGAGCGCTGAGCACGATGATCTGGAGTAGATCCCAGGATCCTGAGATCATGACCTGAGCCAAAATCCAGAGTCTGGACACTTCCCCAACTGAGACCCCCGGTCGCCCCTCACTTCATGTTTTCCTTCCTCTGCAGGTTCAGCCCAATTTCCTTTCAATGAAGGAGTGGGTTTCCATGGTGTCGGATACACTCCTGGTCATTGTGGATAGCCATTACCAACCCAGAGGCCAAGTTTTCTCCTCATTTTATTATGTAAGTCTGAGAAAGAAAATTTTAAAAATGATCGGAAAAGTCAAGGGTCGAGGCTACTTGTATTAGTTGTCCATACAAAAGCCATACCGTGGTGTGATCATTCTCAGTTTTAGCTTTATGTTGGAATCACCTGAGGAACGTGTATGTATTTGAAATCTCTGTATACATAAAAAAAGAAGTACTGCCCTGCAGGCCTCTCCTCTGATTTAATTGCTTAGGGATGGACCCTGGGCACCATCAGTGTTTTGAAAGGTCTCTAGTTGATTCCCATGTGTGATCAGAGACAAGAGCTATAGTTGTAGTGAAATAAATATTGGCTAAAGATTGGGAGCCCTGAGTTTCTAGTCCTGGTTTTTTAAAATTCTGGAATATGTGACCATGGGCAGTTCACGTAAGTCTCTTTGGACCTTTGTGTCCTAACTTGGAAAATGAGGCAATCGAACAGTATTATCTATACTGATTATAGCCCCAGCTCTGCCCCTTATTGGTTTTGTGACCGTTGGCCCGATATCTAACCCATCATTTTATTTTCCTTACCTGTACAACGAAGGTAAAAATTAATGCCATGCCAACTTTATGAAAGATTTGCGAGGATCACCTCCTATAACTTTTGAAATACTCTAAACATACCAAGGAGTATTGTTGCACCTGTCACTTAGTCCCTCTTTTTTACATGCTAGTATCCTAAGATTTGAAACAAACTAAAAATATACCTCTTTTCTTAAGGTTTTATTTCCCCTTCATTGGCTGTAGTGCATGTTTTATTTCTGTATCTGCCCAGAATTATTTTGGTTCTGCCTTATCAGTCTCCATTGCTTAGGGAATTACAGTGATCATGGGACAATCAGCTGAGTGGCAGAGGATTATAGTCAATTTGAATAAAAATATAGCACAGGTCATGAACTGTTGCTAAGATCATGGATTGTGCCTGAAACTCCATTCCCTTCTCGTCTCCGTACAGCATTCTGCATGCCTCTGGCCTCCTGCTTTTGGGAGGACCTGTTACATATTCATCCGGGCCTTGGGGTCTGGAACTAGGATTTTTAACTATATTTGGGGACAAAGAAATGACTTGTAGATAATATAGAATTAAGTTGGAATTTGGATTTTCCTCAAAGAAATCTTTGCATTATGATCCTTTGGTTGCTGTTGGAAGTATTCTTACTCCTTTAATGACGGACGGAAATCTAGTTTATGTGGAGGCCTTTGCAGTAGCTCTCTGGTTCAGATATTCACCAGGCCAGGATATTCTATGAGATTCCTAATCATGCTGCTTAGTTCTTGCAAACCAATAAAAATAATCTCCCTAGTAGCCAGCTCAGGGTTGCCTCTTACCATTGTGATTTTTGCATTATTCTACTTCTTCAAAGCACTGATTCGAAAGCCACTTTCTTGACTTCCAGTGTTGGAGCAGCTGGGTCATTTTGAATAGTATTGTCATTACAATAATGCTATGTTAACTTAAAGAATACCTTAGCACATGTTTGATTTTTGTCCTTGAAGTACTGAAGCTTAGAGAGCAAATGGGTACAGAATTAAACACACTTTTTAATGTGCTTTGATTGCAAGGGACAGAATGGCCTTTATGGTGTGTCTGAAAATTTGAAGTGGGTAATAATGTGGAATGATAAACGGGCTTTCTTCCCCACTTGAGACATATTTATAAATGTATATAATGTCTATACATGGGATTCTTGTAGAATTCTTGTAGAAGCTGTTCATACTCAGCTGCCCTGCCATTTTATTAGGGCTGTTATTCATTTCTTTTCCCATAATTACATATAGGAAGGAGCATATAGAGCTCTCCATTTCGTTTTGAATAGCTGGTTATTGCTTTGTAACCAAAGGCTTTTAGGATTTCAACTTCCTTTTTAATTAAAAGGAATTAACCCCCTGTAGGAAATAATCCATCTACTGGGAAGCATTCCCACCAAAAAGTTTGGGAGATCTGCCAATAGATCCCTGTGCTAAACTTACACTTCTTCCTTCGTACTAAACTTTAACCCCCCCACCCCCAACCCCCTACTGCCACCTCCACCGCACACACGCTTCCTCTCTCTCCTGGAAAACTGGCTTTCTGGGCATTTATAAATATGGCTTGGTGGTTTCTCCAAGCTTGGGTAACTTCACTTTAGTTTTTTTGTTTCATTTTGTTTTGTTTTTTAGTAAACACACGTGGTCTTTCAAAACAGTGACATTTTTTTCAGGCTTTATAGTGAGGGAATTCACACCCTTTCAAAGAAGACCCTTACTTATTTATTTTTTTCCAAATGTAAAAGGATATTACTAATCAGCTGTCTAGGAGCAAATTGTTTCAGTAAGGGAGGGTGAAGAGGGAACCTACTACCTAGACAAACACAGATACAGATGATTTTAAATGATATTTTTGATTGGCGGGGGATGGGGGTGTGGGGGGAGAGTGGCAGCTCTAAGAGCCGCGGATCTTGTGGTGCGGTGCCTCTGACACTCTGTGACAGGTGCGCTTCCTTCATGTTTTAAACAAAAGGCCAACCCCTGTTTTCTTCCTTTGGCATGTCCTAGAAATCCTATTCTGGTGAAAACACCGCTAGCGCGATCGCCCGCTCCGCTGCCGCCACGGCTTTGTCTCTCCTCGTGCCAGTTTTCATTATTTCTTGCAAAGAGAAGGTTGAGGAAATCCTGAACATGCTGACTGCCAGGTTACCTGGGAAACCGAGAGCTGATGAGTCTCAAGCCGTGCAGATCCACATGGGCCTGGCTTTGGGGATGTTTCTCTCTCGCTTGTGTGAGGAGAAACTCAGGTACAGTCGATGAAAATACTCCTCCTTTTCGTCTTTGTGACGGGGCAGGCGGCACCGCAGGCACGTGCGCTCGCGAGCGTGCTGGTGTCAGCCCAACTTTTTGAAATGGGCGCATCGGTGCTTTTTTCTTTTCTGTGGGTGCATCAGTCTTCCCAGAATGCCATCCCGAAGGTATTAGTGTGTTTGGGGGGTGGCTCTTACGAAGGTGATGTCAACTTGAAAATCATTCCGTGCTTAGCTGAATGACCTGCATAGATCCGTGTAATAGACACGAGGAAAAGTGGCCTAAAAAGGAAAAAGCTGCTTTTCCCCCTGGTTTCCAAGGGTGAAAATAATTATTGATTATTGATGTCATTATAAAATGGGAGGAAAAGCCTGGAGGATCCCTGCTGCCTGAGGGAGGTGAGAATCACCCAGGCTAACTGAGAACTGCATGTACCCAGTTTTAAAGATTGCTTTTATCCCGTGCCCTGGCTACATTTTTATAATCCTTAAAGAGTCTTAATCTGTGCATATTATGCCGTGTGCTTTATTCCATTTGCTCAGTGTTGGATGGCTAGCTTTACCCTTGAATGGAGCTAACCGAGTAGCAAAGACCAGGCGGAAAATTCCACAAGATGGGAAAGTTTTCTTGTGCATGAATCTACTTTGGTTGTGTTGTCCGTCCCACTTAGTCTTTATTTTGAAACAAGCCTTAGAATTTTATATATCCAGGTTGATTGCAGTGTGGTACAACGTGAATATTGGAATGTCATGGATATTTAGGTGTGCACTGAATTGGAATGTTCCCCGCACCGGAAATCGGATAGCGGGGACAGGCAGCCTGTTACGACGCTCACTGTCCTTAAACTTCCCTGGTTGGCAGAAATGAACAGTCTGTCCGAAGCCAAGAGACAGTGTCGATGTGGGTAAACTGGATGGCATTATGCTATATTTAAATTTCAGTTTGAAACCAGTGGTTAAGTTTGCATTTATAATTTACATAGCTTTGTGCAGACACCATTATGTGAAACCTTTATGAGAACTGCTATTGATCTAGGGAAATACTGTCTTTCAGATGATCATTTTCAGCTCTTGGAAACATCTGTCAGATGATTGGGAAGATTGGCTTCGTCTCTGTGATCATAAATGAAAACGTTTCTAGAATGCTCATTTTGTTCTGTTGACCAGCATTTTTATTTATAGGCCTGGCTCTGGACACGAACACAAGGCTGCCCTTTGCATGTGAATTCACTGTTCCATATCTCGTGTGTGTGACAGAACGCAGCATGTTTTTTAAAGACTTAAAACTTGAAAGCGATTTTTTTTTTCCCTTTGCCACTATTGCTACAAATGGCATTTTCTTCACCATCTGTGTTCATGCTCTTTCTTCAGTATCTTTCAAGCAACACGTTCTACAACTAAAAATGAGCCATGGCAGTTTAATTCCAGGCAACCCATCTCATCCTATCTTGGCTCTGGCTCCCCTCGTCATTAGTTTAGGAGGAGATGCTGCTGGTTTTAGGGCTTGACAAGTTTACACTTGTGGTTAATTTAATCATGCTACCTGGAGAAACCCGAAGGATTCATGCCAGTTCCTAGATTACCTTCCACCTCTGTCTCTCTGACTTGACTTTGCACCTGCAGAAGAGGCTGGGGAAGGACACCAGGAAGCTCTTCCCAAGACTGAATGCCCTCAGAATCAGTGCCAATTTTCACTTTGCTCTAATGATCTGTTTGGACAGCATCCTTCCTTTTTTGGCCTGTGTGTGAGCACTGTACTGACCAGTGTATTAATTCATGGTTCCCACCTTCCTAACTTCTCCAACAGAGGAATCTGAAATATTTGCCTTTTAGTGCTGATGAGTATTTTACTAGATAATGACAGTGACACTAGATAATGACATTTTTGGAGGAAGTTTCCATTTTTCTAAAATTAAGATCATCATTTGAAGGGCTGTTGACTCTGAATAGTCAGTGACAACCAGTAAGTGGCCCAGCATGACTCCCTCAGGGGTACAGGTTGCCTTACAACCATTGCATTAGTATACATCATTGTGATATGGCTTCAGATTGATTGTATATAGAGAAAAAAATAACACTGGAATTAAGGCAGTAACCACATGTGCAAACCAAGCACAATACCCTGACACAGTCCTTAATAAAAAACTCTTTTGGTTAGGTGATGGTTGGTACTGCTGCATGCAGGTCAGTCACTGAAGGATATGCTTCATTTATTTAAAAAAAAAAAATCCCTCCTATTGACCTCCTGTTGGGATACATGGGGACAGTATGTTGGGCTCAAGAATGAAAAAATCACCTTGTAGAAGAGAATTGTGACAATCCTTTTTTTTTTTTTTTTTTTGCCATGGCTTATGAAAAAGTCACCTGAATTTCAGTTCTGGTCTAGAATTTATTCAGAAAAGCATATTATTCCCAAGCTTGCTTCTGTCATAACTCCCAGAGGCTACTAGTGGATCTCTTCAGCATTGGTTCAGGATAGTTAAGTATATTTTACTCGAGAGAACGACGATAATAGGACTTAGTCAAAGCTATTAAAACTGTGTGTGTGTGTGTGTGTGTGTGTGTGTGTACACACAGTGTGCACAGGTGCACGCTCACTGCAGAATATAATCCCTCACCTCAGATAAAACCACTGATTCTTGGTTTGGGAAGATATTATGTAAAGTGTCTGTGGCTGGTTGGCATCCTGGGGCTGTATTCCACTAAGCATGGTCCAAGGGAGCAGTGTGACAGTTGATGTGTTAGGAGCCCCTGAACAGTCAAGTGTTGGTGACAGCCCACACCTCTGCCTGAAAACACAGCCACAGAACCACCTTTTAAGTTTTCTTTTAATACAGAAGTCCTAGTTCTCACCAAGACCATTGCAAAACCACATCAATGACTCTGTAAAGGCAGAAAAATACATGGCTGGGTTTCCTCCCCCACCTTCTGAAAAAACCAGTGAAAAAAAAAGGACAAGAAC
Organism: Mustela erminea; assembly: GCF_009829155.1. Classification (NCBI taxonomy): domain Eukaryota; kingdom Metazoa; phylum Chordata; class Mammalia; order Carnivora; family Mustelidae; genus Mustela; species Mustela erminea. Next base: position 47,972,538 of record NC_045625.1, on the reverse strand, counting down.
ACCCTTCACCAGTGAGACGTGAAATCAGAAGTAACAGTGTCTGCAAGAGAGAGAGCTGGAATGATTCTTCTTAATTCCAGCTTCACGGGTTGCTAAATATTCCGAAGAAAATCACGTTAGCATTGTTAGAAATGTTTCTGGAATTCTGATTTTGGTTTTTGTTTTTCAGTGGCTTAAAATCTGAATGGGGTGAGGAAACACAAAAGCAGCAGTTTTTGAGTTTATTGTTTTACAAGTGATTATACTGTTCAGGAACTCAATTATTAAATTCTCAGACTCCGTTTCTCTGCTCTGCAAAATAAGTATATGTGAATCATCAATATTATTGTTACTTTTATATTTTTTTTAATGAAATGAGTGGTCAGTAAAATATTAAGAGGAAATAGTGTATGGTATTTTGGGTATTTCAATGATTTTAAGTAATTGACTTTTTCCTATTGGTCTTTGCCCAGTGATATATCTGGCCAACAGATGAACCTCCTTCTGATGAAGTCTCTGGATGCCCTGGAAAATTGCTGCTTTGATCCTAGCCTTGAATATAAGTATGTTGGTTCCATTTCCTTTCTGATACATGGGGATTGACTCTTTCTCTGCCCATAAACTTTACCTTCAATCGTGAAATATTTGTAGGACTGGATCTTGAATTCCTTTGCAAAGACTTTTCACTAATAATTAGAACCTGTAGTTAAAGGTACTTGTTCTAAAAACCATGTTTCAGCAATAGACAGTTTGCTTCAATACAAAGTAACGAATGTCATTTCATGGCTGTCATTAAGTTATTAATATCTTAGTTCTGTCTTCTACTTATCATATGAGGCATGTATCTGGAGATTTATATGCATGACTTAACCTTTTTTAAATAGTTGAAACTATTCTTTGAATTTGATTGGACGAAGAGAACCTTTGACCCATGATTTAGATTTCCCTTGTGAAATCCAATGACTAAAGAACCAAAACAGAAACAAATATAGGTTATGTCTGGGGTTCCCAAACTCCTCAATATTAATCACTTCTCTCTGCCCCACCGCAGACTTCATGCTTTTTAAAGATTTTGCCTATTAAACTAAATATCTTAAAACTTCTTATTCCAGTTGTGAAAGATAATCAAAACAAAAAAGAATAATTAGAAAAGAATACCTTGCATTCACTGGCTCAGTTGGTAGACATGCGACTCTTAATCCAGGGGTTCTGAGTTCGAGCCCCATGTTCGGTGTAGATATTACTTAAAAATAAAATTTTTTTAAAAAAGAAAAAAAATACCTCAAAAAACTGTTTAAACTTACTCAGTTAGTTTTCTGAATATTTTAATTGGTCTGTGACTTATGTGGGAGAATATAGTGTTATTAGGCTTCCTGAAGTACTAAGGCAGTCGAGGACTTACACTGTATCTTTTTGGACTTCCAAGTGTTTTGGAACCTCCAGTTTAGATGTTCTGGTGTTCATTGTTACTAAAAATCTCAACACATTGTAAGCACTGAGCGCTCCAGTTTATTAACTCACTTTGTTTGTGCTGTTTCGGGCACTGCTCAAATGTGACTGTTTACATTCATGGCCTTTAAGGGAACTTACGACCTAAAGTTACATTCAAGTCATCTAGCCTGCTCCGTTCAGACGGAGAAGAGAGTCAATAGTAGAAGGAACTGCCTGTCTCAGGTATTTCATTATGAGTAGATGAAGTCAAATCTTTGCTTGGTAGATGATAGAGGATCTTCTCTGAGATGCAAGCTAAGATGAGATAAGAATCATTGACATCCACCCAGTTTATCATGAAACACTTTAGAAATGAAATGAGATGTTTTAAGAGTGTGGTTTTGAATATGGGAAAAGAGAGTTCAGTGGCATGATTGAAGTCTCTTGAATGTACAAAATGATGAATGGAAGGGGTAGGGCCATTTAGCTGTTACTGGGTCTGATGAAGAGTTGCTGTCTTGGAGCCCACCAGGTGTTGGTGGTGTTGCCTTTTACAGCCAAGGAGTAAGATAAATCCCCCCCTCCCCCGCCCCACTTTCCCCCAGAGGTATTCATCATAGCTATAGGGCATGGTATTACAAAGCCGGAAACAAATTTGTGGATCAACTTACAGCAGGCTTTCAGCCTTGTGACTTACATGTATTATCTCCACTGGGCTGTGGGAAGTTTGTGAAAGAAGGAGAACCATAGAGATAATGGAATTGTCCATAGTGTGGGTATTTATGCATATAAAACCCTCCTATGTCTAAGGACATTTAACTTTACCATTACCTTTTTTTGTTTGTTTGTTTGTTTAAAGATTTTATTTGTTTATTTGACAGAGAGAGATCACAAGTAGGCAGAGAGAGAGAAGAGGAAGCAGGCTCCCTGCAAGCAGAGAGCCAGATGCGGGACTCGATCCCAGGGCTCTGGGATCATGACCTGAGCCGAAGGCAGCGGCTTAACCCACTGAGCCACCCAGGCGCCCCCATTAACTTTTTATATCTTATTTCTTCATTATTCTTCCTTGATTCTTACCTCCGTGATGATCAGCTATGCTTAGGAGAGGAAAGGGTGAGCCCAGATCGGGACTAAACCTGGAGAATTAAGTAGAATAGGGTCATCAGAAATTTCCTGTCCCGTTAGGAAAGTCTTGCTGGTCTCTCAGAACTCAGTTAAAGCCCAGATCCTTCAAGAAACTCTCCCAACTTCTCAAACTCCTGTTCCCTCTACAGTTAATGAAGTTTAGTATTTTGTCGTTCCTAATGCTTTGTAGCTTGAAGCGCTTAGGTAACTGTCTCTGGTTTCATTTCAACTAATACCACATGGCTGTGTACTGCACTAGGCATTTTCACATCCGTTTCTCCTGTCTTTCAGCCCCAGTGACAATCTAAATATTGATACTAAAACAGGAACAGTCATCGCTTTGGTTTACAGATTAAGAAAACGACTCTTACGCAGGAGACTGGTTCAAGGTCACACAAATAGCAGCTGGGGGAGAAGCTAGGTCGTCTGCTGTCAAAGCCATGTTTCTGTCTCTTACATAGTTTGGTGGGGAGAGTGCATTTCAGTAGAAGGAAAGCTATTTGCTGACAATATGGTGTTTACTACTTTTTTTTTTTTAAGATTTTATTTATTTACTTGACAGAGGTCACAAGTAGGTGGAGAGAGAGGAGGAAGCAGGCTCCCCGCGGAGCAGAGAGCCCAATGTGGGGCTCTATCCCAGGACCCTGGGACCATGACCCCGAGAGCTGAAGGCAGAGGCTTTAATCCACTGAGCCACCCAGGCGCCCCTGTTTACTACTTTTTTTGACATGTGGGTGTATCTCACTATTAAAAAGAGAGACAGAAAGACAGACAGACAGACACACACACACCCCAAACCACACCAGAGACACCCCACCCCCCCAACCAGGCATAAAGTATTCCCCTGACTAATGAGATTCAGGAGTCTCCGGCAGTCTACCCTCAAGTGAAATAGTGCAAGCATTACCAGGAGGTAGTTAATAGACCTGGGAGCTTGCTACCTCAAGTGATAGAATTCACCCAGAGTAAATTCACCACGCTTCCGTGATTTAATAGACTTGTCCCTGCTGAGAGGACCCAGCACCTGGGCTGGTGCGGGCGGGGGAGGGTGGCCTGATCACTTACATTCTGCTGCCATCTAGTGGTACCTATTCCATTGCAGTCCCCGCAGCCTTAACTAGTCCTGCCATCCATCAATGACCTGAGCGCTGGTTAATTGCTATTGAGCTTTTACAAATACGATAACATCTGTATAGCACTCTGTAAAGGGCAAAGCGCTATACAAATGTTAATGATTATTAGAACTAATTATTAGACGGCCTCCTACTTAATCTGCAGGGTTGTCCACAATAAAGTCAGGAATTGAAGATTCATATCTGATTAATTTTAGAAACAATTTATCATTATATCTCAGTTGATATAGCAACCCACAGAGCAGAATTGCACAGCTTTTCTTTTCGCCAGTGATATTTTAATATACTTGGGTAAGAGAGTCAAAGAAGTAAAGACATAATAGGACATATAATTTTAAAACTCACATTCTCTTTGTCATTTGTTAGTATTCTTCGAGATTTATGTTAGTAATTCCAAAACCCGAAATTTATACCTAATATTATAATTTGGTTTTATTTCGTCTCTCTGAGACACCACCATGGAACTCCTTTTTGTTTTCAGTGGAGAGGAAGATGTAGAAACTACTTCTGCCCAAGTTATTCGTGGTTTAGAGCCGGCAAATATCAAAAGGGAGCTAAGATGAGGTCAACGTATAGCAGTGCTGACCTAAGCACCTAGGGGAATCTTTAAGACTTAGAACCCCCCCCCCCAAAATTAAAATATAGACCACTTGGAAATCAGAAGAAAATATAAGGAATAAAGCTTCAGGACTATCTTCTTGGAGCATGCTGGAAAAATGAGATGGAGTAGGAGTTTAGAAGGTCAATAGACACATACATCCTAGCGTATTTATATTGGCACATGTCTGTCCATAGTTAGATTGTATGTTCACATATGACAACAGTCACTGATCATTGTAGCAATAGAATAGAATCACTAATGAATGGCAGTCTTGCCCATGAATAATTATGCTGTGATAATATTAGGTAAATGTGAACTAGGAACCGGGATGTCTTTTTCTAAGCCTTTGTGCCTGCATGCCTTGGGATAGTAAAAGAGGAGTTTTAGTCCAGGAGATAAAGATTTTTGCCTATCCAGGATAGCCCCCCAAAAGCCAGATGTAGAATGCCTCACTGAGAAAGATGAACCCCAAAACTTAAGTGAGCTTTGAGAGGTCTCCTTTTCCCGCATGAAATCTGACACTCCTCTTTCTTAAATTAGTCTGGCAAGAAATGGAAATTGAGTTTTCTTGATTGAATCTTGGATAATATATTCAGTGTATTTTAGCACTGGTAAATTTTGCCTCAACCTGAATAGAAGAATCCAGTCTTGCTTTTGCTGTTTTATTTGTAGATCTTCTCTCTACTTTGGACTCTCTTAAAACCCTGTATTGGGTCAGTTCTCCAGCATTCAATATTGACTGAACTCTGTCCCTGTCAAAGCAGCATACAGCAGTAAGGGTAAATCAGAAAACATACCCAGCCTCGTGGAGCTTCCAGACTAGTGGAGGACATGGGCAGAAATCAAATAGTCCTTCAAATAATCCTCATCAGAATTTATAATTAAGGGACGCCTGGGTGGCTCAGTTGGTTAAGCATCTGCCTTCAGCTCAGGTCACAGTCCCAGGGTGCTGGGATAGAGCCCCGTCAGGCTCCCTGCTCAGAGGGGAGTCTGCTTCTCCCTCTCTCTCTGCTCCTCCCCACCACGCTCATTCTCTCTCTCTCTCTCTCTCAAATAGATAAATGAAATCTTTATTTAAAAAATAGAAATTTAAAATAAAATTTTTTTAAAAATTGAAATTTATAATTAAAATTGTCTGAATTAAATTAGTATGGGGCATTATGGGAGAGTCCTGAAGAGTTTCCCTGCTGTGCCAGGGAAGGTGTCCCTGAGGAAGTAACATTTGAAATCTTAATCGAAAGTAGCAGTTAAATAGTCAAGAGGGAGCAAAAGTCAAATTTTTCAAAGTATTAATCACATTTTTTCTAACTATCTTTGATTCTAATTTTGTCAATTTTTATATGCAGCAGTATAGAAAAAGCCAAAAAAAAAAAAAAAGAAAAAAAAGAAAAGACCTTCCCTGTAGATTCTAAATGGAAACAAAGACTTTAAATCCCATACTAAAGAAGAGCGCCTTTTCTCTTTCAGAAACGTGATTGGTCTCTAAAGCGTGCCTTGTTCAGGTGGTAGGCACTGATTTAACTGGTTGGAAGTGCATTATACTAGTCGAGCCTGTTGCTAAATTCCTGTAAGCTGGAACAGCAGTTCTGCCTGGCTAATGATGGATTATTACTGCAGTAGCTTCTTTACAAAGGATTTCCTAATGCCAGATAGTTACACAATAGAAACGAGAAAAACAGGCTCGAGATACGGTGCCTTCTCACAGGCATTTCATCAGGGCATCCCGACGGGGCCCTGAGAGGGGCCTGGGGCTTGGCAGATGGAGCAGAAGGCTGCGAATGAGAAGCCTCTGTCTCCTGGCCGTGCTCTGCTGGAAACTCTCCATATGACCTTGAACAAATCTTGTAGCCTCTCTGTCCTTTTGGGTGTCTCTTATCTGTTGTGGATGCTTCTTTTGCAGGAGGTGTTTGAGGGAAGGAGCTAACATATTCAGGAAATGATGTGAAGGTTCTTGATGCCAGCCAAGGAGACAGATACTATAGACGTGTAAATTAACATAACTTACGGGCATTGAAATACGTTATTGGAGAAATGCCCTGGAATGGCGTCTTCAGCGCCAGATACCATGCCAGGCAAGCCAAACCAGAGTTGAGATGATTTCTGAAAAACAGTTCAGCATTTTCTCAGTTCAAAACACAACAATGATGACAGAAACTTTTTTTTTTTTAAGTAGAAAATCACCCTACAGCTGCATTATCTAATCATTCTAACTAGAAGTTTTCTGGGAGACCCCTTTTATTTCCTTAAATGGATATGTATTCTTTCCCAAGAACTGGGGCACAAAGCCTAAGATTCCAATTGAATTGTCACATGGGGTAACTTTTGACAAGCCTGTCATTTGTCCATTTTCTCTTCTGACCCAGTGGTACTCTGAGGGATCAGAGGGGAGAAGAGGATTAATGTCATTGTGCGCAGACAAATAACACAGTTTCTTTAAGAAATTCCACTTGTGGAAGTTGACTAGGAAACACGAAGCACTTAGTAGAACCTCATCGTCATGGCTTGCGACGTGTCCCCCCTGTCATTAGTCAGCTGTCCTCAGCTCATATTCTGAAATGGAGTCTTTTCTCTTGTTCAGTTCATCGTAGCGCCGTCTACATGCGGACATGGCGGGGATGGGGTCGAGGACCACAGAGCTTCTCCCCGTGCGGGGATAGAGCTGGTTTGACATGACGTTTTATTCATTGTCCTACCTCACCATAGAGTTTAAGTCAAATCTATTTCATATTTTCATTTGTTCTTCCCCAGTGTGTCCACAGCACTAACAGGGGCCAGAGACACCTGTTCTGATAGAAAGTTTTCCGTTTAAGGTGGGGAGGGGCAGTGGGTGTGCCTGTGGTGGTTCATGGGACACACTTACATACCAGGCGGCAGACTGAGAATCCAGCCATCTTGTCTCAGGTCCAAGAGCATTATAAACTCCTGTGATGAGTGAGGAGCAGCAACGTGGATTTCTGGTGATTTTTAACAGGTTTTTTTTGGTTTTTTGTTTTTTTTTTTTTGCATCCAAGCACGGGCTGTATATTGGGAGTTGGACTTGTTCTGTCTCTCATGAGCCACAGCAGCCAGACAGAGTCCCGAGTTCACGTGGCAGCATCCCTTCGGAAGCTCTCGACGTACCTAGATGACAGTGGGAGCCAAGGCAGAACATTTCAGGAGGTAGGAGCGGGAGGTTACGGCTTTCTTCCCTTTGTTGTCTCATGTTTTCCCGTGGCCACTGATTTCCTACTACTCATATTTTGGTAACACTGAAATTAAATTCTTCCTCAGTTTCAACTGGGATAAGGAGAAGAATTTGAGTGGCAAACAACCTATATTAGATCATAAGGTTTTCAAACTGTGTAGCTGTTTAAATCAACTCAGACTTAAATGTGGCCTTTAAGATAAGAGCCTTTAGTGAATGCAAAAAACGAAGTCAGCAGCGCTAGAAGGCACTTTCTAAGAAGAGCTGCGATTTCCGGAGGAAGGTTCAATGGAGATTTTTAGAATTACGCTCAAGCCAAATGTAACTTTAAAAGATGGCCAGGAGTAAGCTTAAGAAACTGTGGATCGAAAAAGGCATTTGATTTTTTTTTTCTTTCTTTCTTTCTTTCTTTCTTTTTTTTTTTTTTTTTTTTCATGTCAGCTAGCATGAAAAGTCATTGAGGAAATTCCCTTTACCACACTTAATGAAAAGATTTTTCTGTTACGGTGCAAAAATACACAGAATTGTGGATCCTGGGACACAGCTTTTGTGTGTCAACTGCGTTCAGAGTGAACGTCTGAGGTGTGTGCCTCTGCCCAGGTGAAGCTGGGAGGCCTGGGCTCTGTCTTCGGGAGGACCCGGGGATGACCTTTTAGCCTGGCCAGATTCTCTGTCTCATTAGAGCAGATTCTGTTTTCTCCGGGCCTGCCCACGAGCTATTGATGGGCACATAATGGCTGCTGTGTTCCCTTGCTCAGCTCCTCTGCTTTCAGCAATAGGACTTGTTGAATCGGTGAATTTCTTTGGGGCACAGAGGGTTGAAGTTTTGTTCTACTATGTGCACCACATTTCCATTTTTAAAGCAGTTGCAGAGCACAGTTGAAAAGGACGTATCTTTTTAAGCAAAGGGAGAAAATTTTGCCACCGAGGGGCAGTTCGATTAATAAACGAAAGTGGGGTTTTTAGCACTGATGCCTCCGTCTGCCTTGATGTTTTGATGTATGAGGCCTGGAGCAGGCGGTTTGGTTTTTTCCCCTCCCCTCTGATGTTTTATTATCCAATTTCTACCTTAGAAACAGCTTCCTTTTTTCATGCTGTATCGACCAGGGTTGGGAGTTGAACATTTCCACTTTGCCTTAACAGCATCTTTGTGAAGGAGGGCTTCATGAGGAAAGTGTGAGGTAGCGGGGAGGGGATAACTAGCCAGGATTTGCAGAAATTGAGGCTCAAGACGATTGAGTGACTTGCCCGAAGTTTCTTAGCCTCTCAGTGGTCAGTGTGGGACGTACACCTGTGTGGGCCATCTTGACTCCCAGCATTCTCTTTTATTTATAATTTGCTCATTTATTCATCTCTTCATGTATTAATTAGCACACCGGTGCTCTGAGGTAAGGAATATTACCTCTATTTTACACAGTGTATGTAACTCTGAAACCCGTATGCCTGGCTGCAATGCCCCACTCCTAAGAGGGAATCTTAAGGCAACCATGAGTCACATCTTTGAATTTGCTCTCCGGCTTGGCCTTGGATCAGAGCACATGGCTATTAGTAACATTCGCTGGTGATAAAAATCTAGCCTCTGCTGTCGATAGATCCAGTGTTCTGACATGAGATGGTGAGAGAACTTTCTGATTTTGAGTCTAAAGATCTGGGCTTGAATCTTGCCCCTGTCACTGGCTAGCTGTATGTAGTCGGGCCTCAGCATCCCTATGTGTTAAGTGGGAATTCTGACCCACATCTCATACCATCGTGAGGAGATGTCAGGCGGCGAAGCAGTGTCTGGTCCGTGGTAAGCATACTGGAATCCAGTCCTTATTCCGGGGAGAAGTTGGACAGAACACTGATGTCCACTAAATCGTGTTCTTTTGTTTTCCCTCATGAAGAAACCTCTCCTGCCGTCTCTTCTTCTAGGTCCTTGCTTATACCCTCAGCTGTGTATGTACCTCAGCGTTCAGTACCGGGATCATTGAGGCTGCGGAGGCTGAAGATATCATGAACAAGCTTCGGATGTTGGTAGAAAACAACCAACAGGTTGGAATGTGTGCCCTGATCACTCCTGTCTTTGGGTCTCATGTTGCTGCTGAGTCCTAATCTTGACTGACTGATTAGACTACTCTCTGGATGTTTTCATGCCCAGAGCTGAGGAACTACTTTTTTTTTTAATATTTCAAAAAAAAATTTTGCTTGAGAGAGTGTGCACAAGTGGTGGGGGGGAGGCAGAGGAAGAGGGAGAAGCAGATTCCTTGCTGAGCAGGGAGCCCCATGGGGCTCGATCCCAGGACTCTGGGATCATGACCTCATTGAAGGCAGATGCTTAACTGACTGAGCCACCGAGGCATCCCCAGAACTGAGAAACTTCCGACTTTTCTCACTACCGTAGCCAACGGTCACAGATGTCTTTTCTCTCTCCTTAAACTTTATCTTTTGTAGGTACTTCTTTTTCTTTGTCAGAGGGAGTATGAAAGGCTTTTCTCTCCCTCCACCGGTATTTATAAAACCTTGAAACATGTGGCTAGGGAATGTAAGGCTAGTGATAACAGTTTGCAAAGATATGAATACTTGATGGACTCTGATGGGTCAAACCTCTGCAAATTCAAAGCAGAGAATGTCTGCTCATGCCTGAATATGCATGGGACAATTTAAATACCTGCAAATTACTTTAAAGACCTTTAAAATGTTCCCTCTGAAATATTATTCAGCCTTAAAAAGGAAGGAAATTCAGACACCCACTACAACATGGATGGATCTTGAGGACATGATGCTAAGTGAAATGGACCAATCACAAAAAGACAAATACTGTATGAGTCTATTGATAGGAAGTCCTTGCAGTGGTCAGAAGCTTAGAGAGTAGAAAGGTGGTTGCCAAGGGCTTCGGGAGAGAGGATGGGAAGATACTGTTTAAGGGGTATAAGATTTGCGTTTGCAAGATGAAAGAGTTTTGGAGATGGGTCGTGGTGATGGTCGCACAGCAGTATGAATGTATTTAATGCCGCTGAAAAGTGGGGAAGATGGCAAATTGTATGTTATGTATATTTTATGACAATTTCACTGAAAAATATGTTCCCTCTAATTACACTTGTTATAAAATTGCCCCATCTGGACTTTTTTTTTTTTTTTTTTTTTAGATTTCTCCACAAAGTCTCAGTATTGGCCATGGGGTGGATTATTGCAGGATTCACTGGTTATTAGCTAATATTGTGTTGTATTGTATTGTTACTAGTTTATGGATGTGTGACTGCTCACTTAAATTCAAAATAGGCTTTGCAACACTAAGATGTGGAAGTTTGCATATGCTGTGCTCATTATGGGGACTTTTTCTCCTTTTGTTTGGGAGTTGACTAAGCTTGCATGATCTACTTCAGTATTTTCACCCTTTAATTCCTTCTGAAAATTTGGATCATTGGAATCAAGTCTTGTAATGGTCCAGTATTATTTTCTTAAAATAAACCATTCAGTGCTGGTGAATTCCAAATAGTTGGTCTGCAGTTTCTGTTGCAAACCAAAGTCTTGATTTTTTCTAAAGAAATTTTCAGTTGTTGGGAGATGAGATAGATATGTGTTTGTTTGCTTGTTTGTTTTTTAAGATTTTATTTATTTGTCAGAGAGAGAGCCCAAACAAGGGGAGCCGCAGGCAGAGGGAGAAGCAGGCTTCCCACTAACCAAGGAGCCTGATGCGGTCCTCGATCCCAGAACCCTGGAATCATGACCTGAGCCGAAGGCAGACACTTAACTGACTGAGCTATCCAGGTGTCCCCAAAGTCTTGATTAAAAAAAAATAATTCTGCAAATCGCTGATTTTCAGATGGCAAAAGAAACTGTCGGTAGCAAAGGGAGCCCCTCGAAGTGCTCAGATGTTGTCTGTAAAATTCTGTGCCATCTGTACTCTTCTTTTCTTCACCCTTTGCTTTTATTTATTTATAACAGACTTCAGGTTTTGCCCTGGCGTTGGGAAACCTGGTTCATGGTTTGTCTGTGTGCGGACATGGAAAAGCTGAGGACTTGGGCCACAGACTGCTCCCTGCATGGATCAGAACTGTTCTAGCACAGGTAGGAGGGCACGTCCTAGCATGTGATTTTATATTTTTATAATGGAAAAAAAGAGCAACTTTATTGAACCACTTATAGGTGCTGCTAAGATATATAGCCTAAGAGTAAAAGAATAGGCAATTTCAAATGAAAGGGACATAGGAACTTTAAATCCCTTGTAAATGATATATCCGGTCGACCATTATAGCTTTTTTTTTTTTTTTTAAACAGGCTACTTTCTTAGTGTTTTAACTTTCAAACAGCATTGTGGTTTTGAAAATATAGAACAAGAAGAAGCCACCTCTGATCGAATAACTTCAGCCTATTACTGTATTCAAGTTGGCTGCCATTTTTGGTTCGGTGATGCAGGTTATGTTGACCCTACAAGTGTAGTATCATTTTGACCAGGGTTTCTCTAGAATATAATAAGTTTCATAGGATCCAAACCCCAGGATTGTTTGCCTCTTGACATACCGGATGCTTTATTTTCAGGGCACTCCCACAATGCTTTGCTTGGCGGCACTTCATGGCATGGTGGCCTTGGTAGGCTCTGAAGGGGACGTAATGCAGGTAAAAAAAACAAAAAACAAAGCACAAATGGAGAAATCTATATGTGTGCATGGCCACAGCAAGAGGAGAGCACTGAGTGTCTCAGTTTGCCAAGGACAGAATACATGCTCGTAGTAATGGTTATTCTGGGCTTTTCAGTGCCTTGATAAATAGAAAATTGCTCTTGGGGGAGCATTCCCTTTTAGAGATTTGTTCCTTCTTTTATTTAGTTCATAAGAACTAGACGTAATCAGCCTACATACTTTCCACAAAGTTCCCTGCCCAAGAAGTAACTGAATCGTAAGAAATTTCAGAAGTTGTCTGTAAGAATCTCCATTTTGTATCTGTCATGTTTAAGTTTATATCTAGGTAGTTGTTTCACTTTTAAATGTTTCCCACCATGGACATACGTATGTTCCAGTTGGCAAGTAATGCTAAGGAGTGCCTGTGTTCACACAGTGAAGGCTCTTCAGTGAGCGCTGCTCACTGCACTGAACTCGTGTTAGGAAATCGGTGACAAATATGGCGCGGGCCCTGCCCTCAAGGAGCCCACAGCTTTTGTTTATGAAATGTAAGCACGTAGTGGTAGATGATACCGTAGCTTAGAAGGTGATGGCTTATCCACTGGGAATGTCATTATTTACCTTTTGCGGGGGATTGGGGTAGATAATTCTCCTTTTTCTTTCAGCTGAAGTCAGAAGCTATCCAGTCCTCTCATTTTCAAGCCCGACTCAATGAAGTCATTAAAACTGTAACTCAGGTGAGAAGAGGAATTTAAAATTCTTGGATGGAAAAACAGACAATCTGCCCCCCCTTTTTTTTTGAGGCAGAGAGTGAGAGAAAGAGAGAGAGAGCATGCATGTGTGTGTGGGACAGTGGGAGAGGGAGAGAGAGAATCTTAAGCAGTCTCCATGCCCAGTGTGGAGCCTGATGCAGGGCTCGATCTCATGACCTTGAGGTCATGACCTGAGTTGAAACCAGGAGTTAGACACTTAACTTATTGAGCCACCCAGGCGCCCCTCAGCTACTTCCTTTGACTGCCTTTCTCTTTCATGGTACCAGCTGTTCTCCTTGGAAAATGAGACCACCTCTGGTCATTCACGTTCAGTCCAAGCAGCACTTGAGAGTGGCTTATGGCCCCACATTCACCGAAAAACACGCACTGCCTCTGGGAAAAAAGCTGGCATTTTTGCGTTAACTGAAGTTGGCTTGGTTTCCTTTAAAAATGAAAATCTGACCCTGGAAGGGATGTTAGGCCCTCAGGACAGAGTAAAATGGGAGGCGATCAAAGGGCAGGACAGATACCTAAGAATAGTTGAGAAGAGCTAGTTCAGATGTCACAGATAAAAAGTGTTCGTAATAATTAGTCCTATTTCAAGTATTCTTATTTGCTTTGCATAGTAGCACTCTTACTATATATAGAACTTTGTAGATAGTCTTTTCATTTAGCATACTTTTTTCTTCCTGTAAATACAGCTGATTATTACATTTACCACATAAACAAGCTTTAGTAATTCATGCTTTGAGAAGGAAACATAAATCTCTGAACAGAAGAAACTCTCTTTTGCATGTAGGAATGTGATTCTCAGAAAAAGAATTATACCAAAACTTAAGTGCTTATAACTTGGGAGAAAAATTTATAAATGAAAACTTATTTACGAAAATCTATATTATGAATGATAAAGCAATAATAGAACATTACTTAAAGAAGAGAACAAAATAATATCTCCTTGCATTTTTAGAGGTATTTTATTCTTAAATATCTAACATCCTTTTAAAAAAATTACTTTTTGGATTTTTTCCCCTTTTTTTATAAAAAAAATTCCTTTGAGACCAGTCATGATTGATTGATTCATCCATTCATTTCTTCAGCAACAATCCTTGATCACCTGTGTGTCCAGGGTTTAGTATACTAGACACGTGATATTATGTCTTGTCAGAGAACTTGTCATTAGCAGACAAGCCACCACCTCATAAAAGACAAATGATTTCCTCTGAGTGACCTTATATTAAACAGAGTTGGGATCTTGCCCAATTGAACTGTTACGCTTTCATCCATAGGTCATTAGTGTGTCTGGGGTGATTGGTCTTCAATCAAATGCTCTCTGGCTTCTAGGACATCTTCATCTGTCTACTCTGTCCTCAAGTCAGAGCAGAACCTCTGGTAAGATCAGAATCTTACAATACCGGGGCTGGCAGGTGGGGTTGCTACAGGGGCTGTGTACTTGGTTAAGAGCATTAACCTTTGCAGCCACTTTAAGTGGTGGGTGTTACCATCCCTCTTTTACGTCAGAAGAAGGAGAGGCTGTGGAGAGCCTTCCTGACTTGCCCAAATACCATCACTCTTAAATGTCAGAAGAAGAGGGGCTTGGAGAGCCTTCTTGACTTGCCCAGGGTCACATGGCAGCAGGTGGTGGACACGCAGTTGAACTCACCTCTGTCAGCCCCCAAAACCCATGCTCTTTTCACCCTTCCTCCCTGCCTCCCTCAGAGAACAGATTATGCCGACTAACCCCATATTTCACAAATGAAGACACTGAGGCTTAGAAAGGTGACATGACTTACATGTGCAGTTAGTTTAGCGACAAATCCAGAAAGTAGGAACAGGTCTTTGAAGCGCAGAAGAGAGTTCTTTTTATTTTTCTAGATGGCATTATAGTTTGTGTAATACTCATATTTCATTAAAAGTCTCTTCCTATATGACTGGATTTCTTTGGACCCCTGCTTTTTGTTTGGTTTTGTTTTGTTTTTGACGGAGAGAGATCACAAGCAGGCAGAGAGAGAGAAGAGGAAGCAGGCTCCCCGCCGAGCAGAGGGCTCAATCCCAGGACCCTGAGATTATGACCTGAGCCGAAGGCAGAGGTTTAACCTTATCCTGAGCCACCCAGGCATCCCAGGCCTCTGCTTTTAAGAAAAGAATGGAATACTTGCATTTAAAGATATGCACATACTTGGCATTGAAATTAAAATTCTAGGTCTTGGGCGCCTGGGTGGCTCAGTGGGTTAAGCCGCTGCCTTCGGCTCAGGTCATGATCTCAGGGTCCTGGGATCGAGTCCCGCATCGGGCTCTCTGCTCAGCAGGGAGCCTGCTTCCTCCTCTCTCTCTCTCTCTGCCTGCCTCTCTGCCTACTTGTGATCTCTCTCTGTCAAATAAATAAATAAAATCTTTAAAAAAAAAAAATTCTAGGTCTTACCATCACAAGGCTTTTTCTGTTTCCACATTTTTAATAAAAAGCAATAACAAAGATTTGCAATTCCCACATGCTTAATTTAAGTTTGTACTTAAAGATTTTCTGCGGAAGCCTTCCCTGTAATACATGGGGACCTGGATTTGCTCCTTGCTCTTTACAGAATTTTGACCCACTGGCTCTCTTGGACCTAGGCCAGAGAAGTTAGGTACCAAAGATTTCTCATTAAAACCTACTGTCACATATGCCTTGACAGGTAGTCCAGAGATAGCATCACCATGAACACGTAGTACCGTAATTACTGTTCCCCTCACTTTCAAACACTCCATAGCTAGAGAAATAGGACATTTTCCACAGCATTCCCAACATAATGAACTTGAGACAGCTGGCAGTTGTCATGTTAAAATGGAAAAAAGAAAAAAAAAGCCACCAAACTTAGTCATAGAGGAAACCTTAAGTAATGCTAGTTTGGAAGGGCAGTGGGCTCCTAAAGTGAGGTCCTGGTAAATTAGCAAGCTGATGGCAGGCTTTTGCTTTTTTACGTAGATTTTTAATCATTGTGCTCTGGGTTACATGGCCAGCCCCACATGTACTCAAGTCAGATGGTCGTGAACCGTCTCACACCAGGTTCGTTGGAACACAGTGATTGTTATGTCTGGAAAAGTACAGCTCCTTGTTTCTGTTGGAATTTTCCAGTTGAGCCATTTGTTGTGGCAAAAAGCATCTCATGAAGCAATTCTGGGGGACTGGGGAGGAAAAGAATTTAGGAAACTCCCCAGACTCGCCTCGCCTCCGTGTCACTGCCTCAGTGTTCCAGGTCAGCAGGCAGACCTGGTGATTTGGACATGCTGGTCACTGAGAGGTCCCCGCCTTCTGAAGTAACAGGCCAGCTGCTGTTATTACTGATTGTGGCATTTCCCTGGTTCATCGATCTGGCTCGGAATGTCCTCAAGTCGCCCCTAGAATGGTGGTCTCAGCCTAGAGGCCAGCGGACTCCTTGCGGACACCGAAGGTCGCTGGACTGGGGCGTATTGATGTGACAGTATGGAAAGGACTTTTTTTTTTTTAACCACTTCAGTGAAGTTTCAGTCCCCTGTGATTTTGCAGAATCTGCTAGGTTTACCACAATTTTTGCTTTGCTTGCATAGCCTAAGTGATTCCTTCACGGCCAGTCACTTAATCTAATAGAATTAGTTGCCACCACGAAGTGTTGTGCTAGATTAATGGCGTAAACATCCCTGCTTTGTCTCTCGGTTGATATGGCAGCAGGAGATCATTATCTTTCCTTCATTAGTCCCGTCAAGTTCACTGGTTAATTTGATCATTTTCTGTCTCCACAGTTCCTACTGACTATAGTTATTTGCCTGAGAGCAGTTTTATTAGAGCGGCCATTGGCTTCTTCGTCACAGGAGGGAAAAAAGGCAAGTGAGCACACTTCTTGAATGTTACCATTCTTCTTATGCGTTAGGTTTGGGTGCGCCAGGCTTGCTTCTGTAGGATTAAACTATAATCAACATGAAGGAGAGAATATTTTTGTCTGCTAGACCAGCTTCGCGGTAGAAATGACCACAAGGCCAACACACCATGTCTTCTCTTGGAATCATTGTATCTGACCTTGGGAGTGGCGGGGTGGGGAGGGTGGTCAGGGGGATCTGTGAAGACCTTAATCTTTTTTCAAAAAGTATGAGCATGCATTTCTTTTCTTCTTAATGTTGAGTGGGTATTGACCATAAAAGAGAAAATGCAGCTGAGACCTGACTTGGAAGTAAGTCTTCTCCCTGGACCTTGAATGATGGCTCTCTGTTGTTGGAATCGCTGGCTCTAGTTCTTAATTGTATCTTGTGTTCTTTTTCTCTGCAAACATTTGTCCCTGTGGGATTCTTTGTTGCGGCTACCTACATTAGAGCACAAGCAACCTGAAGACAGATGGACTCGCCTTTCGTTTTTAACTGGAGTCTGAATAATGCCATAGAAGTTTTTAAATAAATGCTCTCTACTGATACACATCGACTATTCAGCAATGCGAGGGCAAATGTATCCCTCTTGAGAATTTGATAGCTCAGGAAATAGTTTCATTCATATAATATTCTTTCACTGATAGTTGCTAGTTTATTTCTTGCCTGGCCTTGTTGGGTCGATCTGGGCAAATCCAGTGCCTGCATTATGATAAGACCATCCCAGTTTTGAGAGGAGTTTTTAAACAAATTAAACTGAAGAAATCTGGAGAACTCAGATTTAATTAATGAAGGTCATAAAAGAATAAAATCTTACTCTTGGAAGGGACATTAAAGGTCATGTCATCTGATTTCCCATTGAATATAGTAATCCCTGCAGCTTCTAGATTATAAACTAGTTTCAGAGTTTGGAGATAAACTCCTTTAGTTCCTAGAGTTCTTGAAACTGTAGTATTATTTTAGGGTCATGAGTTAGCATGACTGCTTTTACATACCCTCAGTAAAATTGGGCATATAGTTATGTCATTGTTGTACATAATATAGTTATATATTAAACGTGTAGTATATTACATGTAATATAGAGTTAATTGTTTATAGTGTCATAAATTAAGTCTATTTACGGTAGTATCATAGTAGAGATGTCTTCATTAGTAAGAAATTGAACTTTTACTGAAGGAGCATCTAAAATTTCCATAGCCAGGATAATTTTAGGAATATATATTGTTCCTTTTTTTTTTAGTTTGCTCATTGATATCTTACAAAAATTTTAAATGATGACAACATGAGTTATTTCCATGAGAAATAAAATAAAAATTCTTCAGACAAAAGAAAAGATACTTTTTCTTTTCCAGTGAATAAAATGTAATGTGGACTCCCCAGATCCCTATTTCTTGGCAGACATGAATTTTCTCTGAATCCTGTGGGAAATTCAGGATTTCATGTTGGTTAAACATAACATTTTTATGATTACATAGTCATGGCACTACAGGAAATGTTCTGCTCTAGAATTGAAAAATCAGGTGGAGATGGCCTCAGTGACATTACTTGCAATCTTCCTGAAAGCTGTTTTAAGACAGATAAATGAAGTATTAAAAATGCCATATTACCAATCAGATTTTTGGCATTTTCAGGTTGTGGGAGAGGGCTGCCGCCTTGTCAGGTTTACTGACTAGATTCAGAGGAAAATCTATTCAGCCTTACACATTACTAATGATGACCCCAGAGGAGTGGGCCGTGGGAGGCTGACCTCCGCCTCCGAAGCCCATTTACAAAAACAAAACCAGACCCTGCTCTGTGGGTCTAAATGGGATGGTCGAATGTGGAGGTGTGCATGCAAACGAGTGTTTTCTTCTTCAATATGCCCAGCTCATTTGAATTTTAATAACTCCCTTCTGAAGCAGCTTTTGAGTTTAAATGTCTGGATGTCACTCACTAGAGCCCAGTGGGGCTGCCGATAGGAAGGATGACGACGTTGGTGAGCTCTTTTGAGGAAGAAATGGCTTTAGAGAATAAAAATCATGCGTGGCCTAGGCAGGAGAGAGGAGACTTCAGGCGTGGTATGGCTTCACTGCCTCTGTGTGCTGCTTCCTAACTCATGAGAGGAAGAAAAATGTGATGAGTTTTCCTGGATCCACATTTACGCCAGGACAGGCTAGGGCATCATCAGGGTTAGCCAATCAGATTTGAGAAAGTGGATGCGAGGCTCTGGTGTGTAATGCTTAGGGCTTTTCTCCCCCTTGGATCCACATTTTAATATTCGGATGATAGAACACACAAGACGTTCAGAACATCCATTCCTTCACACAGGCCAAATCTGAAAACCTGACAGATGAAAATCTTTCTAGTTTTTAAAGACTACATTTAATAGCTTTGAATATAACTGGTTTTTTGCTCTGCCCCAGCGTTCTCCTTTCTTCCCTGATAACCATGACCTCTCATGGCAGATGTCATCAACATCATCATTATTTATTCCCATGGACGTTTCTTCACAATGCGATTAAGATTCTAAAATATGCTCAGAATCTATCTCTGCCTATCGTGGAATTATTATTATTTTTTCCCCTGAAGAGACTCTCAATTTTGACCCTTAGTTTTACTTCTTTTTTATTAATTTATTATTTTCTGATCTTTGTTTTTCATAGCCATACTCAGATTTCATCGAGATTATATCTGTTTCTTTCATAAAACATTTAAAGAGGATCAAAAACACTAAATAAAAGCAATGGTTCACTTCTGGTGCTAACACCAGGTTATTTCTACCTAATGACTGAGGATTATTTTTCTTAACATTCTGTTGCTGGGGAATGTGACTAGCTTTCCAAGCTTGTGTTTTTCTGTTAAGCTTTAAAGTTCACAGAAGTATTATTTGAGGAAAGTATATTTAAATCCTTGCAATAAAATCTCTATGAATAGCATTTCCTTCTTGATCCGAATTCATTGGTCACTGATGCATGTGCGTAAGTGCTGGACTCTTGTATAAACTATAGGTAGATATATTTTTCATTGGTCGTTTTGGATTATGAGCATGAGATGTGTTTATTGGTGAGTGTAGTCAAAGGAAGCAGGATTAGTGAAGTCTGAGTGTAGAGTAAACGATACGGGAAAGCTGTCCTGTTTTTCTGGTAAAATTATGAAGTCGGTTGCTGAGATTGTGTTAAAGTATTTTAATTTAGTAATAGTTTACCTATATAAAGCTTTTGACAAGTATTACTAGAAAGGAATACTTGTATATTATACTAAGTTCAAAAATGGTTTCAATCTCCTGTAATCTCACCACCCAGAGATAGCCACATAGATATTCCAACACAGGTCCTTCTAGATGTGTGTGTGTTAGATGATATTGAATCATAAAATTTCTTTTATTTTGTTGCCTGTTTTTTAAAAACTTAACTTTTCATGTAAATGGACATAATCACTCATCTCCTCCAAAAGAAGGTTTGGGGGAAAAGTACAAAAAGAATCCTTACGTCGTTTCCTAGACATTTGTTAATGGGATATGTTTTGGGAGTATTTGATGGCTATTTTTGGTTATAAATACCATGAAAAATATTTGAAAGGAAAAAAAGTCACCAATTATCCCATGACTTTCTAACTGCTATTGTTGTTCTTTTTTTTTAAGATTTTATTTATTTTTTTGACAGACAGAAATCACAAGTAGGCAGAGAGGCAGGCAGAGAGAGAAGGGGAAGCAGGCTCTATACCGAGCAGAGAGCCAAACTCAGGGCTTGATCCCAGGACCTGGGACCATGACCTGAGCCAAAGGCAGAGGCTTTAACCCACTGAGCCACCCAGGTGCCCCGATCGTCATTTAAAAAAGTATTCTCTTTAATTAGTTGCTTTTATGCGCATGCAGTACATATTTCCAAATAAACATATACTTTGAATCTTTTATTATCATTTCCCTACCTTTCATTATATTTCCATAGTTACCATTTCTTAATGATGGTAGAATATTCCATCAACTTGATGGATCATAATTTAGCCATTTTTCTATGCGTCATTTAAAAAATTTCCATGATGGGGAACATCTCTATGCATGTAGCTTTTGCTTTTCTACATATAGGTTTCCTCAAGATACATTCTCAGCAACTTACAATTGGCAAAAGGATTTGGTGATGCTGGGGATGGCTTGGCCTCATTGTTCTTCGAAAGGATTGTACAGGTTTTGGTACCTCAGCCCTGGGTGCATGTGAAAAGCAGTATATTTTTGAGGTAAAAGGCGTGAGAGTGAGGCTGCTGCGGTTCGTGCCCCACTCCCACCACAGGCAGGCTATGTAATTTCAGACAAGCTGCTTAAGTCCCGAAGCCCCAGTTGCTTCTGTAAAGTGGAGAAAATAACTGAATCTTCTTTATAGAGTTTTGGTAAAGATTATGAGTCACATTATGTGACAGTGCTTAGAAAACAAAGAAATCCTTTCTAGCTATCATTTTACAAAGCAAACCAACGTACAGATAAACAGATGATTACAATAAAAATCCATCAGGTATAAAATGATACCATAACACTGCTTTAATTTACATTTCATTGCCAGAAGGAATGAACACTTTTGTGTGTATTTACTATTCAAGAAGTTTACTTTTAAATTAAATTTAGACAACATTTTTTTTTTAATTCAATTACTTTGTTTTGAAGTAAGCTGTATACCCAAAGTGGGGCTGTGAGGCTTGAACTCACAGCCATGAGATCGAGAGTAGTATACTCTACTGACTGAGCCAGCGAGGCACCTCCAAGATTTGTACATTTTTTTTCTCTTACTTTTTGTTTTGAAATGAATCCAAACTTGTAAAAAAGTGAAAATAGCCAGAGAACCCTATTCAGGTTTCACTGACCATCCAAGTGATGTCTTTAGCAGAGAACAAATTTAATCCAGAATGTCACACTGCACTTACCTGTCCTATCTCTTCAGTCTCCTTCAATCCGGAATAGTTCCTCAGTTGTTCTTTACCTTTCAAGACTTGAACATGCAGGGCACCTGGGTGGCTCAGTGGGTTAAAGCCTCTGCCTTTGGCTCGGGTCACGATCCCAGGGTTCTGGGATCGAGCCCCGCATCGGGCTCTCTGCTCAGCAGGGACCCTGCCTCCTCCTCTCTCTCACTCTGCCTGCTTCTCTGCCTACTTGTGATCTCTGTCTGTGAACTAAGTAAATAAAATCTTAAAAAAAAAAAAAAAAAAGACTGGAACATGCTTTTTGGATTTTTGTTTATCGTTTTTTGGGAGTTTTTGGTGGTTTTTTGTTTTTTGGGTTTTTTTTTTTTTTTTTAAAGAGCATGAGTGGGAGCAGAGAGGAGCAGAGGGAAATAGAGAAATTTTTTTTTTTAAGATTTATTTTTTTTATTTTAGAGAGAGAGAATCCTCAAGCAGGCTCTCTGCTGAGCAGGGAGCCTGACATGGGTCTTGATCCCACACAAAAATTTTATTTCATGTAATTATTTGCTATTCTATTATTCATTATTTCAACCTTCATACTGTTCCATATTTGATCAGCGAGAACCTCTTTAAATTGGCTTTGTGTCCTTTTGACATGACCCGATCATTCTGTGAGTACATTGTTTCATTGTGGCCCAAGAAGATGTGCTAGGCTCATCTCGTATTAGCCTCAGCTCTGCAACAGCCAGGTAGCTCAGGTTCCTTTTAGAGCGGAGTGATACTTCTAAACAAAGATCTGGGTACAAATTCTCCTTGTTCCTGAGATGATCACTGCTCCCAAGCTTTCTCAGTGAACAGTTGTTAGGAAATAGATACACATACCCTCTTTCTCTCTCTCTCACTCTCATATCTATATTCATTTTTTTATCTCAATATATATATATGGAAAGCCACTAGTTTATAGTAATATCTCCAATTCCAATTCAACACCACAGGGTTCATTGTACTTTTTTCCTCTTTTCATATTTGTAACTCTCTTCCCTGAGAGTGAGAAACCGGCTCCATTTTTCTCCTAGAGCTCCTCATTTGTGGAGGCCCCCTGTATGCGAACAGTCTGCTGTCCCCACTGGGCCACAGCCCTGTGGAAGCCACCTTCCCCTCTTGGATCCTGATCCCCAGTGGGCAGCCACCCTGCTTGGCAGCCTTCCTGGTGCAAAGGGGTCTGGGGATGTTATTGTAGTGATGAATTCTGAATGTTGTTGATGTGCTTCTACAGAACATCCTACCAAGTCTGAATATCTCACCTCCCAGAATCTTCAGCTGTTTCTACCGTCTGGATTTAGAGTAGTTTCTGGCAGGGGCGAAGCATCTCTTCGACTCCGCAACTAAGCCATGCTGTCATTATCTCAACCTGTGTGTTCTGCGACTTGGTCTAGAAAAATCTTAGTGACTCCTTCCATCTTGGTTTAAACATCCTTTCCTTATTCAGTGTTTCCAGACTAGTTTGGATTTCTTATGTTACATTTTCCATTGTTTCTCACAGTACTTGACATAGGAGTAGTTATTTTTTTAATTGTTTCTGACTCTGTTTAAAATCTCTCTTTCCCATTGGACTGTTGTTTCCTCAAGGACAGGAAGAACATAGGTGTTTTGTCCTAAATGCTTTGAGAACAGAGTACTTGACGTTTAATCATTTTCAAATATTGGTTGATCTACAGCTCTGTGTGTGTGTGTGTGTGTGTGTGTGTGTGTGCGCGTACACGTATATTAGATAATTCTAAGCTAAGTGCTTCTAAACAACACTGAGGATGGGGAAAATAACGGCATGTCCACACTACGCGAACAGCACGCCGTGATGGGGAATAGACGCGCCACCGGCTGTCAGCCGACTGCTTGTTACCAGACTTTTACTGGAGGGGTTACACATGTGTGTTGTGGCATTGAGATGTGATCCTCTGTGTAGCTAAAGTATGTGTGATAATGGGTCCTGTTGTAATGCATTATGTTCGGATATGCCGTTTATATCAAGGTTCTTTGAGGCTGTCAACTGGATGAGAGATTTAAAGCAACTTTGTATCTGGATTTTAAAACATCTGGATCCTGTTAACAAGGACTGTTAGGCCTTCTCAGTTCCAAAGCCATCGTCTCTAAAGCATTCCTGAATTTCTTTTTATCTAAGGCACTTTCTTGAAAGACAAAGCACAGCCAAGAAGGGAGCTAATCATTCCCGTTGCTTAGACTTGGATTCCTGTGTCCAGCACTGAAGATCTCTGGGGAGCGAACCATGTGACTCTGTTCTCCCTTTTGGGGACTCCCCCCACCCCCCGACCCCAACCACCACGTGCTTGGAACTGCCAAGTATTTTCTCCATTCCTAACAGTTACTATAATTCCTTTCATTCCAGTTAGTGTCAGAATTAGTTCCCTGCAAATATAGCGGAAAATTTTGTGTGATTTTAGTTACGCCTCTCAGTACCAATGCTCTGCCCTTTTTTTAAAAGGGGAAGATTTATTGTGTCATAGCACTTACTTGATTTTCAAGCCTCTGTTCCCTGCTTCAAGGTCTTGTTTCTGACTCTTGCTTGTGCATCAGGTCAGTTCCAAAGAGTGGAGAAGCAAGGTGCAAAGTGTATAGTGAAGTGTGGTTGTGTGTAGTTACATATAGTGCAAGTTGTTGGCGCAAGAGCTTCTTGTGTAAGCAATAAAATAGGGTGTGGTTTTGTGTGTGCCTGTGTGAAATGGTCATATTTTACACTGGGTCCTAATGTTAGAGCACGTAGTGTCTGTCTTTCCTGATTCCCTAGATCCTCCAGAAACAACAAAATTTCTATAGTAAATTCTGTAGGAGGACCTGGAATAAAATGTTATGTAATTTTGAAAACACTTGACCTGAGAAAAAGAATTTAAAGGTATCTGCTTATGAATTAATGATTTCCAATGTAAAACTGGATTCATGTCCTTAATAGGAGAGAAAAGCAGTTCTATGCACAGATTTTTGTGTCCTGTCTGCCAGTTCATCAGGCCATTTCTGAGAATCACGTGCCAAAACGACCCCAAAAATGCGGCTTCATTTTCTGTATGTGATGTCTACTTTGCTGCCCACATTATAGGGACAGTTGCCCCATGTGTGTAACCAGGATGGTGTTCTGGGAATGGCCAACCAGTTAATTCCTAGCACAGCATTTTGATTTTTATCACACCTGATTCTTTCCTTGTCGGTGTGTCTGTCCTCTCATTAGAATATAAGCGCCATTAGTGAAGGTGCCTGTTCCGTCTTGTTGAACACTCTTACTCATGTCTGGAACAGTGCGTGGTACCCTCTTGATGCTCAGTGATTGAATGAATGATTTGTTTTCTTTTTTTTGGTGAATATGTTTACTTTTCTTGGTCAGAAATTCTTCTCTTTGTAAGAGCAGTGGTAAATTCCCTGATAATACTTCCTGTACTCCTGGTATTATGTCTTAAGGTGGAATAGAAATAAAGCTTCAGTTATTGGTAGCAGAGGCTAGAAACATGATAGATGTGTTGAACTTTTAACATTTTCAGAAAACGAAAAAGTGCTTGTCAGAGGGGAGAAAAACATCACTGGAAGGTATACTTCTAGTTTTCCCTTTCCAGGTTGGCAGAGGCAAGGGTAAGGAGGAAGTAGGTTAGTTGGTGACTAGTCTAAGAAAACATACTCATTTTTGAAGTCCTGGGATTGAGCCCCGCTTCAGCTCCCTGCTCAGTAGGGAGTCCGCTTCTCCCTCCCTCTGCCTCTGCCCTTTCCCCCACTCATGCTCTCTCTCTTGCTCTCTCTAACAAATAAAATCTTAAAAAAAAAAAAATGCTGATTTTTGAGGTGGCTCTAGCTGGAAATAAGAATGTAAAACATCAGGAAAGGCCTGGATGAGTACCGTGGATTTACTCGTCATCAGTATATGAATGGGGAGTCTGCTTCCCTCTGCCCATCTGTCATTTGTGCTCTCTCTCTCTCATTTTCTCTCTCTCTCTCTCTGAGAAGAAGAACCGGATTCCCTGCTGAGCAGAGAGCCCAACATAGGGCTCAATCCCAGGACCCTGAGATCATGAGCTGAGCCAAAGGCAGATGTTTAACCAACTGAGCCACCCAGGCACTGTTTTAACCATTTTAAAATGTTCAGTTCAGTGGCATTTCGTGGATTCACAGTGTTGTGCAAGCATCACCACTATGTAGCTCCCACATATTTTCAGCGCCCCAAAAGGAAACCTTGTGCCCATTGAGCAGTTGGCTCCCCATTTCCCCCAGCCCCAGCAACCACTAATCTGCCTCTGGCTCTGTGGATATGCCTGTTCTATATGCTTTATTTAAGTGAAATCATATACTGTATGGCACTTTGTGATTGGCTTCTTTCACTTTGCATAATGCTTTCAAGGTTCACCCATGTTCTGGTGAACATCAGAATTGCATTCCTCTTTACAGCTGAGTAATATGCCATTGAGTGAATATACACTTTATTCATTCATTCATCAGTTGATGGACATTTGGGTTGTTTCTGCCTGTTATGAGTGGTGCTGCTATGAATGTTTGTGTACGAGTCTTTGTTTAAACACCTATTTTCAATTCTTTTGGACATATGTGAGTGCAATTGCTGGGTCCTATAGTAATCCTGTGTAATTTTTCAAGAAACTGCCAAACTGTTTTTCCATAGTGGCCATACCATTTTATATGCCTGCCAGCAATATATGAGGGTTCTGATTTCTCTACACCCTTGCCTGGTAAACCATTATACCCTCTGTTCATCTGGCTGTTTCTCCAGTCACCAGGGCAGCAATTTGCCATGTGTTCTGTCCTCTGTTGCAGAACCTAGAATTGTGGATTTTTTAGTCTGTTCAGCTTTTTACTTGTTATCAGGACAGCGTGGCGACTTTCAAGCTACTTACATGCAGAACTGGAAACCAGAAGTCATTCCTTTTAACTTCTTTTAATTGTAAAAAAGCACAATGTGAAATTTACCATCTTGGCAATTTTTTAAAAGATTTTTAAAAAAGATTTTATTTATTTATTTGACAGACGAAGATCATAAGTAGTCAGAGAAGCAGGCAGAGAGAGAGGAGGAAGCAGGCTTCCCACTGAGCAGAGAGCCCGATGCAGGGCTCCATCCCAGGACTCTGGGATCATGACCTGAGCCGAAGGCAGAGGCTTTAACCCACTGAGCCACTGAGGCACCCCTAAAGATTTTATTTATGTATTTGTTAGAGAGGCAGAGAGAGAGAGCATGAGCAGGGGGAGGAGCAGCAGGCAGAGGAAGAAGCAGGCTCCCCACCAAGCAAGGAGCCTGATGTGGGACTCGATCCCAGGACCCTGGGATCATGACCTGAGCTGAAGGTAGACACTTAACTGACTGAGCTACCCAGGTGTTCCACCATCTTAAGCATTTTTAAGTATATGGTTCAGTAGTGTTACATATGTTCACATTGTTGTAAAAACCAATCTCCAGATGATTTTCATTGTGCAAAACTGAAGCTCTGTAACTATTAAATAATGTCTACCTTTTCTCCTGCCCCATTATCCCTGGCAGCCATCATTCTGTTTTCTGTTTCTCTTAATTTGACCACTTAACCTGATATAAAGAGACTTGTACAGTATTTGTCTTGTTGTGACCGTGTTGTCTCATTCAGCATAGTGTCTTCAAGATTCATTTATGTTGTAGCATATGACAGAATTGCCTTTCTTTCTTTTTTTTTTTTAGTAAGTAATATCTTTTTTAAGATTTTATTTATTTATTTGACAAACAGAGATCACAAGTAGGCAGAGAGGCAGGCAGAGAGAGAGAAGAAAGCAGGCTCCCGACTGAGCAGAGAGCCCAATGCAGGGCTCGATCCCAGACCCTGGCACCATGACCCTAGCCGAAGGCAGAGGCTTTAACCCACTGAGCCACCCAGGCGCCCCTGCCTTTCTTTTTAATATTGACTACTGTTTCATGTGTGTATCAATCACATTTTTTTCTCCATTTATCCACTGACTGATGTTTAGGTTGCTTCTGTTTTTTGGCCATTGTGAATAGTACTGCTGTGAACAGTGGTGTACAAACATCTCTTCAAGATTTCTGCTTGTAATTCGTTTGAATATATGCTCAGAAATGGGATTTCTAGATCATATGGCAGTTCTGTTTTTAGTTTTTTGAGGCGCCATCATACCGTTTTCCATAGGGGTTCTACCATTTTATAATCCCACTGACAGTTCACAAGGGTTCCAGTTTCTCTAGTTTCTCCACATCTTTACCAACACGTGTTATTTTCTTTTCCTTTCCTTTTTAAAAAATAGTAGTTGTCCTAATGGATGTTATCTCATTGTGAGATATTATCTCATTGTGGTTTGATTTGCAATTCTCTACTGATTAGGGATGTTGAGCATCTTTCCAAATTATTATTGGTTCTTTGTGTATCATCTCTAGAAAAACTCTACCCCTGCTTCTCCTTTCCCATATGCAGCATCTGCTGATTCTGCTACTTTTCTGCTGATTTAACCTCTGCTTCTCCTCTTTCCCTATGCTTTTCCTTTTTGCAGCTGTTTATCCTTTAGCAGACTTTGCCCCAACTTCTGCTTCCCCTCTTCCCAGGACTGCTGATTCTGCTGGCTTTTCTGCCTCAGCTTCTTCTTCTCCTGTCCTCCTTTCTGCAGCATTTGCCCTTTTGCTGATTGAACCCACCTTAGCTTCCCCTTTGTTCTGTGCCTTCTCATTTTGCTGCCTCTTCTGCCTCAGCTTCTCCCTTTTCTTGTGCTTTTCCTTTCTACAGCTGTTGTTTCCTTTACAGATTCTGTCCCCACCTCAGCTTCCCCTTTGTTCAGTCTCTGCTGATCGTGCTGCCCCTTCTGTCTCAGATTCTCCCTTTTCTTGTGCTTCTCCTTTCTGCAGCTGTTGTTCCTTTTTCAGATTCTGTCCCCATCGCAGCTTCACGCTCGTTCAGTCCCTGCTGATCGTGCTGCCTCAGCATCTCCCTTTTCCTGGGCTTCTCCTTTCTGCAGCTGTTGTTCCTTTTTCAGATTCTGTCCCCACCGCAGCTTCCCGCTCGTTCAGTCCCTGCTGATCGTGCTTCCTCAGATTCTCCTTTTCTTGTGCTTCTCCTTTCTGCAGCTGTTGTTCCTTTTTCAGATTCTGTCCCCATCGCAGCTTCACGCTCGTTCAGTCTCTGCTGATCATGCTGCCTCAGCGTCTCCCCTTCCCTGTGCTTCTCCTTTCTTCAGCTGTTGTTCCTTTTTCAGATTCTGTCCCCATCGCAGCTTTCCCCTTATTCAGTCCCTGCTGATCGTGTTGCCTTTTCTGTCTCAGCTTCTCCTTTGGTGCTTCTCCTTTCTTCAGCTGTTGTTCCTTTTTCAGATTCTGTTCCCACCACAGCTTCCCCCTTGTTCAGTCCCTGCTGATCGTGCTGCCTTTTCTGTCTCAGCTTCTCCTTTGGTGCTTCTCCTTTATGCAAGCTGTTGTTCTTTCAGATTCTGTCCCCACCACAGCTTCCCCCTTGTTCAGTCCCTGCTGATCATGCTGCCTCAGCTTCTCCCTTTTCCTGTGCTTCTCCTTTCTGCAGATGTTCCTTTTTCATATTCTGTCCCCACCGCAGCTTCCTGCTTGTTCAGTCCCTGCTGATCGTGCTGCCTCAGATTCTCCCTTTTCTTGTGCTTCTCCTTTCTGCAGTTGTTGTTCCTTTTTCAGATTCTGTCCCCACCTCAGCTTCCCCCTTGTTCAGTCCCTGCTCATCGTGCTGCCTCAGCTTCTTCCTTTTCCTGGGCTTCTCCTTTCTACAGCTGTTGCTCCTTTCACTGACTCTGCGCTCGCCTCTGCTTCCTCCTTGTTCAGTCCCTGCTGATCGTGCTGCCTCTTCTGCCTCAGCTTCTTCTTCTCTTGCGCTTGTCCTTTCTACAGTTGTTGCTCCTTTTCTGACTCCACCCCTTTACTTCATTCTCTTTCAGTGGCTGCTGATTCTGCTGCTTATCTGCTGATCCTTACCTCTTTTTCCTTTTCCTGAGTCTACTGCTCTTTCTGCTGATGCTGATTTCCCTTATGCCACGTGTGTTGATCCAGCCACTCTTGCTTCTCCTTACTATTTTAGTTTTTTGCACATCATTTCTGGCTCCCTTCAAACTTCACTTTTATATGGCCCTTAGTGGCTACTCGAACTCTGACTGTGTGTTATGGCTCCACTCATAATTACTCCACTGTTTCATCGTGTCGTTTTCAAATTAGCCTCCTTCTAAAAAAAAACACAAACAATGTGCATAAACAGTGAATTTTGGATCACTGAAAAAAATAAAATTAAAGTTTCATCGTGTCGTTTTCAAATTAGCCTCCTTCTAAAAAAAACACAAACAATGTGCATAAACAGTGAATTTTGGATCACTGAAAAAAATAAAATTAAATTTAAAAAATTATGGTGAAGCTGTGTACTGTCGTAGAGAGCTTATCAACCGGGATATTAGCTGTATCGTAGGTGCTCACCCCTGGAGCCTTCAGCCATGGCCCAGGCTGCAGAGTCAGTGCTGTGGGGAGGGGGCTGCAGGCACCAAGGGACTTCGTGGTGGTTTGAAGGGACCATGCCCGAGTAGGCAATAGTTCCCTCCTTTTCTGGAAGTGAGTGAATGAATAATGAGGCAATAATGGGAATCGGTTACTCTTTTTAGAAAGTTGGATGAAGTACCCACAGGTGAGGAGGGAAGACAGTTAAGTAGTAATGTGGGATGTGTCTGTCCGGACGAGAGGGGGCGACTGAAGGCGACTAGCAAGGAGAAGCACCGAAGGAGCAGGCTTCTGTAACAGACAGGGTTGAGATTGAGAGCACAGAATTGAAGGCCCGACCGCAGTTGCAGGTGTGCTACCAAATCGTTTGAAACTGGAAAGAGGGAAAGTTGGCATTTCCCCCTCTCACGGTGCTGTCAAGGTGTCTCACTAATTTGTTTCCTTTCTGTCACAGGTCCCGAGTCTGTGCCTCCTTCCCTTCTCAAAGTCGTGATGAAACCCATCGCAGCTGTCGGAGAAAGCTACCAGTATCCTCCTGTGAACTGGGCCGCACTCCTCTCTCCACTTATGAGGCTAAACTTCGGTAAATATCAAATGTTTTTAGGCCTTCGGACCCTGCTTTTAGGATGTGACCTGAATAGAAAGAGAGATTCTGGGTCACAGTCAGTGGTGACTGGAGAGACCTTTGGGATCTTGAGGTTTGTCTTCTTGGATGGAAGAGCTGGGTTACTTCCACCGAGTCACTTTCTAGATCGCTTAGGCTGAGCAGGAGGAGGAGGTCTGAAGACACAGGCCAGGTGCACTCATCAAAGCAGTGCTTGGCTGACGTGTGCCTGTTGCTGCGTGTGTGGTGCAGGTCCCAGAAAGCCCGGTTTGATGGTCATCACACTGCACGTCTCTGAGAGCTCTAGGATTCAAGGAAGCGCCCTGTGGCATGGAGCATTAGTTTTCTGTTGCTGCTGGAACAAGTTACCACAGATTTAGTGGCTTGAAGCACAGCAAATTTATCAGCTTATAGTTCTGTCGATCCGAAGTCCAGCATGGTTCTTGGCCACGGCATCATTCTTTCCTAGATGCCCTGAGGAGTGCTATGGTCTGTGTTTTTGTCCCCCCAAAATTCGTATGTTGAAATCCTAATCCCTAGTGTGTTGGTATGTGGGGCCTTTAGGAGGTAAGCAGGTCATGAGTGTGGAGCCCTCAGAGGCCCCTGAGAGCTCCATAGCCCCTCCCGCAGTGTGAGGACACAGTGAGAGTTGGCATTCTACAGCCGGGGACACAGGGTTCCACCAGAACCCGACCATCCTGGCACCCTGATCTTAGACTTCCAGCTGCCAGAACGATGACAAGCATATTTCTATTGTTTATATGCCGTTCTGTGACATTTTGTTAGAGCAGCCCAAGCAGACGAAGGTAGGGAGAATCTATTTCTCTCCCTTTCCCAGCTTCTAGAGGCTGCCCACATTCCTTGGCTTGTGTCCTCCTGTTTCTTCATCTTCAAAGCCTGCTACGGAGAGCCACAACCTTGTCACACTGTCCTCTTCCTAGTTCCTTACAACCAGGAAAGGTTTTCCACATTAAAGACTCATGTGATTAATGGGTCCATTTGCATAATCCAGGATAATCTCCCCACCTCAGCAGTCCTTAACCTCAATCACTTCTCAGAAGTTCCTCTGCCAAGCAGGGTAACACAACACAGTCACAACTCCAGGCATTAAGATGGCGGCATCTTTAAGGGCCGAGGTTCTCTTTACCACAGACACTTTGTGAGGAGAGACAGAGGGAGCACACGCCTCTCATTCACCTACCACAGCCTCTTTTATGATGTTAGCGTATGCAGATTTAATCCCATGTACTTGCCCCCCCCACCTCAAGAAAAAGATTGGGGAGAACCACCTTTTAACAGTGCTGTATTATTCTGTGTGTGTGTATTTGCAGTGTTTGCTCTGTTACTTACAGTGGGGTGCTCGCTTACATATGATATGCAGAAAGACTTGTAAACTGTAATTTATGTACAACTGAAAGGATAATCAAAGATGATTTTGACTATACACAGGTTTTGCCCTTAAATGCTTTCATTTGAACCTAATACCTCTATAACTACGATGTCACTGTACCGTGTTTCTGGAGATTTCGTTTGAAAAGTATGTTCTCCGGAGCCTCCCCTGTTTTTATGCGGTGTATTAAAAATGTTTGTGTTTTAGTATAAATCCTTAGAAAAAAGAAGAAAAGGTCTGGTTGGGAAAATATGCTTGCTGATGGGAATCGGGCTAATA
Source organism: Mustela erminea (assembly GCF_009829155.1). Taxonomy (NCBI): domain Eukaryota; kingdom Metazoa; phylum Chordata; class Mammalia; order Carnivora; family Mustelidae; genus Mustela; species Mustela erminea. The sequence goes on along the minus strand of NC_045625.1, from coordinate 47,940,259 downwards.
AAAGTCTGGACTACAAGAGAATGTGGTGACCATTTTTTATTTTTTTTAAGATTTCTATTTATTTACTTGACACAGAGGGAGAGATCACAGGTAGGCTGAGAGGCAGGCAGAGAGAGAGGGGGAAGCAGGCTCTTCGATGAACAGAGAGCCCGATTCGGGGCTCGATCCCAGGACACTGAGACCATGACCTGAGCCAAAGGCAGAGGCTTACCCCACTGAGCCACCCAGGCACCCCATGTGGCTACATTTTTAAGTCCTTCCGGACATAAACAGATTTCTCTGTCTTCAGAATGAAAGGTGGAGAGGAGGGGAGAACAGAGACAGGGAGTTAGTTTATCTAGAATTTTTCTCAAGTTTTTGTTAGTATTAGATTCTTTAGATTTCTTAGGACATCATAAGAGAAATTTCCTGAGTGAGATCATGGCCCTTGTCAGTTCCAAGACTTAACCCTCTGCTGTCAGTGGGTACAATCTTTGCTTCATAGTGGAAAGGTCACTTGGCATATCTTTTGGTTCACTCAAGTACTGTTCCTGGGAAAAGTCATACCAGCAGGCGCTTTGATTTGAGACATGGAAGCCTGACAGTGAGTCCCAGGAGAAGCTGTATTACCTATATTCTTGTCTACTCTTGCAGGGGAAGAGATCCAGCAGCTGTGCCTTGAAATTATGGTGACACAGGCGCAGTCATCCCAGAATGCAGCTGCGCTCTTGGGACTGTGGGTGATGCCGCCGCTGATCCATGGTTTGAGCGTAAGTCACATTTAAGGGTGCTGGGCAGCAGGCGGATATGGTTCTTTTGGGGGAGAGGAATGCTCATTTCTGTGTGCAGTCTCAAAGTCAAGAGTGGACAGATGTGATTTTCTAAAACTCAGGGCCTTGGCAGTCGCTGGCCAGCAGACTGGGAGAGTATGTGATTCAGACCTCTTCCCTAGCTGTCGGCGTTCGTGCTTTCGGCTCCCGTTGATTACGGAAAAAGGAAAATGATGGCCAGAGATATTAAAGTTCCTTTCTCCAGATCGTGCAGCTAGAAAATTGTGGTGTTAGTGAAACCTCGGCTTATCTCTAGGATATGCAGTATGTTGGTTCAGTAGGTATTAAGAGAATGGCAAATCCATCTATGATCCCTCCCTTTCACAGAAAAGGCAGCAATTCAGGTGGGCCCTGAAGGCTTGGTAAGGTTTTGTTAGGCATCAAGTTAGAGGCACAGGGCGGGGTGCTGGTGGGGGGCGGGGCGTGTAGGTGCAGGGAGGAGACATCTCTGCCGGGATGTTTGGCTTGAGCCAAGTGCTGAGGAAGAAGTAACATAGCCCAGTATCTATGACAGAAGGAGCCAGATTGTTTAAAAATGCAAAATTAACAAATTGTATAAATTTGAATATATTCAAAGCTAGGACCAAACAAAGCAAAAAACCCCACATTCCATGATTCCTTAGAGGTTTACTAATTGATCCTAAATTAACTGATCCTGTTACTCTTCAGGAAGCTTTAATTCCTTGAAAATAGTGTAAAGTTCTCATATTTGTTCCTCGGCCTTTTAAATTCAGTTCCTGTCCCGTCCTTTTGTCTTCTAAGCTCTGCTATGTATTCTAGTGCTCCTTAATTGAAGGGGGACAGACGGAGGGCTGCGTCCCCGTGTCAGCAATGACCGTGAGGTGTCTGGCCCAAGCACCTCCCATCCGGCTGCCAGTACCCGGTGCTTGCTAGGTACCCGCTACTTGTAAGCGCTCAGTGAGCAGTTTTGACAGCAGACTGAAGCTCTCTTCAATTCTGGCAGATTCTTTTTTCAACCTTGAGTTATAATTTATAGTCCATAAAGTATGGCTGTGTTGAGCGTACAATTTGATGAGCTCCAGGACACTTATACATTTTCGTCCATCCCCAGTAATATTTCTATCACTCCCCGCCAAAACTGCATTGTCCCCACCTGGAGACGATCCCCACTCCCAGTCTCAGACCCAGGCTACCTCTGATCTGCTTTTGGTCTCTATAGTTTTTCTCTTTTTAGAGAACTTTCCTAATAAATTTAAATTTCGTATAAGCTTTAGAAATTCTTTAGAAAGGCATCATACAATATGAAGTCTTTCATGCCTGGCTTATTTCATTTCTGAGAAGTCGAGTTTTTTTGTTTCCACTTTACAAGTTGATAAACTGTGGCAGGTTGCAATTAAACAAAATTTATATATATGGCATTTGTCCATGATTGTGGACTCTTATTCTCTATGTTAATGAACAAATGAAGTTTGTGAATTCATTTTCTTAATTATATATCTTCTCATTTACAAAAAAGATCAGGAATGGCATGTTCTTTCCAGTGAACTGTTTGGCTAAGTCTTGCAGCCATGCTGATACTTTTTTTGAAATTTACTGGGCTGTGTCAGGTTTTCTTTCCTTTTTTTTTTTTTTTTTTTTTTAAGACCACTTCTTTCCGACTCGCTGCTCCTTTGGTAGCATACCTGTGTTCCTAAGAACTTCTCGGCCTCCTCTCTTAACATGTCTGGCACACAGCTATTTTCAAACTGTGCCCCCTTTTCAGCTCTCATGACCTCCAGGAAGCCAAGGTCATGTCCCCATTTGTGTGGTCAGCGATGGTCCTGGCATGCCAGTCCCTTTGATTTCCTTATGTTTCTTGGAAGAAGAAATTAATAATATCCGGTATTCCGATGAGTCCATTTCCTGCAGAGGAGCCTTTCATCTTCAGGATTTTGGTTCTTGCCAGAGAATGTGACCTTTTAAGACTGAACAGCAGCTGGGGCACCTGGGTGGCTCAGTGGGTTAAGACTGAACAGCAGCTGTCATGTACATGGAGAAGTAGCACAGTAATTTCCTCCCTGTAAAAAGACCCATGGCTTAAGCGGAGTGGTTTACGGGTGGATTGGCAGATGCTGTCTATACCCACGAGTCATTGTGGGTCACAAGTCCTGGCAGCAGCAACCAAAATTGCATGCCTCGGTGGCCCATTGGACCATGAGGCTGGGGGCCCTGTGGGGCCAAGAAGTAACACGGACCTTTCTTCTCTCATCCTATCCTAAACACACGGACAGCCTCCAGGTTTTGAGCACCACGAACCTAGATGTGCTTGTTTCTGACCTCTTTTCTTTTGCTTCCAGGTGAATATCAAGAAGTACCTCCTGGTGTCCACGCCTCTGTGGGTAAAACATGTCTCTGACGAACAGATCCGGGGCTTCGTTGAAAATGTGATGGTGCCCGTTTTCAGAGCAGCTTCTCTGCCTGCCCAGGCTGAGTTGCGCATGAGTGCCCTGCAGGGGCTGGGTCAGGCCATGAAGCTGCCCAGCCCTACCCACCACCTCTGGAGTCTGCTCTCTGAAGCTACGGGAAACATTTTCGACCTTCTGCCAAATAAGATTCGGGTGAGAAACAAAAATATTTGCACTTTGACAATTTATGTTTGGGATTTTTGAAAGCCCTTTTGGCAAAGCAGGGAGGTGTATGTTTTAAGAATGTGGCAGGAAGGCTAGGAAGAAATAACCGCATTTTTCACGAGGAGTGTGTTCGCTTCCAAGATCTAAATTGAGGTTGAATATTTAGAACCAAAGTTGGGAGCAAGCTGAGCTGCTGGGTTAACGAGTGCTACACCAGGAAATACGCCCTTGGGCCTTTTACCAAATGCAGAAGATGAGCAGGCTCAGAAGTGCTTCCACATTGCGCCTGGAGACTCTTTGGGCACAATGTCCCATATTTTACTTATATCAAGTGACATAATCCTAGCCTTTCAGCTCCCCCAACAGATTCCTGAATTGTAGTTTTACAAAGAAATTAAAAAATCTCTTTGGAACGATGGATTCTGATAAGAGGAAAAAAGTACAGCCACACAAATAAAATAATAGGAAAGGTGGTTTTTGTTCTGTTTTTCCGTAAACTCTATGCCCAGTGTGGGGCTTGAACTCATGACTCTGTGATCAAGCATCACCTGCTCTAACAACTGAGCCAGCCAGGCCACCCCAGAAAGATGTTTTTTTAAATGATAAAAATTGGCCATATATTTGGTTTGATTAATGTCTCATAAGCTGCTGTTCATGGAAATAAGTAAATCTAATAATTTGTCAGAACATGGAGACTATATCTGTTATGTTACCTTGTGTTTTGACATGCTTGTGATTTTTCTTTGCCAGAGAAATGATCTAGAGCTGTATGTCAGTGTAGCAAAATGCCTCTCAGAAATGACAGATGATGAAGCCAATCGGGTTGCCCAGATTACGGAGGTAAGAATGTATTTATACATTTATTTCCATTACTGAAGTGGGGGTCAGTTGAAGAGGTGACTACAGTATCCTTTTGACGGAAGCTAGTTTTACTTCATTATCTCTTAGTGGTTGATTTGAGGAAGCTCTCTGTGTTCACTGTGGGATCTCATGTTCAGGCTAGTGGTATGGACGGATAGATGGATGAACAACATTTTAACTTAATTCCACTTTGTCAAGATCATGTTCGTGTCACCTATGGGCAAACAAAAGTACAGGACAACATCTTCAATAAAAATCCCTAAGAATGGGAATATTCTGGCTGAAGAACTTTCTGGTGCATGGAAGGCATAAATAAGTATTCTTAAATTTGATTTTCTTTCACCTGGTACTTATTATCCTTTTGTAATGAAGAAAGGTGTCTATTTGAAAAACAAACACTATCAGCCCAGACACAAGATAATTAACAGATACTCCTTTTTTCTTTTTCTTTTTTTTTTTTTAAGATTTTATTTACTTATTTGTCAGGGAGCACAAGCAGGGTGATCAGCCGGCAGAGAAAGAGGGAGAAGCAGCCTCCCCACTGAGCAAAGAGCCCGATGTGGGACCCGATCCCAGGCTCTGGGATCATGACCCGAGCCAAAGGCAAACGCTTAACCAACTGAGCCTCCAGGCATCCCAACAAGTACTCCCATGCTCACACCCAAAGGATGAATGAATAAGATACCAGTAAAGTTGCACATTTAGCTAGTATAATACATGTCTTGTTAGATTTGAATTGCCTATAAATAGTGAATTTTTTTTTTAGTATAAGTATATCCCAGTGGACATACAAATGCCATTACACAAATGCCAAATCTACATACCAGATGATAGCAGAGATCTAAAGAACTGTGAGCCCTCACCCAGCTGGTAGACCTCTTACCATTTATTTCACCTGATGACAGGTATGCCTGTCCAGTTGAATCCTTGAATTGCTGCATTGTATAGCCGTGATTCTCAAAATGTGTTCCTTGGGCCAGCAGCATAAGCATGGTGACTGATTAGAAATGAAAGTTCTGGATTCTCACTTCAGCCAGGTCTGCTGAATCAGAGGTGGGGTCCAGGAGTCTGTGTTTTAATAGTCCCTCCAGGTGATAGTGCTGCATCCTGAGGTTTGAGAACTCCTGTTAGAGTGTTTGGAATATCAGCATTTTGGAGATTAGTTTGTTTTAAGGAAAGACAAGCAGTCTAAGGAAATGCTTAAGAGAGTGGACTATGCTGGGGATTGAAATCCAGCTCTGATTTACTAGCAATGTGACCTTGGTTACATTTCATAATCTCTCTCTGCCTCGGTTTCCTTATCTATAGAAGGGAGATATTAACACCTACCTCCCAGAGTTGTTTTGAGAGCTACAGTGACTTAATTCATGGTAGGTTCTTAGAAAAATATCTGACATAAGGCTAGTACTCAGTGATTATTTGTTATCCTTATGATCACATTCATGTAATTTATTATATCCTGTTATTATTATATTCATGTAATATAGTTGGTAGCAATGCATATAATTGCCTTCATGGTACCTGGAGCTGAAGGTTGCTGGGTTACTCACCCAGGTTTTTTTTGTTTTTGTTTTTAAGATTTTATTTTTATTCATTTGACAGAGATTGCAAGTAGGCAGAGCAGCGGGCGGGGGATGGGGGTGTGGGGGTGGAAAGCAGGCTCCCTGCTGAGCAGAGAGCCCGATGTGGGACTTGATCCCAAGACCCTGAGATCATGACCTGAGCCGAAGGCAGAGGCTTAACCCACTGAGCCCCCCAGGCACCCCCTCACCCGGGTTCCTAAAGTACCACTTAGAACATTTTTGCTAGAACTTAACTGAATAGTGTTCTTATGCTCCCAAAAGAGTTAGTGCATTTTACTGAGGTCAATGTCTTCTCTTCTTTTCTGGAAAGAATAAAGTAGTGAAGGGCTCAGACTCCCTGAGTTTCAGTTCTTACTCTGCCTTGAGCCATGTGACCATAAGCAAGTTACTTAACGTCTGTGCTTACTACTATCCTCTACAAAGGAAGGATGTTGGTTGTCATCTGCATAAGGTGGTGTGAAAATTCAGTGGTTCGTACAGGAATTCTCACACTTTCTGGTCTCAGGACTACTTTAGTGTCTTACAAACTGTTGAGGGTTCCAAAAGACTTTAATTTAAATAATCATATCTTTCAATATTTACCATATTAGAAATTAAAATTGGGAAATTTAAAAAAATATTTACTTAAAAGTAATAATAAACCCATTGCATCTTAACACAAATAAGAAAAAATTTTGAAATCAAATAAAAAATGGTATTGTTTTCCATTTTTGCAAACCTCTTTAATGTCTGGCTTAATGGAAATCTCTTTAATGTTGGACTCTCATAGCTGCTGCTTCATTCAGTCTGTGCTGTTATTTTGGTGAAGTATGTGGGGAAGATCCAGCCTCATACAAATATGTCAGTAGAAAAGGGAAGAGTGTGTTGATAGTTTCAAATAATTATGGATATCTTTTTTTGTTTGTTTTAATGTTGCAACAGAACTCAACAAACCGTGTTTCCTTCAGGGTAGTTGGCACTATGTGGAGTCTGAGTCCCTATCAGTGAACTTCACATAGTCTGTTGTATTAAAATCCATTGGTCTGACTTCCGCTCTGGGTATGGTATCACAAAATCATTTGGAAAATACTGAATCACTGAGCTTTGAAAATCTTCCAAATGTTGATGCATTTCATTATACACTACCAAACAAACATCACATTTGTTAAAATCATCAGAAAAGTCTTTTATGTATTGGGAAACTGCCAACTCATAGTAGCAAATACAAATTTTTTCCGAAAGTCTAATTGTCACTTGAAAGCTCAGATTTTGTCACTGCTAACAAGTACTGTGAAGTATTTCCTTGAAGTGACAGTCTCACTTTCTTCTACTTAAAAAAAAAAAAAAAAAAAAAGTCCGTCAAATACTCAGTTTGAATAGCCATCATTGGTCCATCGGTGATCCTTCCAAGTAGATGTGTCCTGCAAAACATAGCTATTTCAGTTCACAGCCCAGACTTAGTGTTTTCCCTCGAAACAACCGTAATACTTAGCTAGGCACGAGAAGTCCCTTATGCATGCTTGCCATTTTATCATCCCTATTGTTAAAAAGATGTATACTCCAGGGTGAAGGTTTAATAAAACTAATAATTTTTATTGTTTATAAGGGTATTTTAGGTAAAAGTTATTTTAAACAAAAATTGCAAATGGCTGTGAAAAATGCAGTGACTTACTGTGACCTCAGTGCTGTTGTAAATATACTTTGACCTCACAGAGCCTCTAAAAGGGTCTTGGGGTCCCTCGGAGGTCTGTGCACTCCACTTTGCGAACTGCCAAATTAATCCATGTTAAGTGCTTAGAGTAGTGCCTGGCACACGAGTACTGCATTTTTCAGTCATCTTCATCATCATCATCATCATTATTTTGTACAAATACACAAATACGCACATTATTTTGTACAAATACGCAAATAATAATGATTATTTGCGTATTTGTACAAAATACCATCACCAATTAACCCCCAAATCACTGACAGTTTTTAGGAGAAAACAGGAGGTGACATTATAACGCTCTATCTGTACATTCATTTTAAAATACAGCACACAGGCAGGCAGGTCACGTGCTGCAGGAAATGAGTGGTTTTAGCATTTGGAATAATAATCAACTTTCAACTCACCCTTTCTGTTTTGCCCTTGCCCCGAGGTTTTATATGACTTCAGCTAATTTAATAGTAACCGAACAATTTGCTTTTTTGCAGAGCAGCCTAGAAAAAGCTGCCTTTGTCAGACTGTACTTGGTGTCTCAAGGACGATTCCCCTTGATGGGCTTGATGGAGATCCTCAGTGCGGCCGTCCAGCACCAGGAGAAAGACACTCTGGCGTGGATGGTACTGCAGAGCCTCTACCAGGCTCGAATCGCGAGCCACGCCAACACAGGTGAGGCCGGCCTGGGGAACCAGCAGGACCAGAAGGATCTGCCATCCCTTTTAACCTATAACTGTTTCCTCCACTAAGAAGGGAGTTTAGTGCTTCGTGACCCAGGAGAGCTCTTGTTACCCCAAAGGAAGAGCACCTTAAATGAAAAGACCAGTGAAAACTCAACGACCTCTACCCTGAGGATGGGAATGGGTTCTCTTGGTGATTTTTATTATTGTCTTTAGCTGTCCAGGCCCTCGAGTCCATAAACGAGTGGATCAGGTCGATTCTGCTTGCTTCCATTTCCCAACCAGGATGTCCATCGATTCTGCCTGATGTTTTCAGGAAAATGACTTTGAGGTGGTTACCTAACAAAAAGAGGAAAACAGCGACAACAAAATTAAATTGTTATTCTGTAGGAGAACTTCTCAGGGGTGAGGAGCTCTGCTAATGAATCATACGGTGGAACTTTTGTTTTTTTTATTTTTATTTTTTTAAAGATTTTATTTGAGAGATTACATAGGCAGAGAGGCAGGCAGAGAGAGAGAGGAGGAAGCAGACTCCCCGCTGAGCAGAGAGCCTGATGCGGGGCTCGATTCCAGGACCCTGGGATCGTGACCTGAGCCAAAGACAGAGGCTTTAACCCATTGAGTCACCCAGGGGTCCCCATATGGTGGAGTTTTTAGATCATCATAGACCTTTACTCTTGAATAATAATGAGCTCTTCCATTTCTCCTCCTGAGCCTTTGGTCACATTGCTTATGGCCTATAGTCAGGTCTGAACGGCACCTGCTTCAGTAGATCAGGTATGGTGAGGAACTCCTAGTGACTGCAGGCGGGTTAGTTACATTTCTGGATTTTCTGTATGTTCCTCAGTTCTTGATGAGGAAAACTGGCAGACATAATTGTAATACCCTTTTTGGGACTAGATAGGAAATTTTGATTTATTCTTCTCTTTGGCAATTGAGATGGTTGTCTCATCTCTGCATCAGTACCTGCTGATGAAAAATGAACCTGTGATGAAAAACTATTTTTTTTTTTTTCACTCTAAATCAAAAGTGTATTTATCAGGGAGAAGTCTACTAGGTACTTCCAAGGAAGCGTGAAGATAACATGAAGTAAACTGAAATAAATCTGATATTGTCTTTGGTTTTAACTAGTTGGCCTTCCAGTTTAGTTCCCATTTTCCTCTGACTCACTGAAATTTGACAGCCTTCCCAAGTAAGCTTTATTGTGCTGGGAACCCTCATTTTTAAAAAATAAAAACAGAAGAATCAGTATTTATGCCAACGTTTGTTCTCCAGTTACTATATAATAGCTGGTTTTTATTTTTCTTCTGATGTCTTTGGGTAGGTTTTCTCTTTGATTTTGGCATAAAATGGGAACATGTAAGTAAAGAAGACCATAAAAACAACTAACTAGCCAAGAGTCAACATTCTGGTAGCTGGCACACCAGATTTCTCCTAGTGTGTTTAACCTTAAGAGAGAGAAACTCCAACAAATGCATTTTATCATTAGCAGATGTGTACTTTTGAAAAATAAATTATTTTTTGAAAATAAAGGCAAAACTACAGTTATCTGATGTGAATAGTGCCAGAGAACTCCTACCAAATCCCAAGTCTCAGGTATGGCAAGAGGATTTGCTACTGTTTCATGGAATCCTCCTCAGCTGTTCTGCTTTCATCATGGTGGCTAGTACTGACCTATTGGACATTTCATAGGAAAACTGTGGTCTGGTAAGAAAATACCTCTTTTTGTTTCAGGTGTGTTGAAGAGAATGGAATGGCTCCTGGAGCTGATGGGTTATATCAGAAATGTTGCGTACCAGTCAACATCTGTTCAGAACGTGGCTCTTGATGAGGTACAGTCTAGAGGAGTCATTTGTGGCTCCCTTAAAATGTGGAACTTATGTTTGCTCTCCCAGAAGACAAAGAAGTTGCTGCTTGCCTTTGTTTTACCCCCTCCTTCCTTTTACTTTGGGTAAAGCTGCTGATAGATAATTCTCTGATGTCATAAGGAAATGGATGTGCTTGCCTGTCTCTTGGAGACACCCAGGGCTGCCCTTGGAAAAATATTTTCAGCAGAATAAGTTTCTTGAAAGGAGCACACACAGACACTAGCTGATGAGGGAACCCAGCGTTCTGTGTACTTGTGCTTGACCCCACAGAGAGGGAGGTACAGGGCTCTGGCCTTTGCACTGGCCCAGAGAATGTCTTCAAACGTTTGGTTTGAAGAGGTACCTGAAGTGTATGCAAATGATCTGTGTTTGCACAGTACTTATGTGCATGAGAGGGATAAAATGATCTTTGACCCCCAGAAGGTTAACTGCTGATAAGGGGTAAATTAAAATAGGAAAAGGTTAATAAATGAAGATAGAACGTTCCCACTCTTCTTATTTTCTTGACTTTGCTAACCACTGGGCATTTTTCAGTAGAATTTTTTCCGTAGGCATGTTTCACAGGTATCCTGTTTACTGTGTGAGTGAAATTTGTATAACCTGGGATGTCATATGAAGTTCTGACCAGCTTTTCTGAAGAGTTGCATATATTTTTGAAATTTTAATTGGTGAGATTATGACTTTTAAGAAATTAAGGAGTACTTTTAAACTTTTTTTTTTAACTAGCAGAATCTGTCTTCTTTTTCTTCTGATCTCCTAAGTTTTTGTTAATTTTCTGTTTTCTTACAAAAAATCTTTTGAAACTTAGAAAATACAGATAAGCAGAAAGAAGTATAATTTGAATCACAGTAATCCAACAACTCAGAGGGGCCCCTTGTTACCACCATTTTATAAGTGTGTAGTCTAAACTCTGAATGGATGGATCCTAGAAAGAGTATTTAAAATGCATGTGGAGTGCGCCTGGATGGCTCATTTGGTTGGGTGACTACTTTCCGTTCATGTCATGATCCTGGAGTCCCAGGATAGAGTCCCGCATTGGGCTCCCTCCTCAGCGGGGAGTCTGCTTCTCCCTCTGGCCCTTCCCCCCTCTTGCTCTCTCTCTCCCTCTCATTCTCTCCTTCAAATAAATAAAATCTTTTTAAAAAATGCATGTGGAAATATGTAGGCTGAGAAGATGGCAGCATAGGAAGACCCTAAGCTCACCTCATCCCACAGGTACAACTAGACGTCAGTGTGAATAACCCAGGAAATGACCCGAAGGCTGGCAGAACAAACTCCTCAACTAAATGTAGAGAAGATGCCACGTTGAAGAGAGTAGGAAGGGCGGAGATGTGCTGGGGAGCTAAATGGACCATGGGTGTGGAAAAGGGGAAGAAGAAGGCTATCGTACTGGGGAGTCCACAGGGGGAAGATGATCCCCATAATATTTGGCTTCGAAAACTAGAGGGGGTGAAGTTTAGTGACTTACTACAACCAGCAGGACTTAAGCCTGCAACTTTAAAAATCAGCAAGTTGGGTTCTGGGAGAGCCTGGCCACTGAGAGGAAGCTGAGTCCCTGCCTTTAAAGAGACAGCACAAGAAACAGCCTGTGGAGATACAACATAGGAGCAGTGAATTTTGGAACACTGAAAAAAATAAAAAGAAAAAAAGGGAAGTGGAAATGTCTGGGGCACAGGGAGGAAGAGGCTCATCTCAGAGCCTGTCCTGGAGGGGTAATGTTCACAGGGAGTGTCCTCCAGGAATAGAGATACTAATAGGTGTCATTTCCCTCTCCTGCCTCCCAGCATAAACACGTGGCCACCTGCAGCCACCTGTAGGAACCAGTTTAGTGCTCACATTTGCTACCTAACTTGCTTACACTACTCCCTGACTTCCCACTCCTCCCAAGCTCTGGGGATTTGCCCACTCCAGCTGGGCTTGCCTCAGTCCCAGTGCTGTGGATCCCCTCCCTGAGAAGACCTGCTCACATTTTGCAAACCATGCACTATGTGGGGCCTCGGCAGTGGTGGTGACAGCCAGTACCCTCTCATGGAAGATGGAAAAATGCCTTGTTAAGCTGTGTGCCCACCTGCCCACTCTTTGTGGATCCACATGGGCTGGCCCTATGGTGGTGGTAGGTCTCCTTTCACAGCAAACCCAAGTGCACCTTGGTAAAAATACATGCCCTACCCCTGTATGCTTTATGGATTGGCCCAGCCACTGTGGTCTCAGAGTTAGCGTCATGTCCCCTCTCCCTGGTGCACAAACCTGTGCGCTCCGCATACCTCCCTCCTGAGCACATGGCAGATCAGCCTCCTCCAATATGCTCTTGGCCAAAGCCCATTCAAACTGAAGCCACAAGCCACAAGAAAAGTGTGCTAGCAGCCTGGACAGGGACCAGCACCATGCCAAGGTAATTCCTGTCCTGGGGAGAGAGAAAGATAAGCACCACATTGGTCAGACTTTGGCCTCCACCATGGGTTGGGGACAGATAATTCGTCTGATCGTGGGCCCTGCCCACCAATGAAGGCTTCTCAGGGGACAACACAGGGAAGGTGCTCTGTGGTTTGGTGCTATTGCATCTCTGCCAAACACCTGGTCTGGCTCAACTCAAGCACAAGGCAGCACCAGCCTGGCCCACTAACAACATAGGAGACCTCCCTGAAGCGCCAGGTTCTGGTAAACAGGGGAAAGTGCCCTGAAGGGCACCACAGGCCCTCTTCATAAAGCCACTACTTTCAAGAGCAGGAGACATAGCTGACTTTCCTAAAACACAGAAACAGATGTAGAGAGTTAGACAAAATGAGGAGATAGGGATATGTCTCAGATGAAAGAACATGACAAAACCACAGTAAGGATCCTAAACACAATGAGATAAATAATATGCCTGATAGAGAGTTTAATGATTATAAACTTTTAAAAAGATTTTATTTATTTATTTGACAGAGAAATCACAAGTAGGCAGAGAGGCAGGCGGGGGTGGGGGGCAGGGCAGCAGCCTCCCTGCTGAGCAGAGAGCCCGATGCGGAGCTTAATCCCAGGACTCTGAGATCATGACCTGACCCAAAGGTAGAGACTTAACCCACTGAGCCACCCAGGTGTCACTAAAGTAATGATGATTATAAAGATACTCACTGGACTTGAGAAAAGAGGGGAGGACATCGGTGATACCCTTAACAAAGAGATAAAGAAGAATCAAAAACAGTGAAATACAAATGGAAAACAAATGAAATAAAAAATATACTATATGAAATAAATAGCAGATTATAGGAAGCAGAAGAATGAATCAGCAACCCAGAGGAGGATAGAGTAATGGAAAGTAATCAAGCTGAGCAGGAAAGAGAAAAGTGACAAAGAATGACACTATATAATCATAAAGCATACAATCCAACAAGAAGATATAACAATTGTAACTATACATCCAACGTGGGAGCACTCAGATACATAAAACAGTTAATAATAAACATAAAGGAAGTAATGGATAGTAATACAGTAATATTAGGGGACTTTAAGGTCACCCCACTCGACATCGATGGGCAGATCATCCAAATAGAAAATCAACAAGGAAACCAAGGCTTTGAATGACACACTGGGCCAGATGGATTCAAGAGACATATTCAGAACATTCTACCCTAAAATAGCAGAATACACATTCTTTTCAAGTGCACATGGAACATTCTCCAGGACAGATCTCAAAAGAAGGCCACAAAACAACTCTCAATAAATGCAAAAAAATTGAAGTCCTACCAGACTGATTACCAGCAATGAAATTGATATGTAAAAAACCTACAGCTAACATCATACTCAGTGGGGGAAAAACAGAACTTTTCTGCTAAGGTCAGAAACAAGACAAGGATGTCCACTCTTACCACTTTTATTCAACACAGTACTGGAAGTCCTAGCCACAGCAGTCAGACAAAAAGAAAGAAAAGGCATCCAAATTGGTAAGGAAGAAGTAAAAATCACCCTCTTTGCAGATGACATAATACTGTGTATAGAAAAGACTCTGCCAGAAAACTGCTGGAACTGATCTGTGAGTTCAGTAAGGTTGCAGGATACAAAATCAGTGTATAGAAGTCTGTTGCATTTCTATACACCAATAATGAAGCAACAGAAAGCTAAATTAAGAAACAATCCTGTTTGGGCGCCTGGGTGGCTCAGTGGGTTAAAGCCTCTGCCTTCGGCTCAGGTCATGATCCCAGGGTTCTGGGATCGAGTCCCACATCGGGCTCTCCACTCAGCGGGGAGCCTGCTTCCTCCTCTCTCTCTCTGCCTGCCTCTCTACCTAGTTGTGATCTCTGTCTGTCAAATAAATAAATAAAATCTTTAAAAAAAAGAAAGAAAGAAAGAAAGAAACAATCCTATTTGCAGTTGCACCAAAGATAATAAAATACCTAGAAATAAACTTAACCAAAGAGGTGAGAGACTTGTATGCAAAAAACTATAAAGCATTGATGAAAGACAATGAAGATGACACAGAGAAATGGAAAGATAGACCCTGCTCACAGACTTTAACAAATATTGTTAAAAGGTCCATACTATCCAAAGTAATATACAGATTTAATGCAATCCATATCATAATACCGACAGCAGTTTCTACAGAACTAGAACAAATAATCCTAAAATTTGTACGGAACCACAAAAGACCCTGCATAGCCAAAGCAGTCTTGAAAAGAAAAATAAAACTGGAGGCATCACAATTTCAGACTTCAAGTTATATTACAAAGCTGTAATTACAAAACAGTATGGTACTAACATGAAAATAGACACATAGATCAATGGAGCAGAATCGAAAGCCCAGAAATAAACTCACAATTATATGGTCAATTAATCTGCAGCAAAGGGGGCAAGAATATGCAATGGGAAAAAGACAGTCTCTTCAACAAATGGTGTTGGGAAAACTGGACAGCCACATGCAAAAGAATGAAAATGGTCCACTTTCTTACACCAAACACAAAAGTAAGCTTAAAAAACGGATTAAGGACCTAAATGTAAGACCGGAAACCATTAAAATCCTGGAAGAGAGCACCAGCAGTAATTTCTCTGATATCAGCCACAGCATCATCTTTCTAGATATATCTCCTAAGCCAAGGGAAACAAAAGCGAAAATAAACTATTGGGACTGTATCAAAATAAGAAGCGTCTGGACAGCAAAGGAAACAATCAACAAAACTAATGGACAACCTACTGAATGGGAGAACATATTTGCAAATGACATACCTGATAAAAGGTTGGTGTCCAAAATATATAAAGAACTTCTACAACTCAACACCAGAAACCCCCCAAACAATCCAACTAAAAAACGGGCAGAAAACATGAATCAGCATTTCTCCAAAGAAGACATACGGATGGCCAACAGACATATGAAAAGATTCTCAACATCCCTCTGCATCAGGGAAATGCAGACCAAACCCACAACGGGATATCACCTCACACCTGTGAGAATGGCTAAAATCAAAAACTCAAGAAAACGACAAACGTTGGTGAGGATGTGAAGAAAAAGGAACCCTTGCGCACTGTTGGTGGGAATGCAAACTGGTGTAGTTACTGTAAGGATAGTATGGAATATCCTCAAAAAATTAAGAATAGAAGTACTCTGTGATCCAGTAATCGCATCACTGGGTATTTACCCAAAGATTTACAAAAACACTAATTCAAAGGGGGTATATGCACTCCTGTGTTTATAGTAGCATTATCAACAATAGCCAAAATATGGAAGCAACACAGGTGTCCAGTGATAGGTGAATGAAAAAGAAGAGAACACACACACACACACACACACACACACACACACACTATGCAGCCATAAAAAAGAATGAAATCTTGCCGTTTTCAGCAACATGGATGGAACTAGAGAAGAAGTGCTAAGCAAAATAAGCCTGTCAGAAAAAGACAAATACCACATGATTTCACTCATTTGTGGAATTTAAGAAACAAAACAAAGTAGGGGGAAAGAGACAAACCAAACCAAAACAAAACAAAAAGCAGACTCTTGACTGTAGACAACAAACAGATGGTTACCAGAGTGGGGGTGGGGGATGGGTGAAATAGGTGAAGGGAATTAAGACGACACTTGAAGAGCAGCTGAGTAAGACATGGAATTGTTGAATCACTGTGTCCCACACCTGAACTAATGCCACACTGGAATTAAAATTTAAACAAATCCTTGGAATTATAGCTATAGGTCAGGAGCCAGACCCTGGTGAGTCTCTTTCAATTCATGGCAAAACATACTGAAAAAATTGTTTTAAAAAAATGCCTAATGATTTGTTGTGACTGACTCCCTTATTCCAAGAATGCTTGTTGGTAGTTTGTCTTCATGCTTACGTTTCAGCATTAATGGAATAAAAATCAAGTGTTCGCCTCCCAAATGTTTTGATTAGGTAATGAGAACAGAAAAAGAAAATACCTGGGGAGAGTCATTTGTTATTGTTCAAAAGTAGAATCAGACTGTACCTCTTTTTAAAAATCCATTTTGGCCACATAACAATAACTCTAAATATCCCTCTCCCTATCACTCCTAACAAATTCTTTAATCTCGTTGGAAACACCAGAATAGAGGAGGATCTGGATCTCAGTATGCATAGGAATGAAATAAGGTTTCTCCTGCATTATGGGAGTAATAATAATGAAACTGTTGTGACTTCTGTCTTACCAAAGAGGATCCCTAAAACCTTCTGGAGCCCTGAAATGTCTCTTCATTAGGCATGGAAATGGAGTTTCTGTTCAGTCCGGTTCCTTTCTGGGGTGAAGGGGAAGATAACGTTGCATCATCCCGAGAGGGGCTGTGTGTGTGAACATGTGTTACTCTGAATTGTTAAAACCTGTGACCTAACTTTGTTTCCATTTCCTTTGTAGGCTGTGGACTTCTTGTTGCTGCTCTTCGCAGCCGCAGTGGTGACATGGGCAGACCATGCGGCCCCGCTCCTTCTTGGCCTCAGTGCCAGCTGGTTGCCATGGCATCGGGAAAATGGCCCAGCTGGGTCAGCCTCAAGCTTCCTTGGCCGGAGTCCAGTGCACAGGGTCACTCTGCAGGAGGCCCTCACTCTCCTTCCCAGTAGCATGCCTCTCCTGCTGCAGAAAGAACCATGGAAGGAACAGACCCAGAAGGTGAGGTTGGCAGCCTCTTGCATGTCAGGGCAGGCCGCCTTCTTCTCTTGCGTGATTTCTGCTGTAGAATTGAGGTTGGAAGTTAAGTGAAACTGGAATCACCCCCACGGGCTCTCATCCTCAGCCCCGAATCGCAGCCAGATGCAGAGCCTCAGAGAATGAGGCTGACTGCTGGCCAAAAACAGCAATGACAACAGCAGCAACTTGCTTACAGCTGGAGGTGAGGCGGAAAGAAGAGCTTATACTTGCCCTGGGATCCTGAAGGCACATGTGTTCTTGATCCTGGGGGTGAAGGGATGAGTGAGGCTCCAAGTGCTCAGAATGTCACAGTGAGGACAGATAGGAAGGCAAGTTCAAAGCTGGAAGGTTGGGAATGATCCGTTATGCGCAGGGGTAAGTCAGGGAAATGGGCATTTGGAGCAGCCACATTCCCATAGCCCAGTTAGGGTTCCTCAAGCTCACTCGGTCCCTATAGCCACATTCCAGGGGCCCACCCTGCTCCCAGCCTGTGCTCGACGACATGGGGAAAGTGTAGAGGTCACCACCCTAGCCCTCCGGAAAATCCAGACTGTAGGAAGCACCTTTTTGGTTTTTAATGTTGCGTTTCCCCAGACAGCTAGCAGTTGCACAGAGCACATGGAAATACGCTTCCTCTGCTTCTCATTCCATGGCTCTGAGCAGCCTTTAAGACAGTTGATTGAAAGATTCTCTTTTGAATCCCATTTAATGAAAACTGGATTTTGATGAGGTTGAAAGCTTAATGCCAGCTTTTTGTAGCTTATTGTTAAAATCCGAACATTAGTCTTTAAAATATTTCTGAACTATGGACCCACAGGTTAGCCCTGTACAACTCCACTAAGCAACTCAATTAAAAGGCCTTTGCTTTCTTAAGCATTCATATTGTCCCAGGTTTTGTTTTTTCCGTCTCATTTTAAATCAAAATCGATTCAAATGCGTTATCCCCTTGTGTTTTTTTCTGGCCTGGGACACCGTGATCACCGTGGATGACAGTGCAGACGTCTATGTCTGTTAGGTGTGTGTAGTGCTTGATTTATTTACTTACCAGTAAGATATTATAAAACAAGATGGAGAAAAAAAGGTTTTAATTTAATCAAAACAGAGAATTAGGAATATTTTCTATCCGACTCTTTCTTGCAAGCCAGTCTCCACATCCCAAGTTAAAATACCAGTACCTATGACTAATGTATGTGTTTTTTAGTGAGTCAAGAGTGGACCATTCAGTCATTAATGAAATTACCCTCCATCTAATTCAAAACCAATTTTGGCTATACCCTGGGAGATCAGTCAAACTCCTGAGTAGTCTGAGTTTCTACCTCATTTGTAGGATTTATTTGCAGTTAACACACTCAGTTCTACCTAGTAAATTACTTTATGCCTTTCTCTTGCATTTTAACTTCTTGTTTCAACTCCATTTGAGCACAAATTGTTCTCAGCTACAGAATATCTGATTTTAGAAACGGGGGCTCATGCCTGATGTGTTTCCTTCTTTACCACCCACCCTGTGAGCCTGGGCCTAGATGCCTACAGTGTCAGGCAGCAGGAGGCAAGGAAGGCTCGCGAGGCTCTGAAGTCAGATGTACCCGGGCTGAAATCTGGATTCTGCCATTCACTGGGGGTGGCCTTGGGCACCTCTCTGTGCTCTCGGAGTGATGAGAGAGGAAGTTCATGGCACACCGGAAGCCCACTGGGCCCATGTCTGCCTCACTGTTAAAATCCACAGCAGGGGGGCGCCTGGGTGGCTCAGTGGGTTAAAGCCTCTGCCTTCGGCTCAGGTCATGATCCCAGGGTCCTGGGATCGAGCCCCATATCAGGCTCTCTGCTCGGCAGGGAGCCTGCTTCCCTTCCTCTCTCTCTGCCTGCCTCTCTGCCTGCTTGTGATCTCTGTCAAAATAAATAAATAAAAATCTTTTAAAAAATCCACAGCAGGCTCGGGGTATGTAGCTGAGAAAGGGGTTTTGACTTGGCTGGGTCGTAGGCTGAATGGGAGCTGTGTCCAGCTTCCCCGTTTCTTAGGCCTGGTCTTCCCGTCGCCAGTCTGCCAGCTCTGCACAGAGGTGCATGTATACCGACCCAAAGGCCCGATCGCTCTTGTACTGATAGTGCGACTGTCTACACTGACACTGCTCTTCTTTTTCACCCTAGTTCATTGACTGGCTCTTCAGCATCATGGAAAGCCCTAAAGAAGGCCTCTCAGCAAAATCCAGGGATCTTTTAAAAGGTATGACTTCCGTGCTGCCTGCCCAACAGAGGCGAAAGCCCCCGTGCTTGCCTTTTGTGGAAATAGCATTCTCGTGTGTATTGGCTCCTGAAAGGGTTCGTCTGAATTCAGGGTACGGAAGTAATCTGGAGCTGCCATTATGTGGCATTTTGAAGCAGAAAGTGGGTTTAAAAAGAGTTCCGTGCCTTTAAATTTAACTTTTATTTAAATAGCTTTTAAATGTTTTATTATGATGGCAAACTATCACTTTAATTTAAATTTAGAAAATTCAGGAAAGAGCAGAGAGGAATCCAGAGTCCCATTGCCCAGTGGCGATTTTGATAATTTTTTCCTAAGAAGTTTTTGCCCCTCCGCTTATGAGTGTTGTTCTAACATATTTATAAATCATTAAGCAACTGAAAAAACAGACATAGATACTTGAAGCACTGCCTTTTTTTTTTCTGCCTTTTTAATTTAAAAGTTATTTTTAACTATTCCTATATTGGCTTCTTTAATAGTATTTGTAACAGCTGCGTAGTATTTTGCCAAGGGAATTGGACATTTCTCATGCTTTCAGGTGTTTGGATAGTCTTTGTGCTTTTTATACTTCTCTATTGATTTGTTGAACTATGACTATAGGAACCACAAACATAGAATACCTTACTCTGAAAATTACGTACATTATTTTCCTCAAATCGGAGAAGTCTGTTGGGCGTTGGTTCTGTGGCCTGAGACTGCATGTACTGTCATCTGTGTCTTAGGGCTCAGAGGTCTGGTCCAACCAGTGGCTGTTGGTGAGATGACCCCCGGTATACTGTAAGATAATGCACTGGAAAGTCTCAGCTTGGGAGAATCACCTCCTGGCCTACACATGTGGTAATTTATCTGGCCAACCTGGAGTCTTAGGATGACCATATTTTACTCTAAGTATGGTATGATTTGTTGGTTGCCAAACAAGTAAGAATTCCCTAACCAGTTGGTTCTGATCCTTCTTCCTACCCCCCATATATTGAAGGGCATATGTAGGAAGTGGATTGTGATCAAGCACAGTGGCAGTGGTCTGACATACCTTTACTTGATCCGTCCCTGGAGACTTGCTACGATTTTCTTTTTTTGTTTGCCTCAGGAAGACTGAACTCATTCTTAATGGCCATACGTCTATAATACCATTGGTTGCTTCAAACATACAGTGTTTTAGGTCACGAAGATAGCAAACAACTTGATACTGATGAGGAGAATAGTTATTTGGGTCAAGGAAGTACACGTTCACTTGATTAGATAGTCAAGGGCTTATTAGAGTCACACACAAGAATTGTGTAACTGGCTTCCCTACATCTCCTCCCTATTTTAAATGACATTTCAATATATTTATATTAATATCCTAAAATAAGATCTATAATGAGTGACCTAGAGGAATTACACAGAGCTGGCCTACCTTAAATTGATCCCTGAGGGACCCGTGATGAATAAGAAAAGGTGCGGACTTGAAAGCACATAGTTGAATACAGATTAGCACAGTCATGCCCGCTCCACTGAGCCGCAAGGACCTACCTTCATTGCAGGATCAGTTTTTTATTTTTGTTTTTTACCTTTTAACCAACTCCTAATGGAAAAATCACATTCATGTAGAAAAAAATACACAGATTAAGTAGCTTTTTTTTACAAAGGGAACACACCTATGTAATCATCACCCAGATAAAGAAAAGTACCAGCATCCCAGAAGTCAGTTTTTGTTAAACTCTGCAGAATTTCCTATTAACTGGTTGCAGAATAATTTAACAACAAAGAAACCCTTTCCCCCAGATTTTATTAATCGTGTTCTACTATTCAAATTCTGCCTAAGGCTTGATGGGAGTTCTCAGTCTTTAAGATGAGCCAAGTAAGAAAAAGTCAAGTTCTGTTCTGACATGTTTTCCATCTAAATGACCTTTTCAAGTGCAGTTTCACCAAATGCAACAGTTCACTTTACTTTTTTTTTGTCCCCTTAGCCACCCTGCTGTCCTTGAGAGTTCTCCCAGAGTTTAAGAAGAAAGCTGTGTGGACCAGAGCCTATGGTTGGTGAAGTTTCGTGGGTAGCCAGCAGCCTCCTTAGCTGGGTGAGGAAAACCATAGAAATGGAAGAAGGTTTTCAGAATTCATGCCTGGGATCGCCGAGTCATGATGCAGAGGGTCAAGGGGCACGAAAAGGTGGACACAAAACTGACCCTTTGACAGGTACATGCCAAGAAAAGGGGGCATTGCTTCAATGCCCAGGCCAGCTGGGAACGAAACCAGAACTTGAATTTTCTTTTATTTGGCTGGAGTTCAACCTGAAGATTTTCTTTGTGAAAACTTGACTACATTATCTACTCCCCCTAAATTCTAGTAAAATAATCTTGTGAATTTCGTGCATGTTTCTTCTTTGTCTTAAAGCATGGGGAAGGTTTTGCTGGCAAAGTGAAACTATAGTGGTGACAGTGGCATCATGATTGATTTCCCGTGAAGTTTCTAGAGGACATTCTCTGACTCAGCGTTTTCTTACTTTTATGGATAAAGCACTGTCGTGGAACTGCTGTCCACATTTAAACAATAAGTATGCTATGTGTTGAACATTAGCCAAATCCGATTCATTAGGGGTGGCTGTAATTTGCTTATGCCTGGGCCTCTTGAAAGCAATTGAAAGTTCCCCAATTCAAAATAGCTCCAACCAAGGAAAAGAATATTGGGCCATAAGCCAAAAAGTTCAAGAGTAGATCTGAACAGGTCAGGCAGCTGCATCCAGTGAGTCAGTGCCATTAGGGGCATAGACAGGATCACTCCTCGTAGTTGGTAGGATGGCGACCAGCCACCTCCGAGGGAAGGAGTGGCGTCTTTGCTTATGGGTATGGCAGAAGCAACCTGGAGAGGACTCCGGTCCAGCATGGATGTGTGAGAGTCCCTGCACAACTATGTGGGCCTTGGGAGTTGGGATAATCTAATTGACCGGTCCTCGGTCCTACCTGAACTGGTTTTCCTCCAGAAGGAAGATGATGGAAAGCTGGGCGGATACCTCCTTAAAAGAACAATGTGTTTTATTTTAAGCACACATCTCTGTCTCAAGCAGGGTGACTGCTGGCCTAATGACAAGTAAATGAAGTCTGTGACGGTGTCCTCGGGGATAGCAGTTTACTCAAAGGTGGAGCATCAGCCAGCGTTCGATCTGTTTGCTGCTTGTTTTTCCTTCTCGCAGGCATTCATCGGGGCGGGCTTTAAAAACCAGGCATAGGAACGTACTGCCAGGGCTCTGTGTATATATAGGGTCTCTGGGTTGTGCCACTGGAATAATATACCTTTGTGTCTTCCAGGCCATAGCGGTGCCTAGTCCTTAAAAGCACCGTAGAACCTTCAGTATTATTCCCGTGTGACACATACATTCATGTTGTCACTAAGTGAACCCGCTGGTGACTTAGGTTAAAAATAGCTCTCCTCGATTTATTTTCCAAATATATGGATTTATGATTCCAGGTTTCAGATATTTGTGGTTCACTGTGTAATGCACACTCCGTTTTTTCTTTTGCTGAACTTCAATACGACACCGAGATGCTCACAGGAAAGGGAAGGGAGGGTGAGCTCTCAGGGAGTCACCTGCAGGGCCAACATTTCATTTTTATTACCTCCTCAGAGGCCGGGCTAGAGGGAAATGAATTTGAGGGAAGCAGCCGAACATGTTCTGGGAGCAGCCAGCTTCTCGTTCCTTCCCACTGCATGTGCTTTGTTTTACTTCCCACCAAACAGTGATTGAAATTCATCTCACATTTATCGTTAGGTGCCAGACGGTAAGTTCACCAGAACTTTCACTTGTATTATCTTACTTCACTCCTACAACAAGACTGCGAAGAAGCATTTCTATTTTAAAGTGGAGAAAATACATCTAATAAGAGGCAGAGCTACATAGAATGCCAAAGCCTTAAAGCCCCAGGTCCACTGCCCTTTTTGCTGTATCCGGGCATTTAGTGCCCATTTTCAGATGAAAACTCCTATTAAGGAGGAAGCCTCACGCATGCGTCACATAGGTTGCTGTCATCAGACAAAAGAAAGAACCCTGAAGCACAGGGAATAGAGTCAATAATATTGAAATAATGGCTGTAACGGATGGTGGCTACACTTAACCATGGTGTCCATTGCGTAATGTATAGGATTGTCAAACGCCTGTATTGACCCCCTGAAAGTAATAGAATGTCGTATGTCAACTACGAAACCCCAAATCAGAAAAGGACACTGCCTCATGTTGATAAGCTGCTGGAACTGGGAAGCTGAGGAGTTGTAGTATTAAGGAACACGTCTTTGCCAGTTGAAGGACTTAAATCCCTGGGCCAGCAGACATGTGTGGTAGAGAAGAGCAGCAAAGGGGAAGTGGGCACTGAGGAGCCTGTCTGCGCTTCCGCCCTGGGTCCGTGGGCAGAGCTTGCCAGTGCTGGAGGAAGGGATGAGGGATCAGGCCCCGCTTCTAAACCCAGCCTGCCTTTTTCTCCTCAGCCTGGTTTCTTCTCATTCAAACTTTGTCCCTGCTCCTGCGCTTGACAAGAAAACAGAAGAGTACAAAATGGAGGAAATAAAATCTATCTGTATCCCTTCTTCCCTACCTACCAACCCCCCCACCCTCCTGTTTTTGTTTTTGGGGATCTTGAGCTTGAGATTTGTAGGATTTTCCTCTTCGTGGTCATGTCTGAAGAGTCAAAAATACAAGGTGCTAGGGGTGCCTGGTGGCTCAGTTGGTTAAGAGACTGACTCTGGATTTTGACTCAGGTCATGATCTCAGGGTCATGAGATCAAACTCCAAGCAGGGCTCCACACAGGGCTTTCAGCTACTTGAGATTTTTTTTTCCTTCTCCCTCTGTCCCTCTCCTGCTCGCTCGAACTCTCTCTCTTAAAAAAAAAAAAAAATTAAATTTCAAAACCTGAAGTTTCTAAAATCTAAAATCTGGAATAATAACACTCTTTCTCTGGTTCCCTGTATGACTTCAGGTCAGAATTAAGTTATTTCCTCAGAAGTCTCTGCCTTTTTAGAACAGATGTTCCAAACTATGTATGGAAACACTTCCTTTTCCCAAGTCATCTTTCATTGGTTTTTGAAATCACAAGTTGCCAAGACAAAGAGCATGCTGGGATATACTAACAAATGAACATGTGGGGTTAAAGCCTTATTATGTGTCTCAGAACACTCTGACTCTTGATTTGCAAAGTGTGCATTTGGAGCAGATGTTGGGTTGGGATCCGTGCAAGGGCCTAAAATTATCTTTGTGTTTTGTCATGTAATGACTCCATGGTAACTAACTACAAGGCTGCTAATGACCTTTTTTGAAGGTAACTGTCAGAAGTTCACTGGAAATGATTTTAACCAAAGATAGTGATATTGTAATTATACAAGGAGTAAGACTTTGTTAAGGACGTGACTACTATCTCAGAATAACTTAGTCATTTTGAAAATAAGCAGTTTTAAACTTTTCGTAAACATTTTCATAAATTGCTGTTTTCGAAGGGAGATCAGATCTTGGGCTTAGGAGGATGGGGCCTTCACTAAAGCCAGAGCTGGAGGCGAGGCCTCTGGGTGAGTCTGAGTGAGATGCCCCAACACGCCTGTTCCCAGTGGCAGGCATTTTGGATGAAACCAGGGGACCGAATGTGGCCAGAACAATTCTCATCCATCCTACCATCGCAGAAAAACATCTCATGCTGTCATCTTTATGTATAAATGTGTATCATCATCACTCTGGTCCTAGATGATGTAATATGCTTTTATATTTCCTGGAAGGAAATGCTTTATATTGATGCTAAACTCTTGAGCCTCATTTTTAAAAAATGTATGATATATATAGTAATTATGAAGTTGTGAGTGTGCATGGAATGTGTTAATCTTCATAAACAGTATGGAATTCTTTAAAATTGCCACTTAGATCGTCTGGTTCTTGTCAAACAGAAGGAACTTGTGAAATAATTTCTGGCTAAATTATTGGATGTGAAACCAAGTAAAAATGACAGGGATGACACCCTGACTTTGGTTTTGTTTCTTGGATACAAAGAATAAGTTAACTCACAAGGATAAAAGAGAAAGGATACAGGATACAGAAATATGGTTTATAAATTCTAAAATGTAATAGAAATGTTATCACCTTTGTATGTTTCACTGAAAATAGTTCTAACGCTTGGCGATCTGTATGTTAGGACTTGGGAAGATAATGGAAATTTAACCAGTTCTTAAAACATTCTAAAAGCAAGTAGCACATTAGGAAAGGATACTTAGAGAAGCTAAAAAACAAAACAAGACAAAAAAGTCCTTTTGTGTCTTATAAATATGAACTGCCCTTTGAGAGTTATGAAATACAATGGAGATATCACCTAGTCAATCTGATATATTTTTTAAATGTTTTATTTATTTATTTATTTGACAGAGATCACAAGTAGGCAGAGAGGCAGACAGAGAGAGAAGGGAGGAAGCAGGCTCCCCACTGAGCAGAGAGCCCGACGTGGGGCTCGATCCCAGAACCCTGGGATCATGACTTGAGCGGAAGGCAGAGGCCCAACCAACTGAGCCACCCAGGCACCACTATCTGATAGATTTCTTAAAACAGGACTTTTTCTGGAGGTACTGGTAGTAATCTATAAAGTCAGAGCTGCACAATTACGAGTGTGTACCATGTGCCCAGAGTGAACAAGGCATGATATTCCTGTCCTCACGGAATTTATATTCAGAAAATATAAATTAGTAAACCATCAGATAATTTTATTTTTTTTATTTTTTTTATTTTTAAAGATTTTATTTATTTATTTGACAGAGAGATCACAAGTCGGCGGAGAGTCAGGCAGAGAGAGAGAGAGAGAGAAGCAGGCTCCCACTGAGCAAAGAGCCCGATGCGGGGCTCGATCCCAGGACACTGAGATCATGACCTGAGCCGAAGGCAGCGGCTTAATCCACTGAGCCACCCAGGCGCCCCCATCAGATAATTTTAATGCATCCAGGAAACGTGTTACAAATTTCCTGCTTCTGTGTAGCTATTTATCATTTAGAGAGTTTTAGTTTACCGCACTGCATTTATTCTTTACAATAGCGTGGGGACAGTGAAGAGCTCATTCATTTAGTAAACATTGGAGCTGGATTTCATATCAAACCCACTGCTCTTACTTCCACCCAGGCCCACGTTCTCACTCACAGGACCCCGTGGCTCAGCGGAGTACC
Source organism: Mustela erminea (assembly GCF_009829155.1). Taxonomy (NCBI): domain Eukaryota; kingdom Metazoa; phylum Chordata; class Mammalia; order Carnivora; family Mustelidae; genus Mustela; species Mustela erminea. The sequence continues at coordinate 47,913,708 of NC_045625.1, read as the reverse complement.
ACAAAGTAAGTACGCAGTGGACGCCTACGTTTATTTGGTGAATTAAGGCAAGTTCTCACTAGTTGATTTGCAATATGGAATTGATGGTTACCTTTACTTGAGGTTTTAAACTCTAGCTACCCTTAGCAAAGATAAATCCCTCTTTAACATCTTTAAAAACCAAACATAAATGCCATCATCTCAGTTCTGAAAACAGAGAAAACTTACACTGTAGTATGTAGGAGGGGCATTTGAGGAGCCTGACAACATGTAGGTTCCTGGGTCCCAGTGGAGCCCAAGAGTCTGGGTCCTAGGTGGCACCCTGTCCTAGGACTGCTGCTCCCTGGAATATACTTGGCAAGAGCGCCATATGGAAAGGTAACGTAGCAATTAGACCTGGAAGTAGAAAGTAAAAATTAACAAGGGGGCAAAAATGTTTACAAAGGAAAAATAAGCCAATGAGAGGAAGATGGGGGGGAAAGGAGAAATCATTTGTAGCATATTTTCATTTTAAATCATTGATACTTTAGCACAATAAAATGTAACTGCATTTTAAATCATTGATACTTTAGCACAATAAAATGTAACTGTTTTCTTTGTACATCAATAAATGTAAGATTCTCTGTGGAAATATTTCGGATACTGATGTTACAGCTACATTATCTCTTGAAAGAAACACAAAGTCTTATAGGTGACAACTTGCTCAAGGTAAGCAGAATAAGGTATCCTGAAACAAAATGGTTTTTGTTGGGGGCGGGGGAGGGGGCTTCAGTTGCGATGTGGTACATTCTTTGGTTAACAAGTGTGTTTGCAGGAAGCCTAGTCAAGTTTGGTAATTTTGTGCCTTCAGTGCATCAGTCGTCCCACAAGGTGTTTCTTGAACAAAGGTAGACACTTAGGCAGCAACTAAGAATCAACTCATTCTAACGTTAATCTGTTTACTGAACAAAAACACAAGACCAGGATAACTGTGTGATTCTTTTTGTTTTTTTTTTAAAAAGATTTTATTTACTTATTTGACACAGAGAGAGAGAGATCCCAAGTAGGCAGAGAGGCAGGCAGAGAGAGAGAGGGGGAAGCAGGCTCCCTGCTGAGCAGAGAGCCCGATGTGGGGCTCGATCCCAGGACCCTGGAATCATGACCTGAGCCCAAGGCAGAGGCTTTAACCCACTGAGCCACCCAGGTGCCCCAACTGTGTGATTCTTGAAGAGCATACTGGAGGGAAAGAAAACACATTAATATTGAATGGATACTTCTGGCAGAAGTGTAACTGCTTTTCATTCAACTATTTTGGTAACATAAAAGCCCAGGGACTTTGACTACAGTGTCTGTGTGTTGTATTTTTTAGGCAGAGTAGGCTGAGTAAGGAAATTCTTCAAAGTAGTTTTCATTCAGAGCAGTTTTACCCCCCACTACCCTACCCTTTTAAGTCCCAGAGGCACTGCTGATGTTGATACTACACCTTAGCTTGGGTTACTAGGAACTTGAGGCAATGGAACTTGGCATTGAAAGGTCCCAAGAAAGTTGGTTTTGTTTGTTTGTTTGTTTGTTTTATAGAGAGGGAGAGAGAAAAGGGCTTGGGGAAGGAGAAAGAATCTTAAGTAGCTCCACACCCAGCACAGGACCCAATCTCACGATCCTGAGCTGAAATCAAGTCAGACATTTAACCGTCCAAGCCATCGAGGTGCCCTAAGAAAGATCATTTTAAAAGTTATGTGTTATGCTTCTACAATATCTAACAGTTTGCTATTTCATCTATATTAATTATATTTGAGAAACCAAGCCTTTGACAATACTGAACAAAATGAAATAGAGATTTGATGGACATACAGTATAAGAAATCAGCCAAAAAAATCAACTTTGCAATCTGGGTAATACCAGTTAACTAGGTAGATGTTTACTTGTCTAAGTTTCTTAACCTGGGGAACATGAACTTGAGTGGAAGAGAAATGACATCCTTATGTCCACTAACCTCTAGTGAAATTTTTCTTTCAATTAAGAATACAGGAAGCCACCCACAATAATAAGTTGTGACTGTGTTTTACCAAAGGAATCACAGAGCTTTGTTACAGTAAGCTTTTTAAAAAGCTTTTTTTTGTTGTTAAAGATTTTATTTATTTATTTGACAGAGATCACAGGTAGGCAGAGAGAGGAGGAAGCAGGCTCTCTGATGAGCAGAGAGCCCGATGCGGGGCTTGATCCCAGCATCCTGGGATCACGACCTAAGCTGAAGGCAGAGGCTTAACCCACTGAGCCACCCAGGTGCCCCTACATTTTGTTTTTAAAGATCTATTTGAAAGGGGGAGGGGTAGAGGGAGAGGAACTAGTAGACTTCCTACTGAGCAGGGAGCCCAATACGGGGCTCGATCCCAGGACTCTGAGATCAGGACCTGAGCCAAAGATGCTTAACCAAACTGAGCTACCCAGGCACCCCTATTTATTTTTTTAGAGGTGGGGGGAGAGAGATAAAGAAGCATACTCCCCGCTGAGTACAGAGCCCCATGTGCAGACTGACCACAAAACTTTGAAACCACAACCTGAGCCATCGGATGCTTAACTGACTGAACCCCCCAGGTACCTCAAAATGTAGCTTTTTAGAAGGGTAATTTTAAGTATTTTAAAATCCCAAAGAGGATACTAAATTTACAAAGATATCTATTATCTTTACCTAGTTACCAATTTTTTTGTGACTATATTTTACTGCCTGGTTTTTATGTCATAAAATATTTAGTAACCTTTTTATGTAATTATTGGATAATAGGATTCTAGACTCCTTTCAAGAAAAGTGAATGTATACTGATGATACAGAAGTGATATTAGTCAGTTTTCAAAACTCTGTGACTTATGTGACATAGTAATTAGCAACGATAATTCAATAGTAATCTGAAACATCACTAGTTAACTGCTTTATCTCCTTTAAAATAATTTACTCTAGACTTTTACCTTTTGTCTCCCTGTAAGGTAAGTAACATGGCCTGATTTCAACCCCCGCCCCAGAAAAGGAATATGGATCAAATAAATATTTGTATATTTACCAAAGATCCATTTCTGTTTTCATCAGTCTCCTCTTTTAAGGCATCAAAGTCCAAATATTAATGAATACTTTCTCAGGGCTTGGAAAATGTAGAATTTTCTCAGCATGTCTAATGTGTAAAATGGGGGTGAGCCCTGGCGAGGGTGACATCTGTCTATAAAATGTTATTCTAGACAACTGTGGAACATATTTCACATTGTTGCCCTCCCATGGAGTTACTATTTGCAAACTCCAAAGTGTAAAGAAAAAGATGTAAACAGATAAAATCCCGGCTAACAACTTTGGTTTCTCAATTTCATTGAATCCATTCCAGTGAATCTATTTCTCAATTGCCTTACAGGAAAAGAATCAATGTAAAGTTACTTGTATAAAATCCACTTTGGTAAAGTAGGTTGTGTGGAACATGCATTTGAAAACATACGAGGATAAGAGTGCTGCGATCTGCCTCAAGCTCAAGGAGAAGGCGGTCGTCGCGGAGCCGTGTCCAGTAGCAGGTATTTTTCCAGCAGGCTGCTTCCTGTGTTGTTCATTGCAGCTGAGTCCACAAGCCTGTCCTTCCTTCTCTCCAATCGCATCGGAATGCGGTGCTTCACATTTTCTTTTTCTTAAAGGGAAAGACTCCGAGGACGTCTCTTCTTTCCGAGTAAAGATGGCTGTAGGTATAATACATGCCTAACACGGGGAAGGAAGTGGCAAGAGTAAGTCAGGTTGATTAACCCTTTCTCTGGAAAGAACCATGGTTTTAAAATATAGTCAGAGTGCTGCTGGGAGTCTAAGGACAAGACACTTGCATGGGAGACTCAAAGGACCATGTAAACAAGAGGCCAGGAAAGGGAAGTAAAGCGAACTCCTCTACGCTCCTATTTTGTTTAAGGCAAGGAATTAACGTTTCCCTTTCTGGAGGGTAGCACTCTCTACCAGCCCTGAAGTTTCACATCTGTCTTCTTCCTGATGCATTGTTCCTATCTGTCTGACGATGACTCTACACCAACTACCATGGGGATTTGTGAAGGTCAGAGCTGCAGAAAGTGAGATGTAATCAGAGAAGTCCTTTGCCAATTAAATTTTCTTGACTCTTAAGTTTTTGTTCCACACATTTTTCTTGTGTTTTTAGCACCTACTCCCACGTGCCTGCTGGGAAATGCTAGCACAAAAACCAAACAAACAGGAAACAAATAGATATAAATGGGAAAACCAGAAATGGCCCAACCTGCTTAGTTTGATATCTAGGTTTTCTCTGTAGATCCCTATATCCAGAGTCAAATTTCTAGATTTCCTACACAATACAGGTACTTTACCTGCTTGTAAACCTATTCTTTATACAGTGAAACAGTGACATACTTGATCTTGTGATACCCTGCGAAAAGCATTATAACTTCTAGGTGCTTTACTAACAAGGTCTAATTCACCATGCTGGGTGTCCTCCACTATTTCTCCCATGTTCAGACCTTTCTGTTAAAGTAGATAGTAGCATAAACCAGAAAGCACAGGAAGAATGCAGAAACAAAACAAAACAGAAAACCCACTTACCTATAAAGAGCATCATGAGATATATTTTCAGCACGTATGGGAAATAGATTGATAAATCAAAGGGCAGCTTTGTGGAGTAAGTGCCAAATGATTCAAAATAAGGCAGCGACTGATAGATGGCAAATGCTGTTTAAAGAACAGAGAAGGAATAGTGAAAGTTTCCCCTCATACTGCTACAGGGATGTGTATATATAAATGTCTACAGAGCTCAAGGATATTTTGAATTTTATAATAACGGTTTTGACAGATGCTGAATCCTTTAGCTAAAGCTAGAGCTGAGTCAGCTGGCAAGGCCGTAGGCAGTGTGACTTGAACTTATATCCATTTTATACTTGGTTATACCTACAGAGAAATAATTTGTTTCTTAGAATGGTATCCCCCAATACATATCCCCTTCTCACAAAGAGACAAATGAATTTGAAAAATGCTGCACAGTTCCTTCTTAGAGTTTCAAAACACATTAGTACAGTAGAGATTCTGAAAAGTTCTGCAGGAAAGAAACTGGTTTTCCTTTACAGTTTCTCAGTGTAACTGGCCTTGGGGGGCTCCTTCTCCCTCCTTACCCACTAGGAAAATTTAAAGAATGCTGAGGAACTCTGGGAGAAATGTTAGCCAAAACATTTTGAGGGGGGAGGCTGGTGTCAGAGAAAAAGATACGGAGGTTCAGAGAGTCAGGGGAAGATGGAGGAGGAGGAGGAGGATGCTGAGCTCACCTCATCCCATGGACACCCCAAGTTAACAGATATACAGGTACATCTATACAACTCTGAAAACAACCTGAAGACACAGACCTTCCACAGCTAGCTGCAGAGAGAATGTCACATGGAAAAGGGTAGGAGGTGTGGAGTTGTGGTTGGTGCCCTGGTCAGACTAACCACAAAAGGGAGGGACACCACAAGCCTGAAGAAGCCAGGGAATCACACCCCACACCAGAGATGCCTGGCATTGGGGAATCTGCACTGGGAACAGGAGTCCCTATAACATCTGGCTGTGAAAACCAGTAGGGCTTATCTTTGGGAGCCTTAGAAATCAGCAGGATACAAGGTTAGTAGAAGGAAGGAAATAGAGACTAAGAAAAAAAGAAAAGACCAGTGAAACCAAGAGCTGGTTCTTTGAAAAGATAAAATTAATGAAACTCTAGCCACGCTCATCAAGAAAAAAGGAGAGGACCAAAATAAAATCAGAATCAAAGCAGCATAAATAATAACTGCTATATATAAATACAAAAGATTGTAAGACTTATGAAAATTGATATGCCAACAAATTGGGCAACTTAAAAAAATCTGAATAGACTAATACTTAGTAACAAAGTTGAACTGATATTTTAAAAAATCCCAACAAAAGCCCAGGACCAGATGGATTTATAGGTGAATTCTAACAAACATTGAACTTTATACCTATTCATGGCAATTTATTCCAATAAATAGAAGAGGAAGGGAAGCTTCCAAATATATTCTATAAGGCCAGTGTTACCCTGATAATCAAAACCAGTCAAAGACACTACCCCCACCCCCCCAAAATTTAGGCTATCATCCATAATGAACATAGATGCAAAAATCTTCAACAAATTAGCACTTATTCAATAATCTTTCCCATGATTAAGTGGGATTGATTATGGGGATGCAAGGGTGATTCAATATTTGCAAATCAGTGTGATATACCATCATTAACAAAACAAAGGATAAAATCCATGATCCGTAAATGAAGAAAAAGCATTTGATAAAATTCAGTATCTACTCATGATAAAAACTCAACCAAGTGGGTTTAGAGGAACCATTCCTCAACATAATAAAGGGTATATATAAAAAGCCTAAGCTAACACCATACTCAGTGCTAAAAAGTTCTAGCTCCAGCAATCAGATAAGAAAGTAAGAGGCATCCAGATTGGCAAGGAAGAAGTTAAACTTACTGCACATGACATGACACTATATGTAAAAAATCCTAAATATGTCACACACACAAAAAAAAAACCCTCTTAGTACAAATGCAGTAAAGTTGCAGGATACAAAACTAACATCTAGAAATCAACTGCATTCCTATACACTAATAACAAAGCAGTGGAGAAATTAAGAAAACAACAATCCCATTAACAATTGCACCAAAAAGAATAAAATACTTAAGAATAAACTTAACCTAGACGGTGAAAGACCTATACTCTGAAAACTCTAAGACACTGATGAAAGAAACTGAAGACGACACAAATGGAAAGATACGCCATGCCCATGAATTGGAAGAACATCACTAAAATGTCCATATTACCCAAAGCAAACTATAGATTCAGTACAATCCATATCAAAATACCAATAGCATTTTCCATAAAATTAGAACAAATAATCCTAAAGTTGGTACAGAATCACAAAAGACCTGGGGGCGCCTGGGTGGCTCAGTTGGTTAAGCATACAAATCTTGATCTCCACTTGGGTCTTGATCTCAGGGATGTGAGTTCAAGCCCCGCCCTGGGCTCCACAATGGACATGGAGCCTACTTAAAAAAAAAGAGGGGGGCACCTGGGTGGCTCAGTGGGTTAAGCCACTGCCTTCGGCTCAGGTCATGATCCCAGAGTCCTGGGATCGAGTCCCGCGTTGGGCTCTCTGCTCAGCAAGGAGCCTGCTTCCCTCTCTCTGCCTGCCTCTCTGTCTACTTGTGATTTCTGTCTGTCAAATAAACAAATAAAATCTTTAAAAAAAAAAAAAGACATATAGATTAATGGAATGGGATAGGGAGCCAAAAAATAAACCCATACCTATATATCTTGTCATAACAAAGAAGGTAAGAATATACAATGGGGGAAAGATAGTCTCTTCAACAAATGATGCTGGGAAAACTGGATAGCCACATTCAAAAGAAAAACTAGACTCCTTATGTCATACACAAAAATAAGCTCAATGGATTAAAGACCTAAACCTGAAACCATAAAATTCCTAGAAGAAAACAGGCAGCACACTCTTGAATATTTCCCTTAACAACATATTTATGGACAGCTCTCCTCAGGAAAGGGAAACGGAAGCAATATTAAACTATTGGGACTACACCAAAATAAAATTTTGCATAATGAAGGAAACCAACCCAACAAAAATGCAACCTACTGAGTTGAAGATACTTGCAAATTATTTATCTTATAAAGCATTAATATTCAAAATATATGAAGAACTTATACAATACCAAAACCACCATTTAATTGGAAAATGTACAGATGACATGAACATACATTTCTCTGAAGAAGGCATAAGATGTTCAACACCACTAATCATCTCAGAAATGCAAATCAAAATCACAAGGAGATACCACCTCACACTTGTCAAACAAGTGTTGGCAAGGATATGGAGAAAAGGAAACCCTCTAGCTTCTAGCGTTGATAGGAATGTAAATGGGTGCAGTCACTGTGGAGAACAGTAAGGAGGGGGTGGGAGGTTGGGAGAACCAGGTGGTAGGTATTAGGGAGGTCACGTATTGCATGGAGCACTGGGTGTGGTGCAAAAAAACAATGAATACTGTTAGGCTGAAAAGAAATTAAAAAAAAAAAACAGGTTTAAAAATGTATTGGAGAGGGACTGCATGGAGCACTGGGTGTGGTGCAAAAATAATGAATACTGTTACACTGAAAAATTAAAAAAAACATATATCCTACTCAAAAAAAAAAAATACACACACACACACACACACATATCTATCTCCCATATGATCCAGTAATTCCAAAACAGTTTTTACCTAAAGAAAACAAAACCATTAATTCAAGAAGATACATGATTTACAATAGCCAAGATATGGAAGCAACCCAAGTGTCCATCAATAGTTGAATGGATTAGATGTGGTGTGTACACACGCACCACACACACACATAAATATATATAGCGGAATATTAGCCATAAAAAAGGAGATGTTATCATTTGCAAGAACATGGTGGGACCTAGAGGATATTATGCTAAGTGAAATAAGATACAGAAAGACAAATGCCATATGGTTTCATTTATATATGGAATCTAAAAAACAAAAGAAAAAAAAGGAGAAACAGATCCATAAATACAGAGAACTAATGGTTGCTACAGAGGAGGGGTTGGGGGGCTTGGGCAAAATGGGTGAAGAGTGGGAGATAAAAGCTTCCAATTATGGAATCAGTGAGTCACAAGGCTAAAAGGTAAAAGATAGGGAATCTAATCAATAGCATTGTCAGTGTTGTATGGTAAGAGATGGTAGCTGCATTTGTGGTGAGCATTCTGTAACAGAGTTGTTGAAGTGCTATGTTGTACACCTGAAACTAATATAACATTGTGTGTCACTATAGTTCAAAAAAAAAAAAAAAATCAGTGGGGCTTAACTCCAGGAATGTTAAGAATCAGTAGGCTTAATGCCGGGAGAACCAGAGGGCAAAAGGAAACTGAGTCCCCTCACTTAAGAACCCAACATAATAAGTAACTTGGCAGAGACACAGTGCAGAAGCAGCAGTTTGCAAAGTGCCTGGGGTATATGTAAAGAAAATTTATTGACTAGTCTTGGGTTGTGTGCTGGAAAGGCAAGGATCTTCAGATTTCTCTGGGAACAAAAGTGCTGACAGGTGCCATTTCTCTTCCCCTCTCCCAGCCTAGATGGCTAGTCACTTAGGGAAGCCAGTGCTACCACTATCTTGTAGCACCATGTGACTGACCTGACCCATTCAACCTGCCCCCTTGAGCAGGCAACCCTCAAAGGGGCTCGTGCCTCCCACACCCTGCAGAAAGCCCTGGCAGGGACAAAGCTACTCCAAAATGACTCCTTCCGTGGGGAGGGAAGAAATATGCCCCACAAATCAGTGCACCCACAGTTTCAGCAGCCTAGGCTCTTAGCTGGCTGTGTAGGGAATAAAACCTCTGCTTTGGTGGAACAGAAGATGTGGCAACAAGGCTAACTGCAGACACTTAGGCTGACTGCTGGTCTTCCCACCAACTAGTCACAGAGGCCTCAAACAGCCCTCTCAACAGTGTAAGGACCAAACCTTGCCCAGTGTGCCTACAGCAGGCAAAGTGGGTCATGGCAACTGGCTGAACTGAAAGCAACTGTGGTTCAGCCATAACAGTGGGGCATGTTTAGCCCACACAGTGGATATTCCCAAAGTGCCTGATTTTGAAGACCAAGAGGAAGGTGTGCTACAGGGCTCCACAGGGCGCCTTCAACATAAGGCCACTACTTTCAAGACCAGGAGACATAGCTAACTCACCTACTATACAAAAACAAACACAGAGTTAGACAAAATGAGGAGACAGAGGAATATGGCCCAAATGAAAGAACAGAATCACAGTAGAAGAGCTAAATGAAATAAACAACCAATGTGCCTGATAAAGAGTTCCAAGTAATGGTCATAAAGATACTCACTGAATGTGAAAAAAGAGTGGATGATCTCAGTCAGAACTTCAACAAAGAAAAAATACAGAGCTGAAGAAGTCAAAAAATGAAATAAATACACTGGAAGGAATCAAGAGCAGATCAGAGGATGCAGAAGAACAGATCAACAATCTTGAAGACAGGGTAATGGAAAGTAATCAAAGTGAACAGCAAAAACAAAAAAAATTAAGAAAAGAGTTCAGTAAAGGGAACTCAACAACTCTGTGACGAGTAACAACGTTCACATTATAGGGATCCCAGAAGAGAAAGAGAGAGAAGGGAGTAGATAACTTATTTGAAGAAATAACTGAAAACTTCCCTACTCTGGGAAAGAAAAGATCTATCCATCACATTTCAAGAAGCACAAAGAGCTCCTAACTAGATAAATCTAAGGAGGTCCATAGCAAGACACATAATAAATAAAATGGCAAGAAGAAGTGATATAGAGGGAGTTTTCAAAGCAGCAAGAGAAAAAAACCATTACCCACAGGGAAATCCCCTATGGCTATCAGCTGATTTTTTCAGCAGAAACTTTGCAGGCCAGAAGGGAGTGCCATAATTAGACCAGAGGGCCCTAACAGATATATACAGAACATTCCATTAAAAAAAAAAACCCAACCAAAAAACCTCAATATGCATTCTTTTAAAATGCACACAGAACATTCTCCAGGATACATCAAACGTTAGGCCATAACACAAGTCTCAAAATTTTTTTTAAAGAGACTGAAGTCCTATCAAGCATTTTTTCAACCATGACAATATAAAACTAGAAATCAATTATAAGAAAAACTCTTGAAAGGATACAAATACATGAAGGCTAAACAACATGCTATTAAACAATGAATGCATCAACAAAGAAATCAAAGAAAATTTAAAAAAATACATGGAGACAAATGAAAATGGAAAAATTGCAGTGAGAATCTTTGGGATGTGGCAAAAGCAGTCCTAAAAAGGAAGTTTATAGCAATACAGGCCTATCTCAACAAACAATATGACTCTCAAACAATCTAAACTTATACCTCAAGGAGCTGGAAAAAGAACAAAGCCCAAAGTTCGCAGAAAGTAGAAGGAAGGAAATAATAAAGACTATAGTAGAATTAATTGAAAAACTAAAAAAATAAAAACAAAAAAACCCAGATCAATGAAACCAAGAACTGGTCCTTTGAAATAACCAAAATTGGTAATTCTTTAGCCAGACTCATCAGAAAAAAGAGAACTAAAATAAAATTAAAAATGAAGAAATGATAGCAGAGAAATACAAAGGATTATAAGAGAATATGATGAAAAATATATGCCGACAAATTGGACAACCTAGAAGAAACAGATAATCCTAATATACATCTCCCAAAAGTGGAGGCATCCCTGGGTGTCTAACTCATTAAGCATCTGCCTTTGGCTCAGATGATCCTGGGGTCCTGGGATCGAGCCCCGCATCAGGCTCCCTGCTAAGCAGGAAGCCTCCCTCTCCCACTTCTCCTGTGTGTGTTCTCTCTCTGTGTCTCTCTCTCTGTCAAATAAAATCTTAAAAAAAAAAAAAAAAAGTGATTCAGGAAGAAATAGAAAATTTGACCAGACCAGTCACTAGTAAAGAAATTGAATCTGTAATCTAAAATTCCCAACAAACAACAGTCTGGGACCATAATAGCCTCACAGGTGAATTCTACCAAACATTTAAAGAATTATTCCAAAAAACAAAATAGGAAGGGAAACTTCCAAATTCATTCTATAAGGCCATCATTTCCCTGATTTCAAAACCAGAGACACTGTTAAACTAAAACAAAAACAAAACCCTACACCCCAGTATGATGAACATAGTGCAAAAACCCTCAACAAAATATTAGCAAACTGTACACAACAATACATTAAAAAGATCATTCACCACAAACAAGTGAGATTTATTCCAGTGATGCAAGGGTGATTAAATATTTGCAAATGAGTCAATGTGATATATCACACGGACAAAAGGAAACATAAAACCTATAGGACCATTTCAATAGATGTAGAAAAAGCTTTTGACAAAATACAGCATCCATTCATGTTAAAAACTCTACTAATGAAATGGGTTCAAAGGGAACATACCTCAACATAATAAAGGCCATATATGAAAAACCCACAGCTAACATACTCAGTGCTTAAGAAACACGGGTTTTTCTCTAAGATCAGGAACAAGACAAGGATGTCCGCTCTCACCACTTTAACTCGACAGAGTACTGGAAGTCCTAGCTGCAGCAATCACACAAGAAAGAGCAGTTTCCAGGGTGCCTGGGTGGCTCAGTGGATTAAGCCTCTGCCTTCGGCTCAGGTCATGATCTTGGGGTCCTGGGATCGAGTCCCACAACAGGCTCTCTGCTCAGCAGGGAGCCTGCTTCCTCCCCTCTCTCTCTGCCTCTCTACCTACTTGTGATCTCTGTCAAATAAATAAATCTTAAAAAAAAAAAGAGCAGTTTCCAAATTGGCAAGGAAGAAGTTAAGCTAACAATATTTGCAGATGACATGCTACACCACATACAGAAAACCCTATAGACTCCACCAAAATACTATTAGAACTGATAAATAAGTTCAGTAAATTTGTAGGACACAAAATTAACAGAATTTTGTTACATTTCTTCTATATGCTACTAACCATTTATACATGCACAAAAAGAATAAAATACCTAGGAATAAACTTAACTAAGGAGATGAAAGACCTATACTCTGAAAGCTATAAGACTTTGAAGAAAGAAACTGAAGATGACACAAATAGGAAGATATACCACACAAATGAGAAGACTATCATTAAAATGTCCATACTACCCAAAGCAAACTAGATTCAGTGCAATCCCCACAAAAATGCCAATAGTACTTTTCATAGAAAAAGAATAAATAATCCTAAAATTTGTTTAGAACCACGAAAGACCTTGAATAGATAAATCTTGAGAAAGAAGAACATAGCCAGAGGTATCACAATTCCAGTTTCAAGATACATGACAAAGCCATAGTAATCCAAGGATGGTAAAATGGATACACAGATTGATGGAACAGGATAAGGAACCCAGAAATAAACCGTGCCCATACAGTCAGTTTATCACAAAGGCAAGAATTTAGAGTGGGGAAAAGACAGCCTTTTTAATAAATGGTGCAAAAAACAAAAAACAAAAAAACCTGGGAAGCTGCTTGCAAAAGAATGAAATTGGACCCCTTTCTTACAACCCACACAAAATTAAACGCAAAATGGATTAGAGACCTAAATGTGAACCCCCAAACTATAAAACTCCTGCAAGAAAACATAAGCAGTCATCTGGACATCACCCTTAGCAACATATTATAGATGTCTCCTCAGACAAGGGAAATGAAAGCAAACTTATTTGGGAGTACAACAAAATAAAAAGCTTTTGCATAGCAAAGGGAACTATCAACAAAATGAAAGGCAACCTATTTGAAAACAAAATATCTGACAAAGGGTTAAAGTCCAAAATATATGGAGAACTTCTACAACTCAATACCAGACAGTTGCTTAACTCTCTTATTAAAAAATGGGCAGAGGACCTGCACAGCCATTTTTCCAAAGACATACAAGTGGCATACAGACACATGGAAAGATGCTCAACCTCACTTATCATCAGGGAAATGCAAATCAAAATCATAATGAGATATAACCTCACACCTGTCAGAATAGCTGGCATCCAAAAAAACAAAAACAAAAAAAAACAAAAAACAAAACAAAAACCCCAACCCCAAAAAACACATGCTGGTAAGGATGGGAAGCAAAAGAAACCCCATACACTGGGGTGGGCAGGTAAAGGTACAGCCCCTGTGGAAAACAGTATCGAAGTTCATCCAAAAAATTAAAAATAGAACTACCATACCAGTGAACTCACAGTTACTAGGAAAGTTCACATTCAAATACTAATTGGGAATGGGTTGAGCAGTCTTATAGAGACCCTCAGGTTGAATAGACACGAGTGCACTGTATGTGTGAATGCTTCAAATATACCTAAGATTTTGTCTTAGATCTTTTCTTCTGAGAAATTACTGCTTAATAAGATGGGTAATTACAGTGTTAGCTTAAAAAAAAAATAAAAGCAGTATCATATCCTCCAGTAATTCCATGACTGCTTATTTATCCAAAGAAAACAAAAACACTAATTGGAAAAGATGAATGCACCCCTATGTTTACTGCAGCATGAGTTACAATAACCAAGATAAGGAAGCAACCCCAGTATCATCAATAGATGAATGAATGGGTAAAGTAGATGTGTTTATGTGTTCAAGATACACACACAGTGGAATGTTACTTGGGCATAAAAAAAAAGAGAGATTTTGCCACTTACAAGAACATGGATGGACCTAGAGGGTATTATACCAAGTGGAATAAGTCAGATAGAGAAGACAAATGCCATACGATTTCATTTATATATGGAATATAAAAAATAAAAGACTTAAATACAGAGCACCAACTTATGGTTGCCAGTGGGGAGGTATTTGGGGGACACACTATAAGAGGTAAAAACTTCCAGTTATAAAATGAGTAAGGCATGGAGAGGGAAAGTACCGCATAGGGAGTAGAGTCAGTAATACTCTGAGAATGTCGTACAGTGACAGGTGGTGGCTCAGCTTACTGTGGCAAGCAATGAGTAATATATGGAACTGATGAATCAAACTAGGTTATACACCTAAAACTAATGTAACACTGGATGTTAATTATACTTCAATGAAAATAAAGAGGAGGTTCTATGAAGTTATATCTCACATACGGATTTTTATGACATTTTATGAAATGATAATGAACTATGGTTATGTAAGAGGCTGTTAGCACAAGCTGGGTGAAGGGCACACGTGAACCATACACTGTTTTTGTAATTTCTTGTAAGTCTAAAATTATTTGTAAATTAAAAAAAAAAAAATGAGAGACAGAAGAAACGTTGGGCAACCAAGGCCGCGATGGCTAGCCTGAGCGGGGTGAGTGGCTCGGCCACAGGGTCCGCAGCTGACCTGCCGTCGAAGACTTCCAGATGCTGTGCCTAAGTTTCTAGCAGTTAATCGGTATAAACTGATGATCTGGCTGTCTACACACCTTGCTTTTGTCTTTGATGTTATTGGATGGGAAACTATAGTTCTTTAAAAATATTAGAGTCCTCAAAAAGTCAACCAGGTTTTCTGAACCACATCTTTTTATACTTTAGGGCATTTAAAATATAAAGAAACATGTGAAGATTAAACTTCAGTGACCCATTTTCTGCCACCCAGAATTATTAACATTTTGTCACATATACCTCCAGACTCCTTTTCTACACGTACACTTTGCTTTTTAATTGCAAGAATAAGTTAATGAATCTAATTTCAAAAAAAGAAATGGGTTTTATGGCAAACATACTGGAACATGGTTTTCCCAGAAAGGTGAAGGCTTAACGTTATCAAATAATGAGAATGTACAAGTTTTCTATAGTTATTCATCCTTTATTTTTAGGAAAAGACTACTCCCGTCTCTACCTTAGTCCTTTATAATATATTCTTTATGGTATTTTTCATACAATATAATAAAGCAATTTACTTAATAAATGTTTCAATGAGTGAAGAATTTCATTCTCAAAGAAATGAGCAATCCAGTTTTTTTTAGTTTTTAGGAATATTCTCTAGATTCTTTTGGCTTAGTCTGTTCTAAAAATTAGTAATTCTTTTGAAAGCAAAAAAAATTATAAAGTTCTACCTAATATGATTTACTATAAATTTTTCTCTGCTCATCAGTACAAAACGTGGGTAGACTATATACACTTTATGATTTTCACCAATGTCACTATTTTATTTTAAATTTCTTTTTCTATGTTTTCCCTTACTTTCTTAATTTCTTTATGCCTTCTGTTTTCAAAAATGTTAATGTTTCAGAAAGTTCCTTACCAGTCTGCCAAATCCATTATGGAAGGAAGCATATATTCCCCTAATATCCTCAAGCTTTTTGCAAACTGATGAATTTTATTTAAGTTTTAGGTTTACATTTAGGCTAAGTAACTAGCTGAATTCATACTGTATTCAATAATTTATTCAGTGTTTATTGAGCATATACATTGGGTGCATGAGAAAAAGGGAAGCAAGGAAACAACAAACCCATATCCCCAAGTTGCTTAGAGGCTAGACAGGAAACAGAGAGTATTCAAAGAATCACACAAACGTCTAATCACACCTGAGACAGGTCTTATGAAAGAGAGATTCATGGTGCTGTACTGAGGGCAGGGGGCGGGGAACAGACTTACTTGAGAAAGTTGAGGAATGCTCCCCTGAGAAATTAATGACGATCTAAAGGTAGAGTTAACTGTTCCTGGCAGACAATGTGATGCATGGTAGATAGTCAAGTAGGAAAGATAATCCAGTCAGGGGGAACTCAATTTCTATGCACTAAAAATAATCATTGGGGTGCCTGAGTAGCTCAGTTGGTAAAGCATCCAACTCCTGATCTCAACCCAGGTCTTGATCTCAGGGTCATGAATTCAAGCCTCACCCTGGGTGTGGAGCATACTTTAAAAAAAAAAAAAAAATCACTGAGTCACTAATGTTAAACCCCTTTTGGATGAGTAAACTGAGAGAGGTTAAATGATTTGCCCAAAACTCATACAGTGAGTTAATGAAGTTAAGGGCCTGTACTCAGATGTCTTCATTCCTCATCTAATATTCTGTCTACTGTGCAAAGCTGCTTCCCCCTCTAACTTTGTTTCTTAATGTTTTGCTTTTTTGCATCAAGGGAAGTGTGTCAGGAATGACCCAATGAGTCAGCTGTCCGCTAGCAGTAGCAAAAATAGTAATTTAATCATCAAAAAGTTAAGTGAACCATTATAAGTAGATTGCTTTTGTCAGGAAACAATAATGCAAAGTCACTCTTACCTTCAGCAAGAACACACAGAGGATAAACGGGCATCCACAGCGTCTGACTGAGCCAGGTCAGGACGGCGTAGGATATCCCTACGACTGACAACATGCTATAAGTGTACCTAAAACAAGACAAGGAGCTCAGAAACATCATTTCCCACTGATATCTGGGAGAAGAAGAGAAGAAAATACCTTACACTGTAATTAAACACAGAGATACAAGTGGAAAGTTTAAATTCCAAACCTTATTTTCTACCATTTAAGTGGGAGGTAAAAAAAAAAAGGGGGGGGCGGGGGAGAGAACTGTGTCAGTCTGGCTTGTCTCAGGGGTTGGACCATGGATAATTATGGAGGTAAACAAAGAAAAATGAAACCCTTACCCCTCAGCAAATTACACCTTTCCCTGAAGAGTGAATTTAGGTTCACTCAGAAGCTAAGCCCATTTTATCCAGTATGCAGCTGGGTTTTTAAAAACAGACAGACTTGTAAATATTTAGGTAACGAATTTTTTTTTTTTTTTAAAGATTTTGTTTATTTGTCAGAGAGAGGGAGAGAGAGTGAGCACAGGCAGACAGAATGGCAGGCAGAGGCAGAGGGAGAAGCAGGCTCCCCGCCGAGCAAGGAGCCCGATGTGGGACTCGATCCCAGGACTCTGGGATCATGACCTGAGCCGAAGGCAGCTGCTTAACCAACTGAGCCACCCAGGCGTCCCTAGGTAATGAATTTTTTATTTTTTATTTTTTATTTTTTATTTTTTTTATTTCCAGCATAACAGTATTCATTATTTTTGCACCACACCCCGTGCTCCATGCAATCCGTGCCCTCTATAATACCCACCACCTGGTACCCCAACCTCCCACCCCCCGTCCCTTCAAAACCCTCAGATTGTTTTTCAGAGTCCAAAGTCTCTCATGGTTCACCTCCCCTTCCAATTTCCCCCAACTCCCTTCTCCACTCTAAGTCCCCATGTCCTCCATGCTATTTGTTATGCTCCACAAATAAGTGAAACCATATGATAATTGACTCTCTCTGCTTGACTTATTTCACTCAGCATAATCTCTTCCAGTCCCGTCCATGTTGCTACAAAAGTTGGGTATTCATCCTTTCTGATGGAGGCATAATACTCTATCCCCAGGGGTACAGGTCTGTGAATCACCAGGTTTACACACTTCACAGCACTCACCAAAGCACATACCCTCCCCAATGTCCATAATCCCACCCCCTTCTCCCAAACCCCCTCCCCCCAGCAACCCTCAGTTTGTTTTGTGAGATTAAAAGTCACTTATGGTTTGTCTCCCTCCCAATCCCATCTTGTTTCATTTATTCTTCTCCTACCCACTTAAGCCCC
The DNA here is from genome assembly GCF_009829155.1 of Mustela erminea. Taxonomy (NCBI): domain Eukaryota; kingdom Metazoa; phylum Chordata; class Mammalia; order Carnivora; family Mustelidae; genus Mustela; species Mustela erminea. The sequence goes on along the minus strand of NC_045625.1, from coordinate 47,895,625 downwards.
CATGTTGCATCACCACTTCCTCATATCAGGGAGATCATATGATAGTTGTCTTTCTCTGCTTGACTTATTTCGCTAAGCATGATACGCTCTAGTTCCATCCATGTTGTCGCAAATGGCAAGATTTCATTTCTTTTGATGGCTGCATAGTATTCCATTGTGTATATATACCACATCTTCTTGATCCATTCATCTGTTGATGGACATCTAGGTTCTTTCCATAGTTTGGCTATTGTGGACATTGCTGCTATAAACATTCGGGTGCATGTGCCCCTTTGGATCACTACGTTTGTATCCTTAGGGTAAATACCCAATAGTGCAATTGCTGGGTCATAGGGCAGTTCTATTTTCAACATTTTGAGGAACCTCCATGCTGTTTTCCAGAGTGGCTGCACCAGCTTGCATTCCCACCAACAGTGTAGGAGGGTTCCCCTTTCTCCGCATCCTCGCCAGCATCTGTCATTTCCTGACTTGTTTATTTTAGCCATTCTGACTGGTGTGAGGTGATATCTCATTGTGGTTTTGATTTGTATTTCCCTGATGCCGAGTGATACGGAGCACTTTTTCATGTGTCTGTTGGCCATCTGGATGTCTTCTTTGCAGAAATGTCTGTTCATGTCCTCTGCCCATTTCTTGATTGGATTATTTGTTCTTTGGGTGTTGAGTTTGCTAAGTTCTTTATAGATTCTGGACACTAGTCCTTTATCTGATATGTCATTTGCAAATATCTTCTCCCATTCTGTCAGTTGTCTTTTGATTTTGTTAACTGTTTCCTTTGCTGTGCAAAAGCTTTTGATCTTGATGAAATCCCAATAGTTCATTTTTGCCCTTGCTTCCCTTGCCTTTTGCGTTGTTCCTAGGAAGATGTTGCTGCGGTTGAGGTCAAAGAGGTTGCTGCCTGTGTTCTCCTCAAGGATTTTGATGGATTCCTTTCGCACATTGAGGTCCTTCATCCATTTTGAGTCTATTTTTGTGTGTGGTGTAAGGAAATGGTCCAATTTCATTTTTCTGCATGTGGCTGTCCAATTTTCCCAGCACCATTTATTGAAGAGGCTGTCTTTTTGCCATTGGACATTCTTTCCTGCTTTGTCGAAGATTAGTTGGCCATAGAGTTGAGGGTCTATTTCTGGGCTCTCTATTCTGTTCCATTGATCTATGTGTCTGTTTTTGTGCCAGTACCATGCTGTCTTGATGACGACAGCTTTGTAATAGAGCTTGAAGTCCGGAATTGTGATGCCACCAACGTTGGCTTTCTTTTTCAATATCCCTTTGGCTATTCGAGGTCTTTTCTGGTTCCATATAAATTTTAGCATTATTTGTTCCATTTCTTTGAAAAAGATGGATGGTACTTTGATAGGAATTGCATTAAATGTGTAGATTGCTTTAGGTAGCATAGACATTTTCACAATATTTATTCTTCCAATCCAGGAGCATGGAACATTTTTCCATTTCTTTGTGTCTTCCTCAATTTCTTTCATGAGTACTTTATAGTTTTCTGAGTATAGATTCTGTGTCTCTTTGGTTAGGTTTATTCCTAGGTATCTTATGGTTTTGGGTGCAATTGTAAATGGGATGGACTCCTTAATTTCTCTTTCTTCTGTCTTGCTGTTGGTGTAGAGAAATGCAACTGATTTCTGTGCATTGATTTTATATCCTGACACTTTACTGAATTCCTGTATAAGTTCTAGCAGTTTTGGAGTGGAGTCTTTTGGGTTTTCCACATATAGTATCATATCATCTGCGAAGAGTGATAATTTGACTTCTTCTTTGCCAATTTGGATGCCTTTAATTTCCTTTTGTTGTCTGATTGCTGAGGCTAGGACCTCTAGTACTATGTTGAATAGCAGTGGTGTTAATAGGTAATGAATTTTTAAAACACAAGTGTGACTTCCAAGTCCTTATTGGTCATCGTTCTGCTCGTGCAGTTGGGCTACGCTGTGTGATCAGTTAGAGAGCCAGCCTTAGAAGCTTGTTTTGAGTGCAATAGGTGGTTTTAAAGCTGCCTTCGTGATGTAATGGAGGAAGTAGTCTGCATCTTTTTGTTTCTCTAACTAGGCAGTGGTTCTCAAGCTTAAGCGGACATCAGAATCAACCAGAGGTCTTGCTAAAGCACACACTGCTAGGCCATATGCCCAGAGGGTCTCATTCTGTGGGTCTCAGGTAGAGCCTGAGAATTTCTATTATAAACAAGTTCCAGGTGATGCAGATGCCACACAGGGCTAGGGTCTGTACTTTGAGAACTACTGGAATAGGCAGTACGTAATATGGCAAAACAAAATCCAAAACCCTGAGAACATGAATGGAGAAAACGAAACCTTTCTCCCATTCTAGGACCTCGATTCCATTCCTCAGAGGCAAGGACCAATGCCAGTTTCTTATATATCCTCTCAAAAACTCTTGTAATTGCTTATCTGTGTATATAAAAACCATATACCAACAGTGCAAGCCTTTACTAAACATGGCATATTATCAAACTTGATCTGTACCAATCTCGAAAATGGCATCTATTTTTTTAAAAAGATTTTATTTTATTTATTTGACAGACAGAGATCACAAGTAAGCAGAGAGGCAGACGGGGTTTGGGGGGGGAAGCAGGCTCCCTGTTGAGCGGATAGCCCGATGTGGGGCTTGATCCCAGGACCCTGAGATCACGACCTAAGCCGAAGGCAGAGGCTTTAACCCACTGAGCCACCCAGGTGTCCGTGGCATCTATTTTTTATTACAAGAGTAGATAAGCATCTTATATGTTTAAAACCACTTTTGATGAAGTCCCGTGTATCTTCTTTCTTCTGTTGCTTTGTTTTTGGTGTATGAGAATCCTCTGCCAAATCCAAAATCACAAAGGTTTACCTCCATGCATTCTTGGAGTTTTATAGGTTTAGCTCTTACATTTAGGTTTTTTGATCCATTTTAATTTTTGTATATGGTGTGAGGTAAGGATCCACGCAGCTGGACATGTCATTATCCCAGCACCATCTGTTGAAAAGACTATTCCCCCAGCCCCATTTAATGGTCTTGGTCCCTTGTCAAAAATCAATCAACTATAAATGTGAGAATTTATCCCCAGACTATATCAATTCTATTCTGTGCTATATCCTTATGCCAGTATCACATTCTTTATTATTATGGCTTTGTAGTGAGTTCTGAAATTGAGAAGTGTGAGTCTTCCAACTATGTTCTTCTTCAAGATTGCTTGGGCTAGTAAGTTCCTTAAATTTCCATATGAGTTTTAAAATCAGCTTTGCAATTTCTGCAAAGCAGCCAGCTGGGATTCTGATAAGGATGGCACTGAATATGTAGATCAATTTGGAGAGTGTTGCAGTCTTATTAAGTTTTCAACCCATAAGCATGGGTTATCTCTTAATTTAGGTATTTTTAAATTTCTCCCAATAGTATTTTAAAGTTTTCAATGTGTAAGTTCTGCACATCTCTTGTTAAATTTATTCCTAAGTACTTTATTTTTTGGATGCTATTATAAATGAAAATTTTCCTTAATTTTATCTTAAAATAGGTCATTGCAAGTGTATAAAACACAATATACAAAAATAGTTTTGTATATTGGTTTTGTATTCAACAACCTTTCTTTACTGGTTTACTAGTTCTAGTACTTTTAGTGGATTCCTTATGATTTTATGTACAAAATCATATAACCTGCCAACAGACTTTACTCCTTCCTGCCTTTCACAACATTTTCTTGCCTAACTGCCATGACGAGTATTTCCAGTACAATGCTGAATAGACGTGGCAAGGGTTGGTTGTACACCCACCCTAGTTTCACTCATCTTAGGAAGAAACTAGTTTTTTAGCATTAACAATCATCTGGATGTGGGTTTTTTTTAATAGATACCCTTTTCTAGTCCTTGCATTTATTTATTTAAGATTTTATTTATTTGAAAGAGAGAGAGTACGCACAATTAGGTGGGGTAGCAGAGGCAAAGGGAACAGCAGACTCCCCATTGAGCAGAGAGCCCTATGTGGGACTCAGTCCCAGGACCCTGAGATCATGACCTGAGCTGAAGGCAGATGCTTAACCGACTGAGCCATCCAGGTGTCTCTCTAGTCCTTGCCTTAAAAAAAAAGAAATTTTAGGGTAAGTTCAGAAGATAATTCCACCCCAACATCACAGAAGGGAAAAAACTGAGTTTTGAAAAGGCTACATGCTTAGAAATTTTACTTCCAAGTTATAAGAAAAGAAAGCCTATTCATATACAAAAGCTTGTACATGACTATTCATAGCGATATTCCTCATAACCAGAAAGTATGTCCATCAGCTGAAGAATGGATAAATAAAAGTGGTATATTGCTATAATGGAATGTTATCCACAAAAGGAATAAAATACTGATAAAAAGGAATGAAATACTGATACATGTTATACCATAGATAAACCTTGAAAACATTAAGCTAAGTGAAGGAAATCAGTCACAAGAGGCCATATACAGTATGGTTCCATTTATATGAAATGTCCACAATAGGTGAATTCATAGAGACAGTATGTTAGTATTTGCCGCGGGCTGAGAGGAGAAAATGGGGATTTTACTGCTAAGAGGTTTGTGGTTTCTTTATAGAGTGCAGTGAAAATGTCCTCAAATTAGTGATGATAGTTACACATCTTTAAATACACTAAAACCCACAAATTTTCTATTTTATATGTGAATGTTGGGTGCCTGGGGGACTCAGTCGGTTAAGTGTCTGACTCCTGATTTCAGGTCCAGTCATGATCTTAGGCTCCTGAGATCGAGCCTTGTATCTGGCTATACCTGAGTGTGGAGTACGCCTGCTTAAGAATCTCTCCCTCTCCCTCCGCCTCTGCCCCTCCCTACCCTGACACTTGCTCTAATTAATTAACTAATTAATTAAGAAATAAATAAAAGGTGAATGTTAAAGTACATGAATTATCACAATTCTTCTGTTTTTGAAGGTTCAGTGGGAGTCCAAGATTATACAGCAAGTAATTGCAGTGGGATGCATCCTAAGATCTCCTCTGTTAAAAAGCCCTTCCATGACATCATGATAACTACTCTCAACATTAAAATCATTTTGTTCTCTAATGGGTTTAACTGTGCTCATTAGAGACTGAATTGACACCAAAAGAGTCAGGCATACCAGAGAACAGTATGTCAGAAGGTCTCAATCCCAGATGGGGCTCCTTGTCTCATGAACGCAAGGGCTACAAAAGTCCATGAAATCCACCCCAAGTTTTGTTTCATTCAACAAAACATTTCATTCTAACTCTAAGGCTCAACCTATTACTCAGAAATACTTTAATTCAGCTAAGTTACTGACAACATAGTAAATGAATAATTTACGTAACTCAGCTAAAATGCTAGGGCGCTTTTGTTACCTATCCACACCCAGATCTTGCAAGTAGAACAGGCAGTTCTCATTTGTGAAAGCCAAAGAAGCAGTTAGGACACCTCCCCAAGATGAGCCTCTGAGCAAAGGGGACTGTTTACCCCGCCGCTGGTAGAGACAAGACTAGTCCCATCTGTTTGCAAAGTTTCAGAAGTAGAAGGAAACTGAAGGTGATCTAGAGCAAAAGTTCTTAATTTGAGGTTCAAGGATTCCTAGGGTATCCACAAAATAACTTCAATAAGTCATTTGGACCCACTGGAATTGCATATAAAACGTATCACAGAGATAAAAGTAGAGCCTAGGGAATATAGTCAAAAATATTGTCATAAACCTGGCGATTCACAGACCTGTACCCCTGGGGATAAAAATACATGTTTATAAAAAATAAAAAATAAAAAAATAATAATAATTTTTAAAAATGCCAGAAAAAAAAATATTGTCATAACATATGGTGACAGATGGTGACCGCACTTAACATGGTCAGTGCTGATTAATATCTAGAACTATCCAATCAGGGGCACTTGGGTGGCTCAGTTGGTTTAGCATCTGCCTTCTGCTCAGGTCATGATCCCAGGGTGCTGGGATCCAGCTCCATGTCAGGCTCCCTGATCAATGAGGAGCCTGCTTCTCGCTCTCCCTCTGCTACTCCCCCTGCTTGTGCTTGCTCCATCAAATAAAATCTTAAAGGGCGCCTGGGTGGCTCAGTGGGTTAAGCCTCTGCCTTCGGCTCAGGTCATGATCTCAGGGTCCTGGGATCGAGCCCGACGTCTGGCTCTCTGCTCAGCGGGGAGTCTACTCCCCCTGTCCCACCTACCTGTGATCTCTGTCTCTCTCTCTTTGTGTCAAATAAATAAACAAATATTTTCTTAAAAATTATACTTCAAAGAAAAACAACACAAAGTAAATGTATGTGGAGGTGCATTCTTCCCTAGAGTGATGAGGCCCTGTATTTAAGTATTCTGGAACTCACAGAAACCAACTTTGTAAATCCTAAGACATAATAGAAGTCTTGCTTTGCTTGTTACAGTTACATGTACCAGAGCAATTTCAAGGAATGCCTTTCATTAGCAAGCAGCTGTGAGGTTTATCCCAAATTGGTGCTATGCCAAGTCTTCTCTGGAAACCTGAATGCACTGATTTGCTCTTGTAATACCATGGGAGGTTTGCATTACCTCTGACATGCCCATTATGGAAAGCGCTAAGAATACATTTCAATATCAAGATAAAATAATTTGGAAAGGGGTTATGTTTTCCTCTCTCATTCAGGGTAACCAAATGTGGGCAGCTATTACTGGTTTCACTGTAGAAAAGCAACTTGGCTTTAAGATATTATTTTGCCTCCTTACCTAACCATATCCAATAGATTCCAAAAGATGAATAAAACACACACCACATATTTCTCTTGGACTTCCTCTTGACTGGTGATCACCACAAAGAGGATGATTATTCTCTCTGTGAGCTAAGAAAGAAACAGCAAAGTCAAGAATTAGGATCATCTGTTAAGCATGTAGGTCATTTTCTAATTTCAAAACCCAGAGTTCCTCTTCAAAGTAAGTATGCTTTAACTGGAAATAGGTATGCTGAACTGTTAACATGATCTCTGAGGGAGTAGGGTTATAGGTCAATTTCATTTCCTCCTTGCTGTTTTTTTGTATTCTCCAAATTATATACAATGAATAAAAACATATTTTATGTAATCAGGGTATTTCTCCTCCTGCAATATATGCACACATGTTTTTATTCACTTTGGTAAGCTTTTATTATATGTCCACTATGTATTAGATGCCAAGGTTTTTATACACACACACACACACACACACACACACACACACAGAAAGCAAGGTCCTTGCTCCAGAAGGTAGCAGTGGTAGGAGAATGTGGCGGTAGAATCATGACATAGTGTGAATAATGCTGTCATTTAAAGTGCTCTGAATGGGAGCACAGGTGAGGGACATAACTGCCTGGGGAAAGGATGCACAGATTTATGAAGACAGGCAACACCTCAGTTGGATCTGAGAGAAGAGGCAAGAGTTTCTTAGGTAGACTGATTAGGAAAAAGGACATCCTAGGTTAGGGGAACAGGAAAAGCAAAGAGGCAGAGGTGTGAAAATGCAAGTGTATTAGGGAGTAAGGAGAACCCCTGGAGGCTAGAGTTGGGGGAACGGCTCAGAAAGGGAATGAATAGGAGATAAAATTGAAAACATGGCGGGTGCTGGGTTATAAAGGGTTTTGAATGACAGGCCAAGAAATTTCGATTTCATCTAACAGGGAAGCTATTGTAGCTTTTTTTTAAGGGGGTGGATGGAGGGGGAAGAAAAGTAATATAATCCTAACCTTTATAAGCCAGTGGAAAATGAAAAGAATTCAACATTCACATTTTTTTCCAAGTCAGTAAGTGCAAATCATTGAGAATTCACACACAATGGCTTAGCTCCAATTACTGACCTCAAAAAATAAGTTCTTCTTTCCCAGTATAAATATAATGAGCCACCTTATATCATACTAATGCCCCCTGTACAGTCCATATTTTTTGTTGTTTTTTTAAACAAAACATTCTTCTTTGCTCTCAATGGTCAAAGGAAAATGTACTTGAGATTGAGGGAGGGTATTAGTGATAGGGGAGAACTGCTTTATGTTTTTCGGTAGTTATCCTTATTTTTAAGGCAGATCAAAGAGAAAAGAACAAAACCATCTGTGACTTAGAATCATAGGCTGTTAATCCTGGAAAATCACCTCGTGCAGAGAAATCCGAGATTTGCCAACACTAGGTCACATGATTAGCTATGCTCTATCAGCATAGAGTGTACACGCTCTATCAGCAAGTGTGACCACAGCAGTGAGTCAAGAGGGTCTTTGCTTGTCTAAGGGAATTAGATATGATTCAAACCTTAGTCAATCTATAGAAGCTATTTACATAGCTGTACTGATTGTCAGTATTTCTTTAAAATGCCCTAGTTTCTTGATTTAGTTATACTTACAATAATGAAGAATACTTAACTGCAATTATAATTATCAAATGATCCAAGCTTGCGGTCAATGACACCTGGCAGCCTTTGGATAAAAGATCTTAGCAGCAAACAAGTACTTAGGAACTACCTAATCTTATGTTTGGTCCGTGCCTGCTAATTAGGAAAACGATCTCCTTTTTTGATAAAAATCTCAAGATACATATACATGAGTGCATACACGTAACATATATTTCTAATTATATGGCTGACTACAGAAAGCAAAAACCTAGATAACTCTTGGTAAGATGGATCTCTAGGGTCCACTCTAGATTAGCCCAACCCACCTTCTTACAAATAAAAAATTGAGGAACCAAAGAAGTGACTTGCCCTAGTGGCAGACCGGGAAACATATATCCCGAGTTTTTTGGTTTCCAGAGTTATAAGCTATCTGTGATGTCAGACTACCCATTAACTGATGAGTACAGAGAGGGAAATCTAAAACAGAAATGGTGCTGTACAATAGAATTCATCCTGTTGAAAATCATGACTTAAAGGGGGGTCAACCTGGGTGGCTCAGTCAGTTAAGTGTCTGCGTTCAACTCAGGTCATGATCCCAGTGTCCTGGGATGGAGTCCCACGTCAGGCTCCCTGCTCAGTGGGAGCCTCCTTCTCCTTCTCCCTCTACCACTTCCCCTGCTTGTGCTCTGTCAAATAAATAAATAAAATCTTAAAAAAAAAAATCATCACTTCAGAGTGTGACATGTTACTGATGCAATCCCAACTACACAGAAATTAGCACTCAACATGCCCCAAACCCCACCATCACGTACACACGTGTGGGTTTGTGAAGACCCCTGCCACAATGTCAATTTAATTAACCAAGTATCTGATGGTTAACTCTGACTTGACCATTCCATGGCAATACAATGGGAGAATTTAGGTGGAGCTATTCTCAAAGTGGTAATGCCATTATTTATTGGTTACTTTGTACAAGTTTCTGAAGATATATCATATCTCATTTAATCTCCATGACCCTAACAAATGAATGTTATTATTTTTTGCTGCCTTTTATAAAGGGCACTGCATTTTACAAAGTGAAAATGATGGGCACCTGGGTGGCTCAGCTAATTAAGCATCTGCTTTCAGCTCAGATCACGATCTCAGGGTACTGGGATCAAGCCCCACATTAGGCTCCCTGCCCAGCAGGAAGTCTGTTTCTCCCTCTACCCCTCCCCACTCTTGTGCATATGCTCTCTCAAATAAGTAAATAAATAAATAAATAAATATTTTTTAAAAACAACAAAGTGAAAGTCCCTTGCCTACAGATCTGCAAATAAAAATCTGGACAATGTGATTCTAAATCCCTTGTTCTGAAACACTAACACATTTCCCCCTTTGTTATTTTATGTGTTATCCTTATGCCTAATATCCAGGTTATAGTCTATTGTTTCAAAAAGCCTCTCTTCAAAAGTTAAACCTTAAAACAAGAACCTCCTTCATATTCTAAATCAACACCAAACACTTCTGAAGAACAGACTTTTTAAATTTATTCCCTTTTTATGTATAATAATCTGACCAGTTATTTGGGGCTTTGCACTTGTGAGAACTTAGCACTTCATCATTTTAAACAAATCCCAAGAGAACATGACGAATTACTAATGGTCTTTTAGGGTTTAGTGTAGCTCAAACTAGGTAGAATACAAGTACAGTAAAAAAGAAAAAAAACCCTATTAGGCCAAATTAAAACACTGCCTTAATGTGGTCTCCTGAGAAGTACGGTAACTATAAAACAAAAATACTTTGCATTTTTAGGTTCTACTTGGGAATCCTAAATTTCAAATTAAGCAGTGACTAAACCTAAGTTGTTATTTAATAAATGGCAGCTAGCACTTCAGTTATCAATTATGTAGTTATAAACTACTCCCTCTATGGAAAGAATTTCTAGAATTAAGTAGCAGAAAAAAGAAATTAAGAGAACAATCACATTTACAATTACATAGAAAAATAACAAAATGCCCAGAAATAAATTTAGCCAAGGAGATGAAAGCTCTGTACTCCAAAAACTATAAAACCCTGATGAAAGAAATTGAAGATGACATGTAAATGGAAAGATATTCCACACTTATGGATTAGAAGAACAAATATTGTTAAAAAATGTCCACACCACCCAAAGCAATCTACCAATGTAACGCAATTCCTATCAAAATGCCAACAGCATTTTTCACAGAACTAGAATGAAAAATTCTAAAATTTGTGTGGAACTACAAAAGACCTCAAATAGACAAAGCAATCTTGAGAAAGAAGGACAAAGCTGGAGTTCCTACAATCCCAGATTTTGGGATATATGACAAAGCTGTGTTAATCAAAAGACAAAGCTGTATTAATCAAAACAGTATGGTACTGGCACAAAAACAGATACATAAATCAAGGGAACAGGATAGAGAGCCTAGAAATGAATCCATGCTCATATGGCTAATTAATCTATAACAAAGGAGGCAAGAATACACAATGGGGGAAAGAGAGTCTCTTCAACAGATGGTGTTGGGAAAACGAGACAGCCACATTCAAAAGAATGAAATTGGGGGCGCCAGGGTGGCTCAGTGGGTTAGGCCTCTGCCTTCGGCTCGGTCATGATCTCAGGGTCCTGGGATCTAGCCCTGCGTTGGGCTCTCTGCTCAGTGGGGAGCCTGCTTCCTCCTCTCTCTCTGCCTGCCTCTCTGCCTACATGTAATCTCTGTCTGTCAAATAAACAAACAAACAAACAAACAACAACAACAACAACAAAAAGAATGAAACTGGATTGCTTTCTTACACTACACACCAAAATAAACTCACAATGGGTGAAAGACCTAAACATGAGACCTGAAGCCATAATAGTCCTAGAAGAAAATGTAGGCAATAATTTCTTTGACATCAACTATAGGAACATTTTTCTAGATAGGTCTTCTGGGTCAAGATTATTAAAAGTGAAGTTGAACTATTGAGACCCAAATAAACTTCTGCACTGTGAAGGAAACCATCAGCAAAAAGGCAACCTACTGAGTAGGAGAAGATATCTGCCAATGATATATATCCTATAAGGCATTAATTTCCAAAATATAGAAAGAACTTCTACAACACCAAATACACCAAATAAATTGATTAAAAATAGGCAGGGGACCTCAACAGACATTTTTCCAAGGAAGACATACAAATGGCCAACAGACACATAAGAAGATGCTCCACATCACTCATCATCAGGGAAATGCAAATCAAAACCAGAAAGAGATACCACCTCGTATCAGTTAGAATGGCTAAAATAAAAAACACAGGAAATAAGTATTAATGAGGACATGGAAAAAACGGAACATTTGTGCACTATTGGTGAAAATGCCTGTGGTGTAGTCACTGTGGAAGACAGTATGAAGGTTCCTTAAAAATTAAAAATAGAACTACCATATGACCCAGTAATTCCACTACTAGATATTTACCCAAAGAAAATGAAAACACTAATTTAAAAAGATATACACAGCCCTATGTTTATTGTAGCATTATTTACAATAGCTAAAGTAAAGAAGCAACCCAAGTGTCCATCCATAGAAAATGGCAAAAGATGTAGTATAATTATATATAATGAAATATTTTTTAAAATTATTTATTTAAATTCAATTTAGTTAATATAGTGTAGTATTAGTTTCAGAGGTAGAGTTTAGTGATTCATCAGTTGCATAAATACCCAATGCTCATTCCATCAAGTGACCTCCTCACCCAGCTACCCCATCCCCCCAACTCTCAGTTTGTTTCCTATACCTATGGGTCTCTTAAGGTTTGCCTCCCTTTTAAAAAAATGTTTATTTTTAAATATTTTTTAAAATTTATTTGAAAAAGAGCACATGCACAAGCTGGGGGAGGGGCAGAGGAAGATGGAGAAGCCTGCTGAGTAAGAACCTGATGCAGGGTTTGATCCCAGGACTCTGAGATCATAACCTGAGCCAAGTCAGCCGCTTAACCTACTGAGCCACCCAGGTGCCCCAACTCCCTGTTTTTATCTTATTTTTCCTTTCCTTCTCCTATATTCATCTTCTTGTTTCCTAAATTCTACATATGACTGGAATATAACTCAGCCATAAGAAAATGAGATCCTGCCAGTTGCAACAGCATGAATAGACCTACAGCGTATAATGCTAAGTGAAATAAGTCAAAGAGAAAGACAAATACTGTATGATTTCACTCATATGTGGAATTTGAGAAACAAAACAAATGAACAAACAAAAAGAAAAAAACAGACTCAAAGGCAGAGAACAAACTGATGGTTGCACAAGGGGATGTGGGTGGGGGGAATGGGTGAAATAAAAAGGATGAAGAGACACTTATTGCGATGGACACTGAGTAGGGTATAGAATTGCTGAAATCATTGTATACCTGAACTATAACACATGTTAATTTTGCTTCACTTAAAAAAATACAAATTAGTTTTAGCCTCAAAGACTATTATTTTACTACAATAATAACCCAAATTATTTTGATCCTATGAACTTTTGTTGAGAACTTCAGAGACATATCCTTAATATGTTCAAAACCATCGATGATTACTTTCTTCTATGAGACATAAGCATTTACATATTTCTATTTACATATTTTTTTATTATTCATTAGATACTTATTGAGTGCAGTGCTCTTGGTCCTGGGAGTTGTAGCTATGAAAGAGACCAAGTTCCAGCCTTCAGAGTATTTCCATCCTACTTGGGAGATACACAGTAAACAAATTTAGAATAGAGTTCAAGACAAATAGTCTAAATCCAAATTTTCACTTCACCATCTACAATATATGTGGCCTTGGGTAATTTATTTAGCTTTAGTGTTAAGTAATCATACTGCAGATAATAATTAGCATTAGTATTATATAGTAAACTATAAAGGATAAGTTATGCTTGAAGATTTGAAGATTAAATGAGTTAATGCACATGAAGAATGTAGAGAACTATGTGGCACATAAAAAGTCCTAAATAAATGTAAGTTATTACTAATTAAATATAATTTAACGTAGTGATTAGTATATTTACAGAAAATATATTTTTCTATATGGATCATGAAGACTATCGTTGAATAAAAAAGGTTAATCTCAGCATTCTTTACAATTTTTTTAAGGATTTTATTTATTTATTTGAGACAGAGAGATACAGAGAGAGAAAGCATGAGCAGGGGGAGAAGCAGAGGGAGAGGGAGAAGCAGACTCCCTGCTGAGCCAGGAGCCCAGTGTGGGGCTTGATTCCATGACACTGGGATCTTGACCTGAGCCGAAGGCAGACACTTAACCATCTGAGCCACCCAGGTACCCCTAATCTCAGCATCTTTAAAATTATACTACAAATACAGTTTTATAATAATCACAGTGAAGAATTCCATGGATCAAATTAAAAAAAAAATCTTAAAAAAAATCTAAAATCTTACCTACAGAGCGGATTACGTCATTCATTCCCAGGAGGCTTCAACACTGAGAACGTCAGCTTGACACAATCCCCAGTACGGTTTTTATTTAACAGTACAAACCTGTTCTCAACTCAAAACTGGAGAGAAAACCCATATGACTATATGGAAAACCAGGTTATTTAATCTAGCAATGCAAAGAGGCACCTGCTTCACAGCTAAAGGGTGAAACTTGGCTGTTTTCCTTGAAGGGTTTATGTTAAGACACCCTTGGTATTTGATTTTCTTCGTATTTGTTCTAAGAATCTAGGACTGTGAAAAATCTTTGGAGTGATTTTGGGCAAGCAGACCCTTGCCTTCCCTTAGCAGAAATAGATGATATTCATAAATATAAAAGCGGTTTTTGCAATTTGGGTTCACAAATGAAGTTTTTGTGGGCACAGTAATCTGGGGATAGTAATTCCTAGTGTTTTGATTTATGGATTTTTCATGTTTTGTAAAATTAAGACATGTGCGGCAGTGTTTCCTACAATGCAAAGAAAGGACAAATGCAGACTTTAGTCATTTTAATTCAGTTATATATGAAGTCTTTGAATTTCAAGCATTTCTCAAAAGGTAAAGGAGTAAACCGGATTACTCGGAGGGTTTCCTAAATGGGCCGAAAGTCCCCATCCAAAGGCTAGTTTTGTGGATATTTTCCCACCTCCCGGAGTTGAGAACAACCCAAGGCTATGTCAGTAAAAACCTCTTCCTCAGGCTTCTGCACAATGTTAGAACAAAGTCTTTCAAAGTCAGTATTTCAGGGTTGGCAGTGTTTCCACACTATAAAAACCAAGTTGTTTTTTAAAAAATAACATAAAATAGAAAATAAAAGCCTAGTTGATTTGATTACATCTACTGAAATATATAAATTTCCCAATCCAACCTTATTTTTTTTACCAAGCTAAGTATATGAGCCTTTTGGAAGGAAGGGGTTGGAGAGGAAAATGTCTACTTTTCACCTACATTATCATGTCTTAAAATAGTTATGCGTTTGGGACCTAAATTACTTTCCCATTTTATAAATTAAAACATAGAAAATTTGTTATATTTCTTTATATGATTTTAGTGGACATGTAATTATTTCCAAAAAATTTTTTTCCAAAAAAAAACGGATGTCTCTAAGCAACTATTTATGTTATCATCTTGCCTTTCCCCCCTAAAGTATATTTTTATAAAAATACAAAAAATGTATTACTGTTTATTGTATCTTATTGTACATTGTATATTTTGAAAATACATAAAAATTTTTTATTGTTACATTATTTTAGTCTTACTGTCAATTGTGTGTAATTTTAGGAATTCATAATGACTTTTCTCTGTCAAAATAAAGATGTGTGTACAAAAAAACTAAAAAGGCACAGAACGAGACACAGAAAACAAATAGACCTCCTGTATACATACCACCACCATCTGATACATGGCTCAATTAGCTCAATTTTCCTACTGCTTTTTGGAATTACTTATCTTGACATTTTATAAGGCCAGTTTCCAAAATGAAAATTCAGTCATGCCTCAGTCTCACAACAGTAATGACAACATAACATCACAAATACACGGACGTGTTTTTTGGTCCACTGAATGCAGCTGGGCACCATGCATTTTTCAAGAAACTGTATGCACTCAGCTAGGATTACTGAGTAGCTTAGCCACATTCTTAACTATGCTTTCTTCACTTAAAAATGGGGAAATAGGAAAACCAAGAAAGGTTACACAATCTTAGAGTTTTGTTTGGTTATTTTAAAACAGAGGCCTCGGAGTCACCTCATAATTCTTCTAACTGTTGGCAGAACTCAAAGGAAGGGGGTAGAAAATGAAACTTTGAACATGAGGATATGGGTTTTCAAAGCTCTTTCCAGCACTGGCTCCTTTTGGAAAACTACACAGAAGATAGGAAATGAGTAATCCAAATAGAGTACAGATAAAAATCGCAAAGAGATTTAAAAAAAAAAAAAAAAAGGAAGCTGAACAATCACAACAAAAATTAATAGTAGCCCATGATGAAAATGGTAGCCATCTTCCCTGATGTGGTGAATCCTTTTCCTGTTATCCCTGACAACAAAAAAGACTTAAAAATCACTTAAGCCCCATTAACAGTAGGCACTACAAACTCACTTTGAATAAAAAAGATTCAATGTGGGCTGCCTGGGTGGCTCAGTCCTTAAGCATCTGCCTTGGGCTCGGGTCCTAATCCTGGGTCCTGGGATCAAGTCCCACATTGGGCTCCCTGCTGGGTGGGAAGCCTACTTCTCCCTCTCTCACTCCCCCCGATTGTGTTCCCTCTCTTTCTGTGTCTCTGTCAAATAAATAAAATCTTAAAAAAATTAAAGAAGATTCAACATATACTTGCCATTATTATTTTAAATTACCAGACCAGGATATAGTTTGATTACAGCGATCATAGTTCTATAAAGCACTACATTAATATGATTAAAATCACATTTAAATACTCCAGAACTTCTGGAACTCCAAGAAATCAGATTTCTAAGTTGTATAATAATTTCTATTACTGGACAAGCCTACATAATTTTGGAAATAAAAAAGATGCACATTTTCTAGGCATCATTAAGGTGTTCTATTTTCTTTCCTCAAAGTCTACCTATCCATTTCTCACTTGCATTCCTCACACTGTCAATAACTAAAATAACACTACTCTTAATTTTGAAAATGCTGTTTTACTATGAAACCATTATTCACCAAGGTAGCCTAAAGAAGTAAAAAGTCCAGGGGTGTCTGAGTGACTCAGTTGGTTAAGCTTCAGACTGCAGCTCAGGTCATGATCTCAGGGTCCTGAGATCAAGCAGCCTATCAGGATCCTCACACTCAGTGGGGAGTCTACTTGTCCCTCTGTTCCTCCCCACTCGTGTTTTCTCTCTCAAATAAATATCTTTCACACTCTCTCAAATAAGTGAAAATCTTAAAAAAAAAAAAAAAGCAAAAAATTCCAAAAAGGTATTAGTGAAAGAAAACATGCTTAGACTTTCAATGAATTTGGTCATTTTCCAGGCAAAATAATCCATATGATGGACTACAGCTTTCATTTAACCTGGGTAGTTCATTCTGTTCTCTAGAATTAGCATGAAGTTGTTAACAAGGAATAAATATCAATAAATCTTGTTCCCAAGTAATATGCTTCTTTAGGGACAGATATGTACCCCTTTTTATTTTTTAATGAAGTACACTTAAGGGAAGTCCATCTAAGTCTTGGCTACCTGGCTACTCTGTTATTAGGAGTCCAGGCTAAATATTACCTTGATTTTTATTTGACATTTGATATTTCAAGACTTATTTGTCTTCATCCTAATGTATACTATTTCTCTATTTTTATTTCATATGTAAAATTTAAAATCTCCCATAAACTTATAATGCTAAGTTCTTAATAGGCTCCTTAGGATTATATTCCTATTTCCATCTTTAAACTTTCACGGTATTTTAAACAGATTTTAGTATAAGAATCTGTGTCACTCTAATCAACAAAAATTTAAGGCATATGTTTATCCTAAATACTTTGCTAGATGCTAGCAGTAAATGCAGATTCTGACAAATTATTTTCACAATGCCAATTTGTCAAATTTAGTTATTTCCATTTTTCCAATTTATTTTGCAAATAGTTAAAGTTATCCTCACAGAAATCCCTTTTTCTGCAGATCTTAAACACATGTTCACATAGTCACCTAACTTATCTCTCTTCATATGGAAAATAGCACTTTTTAGTCTTGCCTTACCAGCAATGATTTCTTGTATTGAATCTCTACCCGTGAATTTCTCATCTTCCTTCAACCTGCCTTTATTTATTTACTTAGATTTATTTATTTGTTTGACAGAGAGAGGAAAAGACAGCACAAGCAGAGGGAGCTGGAGAGGAAGAAGCAGGCTCCCCAATGATCAGGAAGCCTGATGCGGGTCTTGATCCCAGGATCCTAAGATCATGAGCTGAGCCAAAGGCAGTTGCCTAACCAACTGAGCTACTCAGGCGCCCTTCAACCTGGCTTTATAAAGGAATATGGTGGGTGTGCCTGGATGGCTCAGTAGGTTAAGTGTCCTTTGCCTTAGGTCATGATCTCTGGGTCCTGAGATTAAGCCCTGTATCAGGCTTCCTGCTTAGTGGGGAGTCTGCTTCTCCCTCTCCCCGTCTCTGTGCCCTTCTTCCCCCACCCCCAAATTAGTGTGGGCTCTCACTCTCTCTCTCAAATAAAATCTTTAAAAAAACAAAGAAAAAGGAACATGGTCATCTAGGGCTAGAGACCTGGTACAGGAAACAAATAATAGCTAAAATAATAGCAATAGCTTCCAGATATTGTATTCTAACTAAGCACTAGGAACTTATCCCACCCATTTTTTCAGTTACTCCATGAGGTAAGTGTTATTTTCATATCACATGAGAAAATGAGGTTCAGAACAATTTCCATGTTTAAATTCATATAACTAGTTTCTACTCCTGAAACTATTACACTATCTGTTAACTAACCAGAATTTAAATAAAAATTTGAAAGAAAAAAATAAATTCATACAATTAATAAGAGCTAGAACTGGGATTTGAATCCAGGTTTGTAGGAGTCCCAAGTCTATGATTAGATGTATATTAGAAATACTAGATAAACATGAATGGTCTCTCCTTTGCATTTGTATTCAGTAAAAATTGGCAAAAAGAATAAGAAATGGCTGAATATTCTATTCTTTGAATACTGGTGAAGGAGATTTTTGGGGGGGATTATTTACTTTTTTTTTTAAGATTTTATATATTTGAGAGAGAGGACACGGGGGTCAGGGGAGAAGCAGGCTCCCTGCCAAGCAAGGAGCCCAGTGCAAGGCTCCATCCCAGGACAGGACACTGGGATCGTGATCTGAGCTGTAAAGGCATATGCTTAACCCAGTGCCCCTGGGCCATTTACTATTGACCAGATATTTTGTGTAGTGTCTTTTCCCTGAAACAGCTCAATGGCTATGGATCTGACCCCACAGTGATAGCTAGAGGAGCCAGGAGTCAAACCGAAGTCTGAATGACTCCAATCCTATGACGCTCCTCTATCCTCCAGTGCCCAGGACAGTGGCACAGATAGAGTGGCAAGTGGCTGTGAAATCCAACTCTTAAGAGAAGATCATCTCCATGCTTCCCAAAGTAACAGCATCATTGCCCTGAATGTTTCCAACTGCCTAGTCTAATGGTGCAATGTCTTGGAATAAGGTCATTTTTTCATAGAATTCTTATCAGTGACTTGAGTTGCAATTTTTCAGGGGTTTGCTTTTCAACTGCTCACTTTAAGTCAAGAGAGCCTGAAACAGTATAAAGTATAAAACAGATTCTATAGGGGCGCCTGAGTGGCTCAGTGGGTTAAGCCTCTGCCTTCAGCTCAGGTCATGATCTCGGGTCCTGGGATCGAGCCCCACATCGGGCTCTCTGCTCAGCGGGAAGCCTGCTTCCCCCTCTCTCTCTGCCTGCCTCTCTGCCTACTTGTGCTCTCTCTGTCAAATAAATAAAAAAATTAAATTAAAAAAACAGATTCTATAATACTGGTAATGTGATTAAAATCTTCTGGCAGAACCAAGCTCATGAAGAATTATCATTAAATGTCCATACTATCCAAAGCAGACTACAGACTCAAAGCAAACCCTGTAAAAATACCATAAGCATTTTCACAGAACTAGAACAAATAATCCTAAAATTTGTACAGAACCACAAAAAACCTTGAATAGACAATGAAGTCTTGAGAGAAAACCACACGGTGGAGGAATTGCAATCCCAGATTTCAAGATAATATGACAAAGTTGAAGTAATCAAAACAGCATGGTACTGGCACAAAAAAAGACACACAGATCAAAGGAACAGAACAGAGAGCCCAGAAATAAACCCATGATTATATGGTTAATTAATCTTCAACAAAGGAGGCAATAATGTCCAGTGGGGAAAAGACAGTCTCTTCAACAAATGGTATTGAGAAAAATTGGACAGCTACACGTGAAAGAAAGAAACTGGACCATTTTCTTACAGCATACACAAAAACAGACTCAAAATGGATTAAAGACCTAAATGTGAGACCTAAAACCATTAAACTCCTAAAAGAAAACATGGGCAGTAATCTCTTGGACATAAGCCTTAGCAACATATTTATGCATATGTCTCCGCAGGCAAGAGAAACAAAAGCAAAATTAACCCACTGGGACTACACCAAAATTAAAAGCCTTTGCATAGCAAATGAAACCATCGGCAAAACAAAAAGGCTACCTACTGAGTGGGAGAATGTATCTGAATGAGAAATATCTGGTAAGGGGTTACTATCCAAATATACATGAAGCACTTACACGACACCAGAAAAACAAAGAATCCAATTAAAAAATAGGCAGAAGAACTGAACAGACATTTTTTCAGTGAAAACATACAGATGGCCTACAGGCTCATGAAAAGATGCTCTAATCATCAGGGAAATGCAAATCAAAACTACAATGAGATACCTCCTCATACTTGGCAGTGGCTAGAATCAAAGAGACAAGAAACAAGAAGTGTTGGCAAGGATGAAGAGAAAAGGCAACTGGTGGGAATGTAAATTAATGCAGCCACTGGAGAAAACAGTATGGAATATCCTTAAAAAATTAAAAATAGAAATACCATATAATGCAGTAACTCCACTTCTGGGTATTTATCCACAGAAAACAAAAACACTAATTGGAAAACATATGCACCCCTGTGTTTACTGCAATATTGCTATTGTTCATAGGCATTATTTCTAACAGCCAAGTTATAGAAGCAACCCCAAGTGTCCATCCATAGGTGAATGGATAAAGATGTGGTGCATGTACACACACACACACACACACACACACACACGAATATTACTCAGCCATGAGAAAGAACGAGATCTTGCCATTGATAAGAACATGGATGGATCTAGAAGGTATTATGCTAAGTGAAATAAGTTAGAAAGAGAAAGACAAGACCACATAATTTGACTATTTGTAGCACCTAAAAAAAAAAATGAATGAATAACCAAAAAATAAATAAATAAAGGGCCCAAACAGATTCCTTAATACAGGGAACTAACTGATGGTTGTCAGAGGAGGGCTGTTTGGGGGGATGGGCAAAACAGATAAAGGAGATTAAGAGGTACAAATGTCCAGTTTTAAAATAAGTCACGGGGGGGGCGCCTGGGTGGCTCAGTGGTTTAGGCTGCTGCCTTCGGCTCGGGTCATGATCTCAGGGTCCTGGGATCGAGCCCCGCATCGGGCTCCCCGCATCGGGCTCTCTGCTCCGCAGGAAGCCTGCTTCCCTCTCTCTCTCTCTCTCTGCCTGCCTCTCTGCCTACTTGTGATCTCTGTCTGTCAAATAAATAAATAAAAAATCTTTAAAAAAAAAAAAAAAAAAAAATAAAATAAAATAAGTCACGGGAATGAAAAGTACAGCATAGAGAATATAGTCAATAACATCATGTGTGGGTTTTTTCAAGATTTACTTATTTGACAGAGCACACACACAGGTGGGCAGGGAAGAGGGGGAGAGACAGGGAACGTGAAGCCGACTCTGTGTGGAGTGAGGAGCCCGACACAGGGCTCCATCTCACAACCCTAAGATCACAGCCTGAGCTGAAACCAAGAGTTGGCTGCTTAACTGGCTGTACCAACCCAGGAGCCCCCAGTGATAAATTGTTAACAAAACAAAACAAAACCTACCTGCAGAAACCTAGGAAAGAGATGGCTTGGTTCAATGCCAACATATATGTGCAGCAACTCCAGGAGGGAAATGGACTGGCAAAGGCGCATCACAAGACCAATAGCATAGAAAGTGTCAACCATGGAATCTGTGTCCAGGAATTAGAAATAGATACAATAAAGTAAAAGCTAGGTCACAACCCAAATCTAGGCAGCACTTTGAAATAAAAATTGTGATTATTTACTTCTTTTCTCATTGTACATGTGAGAAATTTCCTAACAGCTACTAAATTACTAATACCATGCAACCAAAGAAAGTATCACTAAAAAAGCAGCAAAAATTTGAAAAAGAAGGCCTATGGCCATGCTGTAGTATTTACTCTCCATATATATAATTCCCCATATATGTTATAAAGCAATTCCCAAATAACAGTAACCCGGTAGAATCTAAACCATCAACTGTAAACAGGTTGGAGGTAAACTTACTGAAGAAGCTAGCGTGCTCACACCTTTTTCATTGACAAGAAAATGACAAAGATGAGAAAAATATGATACTAGAAAAGCTTTATGGAAAGGACATTCATAATGATGTCATGCTTAATAACATCTTATTTGTGTCCTATATGTGTTTGGTTTGGGCTTTCTAAAACTTTATTAGAACCTGGGCCTCTGGTGGGGACTTTTGAAGTCTGCACTGCAGAGAGCCCACAATTCATTTAGAAAAAAACAAAATAGGATAAACAACTATTCCTCTAAATAGGATGTATTTGTTGGCTTATCATGGTGGGATTTCCTTTTAAAATTTAAGAAACATCTAGGGAAGAGTTGGCTGTCTTTATTGCCCAGTGATCATTCACATGATGGTAACTTATGGAGCACTAAGGGTGTCTCTTCTCAACAGCGCTATAAGGTGAGCACTATTATCATCATTCCCATGTCACAGATGGTCCCTGAGGGACGGAAGTCCATGCTCTCATCCACTGCCCCACACTTGCTGCAAAAGAGCATTTCCCATTACACAGCTCTGGGATGGAGAAGGTAGCAGGTGTTACTCATCAGGTGATTAGACTGCTACTAAGCTACTTAATTTATACATTGACTCAGGAATTATACTGAACTCCCACTTAGCTGTTTTCAGTCCACTTTCCATATGAATGGTTCTGTTACTTTAATAAGAGGCTTCTCTAATTTTAACAGTAGGATAATAATTAAGAAATAAACACACTGCCAACTAAAGCAATTTTTCCCACTGGAAAGACCAGGCAGGATAAGAAAGAGTTCGTTGCTTGTAACTCTTGGCGTGAATGACTTGTAATAATCCCACAATGCCCCAGCTAATTTTCAAGGCCTAGAAGCGCTGACTTTTTTCCCTATAAACATACAGGAAGTTTTCCCAGTGCTCATATTTTCCCCTGATTGAAGACTCCCAGCATTCATAGCTGAAATTCAAGCCTTAGGTTGTATCTTTGGAGGTTGCTGAAGGCAAGAATTTAACTGCAGATTCACAGTAAGAAAAAGCAACCAAAGATAGTTATGGCACCTCAGAATTAGATTAATTTCCTTACGATACAGAAGTCTGAATTGGTGAGCACAGCATGGTTTTTCTCGGGTACATTCTATGTGTTTGTTTCTAGCTGAAACCAGCAGTTGCTCAAACTGTCAAGCTACCCAACAGTTGTAAACTGTGATGACACTTACCCATGTGGGGATGGAACATGAAAAGAATGTTATTTTGACAGTCACTTAGTGATTCATTTCTTAAAAATTGAAATGCTGGTTAAAATCTTTGCTTTTTAGAAAACTGGAGGAAACATGACTTTACCAACTCCCATATGGATGGTGAGTCATCTAGAAGGTGTGTCATTTACTTAGGGACACATTACTTAAGGGGACCACACAGTTTGTCTTTCACTTATTAGTAGTCTCTAGTTATGTTAAGCCTGGGGAATAAAAAGACAAGGAAAGAATCTGGTTAATTCCTGAGTTCTCTGGGCAAAAGGTTATACTGGCATTTACAGATTTCCTCAAAACCCAGCAAATATGAGAAGGTTTGCTGCAGAACCGAAAAGGAAGAGTCAGATGGCACCACCCCAATGCCATGTCTGTGTGTTCAGAGCAAACTGCCTAGTCAGAGGGAAGCCAAGTCCCTCCCCCCTCAACTCACCTGCCCCCTTCTCCAAAAAGGTTTCGGTTTTTGCAATGAGCAAGAAGAATGGTTACTGAAAAATATGGCTACTAAATCTTAGAGCAGTGAAGGATATTTGGTGAAGTTCGCAGAAGCTGAAAAATTAACATAAGCAGGACTAGGTGAAAACAAGTATTGAATGTTAAAAATCCAAAATGATTTCTGGAGTTTTACCTTCTCCAAAGGAAAAGAACCGGACTGTCATATTGGTAAATATCCATGAGTGGCCACAGAACTGGATTAAGTAGTAGATGAAAAGATAGGTGTTCTTCCTATACCTATAAATAAAGGAAAATACCAGTAAGTACTTCCTTCATAATAATCTTTCCAGCATTACACACAAATCTTTTAACTAACCTGCTGGCCCACCTAAGCAAGCAAGAGAAAACCATTCCATATCACAGTCTTTTATTCAGATTTTGAAAGGACCTACAGCACACATTATCTGCTAAAAGGAGTATCCTGAGTTTGCTTAAAGTCAAAGATGGCTCTATTTCAAAATTCACTTTCAGCTTTGAGAAAGTTCTAACCTTGTTCTCACGAAGGGCTAAAACATTGCAAAGATGGCTTTGAATATTTAAAAAAAAAAAAAAAAGATGGTGAGGGCTCTCTTGACATGCTCAATGTGTTCCTGCAACTCAGTCTGCGAAGTGCAAAACTTGAGATCAGGGTTACAAGAGGGGAGTAGTGGCGGTGGCATTTCCCAGTGGTGGGTGATTCAGTAGTTGGCCATACCTGAGTTGTGAATGCATTCTCTGATGTTGGGGGTGGGGGGTGTTGGGGAGGGGGGTGTAGCAGGTTGCCACTGCCCATTATATTTACAAGGGCAGATGTTTCCTTCCCCAGACACACACAGCAGTTTAGTGGCTCAGGCCAGAAAAGGGAAGTCAAGCCGGGTTTAAAACTGGGTTGCTGGGGAGATGACTCAGGGATGATTGACAGATACACAATTTGAGGTAGTTAGGGAAAGCACTGTTTGAAATGTGCCTTGGGGGTTCAGAAGGGTGGTGGGAGGGGCCCTGCCAGTATAGACAAGGATTTCTTCTAGTTGGAGACGGGAAACCTCTGAGAAATAAGGCAAATAAGCAGGAAGCAGATCCAGTGTAGCTTGATGACAGGCACCCTACAGATCACGCGAACCACTAAGAGGAGCTGGGTAAGGAGGCCTTCCTTAAACCCGCTCCAGAATAACCTGGCGTTGGTTAAACACACAGCCCCAAGGCCCCTGAACTGAGCTCTGGAATCTATACATGCAACAGTTGTTTCTGCACCTGGCAGGTCTGAAACCCACCCTGGGACAGCGGGTCCGACAAAGTCAATGGAAGGACTCCTGGTGGCCAGAGCGGGAAGGAAAGCAGGACTGACTGGTAGAGGACGCACAAAAGGGGTGGCAGGGTAGCCTGTCTTTCCCATTTCCCAGCCTGTAGATGGGGGTAATAACAGAGCCTTCCTCCTAGGATTGCAGAGAGAACTGAAAACTAGCTAATGCCTGTCGAGAGTTCAAGAGCGCACTGGGCTCAGGGTTGCGCCGCGCTGTGCTGCCCGCGCAGCCGCCCGTGGGCGTAGGGGGGGGCACCCCGCCCCTGGCGCCCCACCCCCTCAACCCTCGCCTCCCGCCGCGGGCCTGGCGCCCTACCTGGGCTGCAGCCAGGCGGGTAGCGCCATTGGGTGTCGTGGGCCGCTGCAGGGCCCTCCAGCGCCGTCAGGGAAGGAGCAGCTGCTGGGGAGAGCGGGAGGGGCGGCCCCCGAGGCCAACCCCCGGCCCGGAAAGGCGGGGCCTCTCCCCACTCTGCAATTTAAGAAAAAAAAAAAAAAAACCTAAGGTCGTGCTGTGGGAACTAGATGAAAGCCAAGTTCCTGAAGTTCCTGGTGGGGCGAGAGCGCGCTGCACCACGAATGCCGGACCGGGGCGCGGCACCCGCGCGAGACTGGGTTGGGCTGCACGCCCGCGGGTTCACGAAGCTCCCGCCAGGACTTCCTAATCTTTGCGTTGACACTCCGTTGCAGCTGCGTGAAAACTAATGGACCCTCCCCATTAATCTTTAAAAGCTGGCTTGCAGTCACATCATCCCTAAGGATGCTTGGGCTCCAGGTGCGTGCCTGCTTCTCTTATTACCCATACCTGTAAGAGGCTGTCAGGGAGGTAGCCTGTGATCACACCTTCCCTAACCCCTCTCTCCAGCTATAGGGTCTGATTCCTCCAGGATAGGCATCCTTGTCCTCTAACCCTACCCCCTGGGTCTTTACACATGCTTCCAAAACCTTTTATTCACGTTGTGTTTTTCTTCCTATCCTATGCCCACCCCTAAGAAAAACTGATCACTGAGGCCTACAGCATTGTCTCCTGCATGCTAAGAGGACCCAACTCCCACTTTGCTTCTCTACCCTCTGATGGGAACATCCCCCCAAAGAAACTAAAAATAAACAAAAGCCAAGAAAGCATTTGCAAGTAAGTGGGTCAACAACACCTGATTTTGGGAGCTGGAAGGTAATTAACGCCCATTTTACCTACAGGGAAGTTGAGGCATTTGAAAAAACGTTGTCACTTGCTACAGTTCATGCCACTGATGAAGGGCAGTATGAAAACTCCACGGCTGCAGTGTTTTCATTAGGCCACAGGGTCCTCCCTAGCAGTCCATTATGACCTCCCACCGCAGGGCCCACCTTTCAGGTCCACATTTCTCAGTGCTTTCCCCCACCCCTGCCAGAGCTTCATTCCTTCCCCTGCATCCACCAGTCCCTTTCAGATTCACTCCATGCGTCATTACCACTGCCTCCCCTCCCCCCTTCAACCTCTCCTTTCCACGGGTCTGCACCACAGCATAGGAACATGTTCAAATCTCACCTACCCAAGAATTAGACATTGTATTCTCTCCCCTTCTTTCCTGGTGATCTCTCTCCCTCCTCTTTTTCTCATAACTGCCTGCTTCTTTCATTTCTTACCATCATCCTATTTCATCACAACCTACACTTTGGCTTTCCTTTTCAACGCCTCCCTGAAACTGCTCTCTCATGGAATGTCCTTAATTTCCTGATTCCTCATCCTATACTCACCATGTAGACAACTCTACACAGTCGTTGCTCTTTGCAGGCATTTGATCTAATGGACACACAAAGCAAATGCTGGTGACTAACCAGTCAACGATGCCAAGCCATAAGAGGAAGACAGTCTGGGATCGCCTGGAGCGGGAAGACTGCCCAGAGAAGGGATCCTTTATCACCAAACACAGCCCCTGCGACTACATCCGCCTCCCCACCCCTGCACCAGCCTGCTGCATTTACCTACATCACATCTCCTCCCTTTTCCTCACCAGCTCTGCATGCTCTACCCGCATGTCCTTCCCCCTTCTCCTGACGGGTCCCCTTCTCCTGCTCTATTTTCTGGAATTTTAACACCCCCCCCATCTTGTCTATTTGCCACGTTATCCTCTGCACAGGCATCCACCACACAAGGCTTTATCTCCGTGCAGACAACAGCCGACTCTACTTTCTCTAGCTCCTACTATTTTTTTTTTTTTTTTTTTTTTTTTATGAATACCAGCTCTGGCCTTTCAACAGCTTCTGGATGTTTCTGCATGAAAAGGCTATTGTAACTTCCAACTGATCCCATTTGGCATACTTTCTTCTCATATCATGGTCTTATTTCTCACTCTTTTCCTAGTCATTCAGGTTTAAAATTTGGGAGTCTTCATTCCATTTCCCCATCCAATCAAATTCTATCGACTCCATCCTTTCCAGATCCCTTACTGATCCTAGCACTCCACTTCTGTTCGTTAGGACTCAGAACCTGAGTAAAAAGGACACAAAAAGAGCTCCCTTTTACTTGACAGATAAATAACAAACTACAAACAAAAAGCTTTTACACGTCAAGCAGTCAGGGAATTCTACTTGTTTTCCAAGAAATACATGCAGGAGAGAGCTTCCTAGAGAACCATTGGGGGTAAGAAGCAGAGGTCTCCCTTTCCTCTGGGAGGGCCCAGGGCAGATCCTTTTTGGGTTCTGCCAGCATTACCCAAACAGCCTCCACTGGCCTTCCTGCCTCCTCCTTCTACCCAGACTGGCATACATTAGTGGAAGACTGCTGGAGGAATTCTTAAAACACAGTCCTGTTCTAGCTATTCCCCTGGTCAAAACCCTTTGCTACTTCCTTGCTGCCTGTTAGTTATATTGTTAGAGTGGGCAGTTAGTTAGGCCTTAATAGGTTGCCTGAAGGCCAGCAAAGGGGGACCCAAGCCCTGTTATCAGGAAAGTTAGGAACCTGTCCCTGCAGCATTTCACAAAGCCACAAGAAACCCAATCACACCAGACAGGCCTAAGATGAAGAAGGCCAGAAGCTCTGACCAAGTAAGGAGAAAGGCACAAAATCCTGCTCTCAAAGAAATCCCCTCCCTGAATAATAAATATTCCACCGCTTAGTTAACAACTGTCAATACAAGATAGAGACCCAAACCCCAGGGCACAGCTCTCCCTTGAGCTGGCCCACCCTCACATCTTGAGAGAGTGCTCTAAGAAACCTTTCATTTGCATCACTCAAACATGGGCTCATCTGTCCCTGAATTCCGGTGATGAGACCAAAAGCCTCTGGTGATGTTGGGGGGACAGGCTGGGTGGGAGCTGCAGGGCCCAACGTCTCTAGTTCATCCGGCAACAGCCTCTCATCTTGTCTCCAAGTCTGTCACAAGTGCTGACATCCTGAACCATCCTATCTCCCCACCAATTAGAGCATCTCTTACTGTTTCCTGGCCACACCAGGTATTTTGCTCATCATGCCTCTGTGAAACTTTTCTCCTCTTTCTTGCTTCTTCCCCATCTCACAGCGCAGCAGTTACCTGTCAGAGTTCTAGACATCTTTTAAAGCCCTTCCCAAGACTTCCTCAAGGAGCCACTTAGGACTAATAAAGGTCTATGATGGGACTTGTTTGAGGTTTGGTTTCTGCCTGCTCCACTAGATTACAGATTCCCAGAGGACTAGCCCTCTTATGAACAGGAAGAATTGAACAAATTTGGGGGTGCCTGGGTGGCTCAGTCATTAAGCGTCTGCCTTCGGCTCAGGTCATGATCCCAGCATCCTGGGATCGAACCCCACATTGGGGTCCCTGCTCCGAGGGAAGCCTGCTTCTCCTTCTCCCGTTTCCCCTGCTTGTAATCCCTCTCTGTCAAATAAATAAATAAATTAAAAAAAAAAAACTGGACAAATTTTAACTTCTCTAAATAAAGTTTCTTTCCCCCAACTACACAACTGTTGGGATTAAATAAGAAAATGTATAAAACATGTAAAATATATGTTATGATTTTCCTCTTCCAAACTTATAAACAAAATAAAACAAACTTTCAGCAATACTTGCATTTTTGGAATATGTACAGTGGACTCTTAATTAGCTCCCTGTACGGATGTCAGAGGCCAAGATAGTTCAAATAACTTAAAATTAATATCTTGTCTTTTGAAGCAATTTTACATCATTTGAACATGTCAATTTTGTTTTTCTTGGGCAAATGTTTAAATGTGTTTTCTTCTCTATGAACAATAATGGGGAGACTAAAGTCGCAAAATATATTTCGTAGCAATAACAGACTGACTCGAGATATTTTTGTTTTTAAAGATTTTAATTATTTATTTGACATACAGAGATCACAAGTAGACAGAGAGGCAGGCAGAGAACGAGAGAGAGGAGGAAGCAGGCTCCCTGCCAAACAGAGAGCCCGATGTGGGGCTCGATCCCAGGACTCTGAGATCATGACCTGAGCCGAAAGTAGAGGCTTTAAACCACTGAGCCACCCAGGCGCTCCTGACTTGGATACTCTTTCACAATGATCTCCAGAAAAATTAAGTCCAGGTTGCATATCCTGACTTTGGACACTTAACATCCATTCATTTGTGGTTTTTTCCCTCCCATTCCCCGGTAAGCTCATTTTTAAATGCCAATACTTCATGCAATATTCACTGAGAGCAGAGATTCTGGGAAAGTGGCCCATTGCTCACTTTTGTCTCTATTAGCCACAAATAGCTATATAAGGAACCAGTTACAGGCTGACAACTTTCAATTCTAGATTTTTTTCTTTCAACTACCTAGAATTGTCAGGGATCACAACCTCCCCCTTTTCTCCACTCCCAGTTCCATAGAACAGATTGGAAATTTCACAGGCTGCTGGACCCAAATAAAACCGTAGAGATTATGTGGCCCAATCTCCTTATTTCACAGGTACCAAAAAGCTAGTGAAGGCTGGGTTGAGAGCGCCTTTCATTCCACTGTGCAAAATTCCAGCCACATTTGTCCCATTACTTAATCTTACTCAGGCATTAGTCATAGTTATCTCTTGTAATCTTTGTTGTACACACTCTTAGCCCTCATTATCACTCTTTTTCAGCTGTTCCAAGGCATTGCTTGCACTTCTGTGTTAGAACTTTAACTGTCCTTCCTTTAAATAGCTTTGACCCTTACTACTACATTCAAAAGATTAAACCTTGGGGTGCCTGGGTAGCTCAGGTGGTTAAGTGTCTGACTCTTGATATTGGCTCAGGTCATAATCTCAGGTTCTTGAGATCAAGTCCCACATCAGGCTCCATGAAGCCTGCTTAAGAGTCTCTCTCTCTCTACTCCCCTTCCTCTGCTCCTCCTCACCTTCTTAACATTGTCTAAAACAAATAAGATCAAACCCTCGGCTTGGATACCTGCCTTGTTGCATCATCATCCCCCGATCTATCCCCTGTCCTATTCCAAGACAAACAGGTTCAAGTGTGTTAACTGCTTCATTCAATTACACAGGAGACATTTTTAGATTGGTTTTTCTATGCCATAGACCCTCTTCTCCTCCACATATCTGACTCAGAGAAATCCTAGGAGATGGTAAGTATTCTCAGCCAATTTTACAGATGAGGAAAAAAGGTCAGAGCAGTTAAATTATCTTGTCTAAGATCAACACAACTAGTAAATGTTGGAATTGAGATTAGAACTTTAGTCTGTCTCCAGATAATGAATTCTTTTTTTTTTTTAAAGATTTTTTTTTTTTTTTAATTGACAGAGAGAAATCACAAGTAGATGGAGAGGCAGGCAGAGAGAGAGAGAGAGAGGGAAGCAGGCTCCCTGCTGAGCAGAGAGCCCGATGCGGGACTCGATCCCAGGACCCCGAGATCATGACCTGAGCCGAAGGCAGCGGCTTAACCCACTGAGCCACCCAGGCGCCCCAGATAATGAATTCTTAACCACTGTGCTATATTAACTTGTTTCATAAGATTGTTCAGTATTTGTTCACAAATACTCCATTATATATAATAGAGTCAAAATGTAAGTCTACATAAAATCTAAAACAACTCAATAAAACTCAAAAGATCTGAGCACACCGTTCACCAAAAGAGATACCCAAATGGCCAGAACAAAGAAAAGATGCCCAACGTCATTAGGGAAATGCAAATTAAAAACACAATGAGGTATCACTACATACCTACGAAAATGGATAAAATGAAAAAAGATTCACCATAGTAAGTGTTGGTGAATGTGGGGTACAACTAGAACTCTCACACAGTTTTTGTTTGTAATAACCAAAAATTGAAAACAACCCAAAAAGCCATCAGAAGATCAGTGGTTAAACAAAGAGTTTTCCCTGCTGGCTCCCAATTCTATTCTAAATGAGATTTCCTTTTATTAATTTTCACATTTGGCTTTTGATCAAGATCTTTCTTTGGAAGCTTTGCTGATTGAAAGTCATATTTTCCACTACTTAGTAATTATGTCCCTCACTGCCAGGAGGGATCTTTCCTGGGTGTCATGTCCTATACTAGAGGAAAGGGCATAGCAGTTAGAAACCACCTAATGCCACATCAGAGTTACTGAGGAAGGTTAGGAGGGAAAAACTCTCAGGTACTCCCTAAAGTCCTTATCTCCTCCAGGTCATGTTAACTGGAGATCATCTCAAAGGATTGAGCCAGCATCACCTTATTGGGTACATAATTTTTTTAAAAAGATTTTATTCATTTGTTTGACAGACAGAGATCACAAGAAGGCAGAGAGGCAGGCAGAGAGAGAGAGAGAATGGAGAGAAAGCAGGCTCCCCGCTGAGCAGAGACCCCCGATACCCCAAGACCCTGAGATCATGACCTGAGCCGAAGGCAGAGGCTTTAACCCACTGAGCCACCCAGGTGCCCCTTGGGTACATAATTTTTAAGTTTTATAGGCAACAAAACACAAAACTTAAACTAATTACATGAAACAGAAGTGACAGTGATTTCAAATTGTATCATGGTTCTAAACCAGGCCTCTAGGCCTACAAGTAGCCAAATGAAATATTTATTGGCATTTATTCTAACTTAAGAGGAGAGAGCTTTACCCTACTGAGGGCAAACCCGAAGTCATGTGTGCCTTCTGGAACTCTCCACTTAAAGTGACCATGAAAGCAAAACAGTGAACACTACAAGAGTGCAATGGAAAGAATTACACAAGTGCAATTGAGAAGACACAGTGCAAGTATAAACATGAAACTATAGCTGATGAACTTTTTGCAAAAAAGCAAAACTTCAAAGGTATTTTAATACAGTACTGTTATCTCAAAAGAACTGTTTGGAATGAAATGTGTTATTGATAATATAGCCTGTAAGTTTGTAAATTCAGAGAACATCAGTCTGGGTAAGAATCCAAAGACAGTTAACAGTTTAAAGACTTCAGTGATTGTGAACCTTCTAACCCTTCAGAAAAAAGCAAATGAAAAATTTAATTGTCCTGGGATTGTGATGAGTCTGTTTCCAAAAGGCCATAAACAAAAGAGGAGGTTCCTTCCTCTCACAATGGCTTGGGAAATGCAGACAAGGGCACTGTCTTTGTTCAAAAGAGAAACACAACATTGAGAAAAAGGTACACAGGCCTGGCCTGGACATCTGGGGACCAAGTGTCTCATCAGATGTCATCTGCTTCAGTTCCAGAAAATCTTTACTTTCAGGTCCAGCCAGGGTTTGGTGCTTTCTTTAGATGTGTCACATGAATCTAATAGTCTTTTCCCTGGAGTTCGGTGGCACAATGGTTGCTTAGCAGTTCCTGGTAAGCGCCTCTCCAGTGAGATAGAAGACTCTGGAGGGTTCTTTCTCGACAGAGGAAACCTCTAGGTAGCAAGATGTGATCCTTAAGGTCATAGTCTCCCAGTGACTGCTCTGCCAAAGCATGGTTGTTTTTAATAGAAGTAATTAGGCCTTTACACTATTGAGTTATATTTCCTTTTATCAACTATGGGCTAAAGGAGGTAGGGGCCAAGTGTATTGGATATCCTCTGACTATCTCCCAAGCTGTCTACGAGCTCCCAAGGGATAGAGCTGTGATTTAGAAGACGAATGGCAATGCTTTAGGCCAAGGTATTTGGAAGGTCTCTACAAATTTTGCCATCTCAATAGTGCCCTTAGTACATGTGACTAAGGATGGTATATATACAACGAAAGTGTTCAAAGCTGGCCACATAGCACAGACTTCTCACATCACCTGACTAGTAAAATGGGCTCCCTGGTAGAGATAATCTAACAGAAGCAGCAGTGGCTTGTCTATAAGAGGAAGTTTGGGTCTGGTGAGAAAACCTATAAACCAAGACTAAAACATTTATCCACGAGAGGGAACTGTATGATCCTTTTGTAGGAGGAGGTTTTCCAAGGATGTACTTGCGACAGGTGGGACAAGTGAGGCAGCAATTTTTGCAGCCTGATTAACTTTTTGCCACCCCTACTGGTTCATGAATGCCACGATTTTGTCAACAGTCCAAGAGTTTAATGCAGATACAGTGGTAAGCGCTGAGAATTTTAGAATTACTGGCAAAGACACATTGTTACTTGGCTCAAGCCAGAGTTTTTTTTTTTTTAATTAAACTTAATTTTATTTATCAGGAAAATGTTAAAATAATATCAAAAATGGGAAAAAATAAACAGACATTGATCCTGATAATAGCTACTACCTATTTAAGATTCCAGTCCTAATACACAAACTATGCCAGCACACAAACCATACATATATATATACAATAATTATACATACTTATAAATATACAATAATTGTATATCTGTGTCCCTTATTAAATTCTTTCATATGCTTCAAGTCTGCCAGAGTTCTTTTTATTGAGCCAACTATTAGATTTCCATATTGTTTTGCCCTCTCTGGGGCCAATTCCTGGGTGTCTCTTGTCATTTATCCAAATGATCATTTGGGAGAACATCCCTTTGGACCATGACAGATTTGGCTATTGGTTTCCTTGGAAGTAGCATTTTTGGCAGAAACATTGGTGAGGTGGGTTACTTTGGCCTCCAGGGAGTTGAATCTGGAATGCCCAGGAACCTTAATAGCCAAAGCAGTGAACAAAAGCACTGCATGTAGTAAATTCTGGACATAGAAGACATTTTAAATTTTATTCCCATCAGAGGGAAGGACATCTCACTGTTTCCATAATATTCCGAAGTCACGAGCTACCCCATTACTATCAGTATAAATATCTGTGGTTTTACCCTTGGCTAAAGTACAAGCCAAGGAACAGTATAGAATTCAGTCTCTTTCGCTCAAGTGGCCAAACATAAAGGTGCTTTTTCAATGACTTCAAAAGGAGTTTCGATTGCCATACCCAGCATGGTATTTTCCATTTTTATCCTTCAAATAAGAACCACCAGTAAACCATGAAAAATCTGCATATGCTTAAGGAGTTTCCTGTAAATTGTCATGGGGACTCAAAAGGTAACCTGTGAGCATTAAGCAGTCATGAGGGGTTTCATCTGGATCCAAATACACTTCTTGATTTGAGGTCAGATGCCCCAAGTATTAAACATGAGTTTGAGGAAATTGTAATTTTCTTTGGAAACTTTATGTCCCTTTAAAGCCAAAAGTTTTAATAGGTGGATGCTATCTTCCTGTGAAGAGGTCTGAGAAGGGGGTCGGGGACAGGGAATCCAATCATCTGTGCACTGTTAACTCACAGAGCCTGCAGAAAACCGTGTATCATCCAAGTCAGCTTTCAAGGTTTGTGAAAATAAGAGGGACTCTCTGTGAAACCCTGGGGCATTACTATCCTGGTGTATTTCCTTTCCTCCCAAGTGAAAGCAAAGACATATTGACCATCCTGATTAACTGGAATACTAAAAATGGCAAGGCATAGGTCAATTACAGTGAAACATTTACTTTCAATGCAATGGATGTCTGCAGGGTATGGAGGGTTGCAAACAAAAGGGTGCAAGGAAATAACAGTGTTATTTTTTGCTCAGAGGTCCTGGGCAAACCTCCATGTTCAGCCACTGAGTTTTCTCATAGGTACACTGGAATAACACAGGGAATAATGCAGGAGATAATGAGGCCCTAACACTTGGAATCTTCTATTAGGAGCTTGATGTTTTGAAGGACTTTTTTTTTTAACTAATAGGGTGTTAATTATGGGAAGAGGTTTTGAGGGATCTATGTCAGTCTTGATGAGAAGTGTCCTTTGGAATCTGCCAACATCAGTTGAGGATTCTGCCCATAAAGACGATGGTAGCTGATCCAATAAAAATTAATAAAAGATGTCAACGTGTCTTTTTATTCCCCTGGCTGGCTATTTTGATTACTACTGCCAAAATCTTGAATTATTTCCTTCTTTTGGGAAAAAGAAATTCAGGCATGATACTTTAAGAAACCTCAGCCCAATAAATAAATAGGGTCAGAGGAACTAAGGAGACAGGAGTGCCTCTCTCAAAGGGCCTAGACAAAGGGAGCAGGTTCAGAGGCAGGAATCCATGGTGGGGCGGTAGTGGGGAGGTGGGGGAGGGGTTAACTAGCGCTCCCCTCCCCCAACCGAACTGTTCTGGTACTTGGAGCAGGGGCTGCTACACAGCAATGGGGCACCGAGAGTGTAGCTCTGCTGTCAATATGGACAGAGATTCACTCTGAATCTGAAGAGTGGATTCTCTGAGCAGATTAAGAGCAGGGATTGTAAAGAGCACCTGTAGTTCCCTGGAGCCTCATTACTGGGAATTAGGAGGACACTGTAAACACTTACTAGAGGGCTGAAGGTGCCTGGAGCACTTAAACTTGTAACAATCTCCCCGCCCCCCCCCCCCCCCATGCCCTGGTCTTTTCAATAACAGCAGAAACAGAGATTTTGGCTCTGTTTAAGGGCCATTTCATGGAGTTGAAAATTGAGAATTTCAGTTTTCTGTTTTGTGTTGTTATAGTGGTGGTGGTGGGTTTTTGGGTTTTTGGGTTTTTTTGTTGCGGTGGGGGTGGGTGTTGGAGCAGAGGGAAAGAGGGAAAGCCAGGATCTTAAACAGGCTCCAAGCCCAGCACTGAGCTGGATGTGGGGCTCAATGTGACAATTCCGAGATCACGACCTGAGCCAGAATCAAGTCAATGCTTAACAGACTGAGCCCCCCAGGTGTCCTAGCAGTCTCTCTTTTAGATGACTCTTTTAGGTGACTCAAGGGAGTCCCTCTCTTAGGTGACTCAAGGGAGATGGTTTGTCAAATTAACTAAATCTTGAGTGGTAGTTTCCCTTCCAACCTGGTCCTACCTAAAAGAGGAACATCCCTGTTCAACCTGTTAATAAACACTTAAATGCTACCTGGATGGACTCAACATCTAAAGATCAGAAGATTCTTAAGACAATTTAGAGTTGACAGTCATGAACCCCAATTCATGAGGCTTTTGTGTGAATTTGGTTCCAATCACCAGGCATGGGGACAGCTACTGTAATTGCTCTGCTGTGCAATTACAGCCAGTGCTACAGCATCTTGTCAAAAGTTAGGGTTTGCTGAGGCACCTGGGTGACTCAGTCTGTAAAGCGCTGACTCTTAATAAAATTAATTTATTAAAAAAATAAAAAATCCTTCACTTTTTAAAAATTTTAAAAAGATTTTATTTATTTGAGAGAGAGTGAGTGAGAGAGAGAGCATGAGAAAGGAGAAGGTCAGAGGGAGAAGCAGACTCCTTACAGAACTGGGAGCCGGACTCAATCCTGGGACTCCAGGATCACGACCTGAGCCCAAGGCAGTCGCTCAACCAACTGAGTCACCCAGGTGCCCCCCAAAATAAAAAATCTTTTAAAAAAAGTTAGGGGTTTGGAGGCATCTGATCTGGCTGGCTCAGTCAGTAGAGCATGCAAAGACTCCTGATCTCAGGGTCATAAGTTTCAACCCCACACTGGAATAGAGATTACTTACAAAAGAGAGTAGAGAGAGAAAGTGTTAGTAGTTTGTTTCTCTAAATTTCCTCCAGAATGTTCCCCTCTGGCTAGTTTCATCCAATGTTTGGTCTGCTCCTCACCAACAATCATGTGGACTAATTGATAAAAATTGATAAAAATCTGAGAAACCAGGTTGGTAAGTTTAAATAACTAGATTAAATTCTTCAGCACACTTATGGGCATTATCAGTCATTTTAGGAAACTCAATAACTACGGATCACAATTCAGTCTTAGGCCAGGTAACATAAGAAATTGAGTTTTGTTTAGATCCTCAGCCACTTAATTTCAAAGAGGCAGGTTTCATAGGTTCAGGAGAAGAGCAAGTGGAGGAACAGGAAATGTGAAGTTTTGCAAATACAGTCCTGGGGGGGGCGGGGGGGACCTGAGCACAAGGTTGCTGCCACCTGTCTGCAGACAAAGAAAACGAGAGAGGGTAATAAGTCATCAGAAACCACTTGACTCCTTTCGATTGTTTGCCTCAGTGAATTTAGAAACAGTATTTTGCAGAAGCAAAGTTAGAACGCTCAAAACAGCTGGAAGCCTCAAGGTACCATTTGAAATAGGCATCCCATTCAGGTTTTGAGTTGTTTTGGAGTCATAGCTTTCTAATTTAATCTTGAGTAAAACAAGTTTGGGAAAATCAACATGCCCCTTAATGGCCACTGAATTTCTAAATTACTGGTTAAATCAGTCCACTTGGTTATACATACGCACACTAAGGAGCCATAGTTTTTAAACATAAAACTGGCCAGAGTTCCAGTTGGGGGAGTGGCGGGGGGGCACCCTCAAAGTATTTTGATAACTGGAATCCCATTTTAGAGGTTTTTCTCTAAGCAAAGAGAAAAGCTCCCAAATGGGGGAATTGCAGCAGGAACAGCCTGGTTCCAGAAAGAATCAGACCAAAGACTAACCCAGTTCCCACAGGATCAATCTTGTCCCAAACAAGCTGGACCAAAGGCCAGTAGCTGCGACAGAAATGGTCCGGTTCGAAAAGGAGGCAAACTAAAGGCCAAATGAGGATCCTCAGAAAAAGAAAACCCGAGCCCTTAAAATACGTCCCAAATAAGGTCTGAAAGGCGAGCAGCCCAAAATCCAGGAGAAAGACTTACCCTCAGACGCCAGGGTGGGAGAGGAAGCAGTGAGCCCAGAGGGCTGTGCGGGTACCCACACCTGTTTGCTCACCAGCCTCACAGTTGGTGGGGGTCTTCTCCGGATCCCACTTCCGATTACCGAGTAATGTTAACCTTAGAAAATAAAACTGCCAGTAATTTTACCCACAAAAGTGAGTTTTGCGGGGGGGGGGGGGTGGCAGAGAATTGCAACAGTTAAAGAACGAGCTGTAGGAAAACCATAAGTGCCCCAAAGAAAGGGAAGGCTCTTTTAATAGAGGGAAGGGGGACCTTGGGAAGGCTGCTATAAACAAAAAGCCCATTGGGGTAAACTGGGAGTTCGAACTGTAGTGGCTTTTCATTGGCTGAGTTGTGACGCTCTCTCATTGGCTGGGCCGTTGCCAGGGCAGAGGACAGCCCTTCTTCCTCCCACTGGGATAGTAAAGCTATACCCCCCTGGAAGATTTGTCTCTTCCTTTGAGTTTGCAAGTGGTAGGGCATAAGAACCCCCCTGCAAGCCTCCCAACTCCATCCTAATTGAGATTTCCTCTTATCAATTTTCATAGGAGTCATGTGTGAATTTCGGGAGCAAGCTGTGAGCAATCAGCCGCGTTATTTCAGGCTGTCTCTGCAGGCATCTCTCTGTCTTTCCCACATCGTACTGGACATGGCACTGTACGGAAGGGGAAGCTACTTTCAGAGCCCACAGGTCTGCCAGCATCTGCCTGAGAACGTAGGAAACTAAGCTTATGGCTCTCATTCTTCCAAGTCACTCAGGATGTTTCTACAACCATCTTTGTAGCAGGGCTGGGACTGGAGGAGGCTAGCAAGCACTTAGGGTGCATAATTTAAGCAGGTTCGTCCTCAGCATTGCCTGCCTGAAAAGAAGCACTTCCTTAAATTTTGCAACTCAGACATTTCTTGCCCTTCCCAAGTCCCTGTCCTGCTTGGTGGTTTGGTTTCCAGGTGGGTGAGGGAAGAGAGAAATGGACTTTGGCTACAGATATTTTCATATAGCTTGCTTTTTAAAGAATCTCTAATTCCTCCCACCCTAGAAATCTCCCCCACTAATTCCCTAGGCAGGTGTGTCTTCACTTACTGTCATATACTAAGTTCCTCCCCTCCCCCACCCCATGGCTTATTGTAAAACTCAATCCATACCTCTCCAAGTTTTGCTATGATGAAAGCAGTCTTTGGGGAATTTAGAAATGCTTTTTCCTCCTGACAAAGCATGACTCTCAAAACCATTGCCTCACTAGGACCTGTGAAGGCCACTTTGATGGATAAAGGCTGAGACTCCTTCTATCCCTTGGCAGTCTTACTAAACCAACCCAAATCTCCGGAGGCAAAAGGATGCCTCTGGCAGGCTAGAAGGAAGGTCACAGACAAAGAAATGCAAAGGAGAAAATTATATTAGTATATTTCAAAACTATTATCCCTGTTATTTACAGTTCACACACATTTAAATTCACACACAGTTTTCATTTCTGTAAATTCTTGCTCCATGCCATTGTCTATGATTACTGAAAATTGCTTTTCTTAGATCAATTCACTTTATGAACTAGAGGAGTCACCCACAGCAAACTAACTTAATATGATAATTTTTGAGATAAGGTTTAATTTTGCAATGATGAAAGCATTATTTGGGTTGCAGATAGAAATAGTTTCAAAAAGATAACTTTTATATCGATCTCATTAAATAAAATTATAATCATTAGCATTTAAATCACTTTTAAAGGCTTTCGCTTTTTGGTGTTCTAAGGTAAGAGATTTTAAAAATGAATTGGGCTTTAACAATTTAAGACTGTATGATAAATAGAGAGTCAAGAAGCAAAACCTGCAAGGTCTTCTGTAATCACTTTTGACTAAGGAAAGTAAAAAAGGGATAAAGTTAAACAATCTAAACACAAACATGAACTTATCTAAAAGCTATTGAATTTTACTGGCTGTTTAAATAGATGAAGGTAGCTCAGATTATGCATTTATATAGCTGAACAGTGGTAGGTAATGCTGGTCCCAACAGAAAAATGATGAAAAGATTCCTTCTTTGCATAATTGGTTTCTGACAAAGAAAAGGGACTTATACTTCAGCTTGCTTTACTTCCTGTTGCCTTCTCAATGTTGACTATTCTGTCATTTGAAGGGAATAAGATGAAAAGATCATAAAGATCTTTATGATCTGGTTCTAATATTCTATAACCCCATGATTTACTCCGTATCTCAAATATGAGTTCTCTGTAAAAGCTGTTTCTAAAAAAGCCATCAGCTGTAAGTGATATTAATGTTCCTACTTCCTCATTTATGCATTGGTTTTATATTTTCATTCACTTGTTTCTGTATACTTTCCACAGAATTATTGTTTATCAAAAATATTGTGCATGACCTTGTGCCTAGTGGGCCCTTATTAGATGTTTGGGAGACAGAATGAATTTAAAGACGAAAAGAACTGGTCTGTAACCTCAAGGTATTTTAAAATGGCCATTTTTATTTTAACTATGCTCAGAAACAGAAAGGAGGAGTTTCCAGAAGGAAGGAATGTTCAGTCAGAAGACCAGTGTTCAAGTCTAGATTTTACTTCTGTGTGATTGTGGGCAAGTAATAATGCCTCTCTGAACCTCAGCAACTTTGTTTCTCAAATAAGTCATATGACAGACCCTAGGCTACTTCCCATGTGAGGATCAAATAAGATCTCTGTCAAGCTTCAGGGAAGAATGAGACCAGAGTCTGCAAGCCCAGCAGATGACTTGTTCCAGCATTTTAAAGGTAGAACCCTGGGGCGCCTGGGTGGCTCAGTGGGTTAAAGCCTCTGCCTTCGGCTCGGGTCATGATCCCAGGATCCTGGAATCGAATTGGGCTCTCTGCTCAGCGGGGAGCCTGCTTCCACTTCTCTCTCTTTCTGCTTACTTGTGATTTCTGCCTGTCAAATAAATAATAAATAAAATCTTAAAAAAAAAAATAAAGGTAGAACCCTGGGTATTGCCTGTCAAATTTGGTAGAAGCCTGTGGAAGATGGAACACGTACGTGTGTGGGTGTGTGTGTGTGTCCCTGGTAAGGGGACACACACACACAAAAAACCTCTAAAGAGGAACCCAAATCAGAGAGTAACTAGGTAAAGGAGCCACAAGGAGACAGATTTACAACAAAATTTGGAACTGTTCCTGATTCATCTTGATGATCTTGTGAGCTCAGGCTTACCTTCATAGGGCTGGGTGATCTCATCCCACATTTCCAAAAGACCAGATATGAGCCTTAATTTTAAATTGATTTTCTAAATCCTTTCTTTATAAAAGCAATAACTGGTTAAAAAGAAGACAGAATTATAAACCCATTCACAAGAGTAACAGAACCAAAGATACCTAGAAATAAGAAGAAAGATACAGATTCTTTAAGAAGGAAGTTAAAAAACCTTCTTGTAGGATATTTTAGAATGATACAAATGGAGAAATAGACCATGTTCTTAGGTAGAATCCTTACTAGACCCCAAATTTAAATTTTCCCAAAGTGATCCATAAATGAAAGGTAATTCCAATTAGAAACATAAACAGAGTTTTTTATTGAATAAAATACTCCTAAGTCCGTACAGAGAAATAAATGAGAATAGCCAAGAAAGTAATTAAAAAGAGGAACAGTGAGAAGGATTTGCACTACCAGGCAATAAAATACATCACTAGACATTGTATTAGGAGAGGAACAAACAAATGGAATAATGGAAAGCAACCAAGATCCCAGATTTGGGTTTCAACATATAGAGGAACTAAATGTTTGACAATGTCAAAATTTCAATTCCATGGGAAAAAGATTACGTATTTAACAAATGGCTGGTGCACCTGGTTAATCTATCTGGAAGAAAATAAAGTTGGAATGCTATCACATACCACATATAAAAGCAAATTCCTAATGGATTAAAAATTATGTGTAAAGAAGTGTAAAAAAAATTTAGATGATTATTTGGACTACCTTGGTGTTAGGAAAGGCTGTTCAGCCAAGACAGGATTATAGAAAATGTGTTTGTATGGCAAAAGATATCAAAACAACACCAATAGATTGAAATTATATTTGTTAATGTGACAAACTCACCTTGTATTACTGGGATGAACCCCACACCAACCTGTGATGTATCATCCTTATTAGTGGATTCATTTGCTAATATTTTGTTAAGTATGAAGTCTACTTTGGTAATAATAGAATTACATGAGCTTTCTTACAGGTGTCTGCATCCTCTTCTGTCCTTTTCGTTTTAGCTTATCTTTTTCTTTATATTTAAAGTGTGTCTTTTGTATATGGGATGATAGAACCATTGCCATAAGCGGTCAATGCTGACATATAAGTCTACAAATTGTAGTGGAAGAATAGTTCTTTCCACAAAACCAGATGCTCAGTATGCAAACCACACATTGTGAAGACCAAACATTTCAGAATAATGTCTGTATTTAAATATTATTCACTGAAAAAAATGAATAAAGTATGTCTTTTGTAAACAGCACATAGTTGGGTCTTACTTTTTTACTGAGTCTGACAATCTCTGCCTTTTTAATTATTTAGTTTATACTTAGTGCAATTATTGCTATAGTTGAGTTAATAATATCTGCCACATTTTGTCTTCTCTAATTGCCCAGCTTAACCTTTTTTCTCTCCTTGCCTGGAATTTTTGGAATTACCAAGTATTGGGGGGATTTCATTTCATCTCTTGTATTGGCTTTTTGGCTCTATTTTTCTTTATATTGTAGTGGTTGCTTAAGAATTATCATGTGCATCCTTAACTTATTATAATCCACTTTGGATTCATTATTATACCACATATATCACATGCATTATAAGAAACTTAAAACAGAATTCTTCCATTTTCCCCCTCCCATTATTTCTGCTATTTCTGCTCTTTCATACATTTTACTCCTACATATGTGATAAATCCTGCAATAAGTTCTATGTGTGTGTATGTGTTAGAGAGTCAATTCTCTTCTAAATAAATTCTAAATGAGGAAAGGTCTTTGCATTTACTATATATTTATCATTTCTGCAATTCTTTATTCCCTCACAGAGATTCTTATTGTTATCTGATATCATTTCTCTTTATCTTAAGAACATTAAAAAATATTTCCTGTAATATAAGGCTTACCGCAGTGAATTGTTTTTGTCTTTATTTCACTTTATTTTTTAAAGATTTATTTATTTATTTTAGAGAAAGAGAGCACATGTGCAGGAGGAGAAGCAGAGGGAGAGGGAGAGGGAAAGAGAAGCTCAAGCTGACTTCCCTGCTGAGTGTGGAGCCTGACATGGGGCTCCATCCTATGACCCTGAGATCATGACCTGAGCTGAAACCAAGAGTTGGATGCTTAATCAACTGCACCACCCAGTCTCTCCTCACCTTATTTTTAAAAGATATTTTTACTACGTATAGAATCCTTGTTTAAAAGATTGATTTTGCTATTTGTTTTCTTTTGGTACTTTAAAAATATCCTTCCAGCCTTCTGGTTGACATTGTTTTGGTGAGATGCTATCAGCAATTCTTATTGTTCCCTGTATGTTATGCATCTTTTCTCTAGGATTGCTTTAAAGACTTTATTTTTTAGAGCACCTGGGTGGCTCGGTGGGTCAAGCTTCTGCCTTTGGCTCAGGTCTTGATTCCAGGGTCCTGGGATCGAATCTCACATTGGGCTCCCCACTCGGCAGGGAGACTGCCTCTCCCTCTGCTCCTATCCCCATGCTCCCTTCCTTTTGCTTTCCAGCTGGCCTTGGGAAGCTAAAGTTGTTTCTGTTTTTAGTTTACATATAGCATGAAAGAAAATCTACTCCCCAAATTGTGATTATTTGGTGTCTTCCAATACTTAATAAAACTGATTTTTGTTTTTCTTTCTTGTTTAGAATTACCTCCTCATTTGCTACAGATTCTGAATCTGCTGAATGTTTCCACTTGCTTTCCAAATAATACTCCTGCCTACTTTCAAAGGGACATTTAGATTATTTTCCACTCTTCAACTTTTCATTCATTCAACAAACTGACGTCCGTCACAGGCCAACTTTGTGCCACACAAGAGGCTGAGGGTAGGCCTTTCAATGACAGATAAGCATGTTCTGACTTTTTTTTTGAAGATTTTATTTATTTATTTGACAGAGAGAGATCACAAGTAGGCAGAGAGGCAGGCAGAGAGAGGGGGGGGGGAAACAGGCTCCTCACCAAGCAGAGAGCCCTATGTGGGGTCCAATCCCAGGACCCTGGGACCATGACCCGAGCCAAAGGCAGAGGCTTTAACCCACTGAGCCACCCAGGCACCCCGTGACTTCTTTATAAATGGAAAATCAGGACAGTGGCTTCACTGGTGTGTTTCTTGCATAAAACCTTGGTGTTGTTTTGCGGTTTTGTTCATACTCTTATCCAAGTTCTCTCAAGACCCATAGAGTATAGGGCTGACCATGAAATACATCAGTTTGGATGTTTCACTACATTTCAGTATGTCTTCCTTTTAATTTCTTTTATTGTTATTATTTTTTGCTATAATATAATTAGATTTTATCTAACTATTGTGGACCTCGTGATCCCAGTGCAGGTGTGAGATATAGATAACTTGAGCCTATGTGCGTGCAAACACACACTCCCGTTTACTACCTCAGATCTTATGTATAAAATTATTTCAGACTGTCTTGCAGTT
Source organism: Mustela erminea (assembly GCF_009829155.1). Classification (NCBI taxonomy): domain Eukaryota; kingdom Metazoa; phylum Chordata; class Mammalia; order Carnivora; family Mustelidae; genus Mustela; species Mustela erminea. The sequence continues at coordinate 47,851,138 of NC_045625.1, read as the reverse complement.
GCAATGCCCTTGGTGTAAAGGTCTCTTCATATTAAACAAAGACTAAGTGTGTATGAGTGAAGGTTTGGGAGCTTTGGTCTAATTCTGGCTGAGTAAGGCTCAAAGCAAATCATTTACTCACATGCGGTAATTTTTGCTTCATATGTAAAATAAAGAAAATAAACTGCCTTCTGTTTATGAGACCTATGACCAAAACAAGACCAAATCATGATATTAGTGAGCGTAATAATCATGAGGATAATTACATATGTTGACAGTTGAATTGCTAGTCTCTATTCTGAACACATAATGTGAATTAACTCACTTGGTTCTCTGGCAAGGGTATGATGGGTATAATATTAATATCTCCATTTTACAGATGGGGAAACTGAAATACAGATAATTTAGGTGACTTACCCAGGATTAACATGGTAACATGCCGTAAACCTAAGATTTCAACTCAGGCCAACTCAAGGGATCGAAAACTGCCTTTACACAAAAAATTGCTTTTTATTTATTTTTATTTATTTTTTTAAAATTTTTTAAAATATTTTATTTATTTATTTGACAGAGAGAGATGACAAGCAGGCAGAGAGGCAGGCAGAGAGAGAGGAGGAAGCAGGCTCCCTGCTGAGCAGAGAGCCCGATGCGGGGCTCAATCCCAGGACCCTGAGATCATGACCTGAGCTGAAAGCAGCGGCTTAACCCACTGAGCCACCCAGGCGCCCCCAAAAAATTGCTTTTTAGATGCTGAATTTTAAAAATGTGCTTCAGAATTCTAGAAGGTGTGTATTTACTAAACAGAATACTGGCTAGTCTTTACACTAATCTAAAATCTCAGCCTGCGTTTCAGAGGATGTGTTTTCCCCTCCAACTTAATTTAATTACATCTGGAGCTGTTCAGATAGCCATCCATCACCATCACATTTTCTGGGGCAGCTGTCATATTAAAGAAATTGAATCTATCACCCTCAAGGCACATAAAGACACAGCTAATAGACTCCTCTCCCTTGACTGTGCTTTTGCTCCAGCTGTTGCCTTATCTCCCCCCTTCCATTCACAGCCAACTTGGCCTTTCAGACCCTATCTTCCTGGGCTTTCTCCTTCCCTTGACATTGTTAACCACTTCCTGCTCTTTAAGCCCTCTGTGGCCCACTGATGGCCTCTGACTCTGTCCTATCTCTTTCCGCCTCTTTGGGTCTTCTTTCTCATTTCAGGCTTTATGCTTACCATAATCTAGAGTGATTTTTGGGTCTGCCTCTTCTGCACACTTGGAGCTTTCTGAACCCAGGAATCTTTGCACTGGCTCCCCACCCTACCCCCAACCTGGCTCGATGCCAGGAGAGGAGAAGCTACTCATGAAATGGTGTACAACATTACTTGAAATAGCTCGCATTAAGAATATTGGCAGGTAATCCCCTAATGCTCCTTGGAGATGGTAAAGAATCCTATTCCAGGAAAATCGTGGATATTACTATCAAGGGAAGGTTTTCTCCACATTTGGGAGGCTGTGCACATTTAAAGACCCAGAGTAAGAGTGCTGTGGAGAATAAGTGATTAAATTTATTGAAGAAATGGAGATAGGATGCCATATTGAGAGAAGAGGGTCCGCAGAATCTCATCTCTATTCTTCCTGAACTAAGGTTCCTTCTCTCTCAGAGAGCAAATGTGTTCAAAAATTCCTTTGAGCATCTGAAATATTCTGACAAGCAAACTGTTAGCTCTTCTTCCCAAAACATACTGTGGTGAAGATCTTTGGTATTAGACATTTAACATATTTGACTTTGGTGATTGGACAGCTACACCCAAATGTGACTGAGTTCATCTTCAAGATGTCTGTGATCTCAGTAAAGCACAACCTTGAATTGTCCCCATCTGCCCCAGGGCAGGAGAGCAGGCAGGGCTGCATAAAGCTTGGCTCCTGGAGGTGCATCAGCTTCCAAGAGGGTTTATCCTGCTGGTTGGACCTTCTCTTTCTGTGTCTATGGGAAAATATACACAATAATATATACAATAATATACACAATAGTGCTGTTTGGATATTGCTGAAGTTCTCCTCACAGTGTCAGATGATAATAGATGCATTTTAAAAGATGTAATATTTTTTAAAAGATGTTGTCTATCGAGAGACAGCACACCTGGGGGAGGAGCAGAGGGAGACGGAGAGAGAGAACCTCAAGCAGACTCTATACCCAGCACAGTGTCCCACACAGGTCTCAATCTCATGACCCTGAGATCACCACCTGAGGGAAAATCAAGAGTTGGATACTCAAGCACCCAGGTGCCACAAGAATAATCTTATCAATCCAGAAAACTGACTGACAGTCTTACCCTAAGTCACAAAAAGAATTAAACTAAGAGTTGCTTAGAAATATGACAGTAGTTTGCGGCGACATCTAAAACAATACTAGCAATCAGCTCCATACCATATTAGTTACTCATGTAAGTGACCTATTTCTTGGTCCTGGAGTCTTGTGGTAAGCTGCTCAACGAACAGAAATGATGACCTCCCAGGCACAGTTGCCACACTTGTGGTCTTGCAAATAGTCCTGGATCCCTCAGAAATAATTCTTTATTCCAAGTCTGATTCGGTACCCCATTGGCACCCCTCCACCCTTCCCCACTCCCGTTCACAGGCTTTTTGACTCAGACTGAATGACATCACCAGCTTTCCTGGTTCTCTGGCTTGCAGATGGAAGATCATGGGACTTGTTAGTTTCCATAATTGTGTGAGCTGATCCTGTAATAAATCTCATCTCTATCTACATCTCTCTTTCCTACTGGTTCTGTTTCTCTGGAGAACACTAATACATCAACTTAACAGCTACATGACCTTGGAAAGTTGTTAAACCTCTCTGTGACAATTTCCTAATATCTAAAGTGAAGATGATAATATTATCACGTGATTGCTATAAAGATTAATGATCGATGACTGGCACATAGGAAATGTGTTTGTCACCATTGCTACCAGAACAACAGCGCTGTGATCGTCCTCTTAGGGAGGGGAAGGCCTGGATGGCCCTGCCACCGTCATACTTCTATCCCAAGTTTTCCCTCTTTGGGAAAGAATGATGCAGACTAGTGTAACCAGTCAAGATATTGTTTTTAAATCCTCTGGGACAGTATGCTTTGCAATTTATTGAACTGGGGCAGACGACGGAGTGAAAACACTGTGAACACTCAGAGTTGATGAATGACTAGGAGTGAGTCAGGAACAGGCAGTGGGGCTCGGGGAGAGCAGCTAATGCTTATGGAGAACCAACCATGCGTAGGCACTGTGCTAGGTGAGGCACTACTAAGGTCAGAATTTTCTGAGGGAGAAAGCTAATTATGAGGGGAACAATTAAAATGAGTGGAGTAAAACAAACCACTGTACAACATAAAGGTAATAACAGTTGTTCATAGTGTTTTTATATACATTATCTTATTATACACTCAATGTGGGATAATGGTATGATACCATGGTATCATGGTATCATATCCTCATGGGTGAGGAAAGTGAATTTCAGAAGGATTAAATGTACCAAGGACCACATAAGTAGCAGAGGCAATGTTATTCCGTGAAGAAGCTGTGCTTCTAAATTGAGGACTGTGCTCTAAATTGGAGACGACAAAGAGGTCTCATCCCAAATCAATTGTTGTTAGTGTTCCAGAGCGAGGAGGAGTCTGAGGCTTCATCTGGGGTGTGTGTGTGTGTGTGTGTGTGTGTGTGTGTGTGTGTGAAGAGTCCTGTCATCAGCTAGTGATATCTGCCTTGGCATGGGGGGATGATGAGTTGTCATCCTCATATAAATATTAAAATATCTTAGGTCTGTGTCTTGTTTGCTCGAGTGTAGATAGAGCAGGATCTAAGATTAAACATGACAGGTGACCACAAGCTATAAAAGAGACTAGAAGAATGATGTAGTGATTTCTATAGGTTAATACTGCTTTTACAACCTGGTATTGTAAATATATTTTTGAAACAAAAACACCACTTTTCCTTCTTTCCTTCCTTCCTTCCTCTATTCCCCCCCCTCCATCTTCTTAGACATGGAGAGAATAATTTGTAAGACTAATTCAGAGATAGTGATATCCAGTCGAATTTCTAACTCTGGTCTTGGGGAAGTCCCACAACCTACTAAGTTTTATCTTTATGGAAGGGAAGCCAGATTGAGTAAGATACTCTATCAGTTCAGAGAAGTTGTGAAAGGCCACCAATATAAATAGAATAACTTCACCTCGAATTTAAAATGACATCAAGATCCTCAACTAAGCAGCCCTAACTGCAGGGCAAGTCAACACCTGCTTCCCCATGAAAGAAAAAGGCGAACCACCAACTTTGCGTATTTTTACTGTCTGCTCGCTCTCCACATGAATGTGGTCCATGGGCTAGCCTTTGCTTAGCTAGCCCTGGAAAACCACTTCACCCCCTCTGTGGCCTGGAAAATGACAACCACATGTTGTTCCAGTCTTTCCTCTCAGTTTTATTTTCCAGGTCTTAATTCATGATTACCCTCTGGGTTTCTGTAATGGTAAGGGAATGTTTTCAATTGAAACAGGAGTTCCTGCCAAAATGAAGGGACATGAAAACATGATTTTTCATCACATTTTTGGTAAATCCTCTGCTCTCCATTTGAGATTCAGAATTTGGGAGTTCAATTATAAGAGCACTTTCAAGGGCTGCTTATAAAAACAAAAATGTTTATCTTAAGTCGCAGGCCATCTTTGTATGAGCGTGAGTGTTAAAATTGTGTAGATACAATTTTTTAAGGAAGACTTGTGAATGGAAATAGATGAAGAATCTAGAAAAAGAAATGCTTTTCTCAAATCATTGTTTAACTACTATTATGAAATGAGCCGATTTCAGTAGAACATTCTAAGTTGTGGTTGCTGGTAAACACTTGAGACAAATTGTCTTTATTAACGATAAGAAAAGAGGATTCTCGAGTTCTTACAAATTAAGAATCTTTGACAGTCCCCCAGAAATTTTGATGTAGAATCATTTCTCTTTTTTTCCCTCAACTCCTTCATTCCTGAGTATCATTAACATGAAAGCCCATTTTGTTAAGCCGATGTGCTTAACAAAATGGACATGGAGATGTACGCTGATCAAAATGTATGCTAAGGGAAACTTCAGTTTTTTCTTGGATTTAATCTGTATTTGAGTAGAGGTCTGTAACCAATAAAGCGAATGACGACAAGAGCTAACCTTTGTCTAGCACTTTCTATGTACCAGGAATTGTGCTGGAGATTTAGATATAATATCTCATGTCTTACATCTTAAAGAGACAGATCATTTTATTTGCTCATTTTTAAATCAATGAGGCTGAACCCCTGAAAGGTGAAGGAATTTGTTGGTCACACAATTTATAGGTATTACCTTATAAAATATAAGACTTCAAATATAGATTCAAAAATAGATAGAATCCAATCCAGACTTTTTGCTTCAGGTCTAGTAAAACTGCCAGGAAAAGTTCTTTCTATTTGATTATAATCTTAAAAGAGATGGATAACAGATAAAACTAAAGATCTTTGAGAGACAGAACTAAATTCATGTTGGCTCAAGCTTCTGAAATCTCCACGGGGCCCTATGAAGTCCTGAAGAGAGATCTTTCTGCTAGCTAGTAGCTGAAGAGAGAAAAGTAGTCAAGTTTCCTAAATCCCAGACTGGTGAATTTTCTTTTAATGATAAGAGTTTATTACTGGGTAGCTATGTTTTAAAATTACATCAAGGTAAAAATAATATCATTATGTGATTCTCAGAAACTAAACTGGGGCTTATAACTGTATCCAGCGGAGCTTATTTTCATGTTCCCAGTCACATCTTCTCAGGGACACAGTGTAGCCCATGGAATGTCAAGGTACGGCTAAGACAAATGACTCATCAGGATTGAGATAAGACTGAATACAATGTATTTCAGTTTTCAAAATTATTATTATTATTATATTATTAAATGATCAAGAAAAGCCATTACCTACTCCTGAATGTGCTAAACATTCAGGTAAAGTACGAAGAAAAAAAAACCCATCCACAAATCTGTCACTTAGAGATGCTCACTTCACTATTTCATTTAGAATTTATGATTGACATAATTCTAGGCTTTACTGTATGCATGTGTAGTATATATATATATATATATTTTTTTTTTTCCACAAAACTGGGATTATAGGGTGCCTGGGTGGCTCAGTGGGTTAAGCCTCTGCCTTCGGCTCAGGTCATGATCTCAGGGTCCTGGGATCGAGCCCCACATCAGGCTCTCTGCTCGGTGGGGAGCCTGCTTCCCCCTTTCTCTCTCTGCCTGCCTCTCTGCCTACTTGTGATCTCTGTCTGTCAAATAAATAAGTAAAATCTTTTTAAAAATGGGATTATAGTTTGTATGTTATTTTAAAATGTATCTTTGTCACTTAACAGTGTGTTGGCTATGGAGTAATTGTAAGTTAGGGCATACAGATGTAGCATAATCCTTTTTTTTGGCTATTGCATTTTATTTAAATTCACCTCTTAATATATTTAATGATTCTAAATATGTTAACACATGACACTTGTGAATTTATAGCCAGGTAAGTCATTACGGAACATGTAAGTTAGTCTGCCTAGCATGTCCGGAGGATGGAAGTTATTCAGTGCACTAGGATCATTCAGACTCTTAACTTGATTTAATATCCCTCAGTGTGTATTCAAATGGCTTTAAAATTAATTTCATTCAAAAAAAATCTTTCCCCGATATTGGACCTCTTCTTATCAGCTAAATATATATATATATATATATATATATATATATATATATATATATATATATTTTTTTTTTAGTGAGCTGAAATGCTCCTATCCAGCACATATAAAATAAACTGGAAATCGTGTTTAAATGCTCTTATATGTTAAAAAGGAAACATTTCAGTAATACATTTGAAGTGCTTCTTTCATTTTTTAAAAAGGCATCACATGAAAACACTTCTCTCTGGGAACTGGTATTTTGCCTACATAAATACAACCACATGAGCAGTTTGCTTATTGACTGAGGGTTATTTGCTGGTCTAGCATGATCGTTTTTAATAGCTTTATAGTATTTCCTTTTGAGACTGTAGCATGATTTATTTAATTACTCTTCTATGGTTAGACATTTATATTTTTACAGACCTCCTGAAGCCAACAGAGCTTAAGGGAAATCATGGGCTTAGGATGAATCAGTTTAAGAATGAAAACTTGGTTGATCAACACGGAAAGTATTATAATGTGGCCCAGAAAATCTGGGTACTGTTGGCTTAATAAATCCAATGTTATTAGGCCCTAAGAAACAAGAACAAAGCTAAATAAATAGGAAGTGAATCTGTCATGCAGACCACATTTACTGTTTCAGGGGTGGGGTACAGAGTAGAAAATTAATCCTTGGGATTCAGCTACATTGGATTTTAGGAGAGCTCAAGCTGCAGCCTGGAGGTGAAGAAGCTAGTGTTAAGTTTTTCTCCCTCCCTATACTTGGTTCCCCTTCCTCAACAGCAGCATGGATACACACACACCCAACAGAGACCTTGGTCTAAATATCTTCCTGTCCTCCAAACTATGAAGTCTACAGCAAGTAAAATGAAAGGAATGATTTCAACAGCCTGTGAAAATGTCAATGGCATTTTAGCTGACTGGTTTTCACTTTGACTTCACAGGAACATTTCAAGGAAAGAAGGAATCTGTGCCCCAGCACTGGGACTGCCACAGCTGAAGAAGCTGAGGTAGAAAATGACGATGCTCTTTTAGGGCAAAAGACAGAAGAGCTGATCAGCTTTTCCTTACCCTGCACAAAGTCGAACTGAGAAGAAAAAAGAAAGGGATATTTCATCTTCCCCTCTGTTATGTATTGGGTTGTGTCCCCCTCAAATTTATATGTTGAAGTCCTAAGCCCCTGGTGCCTCAGAATGCGACCTTATTTGGAAAAAGGCTTGCTGTGGATGTAATGAGTTAAGATGAGCTCCCTAATTCAGTCTGACCGGTGTCCTTATAAAAAGTGGAAATTTGGACACAGACATGCACACAGGGAGAGCACCAGGTGTGGAAGGAGGCAAAGATCAGGGTGATGCAGCAGAAGCAAAGGAAGGCCCAAGATTCCTGGAAACCACAAGAAGCTAGGAGAGAGACAGTGGACAGACTCTGCCTCACAGCTGTCTGAAGGAACCAACCTTGCCGACACCCGGATTGCAGATTCCTAGCCTACGGAGTGTGACACAGCAAATTTCCTGTTTTTCTCAGCCTCCCAGTTTGTGGTACTTTGTTGTGGCAGCCCTCATGGGCCCCCACGTCCTGCTCCCAAGTCCGAGAGTCACCAGGATTAAGAGACTGCCATTTGCGGGTGAGAGAGGGGACACTGAGTAGAGAGCGGTCATGGGCTTGCTGGATGTGCCAGAGAGCAGGGCGCACGCCCGACCCTGTCAGCTGAAAGCTTGGCCATACCCATCACTGAACAGGAAAGCCATCTAAGTATGCCCAGGAAAAGCAGTTGAAACGCAAGCAGGCCAGAGCAGTATTCTGTCCTGTACAGAAATAGATTTCTACCTTGCACACACATAGAGGATGTTAATTTCGTCAAGTGATTTTTTGTATCAGCCAGTTGTGGGTGGTCCCTGCTTTTAAAGACCCTTCATGAGCCTAATTTCCAGATGCTGGCGATGCTCTCAAAAGAGAGCACCTGAGCATCTGAGAACAGCTTCTGAGGCTAGAGGGGTGGTTCGTTAATGAAACTAAGGTTGCTTCTCAGTCTGATTGCACATTGTTCATTTCAGTCCTTTCAAAGAGTGTCTCTGTAGCAATGGCAACATTGGAGGTAAGCTGTGACTATGAACAGAAAAGAGCGCCTTAAGGCTGAGAGATTTCTATAGAACTGAATCCACATGACATGTGTCTATAAACTGGCCTGTGCTCAGTCGGTTCAGCCCGCCTTCCCCCTGATGCTCAGACCCTCAGAGCCTCTGGAGCTCTGGTCTCCTCCTGCTCTAATCCATCCTTCCCGGCTCCGATCGGTCTCCTGTCTCAGGGTCATCTGCCCAGGCCACTCCTCTCCTCAAAGACCCAGCTCTCCAGGCCCTTGGCATCCATCCCAACTTAAACTCCAGCCTCTTTTCCTTCCCAATCTCTTCTCCAGTCCCTGCCATCTCCTTGCACTGGACTCCATGACATCCCCTGAAAGAGGCTATGTGTCCTCAGGACTCCAATTCTTTTGTTCAGACCGTTCTTTTTTGGAAATGTCCCCTCTTGTGAAATGCTGCTATCTCTTCACATTCAAGTGCAGATACCTTCTCTGTGAGGGCTGCTCAAATCCTGTCAGGCAGGACAGACTGTACATTCATCTGGGCATTTGTTCGGCACTGTTTTGTTAGAATGACATATTTCATCGTGTTATCATTTTTAGCCATTTGCTTATCTGTTTGTCTCCCCCCGAAAATGAGTTTCCTGAGTATAATGTGGGGTCTTGTTTGTCCATGTAAGCTCAGGGCTTGGCATAGGGTCTGGTATGCACTGCACATCTAGGAAATGCTTGTTGAATTGCATGAAAGGACCAGCAAAGCTATGTGCCTCCAAGATGAGGGAACTTTTCACTAGAAACAAGAAGACAGTTTGACTCTGAAGGCCAGGCTCTCTTTCTACAGAGATTTCGCTGAACCTCAATTTAAAGCATTCAGTGGTGAGGTTGTAGGAGGCTTCACGTATCACACATCAGCTTACACTGGAAGAGCAAAGAAAGGGCCCGTCCAGCAAGGCCTTCAGGGGCCTTTCCATGCTTCTGAGGATGGGCAGCTCTATCTGAAGCAGGCTTCCTAAAACTTAGGCTGAAGGAACATACAGACCAGTAGCCTCCAAAGGCAAGAGAGGTCACTGAGTGGTTGGCTGGGTTTCTAGCTTATGTTCCAGTCCCCTCTAATTCTATTCACAGCTCAGATAGCTTAAACATTTTAGGACATAAACCTTCAGGCATGGCTCAAACAATATTTTAAGATACGTGTCCTCATCTGTCTTTCCCTTCTGCTCGTCCTTTGAGTGGGCTTTATTTTTAAGCATTTCTTCCCGTGTCGGTGTCAGGATCACCAGAGAAGAGCACCACCTACAGGTGTGCCGAGCACATGTTGTGTGGCTGGACCTGGATGCCCACTCCCACAGCCGTAGGTGGCGGCCCATGCCAGGCAGACAACAGATGTCCTACGTAGTATGTGCAGGGCTGAGCACAGTTCAGACAGACCAGAGCAGATCAGCAAAAGGCGACTCTTCTTTCTGTTCACCCTTCCCCACAGTCTGTTTTTCCCATCTTTTTTTCTTGACATTTCAAAGGTCTGTGAACAACTGGTTTTGCTTTTTTTTTTTTTTTAGAGTATTCACATAAATATTTTTAAAGATTTTATTTATTTATTTAGGAGAGACAGAGAGAGTCAGAGGCAGAGAGAGAAGCAGGCTCCCTGTTCCCGGCCTGATGTGGGACTCAATCCCAGGACCCTGGGATCATGACCTGAGCCGAAGGCAACTACCCAACCAACTGAGCCAGCCAGGTACCCAATTGGTTTTGCTTCTTAAATAAGTTACTAGAGGCCACTTATACAAATGCTGAAATTGGAATTTTAGAGAAGTCTTATTTATACTTGGTAATCATAGATGCTGAATACTGTCCTAATATCCATAAATATGACTTGTAAAAATGACATTAGATCCTATTATAAGAGCAATATGGCTACCAACTATCACTTTATTAAGAACTTGCTTTTTGTGTAAGATTTTGGAAAGTGTACTCCAGGAGCCCACCTAATTCTGTGTGTGAGAATTTTTACAATTTTTATTCACTTTTAATTAAGTAAAGCATTGGGCATTTAAAAAAATTTTTTAAAAATATTTTATTTATTCATTTGAGAGAAAGAACGTGGAAGAGCACGAGCCAGGGGGAGGAGCAGAGGGAGAACGAGAAGCAGACTCCTCGCTGAGTGGGGAGCCTTACTCGGGGCTCCATCTCAGCACCCCAGGATCATGACCTGAGCCAAAGGCAGACATTTAACCAAATGAGCTACCCAGGTACTACAACACTGGGCATTTTCATAGACAAGGTCCAGTGCTGAATCAAGGCATACATCCTATTATTCCATTTATTCCTCAAGAGTTCGAGGTATGATTATCTCCAATTCACATATCTTGTTCAAGATCATACAGTTAGAAAGTGGCAGAACCCACGTTAGCTCTCAGGTTTGTATGATTCTATGTCATGCCTTTTCCTCTTGGGTATAAGAACCGTTAAAAAAATATTTGGACTTTTGGGGCACCTGCGTGGCTCAGTCCGTTAAGCATCTGATTCGATCTCAGCTCAGGTCTTGATCTCAGGGTGGTGAGTTGAAGCCCTGTGTTGGGCTCCATGCTGGGCATGGAGCCTACTAAAAAGAAAAAAGAAAAAAAAAAAAGGAAAAAATATATATGTGGACTTTCAAATTCACAGACTTCCCACTCACACATTTCTAGATTAGTCAGTCACTTTCTGCTTTGAAAACTATTTGCTCTACCTCTAGGTTTTCACTGGGAAAAAAAAAGAGAGAGAGAGAGAGAGAGGGAGAGAGAGAGAGAGGGAGAGAGAGCATGCCAAGAAATTGAAAAGTGAAAGGAAAGAGAAATTTGTTGGGCGTTTCATTAAATAACACAGGTTCTTAAGTGTTCCTATGAGATAAGGAAAGCAAGCCGGTGCCAGACTTGAAAAGGAAACTGCACACAGCGCTGTGCTGCCAGCCTGGGAAGGACCGTGGTGATGGAGAGCAGGAAATGCAGCCTGCCAGGGAAAACTATGACTCAGGGCGCAGACAATTGCCTCCTGAAAACCTAAGTGAAGATATTCTCTGTAGAGTCTGGCAAGAGAGCAAGTGGGAATTTCCTACGAATCTCTCTAGAGAGAGAGAGGGAGCGAGTCCTTCTCTGCACGGGAGTGGCAGGGAGACAAACTGCTGGAGTGAAGGGAGCAGCCGCTTGCATGTACAGAAGGTCCTCAGAGCACTTTCAGCAAAGCCAGGAGCTGGGGCCACTGGAGGGCTTCTTGCTCCCTCTCTAAATCACAGTATCAGTGCTGTGTACTTGGATGAAAAATAACATTTGGAGAAGATGACAGTTAAGAGTATGGTCTCTGGGTGGCCCAGTCAGTTAAGCGTCTGCCTTTGGCTCAGGTCATGATCCCAGAGTCCTGGGATCGAGCCCTGCATCCAGCTCCCTGCTCAGTGGGGAGACTGTTTCTCTCTCGCCCTCTGCCTGCAGCGTCCCCTGCTTGTGCACGTGCTTTCTCTCTCTGTGTCAGATAAAGAAATAGAATCTTAAAAAAAAAAAAATTATGGTTTCTGTTTCCAAATATGTCTGTCTGTCTGTCTGTCTTTCTTTTCTTTCTAAACAAATGTGGACTTGGGTAAGTTACTTAACCTTATTGAGCCTTAGTTTTCTTAATACTTCCCTCCTAGGGGTCTCAGGAGAATTAAATAAGATGGTGTGTGTTTATAACACACTTAGCAGAGTCCCTTGCAAAACATATATCTTTAAGAAATGTGGCTGTTATTGTTGTGTTTGGATTCTGTTATTGTTGCAAATATTTGCACTATGAAGACAGAACTTAAAAATAATTGCTTTGGTGATTCCTTAAAAAATTTTGTATAGAATTATCATATGATCCTACAATTCCACTTGCGGAAATATACCTAAAAGAACTGAAAGCTGGGGATGCCTGGGTGGCTCAGTTGGTTAAGCCTCTGCCTTCGGCTCAGGTCATGATCCCAGAGTCCTGGGATCGAGCCCTGCATCCAGCTCCCTGCTCAGTGGGGAGCCTGCTTCTCTCTCTGCCTCTGCCTGTCTGTCTGCTCTGCCTGCCTTTCTGCCTGCTTGTGCTCTATCTCTCTCTTTCTGGCAAATAAATAAATAAAATCTTATTAAAAAAAAAAAGAACTGAAAGTTGGACTCCGGGAGGTATTTACAGCATCACTGCTCACGGTTGCCAAAAGATAGAAACAACTCAAGGGTCCATCGCTGGATTCAGTGGGTGAGTAGGCAACTAAAATGTGATATAGACACACAAGGGAATATTACTCAGCCTTAACAAGGAAGGAAATTCTCGCACATTACAACATGGATGGAACTTGGAGACACCATGCAAAATGAAACAAGCCAATCGCAAAAGGACACCTATTATATGATTCCACTTAATGAAGCACCTGGAGGCAGAAAGTAGAATGGTGATTGCCAGGGGCTGCTGAGAGGGGGAAACAGGGCACAGTGTTCAATGAGTAAAGAGGTTCCAGGTGAGGAAGATAACAACAGTTCTGCACATGGACAGGGGTGAAGGTTGCACAAATACGTGAATGTACTTAATGCCACAGAACTGTACACTTAAAAATGGTTTAAATGGTAAATTTTATGTCTTGTATTTTTTACCACAATAAAAAGAGAGAGAGAGAGAGAGAGATGAAATAGTTTCTGTGGACTTGGTATTCTGCAACTTGCAATGCACGTGGTGGGGTTTGCAACATATAGAGTGCCCTGGGCTCTTCTCAGAGTTTTAGATGCAAAGCTATTGATCCATTTCTGGGCAACCTTTCAAATTATGAAAGACTAGGGACATCTGGGTGGCTCAGTACCATTAAGCATCTGACTGTGGCTCAGGTCAAGATCTCAGGGCCCTGGGATCGAGCTCTGTGCTTGGTGGGGAGTCTGCCTCCCCTGCCTCTCTCCCTCTGCCCCTGCCCCTGCTCATGCTTGCATGCTCTCTCTCTCAAATTAATTAAGTCTTTTAAAAAAATAAATAAATAAAAATAAAGTCTGTCTTCTTATAGTCAGCATAATTATTCAAGATTCATCCACGTTGTTAAGTATATTGGGCATTCATTCCTTTTTAATTGCTGAATAGCAGTCCACTATATGGAAATACTACAATTTCTTTTTTTTCCTAAGATTGTTTTTGTTTGTTTGTTAATTTGAGAGCACTTGAGTGGGGGGAGGTGCAGAGTGAACCCCATTTCAAAGTGGGCTCCATTTCTCTCTTATTTCTAGGATAACTGTCGGGAGATAAAATTTAAATAATGTGCTTCAGGTTTCCTAAAGACCAGGTGACATGGAATTATAAAGCAAAGCAGGAATTTTGAAACTGAATGTCAGTTGAAGCCAAATTACCACTGATTTGGTGGTAATTGATAGTGAACATGTCTCTGGAGTATGCATCAAGTTAATTCACAAGTCAAATGACTGACTTGATCCCACTTAAATTAAAGAGTGTATGTCCATGCTGGCAGTTCTAGCCCAGGACTGGAGTCTCGGGAGTTTATTATTTTAAACCAACTATGCTAGAGGATTTTAGACAATTAAACTGATGTTTGAGAAGCAACAATTAACACTGAGAACGAAAGAATAAATTCATAAAACAGTTTTTGAGGTTCTATTCCCATCAGTACAACAGATGTTGAGAAAAGTTGTGCAATTGGCAAGGTCCGGTCCTGGGTGCACGTCACCTTCTGACATGACTACCAACTGCTGGCTCCCTCTGTATGTCTCACAGCTGGACTAATCAAGACAGAAGTGGGTATTGATCACGGCCCTGCCTTCTCTGCTGGGCAGACCTCACGTGTATCACATATACAAGCCGACTACGATGGCTGGTGGACCTTTCTCAGAAAGGGCTAGGGTAGGTCCTCCCAGTGGAATGGGCTCCTATGTAACCCAAAAACCATTTCACATTCATTTTCTGGCCTAAGCCACACACAAACACAAATTCACGAAGGCTTCAGTCGCTCCATATACCTATTTGCTACTCATGTATCTCTTGGGGTAGTATCCACTCATATACTACCCGTTTTTTATTGGGTGGGTTCTTTTCTTATTGGTGAGTTTTGAGAGTATTTTTTATTTAAAAAAAAACATTCTGGATATAACTCCTTTATCAGATATGTGATGTGTAAACATTTTTGCCCAATCTGTGGCTTATTCTTTCCTTTTTTTTTTGTAGATTTATTTACTTATTTGAGAGAGAGTGGGGGTGTAGAATGCAGGGTACAGGGAGGGGCAGAGGGAGAGGGACCATGACCTGAGCCAAAATCAAGAGTTGGACCCTTCACTAACTGAGCCACCTAGGCACCCCTCTTCTCATTTTTTAAAGACTATTTTATGAACAAGTCCCTTTATCAGATGTATCCGAGTACCTAAATGTGCCTACTTAACACCCAAAGTGCCTAAACATCCGCTTTGTTAACTGCAAATAGTTCCATACGAATATACGTAGGGACCCTGTGTCTACAGGCCCATAGGATGGGGCAGGATTCATGTACTTCTATGTAACCCAAATGCTTGCCAACGCCTTTGAGAAAAAACTTCCCACCTCCTAACCCCTGTCTGTGGAGACGCAGAGTCCTCAGAATTCCTTGGATTCCTCAGGTGGGTGGTAGGCGGGGGCAAAATGGCTTCATGTCCTGGCTCCGCCTTGTGTCCCCACTCATCTGGTTCCTGAGTGGGTATCTGGCCCCCTGATCCCCTTCCCCACGTTATTTCAAACTCAGACCTGGATGCCCTCTATGAGTCCTACACACATTTTGTGCTGGTGGCCACCTCCACTGAGGTGCAGGGGAGACGTTTTCATCAAAACATGGGACCTAATTTTTAAGTTGCATGTGAGACATCCTTGTCCTTAAAAGCCCTTTTTTTGTCCTCACCGGAAAATCTTCACTGCCATCTTGTTCCAGGACCATCACAGAGCTGCTGATGGGCTTTTCTCTGTCTTTTTTCCTCCTCAGACACAGACCCACACAAAAGCACAGCATAGGTGGTGCATGACCTCTTGGGTTAGCATACCCACAACCTCAAGAGGCTCATCGATATTTCCCTGAATGAGTGCTCTCTGAGGTATTCCGGTGCCTGCTGAAATAGTAACTTTACTCCTGATACGTTGCTATCTGTTTAGACAGGCACCTACTCTCACTTGTGCTTTCAAGCAAGACTTCCTCATCCTTATTGGAATTAAATACTAATTATCATTTAAGCTCTCCTGGTGACGGACGTACTTTTGGTATTGTAGATGGGGTGACATACTCAGCGGTGACATGGGTGTTTATAATTCTCCAGAAGAAGTCTTTCCTCTGGCATTCTGGCCCCTGGGACACATGCTGAACAGAACTTTCCAGCCCCTCGGTATCTGGGCCGATTTAGTGGTGAGCAGAGGAGAGCCTCTTGCTGGGCCGGCTGCAGTATCCTCAGCCTAGGGAAAATGACAGGCAGCTGGGATCCATTGCCGAGAGAGACTGCTCGGCAGTTCTAACCATGACCGATTAGTCTGCATTTCTCCCTGCCCATCTTGTCTTTGAATCCCTGGCAAAAGGAAGCACATCTGTGGAAGGCTTTTGGCAGAGCTGGGGTGTGGCGTAGTGGAGGGTGAGGAGTTTTGGGGAGAGGGAAGCTTTCTTGCTTCACCAGGACCTCAACTGTCTTGAGACAAACACAGCAGATCCACGAGGGAATACAGCACTTCTTGGTCCCACAGTCCGTGTGTTACTGGCCTTGAGTCAGAAGAGGGAGCCCCAAGTTCACTGTCTGCCTTGTACTCTAGTGTCTTCTCGGAAACCCCTGATCGATACTGATTTCTTCTCCTCAAGGCTGACGCCCTCAAAGGGAACTCGGACTTCTGTACTGCTCTGGCAGAAGATGCTTAGATACGAACAAAGTCTTACATGATTTGGCCCTTTGTACTTTTTTAAACCTCCATGCATTTAGCTATGGTGACCTTGGGGCAGTTCCTAAATCCGAGACTTAGTTTCTGGAACTGTCAAACAGCAATAATGTAACTGTGCCCACCTGAGGGGTGCTTGTGAGGAGGACTTATTTCCAATTACATACACACGGGGGTGCGGTGTCTGGATGGCAGCTAATGACAGGCCATAATAATGTAAGCCATAATAATGTAAATTCCCGAGGGGTTCAGTACAAAGACAGAAACCCAGCCAATTGGTACAGGCTGGCCAGGTGCCTGGAGAAGCTCCTAGGAAAATTGTATTTTCTCAGTGTAAGCCCTGAGAAAAGTCAGTGAGCTCACTGTCTCATCCGAATTTCCCTTTCCCGCATGCTTCCTGGTTTTCCACTTGATGGAAATGACTCTGTCTGCCACACCTGTTTCAGATTTAGCTTCAGGGGATGTGCAGTTCAGAGATGCAGAGCATCAAGAAAAGCAGATGATGGAATTCTGTATTAACAGGGCAGCAGGGCCAGGAGAAAACTTGCTTTTCTGACAAAATGGGGAGAAAACCCAGCCGGAGAGCAGAGATCTAAAGCAGAGTTCTTTCTCCCCATGGTGTTCGTACCCAGGAAGCAGACAGAGACCCCCAACTCCAAGGACACAGGCATACATTTTAGCTGTCCAGGAAGAGTCAGAAGGGAAGGACTGCTCCTTAACACTGTCAACAGGCGTTCCCGGACTTCTCACCCTTAGCTTACGGGGGCATATAAATATTTTAAAATCCCGCAGGGTTGCGGAAGGGGACAAGCAGAGGATCCTACAAGGAACTGGAATGAGTTCAGGACAAACCCAAGAGCTGAAATATTCCCCTAGTTGCCCTGATAGCCAGTCAAATTCTAACTGTAGGGTCAGAGAGCCTGAGGGCACAGAGTAGGTGCATAGAAGCAGTAGAACCCTTTGTCCTAATTCCAGAGCCAACTGCCTGCCTCTTCCATTTTAATTCCTAAGAGGCTGTTCCATTTATTCTCCTGAACGTTTTGCCTCCCCTTATCATCTACCATCTCACATATTCCACAAGGCTTTTTGGATTTTAAGTTCCTTGAAGGCAGAGGCCAGAACCCATATGATTTTGCAGGCATATTTTACAAAGAACATCTAGTAGGTGCTCTGTAATTTTTAATACAGGCCTAATGAAATCAACTTGAAATTAAAACTGCTATGTTGACTTCTGTTTCATAAAAAAAAAATTTATTTTCCAGGGTGAAATTTCAAGTAGAAAAATAACTTAATGCATAAATTAATTTTAAAAGTTAAAATCTTTGTCCTTTCAAAGAGAGTATCTTGCTTGTCAGTCACTTACAGAGCCTCTGCGAGTTGAAGAACGCCCAAAGTCCTTGTCAACATCGTCCATTCCCAGAGGAACAGGCTGAGAGATCTTCAGTTAGGGAGAGAATCTGTAAGTTTATCAAGGAAGAAAAAGCTCTTGAGGATTTCTGCTTGCACTATTGTCCAGGCACAGACGCTGAACTCCTTGGCTTTCAGGTACCGCACGATCCTTAGATAATATCTCTTCAGGTGCAGAAGGGTCCTGTGGTCCCAAGTGACGTTTTCCTCCTGCATGATGTCCTCCAGGATTTCCTCCAGATGTTCCTTCTGCCAGTGGAGTATGGCAAGGAGGTTCTTGACAATGCTCTCATTCCATCCCGTGCTTGAGAGATTTCTCTTGAAAATATCAGAGGTCTTTTGGAACATCTCAAGGGTGACCAATACGATGTCCTCCTTCTGGAACTTCTGGGATTTCTGGATCTCCTCAGGGATCTTGAAGTTCATCCTGTCCTTAAGGCAATCTTTAGACGTTCCATTCAACTGTAGAAGGAGCTCCTGGCACTCCACACTGCTGCTGCTTAGTTGGAATCGAAGTAAGTTATAGTTCATGGCAAGAACCGTGGTGGAGAAATATACCAGGAGAGCAGTTTGGAGGATACACCTGCTGGTCATGATGAAAAGAGGAAGTCTTGCCTGCTACCGTCTAGGTGCTGAAGACAAGGCTTCAAGAGTCTGCAGTGTGAATGCCCTTCTTCCATGAGTGTGGCCTTAAATACACAGAGGTCCTCTCTCTTTCAGAGGAATTTCCCACTTTCAGTTCTCCTTTTCGGTTCCCCTATGTCATTTAAATCAGTAGATCGTAGATTGTAGTAGATCCTGGATCGTAGTAGATCCTGGATCGTAGTAGATCGTAGATCGTAGTAGATCGTAGATCGTAGTAAATCGTTCTCGCTAGGGAACTATGCAGTTCCAAAAACATACCATCGTATTTAGTTCTACCATAGCTAACCATCTGATTTTCCATTCTCATGTAAACAACAACTCTAGAAAGAGATCTAGAAGGAAAATGGGAGGAAAAGTCAAGCAATCAGGATTAACTGTTTTTCATAGTTCTAAATATGGAACTATTTTAGCATACTTACATAGTACATAGTTCTAATTATGGAACTATGTAGTTCCAACTACATACCATCGTACATAGTTCTAACAAATCTAAACATTTGATTTTCTATTCTCATGCAGACAACTCTAGAAAGAGGTCTAGAAGGAAAATGGGAGGAAAAAGTCAAGCAATCGGAGGATGTTACTGTTGAAACACAGGATTCTATCTCAATATTTCTAAGGCTGTTTGTTTTTTTTTTAACCAGACTATAAAACATTTTAAGAGAAGAATCAGTAAAAATCAAGTTACGATTTTTATATCCTGCTTATATAGACAGAAACAAATGGTTCTTTCTCAATATTTCTAAGGCTGTTTTTTTTTTTTTTTTTGCTGGAGTATAAAACTGATTTTAAAAGAAGAATCACTAAAAATCAAATTATGATTTTTACATCCTGCTTATGTAAACAGAAAGGCATAGATATATTTCTAAAGGTTTTAATACAAAATAACTCATTTACTGACAGCAGTGGATTCAAATGCCTGAAGAAATTCTCCATCATTTTACAGAAAGCTCCATCAGTTCTGTGGATTATGGTGATTTCTATATGTGCTTAATGTACAGGGACATTACATCTATTGTAACAAACTGAAGTAGAGGCCGGAAGTATCTGGGTACATGTGTATTTATAAACTAGGAGCAACTGGGCACCTGGGTAGCTCAGTGGGTTGAAGCCTCTGCCTTCAGCTCAGGGTCCTGGGATCTAGCCCCACATCTGGCTCTCTGCTTGGCAGGGAGGCTGCTTACCTCCACTCTCTGCCTGCCTCTCTGCCTACTTGTGATCTCTGTCTGTCAAATAAATAAATAAAATCTTAAAAGAAAAAAAAAACTAGGAGCAACTGTGAGCTCCCGGTTTCCCCTCACCAATAAGTTTCTTGTCTCCTGATCTTTGCAGTATGCTCAATGTATCTCTCAAATATTCCTCCATTCCTATTCTTTATTCTTTGTTGGCTGTATGTAATCAGCTCTCCCCAGGAGAGAGTATCTATTGGTCATGTCTGAGGTGTTCCTAAACAAAACTACCTGTGCTTGAACTGTGCTGATGCAATGTCTTCCAAATGGAGTGGAGAGGAAGCAGTTTATCTTTCCTCCTAAACTGGGGGAGTGGGAAAGATACCAGTGGTGTTCATTCAAACGAATTAAGAGGATGGAGGGTTGAAAAGAAGTAGCAAACAGTCCAAAATTAGGCGAATGGGATTCCAGAAAGATGGCAGAGGTGGTAGTATAATTTGAATATCCCTTAGTTCCCATGCAAAAACATACCTTGCTACTAGTAGAAACCAAAACCCTGTTTGACATAAGACTGGTTGACATGAACCACAGAATGCAAGCAGATGAGGACAAACTACCAAATGTCACAGGACCTGTCTGGTAGCCGCGTCTATGTGGGAGAAAGCAGGGGAAAACAGTCGAGAGCCCTAATATAACCAAGACGTATTGACTGGAAAGCAACCTGGGGCTGATTTGAGAACAAGAGTTGAAACTGGAAGGGATTTTGCTCAAATCAACAGCTGGTGAGTATGAGGGGGGCGGTCCTCAGTAGATTCTGAAAGACACTGGAATAGTCTAAGATACAAATAATTTTCAAACCAACTGGGTACAGCTTCCCTTTGGGAAAGGGCCCTCCACTGAGGAGAAACTGCTAGAAGTGGAATCAAATTTGAACACGATGGGGGGTGAGGGTGGAGATTTGAGCAGGAAAGAAACAACAGAGGCAAGGAAAGAGAAAGATCTGACCAGTCTGGGAATGGGTCACTCAGAAAGCAAGCTGTCATGTTTTTGAGCACTTTGACAAAAGCAACAGAAGAGGGAGCTCTGTGAAGTTAGAAAAACTACCAAACCACATCTAAAAGTTTAGGTACAAAACACTATAGTTTAGATACAAAACACTATAAATCAGAATTAGACAAACCAAGAAATAAATTAATATATGTAGGGAATAATTAGAATTAAGAGAAAAAACTCTAAATTTTACAGAAAAAAACAGAGTCTCAAGAAATGAGAAGTTTGGGGGAAATCTGGCACTGGTGAAAAACTTTAATCTGGGGGAAAATATTAGCAACTAGAGTCCAACAGTACATAAAAAATAGTGTCTATCAGCCAAAGGGATTTATTTTCAGGAAACCAAGGATGATACAATTTATATAGTCCATATAACATTATATGGAACAGTTTAGAAGCTAGAATGACAAAAATGTAGAAGAAAATTTAGTCTTTTTTTTTTTTTTTTTTTTAAACATTGGAGTAAGGAAGACTTTTCTCAGGAAGATATAAAACCCAGGAACTCTAATGGAAAATATTGATAAATATGACCAGAAAGAAGTTATAAATTTGAATGGCAAAAACCAACCAAACAAAAACAAACAAACAAACAAAAAAACAAAGTCAAAGAGGAAGAGCATAAAAAAAGAAAAAAAAAAAAAAAAGGAAGAGCAGTATCAAAAACATTGTTACAATGTACAGTGAGAAAGGGATCATTTTCTTCACAGGCAAGCAGCCCTTGAATAGAAAGCTGTCATACAGAAGTTCATATATAAGAAAAGAAATATAAATGGCCAATAAAAGACATGAAAATCTGTTCAAATGTTCACATTTCTTAGTAAAAATGTAAATCAAACTAGTAAAGAGGCAATCATTTTTCACCAATAAGATTTGCAAAGGGCATGGGGAAATAGGTATTCTAATATACAGTCAATAGAAGTATAAATTTATGCAATGAGGAAGGTTGTTTTTTCAAAAGTTGCTAGAGCATTATCTCTCAACCCACGTGAAAATCTACAGTGTGACTTTGACTCTACCTGTCAAGAGGTAGGGTCTGTGTGCCTCCTCTGGAATCTGGGGAGAATTCTGGGGTAGAAACGATGTTGTATAATTTTTGAAGCTGAGTCAGGAAAGACAATACAATGATATCTTTGCCACTATATAAGTGATCTTACCGCCCTGAGTCTGCCATGCTGTGAGAAAGCCCAAGCTAGCTCTTAAGGACAGACCACACGGCAACTGGCAATATATTTCAAAATGTAAAATTTCAAGCTATGGAATTGTCCCTTTTACTTGCAATGCCACTGCTAGGAATTTACCTATGGATATTCCTGCAGAAGTATATGTGTATATACATATATGTTTGTATATGTGTGTAAATATAATATATATTATATATGAACATTTTGCAGTACTGCCATATATGAAAGACAAATTAAATATCCATCACTGGGGAATTAAGTAATCCATGGTAGACACAAATGGAATACCACAGAGCCATTAAAAAGGAAGACCTGCTGGTATGGACCTATATTCCAGATATATTTAATGAAAGGGTATTATCATTTGTTTTATAAATTAATAGATAGATACAAAAAGTATGTTGATACACACATACAATTTTTTTTTGGTGGGCACATTTACTCATCTTTTAGTAGTGGTTACCACGGGGGAGAATGCTAACATGAGGATTAGAAAGAAGAAAAATTCTGGGGCACCTGGGTACCTCAGTTTGTTAAGCCTCTACCTTCAGCTCGGGTCATGGTCTTGGAGCACTGGGATCAAGGCCCCCATCGGGCTCTCTGCTCAGTGGGGAGCCTGCTTCCCCCCCTCCCCCCGCCTGCCTCTCTGCCTACTTGTGATCTCTCTGTCAAATAAATAAATAAAACCTTTAAAAAGAAGAAGAAGAAGAAAAATTCTTTCCCTTTTCTCTTTTTACTTTGGAACCATTTGTATGTATGTTTTTTCCCTTGATCAGAAGATATCTGGGGAATAGAATTGTTAGACATTCTCATAATTTGGTGCATTTTATTTGTTCAAAGGAATTTAATAAAAATGTTACTAAATTTTTAACTTTAATTTTACTCACATTAAAACATTAAAAAATTTTTTTTAAGATTTTATTTATTTATTTGACAGAGATCACAAGCAGGCAGAGAGGCAGGCAGAGAGAAAGGTGGGGAAGCAGGCTCCCTGCTGAGCAGAGAGACCGATTTAGGGCTTGATCCCAGGACCCTGAGATCATGACTTGAGCCAAAGGCAGAGGCTTTTGCCCACTGAGACAGCCAGGCGTCCCTTCACATTAAAATTTTTCTATAATGAACATACATGACTGTGTCATTAGAAAATAAAAAGCCATCATTATGTTAAAAGGAGAATATAAAAGTGTACATACAACACAGCTATGTAAAAGTATGTAGAGGAAAAAAGTAATAACAGAAATATACTCACATTTGGATAGTGGTTATGTTTGACTTGTATAACAAAAGGGTGGTAGTTTTTCTTTTTTATTTTGTGTGGCTTTCTAGTTTTTCACCAGTGAGTGTGTTCTTTCATTTGAGAATAATCTACACTGAGGAAGAGCCAGTAAGCCCCAGCCTTTCTGGTTGTTCTGCCCCAATGTCACTCACCCCAGCCTCTTGACCTTCACATGCCAGGTCTGAAGAGAACCTCTGCCATCTCCTGCATTCTTCGCAATGAGTTTTGGTAAACGCAAAATAATCCCACAGGTGTTCCACTTTCAAATGCCCAGTGATGTCCGTCATTAAGTCATTCTTCAGGGTTTCTGCTTTTTGAAAACTGTCTCTGAATTAGACTGGAATCATCATGGCTCACACCACAAAGGCCAATGCAAGGAGTCACAGGGATCAGTCAACCTAGAGATGGTCCACTGCACTCAGGGGATGAAAGTCATCCAAGGAGTCTGTTCACTTGGGTCTGCTCTTCCAGGATGACTTGCACTCTTAGGTAAAGCTGAACTCCTCAGGTGTGGCAGAGGGCCTCCTTATCCTGCCCATATCCAAGAGCCTCTGATCCTCTGTGATCAGAGAGAGCATAATCTAGAATAATAGTGGTGGCGGTAAGTGGCAGTAGTATTAGTTACCACAAATTGAGCAGTTCCTCTGTGTCATTCTCTGTGCAATCCTCACAGTAAACATTGGAGATGGGTTACCATTACTCGCATTTTACAGAGGAGAAGACTGAGGCTCAAAGAGGGCTAAACAGTGTGAGATACACACAGTTAATCAAATGAGTGGACTGCATTCAAACCTGTGCTCTTTCCATATAGACAGTTAAAATATAGTGGAGAAGGCAACAGCTAGCGCCTTCAGACAGATACAGGGTGCCAACCATGGTGGCGGTGGTGGCACTCAAAGGACAAAGGAACTACAGCTGATGGGGAGGATAATGAGGCAAGCATGAGCCTGAAGAAGTGATGATCATGGGGAAGGTGATAGGGTAGAGGGCATTCTACATCAATGCTATCCAACAGAAGTATAATGCGAGCCACATCTGCAATTTAAAATTTCCTAGGGCGCCTGGGAGGCTCAGTCCATTAAGTGCCTGCTTTCCACTCAGGTCCTGATCTCAGGGTTCTGGGATGGAGACCCACATGGGGCTCCCTGCTCAGTGGGGAGCCTGCTTCTCCCTCTCCCTCCCTCTTTCTCTGTCTCTCACGAATAAAAGAATAAAATCTTCAAAAAAATAAAATAAAATACATTCTGCATAGAATCCTGACAAAGGTAATTTGCGAAATAAAAATCTTTGACAGTTAAAAAATAAAAAATTTTTCTAGTTGCCACCTTAAAAGAGTAAAAAGAAATATTTAGAAAAGGTGAAGTTAATTTTAATAGTATATTTATTTAACATAATATAGGCAAATAGTAGCATTTTAACGCGGAATCTATATAAAATTGTAACGAGGTAATTACATTCTTCTTTAAATACTGCCCTCAAAATATGAAGCTCATTTTTACATTCATAGCACAACTCAGTCCGGACTCGTGGGGTTCCTAGCAAGGCCCGCCGTGGTCAGTGCCTGCCACGGTGACCAGTGTCGCTCTCGATGGAGGGGCCGAGCGAGCAGGGCCGGGAGCCCCTACAAGTGTGGAAGGAACCGGAGAAGGAGCTCCAAGTTCTGGACAAGGCTATGTGTTAGGTATCAGGGGAACTAAGGTGGAAAATGAGCTCAGGATGTATTGTGGAGGCTCCTGAAAGCAGGAGTGGCGCATGCGTACTTCAGAGATCTGTGGGCAGGGAGGAGACCGCAGTTTGGTCCTGGGCAGAATGGGCAGCAATACTGGAGGTGGCCCCGGGTGGGAGAGGCAGGAAGAGGCCGTGCCCGGGGGCTCTCATGGCTGTGGAGGTGGGAAATGAAGGCATATGAGGAATTGAAGAAAAGGGATGGGTGCCGAATCATAAAAAGAGATTTATTTTTTTATTTTTTAATTTCTTCCCTTTGTCCTCTTCCCAGTTCTTGCTGTTGTGTTCAGGTGCTTCTGGTCTAGCCCTGTCTTCCCGTCGCCTTCATGAAGCTTCTCTCTAGCCCTGCTCCGTGGTGGCAGGCGGATACCCATGAATGGGTAAAGTCTCTTCCTTTGTAAGACACGGTCTTTTGTTTTGGTCTCATTTCCGCTAATATATATAGCTTTATCACAAGAACCAGATACCCTTGTCTCACTGAGGGATATCTACATCTTAGAGTGGCCTAACGCATACCTCCGTTGCAAGGATTAATGCGCAGCCTTTTCCAACAGCTTTTCCTCTCTGATCTGAAGCCATTTTTCATGTCAGCTCTGTGTGGAGGTCGGTTTTTTGTTTGTTTGTTTTCTGCGCACATTTTCTCCCACCGCCTTTCTGTGGTGCAGACAACGTCTTCCTGTCCCTGTACCGGCTTCTTCTGGTTAGTGAAGTTTTCTAGAGAGGCAGGCTGACATTCAGAAAGCAAAACTTACATGCAGGTCTAACCATTCGAAATCATCATTTAAATTTGGAGCGGCTTTTCTTTTCCTTTTCCTTTTTTTTTTTTTTTTTTTTTAAAGATTTATCTATTTCTTTGAGAGAGAAAGAGCGGGCACACGTGCAGGGAGAGAGGCAAGGGGGGAGGGTGAAACGCACTCCCCATGAACAGGGAGCCCGTCCCACGAAGGGCTGGATCTCACAACCCTGAGATCATGACCTCAGTGGAATTCAGGAGCTGCGCCCAACTGAGCCACCCAGCTGTCCCTGGAGCTTTTCTATAAACCTCACAAACAGGAAGAGGTCCTTCCTCTTTTTGATTCAATAAATTACCTATGCAGAACAAATACGTATCTAGAAATCAAAATTACAGCTGTCTTATCATCTCTTCAACTCTTTTTTCAAGGAAAAGGGCCATATAAAAAAATGATAACTTAGATAAGATGGAAAGTTAACAGTAAGTGCCTGAACAGTGGCAAAACAGAAATTAAGCATCCCAAAACCCTTTCAGTGATAACCTGGAAAGGGCAGCAAAGTTGACAGTAAGAGAGTATTTTGATGGATAAAAGGGAAAATTCCCCATTCCTCTTTTTGAAAAAAAAAATAAATAATATACGTAGAAAATCATGCACAAATCTTAAGTATACAGCTCAACAAATTAATATAAAATAAAATCTTCTGCACGCCTTTGTAACCCCAAACTAAGTGAAGGCGGAAGAATTACCCATGGGACAGAAACCCCCTGCTTGTCCCCTTGCAATCATTGTTCTACTCTCCCCCAACAGAGTCCCTACTGCATTTGAGCTCCCTTATCGTTCTGGGTTTTCAACTTTGTATAAATGGCTGCTTTCAGTCAACAGGATGTCAGTGAGATTCATTGATGTTGCTGTGTGCAGTTAGAGTTCATTAATTCACACGAATATGTCATATCTACTCAGAAATGCCACAGTGTTTTATCCTTTCCACTACTGATGAATGTTTTGGTATTTTTCTTCCTGAGTTTTTTGTCATTATAATTAACTCGGCTATGAAAACCATTGTATGCCTCTTTCGAAGCTCACCGGTATGAACTCCTTTGGATATATGAACAGGATGAAGTAACCAGGTCATAGAATATGCATATGTTCAGATTTAACATATAATATCAAACATATTTCCCAAATATTTGCACCCACTTACATTCTCACTGTGTATGGAAAGTACATTTGGATCACACTCTTGCCAACACCCAATGTTGGCAGTCTTCTTAATTTTAGCCATGCTAGCGGTGTCTAGTGATATCTCATTATGTTTTTAATTTGTATTCCCTGTTTATTAATAAGGTTCAGCACATTTTCATGTTTATTGGCCACTTGAATATTTTCTTTGTGAAGAGCCTGTTCAAATCTCTTGCTGTTTCAAATATTTTACTTCATTATCTATAACAAAATACAAAAGAATCTACAGATAAACAATGATAATTAAAAAACAAAATTAGTAAGATCACTGAGCACAAGCTCAGTATGACAAAGCAATCACCTCCTTTTATACTAGCAACAACAACAAAAAAAATGGGAAATGAAACTTAAAAAATAATACCACTGACAATATCGTATAAAGTCTACCACTGAGAAATTGTCATTGCCAGCCAGGAGGAACCCAAGATAACATGATGATTAAATGTAGTGGCATTCTGAATGAGATCCCAGAACAAAAAAAGGACATTAGGTAAAAAATAAGGAAATCTGAATAAAGTTTGAACTTCAATTAAAAAATAGAACAGCATTGACAGGGAAAGTTATCTTCATCTTTCTCTTGGCTTCTAAATATGAGCCTACAATTACATTTTTTTAAAAAGATTTTATTTATTTATTTGACAGAGAGAGAGATCACAAGTAGGCAGTAGGCAGAGAGGCAGGCAGAGAGAGAGAGAGGAGGAAGCAGGCTTCCTGCTGAGCAGAGAGCCCGATGCGGGGCTCGATCCCAGGACCCTGGGATCATGACCTGAGCCGAAGGCAGTGGCTTAACCCACTGAGCCACCCAGGCACCCCTACAATTACATTTTTGACTCAAGTAAGATGGCCAGCAACCAATGAAAAACACTACATAGTCTTTTCTCTCTCTCTCTCTCTCTTTTAAATATTTTATTTATTTATTTGACAGACAGAAATCACAAGTAGGCAGAGAGGCAGGCAGAGAGAGAGAGGGAAGCAGGCTCCCTGCTGAGCAGAGAGCCCAATGGGGGGCTTGATCCCACGACCCTGAGATCATGACCTGAGCCAAAGGCAGAGGCTTTAACCCACTGAGCCACCCAGGCACCCCCATCGTCTTTTCTCTTAGGTTGAGACTGATTTTTTTCACCTTGACCAGCAATGAGGATTAAGCAACTTCTCTCACTTGCTCTTTTCATAGGTGAGCAAAGAACACTTAAGCATGTGGTAGGGTGAGCATTAAGCTCACTAAGCATCATTAAGAAGGGAAATCAGACTCTGCAAGGCCACCAATGCTAGCCTCCTTTTGAGAAACACACATTCATTTATTGAATAAATTTTGAATAAATAAATATTGAGTAAATATTCAGCAAATATTTATTAATCAGTTCATAAAGAAGACCAGTCTATCTTGGCATTTTATTGGGCTATTTTCAAAATGTCTTTCAATAAGGTTTTTCCTGTTGGCTTGATTCTATGTCTTACACATTCTTTCTTACTCCAACATATTTAATCTTTATTTCTTATGAACAAAATTTTTTTCACTATACTTTCTAATTTTGAATGGGACTAACTCATTACTTTTTCATATATATACATATATATGTGCACCCACATATATATGTGAAAGTTATTAATTTTGATTTTGTATCTGGACAATTTTGTAAATACTATGCCTAAAAGTTTTTTTTATTGATTTTTCGATAAAAGAATACATTGGATGCATGTAAAAAAACTTAAAGGACTGGAAATACCGAGTATGATAATGATATAAACCAACAAAGAAACAAAGACTCTTATCTGCTGCTGCTGAGTGTGTAAATTTGTCCAACTACTTTGGAAAACATTATGACATTATCTGGCAAAGCTGAAAATATGCATGGCCTAT
Source organism: Mustela erminea (assembly GCF_009829155.1). Taxonomy (NCBI): domain Eukaryota; kingdom Metazoa; phylum Chordata; class Mammalia; order Carnivora; family Mustelidae; genus Mustela; species Mustela erminea. The sequence goes on along the minus strand of NC_045625.1, from coordinate 47,822,202 downwards.
GACCCAGTAAGTCTACTTTCAGGAATTACCCTGGGGAACAAATCCTACAGATATGCATCAGAATATATGCACAAGAATGTTCATTACAGCACTATACATAATAGTCCCAAACTAGAAACATCTGAAATATCCCTTAAAAGTCGTATGGATAAATATATTATAGTCTATGCATATGACAGGATCATAAATAACAAAAATGAAGAGCCACAATTATATGTTAAAAACAAGGCTAAATCTCACAAACATAATGGTGAATGAAAAAATTAAACTCGGAAGAATATATACTCACTTTATGTAAGTTTAAGAATAAGCAAGGGGCTCCTGGGTGGCTCAGTCGGTTAAGCTTAAGACTCTAGGTTTCAGCTCCGGTCATGATCTCATGGGTTCTGAGACTGAGCCCCAAACTCTGTGCTCAGTGGGAGTCTGCTTGAGATTCTCTCTCTCCCTCTGCCCCCCACTACCCTCACCCCTGACTCTCTCCTCAAATAAATATATAAGATCTTTTTTTTTTTTTTAAGATTTTATTTATGTAATTGACAGAGAGAGACAGTAAGAGAGGTAACACAAGCAGGGGGAGTGGGAGAGGGAGAAGCAGGCTTCCTGCTGAGCAGAGAGCCCAATAAGGAGCTCAATTCCAGGACCCCAGGATCATGACCTAAGCTGAAGGCAGATGCTTAATGATTGAGCCTCCCAGGCACCCCATAAATAAATCTTTTTTTAAAAAATGGGCAAAACTAGACTGGATGATTCAAGGTAGAATTATAAAGAAAAGTAAGCCTGTGATCACCATAAAATTCAGGATAGCAGTTACCTTTAGTGCAGAGAGATGGAGTTATATGCAAGAGGGGTAAACTGGCTGGGAATGGTGATGAGGCTTCTAGAATGTAGTGAAATTTGATTATTTTTATTGGCTGGTGGTTACATGAATATTTGCTTTAATTATTAACATATTTACTCTTCTGTGAATTTTCGTGAACGACTGCTAACATTTCACAATGAAAGAAGGTTAGTAAACAAGAATCAAAGCTGTAAATGAACACTTACTCTTACCTAAAACTTTTAGCTGAGAATCCTGAACAATATCAACCACAAGAGTACAGTGTTTTCCCAAACTGCTCGATTTTCTGGACTATAATGAGAATAAGCAGAATTGGAAAACAGGCAGAAAAGAATAGTAATTCAAACTCACTGTGGTCAGTAAGTATCCATTCAACCTTGTGTGATGATAATGTGTGTAAGTGGTTCTCAGCGTGTGGTCTGAGCTGAGACACTTTTTTAGCAAGTCTTTAAGTTTCCTCATTTTCTGTTCTGGATTTCCATTCAAAGATCTGAAACAGACAACATATCACACCAGGCTGAATTCAGAACAGATATGAGAACCCAGTTGTCTCCTATTAAGCCAGACATTAAAGAGATATGCAACACTTAAAAATATTTTCCTTTGGAAAATGTAATTATTTTTCATAAAAATATAGATTTTATGTTAAGATGTAATCGGCTTATTTTTGCTACTTAGAATGAGTATTTAGAACTCTTCCAGTTTTAATTTTTAACATGGTAAATATCAATAAATGTAATCCACATAAGTACAATCTCTCTAGGGAGTCTCAATAATTATTTTTAAGAATGTCAGTGGGTCTTGAGGCCAAAACATTTAAAAACAGCTGATGTGGGGCACCTGGGTGGCTCAGTGGGTTAAAGCCTCTGCCTTCAGCTCGGGTCAGATCCCAGGGTCCTGGGATCAAGCCCCGAGTCGGACTCTCTGCTCAGCAGGGAGCCTGCTTCCTCCTCTCTCTTTCTGCCTGCCTCTCTGCCTACTTGTGATTTCTGTCTGTCAAATAAATAAATAAAATCTTTAAAAAAAAAAAAAAACAGCTGATGTTGGTAATATTTACAAGGACCCATTGGGTGCCTAACTGAAGAAGTATTATGGGTTTATGAAAACATGAGTCCTTTTTCTTTATTGCTTGTTCTTTTTTCTAAAATATTTTATTTATTTATTTGATAGAAAGAGAGACCACAAGTAGGCAGAGAGGCAGGCAGAGAGAGAGGAGGAAGCAGGCTCCCTGCTGAGCAGAGAGAGCCCGATGTGGGGCTCGATCCCAGAACTCTGGGATCATGACCCAAGCTGCAGGCAGAGACTTTAACCCACTGAACCACCCAGGTGCCCGTTTGTGCTTTTTTTTTTTTTAGATTTTATTTATTTATTTGACGGAGAGAAATCACAAGTAGATGGAGAGGCAGGCAGAGAGAGAGAGGGGAAGCAGGCTCCCTGCTGAGCAGAGAGCCCGATGTGGGACTCGATCCCAGGACCCTGAGATCATGACCTGAGCCGAAGGCAGTGGCTTAACCCACTGAGCCACCCAGGCGCCCCCCGTTTGTGCTTTTTGAATCACAGGAAAACAAATGTGATTTTTTTTCCTGGACTTGGGTAGGAACTGTGGTGTGAGGTTCTACTTGGAGCGAAGTCCATTAAAAAAGGAGGAGGAGGGGCGGTAATGAGGACACAGAAAATGAGGAAGAACTTGGCTCAAAAAGAATATTCTCTGCGACAATAAAAATGCCTGGTCATTTCACCAAAAGTTTTCATTTCACTGAAGACATTTTACTCGGGAACTGGTAGAATTCCTATTTTACCTTTAGAACAACAAAAGCCTGCTTTTGGGGTGAGGGGAAAATCTGTCACTTGCTTCCTTCTTCTTGCTCACACTCAGTGCGCAAGGCTGGAGTTGGGGTTTCCCTGTGACCACAGCCAGCAGCTGCTGAGGGGCCAACTACCTTCAGGCCACCGAACTGGTGTGAGCAGGCAGAACATGCCGCTGAGATCCAAGTGCCCCTTTTCAGATTCCTCTCTCTTCCTTTCCCTTTCCCACATCCTGAATGTCTTGTCACAGGCCTTTGACTAGACTCATTCCTCAGTTTCCTTCCTGGTCACCTGGGATCCCTCGGGGACAAGGCCACATTGCTAGGTCCTCCCTAGCTCTTGCTAACTGCATCCCTGCTCCAATATGCACGCACAACCAGAGGGTCCCACACTGTGCGCCCCCCTGCCACACTCGGGATGGTCCCATCAAGACACTGGTGGCCCAGGGACACATGGGGGCTGCCCACCCAGCGTCTCCCCTGTTTGCAGTGACTCCCACTGCTTCTGATTAACTGCCAGTGTGCCTTAAGCCTGGATTTACATTTCACTTTAGATACCCTGCAATGCTCTGAGCCTGAATTCTTTGACTTTCATGACCACTCAGGGGCGGATGATGCCAGGCCTTCTTGGTGTTGAGAAGAGAACTAAATGGGCAGCACATTTACAATAACAGCTGAGTAAGCTTCTGTCCCTCCCTCCGCTAACACCTGGGAGTGTCTTACGGTCTGGACTCCATCTGAGTTTCCTGTCTCTCAAGTTCCTGGGTCTTTTTAAAAGTGAAACTGCCCAAAGCAAAATCCTCTACGTAATTAAAACCTACAGCTAAATTTAGTTTTATTTCATCATCTGCCATTGCATAACGAACAGGGAATGCAAAAATAATGAGTCTGCTGCAACAAGTGAAAAGGAAACTAAAATGCAACTTGCCAAATTGAATTTGAAAAAGAAGGCTAGATTTCCCTCTGGCCCTGGGGGCTTGGCTGAGCCCTGCGCACAGAATCTTAGCAGAGGATTCTTCTGGTGGAAACTTCTAGATCCTGAATACAAGACAGAACCACAGTGAGGAAAGCAGTGGAGGAAAGGTGTGTGCTAGTAGACAGCCGGTACCTGTGTGAGTAGGAACGGGTCCTGAGATAACACTTGGCACAGTCATCCCCGAGAATGGCTATTTCCCCCCCTCCTTGTGCAGTGGTTGAGCTGGCCCTAGAAATTCTCCTGGGCAGCTCTCTTGGAACTGCCTCTTCTTCCTGCCCACAAACCTGGAACATCAGGGAATAATCATACTAAGTGCCAGGTATCATTCTGAACACATTATCTAAATGAAAACAACCAATCCTCACCCCAGTTATAAGAGTGGTACTTTTATTACCTTCATTTTACAGATAAGGAAACTGGGCACAGAGAGGTCTCTTTTCCTGGCCTGTGTTAAGGGATTTAACAACATTCCTGGTCTCTGAGTTGTAGCCGGGACATTCAAGGTCTAGTGTAACTTTCCCATCTCTCATTTCTAGACCTCTTGTAAACAGGGAAACTTGACTTTGTTCCTAGTTTTTACTTATTTTCATAAAATGTCCAACTTTGACAACTCTGTGGCTAGCTCTTGCTTCCAAATCCCTGCATGTCTCTGGCCCTTAACCCATTGTCCAATTCTTTCAATGTCTTTCCATATCCATCTATCGTCTTAAAGTACCAATTAATTGATTATCTCTCTCCGTTTCACAACCCACCCCCCATGCCTATGGCTCTGTGCAAATACAGCATTTCCGTTAGAACACTTATCATTGTTCTCTAACTGATGGTTTATTTTTTTCTGTCTCTTCCAGAAGATTAGACTTTTTGAGTCTGAGCTTTGTAACCTCAGTCATTAGCACAGTTTCTAGCCCACGGTAGGAATTTAAGTATTGTTCATTGAATAAGTACTGTGCTAGAAACATGAGCTTTGACGAGCTTCCTCTCGTCTTCCAGCCGTCAAGCTGCAAGAGGTTCTCTCAGTGCTATTTGCTGTGTTCGCGGAATAAGCTTTCTAGACAAGAATTCAAGCCCCTGTCATATCCATGGGCCCACTGCTTGGCAAGGTGATAAAGGAAGAAAAATAACATTCAAAATACAACACAATTCATTTTGATAAAACTAAAATATTGTTTTAGACAAGTTCAGCCCCACTGCATGAGGGTCTTCTTGTTATCTCTTAGACTCTTTTCATCAGGGTACTGCATCCAAAAGAAATAACAATCCATAATCAAAAGTCCTTAAAAAGCAATACGGGTCTTCAGTCAAGTGGCCTGAAGAAATAGCACAGCTGGGGTGCCTGGGTGGCTCAGTGGGTTAAGCATTTGCCTTCGGCTCAGGTCGTGATCCCAGGATCCTGGGATCAAGCCCCGCATTGGGCTCTTTGCTCGACAGGGAGACTGCTTCCCTTCCTCTCTCTCTGCCTGCCTCTCTGCCTACTTGTGATCCCTGTCTGTCAAATATATAAATAAAATCTTAAAAAAAGCAAAGAAAGAAATAGCAAAGCAGGAAACCATATCATGAAACTATTCTGTAAATCATGTTTCTGTTGTAAGAGGGCATAGGAAAAGACAGAAAGCTCATCAAGTCGTTTTATAAGGCTGTTAAAACCCAGATATCAAAATCAGAAGAGAAAATCACAGGACATTCTTTCTCATAAACATGAGGATAAAAATACCATGTTAAATATGGGCAAATCAAACCAGAGGTGTATTATAAACAACAGCAGTTCATCCAGCACTTAATGAAAGTTCAAAATAAGAAAACCTGTTTATGTAATTCACAACATCAGTACGCAACAAGGAGAAAAACCAAACACTAATCTTAATAGGTGCCCCAGAACCCCTGCATCGATTAACAAGTTATTCCTTAGCCTACCAGGGCTTGAAGAAAGAGCTGAAATCTGATCAATATTATTGTATCGATTAGGATTGCTTTTTGCTGTGAGTTAACAGATAACCAGTTATCGGAGGTTAAAATAGTGAAGGTGGGGGGTGCGGATCTCAATTTAAAGTCTGCAGCAGCAGATGGTTGATGGGTTAGAGCAGCAGCTCTAAGCCTTGAGTTTGCTAAATGACGTGTCTGTGACTTTCTTGGTCTCTTGCTCACAGTCAAAGGACGGGTATGCCAGCTCCAAGTATCAAACCCTTGCAAGAGCATCCGTAGCAGAAAGAGAGGAATAAGAGCTGAAATTCTCTCTAGAATTGCCCAGCAGGTTTCTCCCAAATCTTCTGTTGTTTAGTGTTGTGTCGCATGACTATATCTAGCTTGTATGTGACTCTCCCTCCCCACCTTATTTCATACTTAGGCCGAAAGCAGCAAGGAGAACCTGGAAGAATGTGACAGAGGGATAACGCTATTTTTCAAATGACTTAGCTAATTGCCCCTGACACCCACTTTTCCCACTTGTTTCAAATGCCACTTTTATTATATGCGAAGATCCACTAAATTCAATTGCCTTTTCTTTTTTTAAAGATTTTATTTATTTATTCAACATAGAGAGAGACAGCGAGAGAGGAAACACAAGCAGGGGGGGTGAGAGAGGGAGAAGCAGGCTCCCTGCTCAGGGGGAGGGAGCCTGATGTGGGGCTGGATCCCAGGACGCTGGTATCATGCCCTGAGCCCAAGGCAGGCCCTTAACGATGGAGCCACCCCGGCGCCCCTAAATTCAATTGTCTTATCCTCAACCTCTAATCTGTTTTCTTGATCAAATTTGTCTATTCTTACAATAACACCACCTGGTTTCACTTTCTTTTTTTTTTCCTAGATTTTATTTATTTATTTGACAGAGAGAATGCAAGTAGGCAGAGGCAGGCTCCCTGCTGAGCAGAGAGCCCGAAGCAGGGCTCCATCCCAAGACTCTGGGATCATGACCCCAGCTAAAGGCAGAGGCTTAACCCACTGAGCAACCCAGGCGCCCCCTGGTTTCACTTTCTATAGCCTTAGAGGACCATCTCATTTTGGATAAGTGAAGCTCATCTGTGTGTTTCGCTCTTTCTCAGATTTTCTTGTAAATGATTTCTTCTTGATATATTTTACAGTCAACTTGTAAGGCTCCATCTAAAAATCTTGTTGAAGGGGCTCCTGGGCGGCTCAGTGGGTTAACATCTGCCCTCGGCTCAGGTCATGAACCTGGAGTCCCAGGATCATGGAGCCAGCCCTGCATCCGGCCTCCTGCTCAGCGGGGGTCTGCTTCTCCCTCTCACTGTGCCTCTCCCCCCACTAGTGCGCGTGCTCTCTCTCTCTCTCGCTCTAACAAATAAACAGAATATTCATTTTAAAAAATCTTACTGAGGGGCGCCGGGGTGGCTCAGTAGGTTAAAGCCTCTGCCTTCCTCTCAGGTCATGATCCCAGGGTCTTGGGATCGAGCCCCACATCGGGCTCTCTGCTCTGCCGGGAGCTTCTCCCCCCTCTCTGCCTGCCTCTGCCTACTTGTGATCTCTCTCTCTCTGTCAAATAAATAAATAAAATCTTAAAAAAATTAAAATTAAAAGAAAAAAATCTTGCTGAAATATGGGTTAGGAATGAATTGAATTTGGTGGAGGGGGCTAAGTAGGTGGCGGAGTAAGAGGACCCTAGGCTGGTCGTGTCCCAAACAACGTGAGAATTATTAAATCCTCCTCAATACCCCAGAAATCGGCTTGAAGATTGACTGAACAAACTCCGAAACGAAAGGGGGAGAAAAGAAGCCTCATCCAAGAGACTGGGAAGGGCGGAGACATGATTTGAGGCAGAAAGCCACCAGGACGGCTGTGGAGGAGAGGGAGCCGGGGCTGCGGCAGCGAGACAGAAACAGACTGGAGCACCCAAGGGAACCCACAGGAGAGCATATCCCAAGGCCATTTACTGGGGGAAAAGAGATGGGCTGAGTTCTGTGAGTTCTGGCAGCCAGAGGGGCTTCAAGCCTGGAGTTTGAAAGGTCGGTGGGCTTGGCCGGCCCAGAGCCCCGAGGACGCTGCCCTGCTCCGGGAGAGAAGGCAGGCAAACACCCCGCGGGGCAGACAGCTTGGGAACAGCCATCTGAACAGTGGCACGCGGCGGGGAGACGGCTTGCCCTTCTTGGAGGAGTCGCAGTAAGGTAGTATCCCTGGAGGGGCCTCGCTGGGCATAGGAGACGGCTGGCGCCATTTCTCTCCCGATCCCTCCGCAGGTGCACAGGTGCACCGGCAGGCGGCAGCACTGGGCCTGCGCAGATGCTCCCCCCGCGGGAGACCCTCCCCCAAGAAGACCCGCGCAGGTCCCTGCCCCCATCGCGTCCCTAGAGCCCCGAGTTTGGAGATTCAGCAAGTCTGGCTGGGATAGGAGCCCCAGGGGACCTTGAGATGATCTGTTCTTCTCAGAGCGCTCTCCTGAGAGGCAGCGACGTATAATTATTCCCGTTTTATAGAGAAGAAAACTGAGGCTGCCCAAAAGGGTTCAGCATATTTCCCAAGGGCATACAGTTCAGCAGTGGGAACTCAGAATTTAAACATTGGTTCAAACCAGAATAAATCCCATGCCTCTACCTACACTGATACGATGTTTGTGTGTCGATGCAAGGCTTAAGGTTTTTGTTTTTGTTTAATAGTGGTAAAATGCAAAGGGATAAAATTTATCATTTTAGCCATTTTGAAGTGCATAGTTCAATAGTGCTAATTATATTCACATGGTTGTACAACCAACCTCCATAACTCCTTTCATTTTGCCAAACTGAAAGTGTATACTAATTAAAAACAACTTCCCCGTTCTCCCCTCCCTTAAGCCCATGGCAACCTCTGTTCCACTTCTGTATCTATGAATGTGACGGCTGTAGGTACTACATATAATTGAAATTATACAGTATTTGTCTTTCCGTGACTGGCTTCTTTAATATAGTATAATGTCCTCCAGGTTCATCCGTCTTGCAGCCTGTGTCAGATTTCTTTCCTTTTCAAAGCCAAATAATATTCCATTGTACAGATAGAGCGCATTTTATTTATTTACCTGTCAGTAGACACTTCGGTTGTTTCTACCTTTTAGCTGCTGTGAATGTGAGTGTACAAGTATCTTTAAGAAGCTGATTTCAGGGGCGCCTGGGTGGCTCAGTGGGTTAAGCCGCTGCCTTCGGCTCAGGTCGTGATCTCAGGGTCCTGGGATCGAGTCCTGCTTCGGGCTCTCTGCTCGGCAGGGAGCCTGCTTCCTCCTCTCTCTCTCTCTCTCTCTGCCTGCCTCTCTGCCTACTTGTGATCTCTCTCTGTCAAATAAATAAATAAAATCTAAAAAAAAAAAAAAAAAAAAAAAAAAAACCTGATTTCACTTCTTCTGAGGCTATACCCAGAAGTAAAATTGCTGGATTTGCTGGGTCATCTGGTAATTCTATTTTTAATTTTTTAAGCAACCACCATACATTTTCCCGTAGCAACCGAGTAAGAGTTCCAGTTTCTTTAGATCCTGGTCAACACTTTTTTTTTTTTTTTTGGTAATAACTTCTAATAAGTGTGTGGTAGCATCTCACTGTGGTTTTGATTTTCATTTCCCTAATGATTAGGTGATGTTGAGCATTTGTACATCTTCTTTGGAGAAATGTCTGTTCAGGTCATTTGCCTATTTTTAAATTAGGTTTGGATTTTATTGCTGTTGTTATCTATGCAAGACTTTTAACACCCTTTAATCCCCCAAAGTTTTTGTTCTTTGGTTTTTGAGGTAAGTTCCCTGCCAGCTTCTCTGTGTGTTCACCAGTTCTTTGTTCCCAGCTCCTGAAATGTAGAGACATTAACCAAAGGTCAAGAGGCACCCAAATTTCTTTAAATAATTACCACAAGAAACTCGGAAGTGAATAATTACTTACTGAGTAACTACTATATGCACAGTTAATAAAAATGAAAGTAACAAATATCTCACTTCTGAGTGATTCCTTTGTGCTAGAAATTTTGCGCCCATTACTCATTTAATCTCGTAAATCTCTGCAGTAGGCATTATTATGAACCCCATAAAACAACCGTGAAAATTAGGCCACAGAAGGGTTAGGCAACTTGCCCAAGACTTGCAGTAAACCATGGGAGTTGCTAAGAAGAGTCCCTCTGCAAGAATGCCATGTCCAAAGGAGAAGACAAGACTAGCACACTAGAGAAAATTTGGAATAATGCAGCATTTGTAAAAACCCTGATTACTATGTCAACACAACTCCTCTATATATGGATTTAATTTTTTAACTTTTATTAACTGTCTTTAGGCCCTCCCTACACTGCCCTGCAAACAGGAGAAGACACTATGAAAGGGGAAGGTGGGATCACTACTCTAAAGGACCAGTTTCTCAGCAGTCATGTAAATATGCCTCTGTTCAAAGTTCTGGACTAGCTGAGTTCAGTTAAAGGATCCAGTATTTCCTCATCTTTAAGGAACTTGCAGTCTTCCGGGAAGGCAAACATGAGAAATGATCAGAGGAAAAAACGGTTATCTATATCAGCTAACCATTTTAAAGTGTACAATTCAGTGGTATTTAGTACATTCACCATATTGTGCAACCATCACCATAATCTAGTTCCAGAACTTTTTTTTGAGGGGGAGGGGGTGGGGAGGACCAGAAGGAGAGGGAGAGAGAAAATCTTAAGCAGATCCCGAAGCCCCGTGTGGGGCTCCATCTCACAATCCTGAGATCATGACCTGAGCCCAAATCAAGAGTTGGATGTTTAACTGACCGAGCCACCTAGAACTTTTTCATCACCCCAAATGGAAAATTCATACACATGAAGCAGTCATCACTCCTCATACCCTCTTCCTTCTCAGTGCCTGGTGACCAAGATCTGCTTTCTGTCTCTCTGATTTTATTTATTCTAGATATTTCATATAAATGGAATCATACAATTAGCGATTTTTTGTGTCTGGCTTCTATCTCTCTGCATAATGTTTCCAAGGTTCATTCCCATCGCAGCACGTATCAATACTTTGTTCCTTTTTATGGCCGAACAGTATTCCATGGCATGAATACACAACAGTTCATCCATTCATCCATCTATGGGTTGATTCCACTTTTTGCTATCATGAATAGTGCTGTTGAGAACATATGTGAACAAGTATTTGTTTGAATATCCAGTTTCAATTCTTTTGTGGTATATATCTAGAAGTGAAATTACTGGACCATATGGTAATTTTATGTTTAACTTTTTGAAGAACCCCCAAACTGTTTGCCACAGAATTTGAAACATTTTGCATTCCCACCAACAATGTGTAGGGATTCCAATGTCTCCACGTTCACCAACACTATTTTCCATTACTGGGTTATACCCATCTTAGTGAGTACGAAGTGTTATGTCATTGTGGTTTTGATTTGCATTTCCCTAATGACTAATGATAATGAACATTGTTTTATATTAATGTCACTTTGTGTAATCTTCTTCGCAAAAAATTTCTATTCAATCCTTTGCCCCTTTTTATTGAGGGTTTTTTTTTTTGCCTTTTTATTATTGAGTTATAAGAGTTCTTTATATATTCTGCATACTAAACCCTTATTAGATATATGATTTGCAAATATTTTCTTCTATTCTGTAGATTGCTTTTCACTTTCTGGATGGTGTCCTTTAGTGCACAAAAGTTTTAGTTTTGATGAAGTTCAATTTATCTTTTTTTTTCTTCTGTTGCTTATGCTTTTAGTGTTTTACCAAAGGAATCATTGGCAAACCTAATGTCATTCAAGATTTATTTTTCTCTAAGAGTTTTTATCTAAGTGTTTTCTAGATTTAGCTCTTATATTTGGACCTTCGATCCATTTTGGATTTTTTTCTATATGATGTGAGGTTGAGATCCAAATTCCTTCTTTTGCCATGTGAATATCCCATTTTCCCAGCATCATTCTGTTGAAGATGCTGTTCTTTCCTCATTAAATGGTCTTAATACTCCTGTCAAAAATCAAGTGTCTATAGATATATAGGCTTATTTCTGGGTTCTCAATTCTATTCTATTGGTCTGTAAGTCTACCTTTATGCCAGTACCCCACAGTTTTGGTAACTGTAGTTTGTAGTATGTTTTGAAATCAGGAATGGGAACCTTCCAGCTTTGCTCTTATTTTTTAAGGTTCTTTTGGCAATTTGAAGTCACTTGCAATTCCATATGAATGTTAGCATTGGCTTTTCCACTAGCCAAGTTGGGCTATCCTTGTCCTGTTTCATTCAGGAATCTTCTGTTGATTTATTTTCTGAGATCAGGCTTAAGGTTAAATTTTCACTCAAAAAGTGTGTGCAAGCAAAATTGATTTTTAAGAGTTGTTTTATTTCCCATAACTTAAAAATGAACTGTAGTCTTAAACAAAACACAATACCAAATAAGTAGTTTGTGAACAATAAATATTTAAATAGTATAAACAGCAAAAATATTTCAAATAATTTAAATAAATAAAAAGTAGAAAAGATCTTAAGCTATTGCAGATGAATTGTGCATATCTTTGTTCTAAACAATTTGCAACATTTAACATAACTTTGTAATAACCCCATACCTTTGTTACTATTTATTTTTCTTCTGGCATAAAGACAGAGATGAAAATGACACCTTGAGTCCTAGAAAATGAGCATTTAGTTGACCAGATGAGTTTTCAGACTCGACATCTTTATTTCCTGAGTTTCCTTGTGAGCTCACTGACGAAGAACAAGCACCTTCTGATTTCCACCCGGACAACCTCCCAGGCACAGCGGCTGTATTCTTTCTTTTCAAGATAGAGATTGATTCCATGGAAGTATCTCTTCACAGCCAGTCTGGAGTTCTCACTTCCCTGGGGTAACTGTTCCAAGTTCTTTTCTTCCTCCAAACATGTCTCCAGGTCATCCAGCTGCTGATGAAGTCCAGCGAGGAATTTGTCCAGTAAGGTCTCATCCCAAGCCACCAGGGAGCCCCTTTGGCTGAAAAGGCTGAAGATCTGCCGGAGCATCTCACGCGTGACAGCTGTGGCTTCTGTCTTCTCAAACTTGTTCTCATCCACAAGCATCTGAGGAAAGCTGAAGTCAGTCCTATCCTTCAGACAGGACAGAATGGAGATTCTCTCCATCTGGCTCAACAGCATGAAGGTTTCCAGATTGCCATGGCTTGGATGCAGGGCACAGTCCAGAGAGTGGACTGGGCTGAAGCCCAGCATCACCAGGGCCAGCAGCACAGAGATTGAGAGGGCCATTAAGCAGCTGGGGGGTGATACTGCAGGACTGCCTGAAGAGGAAGTCTCAGTAGGCTCTGAGAACTTTGGTGATGAGTGCCGTTTAAATAGTGAATATAGAAACTTCCATTTTCTGGGTTTTTCCATTGTCGTGTTTTTCTTTCCCTTTCTACTTTTCTTTCTTTCTTTCTTTCTTTTTTTTTTTAACGAAGTCAATTAAAAATGTACATTTATTAACATGAGCACCTAGATGGGGGACTCCAACCATGTGTGCCCATGCAGTACGTACACAGCATTGGAACATATTTTTTCATATTTTTCACATGTGCCAGGTTGTTCTTAGGAAGAAAAGCATGGACAAAGTCAGAAAAGGGAGAATTATGTATGCAAGAAATGATTGTCTTTCCAGGTCAGCAGGAAATATAAAAAAGCTTATAAAACAGGAGATTTCAATTTTTCTTATTTTTTTCCTTATTTATACTTTCCTCCTTTAAAAAGTTTTAGTTGTATATGTGCCTCGAAGGTATCGCTTGAGTTGATTAGTGAAGATATTGTTAGGGAATCAATTTTGCAGATATCATTTGTCAAAAATAAATTATGGTCTGCCAAGCCCTTTGCTAGGTGCGGGTTTCCCTAAAAGATTCAGTTGCGTGTGTGCATGTGTACAAAGCGCAAAGTGCATGTGTGTGATTCTTCTGGCTCTCTACCAAGTATAACCCTTCACAGTAAAAACTTTGCCTTAGTCATTGTATGGTAATCCAGATAATCTCTTATCCTTAGGTATTCCACTGACAAATGATATCCCACCACACACTCTGGGCTAATGGGGCTGCAATTATATTCCAGGATTACCATGATATGTCTTCATTGAATCTTTAACATACAGATATTTTAATAATATTAATGGCAGCAATCTTCAATTAGAGGTAGGTGCTTAGCAAAGTGTTTTACAAACAGAATTTCATTTAAACTTCACAACTTCCCTATGAGGTAATTACTGTAATTACATTTTGCAGATAAGGAAACCAAAAACTCAGAGAGGCTGCTTAACTTCCTAAAAAACACAATTTAGGGGCACCTGGTGGCTCCGTGGGTTAAGCCTCTGCCTTTGGCTCAGGTCATGATCTCAGAGTCCTGGGATGGAACCCTGCATTGGGCTCTCTGCTCAGCGGGGAGCCTGCTTCCCCCCTCTCCTCTCTGCCTGCCTCTCTGCCAACTTGTGATCTCTCTCTCTCCCTGTCAAATAAATAAAATCTTTTTTAAAAAGCCCCAATTTATTATACAAGTGGTACTTCACTGCTAAACTGTTCTGCCTCCATATTACTTCTTAATCTTAAGCATTCTCTTTTGGCTATATTCCATTTGCTTGTAATTAATTTAATTTAATCAATTTAATTTAATTTGATTGATTTTAATCAATTTAATGATTTGTTTAATATCTGATTGTCCTGATAAACTGTAAGTTCCTTGAGGGCAGTAATGTTTATCTTGAGTGTCTGTCATAGTGAAGGCACACAGAGAGCTTTCTGTCCCATAGCAAGTACAAAAAGGACCATATTTTCCAAAAAGTGAGTAGGTCTAAAATTTGGGCACTTTGTCTGAAAATGATAGTCTTCTGAAGGCAAGGATAGTCAGAATAACTTTTATTCTACAGTATTGTTTTCCAAATAATATCTTCAGTGAGTTTAAGACCAACTCAAGTGATACCCATTAAAATGGATGCTTTAACCTCCGTGATAATTTCTGAAAATATTTCAGATGGGAATAGGGGAGTCCAAAGATCCAGTATAGATCAACAAAACATGCCATTTGGAAGATAGAACTGGAACTTACTTAGCAAGTGAAAAGGGAGCAGTAGCCTTTAAGTATATTGTTAAGTCTCTGAGATAACTGAATAGTGTTCTTTAAAACCGATTTATTTATTTTAGAGAGCGAGAAAGAGCGTGAGCAGTGGGGAGGGACAGAGGGAGAGGGAGAGAGAAACTCAAGCAGACCCTGCTCTGAGCAGAGACCCTGATGCGGGGCAGGCTCCCACAACTGGGAGGTTGTGACATGGGCCAAAACCAGGAGTCCAATGCTTAGATGACTGCGTCACCCGGGCACCTCCAGATGGTGCTTTTTGGTCACTAAGAATGACAACCGGAGGGTAAGAACTTGCTAAGTGTCCATCTTAGATAGAAGGAAGGATCATCAGAGGAAAAATCCCCATCTGGTGGCTAGGCCAGGTGACTCTGGGACCACACCGCTGGCGTTCATGTCATAGCTCCAGCCTCTGCTCTGGTGTGTGACCTTGGGCTCCTAGTTTTTCTCCTCTGTCCTACAGAAATGATAACCACATCCCTTCCACTGGGTTGTTGTGATGACAGGATGATGTCATGTACCTGTAACAATGCCTGGGCAAAACAGGCACTCAACATCTATTAGCTATTGCCACAGGGAGAAAACGAACCCATCCAGTTGTGGGAACCGGATGGAGGTTTCCCTGCTGTGATCTGCTTTCCCTCCCTTCCCTTCCGTCTCTGCTCGCTAATATACATTTTCATTTCTAATCTCATCTCTTGTGTGAACATGAGCATGGGTTTATGTGACAGGTAGTGTTCCCTCCAAATAACTGACATCTATTAGCTTCCGGGTAGTAGCCAACCTTTCACATGTTAATAACGTGGCCTTCGCATCTATAACCCAGTCTCTTTTGAGTGTGAGTTAGTATGACTAAGTCTTCGGAATCCGATCTTCTCTGTGAAAAAAAAAGTAAACAGACAAATAGCTAGAGAGATGGGTTCTCCAATTCAGCAAAGCTGAAAACTAGCCAGCACTTTCGGTAACAGTCTGCCTTAAAGGGCCAGCTGCCCTCCCTGGGGACTTGTCTCACACAGGCTGGTTTGAGTCTGTCACTCTAGAGCGCTCGGGATCCCTTGTGTAGTTTAAGTAACATTTCGTCATTTGGACAGAGGAGATGCCATTTTTTTTCCTTTCATTTTCAGCATCTACTTTCCATTTGCCTTTTGTGCATTACGTTTATTATCGCTTCCTTTTACTCTCTAGGAATGTGAAAAAGAGAGAGGCAAGTTCTGATGTCTTGAAAATCATACAGGAAGTGTTTTCTCTTTGCTTACGTTTTCCCTTCCTTGCTTTTGCATCAAACCTCAAAGTGGAAATAGAAAAAATTGTGGGGAGCGTTAGGACCACTTTTATAAAGAGAAAAGGCAAATAAAAAAGAAAAGGCAACAATTTTATAATTCCATAAAAATAGCAAAGAAAAGCAAGGGTGGTTTAGCCATTATTTTGCCAGACTAATACGATGGTTTGGGCTAATACAAAGAGGCTGCCACAAAGCAGCAAACACAACATTCTAACAACTTGAACACCCCCCATGGTAGTAGAGGTTGCATTTTACTCTTCTTGTGGGCAAGATTAGAGGCTTAATCATCTGGGTATAGCCTGAGCTGAGTGTAATAATTGGCACACAGTAAATGTTCAGTAATTGTCTCAATTAAGCAGAGTAAATAAAATCAAATTTGACAAGTTAAATGTTTTTCAGCAGAGAATAAGGTGAGATCCGCGTATACACAAATCAGGTTATGTTTCACACCTGATCAACACTTCCAAGAGAGTCATCTAGAAGGGGAATAAAGAAGATTTTAAAAGGAAGCCTGGTAAATCTTCCTTAAAAGTTATTCTTAACATGAGGAAAAAAAACTTAGATAGCTCTATCATTAGTTTGAGTTGGATTTTGTTAAGATGGTAAGCATTCCATTGAATTAATTTTCTAATTTCTAATTAATTTTCTGATTTTTTAGTGGATAAATTTTACTTCAATTGTAGGAGTACAGAAAGATTTGAAACTGATGACAACTTTCCAAACCCTTGACGAGAAAGTAAAGCCCAAAATGGGGAAGCACAAAGTTCTAAAGGAAATTCAGAAAATGACAACTTTTCACTCAATACCCAAGAGACCCATAGACAGAAGATTTTCAGAGAAGCTGGACAATATCTCACCATCTCTACCACAAGGACTTCTTGGAACTTTCCAATGGCTTGCCAAGTACTTCAGTACTTTCTTTACTGATGATGACTTTTTTTTTTTTTAATTTATTTGACAGACAGAGATCACAAGTAGGCAAAGAGGCAGGCAGAGAGAGAGGAAGGAAAGCAGGCTCCCTGCTGAGCAGAGAGCCGACGTGAGGCTCGATCCTAGGATCCTGGGATCATGACCTGAGCCAAAAGCAGAGGCTTTAACCCACTGAGCCCCCCAAGCGCCCCTGATGATGACTTTCTAACCCAAGAGCTCCATTAGCTGTGACCTGTTTCAGAGTTGTAATAAAAAGTGTTGGTTTTTGACTTATTAAACTTAAGACACTTCTCTTATTTTTTATAGACTTTCTCCAAAGCCCTAATTCTGCAAACTAAGTATAAAAATATGTGGTGCCCTTCATTCATTCATTCATTGGCCTTAGGGATAGAGTCTTGAGTACGAGATGCATAGTTTCACTGGAGTACGTTGGAACAAAAGACATAGCCATTAAAGCAGTAGTTATGATATAATTAGGTATTTACATTTGGGATCTGGGCTACACAGAAATAAGAGATGGTATGGCAGTGAGTTTCCTGGGTAGCTCATTTAGAGTACTTTCAGTTTTCCCCAGGGAAGTGCTATGAAATAGGAGACTGGAAAAATGAGTAGGAGTTTGTTAAGCATCACATGGAGGGCAAAATTTCCCAGGGTAAAAAGCAACTGCATGGGGAGAAGGTAGCCCTGTAGCAGGAAAGGGCCTGGTACCTTTGAAAGAGTGAAAAAGACTAGATTAGTTGCACTGTGTTGACTGATGAAAAGTATGGCCTGTGATGATGCTGGAGAAACGGAAAGAGGTCCAACAGTAGACTATGTCAAAGATGTTAGACTTTATCTTAGGAGCCAAGGAAAGCTCCTTTAGGATTTAAAACAAGAGAGTAGCCTGACCAGAGCAGGTGCAGGGAAATCCATCAGACTAGTGGTTCTCAAAGTGTGGTTTGTGGGCCCCTAGGAGTCCCCAGGATGCTTTTAAGGGGCTCTGTGACATCAAAATTGCTTTTATAAAAATACCAAGACATTATTTGCTTTTTTTCACCACATTAACAACTTGCACTGATGGAGCAAAAACAATGGTGGGTAAAACTCCTGGTGTCCATGTCAATCAAGGCAGTGGCACCAAAATGTACCAGGAATTATTATATTTTTTACTGTAAAATACTTGAAGTAAAAGGAAAGCCAGTTTAACTTAATAAGGCCCTTGATGAAATAGAAAGAGTATTAATTTTATTAAGTCATCTGAGCACACATCTTTTGAATTTTCTCTGTGATAGTCTTTTAAGAGTCTGTGTGACAAGAACTTCTGTCATATGCATGATGGTTGTTTTGAGGAAAAGTACGGCTACAATTGTTTGAGTTGTCGCTAAACTAGCCACTCTTCACAGAATCCGTTTTTACTTGAAAGAATGACAGACAAGCTAGGGTTACTCAGACTCAGGCATGTGACAAACATTTTCTCAAGATACTTACAAAGTGAACTTGTAACTCAAGAAAAACATTAGTTGCCAATTATACCCTATAAACTTTCAATAGAGAATTAAAATTTTTGGAAACCTACCACTGTGAACTTGACAACTTCTCAATACTTAAAAGACTTTTGTGGGGTGCCTGGGTGGCTCAGTTAGTTAAGCAGCTGCCTTCAGCTCAGGTCATGATCCCAGGGTCCTGGGATTGAGCTCCACATCGGGATCCCTGCTCAGTGGAAAGCCTGTTTCTCCCTCTCCTTCTCCCTCTGCCTGCTGCTCTGCCTACTTGTGCTCGCTATCTCTCTGTCAAATAAGTAAATAAAATCTTTAAAAAAAAAGACTTTTGTGATGACAACAATGGTGATATTAACAAATAAAGCCCTTGGTTATAGTAACTGAAATATATATAGATTTGTAATGTCAGAATAGCTCAGTGAAGCAATATTTTCTGAATAACCGATGCATGTATTACAAAATTATGCATGGGTGAAGGAGATCTGTTCAAAGAGTAAGTCAGATTGGTAGGTTCTTTTTGTAATAGAATTTCAAAAGTTTATTGTTTGTTTTAGACTCCACATTGCAACTAAGCCTTAAGAAACCACAACTTAAGTTCTGGTGTGATAAATAATGCATTACATAAATATACTTTCTAGTATAAAATCATCTTTATAGTTCTATGATAGTCTCTTAATCATGATGTACTGGGTTATTCACGTGATTTTGAATTCTGTCACAGTGGAAAGCATATGAAATTGGGAAAATACTGACTGAGTTTGAATCATAGTTCTGCTACTTAATAACTTCTATCATCTGCTGCTCTTGCAAAGAGTAGATGCCCAATAAATAGTATGATCTATGGATATGCAATGGAGAATAAGGTATTGTTTAAGGGCATGGTGGGATTGTTGAGAAGATAAAAATACTTTCTGTAAAGTATCTAGGACAGTCCCTGCTGTGGAGTGAAAAATCAATAAACATTAGCTTTTATTATTTATACAGTGTATTAATATTATTTAAAATTCTTTTATTGACTTTAATAAGTGAGGTCAGTTTATTTTCAATTCATATGTTGGATAAAGCTGTGAGTTTATCTCAGTGTGTAACTGTGACTGCTTCTGTAAATTTTAATAGTGCCATTCCTAAATTTCTCATTTTTTTCTCACTGACGACTGTAATTTGTCAGTGTGATCTTAACTGTCTAGTTGATTGTTTAAAAATTATTTTAAAATTGATTTCAGACATTGTGATCTGAGTGTACAACTTACAGTATTTTTGCTCTGAAGGAATTTTTGATATTTTCTTTTTAGTTTAATATAGGATGATTTTTGTGAATGATTTATAGATGTTTGAAAGAAATTATAGTGCCGTGGAGTCTTAGCCACAAATTTACTCTTTTAAATCATATTTTCTAATTCTATCCATCCTTATTATTTTTCTATAACTATTTTGTACACATTGTGCTTTATAAAATTGCAATGCTAACATTATGTTTCTGTTCACATTTCTATATATTGCTAAAAATTTTTGCTTAGTGATTTATATTATTTGAATTTTAGTTCTATGCCTTTTATAATTTAATCACAGATTCTATTTGTGTCCTATGTATGTTGACCCTTCTTCTCAAATTTAACTCATTCAATTCTCATGGGTATCAGTATTATTAATCATTGTCAATAACTCATTCATATTAATATTGCCACCTCTAAACACTTTTCTTCCTTGTGTTTTCTTGCTCTGCCTTCACCCATCTTTTCTTGCACTATTTTAGTATTATTTGATTTTACGCTTATGTCCCTATGCAAAGTAATAGTGAAATTTGTGCTTTAAACCAAACAAGAGTTGTTTTTTTTTTCTTTTAATAAGGACATTTAAGCAGTTTATACTTATAATCTTAAGCATATGTGTTTGGTTTTCAAATGTATTGATTTATGCTTTACTTTCTGTATTACTTTTACCTTTTTGACACTTGTCATACTCCCTCCAGCACCCCAATTATTATCGAAGACAGTATATTTTTTTAAAACAATTTAAATTTTCTCTTCATTTTTGAGTGAAAAATTGCACAATACTTTAGAAATAAATTTTTAAGTTTTAATTGAAAATTAATTTTAACTGATTTTATTATTTACTCCCAGTTCTTACTAGCACCGTTGCTTGTAGTCAGCGTAATAAGTGTAAGAGACATCACATACATAGATATGCATGTGAATTTATGTGCATGTATAAACAGATGAGAAGGTCTAAAAAGTTAGTGAATAGGAATTGACTTCGGGATTTTATTTGATTTTAAAGAATTTATTTATTTGAGAGAGAAAGCAAGGAACAGGAGAAGCAGAGGAAGAGGGACAAACAGACTAGATGCTGAGCACAGAGCCCAAGGCGGGGCTCCATCTCACAGTGCTGAGATGGAGACCTGAACCAAAATCAAGGGTTGGCTGCTTAACCAACTGAGCCATCCAGGTGCCCCGACTTCTTATTTTAGAAAACAAAGATATTTAATTTTGAATGCTCTTAGAATGGCAGTAAGTTGGATCCAGTATGCGAAATAAGTGTCAGTATTCCAAATGTAATCATTGGACGTTCTCAGGGGTCCTCTGGTCGTCAGGTGGTAATCAACTTGCCTTAAACAATTTTAAGATGAGGGGCGCCTGGGTGGCTCAGTTGTTAAGCATCTGCCTTTGGCTTGGGTCATGGTCCCAGGGTCCTGGGATCCGCTCCCTGCTCAGTGGGGAGTCTGCTTCTCCCTCTGCCTGCTGCTCCCCCTGCTTGTATGCTCTCTCTCTCTCTCTCTCTCTCTCTCTCGTCAAATAAATAAATAAATAAATACATAAAAATAAAACCAAACAATTTTAAGATGAAGCATATGACTGTAAAACAATGACTTTGATATTCTTATTACTTACTAAACTGGCTCTGAAGAAGGCTCTCATCCTGGAATGCAACATCTTTGAATGAGAATCTTATTGCCATTAATAGACATTATATTTCTGACATGTTTTTCAAGATTCATATTGAAACTGCAGTAAGGTACACTTACAGCGAAGGAAACAAATGAAAGATCTATGTGTGTACCCTGTGGCCTACCCGTTTTCAGTGGCTCCCTCCAACCTTTAACCAAAACGGCAGATGAATCGAGTTATTCTGAGAGTAGGGTCTAAGCCGCAGGGCTTCCTTCCCTCCACGCCCTCCGTCTGTTACTGTCGGCCTTCAGTGGCCTCTCTCTGGTGATTTAGTACCCCATGCTGGACTGGGGATCAAGCTAGAACAGAGAGAATAAAGATTTTAGGCAACATTGCTTCTCTGTTCTCCAGGCCCTCAGCTTCTTTCCGAGTCTTGTTTTGAGTCCGGAGCGCTGCGTGCCTTAATTAGAGGTATGGAAATCTGGTCTAACAGTGCCATCTGCTGCACGTAGGTCAATTTCTGGCTCAGAGACTGGAGCTCCCTTTCAAGACCTCCACCAGGGAAGAAGTCAGGAAATTAGAAATGGACTCTGAAAAACAATCTGAGGGGTTTGAAGTGGGGGCGGGGGGAGGTTGGGATACCAGGTGGTGGATATTATAGAGGGCACGGATTACATGGAGCACTGGGTGTGGTGAAAAAATAATGATACTGTTATGTTGAAAATAAATAAATGGAAAAAAAAAAAAAAGAACAGTTTTTCCACTGGATATTTTTTCCTGTTTTGGTCAAAGATTATTTGACCATAGAGTTGAGGGTCCATATCTGGGCTCTCTACTCTGTTCCACTGGTCTGTGTGTCTGTTTTTATGCCAGTACCATGCTGTCTCGGTGATCACAGTTTTGTAGTAAAGCTTGAAATCAGGTAACGTGATGCCCCCAGTTTTATTTTTGTTTTTCAACATTTCCTTAGCGATTCGGGGTCTCTTCTGATTCCATACAAATCTTAGGATTATTTGCTCCAGCTCTTTGAAAAATACCGGTGGAATTTTGATCGGAATGGCATTAAAAGTATAGATTGCTCTAGGCAGTATGAGTTAGACAGGAGAAGGGAGTTGAGGGAAATTGGAAGGGGAGGTGAACCATGAGAGACTATGGACTCTGAAAAACAATCTGAGGGTTTTGAAGGGGCGGGGGGTGAGAGATTGGGGGTACCAGGTGGTGGGTATTAGAGAGGGCACAGATTGCATGGAGCACTGGGTTTGGTGCAAAAACAATGAACACTGTTACGCTGAAAATAAATTAAAAAATAAATAAAATAAAATAAAAAAAGAGAACAGTTTCGATTCTGCCCGTTTAAAAACAGAGACAAGTGTATAAGAGAAACAAAATAAATTCTAATTTATAGTAAGTGACACGAGTAACGTGAAATATATGCTTTTAGACCCACATAGTCATCTTCTTCCAAAGTAAGTTTATACATAGACTTGGCGTAGTGTGTAAACAGTCAATTTAAACCAAAAAGAGACATATATATTTCATTAGCACTTTTGTTTGTAAGTATTTCTGATATCCTTGGGCTGGCTTGTGTGGTATCAAGCACCACACCAAGACAATAACCAAGTTTTAATAACTGAATCTTGGGACAAATGGGGTTGGGCTTTGGGTTTCTGTTTTCTCTAAGAATCCTTGAGTTGTTATGCAAATTTGCTCACCCACCTCGCCCAGCAATAACCTTCGTGTGTTGCACATCAGATATCAGATGCGGGGCTCGATCCCAGAACCCTGAGATCATGACCTGAGCTGAAGGCAGGCACTTAACCGACTGAGCCTTCCAGGCACCCAAGACCCCAAGAATTCTGAGGCTCCGTGCTGTGTTGCATCTAAACATTCAGTACAGAGGCAAGGCACGTCTAGAATTTCTTCCAACTTTAACAGCAAACACAGGCAACGTGCTTAGCAGGGCTTACTCAAGGTAGGGAACCATTGTACATTTAATCCTGGCCTCTATTTACTACTGTCTTCTGTGAAATGGGTAAGAAAATAATAGGCCCTATTGGCCCTGAGATCACATCTGACTCCTTCTTACCAGTTCTGGTTCTTGGACAAAAACCTGGCCATCTCAAAACCTCACGCCTCCGTGTAGTGTTCTGAGCTGCCCGTGAAGAGTAGGAGGAAACCGTAGGCAGGGTGCTGTGGGAAGTCAGTGGTTACTCTTCAACACGTCCCATTTTACTGCCTTGCGCTGTGCCCTGACAGTCTGTGTGATCTCTTTTGGTGGTTAAAGAATGTGCTTCTGGAGCCAGAGTTTGAGGGTTGACTCCCAGCTCTGCTACCCACTGTTAGTGGGCCTTTTGCAAATAACATAAACGCTATGTTCTCCAGTTTCCTCATCTCCAATATGAGGGACAGTAATGGTATTTTTTCAAGGATTAGTGTATGAAATGAGTAAATGCAGACAAAAGGCATTCAAGTATGCAACAGACTGGCAGATTCCAGAGGTGGGGGGATGGGCAAGTGAGTGAAGGCAGCCCCAAGCATAGACTTCTAATTACCAGAGAAATCAGTTCTGGGGATGAAATTCACGGCATGATGACTATATTTAACGGTACTGTATCATATATTTGAAAGTTGCTTAGAGAGTAGATCTTAAAAAGTCCTCAGCAGAAGAAAAATATTGTGACCCTATGAGGTGGTGGAAGTTAACTAAATTTAGTAATCATTTCACAGTATATGCATATAGCAAACCGTTATGTTGTACACTTGAAACTACTATAATGTTACATGTCCATTATATCTCAGTATAACTGAGGGGGTCTTGAACGTATTCATGCTGGTGATGGAAGACCTGTTCATAACCTAGACAAATGCTGCAGGAGAATGAGGAGAATTGGGAGGGGGTGGCGTGAGACACAGGGGGAGCAAGGCAGAAGCTCTTTGTGAATTCAGGACTTCAGGCAGGGTGACTCATGGACAGTTGACTATCTTGATTGCCACAGCCACCTGGGAGTGAAGGAAGCATGACATTCACTCAGTTCTCCTGGGCCTAACAGTCTCCATCAACACACCTGGGCTCAACTCCTGGCTCTACCAACTACTCGCTGTGCCCTTGATGGGTCACTTCATCTCTTGGGGTTCTGCTTTTTTCATTTATGGATGGACTCGATAGCATTACTGTTTCAGCAAATTAACAGGGAGATTTAATAAGGTAATATATTACTTATCTTGTAGATGACACATAAATGGCCAGATACATTTTTGTTTCTCTTTCCCACTTTCTGACCTTGCTGAACTCTCTTCTTTTTGAAACTGATCTAGTCGGGGTAGCATCCATGAGGTTACTTACTTTTAAAAAAGAAACGGACTGAAAAATAAGCTTCTTCTAAAAACTGTATTAGTGTTGAGGGTCTTCACCAGTCTTGGATGACTGATGACATGGTATAGCTTAGACAGATTCGGTGGCAAAAAGGACACTGCTTATGCATTCCGAACTGGCTGTGAGTCCCTTCTCTGACACTTGCCACAGGGTGGATGGGTGTCTTTGAAGATAACACTCCCCAACTTTGATCTGAAAGCCATTCCTCATAGTACCTCCAATAAGATTCTGGATGAAAGAAAACTGCAGAATTCTGTGCAAGGATGAGTGGGTGTTATGATTAGGTAGTAGATAGGGGAGTCTGGTGGGCTGAGAAACTGACAGCACAATGGTTTGCTCATTTGCTTTCCACGACAGCTGAATGTTCTTGCCCCCAAAATCCTCACATGGTGAGGTGCCATCCAGCCCTCTACTGAGATGGCCATCTTTGTTTCGCCTAAGTTAAGAGTTTGCATCTCTGAGGCTGGGATGAGGGGAGTATGATGAATGAGTAACATGTGCTCTCTTCCACAGTTCTTCCAACATGCGCTCAGATTCACTGAAGGATGTGATCAGACTTCCGTTTTCAGATAGGGCTTGTATCAGCAGGGCTGAGCCGGAAAACGCGGATACTTCTAGTTTGGAAGATGGTACAGTGATGATGTTTGTGATCCCCTTAGTGACATCAAGAACTGAAACATCGTTAGGTTTTTATTTTGTCACACCTGGAATGTCTTCATGACTGATGTCAAACTGGAGGAACCAGGCATGAGAACATCCATGCCAAGGATGGTCAGTACCTTCTAAACTTCAGATCAGTCCCCATTGTGACTCCCACAAGACGGCTCACATTGGACAAGATGCCTGTCTTGAAAGACGCTGTCCGTGTCATCCACAGTTTAGAAGATGGGCTTGTAATTGTGTTCTCCGTCATGAAAAAGGGGCAAGATTATGCTATTTTAAAAGTCAGAATGAAGGACGCCTGGGTGGCTCAGTTGGTTAAGCAGCTGCCTTCGGCTCAGGTCATGATCCCAGCGTCCTGGGATCGAGTCCCACATCGGGCTCCTTGCTCGGCAGGGAGCCTGCTTCTCCCTCTGCCTCTAGCCTGCCACTCTGTCTGCCTCTGCTTGCGCTCTGTCTCTCTCTAACAAACAAAGAAAATCTTAAAAAAAAAATAAATAAAAGTCAGAATGACCTGGATTCAATTTCATGTACTCTTTTGACCCGTTTGATCTATAAGGAAAATTGCTTAACCTACGTCTGAATTTTCTCATCAGGAACAACTCCTACCCAGGGTTGTAGTGAGGATTTCTACGTGTCTGCCACATGGTTGTTATTCAGATCTTATTGGCCCTGTTTTATGGCATCGGGATAGATTGATGAATTTTGGAAACTAAAGAACACACTCAGAGCCCTGTGGGTAAGAATACTGGCAAAAATCACCAGCTACCTTGTCCTGCTCCTAAAGCCCTGGTCCCTTGGAGGACCAAAGCAGGAACACTGGTGACATCAATGTCGGTCCTCAAAAGGTCCAAATTTTTACTTTCATTTTCCATCTGATTGTAAATTTATCTGGTCATAATGTGTATGATATCAACTCTTCTATAAGAATGAAGGCTTATCATTTTTTCCCCCAAATTCCAGTTCTTTTTTTTTTATAATTTTTTATTTTTTATAAACATATATTTTTATTCCCGGGGTACAGGTCTGTGAATCGCCAGGTTTACACACTTCACAGCACTCACCAAAGCACATAAGGCTTATCATTTTTATCATTCACACTTTCCAATAAGGACAGTGAGCTTTAGAAACTACATGATTTATCCAAGGCCACACAGTTACCAAGTGATGAAGATTCAGTCTAACTGAAAATTCCAACTACTCTAATTGTGTTATGCTGCATAATTGACAGTGAACAGATTTTGTAAAAAAAAAAAAATAGAGGAGGAGCAGGCATGTTATCATTTATTCCCTATGCAGTTACTACTACTCGGCACATTTCTTGGATTCTGAGGGTAATTGTCTGGGATCACACAGTCCACCTTTTCCCAGAACATTGCTAAATGTGCACCCATATTTCTGGGGATATGGAGATCTCAGCAGTATGTGCTGCTCTCGCTGCCTAAAGGTGGTATCTTTAGGTTGAAGCACCATAGGCAGTGATGGGAGCTAGTACCTCCTGACCAATTCCTTCTACCCTATATACATTGCCCAGGAAGCAGAGGTGAATGGATAAGATCTCTCAGTCTAAAGCTTCCAAGTAGTTAATAACATGTCAAAAGTAGGGGCGCTGGGTGGCTCGGTTGGTTAAGCATCTGCCTTTCACTCAGGTTATGATTTCAGGGTTCTGGGATCAAGCCCCGCATCAGGCTACTCATTCAGTGAGGAGTCTGCTTCTCCCTCTCCTTGTGCCTGTCACCCCACCCTGCACTTCTGCTCTCTTTCTATCTCAAATAAATAAATAAAATCTTAAAAACAAAACAGAACAAAATAAAAGCAC
The DNA here is from genome assembly GCF_009829155.1 of Mustela erminea. NCBI lineage: Eukaryota > Metazoa > Chordata > Mammalia > Carnivora > Mustelidae > Mustela > Mustela erminea. The sequence goes on along the minus strand of NC_045625.1, from coordinate 47,795,168 downwards.
ACCAAAAGTATCCTGCTGGAGGTTTGCAGAGAGGTAGAATGGTAAAGGAGGACTGTGGGATAACCGGCATGGCCTCAAGCCAAAAGAACTCTTGAAAGGAGACTAATTTGTAAGAGGGACCCCAAATGAACTTGGGATCTAGAAGGGGTACGTTTCAACTTTAACCGATGCCCTTGGGAATCCAGGTGAATCTCCCTTTTAAAGAACTAGTAATGTGAACGCCCATGCCTTCTCCTGTTGCGTCCCTAGTCTGGTTTTCATTTGTGGAATCAGATCTGCAGTCAACGTTTTTTGGATAAAGTGTACAAAAGCTAGAAAATTGGCTGTTTCTCCTAAAACCAAATTAGTGCCCATAGTTTAAAAATTAATGATGGTGTTATTCCTTAAATGTGCATCTTTTCCCTACTGGTCACAAAATTAGACATCCTCTCCCAGTCTTTTTACAGTTAGACGTGGCCATGTGGGGTGAATCCTGGCCAGCTGAACATGGGTGCAAATTATGTTTGCTCTGTTCAGGTCTGGCCCATGAAAACACGCCCATGGGATCAACTGTGCTTTTTTCTTTTACAACTAAGTGGAGTAAACCCAAGCACCACAGCCATATTTAAAGTCACATATTGATGATGGCAAAGACACTAAATAAAAAGTAACTGGATCCCTGCATCACCGTTTGAGGGAGAACCTACCAGAAGAGCCATTTGTTCAGGAACACATGCATTGAAGTATCACACAAATAAACTTGTATTATTTTCAAAATGCTGACATTTTCAGGTTTATCTGTTCAAGCAGCTAAAATTACCTTAATGGACAGAAGTCTATAACAAAATAATATAATGAAGAAGGTTTTCCATAAGTTGTATTTCAGATTCTAGGGACAACAATTACCCTCCAAAAATTTGAAAAGATAAATGAAACACATATTATCACTGGTTAGTTTTTTTTTTTTAAGAAACAGATTGTTTATTTTTCTGAACATTTTTTGAAGACTATACATATAAAGTTTTGACTTCAGATATTTGACAATTGGCACAGAAAATACAGTGCAGATTGCTTTCTTTGATTTGACAAACAATAATATAGTGATTAGAGCGTCATGAGGATAATTTTATTTCCTGATTGTCTTTGGAATTTATTAAATAGGGAAAAACACATTTCAGCCGTCCCCCTGACAACTTCCAAGGCACAGCAGCTCTACTCCTTCTTCTTCAGAAAGCTGCTGATTCCTTGGAAATACTTTTAGATAACATCTCCAAGTAAGGACAAACCTGAAGATTTTCTACTTTGTTTTTCTGGTCCTGACGTTCCAGACTGCCTCGGGAGTAATCTAACCCGAGTTAGTAATCTAACTCCAAGTTGTCCTGTAGTCTTCTGTGCAAACAGGATAAAGATCTGTATGGGACAGGTTGAGAATCTGACGGCAGGAACAGGTGGCTTGTGCCTTCTGGATGTTAATACCTATTTTGTGGTGAAAAAAACATTAAAGCAGGTCCTGTTATTCTGGCGTGACTGAGAATTTATCATTTTCTCAACAGCGTGATTTCCTGTTTTTCACGACCATCAGATCCGGAGCGGCTGGACCAGAGCATCACCATCACCATTGGCGAGTTGATTGTGCCGCTGAGCTCTGTGATTGAGCGGACCACGGAGAAACACGCACGGCCAGGACTTAACCGCGCAGGCAAGGCTCCCTCGCTGCGCCCCGACGGCCAGAAGGGGGCGCCCGAACCCAACGTAACGGGCACTCCCTGCGCAGCTTCGCAAGCAGCGGGGTTCTGGCTTGGGTGAGGTGTTGTCGGGGTCCGGGATCCGGGGTCCGGGACGGCGTGGAATCGGGGTGGGGTCCAGAGAGCAAACTCTCCCTTGTCGGGCCTGGCCGCTAAGGATAAACTTTGCCGCGGTTTGCGCGGATCCTTCATGTCCTGGGTCGGCCCTTGCGTGGATCCTCTGCTTTGCTGGGCAGTGTTTTTGCAGAGTCAAACGTCTAGGAATGGGGCGTTCCTGGGGACGCACGGCCCGAACTGGGAGCGTGCTGCCTGGGGTATGTTTGCAGATCCAAGCTTGTTTCTGGGGTTAAAGACAAGAATTCAGGGAAAGGGGATATGCATCTACAATCTGGACGCGATCTCATAAATATGGAAACCCTGCAGTGGAATGATTGGGTAATAGGTCCAATGGACGGCTGAGATTTATTGGAGCCGGAGGCCAAAGGCAAACTCTTCCCATATATACTTGCTTTTGTTATTACTATTTTTTAGTGGTTCATTTTTCTTAGAGCGTTAAGAATTAAAAACATTCTCTCTTCAGTGTCATTGCCCTACCTTTTTTTTAAACTGTCAAGGTCATCCAAGTTAAGGAAAGCCTGAAGAATTGTTTCCAGTTAAAAGAAGAAAAGAAATACCTGAGTACTGGGTGAAAGGCACGATCCCGGATTAAATTCTTTGAATATAAAGGAATTGGGAAAGGCAACTGGCGTATGGGGGGGGGTGTCTTTGAATAATTGGAATTTGTGAAATTTTTCTCCTATTCTTTGAATGTTTCCGTAAGTTTGAAAATTGTCTCAAAATAAAATTATTCTAAAATAATTATGCTCTCCTCAGCCTCCAGAAAGTGTCTGATGTAATTAATCTGGCATAGAATCTAGGTCACTTCTTCAAAAAAAACTCTCCTCTTTATTCAGTGAAGTTTAGATGCACAACCAGAGCACTGTGAAAACCTGGAAGATCCAGAGACTATGTGATCAGATAACAGAAGGGTGCTAGCTCTCCTTTCTTGGAAAGACAGAGCTGTTCCCAGATGATGGGGGAATGGTGTGGGTTAGTAATGGAGAAGGCGGGGGAGATGTGAGCAGAGGAGGAAGGAAGGAAGAAATGGGTAGAAGAGCTCAGGTTATAAAAAGGTACTTAATTCAGAAACTCTAGGAGAAAGTGAGGAGACAGAACTGAAGGAACTGATGTAATAGGAAAAGCAGCTTGAAGTGAGGACATTTGGAATGCATCTCAGGGCAGGGTTTCCTTTTATTTGAAAATGTTTCTATTTCCTCTTTAGTGCCCCTGGGAGAATTCCTTGACTCTCCCGGGATAGACATTACTGGTCTTGGATTTCCCCGGCTTCTTTCATGTTTTAACTCACTTCGGGAATCTCTGGGCCAGGCCTCTTTATTGTGTCAGCACCAACACGAGAGGAGAGAGAGAGAGAGTGAGAGAGAGAGAGAGAGAGAGAGGGAAAGAGCTGCTTAGCCTCTGAAAGTCTCCAAGCAGATAGTACTCAATACCTCCTCGGAGTACAATCCTGTCAATGGAGCACACGTGATCTCGAAGACTTGACACCGTGTGGCTTCCTTCAGCAGGACTCCTGCATTAAATATGCTAAATGGACCACGTGCAGAAAACCATTCCTTGAGTTTTTCAGAGAAGGATGAATAGAAAATGTGGTTAGCCACTTTAAAAATGAAGAACTTAGAAGATGGGTCTCCCATCAGTGTAGACTCACCTTATTCAGTAGTAATGACCGCTGCTGCTTTCGTAGACAGAGGAAAGTGAGACTGTCTTACATACCATTTTTCCTTGTCTTTCAGCATCAACATAGATGCAGGAGGAAAAAGTGTGAGGCCTAAATGTAATGTTCTGCTCTTGAATGCCAGACTCTATGGATTAAACTTCATATCTCTTTTCAGTGAGGGCTCAGGTCAACAATCACGGAGGACATCAGTTCCTAGAACCTGTCCTCAGAAACTAATGACCTGGTAGGTCAGCCCTTTGGGAAGGAATCAGGCCTCATCCTGGTCCCTGTTGTGCCCATCTATTGGAATGGAAGAATGATTGAGTTGGGCCATGGGTCTTGCCCACTAGGTGGTGGTGTGAGATACAACGGAAGGACTGTTTGTTCGGGGGGCAAATGTCTGGGTCCTTTGGACATGTTTCAAATTGTTAACTTTCCAGAGCATCAGACTCCTCTTTGGAAAGAGCACTGGTCTCCAAATCTCATGGGATTGTTGTGATGACCACTTGGGACCATGTGTCTGAAAAGAGTGTTAGGATGACATAGTCCTATCACTAAGTGAAATTTACTGTAATTGTCCTTGAACTTTTAACTTTGCATCGTAATCCCTGGGCATTCAGGAGCTAATCTTGATGAGTTCAACTTCCTATAAGATGCTACCTTTACCCTCTGCGACCTGGGGTCCTATATTCTCTATTGGGAGCTCACAGCTGAGGCAATAACATGGCACTGGACCTATTTCCTCTTCAGAAAAGGGCACTGATCTGTCGTGTTAGTCGTGTTTTTTTCAGGCATCCTCCTCCTAGATGGACTGTGGAATGCCAAGCTCTGTATGCAGGCTGAAGTGACACAAGAGAGAGAATCACAACAGGATGTGAAATCAAGCCTTGGAGTTAGGATAAAAAGAATATCGTGAGGTCAGAACGACCTCAGAATGACAAGCCCACCTGTCCCCACTCTGCTTTTAAGAGTACTTTGTATCTCTTATCTCTTGCAGGTATCTGTACAAGTTTCCTTTGTCAGGTAGCTTTCCGGAAGAGTTCCACCGAGATCCTTTTTCGGAGAAGTGTCTTAGAGCAGCCAAGGAAGGGGTGCCTGTGTGGCTCAGTCACTTAAATGCCAGTTCAGATGGGCAAGGGGAAGTCCTCAGGACCTTGAATCTCTGGGTGGGGAAGAGCTTCCACCTGCCTCCAGATCCTCCCTCTCTTCTTGATACAGCGTGAATAGAGGGGAGATGAGCGCTGCTCCCCAACACGCATTCACCAAGCTGCTGTTTCTCGCCACCTGCTGTGTCAGTCACTGTAGTTCCTGCCAGTGAACAGCATGGGCCGACAGACATCCTTTCTCTTATCCCCATCTTCTGAAGAAGCAAATGGAGCACATGGAGGGGCAGTAACTTTCTCAAGGTCATAGAGACAGTCTGGAATGCAGGCCTTCTGTCTCCCCAGCCTGAGCAACTGGCCACATGGTAGGACTCTTACACTCCACACTAATCAAAGAGGCTGTTGAGAATCTGAGGGAAGCCTTTGGGATGGTTAACTTCATGGGTCAGTGAGGCCGCAGTCCCCAGATATTTGGTCAAACATTCTAGAAGTTGCTGTGAAGCTGTTTTTTTTAGGTGAGATGGGCATTTGCTTTACTAGATATTGAACAAACCAGACTGCCCTCCATAATGGGGGTGAGCCCCATCCACTCCACTGAAGGCCTTCCTTGCTGGAAGGAGTGGAACTTATGCCAGCAGACCACATCTGGACTCAAACTGCAACTCTTCCCTGGGCCTCCAGCTGCGGACCTACTGTGCAGATACTGGACTTGACCATCTCCACAAACTCATGGACCACTTCCTCAAAATAAACCTCTATGTACGCACCTACTACTGATTCTGCTTCTCTGGAGAGCTCTGACTCAGCCAGGTCCCAGAGAAGTTCTCTCTCCAATTCCCATTTGTCCTGGGCATTCAGGCACCGCCCATGATGCCAGACATTCACAGTACAATTAACCTCGTCATCAGGATCCTCACTTCCGTCACACACCAGTCTTGTCTCCTGGAGGATGACGGCATTTGTGAAACACCTTGCTCGGCCAGCAGTGTTTTCTAAGACCTGAGTTGGGATGGGTTTGCGTGTCGCCGTCTACGAAGTGATTCTTTTCTCTCCTTTTCTTGTACTCGCGACCTCAGGCTCTGCTTGCGTCCCCCAACACCCAGGCACCCTGCAACTGGCCTTTTAAATGTAGCCAGAGGCAGAGTGGCCAGCCTATGCACCACTTTGCAATTGAAGTGGATCACACTTGACATTGGGGCTTCAGCTGGGCAGCCGAGAGCCCGGGAGAGCACAGAGTAGCTGAGCTGCTTCTGTTCCGTGTTCTCCAGCTGCTCCTGCCCCTTAGAGCCTCACGGTTCTTGAAGCCCACTTTGGTTTGTGGCCAGTTGAGCTCCTGTGACAGGTGCCGTCTCCTCCTGGTGGAATGAGAATGTCTGGCTCCTACGCACTGGTGCAAGGCTCTCCTGGACACCTGACCAGCTTGTGAGGTTTAGACTCATGGGCAGTGTTGGTGCTGTATCTCTCTTCATTCAGTTTCTCTACCGAGCTGCTCATCCGTGACATCCTGCCTGTGACAGCAAAGCACTGCATGAGGGGAGGATCAGGACGTGGTTTCACACTCAGCTGCCTCCCGCTGGCACCACACAGTGATTCCCTGTAGACGTTCACAGCCGCCATAGCAGCGTCTTGGGCTGTGTCTTGGGCAGGTAAAGTCCAGGGGGAGACCAGGACACTCCAGAATCAAAGATCCAGTGGGATTAGGTGTCTTGCCCAAGATCACACACACAAACTGGTGGAATGAATAACCGATGCAAAATCTTATACTGTGGAGAGTGGATGATATTTTAGGTTTCATTTGGGGATTTCTGTTAATTTTTCAAATCTGAGTTTAGGTTATTATTGAAGTCTCTTTGTCTTGATCCCTGCACTTCCAGAAAGATATCACAGAAACATAAAACATATATATATATATATATATATATATATATGCATAGAGATGTTAACCCCCCTTCTAGGTACCACCTCATTTCTCTCCTCCACTTCACAAACAAGCTTCCCAAGTGACTTTGTGTACACAGGGCCCCTGAGTCCCGTGCTTGTGTTTCCTCTTCCACCTGTTCCCTTCTGGTTTCTGCACCACCGATTCCACTGAACCAGATCCTGCTCAGGTCACCAATGGCGTCTGTTTGCAGAGCCCCTGGGACCGATTGTTGGCACCTGGCCTGCAAGCACGACTTTGACCTTCTTCCCTGCAGGAATCTGTCCTCCGTGTGTCATGGTGCCTGTGTGTCCTTCCAACTGCAGTGGCCACTCCATCACAGACTGTCCTCTTGCCTGACCTTCAAATGTTGAGGGTCTGCAGAACCACATTTAGGTCCTCTTTCCATTGTCCTCCCTGCATAGCAGTGACCACATGCACTCCCCTGCCCTCACTCCCAGATACGCAATAAAGAATTTCAAATGAATACCACCCGCCCCCGGGGCATTTTTTTGTTCAGTCTGGACCCTTAAGCCCAACCAGCAGCAAGACCTCCATAAGTAAGGATCTCCCAGGGACCCTGCAAAGGATGTCTAGCTTCCCTGTCCTCCACAGTATTTGTATTTAAAGCTTCTAAGTAAGAACATCATTTTCCTTTACATCTTTTTGAGTTCTATACAATAATTGAAAGTTAAAAACTATTTATTCTCTCTGTAAGTCCCCTAGTGAGACTGAATGTTTGGAAACAGAAGTTGTCCCGTTAGATTTCCTGAGCTGTGCTTCTGAAAGGTGATTCTGCAATCTGCCACACTGACACTCAGTTTACATAGGAAATTACTGAATGAATGAATAAATAGATAAATATTGTCATCCATTCTTGCAGTTGGCTTTGAAAACCAGTATTTGGATTTAGATTTAAGAGTAAACAGACTCAGGGACCTCGGTGGCTCAGTCCATTAAGAGTCCAGCTCTTGATTTTCTCAGGTCATTTTCTCAGGGTCACGAAATGGAGACCCTTCACTCCCACCCCTGGCCCGCATGGGGGGTCTGTGCACAGCATGGAGCCTGCCCAAGATTCTCTCCCTCTCCCTCTGCCCACCTTCCGCTGTCCCCATCATACTCTTTCCGTCTCTCTCAAAAAAGAAAGAAAGAAAAGAAGAAAGAAAGACAAAACAACAACAACAAAAAAACAGACTCAAGAAGCTGTCTTTGATAAGAATTAAATAAGAAAAGTGCATATTTAATACAATGAAAAGATGAAAATGTTTTCTAAATTTTAATACAATTAAAGGCAAATATTTAATATGAAAATAAAAATATAAATACGATAAGTTACAAGAGTGAATGAAGAAGAAAGAAAGAAAGAATGAACGAACATCAGGGCAGTCATCTCTTAGGGACAGGTGATCCTGAAGCTGGATTTTTAAGTAGTAAGTTCTTGCTTACTACTACTCAGAACACACTTGGCCGAATTAAAGTCAATAAATTCTGAAATGAAACCAGGAATGACAGGAATGACAGCCTCTTTCAGTGACCAGACATATGTGTGGGGGTCATATGGCACATTCGTCCCTGAGAATCATTTCAAGGTGACCCCAGGTCTCCAGCCTTAATTTCTAACCTACCTTGCAAGTTGGTGGCTGAAGACAAGGAACTCACGATTTCTGCTCTGACGATTCCCCAGGCGCAGTCGTTGTTCTGGAGAGGGGTTTCCTGGAGGTACCTCTTCAGGGCGGGTGTGGGGCGGTCCATTCCCAGGGCCAGCTCTCCCCACCGTCCGCCCAGCAAACAGGTGTCCAGATCTTGCCGCGGCCAATGGAGGCCAGAGCGCAGCTTGCCCAGCAGGGGGCGCTCCAGACAGCCGAGGCGCGCTCTGCGTGCAAGAGGTGGAAGGTCCGCTGGAGCCGCGTGTGAAGGACCGACCTGGCCTGGGCCTCCCGCCGCCGGCTGCCCTCCACCATCTCCCGCGGGAATCTGAAGGCTTTTCTGTCCTGCAGACAGAAGAAAAGGGACAGTCTCTTCATCTGGCCCAGAAGCACGAAGTTCTCCCTGCTCACCAGTGCGTGGCTCTGAGGCAGGGCACAGCCCTGAGAGCCCCCAGGGCCTCCTGTGAGCACCCCGAGGGCTGGGCGCAGAGGGCCCAGGAGGACCAAGGGGAAGACAAGGCCTCCGCGGTCTGGCCAGGCTGGGCGTGCGGGGAACCTGGGAGCCGAGATTCTCTGTTCGCCACGTAGCTTTTCAATGGGGAGCACAGAAAATTCCATTTTCTGAACATTCGTCTCTGCTTTTACTTCCTATTTTTTGTTTTCCTTTATGTAGTCTCCATATGGTCTAAGAAGATGTCATCAAACTAGACTATGACTTTCACAACAGAAGCTTATTTTCCCAGTAAACTTCCGATGGGTGCATCCGCCTGGATACTTACAGTCAAATGAGAGACATCTTTGTCCTAAAGACCGAGGTGGTGCAGGAATGTAAGGACTCATGCACACACCCCGACACACATACCTGTTTTACTCCTCTTTGTGTGAGGAACAAATCTGGCCTTGATTCTGCACTAAAGTTTTACCCTCCTTCCCTTACACAGGGAGATGGGCTCCTTCCTCTCTATGGATTTGTATCTTGTCAGGTACCGATCAGACCAAGTATGGTACACAAGTTCTCTAGAACCAGGACTGAGTTTTATTTACTGTTATATTCACAACAAAGTCTTATGGTAATGAGTGAATGGGTTTCTCTGATGTTTCTCTTCATTCTAGAAATAACTGGTGCAGATCCATGTGGTTTATGGCTCACGGGGACCTCAAGGGCAAGACTAGTACAGGTACTGTCCTTTCTCTCTGACATTTTGTAACCTGTCTACACTGCTCCTAGGCTGTGCCAGTGCCCCCAAGAGGAAGCCTGGTTCTTGTCTGGGACGTAGAGGTGTCAAGGTTCTAATTCCAGATGACTGGACTTTCCCAGCAGCAACTCACTGACAAGGTAGTTATCACCTCTACTAACATATTTCTTCTGGAGTCACTGAGTGTCCTCTGCCCAGGCTCTCCTGTACTCACTCTCAGACGACAGGCTCACCATGCCCGAGAACTCTAGATTCCTCTACTGTGCAGAGGCTGGTTTCCTTGTTAGTAAAGCACTTACTGCCCCTAGATCCTTGCCCTTGCCCCTGGAGTGTTTGTGTCAGGAACCCTCTCAGTGTTAACCTCCTCCTCTCCTGACCAGAAGAAGGTGTCTACAGCCCTCAGATGCTGAGGGTGAACATTTCCTCCAACTAGAGGAAAGACCTGATTATAATCATTTCACCTTGAGTAAGGGAATATATTTATTTTGCCGCCACAGCTCTTACTTTCCAGTTTTTTTCATTTTTTTAAAAAAAGTAAGCTCCACACACAGGGTGGAGCCCAGTGTGGGGCTTGAAATCACAATCTGACATCAAGACCTGAGCTGAGATCAAGAGTCATGGATGCTCAACTGGCTGAGCTTCCCAGGTGTCAAGATTGAAAAATAGCCATCTCCGACTCTCATGGCTGACTCTCATCCATGACTTGTTAATCTCCCCCTTGGAGGTCAGTTACTAAAGTGGAGGACACCTAGTTCTGAGTAATTTTGTAGGAAAAGACTAATAATATTCTCATATATCGCTGTCAGCATTAAAATAAGATGATAGCTACAATATTTAAGCTGCTCCTTATGGAAGATGCAATGCAAGAGATCATCTAAGTGCATGAGTTCAGTGAATATTCACGCTATCCTGTCATAATTGTTAAATCTGTTTTTACTCCTGAATTACACACAGCTCACTATTGCTCCATGAATTTCCATGATTCATATTGTATTTTTCAGCTGCTTTTGACCAATTTTCTTCTTTGCTTAAAATATTAAGAAAGAAAATGCCTGACCCATCTACCCATTCTCATTTTTGAAGAAAGTCTGTCAGTCTCAGTCATTCCAGGAACATTTTTTTTTATCAGTAGTAATAGATAATTTTTTGAAGGATTGAATGAGTTATCTATTCCCGCCTAGTGAGTTCTTAAAGCCCAGCAGCTTGCTGATATGCAAGGTAGTAAGAAGGAAGACAGGATAAGCCATTGTAAGTAATTAAGTCATGATTTACACTAACTACAGTATTAAGCACAGTAACATAATTTGCTAGAACATCCATTCCATGAAATCACTCAGGAAAAAAAATATGGCATAAAAGGGCAAATTATGCCCAGAATAACGAACCCCATATTCCCAGATCCCACGCAATATTCTCCAAGTCAGAGGCACTGACTTCTCTTATTCATGCTCCCACCCGTTCCAGGGTGGTCTCTGCTTATGCATTCCACCAAACCGACTCTCAGGAAGGTCAGCAAAGGCATCTGTGTTTCTGACATCGCAGGCAGTTTCAGTCCACATCTTCCAGGAATCCGCTAATGGTCTTCAAAGCACATATCCTTCCTTAAAGACACTCTCCAGCATCCTCTCTTATCCCTGTGCTGTATGGCCAAGAGTCCACCATCTTCTTTGTGGCTCTTCTCTCCCGTCCCTTCAATGGTTGAAGAGCCTCAGAATCAAGTTTATGTCTGTTTCTCACACAACATGGTCTCCCTGCATGACCATCTCTGTTTCTCGCTTTGCCTGCTAGATGTGGACCTCAGCCATGGTGTTTCTTGTCAAATGACAGCTCGTCTCCCCCCGACCCTGGACATACGTGCCTCCGTGTCTGCCAGTGACTTGTTGAGGGGTTCGCAGCTTTTCTGTGTGCACTTCCTGAACATCTCCATTCTAGCAGCGGGTGAGAGAAGTCACGTCCTTTCCTTCTTCATTAGAACACTAAGTAGGAGGATTGTTTTTAGATTCTCATCCCTACAGCAACCAAAGATGTAGACATCAGGACTGTATTTATTATGTCCTATAGCCTAAGGGCAACGTGCAAGTGTCTTAGAGAAAGTCAGTTATTTCCAATTTAATGTAGTATGATGGTAAATGCGTTCTGCCATCTAATTTCTAATTAAGTTACACAATTAGACCGGGTGTGACTCTTTGAAAACACTTTCTGGGGGCACCTGGGTGGCTCAGTGTGTTAGGCCTCTGCCTTTGGCCCAGGTCATGATCCCAGGGTCCTGGGATCGAGCCCCGCGTCGGGCTCTCTGCTCAGCGGGGAGCCTGCTTCCCTTCCTCTCTCTCTGTCTGCCTCTCTGCCTACTTGTGATTTCTGTCTGTCAAATAAATAAATAAAATCTTTAAAAAAAAAACACTTTCTGTAGTAAAAGTTCCAAAAAGAAAAACTTGATAAACTGATTACATATTAAATATATATTTTATTATATTCCACTATGTAAAGGTGCACATAATATAGGAAAAATCTGAAGCTTATCAATTTTTACACAAATAAATATTTAAATAGATAAATAGACACAAGTAAGGTCATCTGTAAGCGACTACTGCTTGTAGAGTTGACTTGTTCTGAAAACACTTGACAAATTGACTCTGTTCATGTCTTTGCGACAGCAGAAATGAGGGTCTCTGACACAGCAGAACTCCAGAATGTGTGATGTTACAGTCAGAGGGAATCATTTCCATGTTGAAACGGGTCTCACTTCCTGCTCTGCAATCTCTTATGCAAGGCTGTTGATGCATACAAGGGTTTCATGATCTCTGCTCGGACCATCTCCCAGGCACAAGGGCTGTATTGCTTCTCTTGCAGATAGAGGGAGATTCTCTGGAAGTAGTTCCTCAGGATGGAGTCCCCATTCACCAGGGTCGTCTCTCCCACCCCCACCTCCTGCAGGGGACAGGCTTCCAGGCGGCCCAACTGCTCAGAAAGTCCTGAGCACAATTCCTCCAGGAGGGTCGTGTTCCAGGGAGCAGGTGAGGCCTCTGTGCAGAAGAGGTGGAAGGTCTTCTGGTTCGTCACATGGACGACAGAGAGGGCTTGAGCCTTCTGCAGCTGCTTGCCATCAAAGGCCTCCTGGGGGAAGCCAAAGTCGTTTGTGTAGTTGTCACAGGAGCTAGCAGACAGTCTCCTCATTTGTCGCAGGAGCATCAGGGCCCTCCAGTGCAGCAGGTCGTGGTCCTGAGGCAGGTCACATCCCAGAGAGCCTAGGGAGTGGCAGCTGAGCACCACCAGGGCCACCAAGAAGGAGCAGGGCAGGGCCATTGGGGATCCTGCAGATGCTGTTGGCCTGGCTGGGGTGGGCACGTCTGGGACCTGTGGCTCTAGCTTCTCTGAACATCTTCTCTTGTGCGTGTGACTTAAGTAGGGGACATAGGAGTTTTCGATTTCTGAACGTTTCCCTTACTTTCTACTTCTCTTTTTGCTTTCCTTTCTACACTTTCTCCTGGGTTGTAGAGCGTGGGTTTCTCAACCGTTTCTTTTTCCTATTGCCGCCTCCTGTCACAGTCTTTCTAATATTTATGTAATTGAACCTTCCAACAAAACATGGTAACATGGATCTATAGTCTATATTGTTATGTATTTATAGCTCTGCTTTATAGATTGAAAAAGAGTTCATTTTACTCTGTTTAATTCAGAATTAAGATTGACTAAAAATTTCAACTGAAAGCTAAGTTTTGTTTGTTTGTTTGCTTTTTTGTTTTTAGATTTTATTTATTTATTTGACAGAGACAGAGAGGTCACAAGCAGGCAGAGAGGCAGGCAGAGAGAGAGGGGGAAGTAGGCTGAGCAGAGAGCCCGATGCAGGCCTGGATCCCAGGACTCTGAGATCATGACCTGAGCTGAAGGCAGAGGCTTAACCCACCGAGTCACCCAGGTGCCCTCAACTGAAAGCTAAGTTTTAAAGCTATTTATCCTTCACTGGATATCTAAATTTGATTAGTGACTTCTAATTTTTTACTTATTTAAATAGAAATGTAAAAGTGAGATGCAAATTAAGAGTTTCTAGGAAGACATAATATTTATATCAATGTACTTAAATATTTAGAATCATTCCAAATTGCTACAGCCAATGAAAAGTTAAATTATTTATTGGCTGTTTCTTTTCAGTGTACTGTATTTTAATGTGGCCTCAATGAGAAAATGATTTTAAATTCACTTGCAGCTAGATATTCATCAAGTTATTCTCAGAATATTTTTAAATTTAGCACTAGATAGAATTACTGATGCGTTGAATGAGTTTTGAAGAACTAAATTGTAAAGTACAATCTATTTGTATTTATTTCCAAAGCCTGCATCACAACAAGGGTCAAACATCAGCAACGTCCACAAGTTAGCCAATGGCAGCTTAAAGTAAGCAAAGATCACCTGTCCAGGTAAGATTCTGAGGTCCAGGAAATGATGGAGAGACACTCCTCCAATCCTATGTTATTCCTGGTATTCCTAGGTGTGGCACTATCTTGCGACATTTCATGTATCTTCCACAAATTCCATGACTGTGATTCTTGTGTGATACCCAAGAAAACCCAGTGACAGACAGTAAGTACTGAGCACTAAGGTTTTGTTAGACCACTCCAAGGTTGAGCTTTAGGGTACCACATACCTTGGCATATTGAAGCCTTGTTCCAAGCCCTAAAAACCATTTGTTACATTGTTGGAAGCAATTGGAACAGGTGTTGCTTCTGGTGTGGGGATGCTGGTAATGGGGAGAGACCATGCAGCTCCAGAGCAAGGAGGATGGGGAAAAACTCAGGACCTTCTACTCACTTTTACTAGGAACATAACTGCTCTGTTTAGAAAGTGTATTTTTCAAAAAGTACATAAAAGCCATGGACATTGCCTTATTATACTAGCAGAGTCCGTTCATTCCAGGAAAGAGCTCTTTTTTGGCCTGGAGGAAAATCTCCCATCAGGGGACAGACTTCTACATACAACACGAGCCCGTGTGCACACCTGGTCACTGTCTAGCCCACCTTGCCCCCTCGCTGGCAGCCTCCCCTGTAAAGACTGTGACGGGCCACAGAACAGCAGCCTCCTGCTCCTATCTCCTCTCTGCTCCTGCCACTGTGACATCACTGCAGTGGGGACATTCCCTCAGGTCAACAATAGTCACCAGGAGAAAAGAAAACAACAAGGCTTCTGCTAGGAGAGTTTCAAAAAAACCTGGAAATTTCAAACAACTTTTGTTCTTCGCTGTGGCTTTGTAATTGGAAGTAAAAGGGCCAGACAGAAACCACAAAGGAAAAGGAAGCAGCTGTGTGAATGGGCAGGAGAGGCCCCTGAGGAGGGAGGGGGAGGGGAGCTCACAGGAGGTTTCTCCACTGGGGAGAGGGAAACTCTGTGATTGGAGAGTGACAGGATGGGATCTGGGAGGGCGTGGAGGAAGGGGACATGTGCTGTACCAGAACATATGGAGTATGCGGACATAGGCACAGTGTATATGTATACGTATTACATTACTGTGTAACTAATTACATTCAGTGGATAGGACACCCATTCCCAATGGGTGTTTTTTATTCTCAATGGTATTTGGGGGGATCAGCCATTTATAGTCAGTTACAGGGAAAAGGTTAAGAGAAGATCAATTTTTAGGGAAAACATAAGAAAATATTGCCCATCTGTTAAACTCTCACTCAGTGGAAGATACTAGATGCTTTGAAATGTGCCACTTCATTATCACAACAGCTCTAGGAATATTTCCCACTTTACATCTGGAGAGACTGAGCTGCAGAGAGCTCCAGTGAGGTTCTCTTGATCAAACAAGGAGATGGAAGCAGAATTCCAGATGCAGGGCACAGTCCTATAGCCCGTGTCATAAAATCCTGCCTGAGGTTCCTCTTGGGAAATTCTGAAACTTCCCTTCTTCCACACTTCCTAGAGATCATTCTTCCCTGGTTGCGTCCCACCTACACTGGCTGCCCCCCATCTCTGTGCCCTTGAGGGTCTCCCCTTCTCCTTCTCAGCCTTAGAAGTTAAAGGTTCTCTGAAGCTTTAGGGCATCTTCTCATTCTACAGTCACATCAGATGGAAGGACTTTCAGCACCGGGCTTCGATTTCCAAATATGCAAGACACATTGCAATTTAATGTCTCCAGGACGTGCATTGTTGGAGAGTCCAGACTCACCCCTGCATCTCCAGTGGGAAGTATGCTGGCCCCTCTTCCCGACTTCCCTCCCTAAGGCTCCTGGCCATAGATCCCCTTGGCATCTATCATCTGAAGAGGTAGACTCAGACTATTCTAGAGTGATTCCTTTCCCCCTCCCTGTGCTGGCAAAGCCAGGAGATTTCCCTCTGCTCTTCACAGGGGGAGCCTAGCAGAGAATCCAAAGGTACAACCCACACACCTATGGGCTCCATTAACTAGGGAGACCTGGACGTTTTAACTGTCCAGTGGAAGCACACAGAGCCTTGAGCCAGGCTTCCGTAACAGCTCGAGTTCCTACTAATGCCTTCTCCTGGTGAGTGTGATTGTCTGCGTGCTCCTTTTTCTCCTAGTACCAGTGCTGAGACTGGCCCTGAGACCTCAGCTGTGAGTGGATCTAAGAAGAGTTGTTGTTTTCTGTCTTCTTGCATTTGGGGGCTGTTGGTTTGTTCTTGTTGCTGCAGCTGTGACGTCAGGAACAACGTTCCAACAGGTTCAGTGTTGATCCAGAAACCAGAGGATCCTGCAACGTGAACACGTGAACAACTTCAGGCTAGCTCTGTCCTGCGGACGGAGGCCCTTAGGGACAGTCCTGTCACAGACACATCTTAACCACAATGCTGAGTAACTTAACTCAACACATTGTATGGCTGAAGCAGAAAGAGGAGTCCTTAGAAAGATGGAACTCATGGCTATGTGACTTAGTGCTGTAGGTCAAGAATATCATTTCCAGGTGCCTTTCCTGCTTTCTTCCTTTTTATCATTTCCCTTTCCTTATGTCTTCATTTGAATAGGAAGAGATGGGTCGCCGGATTTTGACTCAGACTCCTTCCCAGGTAGTCACTCTGTTTCTTCTGTCTCAGATGGAGATGGATTCTCTGGAAGCACGTCTTCAAGGCTAGGGCAGGGCCCTCAAACCCAGGGGAGATTCCGCCACTCCCATCGCAGGTACCACACAGGTGTCTGGGGTTCTGGCTGCCCTTGGGGCCCTGGGCAGAGTTTTCCCAGCAGGGATGGGTTCAGGCAGCAAACGGCGGCACCCAGTGAGGAAGAGGGTGAAGGCCAGCTGGAGCATCTTGTGGAGGACATAGTGGCCCGGGCCTCCTGGAACTGGCGGCCACATACCATATCCCAGAGGAGCTGTCCTGGGCCAGGGAAGGGACAGATGCTCCTTCTTGTGTCAGAAGCAGCAGGTCCTCCTGTGAAGCTGCCCGGGACCAGGAGGCAGCTCACAGCCCAGAGCTGAGATGCTGCCACAGGGAACCAGTAGGATCCCCGCAGAGGGGCTGGGCACTGCTCCCGAGGGCTTCTGGTGGCCTGGCGGACCAGTGGGGGGTGCCCTGGCCCCCAATTCATCTTCAGTTCTTTCTATTCATGAGTCTTCAATAGAACAGGGTAATTTTCATTTGCAGAATGTTCCCGTACACTTTTCATGCCTTTTCATTTTTGTTCCTTTCCTTTATATATGCTTTACATGGATTAGAAGACATTAGAAGACATCGTCCATTTCAATTATTTGTTAATTTTTTCATGGAAGTTTGATTAGCCCAAAGAAGGTAAATCTCCCAGATCTATATTCTATCTATAGTCACTAGCTTCTGTTCTGTTCCTCGCCTTTCCTCTGCCGCCAGTATGGTTTCTGGTGAGTAATTCCGTCAAAACAGGTGGTCCCCGTGGTCACAGCCCTTCTACTTCCTGGCTTCATGGACCCTTTCCATGCACCCTTTCACTGATGCAATTCCTTGAGGCCTTTTTCAGCTTTGAAATAGATTCTTAACCAATATTTGCTCTTATGCTACGGCCTTAGGGTCATTCCACCTTTGTTTGCAGTGTGGCTCTTTTCTCCCTTAACCAGGGGAGGTTTGAAGCATCACTCTTAAGTCCCTTTCTCTCTTACGTGCCCACTTTCCTTGCTAGGCTTTAAGTGAATGGAATGGCTTGTAAATGGCAGATTCAAAGATCCATTTTGTAAAGAATATTTGCACTTGGGTGGCTACCAGTGTGATGTGGAAGGTTACTAGTGCTTTTGTTTTTTATATTCTGATGTGTCTGCTTCTTTTTCTGCTTATAGAATTCATATTTTACCTTCTTCCCATTCTACCTTTAAAATAGCTGATACTACTTCAGTATGATTATTGTTCAGAGGTTGGTATCCCTACAAAACTCAAAGATACAGACAGGGGATTGGATTTCTTATGTCTGCATTTACCCTTAGGACAATATCCATACTGATTTCCAGGAAGTTGATGCTTTTACTTCTAATGTGAATCACAAAATAACAAGTAAGTGAGTTGTACAATTTATTCTTTCATCAGGTTGTAATCAGACTTGTTTCCTCCTTCAATAAGAAACAAATGCAAGAATTTTTCTGTAGAAACATTTAATTAACAAAAAAATAAAAATAATAATAAATTAAAGCATATATATTTCTCTGAACCACAACGAAGGTACATCTAACATTATACAATGAAAAATAATTTAAATCTTATAAATAGTGAAATACATAAATAGTTAATAGGTAGATCAGCATAGCCGTGTGAAAGCAACAGGTGTTTGTAGCGTTGACTTGATGTGGCTTAATACTCCTGAACACGTGACAAATTGATTCGGTTCATGTCACGATGACAGCAGAAATGAGGGTCTCTGACACAGCAGAACTCCAGAATGTGTGATGTTACAGTCAGAGGGAATCATTTCCATGTTGAAACGGGTCTCACTTCCTGCTCCGCAATCTCTTATGCAAGGTTGTTGATGCATACAAGGGTTTCATGATCTCTGCTCGGACCATCTCCCAGGCACAAGGGCTGTATTGCTTCTCTTGCAGATAGAGGGAGATTCTCTGGAAGTAGTTCCTCAGGATGGAATCCCTATTCACAAGGGGCATCTCTTCCACCCCTGCCTCCTGCAGGGGACAGGCTTCCAGGCGGCTCATCTGCTCAGAAAGTCCTGAGCACAATTCCTCCAGGAGGGTCGTGTTCCAGGGAGCAGGTGAGGCCTCTGTGCAGAAGAGGTGGAAGGTCTTCTGGTTTGTCACATGGAGGACAGAGATTGCTTGCGCCTTCTGCAGCTGCTTGCCATCAAAAACCTCCTGGGGGAAGGCAAAGTCATTTCTGTCCCTCAGGCAGGAAAAAGCGGAGACTCTCTTCATTTGTCGCAGGAGCATCAAGGCCCTCCAGTGCAGCAGGCCGTGGTCCTGAGGCAGGTCACATCCCAGAGAGCTGAGGGACTGGCAGCTGAGCACCACCAGGGCCACCAAGAAGGAGCAGGGCAGGGCCATTGGGGATCTGGCAGATGCTGTTGGTCTGGCTGGGGTGGGCATGTCTGGGACCCGTGGCTCTAGCTTCTCTGAACATCTTCTCTTGTGCTGGGGCTTAAGTAGGGGACGCAGGAGTTTTCAATTTCTGAACGTCTCCCTTCCTTTCTACTTCTCTTTTTGCTTTCTATTCTGCACTTTCTACTGGGGTTTAGAGTATGGGTTTCTCAACCACGTATCATTTTTTTCTGTATGGTCTCTTGCCTCCAGAGTCTTTTGGATGTTTTTTAATTGAAACTTCCAAGAAAACTTAATAGCACAGAGACACAGCATATATCGTTTTGTATTTCTATCTGTTCTCTATAGGTAAAAAAGAAAGTGTAAAGTTTATCCCACACAGGGTTATGAATGACTAAAAATTTTAAGCTAAAAGTTAACTTTTAAAGTTATTGATGCTTAAGTATATAAGTAAATTTGGTGAGTGACCTATAATTTGTTTACGTATATAAGTTGTAATAAATAAAGTACATAAGCAAATTAAAATTTCCTAAGAAGACATAATGATCGGTGTACTCAAACATTTAAAATCATTCCAAATTGCTAAAAGCAAATGAGAAATTAAATTATTTTCTTAACATGTGTTTTTAGTGAACTGAATTTTAACGTTGCCTCATATGACAAAGTCATTTTCAACTTCACCAGCTACTAGATACTCTTGAAGGTATTGTCAAAATATTTTTTCTGTTTAACACTTCATAATTACTGATCAGTTTTGTAGAACTAAGTCATGAAATATAATTTGTACTTTATTGCCTAGCCTGCATCACATCAAAGCTCCGACAAGCAATGTCCACAAGACAGCCCATGGCAGCTCACCAGTAAGCAAGGATCACCTGTCCAGTTAAGACTCTCAGATCTGAGAAATGATAGAGGGAAACTCCTCCAATCCTAAGTTATTCCTGTTATTCCTAGGTTTGTTGCCCTGATCCGGCAGACAGTGTGTGTATCTTCCAAAAATTCTGTGTCGTGGTTTCTTGTGTAATACCCAAGAAAACCCAATGAGAGACGATAAATACCAAGGTTTTGTTAGACCACTGCAAGGACAAGCTCTGGGGAGCCACAGACCACTGCAATACTTCAGATTGGGTCGCAACCACAAGAAGCAATTTTGACGCTTGGAAGCAAGTATAACAACTCTTCCATCTGGTGGGGGATATTGATAATGCAAAAGACAATGTAGATATAGAACCAGGGTGTAGGTGGAAAATCTTGATATCTTTTGCTCAATTTTTCTCTGAAGCCAACCACTTTTTTACAAAAAAGTATGTTGTTTCAAAAATATACAAAAGCTATGGAAATTGGCTTATTACACTATTGGAGTCAGTTCCTTCTAAGAATGAGCTCTTTTTGCCCTGGAAAAAAATCTGCCTGGCGACAGGCTTCTGACTAGAGCACAAATCAAGTCTCCAGACTTGCTCACTGTCTTTGTCCCTCGTAGCCAGTAGGCGGCACTCTTCCTTCATAAATATTTTAACAGGCCACAGTAAAATAATCCTGCTTTCTATTTCCTTTTTGCTAAAGCTACTATTACATCACTACAGCGGGGACATTTCCTCAGGTCTAAAAATAGTCACTGGGAGAAAAAAAAGAGAACACGGCTTCTCCTAGCAGAGTTTCCAAAAACCTAGAACTTTCACACAACTCTTGGTTTCAGTTAGTGGCTTTGTACTTGGAAATAAAAGCGTCATAGAAACCACAAAGGAAAAAGAAGCAGGTGTGTGAATGGGCAGGAGAGGCTCCTGAGGAGGGAGGGGGGAGGGGAGCTCACAGGGGGTTTCTTTTCTTTTCTTTTTAAGGTTTTTAAAAATTTATTTATTTGACAGACAGAGATCACAAGTAGGCAGAGAGGCAGGCAGAGAGAGGGGGAGGAAGCAGGCTCCCTGCTGAGCAGAAAGCCTGATGTGGGGCTCAATCCCAAGGCCTTGAGATCATGACCTGAGCCGAAGGCAGAGGTTTAACCCACTGAGCCACCCAGGCACCCCTCACTGGCGGTTTCTACATGGGGAGAAGAAAACATCGTAATATGGTAGTGAATAGATGGGATCTAGGGAAGCAGGGAAGAAGGGGGAAATGTGTTAGCTATCAGAATATATAGTGTATATATATCATGTACTATATACATAAACATATTATACTATTATGTATGTAATTGATGAGCCACTTGTTCCCAGTTCTGTTTTTTTAGACCACCAGCAATTTGCAATCAGTAACAGAGAGAGGTCTAGGAGAAGTCCACTATTCTCCTCTAGATCTCTATGAATAAATAATAGTCACTATCTGTTAAGGCTTCATTCTGCTAAGTGCCTCCAAGTGTTAGAAACATATCCAGCCTCTTTTATATTTGGAGAACTGAGGTCCAAAGAGGCTTAGTGAATTATCCAGGATCAAACATCTAATTTCCTTAGCAAAATCTAGATGCAGTACATATCCTATATCACATGTCATAAATATTCCTTATAGTTCTTATTTTGAAGTTCTCATATATTTTAATCCCAAATTTACACACTTCCTTGTTTTCTTTTTTGATGCTGTTGCTCTTGATTTTTACTGGTTTTCACCTAATTTTGCTCTTCAGATATTGGAAAGGAGAAAATTTCTGATTCACTTTCATTTTTTCATCTTATGAGGGAAGTGTCCCTGGCCATTATATTTATTGAAAACTCATTATTTATTAATGCTTAAGAGTTTATCATTTTTCTGAAGTCATTGACCTACCTAAAGATCGAATCTTCATTTAGTCAGGTAGAAAGAAAGCAATAGAGAAGTCTGGGCATATCAATCTCTATGTAAAAATAAGCTATATTTCATAATTCAGAAAATGCAGTGTAACAAAGAGGAAAATTAGGTAACCAGATTGATAAAATGCATCATGCCCAAAATGATTGTGTTATCATTGACAGGTTTAGGATAAAGGATGTATCTGGTGTTCAAATGGTGGGATTAACCATCCAGAAATGATTCCACAGTGGTTACCTGCCAATCCAGGCAGAGATCAGTGTCAACTCATATCATATGATAGATAAAAATAAAATCCTGATGCAATACAGACTTGATGGAAGATTGGACTTTAAGAAGGAAAGCAGGGACACCTGGGTGGCTCACCTGATTAAGCATCTGCCTTCAGCTCAGGTCCTGATACCAGGGTCCTGAGATTGAGTCCTGCATCCAGCTTCTTGCTCAGCAGGGAGTCTGCTTCTCCCTCCACCTGCCCTTCTCGAGCTCTCTCTCTCTGATAAATAAATAAAATATTTTTAAAAAATGAAATAAAACATAAGAAGGAAAATAGCTCATTTTCAATCATGATGTGTGAAGAAGGCTTGAACATGTGCTCCTAGAAGAAATAACTAGAAAACTGTCCATGATGCTGAAACAAAGAATAACATCTTCTTGAGTTTGATAATTAAGATGACTTTCTTCCTCAAGGCACAATGAAGGAAAAAATGGAAGACACAAATAAATATTGATAGGAATTTTTAGAGATGGAAAATATTACAAATATTATAAGTGACATATATTTTTTCAGATTTCATTAGGACAAACATAAGTACAGGCCACATTCTGGGTCATAAAAAAGTTTCTCTATAGAGAAAGTACCGAGATGATAGAGGAAATTCTTTAACTGCAATAGGCAAAAATAGAAAAATACCAGAGAGATAATGAAAAATCTCCAAATATTTGGAAATTAAATAACACAAATTTAGTAAGTCATGGGGCAAAGAAAAAATCCCAAGGGAAGTATGAAAATACATTGAAATAAATGGAAATGAAAACACAACATATTGGAGGTGTCTGGCTGGCTCAGTCAGTAGAAAGTGAGACTCTTGCTCACAGGGTCATGAGTTCAAGCCCCATGTTGGGTGTGGAGCCTACTTTAAAAATAAACTTTAAAATAACTTTAAAAATAAATAAGTGAAAAAAAAATTAAAAACCCCAACATATAAAAATTTGTGAGATGCAACCAGACAGGATTGAAGTATAACTTATGGCTTTAGATGATCAGGCTAGAGAAGAAGAAATGTCCAAAGCCAGGATTCTTCACTTTCACTATAACAAGCTAGAAGTAGAAGAAGCAACTAAAAATAAAATAAATAAAAAGAAACAATAAGGAGAATAGTGAAAATCAAGGAAATAGAAACTAGAAAAACTCTAAAGAAAATCAAAGAAACCAAGAGCTTCTTTTTTTTCCCAGTAAATATATAGAACCATAGCAACGCTGATCTAAGTAAAAAGAGAGAAGAGATGATACACTCTTATTCTTCATCTATCAACATGGCCTATTTTTCTGCATCATTGGATCTTACCAAAGTGATCAATGGCGCCTATGTTTCCAGATCCACTGGGACAAGTTAGCCCTATTCTTCTCTAAGACCCCCCATCAAATTTAAGGTCTTTGTTTGCTTACTGCGTACTTTCTAAAGATTATTCTTCTCTTGTTACCTTCTACCTGCACTGGCTCTTTGGAAGCTCTTCTCTTTTAACCTTAAAAGTCGAACATCTTCATAAGCTTTAGGTCATCTCTTCATTTTGCAATCTACTCATAAGTGAAACATCTATTATCATGCCCTGGGTTGTAAATATGCAACAAGCCATTGTAAATTAATATTTCCACAATATACTCTGTTGGAGATTCTGGATCCGAGGACACGTCTGCTGATGGGATGTCTGGGTAGAGGTTTCTTCTGCTTTAAAGAGTTCATCTGCTCTGTCTCCCCTCTTGACATCCCTCATTCAAGCAAAAGAATCTCTTGTCCTTTACCTCTTATTATAATATGAAATATAATTGAAATTCTTAAAGCATGATTAGTGCTTTATGTTTCTTTTCTTTTTTTTTAATTTTAAATTTAATTTTTTAAAAAATTAATATAAAGCCCTGCTGGGCTTTATATTAACATATAATGTATTATTTGTTTCAGGGGTACAGGTCTGTGATTCATCAGTCTTACACAATTCACAGCACTCACCATAGCACATACCCTCCCCAATGTCCATGACCCAGCCACCCCATCCCTCCCCCCACACCCCAGCAAACCTCAGTTTGTTTCCTGAGATTATGAGTCTCTTATGGTTTGTCTCCTTACCCGGTCCCATCTTGTTTCATTTTTCCCTCCCTTCCTATGAACCCGCACCCTGCCCCTCAAATTCCTCATATCAGTGAGATCATATGATAATTATCTTTCTATGATTGACTTATTTCACTTAGCATAATACCCTTTAGTTCCATCCACGTTATTGCAAATGGCAAGATTTTGAGGTGTTTTTTTTTTGTTTGTTTGTTTGTTTTTTTTATGGCTTCATTGTATACCATTGAAGCCATTGTATGGCTTCAGAGTATACCATTGTGTGTATACACTACATCTTCTTTATCTACTCATATGTTAATGGACACCAAGGCTCTTTCCATAGTTTGGCTATTGTGGACATTGTTGCTATAAATAATTGGGTGCACGTGCCCCTTTGGATCACTACATTTGTATCTTTAGAGTAAATACCCAGGAGTCCAATTGCTGGGTCATAGGGTAGCTCTATTTTCAACTCTTTGAGGAGCTTCCATGCTGTTTTGGAATGGAAAATGCACAGCTTGGAATGGAATGCACAGCTTGCATTCCCACCAATAGTGTAGGAGGGTTCCCTTTTCTCTGCATCTTAACCAACATCTGTTGTTTCCTGACTGGTTAATTTTAGCCATTCTGACAGGTGTGAGGTGGTATCTCACTGTGGTTTTGATTTGTATTTCCCTGATGGCAAGTGACTTTGAGCACTTGTCTGTTGGCCATTTGGATGTCTTCTTTGCAGAAATGTCTATTCTTGTCCTCTGCCCATTTCTTGATTGGATTATTTGTTCTTTGGGTGTTGAGTTTGATAAGTTTTTTGTAGATTTTGGATACTAGCTCTTTATCTGATATGTCATTTGCAAATATCTTCTCTCATTCTGTCTGTTGTCTTTTGTTTTGTTGACTGTTTCCTTTGCTGTGCAAAACTTCTTGATGAAGTTCCAATAGCTCATTTTTGCCCTTGATTCCCTTGCCTTTGGTATGTTTCTAGGAAGAAACTGCTGCAGCTGAGGTTGAAGAGGTTGCTGTGTGTGTTCTACTCAAGGATTTTGTTGGATTCCAAGACATTGAGGTCTTTTGTCCATTTTGAGTCCATTTTTGTGTGTGGTGTAAGGAAATGGTCCAGTTTTATTCTTCTGCATGTGGCTGCCCAATTTTTCCAACACCATTTGTTGAAGAGACTGTCTTTTTTCCATTGGCTATTTTTTCCTCTTTGTCAAAGATTAGTTGACCATAGAGTTGAGGGTCCATTTCTGGGCTCTGTATTCTGTTCCATTGACCTATGTGTCTGTTTTTGTGCCAGTACCATACTGTCTTGGTGATTACAACTTTGTAATAGACCTTGAAGTCTGGAAGTCTGATGCTGCAAGCCTCGTTTTTTTCCCCCCAACATGCCTCTGGCTATTCAGGGTCTTTTCTGGTTCCATATAAATTTTAGGATTATTTGTTCCATTTCTTTGGAAAATGTTGGGGTATTTTGATAAGGATTGCATTAAATATATAGATTGCTCTATGTACCACAGACATTTTCACAATATTTGTTCTTCCAATCCATGAGGATGGAACATTTTCCCATTTCTTTGGGTCTTCTTCAGTTTCTTTCATGGATACTTTATAGTTTTCTGCATACAGGTTCTTTGCCCCTTTGGTTAGATTTATTCCTGGGTATCTTATGGTTTTGGGTGCAATTGTAGATGGGATCAACTGCTTAATTTCTCTTTCTTCTGTCTTATTGTTGGTATATAGAAATGCAACTAATTTGTGTGTTTTAATTTTATATCCTGGCATTTTACTGAATTCCTGTATGAGTTCTAGAAGTTTTGGAGTGGAGTCTTCTGGGTTTTCCACATAAAGTATCATATCATCTGCAAAGAATGAGAGTTTGACTTTTTTGCTGATTTGGATGCATTTTATTTCTTTTTGTTGTCTGATTGCTGAGGCTAGGACTTCTAGTACATGTTGAATAGCAGTGATAATAGTGGACAGTCTTGCCATGTTCCTGACCTTAGGGGAAAAGCTCTCAGTTTTTCCCCATTGAGAATATTTGCTGTGGGTTTTTCATAGATGGCTTTTATGATATTGAAGTATGTACCCTCTATCCCTCCACTCTGAAGAGGTTTGATCAAGAAAGGATGTTGTACCTTGTCAAATGCTTTTTCAGCATCTATTGAGAGTATCATATAGTTCTGGTTCTTCCTTTTATTAATGTAGTGTATCACATTCATTGACTCATTCATTCTTTAGTAGGATGCTCTTTAGTCTCCATGTGTTTGAGTTCTTTCCACCTTTCCTCTCATGGTTGAGTTCCAGTTTCAAGGCATTGCAGTCTGAAAATATGCAGGGAATGATCCCAGTCTTTTGGTACTAGTTGAGACCTGATCTGTGACCCAGGATGTGATCTATTCTGGAGAATGTTCCATGTGCACTAGAGAAGAGTGTGTATTCTGTTGTTTTGGGATGGGATGTTCTGAATATATCTGTGAAGTCCATCTGGTCCAGCGTGTCATTTAAAGCCCTTATTTCCTTTTTGATCTTTTGCTTAGATAATCTGTACACTTCGGTGACAGGGTGTTAAAGTCTCCTACTATTATTGCATTATTGTTGATTTTTAAAATTTTGTTATTAATTGGCTTATATAATTGGCTGCTCCCATGTTAGGGGTATAGATATTTAAAATTGTTAGATTTTCTTGTTGGACGGACCCTTTAAGTATGGTATAGTATCCTTCCTCATCTCTTACTATAGTCTTTAGCTTAAAATCTAACTTGTCTGATATAAGGAATGCCACCCATGCTTACTTTTGATGTCCATTTGCATGATAAATGGTTCCCCACCCCCTCACTTTAAAACTAGTGGTGTCTTTGGGTCTAAAATTAGTTTCTTACAGACAGCATATCAATGGGTCTTGTTTTTTTATCCATTCTGATACCCTGTGTCTTTTGATTGGGGCATTTAGGGTAACTATTTACATTCAGGTTAACTATTGAAAGATATGAATTTAGTGCCATTGTATTGCCTTAAGGTAAAATTTACTGTATATTGTCTCTGTTTCTTTCTAGTCTGTTACTTTTAGGGTCTCTCTTTGCTTAGACGACCCTCTTTCAATATTTCCTGTAGAGCTGGTTTGGTGCTTGCAAATTCTTTTAGTTTTTGTTTGTCCTCGAAGATTTTTATTTCTCCTTCTATTTTCAATGACAGCTTCGTTAGATATAGTATTCTTGGCTGCATATTTTTCTAGTTTAGTGCTCTGAAAATATTATGCCTGTCCTTTCTGGCTGGCCAGTCTCTGTGGACAGATCTGCTGCCAGTCTAATATTTCTACTGTTATATGTCCTGAGCTGCTTTTGATGGGGTCCATGATCAAAGGAGTTGACCATCCTCTACCTACCTTTCCCCTTTCCATTGATCTCTTTCCGCCGTCTCCTTCCCACTTCATGTAATGCCAAAACCTTAACTATTTTTTTGGTCTGCTTTTCATCATCTTATGCATCCCTGTTGTTAAACACCTTTTCAAACGTAACAAACAACACAACAGACAACAAAAAGACAAGACAAAGACAACTGCAGACCCAGCGGCCCTTCCTTGACCATATATCAAGTCTAAGGGTGTGCAAGATATAATCCCAACTCAAAAACACAATCTGCCACTGGTGGGGATTTTCTTGGTCCCCTGCGCCTAGCAGAACTTGAAACCCCTGGCAATCTACCAGTGGAGGGATGGGGCAACCCCGCATCCTTTCCAGCCCTGGGGAGCAATACTGCGTCCAGTTTCTCCCCCGTGGGCTATACCCATGGAGCTCCGCAAACACACAGACAGACAGAACAGGATCTCCCGGAATGGGGTCTCGAGATCTTACCTCTGGAGGCTTTTCCTGGAAATTCTTTTTTTTTTTTTTAAAGATTTTATTTATTTATTTGACAGAGAGAAATCACAAGTAGATGGAGAGGCAGAGAGAGAGAGAGAGAGAGAGAGAGAGGGAAGCAGCCTCCCTGCTGAGCAGAGAGCCCGATGCGGAATTCCATCCCAGGACCCTGAGATCATGACCTGAGCCGAAGGCAGTGGCTTAACCCACTGAGCCACCCAGGCGCCCCTTTTCCTGGAAATTCTGATGCTGGCTCAGGCCTCATCATTTGATCCTGGACGAGCCCCCACATGATGGGGTCCATCATCAAAGCAGCGAGACTGGTACAAAGTGAAGGTCAAGCAATTTATTTCATGCCAGCACAGAGAATCAAACTGACTGGCCGGGCCATCTTTTACAGAGAGAGAGACCACCCCCAGCTTCACAGACTAGCTTCTATAGAGCAAAGGCCATGTGGCCAATGAGATTGTCTCCACCTGGCCTGACTCATCCTTGCATTCTGGGCTCTGTTATCTCCACCTGACCTGACCCGTCCTTCTATTTGGGCTCTGTTATCTCCACCTGACCTGACCCATCCTTGTGTTTGGGCTCTGTTATCTCCACCTGACCTGACCCATCCTTGTATTGGGGCTCTGTTATCAGGAACTGGTTGAGCATATTTTACTGGTTTCCCAGACTTGCTTTTAAGTAAGTTCCTCTGTGCAGGGTCAGTTTAAGTTTGACTGCACAAACAACAAAATGTCTGTTTAACTGAGATGGAGTTGCTCTGGCTAAGTAGGCCCCTACACTTTCAGGATTTTCTCTTTGTCTCTGAGACTTATAAGTTTTACTATTAGATGATGGGGTGCAGACCTATTTTTATTGATTTTGAGGTGTTTTCCTGTGCCTGGTATTTGATGCCTGTTTCCTTCCCCAGATTAGAGGAGTTCTCCACTATAATCTTCTCCAACATCTTCTGCCCCCTCCTCTTTCTTCTTTTTATGGGATCCCAATTATTTTAATATTGTTTTGTTTTATGGTATCACTTATCTCTTGAATTCTCCCCTTGTGATCCAGTAGTTGTTTATCTCTTTTTTCTCAGCTTCTTTGTTCTCCATCACTTGTTCTTCTATATCATTAATTCTCTCTTCTGCCTCATTTATCCTAGCAGTAGGAGCCTCCATTTTTTATTGCACCTCATTAACAGCTTTTTTGATTTCAACTTGGTTAGATTTTAGTTCTTTTATTTCTCCAGAAAGGGATTCTCTAGTATCATCTATGCTTTTCTCAAGCCCAGCTAGCATCTTTATAATCACCATTCTGAACTCTGGTTCTGACATCTTACTAATGTCCTAATTAATTAGGTTCCTAGCATTCAGTTCTGCCTCTTGTTCTTTTTATTTTGAGGTGAGTTTTTCTGCCTTGTCATTTTATCCAGAGAGGAATAGATGAATGAGAGAACAAAATACTAAAAGGGCAACAATGACACCAGAAAAATATACACTAACCAAATTAGAAGAAACCCAAAACTGGGGGGAGAAGAAAGGGAAAAAAATATGATTAGACTGGTGAATAGAACAGAGCCACACCCTTGATTTTAGGTATATTTTTGTCTGTTAGAAGAAACTGCCTCCCAAAACTTTAAAGAAAGAAAAGCATATATATATATATATATATATATATATATATATATATATATATACAAAAATAAGGGTAAACATGATGAAGGGAGAGAATATGACTATAAAGATGAAAATTATAAAAAGTTTTTTAAAAGTAACTGATAAGATAAAATAGTTAAAATATGTTAAAATAGAAAAGAGGAAAAAATTTTAAAAATAGAATAAGAAAAAATAAAATTTAAATTTGAAAGACTAAAGAATAATGGGAAAAAAGCCATGAATTCTATGTGGGGTATTCCCCTAGCTCTGGAGTTCTGCAGTTCTCATTGATTGGTGAGCTTGATCTTGGCTAGATATTCTTGCTGCTCTTCTGGGGGAGGGACTCTTGCAGTAATTTTCAAGTGTTTATACCTAAGGGAGAATTGTACCACCTTTGCTAGGGGCCAGGCTAAGCAGTCTGCTCCGTTTTGCTCTCAGTGCCTTTTGTTCCCTGAACACTTTCCATACAGCTTTGGAAGAGGAGAATGAAAATGGTGGCCTCCCAGTCTCTGCTCAGAGTTGCCAAGAGCTCGGGTCACCACTCCTCAGTGTGCCCTCAGAGAAAAGCAGTCAATCCCTCCCGTCTCCCTTGTCTCTGGCTGCACTCCGTGCTCTCCCAGCTGTGACCAAGCATGTCTATCTCTGATTCACAGCCCTGTTTGGAGTCTCCAAACCCAGCAGATTCCTGCTGCGTGCTCCTGTGCTGCTCCTCCTGGAGGAAAAAGGAGGGGTGTCCCCGTATCTGCCACTTGTGGGGCCCCTGATCAAAGAGCAGTGGCCTGATAGTGTCTCGGATTTAAGGTAACCCCAAGCTGAGAGCCCACCCCTTGGCTCTGTCTCTGTAGCCAGTGTCCCTGCTCCAATACTGAGTGTGGAGCGCTGCCACACTCAGACACCCCTGATCTTTTTGTGACCCTGCAGGTCCTGAGACCACACTGTCCCCATGAGGGCTCCATCCCTTGTTTAACCCCTGAAGTGACGTCCCTCAGTGGAGGAGACTTGTAAAAGTTCTGATTTTGTGCTCCACTGCTCTACTGCTTGCTGGGAGCAGGCCCCTCCCTGCTGTGACCTCTCTTCCCGTGGCTTCTGATTCACTTCTCTCCACATCCTACCTTCCAGAAAGTGGTTGCTTTTCTGCTCCTAGAATTGCTGTTCTTCTTCTCTATAATCTCCTGTTGAGTTTGTAGGTGTTCAGAAGTAGGCCAACTAAATTGGCCATCTTGTCTCATTCTCCCGTTTTATGTTTCTTTCTCTTCAAAATGGAAGGCTCAAAGAGAATAAGCTTTACAATTGCTTTATTCACCTCTGTGTCCCCAGAATAACTACATAATCTGGCATAAAGATAAGCAGTTTTAAAACAATGAACAAGAAATGAATGGGTGATTTGAATTTATCATTCATTCTTCAAAATTGGTCACGAATTCAGGCTATCTCTCTTTTTAAGAATTAACAAATCTGAAAAATCTCCTGGTGAAGAATTTCATAAAGAAAACAGTTTTACAAAAATAAGATGAACAAATTTTGTTACATTCAAATGTATTATAAAGGTAAATATTATATGAACAAAACTATTTTTTTATTTTTAAAAGGGCGTCCTGCTGTTCAAATCTGTTTTAAATAGTACATAGAAGATAAAATAGATGAATGAATAAATGAATGAGAATATGAATACATTAATACCCTCAGCATATTAATGATAGTCATTCTGAATTCCTAGTCTGACAATTGAAAAATCTCTGCCATAGCTGACTCTGGTTGTCTGGGGGACCAGTCAGGTGTGTCATGGCCCTCAGTTCCTCTCCAGTTCTTTCCATTCATGACTCTTAAATACAATAGGGTAGTTTTCATTTGCAGAATGTTCCTGGGCACTTTTTATGGCTTTTAATTTTTATTTGGTTTTCTTTACATATGCTTTACTTAGAAGAGATTGGAAGACACTACTGATTTCGATTATTTTTCATCAAAGTTTAATTTGTCCAGATCTTGAGATGTTTCTATGTAAATGGAGCCAAAGCTTTCAAATGAGAAAAAAAAAAATGTCTGTGTTACAGTCACAAGTAGGCAGCTTTGTTCTCCTTGCTGAGAATGCAGTTTTACCTCTGCTCCTGGGCTCTGTTTTCTCTATTTTCATTTCTGTTCTTCAGCCCTGCTGCCTCATCCCTCAGCATCCCTCCTCTTCAGAAAGGATGTGGTCCCTCTGTTTGACAAGCACTCCCTGGGGTCTTCCCACACCTTGGTCATTGGCCAATGTTCCTATTAATTGCTTAGGGCATAATGACTAATGATGAAGAGTATTCTTGGATTCTGTGTACAAAAGAAGACTTCCAAGGATGGCCATGCAGGGGTGCTGTTTGGATGAGGTAGGGGAGGGGGGTGTCTCATGACCAGGGAGGTAAGTGGCATTTCCACCTCTTTCTGCCTTGTCCTTCTAATGATTCATCATTAGAAACCCAGGCTGGTTTCCTAGTTTGTTTGTTTGTTTGTTTTTGGCACAGCTTGGTGTTTCTGTTCTAATTTCGGCTGCACATCCATGTATCCTTTCTGCATAGAATCTCATACCCCCTGAGCAGGGCGGGTTGCATCTCATGCTGTGCCCACAGCCACCTGTGTTCCACCTTTGCCCTCTTCACTCCCTCCCTCCCTCGCCCACTCCCCTTCTCTCTACCTGGCTGTGAGGAGTGAGCTCAGCACACTTCCAGTTTTGAGCAAAACTGTCTTAGAGGGGGTTTGTTTTTGTCCCATGAACAATCAACAACCCAAGACCCAAAAGTGTTTCTGTGACCAATTCCTCTTCTTTCTGTCAGGTACCCAAGTGTCATATTTTTCTGTGTCTTACAGAGGACACAAGGTAAACGTTATGTACTACATGCGAGTGTCAGGGACACGGGGGTGGGTAAATTATCACCCCCCCCCCTTTTTAAGTTTTACCTTAAATAGTGACTGCAGTTTTATTTTGTTAAATGTTGATTTCTATATGGAGTTCAGTCATTAGACTGTGAGTCCTTCTTCTGTTCTCAGTTTCTGAGGCCACAGGGGACTCGGTGTAGCTTTCCCTGCTGTGCGAGGCTTTGACTGAAGGAATGACTATCCCTGCATTATTGAGTCAGTCCTCTTCTCCTGAGCCCTTGGATTCCTCATGCTCTGTCTCACAGTGAAATATGGGGCAGTGAGGCCACATAGGATGCTAGATAAAACTAGCCACTTTTGCTTCACTGGTTCAGAGTTTTTAAAAATGAGTATGCTTGTTTTAATTTAGTAATTTTCTGGACAGGAGTTGTCTTGCTCTTCTCAATTCCTTTCCATTTCTTCTTGATTCAGTACCAAACTAGGGAAGAGAAAATGGAAAAAGAAGGTCCTGGACCATTTGTTTCCATCACTTTCAATACATCATTTTCTTTTTTTTCTTTCTCCACTCAGCTTTGCTAGAAAACTGTCATCACATTTGGATGCTTTGAGGCAACAGGGACTCAAAGGCAATCTGACCAGGAAGGGAAGGACAATACTAAAGTGACTCCCAGGTGAGAGAAAGACATCAGGAGCTCTTCTCTTCAGCGACCTTGCCTTCCATCTGCTGCCCTGTGGTTTCTGCGTGGTTCCAATCCACAGAGCAGCCTACTGACATTCCACACTGTAGGAATCAAAATAATAATAAATTAGCATTGTGAGTAATGAAATGTGCCATGCTTTAAAAGAAATACATATTAAACAGATGGACATGATTTGCTAATGTTTCAAATCCATGAATCGACCCAGAGACACATACATTGCAAATGAGGGAATTCTGCAGAAAAAAAAATGCACATAATTTCCAATTCCCATTGTTTTCTGTTGCATTTCAGAAGGCAAATCTCTCACAACTATTTTCTCTGAACACATTAACTTCACTTCTCTTATTCACTCTCTCCCTTTACCTTCCAATATGGTTTCTGTTGATGAATTCTGGCAAGCCAGCTCTCACTAAAGTTTCAATGCTCCCTATATCCCAGGGTGGTAGGCACTTCCCATCCACATTTTGCAATATTTAATTCTTTGAAGCACTTTTTTCTTTGAAATACTCTGACCAGTATTCTCTTACCCTACTGCCTTAGGGCCATTTCACCTTTGTTTCCTTTGTGGCTCTTTTCTCTCTTACCACTTGAAAGTTTACAAAATTAATCTTTTTATTTTATTTTATTTTATTGAGAGAGAGAGTGTGAGTTCAAGTGGGGGTTGGGGGGAGGGTGGAGGGAGAGGGAGAAGCAGACTCCTCAATGAGCAGGGACCCTGTCCATTGTGGGGCTCCATCCCAGGACCCTGAGATCATAACCTGAGCTTAAGGCAGAAACTTATCCCACTGAGCCACTCAAGTGCCTATCGAGGAATCAATCTTAAGTTCTTTTCTCATGCTCTACTCTTCCGATATGTCCACTTCTGCTCGCAGGCTTTTGGTTAATAGAGCTGCTTATAAATCACAGACTCAAATATCCATTTTCCATCAGTCAATTGTAGAAGAGATCTATTGTTTCTGTTTCTGTTTCCTGACAATGACTTACTGCAGCTTCTGCTGAGAGAACTCCATTTTCCCCCTTCTTATAATATCACTTAACATAATTGGTACTACTTCAAAATGATTATTATTTTTAGGTTGGTTTCTCCACAAAAATCCATGATACAAAGCAGGATTGGATTTATAATGTCCACTTCTATCCTGACAGCAATTCACAAACTGGTTTAGAGAAAGTCTGTTTTTAATTTTTAGCGTGAATAACATAATAATGAGTAGGTGCATTGTATAATCCATTCTCTCTTCAGGTTATAATCAGGCTTGTTTCTCTCTCTCTCTTTTTAAAAAAAAGATTATTTATTTATTATTTGACATGTAGAGATCACAAGTAGGCAGAGACACAGACAGAGAGAGAGAGGAAGGGAAGCAGGCTCTCTGCTGAGCAGAAAACCAGATGTGGGACTTGATCCCAGAACCCTGGTATCATGACCTGAGCTGAAGGCAGAGGCTTTAACCCACTAAGCCACCCAGGCTCCCCTCAGACTTGTTTATTTAAAAAATAATAAATACAATAATTTTTCTATACAAAATATTTAATAAAGAAAGGAAATAATAAATTGAATAAATATAAAGAATATATTTTTTCTCTTAACCACAAAGAGAAATTATACCTAATGTTGTTCAAAGATAATTTAAATCTTATAAATAGTTAAATAAATAAGTCATTAAATAGATACATCAATAGATCAGCATAGTCATCTGAAAGGAACTAGTTCTTGTAGAGCTGATATGCTCTACATGATGTCACTTAATACTCCTGAAAACATTTGACAAATTGATTCCACCGTGTCATGATTGTAGCAGAAATGAGAGTCTTTGACCTGGTAGAACACAAGGAGGTACGATATTATTTGTCAGTGAGAGTCATCACCATGTTGAACCAGGTCTCGTTTCTTGCCCCTTAACCTTTCTTGCAAGGTTGTTGATGAAGAGAAAACTTTCATGATCTCTGCTCTGACCATCTCCCAGGCACAAGGGCTGTATTGCTTCTCTTGCAGATAGAGGGAGATTCTCTGGAAGTAGTTCCTCAGGATGGAGTCCCCATTCACCAGGGGCGTCTCTCCCACCCCCGCCTCCAGCAGGGGACAGGCTGCCAGGTGGCCCAGCTGCTCAGAAAGTCCCGAGCACAATTCCTCCAGGAGGGTCGTGTTCCAGGGAGCTGGTGAGGCCTCTGTGCAGAAGAGGTGGAAGGTCTTCTGGTTTGTCACATGGAGGACAGAGATTGCTTGAGCCTTCTGCAGCTGCTTGCCATCAAACACCTCTTGGGGGAAGGCAAAGTCATTTCTGTCCCTCAGGCAGGAAAAAGTGGAGACTCTCCTCATTTGTCGCAGGAGCGTCAAGGCCCTCCAGTGCAGCAGGCTGTGATCCTGAGGCAGGTCACATCCCATAGAGCTGAGGGAGTGGCAGCTGAGCACCACCAGGGCCACCAAGAAGGAGCAGGGCAGGGCCATTGGGGATCCTGCAGATGCTGTTGGTCTGGCTGGGGTGGGCACGTCTGGGAACCGTGGCTCTAGGTTCTCTGAACATCTTCCCTTGTGCACACTCTTAAATGGGGACGCATTAGTTTCCATTTTCTGGATGTTCCTCTTACTTTCTACTTTTGTTTTTGTTTTTCATTTTGCATTCACCAAATGGGTTTAGAGCAGTGTTTCTCAACAATTTCATTTCATTATTGTCTCCCCTTCCCTTGACCCCAGAGTCATTTTAGATATTTTTTGCTAATTGAATCCCTCATGAAATTTTAATGACACAGTTATCCTCTGTATCTATTTGTGTCCTCTCTATGTATCTGTACTTTATACATAGAAAGAAAATAGTGCCAAACTTGACTCTCTCATCCAATGCAGGATTAAGATTGACAAAAATTTTAAGCTATAAGTAAATTTAAAAGTTATTAACATTTAATTTATCTTTATAACTAAGTTTTCAGAGCAAATTTTATTATACTTACATAAATAGTAATGTATTAAAATCATATTCAAATTTAAAATTGTACCAATACAATACATAATAATGATGACTGCAATGATATACTTAAACATTTATTAGAAGTACTCAAAACAATTGAAAATTCACAGTATTTTCCTGACATGTATTATTAGGTCTTAACTTCTAATTTTGCTTCATATCAGAAAATAATTTTTAATTTCACCGACTGCTTGATATTCATCCAGATATTCTCAATATTTATTCCTTTTCAGCAATTAATATAATTATTGTATTTAATAACTTTAGTAGAATTAAATGATCAAATATTAACTACTTGCATTTAATTCTAAAGCCCAGTTCACACTGAGGCTCCAACATAAGCAACATAAACAGACAATAATGGCAGCTACTAAGTAAGGGAAGGCCACCTCTCACCTCTCACAATACAGCTTTGAAATCAAGCAAATGATGAAGAGTCCTCTGGTGAGCCATCTATTTGATGTAAATTTTATTGCTCTAAACTTGCATTTTCTGTAACTTTCATGAACTCAGTGTCAATACTTCACATAAGATACTCAAGAAAAACCAACAAGTTAAGAGATAGTGAGAAAATAAATAATAAGGAATAGGATTTTGTTGAACAGGTTTGATTTAAAGAGCAGCAATCATTGTAATACCTAAGATATGTTCACTCTCCAACAACTCATTTTTGCACCATTGGTAGTAAAAATCAGCAAGTAAAAGAACATAATCAATGTGAATCCTTTTTTTAAAAGATTTTTTAAAAAGATTTGAAATTTTATTTATTTGACAGAGAGAGATCACAAGTAGGCAGAGAGGCAGGCAGAGGGGGAGGGGGAAGCAGGCTCCCTGCTGAGCAAAGAGCCTGATGTGGGGTTCAAACCCTGAGATCATGTCCTGAGCTGAAGGCAGAGGCTTTAACCCACTGAGCCACCCAGGCGCCCCTTCTTTTTAAAAAGATTTATTTAGTTATTTGAGAGAGAGAGAGAGAGAGAGAGCAGGAGGAGGGCAGAGAGAGAGAGGGACAGAATCTCAAGCAGACCCCCCCTTGGAGAATGTTGTCCAATGCAGAGCTCTATCTCACCACCCTGAGATCATGAGCTGAAACCAAAAGTGGGACATTTAATTGACTGAGCCACCCAGGCACCCCTGAATCTTTGTTTAGATTTTTGCATATAATTTCAAATTTCCCAAAGGACTTTTAGAGGAATAGATCAGTTGCAAACTGATCAGTTGCAAACTGATCTATTAAAAAAAAAAAAAAAAAGGAAAGTTTTTTGTCCTAAACTCAAAACCGTGTAAATATTGATTATTATCATGTGACAAACTTACTCTCACCTTCTATTCTGAACTCTTTTCATTTTGCATAGGAAGTTACCTTGCCTTACCCCTCTACATTCCTACTCTTTACCTAGAAGGTACATAGCCATCTTTGACATACCAGCTCTTAGTCATGGACTCACTTGGCCCTCCTTGGCATGGGGCAAGTGCCCTGGCTCAATATGTCATGATAACTGCAGCATGCTCTCTGATCTCCTCATCCTACCAGGAGGCATTCATGAGTGACCAAACTGCTTTGCTTCATCATGGCCATGTTTGCTAGAACTATATGAGACCATGCCTGAAATATCCACTCTACTCTTCCTGGTGTCAACAACATCTACTGGGATTATTGCTGAAACCACTGGGATTCTAGTTGCTTTCAGGTGCACAGGGCCCTGGGGTTTGTGTTGCAAGAGCACAATTTTCAGCTTTTGCCCAGCACTAGAGGAAGCCCCAAGGATGGTCTCATCTCAAATTTGCCTTAACTTGGTCATCACAGAAAAATAACTAGCCTGGTGTCCTACAGAGTGCCACACATCTAAACTCAAATTCTCCCCCATTCACACGGCCTACAGCAACCAGGCTATTTATCCATGAGTTGTGGTAGATCTTTCCTGAAGCGTCACTGAATGACCTTTATCCTGAGGTGCTCTGGAGATAACTTAGAGACAATAATGAACAATCAATTGGATGCTCTTTTCTCCATCCATTTGAGAGGGAGACTGGGCTCCACTTCAGTTCGATTTCCACAGTTTGGCAGGTAAAAAGCAGAGTGTGACTTCAGGTCAAAAATGAAGATGTGGATTCTCAGTTCTTGGCCCCACTTGCTCTTTCTTGCTAATATACCTACTTACTCTTCTTTGGTACTAAGGATGGTTATATTGTCTCTTTTAGATGGCAGTCATGGAGCTTTTAATGAACTGCTAATGAATGTTTGGAAATTGTTGAAATCTTAACCCTGAAATGATGCTATCTGGTAGGGGCCCTTTGGAGGTGATGAGAGTACAAGGCCATATCCCTGATGAAATTGGGGCCCTTATAAGAGACACCCTGATATTGGATTTCCAACTTCTAGAACTGTGACTAATGAATTTCTGTTCTTTACAAGTTAACTAGGATATACTATTTTTTTTTAAAAGCACCCAAAGGGACTGAGCCCAGCCCTGCCCTATTTTCTCCTTGGAATATCTCCCTCCAGTGGTCTGTAAAATACCTAAGGGGAGAGACTTCCTCTTACCCAACTTGTTTTTCTAGGCATCCAGTACCAGTCTCCATTGTTTCCAGTGCACCGTCAATATTCACGAGGAAAACAAGTATGGCAATTATAGGAGAAAGAATAATACGAGCAAATACTACAGAAGTATGCTTTATGTAATGTGGGAGTTCAACAGATCTGAAGATTCTTTATAAATTCCTCTTGGTTCTATAAGGAAAGTTATAATGGAATAGCCAGTGGGGGATTTAAAAACAAAAGAAAACAAGACCAAAAAAATGTCTATGGGCAAGAAAATTTCCTTCAAGTTTGTATTTTCAGTATTTAGGGTAGCAGGATGAGAATCACAAGGTTGGTTATCAGTAGAAGACTCACTCTCCTCTTTTATTTCAGTGAGCCCCAAGGACCTGCAAGGAACCACCTCCTCTTGCCTTGCTCACCTACCTCACCTAATGAGGATATAACTTTGATTTTATAGAGTGTTCTGAGATCTCATCTCTACCCTTCTGGTGTCAGGCTGTGCCTTAGGGAATCAACTTGAATCCTTCTTACAAAGGGTCAGTGATGCTATCAACTCTAAAGAGTGATAGCCATTAATCTTGCCCTGGTTTAAATTGTGTCTCAGACTTTAGGTCAGCTGTTTGGACTTTTCAAAGTGTGTGCTGCCAACTTATTGATTATTTTTCCCCTTAAAAAAGCATTAGTACGAATAATTTAACAATGAAGCCTACTCTTTTTCATTGAACTTGTTTCCTCTTTATGAGTCACCCCAGAAGTCTGCTTCTCAGTGGAAACTTCTTTACACTGAGACCACCCATGAGAATAAATTCGGGCCACACAAATGTTGATGAAGTGATATTGCCCTGCACTGGTACGGTCTGGGCCCCTGAAATCATCCTCTGTGATCCACCCCACGTTTCCCCTTTGCAAATGGTTGGAATAGACTCAAGTACTACAGACATATTTGGAGTCCTATGCGGAATATGGCAAAGTCACAGAAGAGAAGGTTCCGGTGTCCCTGAATCACTGTGGAGTCATCTGAGCAGAAACTCCTTTTATAGTTATATAATATATAACATA
This sequence comes from Mustela erminea, assembly GCF_009829155.1. Taxonomy (NCBI): domain Eukaryota; kingdom Metazoa; phylum Chordata; class Mammalia; order Carnivora; family Mustelidae; genus Mustela; species Mustela erminea. The sequence goes on along the minus strand of NC_045625.1, from coordinate 47,755,650 downwards.
TTACATAAGATATTATATAATATAATATATATAATCTATATTATATTATATATAAAGGTATACAGTTATATAATTTCTGTTATAGTTTCCTATAGATCAGTTATAGCGGCCGGCATTCATTTAACTGACACATGTCCTCAATAAAATACTATCCTCAAGTACTTTTTCATAAAGGATTGGACTTTATATTTTGGAAATGCAAAATATACCCCAAAACTTAAACAGACTTTAAAAAATTACATCATAAAGTCATTTATTTAAGAAAGTAGATCATGTTCTCTCTGAAGATGTTTTCTGTAAATCCATTCTAGACAATACATTTTTTTTTTAAGTTCATGATTTTGGTTCAGCTATTTCTCATCTGATGCTCAGGCACAGCGGCTGTGTTTCTTCTCCTTCAGATAGAGATGGATGTTTTGGAAATCCTTCCGGACCACGATCCCCAGACACAGACAGGCAGGGTTGTCTTCTTCCCTGGGCTTCCTGTGTCCCAGGCAGCGATGAAGGCTGGAGAGGAGGTCATGGAGGGCGGCGTGGCTCCAGGCAACCTGGCTGTGGTCTGTGCTGAAGGGGTTGAAGACTTGCAGGAGCATCTGGTGGTGGAAACAGGTGCTTTGTGTCGTCTGGATTTGGGTGACGGTCCATCTTTCCCAAGGAACTCTGAGGTAGGTTCTGTCCTTCAGGCATGTGTGAAAGGGGACACTTTTCAGCTGTCTCATAGTATGAGGATGTCGTGCACTCTGGGCTATGGTTCCAGGCAGGTGTCCAGCGAGGGAGCAGGCAGGCAGGCAGGGGTGCAGTGGATCGGGGCTCTCGATACAAACTCTCCCCATTACTATAGCTTTGAAACAAATTATTCTAAAATGCATGATCCTAACTTGGAACACACCCCCCTGGATGGCTGGTGATGACTTGATGGTTGGTAGACATTTTCACTGCTATATCTGAGGCTTACAGGTTTCAGCTGGGATCTCAGCTGGCCCTGGGTGCAGGAGCACCTCACTCTAACTTCTCCTTGACATCTGTTTTTTCTGACAGACTGGTGGAATCAGTACTGTTGCACTGTTTACATGGGGCCCGAGGGCTCAAAAAAATGAGGGGCCCAGTGACCAAGCTCTATCGTCTTTCATGATCTAACCCAGTGGTTCCCAGTGAGAATGATTTTGTCCTCCAGGGGACTTTGGGCAATGTCCAGAGACATTTTTGGTTGTCGCAACTGATGAGGGCTGTTACTGGCATCTCGTGGACGTCAGCCACGCATACTGCTGAATGCCCCCCGTGCATGGGACAGGGCCCCACCACAGAGAACTGTCTGGCCTCAAGTATCGGTAGTGTCAAGGATGATAAACTCTAACATAAACTTGGAAGTCATGCATCATTATTTCTAACAAATTCTTTTATAAGCAATTACCAAGCCCTCCCGTATTTAACGGGAGGTGAAGTAGATTCAACGTTTTGAGAAATGGCAAAGTTCTCAGGACACACGTAGGATGGAAGATACTGTCATAGCTATCTTTGGAGGGCAGTCTGTCGTGGTGTCTCCCTGTGATTTCTTTTGCTCTTCAGTGATTTTGTCATTCTCACCCTGTTGGTTGTGTGTTTTATGCTCTTAGGAGCCAAGCCTATGAAACCTGCTTATCATCTTCCAGGTCTTCAGAATCAATGTTTCCAAGAGGGCACTTCTCGTTTCAAGGGATTTGGGTGCAGATATGATCACATTGCTGATTTTTTAACATTCAAATTACCTGCACGATAGCTATGAGAAAGTAACAGACAAGATTTCTTGGTTATCGATTTCCCCCATCCTCATTTTTTTTTCCTTTTCACATTAGTCAAAGAAAGAGATTTGTTTTTCCTAAAATCTCTCAGATATTTAAAGAACAGTTTAAAACATTATTTCTGTGTATAAAATAAAAGGGGGCATCTGCCAGCCTCCCACTCCCTTTCCCCCCAAATTTAGCACCAAATAATCCTCTCTCTGACCACCGACAGTACAGATAGGGCTGAAGATTGTGCTTACTCTTTGGTTACTCTCACGCTCCTTCCTTTCCTGGAATGTAATGAAGCCCCACAGGTGAAGACTGACAGCAACAGATCTATAGTCAGACCAAGCCTTAACTTGAGCTTTCACCACATTCACCAGCATTCACCACAAAGAATCATGATAAAATTTAGTAGGAAGGGATAGAAAGGGGATTCTTCTAGGATTTGAACTTGGACTAATGATTCTAAGGAAATCAGGGAAAAGAGTATCAGGCTCTGGACAAGAAAGCTTGAGCTGGTATGAGCTAGTATTTCTCCTGGAGGCCCCAGGAACACAGTGGAGCTGGGGTAGTCATTGGTAAGAAAGCAATCATCACTCAGAAGCTGAGAGGATTGTTCCATGGGCCACGGGACTGCGGAGAATCCTGTTCCTGTTTCCCTGGAAACTATAATGGTAGAGGATGAAAACCTGTTACATGAAGATTTGTGTTTGGGTTGGAAATTGGATTTCTATTCTTTTGTGTCCAAGTGGCCACCTGGCTCAGAGTCTTCAAAATGAGGGTACACAGAAATGTGCAATCAGACAAACAGACACAAATCTACAATGTGAGAGAACAATGTTTCTCAGGACTATATCCTTGATATTAATAAAAGAAGGTTTTATAGATCAAATGCCCAATTTGGGTAAGGAGAATAGAATTATTGGGGCTGTGGAAGAGGTTAGGTCTGGGGCGTGAAGGCATTTCTAAGAGCTGGACAAGACTGTTAAGGAGTTAGACTATTGCCGAGCTTTTTTTTTTTTCCTGTGCCCCTAGTCTCCTGAAAGCCAGCAGTTGGGGGGGGGGGGTCAAAAATAAGGTGGACTAGAGGAAAAACCCATCACTCTTTCTGTGCAGGCCTGGAGCTTAGGGGTTGCTTAGGTCCTGCACGTTTCTTGTGCCTGATACCACCATCTTTACTCATCTCCCTAACTGCATCCTAAACACATGTGCGATTAAGTATTCAAAAACAGCCGATTTCTTCGACTAGAACAACTGGGTCCTGTGACGTCACTAAGGTTTAGTAACAACCCCAGGCAAATGCAATGGACCAGAATGATCAGTTGTTTTCATGATTTTTAAAGATAAAGCGTCCAGCTGGTGACTTGTTTATAGTTCAGGTCTGGTTCATGGCTGTGATAAGATGGCTAATTCTGTCATTCTCCTGAATAAAGCCCCCTCCCCACTCCTGACTCTGTGTAAGATCAAGGCTTCATCAGACTTTATTCTCAAAGTTACAACCCTGATTGCTACTGAGATCTTGATGGGGTTTCTCTTTTCTGCAACAGTAGATACTTCACGTCAGCAGGGTGTTGTACACTGGGAATGTGAACTAACTGGAAGTGTCCAGCAGGTGAATCCTCATCCATTTCTAGACATTGGGTCTGGGAGCTAAGTGGAGAGAGATCTTCTTGAGTTTGGTCTACACATAGAGGTTCCCTGAATGAGAGCCATGAACCTGTTGTGCATGGCTGAATTAGCTCCCAGATCAGTGATGAGGATGAATATAGAATATTTTGAAACCCAAGAAGTGAATGAAGTGGACAGTGTCAATGGAATCCACAACCTACTCCTCTTGCAGGATAAAGTCAACATTTCAGGGCCTGGGTGAGCTCAGGAAGGGAGAGCAATCTTGAAGGTTAGAAAACTCTTTCCCCAGTCTTTGAGCTTAAGTGACATCTTCATGTGTGTCTGTATACATGATATACGGAAGGTTTTAGGAAATCTGTGATTTTCTCATCTAGAGAAGGTTGAAGACATTAATAAAAAACTGTAGTAAAAATTTTTGCCTAGTATGAAGAAATAAATGTTATTACTGACTCTAGGATTCTATATTGAGTATGTTTTGGTTAATGATTACCATGAATTAGTTTTTTTTTTAAGATTTTATTTTATTTGTTTGACAAAGAGAGTGAGAGATCACAAGTAGACAGAGAGGCAGGCAGAGGGGGAGGGGGAAACAGGTTCCCTGCTGAGCAGAGATTCCCCATGTGGGGCTTGATCCCAGGACCCTGAGATCATGACCTGAGCTGAAGGCAGAGGCTTAACCCATTGAGCCACCCAGGCACCCCTAGAGTTTTTATGAATCACAAATTCCTGGATGGAAGAATATTTCCTTCACTTGCAAGTGATAAACTTTGTTTCCCAATTAGGAAAAAGTTGTTTGAGTCAGTAAAAATTAGACCTGCCCTTTGACTCATATCTAAACAGATGGTGCTGACAGGCAAAGGACGATAAGCCTCTACCCGTATAGTAACAGCTCTCTGGAAGATGGACCAGTAAAGAACCAGAACACTCTGTGGACTTAGAACGGCGGTTGGGGCTCTACACAATGAAATACCTGACCTTGGCTGCTGTCATCAGCTTTATACTCCTCTTGTTCTAAGATTGCAGGAAATATAACCTTGCTCTTTCAGCTCTATCTAGAAAAGAAATATGGGACTATGTGTACTCTTGATAGCCTTCAGGAGGCATCAGGAAGAAGTCTCCTGTTTTCAGTCATATCCATCCTGAGGAAAAGAATGCTTTATGTATGAGAATATTTTACTCTGAGACAGTATTTTGGAGAATTAGAAGTGGGTAGTTATGCCACTCTTACTGTTCCCATAGCTGAGAAACAGGCTTTCTTTGAGCCCATGGATGGTACTCTAAAGAATTTGCATCAGCTGGTTCAGAAGTTACTGTGTGGTTCTGTAAATATGTTGCTGTTGGGGCTGAGTGAAAGCCATGTGGCTGGAGCAGTGATCCGATCCTAGCATCCATATGGGCAAGCCAATATAAAAAGCCCTTTGAATATTTTAGGTTTGTCAGATTTATTTATACCTGGATATATTGCATATTATATTCTTTGTTATTGCAAAATATTTACTCTGTACGTGTCTTCATAATGAGGCTCTTTGCTAAAAACCATTTAAAAGGGATGGGGAATGTCTTCCCTGCCCACTGTCCCCCAAAGGAAGGCATGCAGTAGTGGGTGTGGATGCTTAGATAAAATGTTGCAGACTTTTGGGGGTACCTGCCTGGCTCAGTGGGTTAAGCCTCCAACTCTTGGTTTGGCTGAGGTCATGATCTCAGGGTCATGAGATCAAGCCCTTTGTGGGGCTCCAAGCCCAGAATGGGAGTCTGCTTAGGATTCTCTCCCTCTCCCTTTCCCTTCCCCCTCTACTCCTCCTCCCATGTGCAATGCCTTGGCCCATGCTCTCTAAAATAAATAAATAAATAAAATCCTTTAAAAATGTTATAGACTTTAGATAGTTGGCAATTTATATGGATTAATCAATTAAATAAAGGTCAAAGCAATTTAAAATGTATATTTTTATTTGATGCCAAAAAATATTTTCTTTGATTATCTGACCCACTATATCCACCAAGAGTTATCATAGGTTTTACATATTTATTAGGTAATTGGGTGTGTAAAGACTTGATGCTACAAAAATTTCTCATAGTTTTTGTCATTACTGGGGTTTCTGGGTTTTTTTGCTGTTGTTTTTAAGGAGATACATTTTCTGGACTCCGTCTAAAATGAGGACTTTTAATTCCAACCAGTAGATGGCAGAATAATATCAGTCCCTAGAAAGTGGTTGTTCACAGACTGTTACAAAGTAAATAGAGGAATAAATTTATTATTCATGCCTTTTGTTAAGAAACACTTGACCATTCTGCACTGTGAACAATCACCTTTGATGAACAAAAGCAAGAACATCTCTCTTTAACAAATAAATTATAAAACTACAATCACCCCTATAGGGGTACCAGGTGGTGGGTATTATAGAGGGCACGGATTGCATGGAGCACTGGGTGTGGTGAAAAAATAATGAATACTGTTTTTCTGAAAATAAATAAATTGAAAAAAAAAAGAAAAAAAATTACCTACAAGACATGATGTATCACTACTATAATTTTCCTGGAAGTATTAACCAATCTTTCAAATTATGATACAAATAATATAGAACAAGGTTTTTATACTATGCAAATAATATAATATGATTCTCTAAGGTGAAAACACAAGAGAATCCACCCCAAAATCGGTTACAAATCAATGAGACTAATGTTTCATCCAAAAACTTAAGAATCAATGACAGTAATGATGTCAAAAAAGCAACAAGCTAAAACCATGCATTTCCTATACTGCTGCAATAAAGTTTGGAATACAATGTGAAAACAAAATCATTCAAAACAGCAATCTATATACCAAAGACAACGTGAAGAAAAGATCATCGGAACTGAAGAAAGACCCTAAATGGCCCATATAAGATTTTATTATATGATTTTAAAAAGCATAAAAATTCAGGGAGAAAGTAAAAATTATCCAGAAAGGGGTGATGGGAACAAATGGATAATAATTTGAAAACATACATTAGATTTTATGCTAGAAATATAGTAAAAAGTGATATTCATACCAATAATATAAAATACTGGGATAATTATACCATATCACAGTGGGAAAAAAAATACACAAATAAATATTTTAAAATGACAAAGGAAAAAGTAATTTCACTACATTGCTAAAAATAACTTTGCATATTAAGACACATACTTAAGGAAATAAGATGGGAAAATACTTACTGTAAATAGACTAATATTAATGTAAAAGGAATTTTTGAAAATTTATTTTAAAAATTTATGTTCATTTCAATCAGAAAGAAAAGCAATTTGAACAAGAGATAAGCAGTAAATGCTCCCTTAGCAAGTTAAGAATTAGAGCTGATAAAGCAACTGATAAGGATGAAAAATGTGACATCAGTACTATGGAAAAAACAGCAAAATTACCACCACAAGTTCAAAATGCAAAAAAGATGGACATATTTGACTGCATTATATGGAATGGTGAAGGTGGTCAAAAGGTACAAACTTCCAGTTATAAGATAAATTAGGAAGTAGGGTACAGCATGCAACTAGTTAATAATATTGTTGTATATTTGAAAGTTGCCGAGAGTAAATCTTATTTTTTTTTTTTAAGATTTTATTTATTTATTTGACAGAGATCACAAGTAGGCAGAGAGGCAGGCAGAGAGAGAGAAAAAGGGAGGCAGGCTCCCTGCTAAGGTGAGAGCCCAATCCCAGTACCCTGAAACCATGAGCTCAAGGCAGAAGCTTGAACCCATGAGCCACCCAGGTACCGCAACTGAGAGTAAATCTTAAAATGTTCTCATTCCAAGAAAAAAAATTGTACCTATGTGTGGTGATGAATATTAATTACACTGACTGTGGTGATTATCTATCTATCTATATCTATATCTATATCTCTCAAATCATTATATTGTGGACCTCAACCAATACATGTCCATAATATCTCAACTAAAAAGTTGAGTAGACTTGCACCCATAAAAATGCCACAAATGGAAAAAAAAAAAGTCTTTGCAGCAAATAAGAGGTTTAAAGTAAAAGACAGGAAAAAATGATTCACAAGTGAAGAATACACATACTCAATAAACAAAAATTTCAATGTTGTAATAAAAAAGAAGAAAAAACCCAAACAAGAAAGCTAGAACTGTAAAGATTTCCTTCCAAATAATCACTAAACACATTCTGCTGGAAATGCATATTGGAACACTCTTGGAATGTATTTTAAGAGCCTACACTATTTGACTCAGATTTTACTTCTTTAGAATTTATTACAGAGTCAGACATGGACAAAATTTTATGTAGGAAATTTCAAATGAGGGTAGATATTTAATAGATTAATTAATCTATTAATTTAATAGATACATTTAGGGTAGATATTTAAATATACTCATAGGGAAATGGAAAAAAATATGAAGGTACATTCATGAGTGCAAAATTGTACAGGTATTTAATACTTTCTAAGAAAAATAACCTATGAAAATCATTAAGATAAAACTAAAGTCAAACCACATAAATCAATGGAACAGAATACAGAGCCCAGAAATGGACCCTCAACACAATGGTCAACTAATCTTCAACAAAGAGGAAAGAAGATCCAAAGGAGAAAAGATAGTCTCTTCCACAAATGGTGCTGGGAAAACTGGACAGCCACATGCAGAAGAATGAAACTGGACCATTTCCTTACACCACACACATAAAAATAGACTCAAAATGGATGAAAGACCTCAATGTGAGGCAGGAATCCAGCAAAATCCTTGAGAACACAGGCAGCGACCTCTTCAACCTCAGCCACAGCAACTTCTTCCTAGAAATGTGTCAAAGGGAAGGTAAGCAAGGGCAATAATGAGCTACAGGGACTTCACCAAGATCAAAAGCTTTTGCACAGCAAAGTAAACAGTCAACAAAACCAAAAGACAATGAAAAGACACAATGAAAGAAGATATTTGCGAAGGACAAATCAGATGACAAATCAGATAACGGGCTAGTGTCTAAAATCTATTTAAAAAAACTTACCAAACTCAACACTCAAAGAACAAATAATCCAATCAAGAAATGGGTAGAAGACAACAACAGACATTTCTGCAAAGAAGACATCCAAATGGGGGCGCCTGGGTGGCCCAGTCATTAAGCCTCTGCCTTCAGCTCAGGTCATAATCCCAGGAGATGGAGCCCCGCATCAGGCTCCCTGCTTGGCAGGAAATCTGCTTCTCCCTCTCCCACTCTTCCTACTTGTATTCCCTCTCTCGCTGTGTCCCTCTGCCAAAGAAATTTAAAAAGAAGAAGACGACGATGACAACAACATCTAAATGGTCAACAGACACATGAAAATGTGTTCAACATCACTCACCATCAGGGAAATACAAGTCAAAACCACAGTGGGATACCGACTCACACAAGTCAGAATGGCTAAAATTAACAAGTCAGGAAATCACAGATGTTGGTGAAGATGTAGAGAAAGGGGAACCCTCCTACATTGCTGGTGGAAATGTAAGCTGGTGCAGTCACTCTGGAAAACAGTATGGAGGAGCCTCAAAAAGTTGAAAATAGGGTTACCACCCCAGCAATTGCACTACTGGGTATTTACCCTAAAGATACAAATGTAGTGATCTAAAGCGGCACATGCACCCAAATGTTTATAGCAACAACGTCCACAATAGCCAAACTATGGAATGAACCTGGATGTGCATCAACAGATGAATGGATAAAGATGTGGTATATATACACAATGGAATACTATGCAGCCATCAAAAAAACCCTGAAATTTTGTCATTGCATCAACATGGATGGAACTAGATGGTATCATGCTAAGTGAAAAAAGTCAATCAGAGAAAGACAATTATCATATGATCTCTCTGATAAGAGGAATTTGAGAGGTGGGGGTGGGGGATCATGGGGGAAGGGAAGGAAAAAATGAAACAAGATGGGACTGTGGGGGCGCCTGGGTGGCTCAGTGGGTTAAAGCCTCTGCCTTCGGCTCAGGTCATGATCCCAGGGTCCTGGGATCGAGCCCCACATCAGGCTCTCTGCTCAGCAGGGAGCCTGCTTCCTCCTCTCTCTCTGCCTGCCTCTCCGCCTACTTGTGATCTCTGTCAAATAAATAAATAAAATCTTAAAAAAAAAAAAAAGATGGGACTGCGGAGGGAGACAAACCATAAGAGACTCTTAATCTCAGGAAATAAACTGTGGGTTGCTGGAGGGTCAGGGGAGGAAGGGATGAGGTGGCTGGGTGATGGACACTGGGGAGGGTATGTGCTATGGTGAGTGCTATGTACTGTACCTGTACCCCTAGGGCAAATAATACATTATATGTTTATTAAAAAAAAAGTCAAAAATTATGATGTAAAGTGCCAACTTTATTAGTACCAACTATCCTTCACTAAATGCTTCCCAGTGCATGTCTTATGCCAATCACTTTGTAACATTCTCAACTTGTAATTCTGGTAAGATACCACAATTATTAATACCCACCATAATGCCATTGACAAAAGGGTAAACATTAGTTTTGAGAGCTTAGGGTCTTTCAGTTAATAACTGGTTGAGCTGTGGATAGGACTTTGGTTTTATTTCTCTTGATGGTGTGTTTTTGTAGTTTTGAATGAAATGTTCTGTAGGAGCATACTTTGTAATCAAAACCAGGTAATTTCAATTATGAACCAGAAAAATATGAACATGAATGAATGTGTTTGCTTTATGGGTAAACTACAGGAATTCTGCTGGCAAGGAGGGAAAAAAAGAAGTATGGATTTGAGTAAAAACAATGCATATTAATTTTTAATATGTATTTTATAAAACCTGAAGAAAAAGTCATAATGATAGCAGTGTGTTTCAAAGTTGGATTTATTTCCTTTTATCATATTTTAGGTTAGGGTCTGGCATATTTGAAAAATATTTGACAAATGTCTGTACCTATGTACATGTATAATATATAAATGTTAACAGAAGTTACCCTTGGCATGTGGAAATCATTGATCATTTACAGTTTCACTTTTATTTTCCTGTACTTTCTATAATACACATAAATTACTTCTATAATCAGAAAAATTAATGAACATTAATTTTGAAACTTGGAAAAATAAGAAACATTAAAAATATCTAATGTGTTTACAGTTTTTCCTTTTTTTGTCTTAATTTCCCATAAAAAATTATTAGCTTATGAAAGTAAAATCTCTTTCTAATCATTTTAAAGTCACTGAAAATTTCTTTATCTATAAGCAAAGAATTCCAGGTGTAATTAGTAGTATTAGCATACCATCAGTCACCTACTCTAGGACTGCCAAGACAGCTGTCCACTGCAGAAAATTCTAAAAGGGTGAGAGGTGGAGTGTGTGAGGCTGGAGGTAGGGGATATAGGTGGAATAGTTAGCTTATCTAGTTAAGCAATTCTTAGCTAGTTACAAAGCAACAGTTAACTTTAATAGAAGGCAAAAACCTTTTTTCAACAAGGTGGAAGAGAAAAGCTTGTGCAGAACAGAAGGCAAGCAGGGCAATATCACCTCAGCAGGTGAGAATTAGCACCAAGAGTAATACATCAATACTAACAAAAAAAACAAAAAAAAAAACAAAAAAAAAACCAACAGCAGAATTATCCGTAAAGGTCAAAATGCAAAAAGATGGACAAATTTTATCTCTAAAATTAACTGAATGGCCCTGCCTTTGTAAAACTGTAATAGATTAAGAAAAAGAAATCAATGCAAACAAATGCCAGTTAAATTATATTTATTATATAAAGAGATCCTATAACTTGGTATGAAAAAAAACAAAGCAAGTCCAATAGGTATCACAAGGGTAAAGGACATGAACATTCAGAGGAAACAGAGCTACTCAAAAAACACAAATATTTAACTTCATTAATAAAGAAATGATTGGGATGCCATTTCTTGCTTATTTAATGCACAAAGTTAACATCAATTTCTACTTTTTCTATTTTCTACATGTACTCAACTGTGCTATTTTTAGTAATAAAAAATCAGTCATTTAAAAAAACATAGAAAGTATGAAATTTTCTGCCAAGGCAGAAATCATAAAAAGCACTAAAATCAATCAACACTTGTATGGGCAGTAAGGTTCAGATCCCTGGAAGCCAATTCCTCTTGTCTGGGTTCCTGAGTTTTATTATGGGATTGTCAATGAAGAGATCATTCCTGATTTATACTGTGACAACTTCCTAAGTGTAAGGATATATTTATATGTATGTAAATGTGCCTATGTAAATTTTTCTTCAGGTAGGCAATTATTCCAGGAAAGTACCTCTCCAGAATCACTCACTACATACAAAAGTCTCCTATGACTCCCACTCGCTTAAAAGGTCTCATTAAGATCTCCCCATATGATTCTCAACCAGTAGGGATGCCCTTGGTATTTCAGAGGCTGAACATCTACTTTAGCACCTGTCTGAAAATCAGCAGACAGGCCTAGGCTTTCTGTAACTGGCTTCTTAGGGAATCTGAAGTTGGTCCTGTTCTTTAGACACAGACAAAGGGACATTTTTCTGATCTGAAACAGAACTGAGTCTATCTCCTGCTTGCTCAGATCACAGCCTTGAGGCAGATCCCACAAAGCTCAGGACATACACTAGCAACCACCCCAAATCAAACGATCATGTTAGAATGACTAAGTTGGGAGACTGAACTTAAAATCCTACAGCTTTGTTCAGCATATTTCATTCTTAGCTTTCCTCATGTAAGTTTTACTGAACAAAAGGGCAGAATAGCAGAGCTTACTTAAACTTACTCAGCAAAACCAATTCTCAGAAGCCTGAACTCTGCTAAATAGCCTGTATAAAAGCAACTCTATAGAAAACAATACACAGCAGAAAAAGTAATATGATTTATCTGAAATAACAATTTAGCCAAATGACAGATTTGGTAGTCAACCTAATATGTTGTAGCCCTTATCTGTCTCAATTTAGTATGACTCTATACTTATTTTCTGGTACTGAATTCCCACTTGAATAGAAACAGCTGCTAGGTAGAAGAAAAAAAATTAATTTAAAAACAATTTCCCTATAGCTGAAATAACAATCAATTTAAAAATTAAATGTGTATGTGTATGGGTGTATGGATGTATATACACATGTATGTAATGTATGTACATACATACTTATATTCTCTCTCTCCCCTTCCCTCTCCAGAGAGAGATACAAAACCCTGACTTAGGGCTACACTGTTTACTTCTCCTATCTAAGAAACTTCACATATTCTCAATGCACTCAATCAGGTGAATTGGCAACGATGCCAAAAACTATACGAAAAAAGGGAGGTAGGTGATAATATCGGTGACCTTTTGTTTATTTTAGGTCAGGGCAGGCAGCCTCCCTTTGATGTTTTGAAGTCAAAGATGAAAACTTGCAGCTCTGAAGCATAATGAACATAATTATACATTTACTACAATCACCTACAATTTGACTTAACACAACAGCACAAACACATCTCAAACATTTTTCTACATATCTTTTTACATTTGTTAAAACAGCTGGCTATGTTGAATACATTTTCAGAATGCATTTGTTAACCATATGACAAACACAGAACTAAACAAGACAAATAACATCAATTACCATTTTATCTAATAACTGTACCAATCATTATAAGATACAACTGAAGGGGAAGTGTGAGATCATCCATGATGTACTGCAAAGGTACTACATTTTAGTCCTAAGAATGATCCGAAGGTGCTGAAAGAGGTGATTCTCTAGAAGGTGATCCAGGGTTTTCCTCAGGTGGAAAAACTGTGAGAGTACAAGCCCGAATGCCACCAAGTGATTCTGGAAGGTCAAAAACTTTATGCCACTCATCCTTTTCTGGGTCATATTTCTGGACAATTTCTACCATACAACGATTATTCCAAGAATATCCACCTACAACATAGATTTTATTTTCAAAGACGGCAACTCCAACATCACTTTGACCTCTTAACATAGCAGCAATTGGTGTCCACTGGTCAAGGGTTGGCGAATAGTATTCACAGCTTAGAACATCATCATAATCACTTGTTCCTCTGAAGTGATTGCCACCAATGACATAGAGCTTGTCTCCAACCGTACACATGCAGTGCAGACCTCTGACTGTCGTCATTGGAGCCTTCTGTGTCCATTTGTCTGTATCTGGGTCAAAACACATGAGCTCATTCTGGAAGGTGTCATGAGTAATTCCTCCTGAAATATACATTAGGCCCCCATACACTGTTCCAGCATGGCCATAGTGGGGTTCACTCATTTTTGCAACATAGCTCCACTCATTCATCCTTGGGTTGTAACATTCTACTGTGGCCAGTTCACCAGCTGCACTCCGCCCACCAACAGCATATAAATGTCCTTTGAGGGCACTCAGGTGGAAGAATGTGCGCTTTTCATTTAGTGATGCAACCTGCATCCACCTATTATACCGAGGATCAAACCTGAAAACTGTATCAACAGCAGTTTTTCCTTTCGTATCATAATTGCTTTGACCACCAACTACGTAAAGAAAGTTTCCAATGACAGCAATACCATGCTGGTATCGAGGAGCATCCATGGGGGCTAGAGATCTCCATTCTTGTGCCCTTTCATCATACATCCGTAATTCTTTACTGACAACCAGCTGCTGTCTCAAAACTCCTCCTAAGGTGACCAGGTGTGTCGAGTCAGATCGAATGGCAGTTCTATCTGACTGCATCACTGGCTGCATATACGGCATCATTTGGTAATTGCTAGCTTCTAAAAGCAAATTCACACAGGTATTGTCTGTTCTCATGAAATCTACTGTCTGCACGTAATTGATGAGATCCTGGGGTGTCATCAATGGAAATCGAATGTTCTTCATTAATTTTGCAGCATAATCCATCCGAGGGTCTTCCAACCTTAGCCAGCGACAGGCAGCCTTGAAGAGCTCAAGTTCAGAACAGTGCTTAAGACTATTACTAGAAAGCACAAAGGCAAGCCGTTCAAAGGGGAGCTTCAGAAACTCCCCAGTACTCAGTAAAGCAGGAAAATTCTTCAGGATGAAATTGTTGACATATTTATCCACTTCGATAAGATTGTAGGTGTTAGCAATTCGTCCAACTTCAACACAGTTATCTAAAGAGACTCCTGAAATAAGAAATACTTTACAGAAGTCCAAAACAGGTAAAATTTGTAAAAAGCTGGCAGCTTCAAGTGTGTCCTGGAGATTGTCCATATTAAGGGAAAGTTTTGCAGTATAAATAAAATCAATTATTTTCTTCAGGCCAACCTTGTTCACCCCATGAAGCTTAATGCACATTAAATCCTGTTCTTTCATTCCACCTGTGAACATCGCCTTGAAATAATCACTGGCAGACGCCATCATAGCTCTGTGGACGGGGAAGATTTCATCTCCGTCACCGGGTACCAGGGTCACATCACAAAGCAAGCCTTCTATTCTAAGCTGATCGAAGCCTTGCAATACCACCGAGCTGTGAGTATTGCTGGTAAAAAACCGTGTGGTTCCTGCCTTGCAAGGTTGCAGATGGGCGGAGACGCCCATTTCGCCGTTACCAAGAGACACTTTCATGGGAAAGCCTTCCTCTGGCACACAGATCGGTGCCCGAGCCCGCAGTGAGAACCCGAAAGCTTTCAAGGAAACGAGGCAGCCTGGAGGGCGGGAGAGCGCGCTTTCCTTTTCAGGGGCAAGCAGTCCCCGTGGCGCCCCTCACAACACACCGGTCAGTCATCCACCGAAAACTGTTCCCCAACAGGACCACAGAGGGCTGCGGAGCTCAAATCTGATTATTATGCAGATGATTCACCAGAAGGCGGTTAAGGGACCCGGTTCACCTGGTCAGGCCTGCGCTGCCGCTCCTCCCGCAGTTCCGCTCCCGGCCGAGGGCGAGGCGCCGCCACGTACTGCGACTCGCGAGGCGGCGAGGCCGGCCACCTCAGCGAGCGGCCCGCTGCGCCCTCCGAGGTCACCAGAGCGCCGCCTCGGCGACTGTGTTGGGACGAGGGCCTGGAACACGGGCCTGGCTTGGGTCTGGGCCTGGAACACCAACCTAGCCGCGGACGCCGAGCCCGTCCTTCCGGAAAAGCCTCGTCCCAGGATCCCCCGGGTTAGGAGCGGCCGAGGCGGCTACTGCGGCTGCGCAGCCGCCTGCTCGCGTCAGTGGGCGGGCGTATGGGGGATGGGGAGGAAGGGAGCGGGCGGCGCCGAGGGGGCGGTTGGGGAGCTGCGGCCCGGGATGCCCGCGAGCTGGCTGGCCTCTCCGGGTTATTCCGTGTGGGGGATTCTGTCGGCCCCAACGGGTGCGCGTTTGTGATGCTGCCAGTTTGGTATAAACTTTGCACGGCAGCGGAGCTCTCCGGCTAAATTCATACTTTCTCTTTAAGATTTACACTTCCTGGCTTCTGCCTTTTCAATGAAATGCGGCTTTTGTATAAATTGAAAAGAAACAGGGCAGAAGAGGGCCTACGGGCATGATGCTGAAAACTGTTCCTCACTAAAGCGCTTGAGTTAGGATTTTTATCCTGCACAATTTTAGTAACACCTCAATTATAATTTTGATTCATATTTTCATATTACTAATCAATTAAAATGCATATTATGTGTCTCTAAATACCAAGTTGTGACCATAGTATGTAAATAATATAGCTTGAATTTTTGCCGTGCAATACAATTCTAAATTGTTTTCCACTCATACATTTTTAAATGGCTACACAACTTCCCGGTGACTCTACAAAGTCTACAAAGGTGGTCTCCTTTGGCCATTATTTGTTCCTGAATATATACCTTCTTGTACTTCATTTTTTATAGTCTCTTAATAAACTAAAATCTAGGCACAAAGGTTTCCTCTGTATTTAGATAAACACTAAGGATTCAAGACATAAACATTTCTTTCTGAAATGTTGTCACCAGCAATGTTTGTGCATTTCCCCCATATTTATTTTTGCTTTATGGATATTTTGTTTAACTTGCATTTCTTCAGTAGTAAATGTCAATTTTGCCATATGAATAAATACATTTTGACACAATTTCTTCCAAGATTTCCCATGGTTTGAAGAGTTTAATGTCTTTTAAATCTAACTAGTTTATTTTGCATATGCAAACCAGTAAGGATATAACTGTATTTTAAAAGATAACAGCCCAAGGAAGAAGAGGGTAGTGGCAGGCAGAGGCAGAAGCAGGGAGCCCCACGTGGGACTGGATTCCAGGACCTTGGGTTCATGACCTGAGCCAAAGGCAAATGCCTAATGGACTGAGCCACCAAGGCATTCCTATATTTTTATTCTCTTTATTTAAAGTTTTACTGTCAAACCTTTTTGCATTTGTTCATTTTTAATAAACACAAAGACTTATTTTGTAGCTCAGCTGAAGGTACAGTTCATTCATCCATCAGATTCAATTTAAATACTTAAGTTGCTAAATCACAGGCACTTTCCTTGCCTTCAAGATAAAAAGCTGAATAAAGAAAACGAAGTGCCAGGGGCATGGGTGGCTCAGTTGATTAAGTAGCTGCTTTCCACCTCGGTCAAGATCCGGCAGTGTCCTGGGATTGGCTTCCAGGAATTGAGGCCTGCATCAGGCTTCCTGCTCATCAGGGAGTCTACTTCTCCCTCCCCCTATTCTTGTGCTCTGCTTGCTCTCTCTCCCTCTCAAATAAATAAATAAAATCTTCAAAAAAAAAAAATGTCAGCCCTCTTGGAACTTTTCCTTTTTGTTGGAAGGAAACATAAAAGCATTAGGCAATCAATTAATTAATTTCAACTGCATCATATACTACCATGGTCAGCAAAAGAAAACAAAATTATCATCTATTCCCAGGAACTGGAGGATGCAGAAACACTGAGCCTTGATACTTGATGCACATTTCTAGAATTTGCAGTGCTGTGGCAAAAATGTAAGCTTGGGAGCTGAAGTATACCTGCTCCCAAAAGGCCAAGGAATAAATGAGGTCTTGTAGAAATACAAAATAGGAAAACTACCAAAAACTGAACCGCAGAGATCTTCACAACTTCATGTAGTGAAAAGAAGAAGGAGCATGAAAAAGCATGCTGGAATAGAGGCAGCACAATAGGACAACCAGGAGACTGGTGATGAGAGAATGTTTAAGGGAAGAAATGTGTTCAAAAGTCGGTGTCGTGGGGCACCTCAGTGGTTCAGTCAGTTAAGCTTCTGACTCTTGATTTTGGCGCAGGTCCTGATCTCAGAGACAAGAGATGAAGCCCTGCGTGGGAACTCTACCCTCAGCACACAGTTTCCTTGAGAGTCTCTCTCTCTCTCTCAAATAAATGAATAAATCTTAAAAAAAAAAAAGAGAGAGAATAAAAAATGGTGATGTCTTGGGACACATGGGTGGACCAGTCAGTTAAGAGTCTGCCTTTGGCTTAGGTCATGATCCCAGGGTCCCGGGAGGGAGTTTTGCCTCAGGTTCCCTGCTTAGTGGGGAGTCTACTTCTCCCTTTGCCTACTGCTCCCCCTGTTTGTGCTCTCTCTCTCTCTCTCTCTCTCTCTCTCTCTGACAAATAAATAAAATCTTTAAAAAAATAAATAAAAGGCTAGGATGTCAAGCATCATTGTTCAACCATGTTTAAGTACTAGTGGACTAGAACATTTTTTCATTTGTCTGCTAGTTTTAGTTCTCTTTATTTGGGTTTTATTTTATAACATTAACTAGTTTTGTATTGTCCTTATGCATTATATTTTTATATATTCTTAATTATTAAAAGTAGGTATAAACCTCTCATGTAGACGGTGGCTACAGTCCTATGACGTACCTCTTTCTCCCATTTTCTTTGAGTTCCAGTATGTTGAACATGTAGAACCAATACTGTTCCATTCTCATTCTGCTATAGAGCTTATGAACTGCCAGTTCCTGTTTATGTTTTAAATCTTTCACATGTTTTTCTATATCTCATTAGGATTTTATTTTCATCTATGACTTGAGATGAGAATCTAAATTGATTTGAGTCTGGATCGCCAGGCATTTATTACGTTACCACTTAATGAAAGTTCTTTCCTTCTGCATTAATATCTAAGATACCTTTAATTCCAAACTTAATTACTACGATAATACAACAATTTCTGGGATTATTTTCTTAATTATTCTGGCCACCTATGTTTCCTTACTGGCCCCATATTTATGCTGTTGCTGCATTACAATCCAGTTCATTTTCTGGTAAAGCTAGATCTGTAAAAAAATTTTCTTGTTCTATTCTTGGATATTTTTGCTTAGTGATCTTTCCTGATTAACTTTTAAACTGTCCTACAGAGGTTAGCATTGGCTTTATAAAAATCATGAGAATTTGTGGGCTCAGATATAACCATACTGCAATGAATATTAAATTCTGAGAAACTTCTTCATCAGATAGAAAAAGTTGTATCAGAGAATTTCTCTTTCGCAAAAATCTAAGGTAAGGAACAAAAAATAGATGAAAGTAATCAGAAAGTACAAATGTAGCTGCCAAAAATTGAAGCCCAGGGTAAAGAGAGGAAGAAGTTAAAATAAAAAATTAAAAAACCAGAAATCCAGAGCACCTGGTGGCCAAGTCGGTTAAGCAACTGCCTTCGGCTCAGGTCATGATCCCAGGATCCTGAGATCAAGTTCTATGCTGGGCTCCCTGCTCAGCAGGAAGTCTGCTTCCTTCCCTCTCCCTCTGCTGCTCCTCCTGCTTGTGCTCTCTCACGCTCTCTCTCAAATAAAAAAATGAAATCTTCATTCAATCAGTCAATCAATCAAACAGAAATCCGACCTAAAGAATCACCCATAACTCACTATGGAAGATTCTGCTTGCTGATTTTATGTGGCATTCCACATGGAACTCCGGTTTTGTTCAAAGTCTGCTCAACTTCCCAAGACAAAGTTTTCAGAAAAATTGACTACTTTTTTTTAAAAATTAAGATTCTATTTATTCATTTGACAGACAGAGATCACAAGTAGGCAGAGAGGCAGTCAGAGAGAGAGAGAGAGGAGGAAGCAGGCTCCCTGCTGAGCAAAGAGCTGGATGCGGGGCTCGATCTCAGGGCTCTGGGATCATGATCTGAGCCGAAGGCAGAGGCTTTAACCCACTGAGCCACCCAGGCGCCCCAAAATGGAGTACTTCTATCAGTTATATCAGTACTTATGAGAATGTACTTATATTAGTACATTTAAGATCCCTTAGGACATCCTCTTCCCTGGAGTCACCACTTAATAAGTGCTATTTTCTTCATTTTCTCCATTACATGTCTTCTATAAACTGGCTGGAAACTGTGCCATCTCGCTCTTGATCACTGCCTGACAGAAGTCAGCTGAATTCTAGCCATAAACCTGAAGAAAACGGGGATGCCTTCCATCAAAGCCATGTTTGATTTCTGTTCAGTCAGCATAGCGGCTGGCATCCGTATCTGAACCGGGGAGGAACCTCCTAGACTGGAATGGGATGGAATGGGAATGGGAAAGACATGCTGCTCTCTTGGATCTGTTCCTTCACTAGTTTTCTTCTTCTTCAGCCACCAATTACCAGGGAGTTCCCCTCTCTCCTCCCTCCCTCCCTCTCCTTATGCTGCCCTTTCAGGACACCTGCTTGCTCCCAGTCCTGTTGTGGTTTCTGGCTAAAAGTTTTCCCAGGTTAACACAAATAAATAGTTGAATGAGATTTCCAGATTTTGTAAGAAACACATGGAAGAGAAGTCTCCCTTTTTTAGGCTGAATACTTCTGAAGCCTCAGGGCAGCAGGCAACATCGTTCCAAGGAAGCAGAAAGCAGGTGCAGTAACTGTGGGCTAATAACAGAGCCCGAGGTGGGCTAATGAAAGGTGACTAAGGTGATGGGGCTAGAGACCAAGTCTGTGGAAGGCAGGCTTCCGGTGTGTGTAGATGTGCTCCTTTGGGGGAATTTTCTTCCCACGCTGGTAAAGGGCTCCCTCCTAGCAGGAATGGACCCTCATATTGGAATCAGCCTCATACTATAGTCGTCCATACAAAGAATGAGTCTTCATGTTTAGGTACCACATGGCACCTTTGGGCCTAGGGCAGCTATGGTGAGAGAAAAAGACCAAAATGTTTCCTTTCTCAAACTTGTTGTGCAAACTCATGGATCCTGATCAATGACTGGCTAGGAGGTGGATATAGCCTAACAATCTGAGGGTTAAAAACTGCAAAGATATTTTGAGCACAAGCTCATATTTCATGGTGCATTACATTTCCCTGCTAATAGTAAATTCCCAGTTTCACAATTTCATTTTTTTTATATCAGATCTCTTCATTTTTATAATTAGGAAAATAGGTTCATCCAAATTTTGCATCAGGATTGCAACATCCTTTCTAATGCCCACGCAGGAATAAAAGAGAGCAGTCTTGCTCCTCGTCTGTCTGGAAATTTCCCAATCACCCCTTGTGAAAAACCCAGCTAATTATCACATCTCCATTGAATGCTAATTCCTTGGCAGAGTTCTTAACAATGCGGAATGCCTAGAGCTGCCCTGTAGTTTCTTTTTTCTTTTTTCTTTTTCGGCACTAATTACCTTATCTATGTTCCTGTTCTGTTCTGTTCTGTTCCCAGAAGAGGAGAACTCCTGGAAGGAGAGGATGTCACCTGATTCGTCACAGAATAGGTGTTAATGAAAGTTTCTAAGAGCGGTTGCCTGCTTTTCATGATGATAGCCCCTAATTAAAACACACTGAGACCTTCTGGTCATCCTTGCATAGCATTTGGGTTTGTTTGTTTGTTTGTTTTTCTCAGTAGATTTCCCAAATTAAAAGTACATTAATTTGAGTGAAACACGGAACCTTGTGATTAAGATAAAACACCCGGAAGGCATGCAGAGTCCAGTGGCTAAAGAATATACCAAGACCATGAAACAGTTATGGAAAGTGGGTTTCCAATCACACTGACGGCATCCGATGACTGGGTTATCTTTGTCGATGTAAATAAATAATATCTAAACACTCCTTGGAGTGAGTGTGGCCGATTGGCCAGAGAGTTCATCTATCACTCTCTCCTCCCATCAGAAATGTTAATTCTGCCAAAGTATGGAAACTGAGGAAAGTCCAGACACGCAGAGCCTTCCTGGTAAAGGGCTATGTGGCACACTGACCTGCCCCCGGTCTGCTTCCGGAAGCGCTCTGAACCTTCTGTCTCCTACAGGGGATGTGCTCCTTTTTGAGGGTATCTTTCTGGAGCAGCTAAGCAACTCTGGGAGCACTCATTCTTTTCTGGGGCAGGGGGGTGCGGGTGAGGTGCCTGGGGAAGACTGTGCTCTGTTATCTTTGGGATCCACTGGGTCATCACTCATTCTGACCTCTTTACCTCCAACCTTTCCCTACCTGCTGGGCCATTTTACCCCTCACTTTCCATTTTATCACCACCTCCAAATCCATTTTTATCACTGGATCCCATAACATCCAAGGATCATGTTCCCCACCACTGACCTTTTACTTTCAACACACGGAGCATGCAGGTACTAGAACCTGCTCCCCCATTCTGTCTTTCAGTACTTCCTCCTTGCTTGAGGAGGAAGTACACTTCCCAACTTCTCCTTTCCCTCCTCAGTTATCTATGTTTCAAGAACAAACTCCACGGCCAAGATTGCAGAGCCCCTTGGAAGGATCCCCCACACAGGTCAGAGAGAAGAGATTCAGTCCCCAAACTGGATTGCTCTTGCCCTGCTCCATCACCTGTGGCAAAGGAAAGTCAGGTGGCTGTGAGAGGGGGCCCTCTAATCCTCCTCATAGGTTTGTAGAATTAGACCCTGAACCTCCATCAGCCTTAATGGGACCTCCAGCAAACAGAGTACACAGTATTCAGAAATGACCATCTGCATAGACCCAAACATAGCCCATTAGAAGAGAAACTCCACAGTCTTCTGACCTATATCTGAGGTCATTATGTTACTATGTTACTGTGCCCTTACTCTAATGATATAAATTAACTTTTTATCAGAGAAAGAGAGATATTCATTTTTGACTCCAAGAAAATAGCTAATTCAAATGGTCCATCTAGAAAGAGTGAAAGGGCTAAAAAAAAAAAAAAAAAAAAAAGATATAATCCCTTAGCAGAACCGGGGAAGCAGAGCTGTCTCATTGTTTTGAATGTCTTGGTAAGGCAAACTGGAATCAGGCTTCCCTCCTCTCGCTCGAGACAGAGATTCTGCTCACATGCCCCAGAGGGTCAGGACAATGTGGTATCCATTTATCCCTCCTTTCCTTTAAAACTACATTGTTTTTATATTTTTCTATTCAGTCAAGATTCAGAATGTGTTGTTATGTGTGAAAGATTGTATTATACAATGTAGGTAAAGAGATCAAGAGTCACATCCTCACCATGGATTAGCTCCTAGTCTAATTGGAAGAAAGAAACATGATCTGTTGCATTTTTTTTAAGATTTTATTTATTTATTTGACAGACAGACATCACAAGTAGGCAGAGAAGCAGGCAGAGAGAGAGAGAGAGAGAGGAGGAGGAAGCAGGCTCCTTACTGAGCAGAGAGCCCGAGTGGGGCTCCATCCCAGGACCCTGAGATCATGACCTGAGCCAAAGGCAGAGGCTTTAACCCACTGAGCCACCCAGGCGCCCCGATCTGTTACATTTTAATGCCATATGCCACATGATAGGAGTTGTGCTCTGAGAGATTAGTAGACTCAGACTATCAGGGCTTTCCAGTGAAAGCAACAGTCTTAAATGAGTCATGAAGAACAAGAAAGAGAAAGTGGCACACATAAGAGCGTATATACCTGTCTGGGAGAATATCATGCCAGCTTGGGTTTCCGGAGGCCCCAAATGGATGATCTTGTATATTGTGATGTTGGAGGTCAGACACCCAAGCAGACCCTGAGATGAGAGATTATTACCTGCAAGGGGTTTATTGGGATGTGCACTGGCCAACAACTGGGGCAGAGAAATTGAGCTGCAGTGCAGTCCTCTCAGGGTGTTAGCTGATCCCAAGGGAGCTGTGAAGCTGAGATGACCCTTTAGAGGAAGAGTGTGGGTGCCAGGCCTTTCTACCCGACCTGGACCAGTAATTGGATACAGGCTACCCCCAGGAGGGGGAAAGAACTTTGGGCTAACAAGAGGAGTTTCCAGAGAGGGCCTATGTAGGAGGGCTGTCAGTTCGCAGCCCTATCAGTAGCCAGACGGAGTAGGTCCTTAGGTCTTAAAGGGAGATTTGAATTGTTTATCAGATGTCTATTATAAATGCTAAAGTGTTGGATTGTACTCATAGGATTTTGGAAACAACTGAATCCTGGAAATAATATGACTAGAGTTGTATTTGTCAACTAAACATATTTGACGCCTGGTCAGCTTCCTTGAGAAGATGCCACAGCAGTTGGACAGGAGGGTTCCCGGTTCCCTAGAATGATCTGTAGTATTTCTCTATAGACGTCTTTCTGTCTCCAAATTTCTAAGTCATTTGCAAAAAAACAACACCATCTTTTCAAGTCTTATTACTCAGGTCCCTCTATGAACTGGAGAAAAAACTCAAGAAATATGACTGCATTAACATGGTCAACTGAGAAGCCAAATAAGTGAAGAGAATGTGTCGGGGGGAGAAAAAGAATATCTTATCTTCCAATTACTGCCTTGTCACCACTTGCAGAAATTAGCTCTGCTCTCTCTAGATATTTGTTCTTTCTTCTCGGGTTGTTAAAAATTTGAAAAACTTTATTATTCCTTTTTATAAAATTTTTTCTCTTCCATTTGCTTCTTTTGGATGGATTTGGTCTTACTCAAATTTTCAACTTGGTCTATAAGTTGCAAAAAGGCACAACAGGACTGTGCTGGACAACGTATATGATATTTATTAGAAGCAGTTTATGGATGTGACATTTGTTGTCTCTGACTGGGGGCATGACTGTTGCAAATGAAATCATGCAATTGGGCACCTCTGAAATAGTGTGAATGGGAAGCCATGGGTGAAAAGGAGTAGGATGCATCATCTGTTCTCACAGCCCTTCTAGATCTGCCCTCCAGCCATGACATCAGGATCAACAAGTTATATCATGCTACCAATGGCTGATAAAATCAGATAGGGTGAGACAATCAGATAGCTGTTCTCAAGAATTTGTTTCAGGAAAGGCAGAACCTGAGACTTAGGGGCTAAGTTACCTTAGTAAGAGTGTTCTGAGTTTGTTAGAGTTTATGTAGTCCTTACCACTTCTCAGTCTATACTGCTTAACCTTTACTTGGATTTTATGAAATATCATGATATTGATTACAGCACATTTTAAAAAAGATTTTATTTATTTGGCAGAGAAAGAGAGAGCACAAGCAGGGGAAGTGGCAGGCAGAGGAAGCAGGCTTGAGCCCAAGGTGGGACTCAATCCCAGAACCCTGGGATCATGACCTGAGCTGAAGGCAGTCACTTAATCGACTGAGCAACCCAGGTGCCCCAATAATAAAAATATAAAAATGTTTTATCATAGATTTACTTATCCATTTTAAAATTCCCACTACATATACCTTATAATGTGCAGAGTATTTTATAACTGTAGTCTGTATTATAAATAAAAATAAACATTGGGGTTCTGTGCTCAGCATTTTTTCTGAGAAGGGTAGAAGGTGAATATCAAGTACCTGTATCTCCATAACCCTGGGTACTCCACCTTAAAGACACAGGTGGACATTCTCTGGGATTCCACATATGTGTTAAAAGTTGACAATTGCTGTTTTGGTCACAGGAAACAGCACAAGAGTTATATACATACACTTTTTTGGACACGTTAAGTGTACCTGGGGGAGCTAAATTGTGAGAGACCGTGAACTCACAGCACTGAGTAAATGTCACAGTAAATGTCTCCCAAGGTGGCTGTGGGCTTTCAGGACAGGTCCAGTGCCCAAAAGTCATCCCTTCTAGATCCTGGGCTCACAGGGAGCCCCTGCCCTGCTTCCCTTGTGCCTTGCTCCCCAACCCCACCTCAATTCTCATCTTCCTACATTATCTGCCTAGGTAGTTAGCAAATCTCCTATCACCAGCACAAGTGCAGTCAAGATCTAGGGCTCCCAGTGCAGTCTGTTAAGGGATCAACTCTTGGTCTCTGCTCAGGTCCTGATCATGGGATCGTGAGATTGAGCCCTGTGTAGGGCTCTGTGCTCAGTGCAGAGTCTGCTTGACATTCTCTCTCCCTCTGCCCCTCTGCCCCTCTGGCTCGTGCTGTAAAAAAATACATACATACAACTAATTTTTTTAAAAATACATACATCTTCTTAAAAAAAAAATCTAGGGCTCCCTCCAGGAATCTGAGAGTTCAAGTAGCACCCACATATTCAGGACAGAGATGAGGCCAGTCTAGGGCTTCATAAAGGTTTAGCACCAAGCACTTGCAAAGGCGGTGAGCTGGCCCCACTGGAGAGAAGGGACTCTTAAGTCACACAGCCCACCTGGCCTCAGCTATCTCCTGTCATCCGTGGAATGGAGAAGAAAATAGAGATCCCCGACCTGTCCTGTCTTGTGCTCTAAAAGGACGCTGCTCCTTACCAATGGTAGCCTTTGGGCATGTCCCCTCCCTCCTTGAGCCCCATGCCTCTGCACAGCTTTCTTGAGTTGCAAGAAAGAGGATGTAACTCAAAGAATAGCATGAAACCATCTACCAGGTGCTATGTGGGAGCGTGTGGTTCTTCAACCCCTCTGATGGGATTGCATTTGTGTGCTTCCCAAAGTGGAACCCAGAATTTTGAAGTCGTGAAAGCTCTGAGCTCAGAGGGTGAAGGGAAAACAAAACAAAACAAAACAACAAAACAAAAATGATGACTGTGATAGGGCACTGCGTACATCTGCACCCGAGATCCCACGCCCAAAGCTGGAAAGTTGGGCACGGTTGCTCATTTCTCAGCCTCGATGAAAACACACAGCTGATTCCCTCGTCTCCTCTCATCCCTGTCACGGGACATGCTCTGGACCAGGAGGGGACACAGGACTCATGGCTCTGATTCCGTAAGTGCTGGTGGCGGTGGAGCTCTGTCAGGTACTGTGGACCAGGGGTGGGCTGGGCTTGCTAAAGCAGGGTGGTTTTCCGTTGTGTCCTCTTGACAGGAGGTGGCTAAAGGAAGGGAGGCCGATGGAAGGGTTAGGAAAGCTGCGAGGGAAAGGAGAAAATACTGCCCGCAGCCTTGGGGAAGAAGTGGCCGCATATCTTCCAGTAACACTTGTGTCACTCTCTAGCCACTGGAAGGGAACTGGATTCAAAGCAAGGAACGTGAAAAGAGAGCCATGACCACTAGGCAGCCCAGGTCTGAAGGGGTTCAGAGACTGGAAAACCTTTCTTTAAAATTTGGCTTTTTCAGATGTTAGAGAGGCAGCTACGGTATAGGGGCCACAGAACTGGAGGGGTGGGGGTGGAGGCGGGCAGGGGGGTTGGGGAGGAGGTATTGCTAAGCTAGGTCCTGACACAGATGTGCTAAGGCCTGAGACTATGGTCAGTGCTACTTAGAGATGGGCAATATCTGTGACATCCACCTGTTTTGACATAAGCTTCGAACTCAGAATGAACTCTCCCTGCTGGCTGGTCACCCTGGGCAAGGAAACCCCCTCCTCACTGAGATGCTGCCTGTTCTGTAGCATCAATGCAGGGCAAAGGGGTCACCCAGTCTTCAGGGACGAGAATGTTCACACTGCAGACACACGGCACCTGTAGGAGAGTGAGGAGAGAGTGAGGAAAGGTCAGGCATTGAGTGAGTGAAAAGGAGAGAAACAGATGAAGAGGAACCGAAGGACCCCTGGATGGGAAGAACCGAGAATGTCCCCATCGTCACTAATCAGGCCTCTCCCACTGTTGCTCTTCCGCCCCACAACCTGACTCGGGCGTCACCTGCCGGCGACTGACTGGAACACTGAGAGGTGACGTAGCCCTGGTGCCATTTTGGCAAGAGTGTGTGTGTGTGTGTGTGTGTGTGTGTGTGTGTGTATAGCAGGTTGGGGGAAAGGTGTCTTTGTGCACAAAAACAATGTCTGCCAAACTCCTTTTTGGTTAAGTGCCATTTTTACAGCCATTCTTTATTCTTTATTCTTTTTTTTTTTCCCCCAAGATTTTATTTATTTATTTTTGCAAGAGCAAGGGAGCAAGAGACAGAGAGCAGGGAGCCTGATAATGCAGGATTGATCCCAGGACCCTGGGATCATGACCTGAGCTGAAGGCAGACACTCAACTGACCGAACCACCCTGGCGCCCCAACAGCCAATCTTTATGACATCGTGCAGGATCTCGTACTCTAAGCCAACGGTTGGCCTATCAGGCCTGAGGAGTCCTCTGTGATTGTCATATACTCGGTAGGGTCACGGGCTATTTTCTTCAGGACACACACAGTGCCTGCACCACAGGTGGGTGGTTGTGACCAGGGTGCAGTTTTCCTGGGCTCACCTGGGACAACTATTCAGCCCCCTGAAGCCAACGTGGCCAAACTGGCTGAAGGATTCTCCATAGTCCTCCACCTCCATGTGATCGGGATCAAAGCCACGAAAGCGCTGAGTGGAGTGACTGCTGAAAAGAAGAGTCACAGAACAGCGGAGTCACTAAAAAGGAGGAGTTCCCATGAAATAGAGAGAAGAGCCACTGCAGCCACCTGTCGTGCCATTTCCACTTGGAGGAGAGAAGAGGGTGGGGTCAATGTCGCTCATCCAGGCTTGCCTCCAGTCTCTTCACCCATCTGGGCTCCCATATCCACATGGAGAAGCAACCCTTATCTCCTACAGGCAGGTGTACCCTTACACAGCAATTCAAGCCTGGGAAGATGAATGTCTGCTTTTTGTTACATAATTAGTAATACTGGACTTAATTAAAAAAAAATTTGATTCTCTTTGGGTGCCAGGGTGGCTCATTCCGTTGAGCTTCTGACTCTTGATCTCGGCTCAGATCTTGATCTCAGGGTCATGAGTTCAAGCCCTGTGTTGGGCTCCAAGGTGTGGAGCCTACATAAAAAATGGATTCTCCTAAATTGAGTTTCTTTCTTTTTTTAATATTTTGTTTATTTATTTGTCAGAGAGAGAGGGAGAGCAATGGGCAGAGGGAGAAGCAGGCTCCTTAGAATCCAACGCAGGACTCGACCCCAAGACCCTGTGATCGTGACCCCAGCTGAAGGCAGACGCTTAACCCGCTGAGCCACCCAGGTGTCCCCTAAGTTGAGTTTCAGACAGGATGAGTAACCACATAGGTAGAAAATTCAGGGTTAAAGAACTCAGAGGAGGTGACCCTCAGGACAGTGACTCTCTTGCTCCCAAGGGCAAACACGACTCATCTGAAGAGAGGTAGTGGTTTCACATTCTGAGGGACTGGTGGTAGATCCCACAACAAGTCACATCTGGCTTCCAGATCTGTACTTTTCTCCAGATACACACATGGGATAGGGTAATCAGACAAGATGTGTACTCACAAAGCGCTACTAATAGATTTTCCAAAATTTGGGGGTGGGGCCACACCACAGGAAGGATCCCTTACACTAGCTCTGCTTCTATCGGTTTCCCCTTCTCCTTCCCTAACTCTTGCCCACACTGACTATCTGACAATTTCTTGGTTCTTAAGTTTCTTAAGTTGAGACAATGTCAATGTTAGTGTCACGCAAGTGTCTTACACCCAAGTGGGAGTCTCTCTAAGGAAGGTGCCATGAAGTAAAATGTATCAGTTACAATACATACACATTGCAAATAGGTGTTGCCAATTGTTCTCAAAAAATGGCCACATTAATCTGTATTCAAGAGTGTCTAAATCCTTAGGTTCCCATACACTGACAAACACAAGATCTTATCTTTTTTTTTTCTTTTTCAGTTTTTGCCAATCTGATGGGTGACAAATAACATCTCCTAGTAACCATGAGTTGTCCTTTGTCCTTTTCCAAAGGTCCCCGTGGTAGCCGGGACCAGAGTGCAATCAGGAAAACAAAGCCCACTTCTAGCTTTCCAGTCCCTCTCCTGAAATTGGAGTGGAGTAATTTCAAAAGAAAAACAAATCTACTAGCAAAGCAGAAATACAGCAAAGGAGTGAGAGCCCCCAGCATCAGAAAGCAGAGTTGAGATGAATCTATTTGGAGCTAACTTTAACTTTAAGAGCAGTTTGCTTCCATAGTCATTGGAAACTCATATTTCTTCTGGGTTTCCTACCCACAGACAATGCATTTGTTGCTTTTGCATTGTCTTTTTTCTGAATTATTTAAAGAAATTCATTATTCATTTTTCTTATACAAAGTCTTTAGACAACACACACTGTGGAGCAGACACACACACATGCGCGCATACACACACACACACACACACACACACACACACACACACCCCTTTGGTTAGATCCCGGATGTGCTGCTCTGCCTTTCTGGCTGCCCATTCCGAGTTTCACTGGTGACATCTAAATTTGTGGTTTTCCTGTGTTCAGTGCCTAGAATTCTTTTGAGTTAAATTCATGAACTAGGTCCTGACCCCACCTAGTCTTCAGGGTTTGAAGCACAACCCGGTCGCTGAGGTATTCTGAAGTTCTGGAATCATGTACCCAACAGCCTACTTGGTAGTTGGTATCTAATAAGCATCTCAACTTTACGTTACTCAAAATGGAAATCTCCTTTAAAAACCTGGAAACCAAATAAAAGCAAACACAACTCATCCTCCTTTCTTACTGTTTACCATTCAGTTAATGACAACTCCATATTTTCAAGTGCTCAGGTAAAACACAAGAAACCATTCTCAACTCCTCTTCTTTGCCAATCATGTATTGAGTTTAATTGTCATCGAGGTTTTACACCACTGAGGGTTTTTATCCCTGAACTTGATAAAGCTCTGCCTTTTAAGCACAAGACTTCTAAAATCAACTGAATTATATTAATAGCTATGGCGCAAGCCTCCTTGAATTACTACATAAACTCTGCTTGATTAAGATTTATGAATTATTAACATGGCTTCTGATTTTACTGATATTTTACTCATTATACATTGATAATTTTTTTTAAAATCTGAGTTTCTTATTTAATCTTTTAAAAAATACTTGAGGAGCATCTGGGTGGCGCAATCTGTTAAGTGTCTGCCTTCAGCTCAGGTCAGGATCCCAGGGTCCTGGGATCGAGTCCCACATCCGGCTCCCTGCTCAGTGGGGAGTCTGCTTCTCCCTCTCCCTCTGCCTCTCCCCTCTGCCCATTCTCTCTCTTCCTCAAATAAATAAATAAAATCTTAAAGAAAAACTGACCTCAAAGCTCCTACCAAAAGTTTATACATTTCATTTAATATATTTCTACTTTCAATATTCTAATAATTTCCTATGGTCCTGCACATCTTTAGGTCAAGGTCTTGTCCTTTACTCTTATCTCCCCTTCCCCCACATGGGTCCTCATAATTGAGAGTTACTGAAATGTTTGTGATTAATTGATGCCCCAGAACCGAAGCACTTCTGTTGGGGTTGATTCCACGTTAAAACATGTTAACCCCCTGGGCCTGCCTGGGCCTACTTAGCCATAGTGACTCCATGTTGCCTAGGTAGACATTTTGTTGTCTAGAAAAGTTACTGCTCTCAGTTCCAGGTAACTGTTACTAAAACACAACACCTAAAACAAGGTAACTGGGGCACCTGGGTGGCTCAGTGGGTTAAGCCGCTGCCTTCGGCTCAGGTCATGATCTCAGGGTCCTGGGATTGAGTCCCGCATCGGGCTCTCTGCTCAGCAGGGAGTCTGCTTCCCTCTCTCTCTCTCTGCCTGCCTCTCTGTCTACTGTGATCTCTCTCTGTCAAATAAATAAATAAAATCTTTAAAAAAAAAATAAGACAAGGTAACTGTTACTAAAACACACACCTATAACAAGACCAGTTCCAGGTAATTATTACTAAAATACACACCTAAAACAAGGCCAGTTCCAGGTAACTATTACTAAAACACATACCTAAAACAAGGCCATTGGTAACCGTTACTAAAACACACAGGTAGGAGACATCCAATCAGCCAAAGCCACATATGCAGATGTCTGCGATTGTGCCCAATAAAAACTAGCCTGTAAGACCAAGGGGCGTTGCTCTCTTCGGAGGCGGCCCTGGCCAGTCAGTCTGACTTCTAATGCTTGGCACAGAATAAGGCTTTGCGTAACTTTGTCTCAGTCTCGTTCCTTTGATAACGGACCCAACACTTCTACATCTCTTACTCCTACCCAGTGTTCTGCACAATGTTAGGGATATTGTAGGTTCTAAGGGTGGTTAATAGAAGTGGCAAATGTAATAAGTTCAAAATAGTTGTGCCAGGGAGGAGCTCAGTCAGTTAAGTCACCAACTCTTGATTTCGTATCGTCTCCAGTCACAATCTCACAGTGATGAGAGCAAGCCCCAGGAGGTCTCCAGCTGATTGCAGAGCTTCCTTAAGATTCTCTCCCTCTCCCTCTTCCCCACATCCTGCTCCCCTATTCTCTCTCTCTCTTAAAAAACCAAAAGTTGTGCCAGTAAAAGTGTGAAAACTTCTGTCCTATTCCATCTTTTCTGGTGAGTTACTTTGGTCTTCTCAGGTCACCTATACATCACTAATGAGGCATTTCTGAATCTTTCCCTCAATTTGCTGCATGATTGGGGCAATTGTTTTCATTGTCCTATAGTATAAGTTTCTCAGCTTCGAAATAAGAATAATGGGAATACAATATTCCACTCAATATACCATGCCATGTTCTAGTCCCTAAATAGTGAGAATAAAACTACTCATGAAGGGCGCCTGGGTGGCTCAGGGGGTTAAAACCTCTGCTTTCGGCTCAGGTCATGATCCCAGGATTCTGGAATCAAGCTCCACATCCGGCTCTCTGCTCAGCAGGGAGCCTGCTTTCTTTCCTCTCTCTCTGCCTGCCTCTCTGCCTATTCATGATCTGTCTGCCAAATAAATTAAAAAAAAAAAATAAAAACAACTCATGAAGTTATCAAAATTGAGTAATTGCATAAAGCATCAGGGACATACTAAACACAGCTATGATAGCTGTTACTGTGACAGGTGTATCCAAAGGTATAAAAGCTATTAATTCCTGCCCTCCCCCGCAAAGATGATTATGCCACAGTTGTGCCTTGCTTACCTCATAATGCTATTATGCAAAAACTCTTCTTCACTTCTGAACGATGGCTTTGTGGCTAGAGTCTTCCTGGTTGGAAACTTTTTTGCTTTCAGCAATTTTCATATAATGTGCCACTGCCTTCTGGTCTGCAAAGTTTCTGATGAAAAATACATACATTAAAAAAAATTTTTTTTGGGCCACCTGAACATTGTAGTAGAAACTGACCTTTAAACTTGAAGGAAATCATTTGTATATAGACTCCACAATTTCCCTTTTCCTGAATTCACGTCTTTCTCCCCAGAAACAATAGTGGATCTGCAAACATAACCCACGCAGCACGCTCTCAGTTCAGGCCGTGCGTCGCGAGGAAACCATGACCCTGGTACGTCACTCCGTCTAAAATACTACGCAACAAAGGAGAAGATCCACCGAGGGGCCGACCCAGAACAGGACCAGCTCCGTCCAAGGCAACGCACAGCATCCCTCGACGGTCACGTTCGACAAGAGAGAGTTTGCTCTCCTGCTGCCTGCCAAGCTGCGGTTCTCCCACCAACGCAGCTCTGGGAGGCCAAGAGGTTCCCGTTGGTGGCTGGGGCCCACTGGGCCATTTTGGTGAGTTCGGGCGCCGCCTGCTGGCTATTCGGTGCAGCGACGGAGCCTTGCGTGCAGAGTTTCGCGGTGGTCCAGGGGAAGCCTCGATTTCTGACTCCCCAGTTGTTCTGCTGATGGCCGTGGTGATGCTCTGCTCCATTTCCCACACTTTATACCTCTTACTATATGTCATCTTGTACTTCTCCAATTATTTCTCATATTCACCTAAATTTGCAACATCAGTAATTTTTCTTTTTAATCCATAAGAACCAGTAACTCAGTGTTCTCTACACTAGAGTCACTGAAATGTTTGTAATTCAGTCCCTCCCTGGTGCAGGGGCTGGAACTCTCATGGGTCTTGTGTCCCAGATTCTCAAAAATTTATGGTTAGAATTAATGAAGCAATCTCAATGAGCCATCTGGGATATATTAAATATGGTTATTTTAAAATTATTAATAAAGTTATTACTTTTGCTGGCACATTTTAGGTTCTCAGAAATAATTGCCAATTGATCATTTCATTTGGCTTATGCAAAATAATGAAATTACTTTGTCATTTGGTCTATGCATGAACACATTCAGAGGTTGAAGACGAATTAATGACGACACAGAGAATTTGTAATCAGTGAGGTAGGAGACAATAAAGGAACACCGATGTGTAAGAAGCCTAGGCTTTCGAGAAAATACATGTAATTCACTACATGCAGTTTGCACAGGCATCTAATGCTGTGGATGAGGAGATGGAGTTTGGAATCTGAGACAGCAGGTTTTTAAACCTGGATTTGGCATTGGCTTATTAGGTTGTTCTATTTTATCTAAACTCTTAGGAAGTGCTGTTTGGACACAATAGTATTCACAACTACATTGAAAGGATTGAATGGGTCCCTTACAAGGGCAAAGTATTTGTAGTTGCTCATCATCATCAACAACATCAGTCTTGATAAAGTCTTTGATAAACTCTATGGAATTTGGTAGCTCCTTTAGGATCATCATCAAAGAGTAGCATGGTAACATATAATGAGTCAACAATTAGGATTAACATGCCATAAACAAATGAAGTAAGCCTCAAAAAATGCATTTTTCATTCCAAGTGAATGTGGAAACTAAAAAACGATTCTAATAAAACTTTGTCATACCCACGATATTTGGGGATCTTCTTATCAGGGTGTTCTGGACTGAATGTGTGTACCCAAAATTCATGTTGAAACCCTACTCCTCCGTGAAATGATACGAGGAGATGTAATATTGGGGAGATAATTGGGATTAGGTAAGTGTATAGGGAGGAGGTCTCCTGAATGCAATAAATGCCTTTATGAGTCGCAAGATAGTTTGCTTCCTCTGTCTGCTCTCTACCAGGTGAGGCTACAAAGAGAAGTTAACCATCTGCAACCCAGAGCTGAACAAGCTGACACCCTGATCTTAGACTGCCAGCCTCCAGGATCCTGACAAATACATTTTTGTTGTTTCTAAGACACAGTCTTTGGTAGTTAAGCAGCCTGCACTAAGACTGGGGGCATCACTCACTTAGCACTGCCAACATACTAGTTGAGATTGAGCCTACATATTTCTAGTTCAAATCATACTGACAGAGATGAAGCACTCATGTATAACTATTTAACTTTCATTTAAAAAAGACCTGATATCTGTGCTCACAGGGGAAAATGTAGATGCTGAATCCAAGAAAGAAGGGGAATGATGGCCCAGTCTAAAAGGTTTGAGTAATAATGAGAATGGGAATAATGAGAAAGGAAACAGCAAAAAGTAGGCTGCCAGGAAGTCTGCTCAGGAACCAGAAGTTAATGCTGGATGCTGGTGTTTGGCTCCCCACCCCGCCCTAAGCAGATCGTCTCAAATACAACTTTAAAATAATTTTTATTCTTCAGGTTTTGAAAAAATGTTGGAGGCCATACCAGTTGTTCACTAACCATGGCCTGCTCTAAATATTTGCACCAACCATTCCTTTATTCATTAACCAGTAAGAAGGAGAGCAGTGAAATTAGCCACTTGCTGGATATCATGTACCAGGGACCATCAATGACTTTCAGTATCTCCAGGGTCAAAAACCTTTGCCCTAATTCCTGAATTTTCCTGTC
This sequence comes from Mustela erminea, assembly GCF_009829155.1. Taxonomy (NCBI): domain Eukaryota; kingdom Metazoa; phylum Chordata; class Mammalia; order Carnivora; family Mustelidae; genus Mustela; species Mustela erminea. Next base: position 47,720,713 of record NC_045625.1, on the reverse strand, counting down.
AACTTGCTAAAGAAGAAGAAAAACTGACTTGATTCCAGGGCCAAAATTATTTTATTTATTTTCCTGCTCTTCTTGAAAGGGCAGCAGGAGGATATGATTTCTTTTCAATGTTATCTGCCCATTGGAAAATATTCTCAAAGCAGTAGGCTATTTTGCATTGTTTCTTTCTTTCTTTCTTTTTCCTTTAAAGATTTATTTATTTATTTACTTATTTGACAGACAGATTACAAGTAGGCAGAGAGGCAAGCAGAGAGAGGGGAGGAAGCAGGCTCCCCGCTGAGCAGAGAGCCCAATGCGGTGCTGGATCCCAGGACCCTGGGATCATGACCTGAGCTGAAGGCAGAGGCTTTAACCCACTGAGCCACCCAGGCGCCCCTATTTTGCATGGTTTTTTAGTAAATCCACAGTGAATGTATCAGCTCAGAAAGAAAGGATTTACTGGTGAATCCAGACTCATTAAAAGTTTAAACGTTTTATGATTTTACACTTTATACTTTTTGATTTTTAGATGCTGATCTAAAGATCTATTTTTTAGCACAAGGTGTTTCTTTATGTTTACAATTATTATAAATGTTTATGCATATAAAGACTTACTCAACATGTCACTGTGATAGGTATCAAGGAAAAATATATCCTAATTTGCTGTCGGACTTTACTAATTCATGCGATAAATATGAACTCCTAGCCCCCAATTACACAAAAGTCCTTATTGACATGACTGGGAAAATTCTGTTTTCCCCATGCCAAACAGCTGTATTTTTAAAATATTCATAAGATGATCCATTTCGGTACTTTTAAGAAGGGTTCAAAGTTTATTTAAACTGTGCATGCAGCCAATTTTTAACATCTTCAACACTGACGAAAGTGCTTCCATAAAGCTGATCTGCCTGAGAAATGGAAGTTCGGCCCGTGTGCATTCCTACTTCCTTACTCACATGTACACCTTCCATCTCTTTGTGAAAGAGCATCCCTCTTCCTAATCCCAGACTTCTGGTGCACTGCCCCCTGGTGCAAAACCTCTGTGACACCAAAGAGAGGGACCATTCCAGAAGACTTAGCTTTGGGGAGAGATTCCCTTGATGCATAAGTACAGAAGATTCTAGCAAGATGCTTAGGACTAATCAGGGACTGTCTCTCTTTAGTCCCACATTTTCTTATTCCCTTCAAAAGAACTGAACATCAAATGTGCTAAATTCTCAATCTTCTTTATCCTCAGTCCTACAACCACCATAGGCTTTATCTTGCTTCTGTCATTCTGTTCATAACCAAACGTTTTGACGTTCTCTGTCATGTCTGTTCCTACTTCACATCAGGTCTTCATGCATTCACCAGAATGTGGCTTCAGGCTCCCAGTTCTCCTGAAACTGCTCAGCCAAGGTTTCTAAGAAACTACACCATAATGAGGTCAGAGATAGCTGTCAGTCCCCTTGGCTGATATTTCATAAACATCTGACCCTTCTGAGCACATTGTCCATGTCCAAGGCTGACCTCCAACTACCTTCTGCTTTTCTGCTGCTCCTCCTTTCTTTTAATGATACTCTTTCTCACATTGGGGGCATTTTGATGTTCCTCAAAATTCTTTACTAGGTGCCACACTCCTCTCTGCATATACAGACTCAACGTCCCAACTAGTTCAGAACTATTTAACCAGAAGTTAAATAAATATTGTTTAACATTGTCACGGAGACCCAAGCATTGTCAAAGATACAGATCATTCAACTGAAAAGAAGGAAAGAAGTAATCTTCAAGAGACCATCGAGTTCATTTTCATCAATGGTAGAAAAGTCATATTCAATGATTGTTATTTTTTCACGATTTCTGTTGTTTGTTAGAGAGAGAGAGAGAGAGAGAGAGAGAGAAAGCACAAGCAGAGCACAAAGTGGCAGGGGGAGAGGGAGAAGCAGGCTCCCCACTGAGAAGGGAGCCCTATGTGGGGTTCCATCCCAGGACCCTGGGATCCTGACCTGAGCTGAAGGCAGACGCTCAACAGACAGTCACTGAGCTGTCCCTCAACTGTTGTTTCGATGTAAATAAAACAGACCTTCAATTCAATTGAAGTAGTTGACTACACTACTATGAGCTTGAATATTTTCAATATGAGAAGTTTTGAGGTTTTATGTTTTACATTTTCACTTAATATCTTCTGTCTAATATGTCACGTGGACCACGTTGACTGGAACGCTGTTGGAGTCTTCAGGTTCCTCCTCTGCAGTCTGCAATCCTGTCCTGCCGGGTCCCCCACTGTCTCGCCAGCAAACTGGCCTCAGTGTGGGGTGGATACACAACTTCCTTTCAGCGACGACGCGCAGGAGGCTAGGCTGGCTGTGCATGGCTCTGTCCACTGTGTCCTCCCTGTTGTCCAGGCGAGGCCTGTCATCCGGTCTCTCTTCGCCCTGTCACCACATCAACCCATTGGCCATCATCCCCTCAACTCCTCATTCTCCCATCGACCCTTATGCCTTGGCCCTGTCGCCCCATCCTCCTGGTATGGTGTTGCCTCATCACCCCATCGTCCCATCACCCCATTGTGTCATAGCCCCATTGTCCTGTCATTTTGTCAGCCAGTCCCCACAACGCCCCACTGTCTCAAATCCCCATCATCCTGCTGTCCCTTTCCCCGTGGACCCACCTTCCAGTTGCCTCATCATCAAGTCTCCTCATCACCCATGCCCTGGTGCCCCATCACTCCAATGTCCCATCATCCCATCATTCTGTTGCTCCAGTGTCCCATTACCTGTCGCCCCATGCCCCCACCTCCCCGGGGTCCCATTTCCCACCCTGTATCTGATCCTCCCATTGTCCCTCCACATTCCCCAATCATGCCAGCTTCCCATCTTCCCACTGCCTATTGTCCTGTCCCTTCATTGCCCCGTTGACCTGCCATTGGTTGTCTGTGGATGTTGCTTATGTGTCACCTGGGCTTTAGGAGTTAAATGCAAATGGTTTCCATTTTATTATTTTTGGAGATAAAGTGACTCAGCCCACTATAATTATGTTAACTGCTGAAATGGAAAAAAATGTTGACACTAGCTAGGTGAATGTCTAGCAGCTAGTGAAGTTTAAAACTATTTTCTGAGATGAAGCAAAATGGAAAGTTAAGATCTAAGTAGACATGTTAAGGAAATGATTTAAATTTCCAATTATTTTTAGCCATTGTGAAAGATGTATAAGGATGTTCTTCCTTTACTATAATTGGTGTGTATTTGTATGAATTTTTAATTTGAATATTTTGAATGTGAAAGACTGCTCAGTAACCAGAAGTTTAATTCCAATTATATTTTAGATTGTCATAGAGTGGCAAGAAATTGTCCAACCTGTAGTCCTGTCCACTGCAAACAAGTAAGGGAGAAATATGGAATGCATGATTGACTTAACTTTCATCAAATGTAGGAAAGCAAAGTTATTCTATTGTTGTTTTGGTGTAAATAAAATGTTTCACTTCCATTGAAAAAGGTGTCAAAAATATTCTGAGTTGTAATATTTTTAATATGAAAATATTTTAATATTTTGTCTAACATTTTAATCTAATATATATTGTGAAATATTTCATGCTGATCAAGTGGACTGCAATGCTATATGAGTGTTGATATTCCTCATTTGCAGGCTGCAATCCTGTTCCCCTGGCTGCCCTACTGTCCCTCAGACAAATCGGTCTACAAGTCAGGATAGCGCATTGTGGGCACATGACTTCCTTCTAGACGATGGTGGCAGGCGACTGGCTCTGTGGAATGTGTCCTCCCTGTGGTCCAGGTGCATCCTATCCTTCCACTGACCCAACCTCCCATTGTCTCCATTGTCCTGTTGCCCTATTTCCCCATCGCCCAGAGGAGCCATCATTTCTTCTCCCCATCATCCCATCTTCCCACTGTCCCACCGTCCCATTGTCCCATCATCCTGTCACCCATTTGTGCCATATCCCATCACACATTGCCCCCTGTCCCTTTGCCCCATTGTTCCTTAGTCCCATCACCCCAATCCAATCTTCCCAGAGTCCCATCATCCCATGGTCACATTGTCTCATCATCCCGTCAGCAGATTGCGCCATCCTCCCGTGGTGGCAATGCCCCATCCCCCCAGTGCTCATCATCCAGCCTTCTCCTCCACCATTCTCCCTCCACCATGACCATCGCCCCATCATGCCATTGACCCGTCTCCCCTCTATCCCTCTGCACCATCTTCTCATTTTCCTAGCTCCCATCCCATCATCCCCTCACCCCATCATCCCATCTGGGCATCATCTCATTGCCCCATAATCCCACTGTCCTGTCTTCCCTTCCCCCAGTCGCCCCATTGTCCCATGTCCTGCCTCCCAACACTGCTTCCTTGCATGGGCCCAAAGTCCCAAAGCGTCCTGTGCTCTCATCCCTTTGCCCCATCATCACATTGCCTAATGGCCCCATCATCTCATTATGCTGTCGTCTTGTTCCGCCATCACTCCCTCATCCCATCATATTGCCACCCAGCTACCTCAGGGCCCCATCATTCCAAAGCCCCATCAGCCATTCGCCCCCTTGCTGTCCTGTCATCTCAGCGTCCAACTGACCCATCCACCTGTCGACAAGTCGCCCTGTCATCAAGTGTCCCTGTCACACTGTTGCCCCTTCGCCCCATAGTCCGTCCCATCACCCCGTGTGCCCTCTTCCCATCATCCTAACGTCACATCGTCCTGTCATCCTACTTTTCAAAGCCCCATCAACCCATTACCTTATCACCCCATCTCCCCCACCCCTCATCGCCCCATCGCCCCATCCTCCCATTGGCCCATCTGCTCCCTCACCCACATCCTATGGCCATCATCGCCCAACAGAATCATCGTCCGGTCACACTGTCCTCCCTACACCATCGTTCCATTGCCCCAACGCCCCATCGCCCCACCCTCCCATCGTCCTGCCCTGTGTCCTGCCTCCCGTCCTGCTAGGAGCAGGTCGCGGCCACAGCGTCCGGCACACACACACACCCCGAAGCTGCAAATGCCACTGAACACGCCCCCGTTCTGAGTCTCAAATCCTTTAGGAAACAGGTTTTTGGTGCTAATGATCTGGCTGCAGTTTCTGCGCAGAAGCAGAGCCCAGGTCTCAGGGCCGCGCCCATTAACTGCAAGGTGCAGGACGCCCTCCTGGCTGAAAATGCCCGAAGCGAAAGCGCTCCACAGCCGCTCAGCCAGAAGGGCGGCGGAAAGGCCGGGTTTATGCGGACTATGAAAGCGGCAGGGAGCTGGTGTCTGACGGCTAAGTCAGCCCTGGGCCACCAACAGGGGCGGGAACTGACCCCGCGCACCTCCTCGTGGCCTCCTGGACAATCACCGAACTCCTCCATGGCCCACCTGTCTCGGCTAGTGGCAAGAGCCCAGCTCTGCTGCACCCCTGCCTGCTCCCTCACTGCGCATCCATAGCCCATAGCCCAGAGTGCACGACATCCTCATACTATGAGACAGCTGAAAAGTGTCCCCTCTCACACCTGCCTGAAGGACAGAACTTACCTCAGAGTTCCTTGGGAAAGACGGACCATCACCCAAATCCAAAGACGCAAAGCACCTGTTTCCACCACCAGATGCTCCCACAGGTCTTCAACCTCTTCAGCGCAGACCACGGCCAGGTTGCCTGGAGCCACGCCGCCCTCCATGACCTCCTCTCCAGCCTTCACCGCTGCCTGGGACACAGGAAACCCAGGGAAGAAGACAACCCTGTCTGTCTGTGTCTGGGGATCATGGTCCGGAAGGACTTCCAAAGCATCCATCTCTATCTGAAGGAGAAGAAACACAGCTGCTGTGCCGGGGAGGTTGTCAGAGCAGAAATGGAGAGGGCTTTTTCCTCCTTTCACAATCCACAAGTACAGGAGAAAGTGATAATCAGGACTCTCTCTAATCAGTGGTATTGTTTGCTGAGCCCTCTAAAACACTTTGTGAAATAGAGCAGAAAAAACTGCTATATTTCGTTTTTTAGTTTTTCATTACATTTTCTGTAGAACGAGTATTATATCTGTTTCTTAGTGAAAGAGGAATCAATTTTGATGATCATCTGATGAAAAATGAATTGTACAACACACTCATTATTACATTATTCACATTTTAAGTAAAAAAAATAGACTTTCTCCAAGCCACTGTACATATTGTGGTCAGAGCAGAGGGAGATATAACAAATCCAATCCTTTGCCTGTATTGTTGAGTTCTGTAGAAAAACCAACTTCCAAGCAATAATCTCATTTAACATTAGTTATTTTAAATGGGGTAAGGACAAAAGGGAGGAAATGGAATCTCTCAGCGGACTCTGGAAAAACAAAAGCAGTAGATATCTCCCACAGTTGACTGGTAGACATCTGATGCCAATATTCTTTAGAAAATATACTTAGAAAAAATATTCTTTAGAATATATATATATATATATATATATATATATATTCCTTAGAATATATAAAATATATTGCTTGCCATTTGCGAGCAAGTCTATCAAATTAAAGCCCAGGATTGTAAGTGGTCACAAGGGAAGAGAGTATGGGATAGAAAAGAATTTAAAATTGATTCTCTTGGGGCACCTGCGTAGCTCAGTTGTTTTAGCATCTGCCTTTGGCTCAGCTCATGACCCCAGGGTTCTGGGATTGAGCCTGGGGTCTGACTCCTTCTCAGCATGGAGACTGTTTCTCCCTTTGCCACCCTCCCTTTTTGTGTCCTCTTTCTCTCTCCCTCTGTCAAGTAAGTAAACAAAATCTTAAAATAAATAGATTCTCTTGTGGTTTCTGTCTGATACTTTTACTCCCAAGTACAAAGCCACCAACTAAAACCAAGACTTGTGTGAAAGTTCTAGACTTTTTGAAAACTGTTCTAGAAGAGGCCTTGTTCTCTTCTTTTTCTCCTGGTGACTATTTCTGGATATGAGGGAATGTCCCTGATACAGTGATGTAACAGTGGCTATAGTTAAATCAAAATAGAAAGCAGGAGTATTTTATTCTGTGGCCTGTCAAATTATTTGCAAAGGAAGAGTGTTACCTCCTACCCAAGATGGACTAAGACAGTGACCAAGTCTGGAGACCTGCTTGTGCTCTCTGCATATAACTATCCCTGGAAGGTCATTTTCCTCCAGAGGTGAAAAATAATCAAACAAAAATGCTCTAACAAGGAAAGAACTGACTCTGTTAGTGTAATAAGCCACTTTCACTAGCTTTTATGTTTTTTAGAAAACATAGTTTTTTTTTTAAAAAAAATAAGATTTAATTATTTTATTTTCTTAAACAAGTGGTTTTGTTTTTTAAAAGATTTTATTTATTTATTTATTTATTTATTTGAGAGGGAGAGAGTGATAGAGACTGAGAGAGAGAGAGAGAGAGAGAGAGAACAAGAGCCTGGAGGACGGGTAGAGGGAGAGGGAGAAGCAGACTCCCCAGTGAGCAGGGAGCTGGATGTGGAACTCTATCCCAGGACCCTGGGATCATGACCCAAGCCGAAGGCAGACGTGTCATCAGCTGAGACACCCAGGTGCCCCCAATTGAGTTATTTTAGAGAGACAAAGAGAGCATGTGGTATAGAGGAGAGAAGCAGAGGAAAGGGATTTTCAAGCTGACCCCCTACTGAGTGTGGAACCCCACTTGGGACTCCAGGCAGGGCTGGATCCTTTGAGCCAGAAGATCCTGACCTGAGCCTAAACCAGGAGATGTAAGCTTCATCGACTGACCACCCAGGCATCCCTACAAGAGGGATATTTTCTAAAGAGCAGTTAGTTTCACAGCAAAACTGAGTATAAGTATCAAAACTTTTCGCAGGTTCCCTGGTTCTGTATTTGCATAGTGTTCCTTGAAATCAACATTCCCCCACTAGACAGAACAGTTCTTCCAAGGGTGTAACAGATAGTTCTTAGGGCTGTGAACAAATCTTCAATATCACAGTGGTCTGTGGCTCTCAAAGCTCAAAGTTGGAACAGTCTAACAAAACCTGCTTCCTTAGTATTTTTATCCTCTCATTGGGTTTTCTTGGGTATCACACAAGAAGCATGGACATGGAATTTGTGGAAGATACATGAAATGTCTGCAGAGAGTGCAACAGACCTGGGGCTAACATGTTGCTCTGACTGGAGGACTTTCTCTGGATCTCAAGGGCACCCTGGGACAGGTGGTCTTTGCTTACTCGTGAGCTGCCATTGGCTGTCTTGCGGATGTTTTTTTCTGTCTGAGCCTTGATGTGATGTGGTCTTTTGGAATTAAATAAAAATTGATTACAATTTATTACTGAATTCTACTAAATGTATTCAGTACATCAGTAATTATAGATAGAGCTAAACAGAAAATATATTTTGAAAATACCTTGATAAGTAACTAGTAGCATGTGAAGTTATAATTTATTTTCTCAGCTGAGGGAACATTCAAATTCAGTACACTAAAAATGTGTAACTAAATAATTTAAGTTTTCAAATGTTGTTAGGAACTTGGAATGGTTTAAAGATTTAAATATATGAATTAATTATTATGTCTTTGTAGAAATTGTTAACTTGCATGTGTGCTATGTAAATTACAAATTATATAAGTAAATATATTATAGGTCACTCATCAAATTTAATTATACTGTTAAACATCAATAGCTTTAAAATTTGACTCTAAGCTTAAAATTATTAGTCATTCTTAACCCTGCATTGAGTTAAGAATAAAAAGAGTAACTTGATACTTTCTTTTGTATATACAAAGCTCAGATATAAGTACCGTACATAACTGTATAAATATGTATCCATTAATACTGTACCCATTAATTAATACTATATTATTAATTTCTCTGGAAGGTTCAATTAAAAAATATCAGAGGAGACTCTGGAGGCAAGGGAAATCATGAAAAATATGTACATAGAGTTAGGAAACAGTGCTCTAAACCAGTAGAAGGTGAAGAAAGGATAGCCAAAAGAGAAGTAGAAAGTAAGGGAAACGTTCAGAAATTGAAAACTCCTGTGTCCCCTACTTAAGCCACCTGCACAAGAGAAGATGTTCAGAGAAGCTAGAACCACGGTTCCCAGACGTGCCCACCCCAGCCAGGCCAACAGCATCTGTAGGATCTCCCATGGTCCTGCCCTGCTCCTTCTTGGTAGCCCTGATGGTGCTCAGCTGCCACTCCCTAGGCTCTCTGGGATGTGACCTGCCTCGGGACCACAGCTTGCTGAACTGGATGGCCTTGATGCTCCTGCAACAAATGAAGAGAATCTCCCTTATCTTTTGTGACAAGTACATAAATTACTTTGCCTTTCCCAAGAAGGTATTTCACAGCAAGCAGCTGCAGAAGGCTCAAGCCCTCTCTGTCGTCCATGTGACGAAGCAGAATATCTTCCACCTCTTCTGCACAGAGGCCTCACCTGCTCCCTGGAACAAGACCCTCCTGGAGGAATTGTGCTCAGGAATTTATCAGCAGGTGAATGACCTACAAGCCTGTCCCCTGCAGGAGGCGGGGGTGGGAGAGACGCCCCTGGTGAATGGGGACTCCATCCTGAGGGACTACTTCCAGAGAATCTCCCTCTATCTGCAAGAGAAGCAATACAGCCCTTGTGCCTGGGAGATGGTCCGAGCAGAGATCATGAAACCCTTGTATGCATCAATGATCTTGCAAGAAAGATTAAAGAGCAAGCAAGGAGACCCAGTTCAACATGGAAATGATTCCCTCTAACTAATAATATCAGACTTTCCACAGTTCTGCTGTCCGGAGTGTCAAAGACACTCATTTCTGCTGTTGTCATGGCATGAGTGGAATCAATTTGTCACATTATCTCAGGAGTACTAAGCAACATCAAGTGAACGGTACAAGCTCCTGTGACTTTCAGATGATCATGCTGACCTGCCTATTTAACTATTTCACTATAAGATTCAAATTATTTTTCTCTGTATAATACAGGCACATTTTCACTTTGTGGCAATACAAATATACATGCTATACATCTATTAAATTTTTGTTCCTTAAATGTTTCTGTAGAAAATTTCTTTTATTTGTACTTGTTTCTTATTGAAAGAGAAGGGGAACCTGGGTGGTTCAATTGGTTAAGTGGCTGCCTTCTGCTCAGGTCACGATCCCACCAGCCTCAGATTAGATCTGCTCAGCCTCCTGGCTCAGTTCAGAGTCTGCTTCTCCCTCCTCCTTCTCTTGTGCTCTCACTTGGGTGCACTCTCTCCTCCTCTCATATAAATAAAGAAAATCATAAAAAAAGAAAGAGGAAACAAGTGTGATTACAATGTGACGAAAGAACAGATGGTACAACTCACTCAGTATTTCATGATTCACATTAGAAATAATACCACACACTTCCTGGAAGTCAGTTTGTATGTTGTCCTCAGGATAAAGACAGATGTAACAAATCCAATCCCCATCTGTATAGTTTAGTTTTGTAGAAAAAACAACCTCCAAGCAGTAATCATAGTGAATTAATACCAGTTATACTAAAGGGTAGAAGGAGAAGAAAAGAATATGGGAATTCTGAAAGTAGAAAACGAAGCAGACAGGTCAGGAAATAGAATCAAAAGCACTAGCCACCTTCCACATCACGCTGGTAGCCATCCAAGTGCCAATATCCTTTACAAAATGAATCTTTGAATCTGCCATTTACAAACAATTCCATTCACTTAAAGCCCAGCAAGGGAAATGGTCGCCTGGGAAAAGAGTGTAAAATGAGAGAAGGATTTAAAAGTGATGCCTCAAACCACCACTGGTCAGGGTAGCAAAGAGCCACACTGCAAACAAAGGTGGAATGGTCCTAAGGCAGTAGGATAAGAGCAAATATTGGTTAAGAGTCTCTTTCAAAGCCAAGAAAGGCTTCAAGGAATTGCATCATTGCAAAGGGTGCATGGAGAGGGTCCATAAAGCCAGGAAGTAGCCGGTTTGTGTCCCCGGGTATGAGCTGTTTTGACTGAATTACTCACCAGAAACCATACTGGAGGAGGAGGAAGGGTGAAGAACAGAAGAGAAGTTAGTGATTATAGAAACAAAATAGTTTTGAGAGATTTACCTTCTTCGGACAAATTTAAACTTGATAAAAAAATGAAAAAAATAATTGAAATGGGTGATGTCTTCTAAGCCATGTAAAGCATATAAAGAAAAGCAAACAAAAATGAAAGGGGATAAAAAGTGTACAGGAACATTCTGTAAATCAAACTACCCTGTTCTATTGAAGACTCATGAATAGAAAGAACTGAAGATGAATTGGGGGCCAGGGCGCCCCCCACTGTTTCTCCAGGGCACCAGAAGCCCTCAGGTGCAGCGCCCAGCCCCTCTGTGGGGATCCTGCTGGTTTCCCCGGCAGCATCTCAGCTCTGGGCTGTGAGCTGCCTCCTGGCCCCGGGCAGCTTCACAGGAAGACCTGCTGCTTCAGACACAAGAAGGAGCATCTGTTCCTTCCCTGACCCAGGGACAGCTCCTCTGGGACATGGTGCACCATGGGCTACAGGACTGTGCCCTGCATCTGGAATTCTGCTTCCATCTCCTTGTTTGATCATGAGAACCTCACTGGAGCTCTCTGCAGCTCAGTTTCCCCAGATGTAAAATGAGGTGGAAATATTCCTAGAGCTGTTTTGATTATGAAGTGGCACATTTCATCTAGTATAGATGCTAGTAGCATCTAGTATCTTCCACTGAGTGAGAGTTTAACAGATGGGGATTATATTCTTATGTTTTCCCCAAAAAAGTGATCTTCTCTTAGCCTTTTACATATGACTGACTGCAAAGGGCTGATCCTCCAAAATATCGTTGTGAAAAAAAAAAATACCCATTCCCAACAGGTGTCCTATCCACTGAATGAAATTAGTTACACAGTAATGTTATATGTATACATATACACTGTGCCTATGTCCGCATACTCCATATGTTCTGGTACAGCACATGTCCCCTTCCTCCACGCCCTCCGAGATCCCATCCTGTCACTCTCCGATCACAGAGTTTCTCTCTCCCCCAGTGGAGAAACCTCCTGTGAGCTCCCCTCCCCCCTCCCTCCTCAGGAGCCTCTCCTGCCCATTCACACAGCTGCTTCCTTTTCCTTTGTGGTTTCTGTCTGGCCCTTTTACTTCCAATTACAAAGCCACAAAGAAGAACACAAGTTGTGTGAAACTTCCAGGCTTTTTTGAAACTCTCCTAGCAGAAGCCTTGTTGTTTTCTTTTCTCCTGGTGACTATTGTTGACCTGAGGGAATGTCCCCACTGCAGTGATGTCACAGTGGCAGGAGCAGAGAGGAGATAGGAGAAGGAGGCTGCTGTTCTGTGGCCCGTCACAGTCTTTACAGGGGAGGCTGCCAGCGAGGGGGCAAGGTGGGCTAGACAGTGACCAGGTGTGCACACAGGTTCATGTTGTATGCAGAAGTCTGTCCCCTGGTGGGAGATTTTTCTCCAGAGCAAGCAAAGAAACACCAAACAAACACAAACAAAAGCTTTCCTGGAATGAACAGACTCTGCTAGCGTTATAAGCCATGAACTTCAACAAAAATACCCTTAAAAAAAATAAAGCAGATATATTCCTAGTAAAAGTGAGCAGAAGGTCCTGAGTTGTTTCAGGTCTGCCATGATCGTGAGCTATTTCCTGTCCACCCTGCTCTGTAGCTGCCTAGTCTTTCCCACATAACGGCATCCCCCCACCAGAGGGAACACTTGTCCAGTTGCTTCCAACAATGTAACCAGTGGTTCTAGGGTTGGGAACAAGGCTTCAACATGCCATGGGCTGGCTTGTGGACCTTGCTGGTGTTTGAGCCTTGTTTTGATGTGGACTTTGGAAATGAAATACGAATAGATTCTACATAATCAATTAATTCTTCAAAACTAATTCATTGTATCAGGAATATTATCTGGTACTAAATAGAAAAATATTTTGAGAATAACTTGATGAGTATCTAGCAGCAAGTGAAGTTAAAAATCATTTTTTCATTGGGGCCATACTAAAATACAGTACACAAAAAACAAACATCCAATAAATAATTGAATAATTCATTGGCTGTTAGCAATTTGGAATGATTCTCAGTATCTAGGGACACTGATATTATTATGTCTTTCTACAAATTCTTAATTAGCATTGTACTTATATACTTCCATTTAAGTAAGAAAAAACTGAGAAGTCATTCATCATATTTAGATATCCAGTAAAGAATAATTAGCTTAAACTATAGCTCTCAGTTGAAATTTTTGTCCATCTTAACACTGAATTAAATAAATAGTAAAATGAACACTTTCTTTTCTAATCTATTAAGCAGAGCTATACATACATAACTATATAGACTGTAGATCCATGTTACCAAGGTTTGTTGGAAGGTTCAAATACATAAATATTCAGAAGACTGTGACAGGAGGTGGCAATAGGAAAAAGAAACGGTTGAGAAACCCACGCTCTACAACCCAGGAGAAAGTGTAGAAAGGAAAGCAAAAAGAGAAGTAGAAAGGGAAACGTTCAGAAATCGAAAACTCCTATGTCCCCTACTTAAGTCACACGCACAAGAGAAGATGTTCAGAGGAGCTAGAGCCACGGGTCCCAGACGTGCCCACCCCAGCCAGGCCAACAGCATCTGTAGGATCCCCGATGGCCCTGTCCTGCTCCTTGTTGGTGGCCCTGATGGTGCTCAGCTGCCACTCCCTAGGCTCTCTGGGATGTGACCTGCCTCAGGACCACGGCCTGCTGCACTGGAGGGCCCTGATGCTCCTGCGACAAATGAGGAGACTGTCTGCTAGCTCCTGTGACAACTATACAAACGACTTTGGCTTCCCCCAGGAGGTGTTTGATGGCAAGCAGCTGCAGAAGGCTCAAGCCCTCCCTGTCGTCCATGTGACGAACCAGAAGACCTTCCACCTCTTCTGCACAGAGGCCTCACCTGCTCCCTGGAACACGACCCTCCTGGAGGAATTGTGCTCGGGACTTTCTGAGCAGCTGGGCCACCTGGCAGCCTGTCCCCTGCAGGAGGCGGGGGTGGGAGAGCCGCCCCTGGTGAATGGGGACTCCATCCTGAGGAGCTACTTCCAGAGAATCTCCCTCTATTTGCAAGAGAAACAATACAGCCCTTGTGCCTGGGAGACAGTCCGAGCAGAGATCATGAAACCCTTGTATGCATCGACAGTCTTGCATAAGAGATTGTGGAGCAGGAAGTGACACCCCTTTCACGATGGAAATGGTTCTCTCTGAAGAATACTATCACACTCCCATGCGTCCTGTAGTGTTAAAGACTCTCATTTCTGCTGTCATCATGACATGAACTGAATCAATTTGTCACATGTATTCAGGAGTATTAAGCAACTTGAAGTCAACGTTACAAACACCTGTTGCCTTCAGATGACCATGCTGATCTGCCTATTTAGCTATTTATTTATTTCACTATTTATAAGATTTGTTATTTTTTATGGTATTATATTAGTTGTACCTACCCTTTGTGATTAAGAGAATTGTATATGTTTTACGTATATTAAATTCTTTATTTTCTATTCATTAAATGTTTCTATAGAAAACTTCTTGCGTTTGTTTCTTTTTGAAGCAGGAAACAAGTCTGTTTACACCCTGATGAAAGAACGGATTGTACCACTCTCTCACTCGGGATTTCATTTTCACATTAGAAGTAATCGTATCGACTTCCTGGAAGTCACTTTGCATGCTGTCGTCACGGGAAAGGCAGACTTCACGAGTCCAATGCTGTGTTGGTATCTTGGATTTTGTAGAAAAACTAACTTTAGAATAATAATTTTAGTGAACTAATATCAGTTATGTTAAAGAGAAGAGTGAGAAGAAGAGATAATATGAATTCTGTAAGTAGAAAAGGAAGAAGACCTGTGAGGAAAAAAATGAAAAGCACCGGATATGTTCTACATCACACTGGTAGACCCCCAAGTATGAATATTCTTTACAATTGGACTGTTCAGGGGCACCCGTGGTTGAGTTGGTTAAGTGTCTGCCTTAGGCTTCAGTCATGATGCTGGGGCATGGGATCAAGCCCTGTGTCGAGCTCCCTGTTCAGCTGGGAGTCTGCTTCTCCCTTTCATACTACCCCTGCTTGTGTTCCCTGTCTCTCTGTGTGTCATATAAATCAATAAAATCTTTAAAAAACACAAAACAAAGCAAAACAAAACAAAAAAACCAAAAACAAATGGATCCTTGATCCTGCCATTTACAAGCCATTCCATTCACATAAAGCCCAGGGAAGGAAGTGGTTGACTGGGAAGAGAGCGTAGAATGAGAAATGGTGCCTCAAGCCTCCCCTAGTTAAGGGAGAAAAGAGCTACACTGCAAACAAAGGTGGAATGGCCCTAAGGCAGTAGCATAAGAGCGAATATTGGTTAAGAGTCTATTTCAAAGCGGAGAAACGCTTCAAGGAATTGCATCATAGCAAAGGGTGCATGGAAAGGGTCCGTGAAGCCAGGAAGTAGAAGGGTTGTGACCACGGGGACCATCTGTTTTGACGGAATTACTCACCAGAAACCATACTGGCGGCAGAGGAAAGGCGAGGAACAGAACAGAAGCTAGTGACTATAGATAGAATATAGATCTGGGAGATTTACCTTCTTTGGGCTAATTAAACTTCCATGAAAAAATAAACTAATAATTGAAATGGGCGATGTCTTCAAATGTCTTCTAAGTCATGTAAAGCATATATAAAAAAAGCAAAGAAAAATAAAAAGGTATGAAAAGTGTACGGGAACATTCTGCAAATGAAAACTACCCTGTTCTATTGAAGACTCATGAATAGAAAGAACTGGAGATGAATGAGGGGACAGGGCACCGCCCACTGGTCCGCCATTCCATCAGAAGCCCTCAGGTGCAGCACCCAGGAGGAGCTGGGCCCCTCCTGGATCCCCGTGGCAGCATCTCAGCTCTGGGCTGTGAGCTGCCTCCTGGCCCCAGGCAGCTTCACAGGTGGACCTGCTGCTTCTGAACAGAGGAGGAGCATCAGTCCCTTCTTCTGAACCAGGGACACCTCCTCCACTGGGACAAGGTGCGTGGCGGCCACTTCCAGGAGGTCCACACCAAGTCTGTCCTCCTTGAGATGCTTCAGCTGACCTTCACCCTCTTCCTCACTGGGCCCCGCCGTTTGCTGCCTGAACCCGTCCCTGCTGGGGCAGCCAGAACCCTGGGAACCTGTGTGGTACCTGCGATGGGAGTGGGGGAGCTGCCCCTGGGTTTGAGGGCCCTGCCCTAGCCTTGAAGACGTGCTTCCAGAGAATCCATCTCCATCAGAGACAGAAGAAACAGAGTGACTACCTGGGAAGGCGTCTGAGTCAAAATCCGGAGACCCATCTCTTCATATTCAAATGAAGACATATGGAAAGGGAAATGATAAAAAGGAAGAAAGCAAGAAAGGGACCTGCAAATGATATTCTTGACCTACAACACTAAGTCACATAGCCATGAGTTCCATCTTTCTAACGACTCCTCTTTCTGCTTCAGCCATACAATGTGTTGAGTTAAGTTACTCAGCATTGTGGTTAAGATGTGTCTGTGACAGGACTGTCCCTAAGGGTCTCCATCACAGGACAGAGCTAGCCTGAAGTAGTTCATGTGTTCACGTATTGCAGGATCCTCTGGTTTCTGGATCAACACTGAACCATTTGGAACAGTTTTCCTGACCTCACAGCTGCAATACAAGAACAAAACCAACAACCACCAATTACAAGAAGTCGGAAAACAACTCTTCTTAGATCCACTCACAGCTGAGGTCCCAGGGCTAGTGTCAGCGCTGGTACCAGGAGAAAAAGGAGCACGCAGACAATCACACTCTCCAGGAGCAGGCAATGGTAGGAACTTGAGCTGTTACGGAAGCATGGTTCGAGGCTCTGTGTGTTTCCACTGGGTAGTTACAATGTCCAGTCCTCCCTAGTTGGTGCAGCCCACTGGTTTGTGAGTTGTACCTTTGGAATGACCACTAGGCTGCCCCTGTGAAGAGCAGAGGGAAATTTGCTGGCTTTGCCAGCAGAGGGAGAGGGAAAGCAATCATTCTAGAGTAGTCTGAGGCTACCTCTTCACAGTGCTAGAGGCCAGGGGGATCTGTGACCAGGAGCCTGAAGGAGGAAAGTCAGGAAGAGGGGACAGCAGACTTCCCACTGGAGATGCAAGGGTGAGTCATGTCATGGAGACATTAAATCGCAATTTCCTTTGCGTATTTGGAAATCGAGGCACTGTACTGAAAGTCCTTCTGTCTCACATGAGTGAAATGAGAAGATGCCCTAAAGCTTAAGAGAATCTGGAACATTTAAGGTTGAGAAGGAGAAGGGGGCCTGTCAGGGGCACAGCGATGGAGCAGCCAGAGCAGGTGGGACACAACCAGGGAAGAATGATCTCCAGGAAGTTTCGAAGAAGGGAAGTTTCAGAATTTTCCAAGAAGAACCTCAGGCAGGAATTTGTGACATGGGCTACAGGACTGTGCCCTGCATCTGGATTCTGCTTCCAACTCGTTGTTTGATCATGAAAACCTCACTTGGACAGTCTATAGCTCAGATGTAAAGTGAGGTGGAAATATTCCTAGAGCTGTTGTCATAATCAAGTGGCACATTTCAAAGCATCTAGTATCTTCTACTGAGTGAAAGTCTCATCTTAACAGATGAGAACTATTATCTTATGTTTTCCCTGAATATTGATCTTTTCATAGCCTTTCCCCTGTATCTGACTACAAAGGGCGGATCCTCCAAAATACTGTTGTGAAAAAAAAAATACCCATTGGGAATGGGTGTCCTATCCATTGAATGTAATTAGTTACACAGTAATGTAATACGTATACATATATACTGTGCCTATGTCCGCATACTCCATATGTTCTGGTACAGCACAAGTCCCCTTCCTCCACGCCCTCCGAGATCCCATCCTTTCACTCTCCAGTCACAGAGTTTCCCTCTCCCCCAGTGGAGAAACCTCCTGTGAGCTCCCCTACCCTCCCTCCTCAGGAGCCTCTCCTGCCCATTCACACAGCTGCTGTTCTGTGGCCCATCACAGTCTTTACAGGGGAGGCTGCCAGCGAGGGGGCAAGGTGGGCTAGACAGTGACCAGGTCTGCACATGGGCTTGTGTTGTATGTAGAAGTCTGTCCCCTGGTGGGAGATTTTCTTCCAGAGCAAGCAAAGAAACACAAGCAAACACAAACAAAATCTTCCCTGGAATGAACAGACTCTGCTAGTGTTATAAGCCATGACCTTCAGCAAAAATACCTTTTTTTTCTTTTTCTTTCTTTCTATCTTTTTTTTTTTCTTTACAAAAACAGCAGATAGATTCCTAGTAAAAGTGAGCAGAAGGTCCAGAGATTTTCCCCATCCTTCCTGCTCTGGAGCTTCATGGTCTCTCCCACATTTCAGCATCACCCCACCAGAGGGAACACTTGTTCCAATTATTTCCAACAATAAAACAAGCAGTTCTAGGGTTTGGAACAAGGCTTCAACATGCCATGGGCTGTCTTGTCGAAGTTGCTGGTGTTTGAGCCTTGTTTTGATGTGGGCTTTGGAAATAAATATAGATTCTACATAATCATTTAATTATTCAATATGTATTCATTGAATCGGGAATTCTATCTGGTTCTAAATAGAGAAAATATTTTTAGAATAAATTGTTGAGTATCTAGCATCAAGTGAAGTTAAAAATCATTTTCTCATTGAGGCCATACTAAAATACAGTACAGTAAAAACAAACATCCAATAAATGTTTGAAAAATTCATTGGCTGTTAGCAATTTGGAATGTTTCTCAGAATCTAGGGACACTGATAGTATTGTCTTTCTAGAAATACTTAATTTGCATTGTACTTTAATATTTCCATTTAAGTAAGAAAAATGTAGAAGTCACACATCATATTCAGATATCCAGTAAAGAGTAATTAGGTTTAAAATATAGCTTTCAGTTGAAAATTTTCGTCCATCTTAATTCTGAATTAAACAGACTAAAATGAACTCTGTCTTATCTATAAATACATAACAATATAGACTTTAGATCTCTGTTACCACGTTTTTTTGGAAGGTTCAATCACAGAAATATTCGAAAGACTGTGACAGGAGGCGGCAATAGGAAAAAGAAACAGTTGAGAAACCCACGCTCTAAACCCCAGAAGAAAGTGTAGAAAGGAAAGCAAAAAGAGAAGTAGAAAAGGAAGGGAAAAGTTCAGAAATTGAAAACTCCTATGTCCCCTACTTAAGCCACATGCACAAGACAAGATGTTCAGAGAAGCTAGAGCCACGGGTCCCAGACGTGCCCACCCCAGCCAGGCCAACAGCACCTACAGGATCCCCAATGGCCCTGCCCTGCTCCTTCTTGGTGGCCCTGGTGGTGCTTAGCTGCCACTCCCTCGGCTCTCTGGGATGTGACCTGCCTCAGTATCACGGCCTGCTGCACTGGAGGACCCTGATGCTCCTGCAACAAATGAGGAGACTGTCTGCTAGCTCCTGTGAAAGGTACACAAACAACTTTGGCTTCCCCCAGGAGGTGTTTGATGGCAAGGCGCTGCAGAAGGCTCAAGCCCTCTCTGTCGTCCATGTGACGAACCAGAAGACCTTCCACCTCTTCTGCACAGAGGCCTCACCTGCTCCCTGGAACACGACCCTCCTGGAGGAATTGTGCTCGGGACTTTCTGAGCACCTGGGCCACCTGGAAGCCTGTCCCCTGCAGGAGGCAGGGGTGGGAGAGCTGCCCCTGGTGAATGGGGACTCCATCCTGAGGAACTACTTCCAGAGAATCTCCCTCTATCTGCAAGAGAAGCAATACAGCCCTTGTGCCTGGGAGATGGTCCGAGCAGAGATCATGAAACCCTTGTATGCATCAACAGCCTTGCATAAGAGACTAAGGAGTGGCAAGTGAGACCCGTTTCAACATGGAAATGATTCCCTCTGACTAATAACATCACACATTCCGGAGTCCTGCCATCTCAGAGACTCTCATTTCTGTGGTTGTGAAGACATGAACACAGTCAATTTGTCAAGAGTTTTCAGGATATGTCAACTCTACAAGCTGTAGTTGCTTACAGATGACCTTGCCTATGCCTATTTATCTATTTAAATATTTATTTATGTAAATATCTATAAGATTCAGTTTTTTCATATAATATGATGTACACCTTTACATCATAGAATATAATAAAATATATTTTTAATATGTAATCAGTTTATGATTTTTTTCTTTATGGAATTTTAAGGACAAAAGTGTTTTCAAGGAGGTATACCAGGTCTGATTGTGTAACTCCATTGGAAATTGGACAGCAGAAATCATTTACTGTCATACTGCATTAACACTGGAAATAACAACTCACTTTCTCTAAGACAACTTGCACGTTGACTTTAGGCTATAGGACATAAAAAATATAGATCCTGATGTCTACATCTTTGGTTGTAGGGACATATAAATATGGTTGCTATAGGGATGGGATCTAAAAACCTCCAATTTAATGTTTTGACGATGAAGGAAAGGAAGTGACTTCTCTCACCTGCTCCCTGAGCAGAGAGGTAGAAACACACAGGAAGTGCACACAGAAAATCTGTGGACCCCTCAACAGGTCACTGGCAGACATGGAGACACGTATGTCCGGTGTCGGGGGCAGGTGAGCTGGCAGTTGACAAGAAACGCCACGGCGAGGTCCACATCTAGCAGGCAAAGCCAGAAACAGAGGTGGTCACGCAGGGAGACGGTGTCATGTGAGAAACAGACATAAACTTGATTCTGAGGCTCTTCAACCATTGAAGGGAAAGGAGAGAAGAGCCACAAAGGAGATGGTGGACTCTTGGCCACATGGTAAGGGAGGATGCTGGTGAGTTTTTTTATGGAAGTAAATGTGTTTCAAAGACCATCAGCAGATTCCTGGAAGATGTGGATTGAAACTGTCTGTGATGTCAGAAACACAGAAGCCTTTGCTGACCTTCCTGAGAGTCGGTTTGGTGGAATGCATAAGCAGAGACCACCCTGGAACAAGTGGGAGCATGAATAAGAGAAGTCAGTGCATCTGTCTTGGAGAAGAATATTGCATGGGATCTGGGAATAGTGGGGTTTGTTATTCTGCACATAGTTTGCACTTTATGTCATTTCTTTTTCCCTGAGCGGTTTCATGGATTCGATGTTCTGCACATCATGTTAATATGGTTAGTGTTGTATTTCTTTTTCATCATGACTGAATTGCTGACCGTGATTTATCGTGCCTTGGTTCTTACTTCCTTGCACATCAGCGAGCTGCTCGGCTTTAAGAATTCACTTGGCAGGAATGGATAACTCATTCAATACTACATCAAATTATCTATTACCACGGATAAGATCATGTTTCCTGGAATTATTTGGCATCATTAATTAGGTTCCTTAACCCCTCCTTGTGACCCTGTTTACTAAAGTGGCATAATATCCCATTGCTTTTTCTAAAGAGTTTGATGTAAGAATTCTTCTCTGTTGCTCACTGCTAGTATTTCCTCATGTTCGGAATAACACAATGTTTGGTGGATAGCCACATCACGAGATTCTCTTGCACATAAAGACTGACAGACTTTCTTCAAAAATGAGGGTGGGAAGCTGGGTCAGGTATTCTCTCTCCTCATATTTACAGCAATGAGAAATCATTGGTCGAATGAGCTGAAAATACATGAATCATGGAAATCCATGGAGCAATAGTGAGCTGTGTGTAATTCAGGAGTACAAACAGGTTTAACAATTAGGACAGAAGAGCATGAATATTCACTGAACTCATGCACTGAAAGGAACCTAGCAGTGCATCTTCTGTAGGGAATGGCATAAATATGGTAGCAATCGTCTTATCTTAATTCTGACAGCTATATATGGGAATATTGTTTGTCTCCTCCTCCAAAATTCGTGGGAACAGTGGTCCTACACTTCAGTACCTGACTTGCCTCCCAAACTGGAATTCTGTTGTGACTTCTAGGAAAGGCTGACGCATTCATCCCCATTGGCAAGAAACGTTTTTATTTATCACCAGTGATGAGACGGTGGCTTCTACGAACATCTGAAAGTTGAGAATAAATATCTAGTTGGAAGTGCAGAAGAACATGCTATTTCCTTAACCTTCTGGCACCCACGCTGCCCTCTACCCTCCCCCAACCCTCATTCCAGAACACATTCCCCTGTCCTAACAGGTTCCTTCCTCAACAAGGCAGAAGTCCCCACAGTCCCTTGGCATTCACTCTCTTGACCTCTCAGCCTGTTCACACAACAGCTTTCTATTCTGCTGTCATCTAAGCTTAAAGCTTTTTAAAGGAGCAGCAGAAGAAAGCAAGTAGACAACAAAAAATGCATTGAAATCTCTAGGTTTTGCAGAAGCACCTGCTAGAGAGGCTTTGCTCGGATTTCCATCCAATATGATGGAACAGCAGCTGGGGCTGAAAGGAAACAGAAAGCAGGATCAGGTTGAAGGGTGGCCTAGTGAAGCTCCTCTCCGGGAAGACCGCCTCCTGGTGGCCAAGTGCGACAAGGGTGGTGACCAAAATGGGACCTTTTCTGAGAATGTCCCTTCCAGCTACATAAAGCCTACTTGTGGACATCCAGAGATTCTAATGCTGTCATAAACCCGTTTCCTTACTCTGTCTATAACAAAGCGTGAGACTTTTCCTGATAATCCCTATAGCCATAGTCAGTTTTAATCCCAATGTTCTTGATTATTAAATACTGGAAAGTGTTGGAGAACCAAGCAGCAAAGGCCAAATGCAGGGGCAAGGGGAGTGAGTACCCCTGCCAACATTTTTTAAAAGATTTTATTTCTTTATTTGAGAGAGACAGAGAGGCAGAGCATGAGAGGGGAGAAGGTCAGATGGAGCAGCACACTCCCCACTGAGCAGGTGGCCTAAGGTAGGACTCTATCCTAGGACCATGAGATGATGACCTGAGCTCAAGGCAGATGCTTGAAGGACTGAGCCAGCCGGGTGCCCCGACCCCCACTAACTTTCCATTCCCAGGCATTGCTATTCAGTTTGCCAGGGGACGAAGAGGAGGCAGGGCTCAGGGTTGGGTTCCCAGGGACAGGCTGGGAGACTCACCCTGCACTATTGGCCACAAGCAGCCAAGGTCTGGCAGCGTCAGAAGCCAGAGTGTGTACTTGCCCTCCCTCACCCTCAGCTGATTGCTGTGCTGTGGAGCTCAAGGCCCCCAGAAATCCGGTGCCACACAGAAACACGGTAATTCCAGGGTTCCTGCGCAAAGAATCCCAGAGCTCAACTGTGTCTGTGTTGGAGCACTCCCTAAGTTCTTGTTACACCAGGAGTAGGACATTCCTTTGCTCAGAAAACCACACTGACGTCTGGAAATATGAAAGTGTTGAAAGTCAGCAGCAGTGTGGGTACCTGGTAGGAGAACAGAAATGGGAAAGTGTCCACTGGATTAGTCACTTATCCTCAGGAGGAGGAACAGTTGGACAATAGGGCAGCATTGAGTCAACTGTATCTCTGTGTCCTTCCCGAGACTGAGAAGGTTCAAGTGGACACTGGGAGCACAGAATTCTTCTAGGCGGATGTGGCCCATGGTAGTGTCCCCACCGTGGGTGACCCTGACAGGACAACAGCCTGCAATGTGTTGGAAGGAGAAGGGTCAGTCTAGTGCCAGCTGCAAACATCTATCTCATTGGCAGAAAAATCTAATGTCTCATGAGTATTCATTTAATTTTTTAATTTTTATTTTTTTATTAACATAATGTATTCTAGCCCCGGGGTACAGTTCTGTGAATCCCCAGGTTTCACACTTCACAGCACTCACTGTAGCACATACCCTCCCCAATGTTCATAACCTCACCTCCATCTCCCTAACCCCCTTTCCCCCAGCAACCCTCAGTTTCTTTTGTGAGATTAAGAGTTTCTTAATGGTTTGTCTCCCTCCCTATCCCATCTTGTTTCATTTATTCGTTTCCTACTCCCAAACCGCCCACGTTGCTTCTCAACTTCCTCAAATCAGGGAGATTATATGATAATTGTCTTTCTCTCATTGAATTCATTCAATAGGCATAACCTCTCTAATTCCATCCCATCGTTGCAAATGGCAAGATTTCATTTCTTTTGATGAGTGCATAGTATTCCATTTTATATATATACACCACATCTGCTTTATTCATTCATCTGTTGATAACATCTAGGTTCTTTCCGTAGTTTGGCTCTTGTGGACACTGCTACTGTAAACATTCGGGTGCACGTGCCCCTTCGGATCACTACATTTATATCTTTAGGGTAAATACCCAGGAGTCCAATTGCTGGGGTGTACGGCAGCTCTATTTTCAACTTTATGAGCAATCTCCATGCTGTTTTCCAGGGTGGTTGCACCAGCTTGCATTCCCACCAACAGTGTAGGCAGGTTCCCCTTTCTCCCCATCCTACCCTGCATCTGTCATTTCCTGACTTGTTAATTTTAGCCATTCTGACTGGTGTGAGCTGGTATCTCATTGTGGTTTTGATTTGTATTTCCCTGACGCCGAGTATGTGGAGCACTTTTTCATGTGTCTGTTGGCCATCTGGAAGTCTTCTTTGTGGAATTGCCTGATCATGTCCTTTGCCCATTTCTTGATTCGATTACCTGTTCTTTGGGTGTTGGGTTTGCTAAGCTCTTTATAGATTTTGGATACTAGCCCTTTATCTGTTATGTCGTTTGCAAATATCTTTTCCCATTCTGTCAGTTGTCTTTTGGATTTGTTAGCTGTTTCCTTTGCTGTGCTGAAGCTTTTGATCTTGATGATGTCCCAACAGTTCATTTTTTTGCCCTTGCTTCCCTTTCCTTTGGTGATGTTCCTAGGAAGTAGTTGCTGCGGCTAAGGTCAAAGAGGTTGCTACCTGTGTTCTCCTCAAGGATTTTGATGGATTCCTTTCTCACATTGAGGTACTTCATCCATTTTCATCTATTTTAATGTGTGGTGTAAGGAAATGGTCCAGCTTCATTTCTTTGCTTGTGGCTGTCCAATTTTCCCAACACCATTTGTGGAAGAGGCTGTCTTTTTTCCATTGGACGTTCTTTCCTGCTTTGTCGAAGATTAGTTGACCATAAAATCGAGGGTCTGTTTCTCGGCTCTCTATTCTGTTCCACTGATCTGTGTGTCTGTTTTTGGGCCAGTACCATACTGTCTTGATGATGACAGCTTTGCAATAGAGTTTGAGTTCTGGAATTGTGATGCCACCGATTTTGGCTTTCTTGTTCAGTATTCCTCTGGCTATTCGAGGTCTCTTCTGGTTCCATATAAATTGTAGGATTCTTTGTTTCATTTCTTTGAAAAAATGGATGGGCTTTTGACAGGGATTGCATCATATGTGTAGATTGCTTTAGGTAGCATAGACATTTCCACAATATTTGTTCATCCAATCCATGAGCTTGGAACATTTTTCCATTTCTTTGTGTTTTCCTCAATTTCTTTCATGAGTACTTTATAGTTTTCTGAGTATGAATTCTTTGCCGCTCTGGTTAGGTTTCTTCCTAGGTATCTTATGGATTTGGGTGCAGTTGTAAATGGAATTGATTCCTTGATTTCTCTTTCTTCTGTCTTGTTTTGGTGTGAAGAAATACAATATTACTGCATTCCTATACAATTTCTAGCAGATTTGGACTGGTGTCTGTTGGGTTTTCCACATATAGTATCATATCATCTGCAAAGAGTGATAGTTTGACTTCTTCTTTGCTATTTGGATGCCTTTAATTTCTTTTTGTTGCCTGATTGCTCAGGCTAGGGCTTCTACTACTATGTTCAATAGCAGTAGTGGTAATAGACATCCCTGCCATGTTCCCTGACCTTAGTGGAAAAACTCTCAGTTTTTCTCCACTGAATATGTTTGCAGTGGATTTTTCATGGTGGACTTTGATGATATTTAGGTATGTACCCTCTGTCCCTACACTTTGAAGAGTTTTGAACAGGAAAGGGTGCTGTACTTCGTCCAATGCTTTTTCAGCATCTATTGAGAGTCTCATATGGTTCTTGTTCTTTCTTTTAGTAATGTATTGTATCACATTGATTGATTTGCAGATATTGAACCAGCCCTGAAGCCCTGGAATAAATCCCACTTGGTCGTGGTGAATCATCCTTTTAATGCACTGTTGGATCCTTTTGGATAGTATTTTGGTGAGAATTTTTGCATCTGCGTTCATCAATGATATTGGTCTATAATTCTCTTTTCTGATAGGATCCTTGTCTGGTTTTCTGATCAAGGTAATGTGGCCTCATAAAATGAGTTTGGAAGTTTTCCCTCCATTTCTATTTTTTGGAACAATTTCATGAGAATAGGAATTAATTCTTCTTTAACTGTTTGGTAGAATTCCTCTGGGAAGCCATCTGGTCCTGGGCTCTTGTTTCTTTGGAGAGTTTTTGATGACTGTTTCAATCTCCTTACTGGTTATGGGTCTGTTTAGGTTTTCTCTTTCTTCTTGGGTCAGTTGTGGTAGTTTATATGTCTCTAGAAATGCATCCATTTCTTCCTGATTGTCAAATTTACTGGCATATATTTGCTCATAATATGTTCTTATAATTGTTTGTATTTCTATTGTGTTGGTTGTAATCTCTCCTTTTTAATTCATGATTTTATTTATTTGGGTCCTTTTTTTTTTTTTTTATAAGTGTGGCCAGGGGGTTATCAATCTTATTCATTCTTTCAAAGAACCAGCTCCTAGTTTCATTGGTTTGTTCTATTGATTTTTTGGTTTCCATTTCATTGATTTCTGCTCTGATATTTATTACTCCTCTTCTCCTGCTGGGTTTAGGTTTTTCTTGTCGTTCTTTCTCCAGCTCCTTTACGTGTAGGGTTAGGTCGTGTATGTGAGACCTTTCTTGTTTCTTGAGAAAGGCTTGTATCGCTATATATTTTCCTCTCAGGATTGCCTTTGCTCTGTCGCACAGATTTTGAACTGTTGTGTTTTTATTATCATTTGTTTCCATAAATTTTTTCAATTCTTCTTTAATTTCCGGTTGACCCATTCATTCTTTAGAAGGATGCTCTTTAGTCTCCAAGTATTTGGGTTCTTTCCAAATTTCATCTTGTGATGGAGTTCTAGCTTCAGAGCATTGTGGTTTGAATGTGTGCAGGGAATGATCCCAATCCTTTGATACCGGTTGAGACCTGATTTACGACCCAGGATGTGATCTATTCTGGAGAACGTTTCAGGTGCATTGGAGAAGAACGTGTATTCTGTTGCTTTGCAATGGAGTGTTCTGAATCTATCTGTTATGTCTCTCTTGTCCAGTGTGTCACTCAAGGCCTTTATTTCCTTGTTGATCTTTTGCTTGGATGATCTGTCCATTTCAGTGACGGGAGTGTTGAGTCCCTTACTATTATTGTACTTTTGTCGATGTGTTTGTTTGATTTTGTTATCAATTGATTTATATAATTGGCTGCTCCCATGTTAGGGGCATAGATACTTAACACTCGTTAAATCTTCTTCTTGGACAGACACTTTGAGTATGATATAGTGTTCTTCCTTATCTCTGATTATAGTCTTTGGCTTGAAATTGATCTGATATAAGGATTGCCACCCCAGCTTTCTTTTGATGTCCATTAGCATGGTAAATTATTTTCCACCCCCTCACTTTAAATCTAGAGGTGTCCTTGGGTATCAAATGAGTTTCTTGTTGACAGCATATTGATGGGTTTTGTTTTTTTATCCATTCTGATGCCCTGTGTATTTTGCTTGGGGCATTTTGCCCATTTACATTCAGGGTAACTATTGAGAGATATGAATTTAGTGCCACTGTATTGCCTGTAGAGTGATTCTTACTGTATATTGTCTCTGTTCCTTTCTAGTCTACTACTTTTGGGCTGTCTCTTTGTTTCAAGGACCCCTTTCAATATTTCTTGTAGAGCTGTTTTGATGTTTACAAATTGTATTCGTTTTTGTTTGTCCTGGAAGCTTTTTATCTCTCCTTCTATTTTCAATGATAGCCTACATAGATATAGTATTCTTGGCTGCACGTTATTCTCATTGAGTGCTCTGAATATATCACACCAGTTCTTTCTGGCCTGCCAGGTCTCTGTGGATAAGTCTGTTGCCAATCTAATATTTTTACCATTGTATGTTACAGACTTCCTGTCCCTTGCTGCTTTCAGGATTTTCTCTTTGTCACTAAGACTTGTAAATTTTACTATTAGCTGATGGGGTGTGGACCTGTTCTTATTGATTTTGAGGGGGCTTCTCCATGCCTCCTGGATTTGGTGCTTGTACCTTTTGCCATATTAGGGAAATTCTCTACAATAATTCTCTCCAATATGCCTTCTGCTCTCCTCTCTCTTTCTTCTCCTTCTGGAATCCCAAGTATTCTAATGTTGTTTTGTCTTATGGTATCACTTATCTCTCGAATTCTCCCCTCGTGGTCCAGTCGTTGTTTGTCTCTCTTTTGCTCAGCTTCTTTCTTCTCTGTCATTTGGTTCTATATCACTAATTCTCTCTTCTGCCTCATTTATCCTACCAGTAGGAGCCTCTATTTTGATTGTACCTCATTAATAGCTTTTTAAATTTCAACTTGGTTAGATTTTAGTTCTTTTATTTCTCCAGAAAGGTCTTTTATTTCTCCAGACAGGGTTTCTCTAATATCTTCCATGCCTTTTTTGAGCCCAGTTGGCACCTTGACAATCATTATTTTGAACTCTAGAGCTGACATATTACCAATGTCTGTATTGATTAGGTCCCTAGGCTTTGGTACTGCCTCTTGTTATTTTTTTTTTTCAGTGAATTTTCCACCTTTCCTTTTATCCAGATAAGAATATAGGAAGGGGCAAATAAAATACTAAAAGGATGGCAAGGACCTCAGGAAAATGTGCTCTAACCAAATAGGAAGAGACCCACATCATGGGGGGAAGAAATAGGGTAAAAAAAGTTCAGAGAAAAAAATTAAATAAAGAAAAAGTATTAAAAATAAGTATATATATATAATATATATATATATATATATATATATATATATATATATTAGATTGGTGACTAGAATAGAGTCACCTAGTTAATTCGGGAGTATTTTAGTCTCTTAAAAGAAACTATCTCCCAAAATTTTAAAGAATGAAAAAAATACACACACACACAAACACACAATAAGGGTAAACACAATGAAGTGATGGAATAGAACTATAAAGATGAAAATTTTTAAAAAAAATTTCTAAAAAAGGAGTTGATATGATAAGTAGAAAGAATTTGCTCAGGCTAGAGACTGGAACAAAGACCTGTGCTAGATTTAGGGTTTATTTTGAGCTATTAGAAGAAGTTCTACCCCAACATTTTTTAAAAGATAAAACCTTAAGTGTATACAAGCAATAAGGATAGATACAACGAAGGATAAAATAGGAGTATAATGATGAAGTTTCCAAAAAGATTTTTAAAATGAAGGTATTGTTAAGATAAACTAGTTAAAAAGTTAAAAGAGGAGAGAGTAATGGTTACAAAAATTTTAGCTTAAGAAAAAAATAAAATTAAATAAACTTAATTAACTTTACAAGACTAAAGACTCATGGGGAGAAAGCCACGAATTCCTTGCTTTGCTTGCTCCTCTGGAATTCTGCTGTTCTCCTTGGTACGTGAACTTGATCTTGGCTGAATTTCTTGCTGATCTTCTGGGGGAGGGGCCTGTTGTAGTGATTCTCAAGTGTGTTTGCCCAAGGCGGAATTGCACCGCCCTTACAAGGGGCTCGGCTAAGTAATCCACTGAGGTTCCCCTTTGGAGCTTTTGTTCCCTGAATGCTTTCCATAGAGTTCTGGAGGATGGCTTGAAAATGATGGCCTCCCAATCTCTGGCCCAGAGGAGCCGAGAGCTCGGGACCCCACTCCTCAGTGCACCCTTGGAGAAAAGTCCTCAATTACTCCCATCTCCCTGGCCTAGCCTCACTTTGAGCTCCCTCCCCCCAGCCTGCGACCGAGCATCTCTGGCACACAGCCCTGCCTGGAGTCTCCAAACCCAGCAGAACCCTGCATTCTTCAGGGGGGTCTTCCAGGATCTTGTGGAGTCCCTGCTCACAGAGCAGGGTCCTGCCTATGCCACATATCACAGCTTAAGGTAACTCTGAGTTGAGAGCTCATTCCTCAGCTCAGTCTCTGTTACTGGCTTCCTCGTTCTAATACCTGGGAGCTCTGTGACACTCAAACAACCTCGACCCTTCTGTGACCCCGCAGGACGTGAGACCACGCTATTCCCACATGGGCTTCACCCCAGATTACCCTTTGGAGTGATGTCCCTTAGTGGAACAGCCTTTTAAAAGTTCTGATATTGTGCTCCATTGCTCCACTGCTTGCGGGGAGCCAGACCATCCCCCCGCGGTCTATCTTCCCATCACTTTGGATTCACTTCTCCACAGGTCCCACCTTTCAGAAAGTGGTCGATTTTCTGTTTCTAGAATTGTTGCTCTTCTTCTCTTCAATCTTCTGTTAGAGTGTAGCTGTTCGGAATGATTTCATAGACTATCTAGCTGATCTCCTGCTACCTAATGTCATCTCAGCCTGTTACTTCTCTGCCGTCTTGACTCCTCCCCACTCTCATGAGTATTTAAAAGGGATCCTGACAACTTGTCTTAGGAACTTCAAGTCACTCATGCATTTGACTCCACCCACACCCCCTGTTGCCATACACAACCACAGTCAACAAGTTTTTGGTATCTACAGTGCGATCTAGAATCCTTGATCCCTCTTCCTCTACACCTGACTGAATTCACGCCATGGCCTCTCCTGCTTCTTGAACCCTCTGTCCATTTCTTTTCTTCACATCTTTTAACAGCTGCTTCCAGACCAGCCATTATCTCACAACTCCTTTGTGTTCTACCTTCGATATTGGTTCAATCTGAATAATTCTAACACCAGGTTTCTGTTTCTCTCCAAACAGCTGCAGAACTAAGCGGCATCCCAATGGGGTTATTGAGAAGACAGAGGTAATGGTTTCAAGGATCTTAGAAGGACTAGAATGCAAGCAGCTTTAGTGTTGTGATTTAAAATATCCTCATTATTCTAATCCAGGTGCAGAGCAGAATCATGTAGGATCTTTCAGTTCCCCTCGTCTTCATATTGGGTTTCTCAGGCAACCTTTTCCAGGTCTGAGTGGTTTATCAGGTAGGTAGAGCTCTCAAGCAGGGCAAGGATACTGTCTCCTTCCAGAGAGGGTGAGCAGCTGAGTCCAGGTCACCAATCACTTCAGAGCTGGTTGATGTGACTCCTCTCATCTCTCCTCAGAGCCAAGTACATGTGGATTGAATGAAAGGAAAATGAGGTGGCTCCTCTTGTAGAGCTGAGGGCCTCATGAGGACCTAAGAGTTGGTCTTGTGGGATCCTCTGGCCGAGGCAGTCACTTTCCTGACTTGCAATAACTCAGTACAGCCTTCATTCTTCCCGTCTGCCAGAGCTGCTCATCCCCAGTGTTTCTGCATCAACTTTGCTGACGTACACTCTGCCATTTTCTCAGTGGACAGGCCACTCTTTCACTTT
Source organism: Mustela erminea (assembly GCF_009829155.1). Classification (NCBI taxonomy): domain Eukaryota; kingdom Metazoa; phylum Chordata; class Mammalia; order Carnivora; family Mustelidae; genus Mustela; species Mustela erminea. The sequence goes on along the minus strand of NC_045625.1, from coordinate 47,689,446 downwards.
TGTCACATTCAGACAGAACAGGTGTCTTCCCCCCTCCCCCACACACAGCTGTCATGTTTTGCTTTCGAGGAAAGGTGACATGAGAAACAGAAAAACTGATGTTTTAAAAATGAAAGAGAAACCTGGGGCAGCCCCTTGGCCCTCCTCTTCCTTCCCTCTGTGTGATCCTCATGATGACATAGAACATGATCAGGACCAGCAAGTGAGAGTATGTCCAGTAAAGCATGTGGGAATATTAAGTAAATCAAATTCTCTTTGTTGTTGTTACTTAAGTTGAAAATGCAACACCGTGAATAAGGAAAGGCAACAAGGTGGTTTGTCCCTGACACCATAGCCTGGACCTCCCCCTCCCCCGCATTCTGAGCACCAGACAGATGGCCAGGATGAAGCTGCCTACTGGACACACACAGTCTGAATGAGCTAGTGAAAGTCTTCAGTTTCTGTGCTGGAAGATTCTCCTGAGAGACCCAGTGAGTGAAATCCCTGTGCTCAGCTCAGAAATTTTGGACGTAACAAGTGTTCCCTAGTTTCAGGAAAATTTGAACGATGGGAGATCCTGGGTGGCTCAGTTGGTTGAGGATATGAATCTTACTCTAAGTTCAGGGCTCTATGTCAGACTTTGGGTTCAAGCCCCACGTTGGTCTTAGTTTTAAAAAAACATGTGGGTGGAGCTTACTTTAAAACAATGAAAAAAAAATAAAATTAGGAGCTGTGATGGCACAATAAACGTATTCCCTTATTCAAGGTGAAAGATTTATAATTGGTCTTTCCTCTACTTGGAGAAAACTAAAGAGGACCCTCAGCATCTGGGTGCTGTTGACACCTTTGATACCTGGTCAGGAGAGGAGGAGGTGAGCACTGAGAGGGTCCCGGACACAAACACTCCAGGGGCAAGGGCAAGGGCAAGGATGTAGGGCCATTAAGTTTTTTGCTAACAAGGAAACCAGCCCCTGCACAGTAGGGGAATCTAGAGTCCTCAGGTCATGGTGAGCCTGTCCTCAGGAGTGAGCCCAGGAGAGCCCAGGTGGAGGACACTCAGTCACTGCAGATGAAAGAGCTTAGTAGATATGATAACTACCTTGTCAGTGAGGTGCTGCTGGAAAAATCCCGGCATCTGGAATTAGAACCTTGACACCTTCTCTTCCCAGACAAGAACCAGGCTTCCTGCTGGGGGCACTTGCAATGCCTTGGAGCGCTCTAACAAAACCTTGGTATATATTGTGTTTCATTGGTTTTCTTGGATATTACATAAGAAGCAATGGCACAGAATTCTTGGAGGACACAAACTATAAGGTCAGTGTGACAAACCTAGGAATAACAGGAATCCTTTAGGTTTGGAGGAGTTTCTTTCCATCGTTTCCTGGGTTTCAGAGTCTTACCTGGACAGGTGATCTTTCTTACTGGTGAGCTGCCAGTGGTGTCTTGTGGCCATTGCTGAAATCTGAGGCCTGTTGTGATGCAGGCTTTGGAAATGAAAACACAAATACATTAAATTTTATGATTTAGCTCTACAAAACTCATTCAACACCTCAGTAATTATCTAGTATTAAACAGAAAAACCCATTTTGACAATACCTTCCAGAGTACGTAGTAGCAGGTGAAGTTAAAGATGAAGTTGTCTTGGTGCCTGGGGGTCTCAGTCAGTTGGGCGGCCACTTTCAGCTCAGGTCATGATCGCAGGGTGCTGGGATGGAGCCTTGCATCAGGCTCCCTGCTCGTTGGGAGCCTGCTTCTCCCTCACTGTCTGCCCGTTGCTCTGTCTACTTGTACTCTCTCTGTATCTTTCTCTCTGTCAAATAAATAAATAAATAAATAGAATAAAAATCTTAATAAATAAATAATAAATCTTAATAAATAAATAAATAAAGATCTTGAAATAATAATTTTGTCATATGAGTCATATGAGGCAACATTCAAATTCAGTGCACTAAAAAACACATGTTAAGTAATCATTCCAGTTTTCACTTGCATTTAGCAATCTGGATTGATTGTAAATGTTCAGGTACACCGAATTCATTATGTCCAATTTGAAATTGTTAATTTGCATATGTACTCCATAGACTTCACTGTATACATGTACAGAAATTATAAGTCACTCATCAAATTTACTTGTATACATGAGCATCAATAGCTTTAAAATATAACTATTAGCTTAAAATTTTTAGTCATTCTGGACCCTGAATTGGAAAAACGTTACACTTTTTTTTTCTTAAAGCACAGACAAAAATACAATATATAACGATACATACTGTGTCTCCCTGCTATTAAGTTTTCTTCATAGTTGCAATTAAGAAAAAAATCCAAAAAGATTCTGGAGGCAAAGATAATACTTAAAGAAAATAATACATGGTTGAGAAACTCATGCTCCAACCCAAGTAGAAAGTGTAGAAAGGAAATCAAAAAGAGAAGTAGAAAGTAAGGGAAACGTACAGAAATTGAAAACTCCTATGTCCCCTACTTAAGCCTCACGCACAAGAGAAGATGTTCAGAGGAGCTAGAGCCACGGGTCTTAGACGTGCCCACCCCAGCCAGGCCAACAGCATCGGTAGGATCCCCGATGGCCCTGTCCTGCTCCTTCTTGCTGGCCCTGGTGGTGCTCAGCTGCCACTCCCTAGGCTCTCTGGGATGTGATCTGCCTCAGGACCACGACCTGCACTGGAGGGCCCTGATGCTCCTGCAACAAATGAGGAGACTGTCTGCTAGCTCCTGTGACAACTACACAAATGATTTTGGCTTCCCCCAGGAGGCGTTTGACGGCAAGTCACTGCAGAAGGCTTACGTCCTCTCTGTCGTCCATGTGACGAACCAAAAGACCTTCCACTTCTTCTGCACAGAGTCCTCACCTGCTCCTTGGAATACGACCCTCCTGGAGGAATTGTGCTCGGGACTTTCTGAGCAGCTGGGCCACCTGGAAGCCTGTTCCCTGCAGGAGGTGGGGGTGGGAGAGCTGCCCCTGATGAATGGGGACTCCATCCTGAGGAACTACTTCCAGAGAATCTCCCTCTATCTGCAAGAGAAGCAATACAGCCCTTGTGCCTGGGAGATGGTCCGAGCAGAGATCATGAAACCCTTGTATGCATCAACAGCCTTGCAAAGGAGTCTAAGGAGCGGGAAGTGACACCCATTTCAACATCGAAATGGTTCTCTCTGAAGAATACCATCACACTCCCATGTGTCCTGTAGTGTCAAAGACTCTCATTTCTGCTGTCATCATGACATGAACTGAATCACTTTGTCACGTGTTCAGGAGTATTAGGCAACAGCAAGTCAACGTTACAAACACCTGTCACTTTCAGATGACCATGCGGATCTGCCTATTTAACTATTTATTTATTTATTTCACTATTTATAAGATTTTAGTTATTTTTTATTGTATTATATTAGTTGTACCTTCCCTTTGTGGTTAAGAGAATTGTATAATGTTTTACGTGTATTAAATTCTTTATTTTCTGATCATTAAATGTTTCTATAGAAAACTTCTTGCGTTTATTTCTAATTGAAGCAGGAAACTAGTCTGATTACAACCTGATGAAAGAATGGACTGTACCACTCTCTCACTCTTTACTTTGTTTTCACATTAGAAGTAATCGCATCGACTTCCTGGAAGTCACTTTGCATGCTGTCGTCACGGGAAAGGCAGACTTCTCAAGTCCAATGCTGTGTCTGTATCTTGGATTTTGTACAAAAACTAACCTTGGGACAACAATTGTAGTGAAGTAATATCAGTTATGTTAAAGGGAAGAGGGAGAAGAAGGGAAAACATGAATTTTGTAAGTAGAAAAGGAAGCAGACATGTCAGGAAATAAAATGAAAAGCACCAGATACATTCCATATCACACGGTAGACACCCAAGTGCAAATATTCTTTAGCAAATGGATCGTTCAGGGTCACCCGAGTGGCTCAGTAGATTAAGTGTCTGCCTTAGGCTCAGGTCAGGATGCCGGGGTCCCGGATCAAGCCCTGCCTCAAGCTCCGTGTTCAGCTGGGAGTCTGCTTCTCCCTCTCACACTGTCCCTGATTGTGTTCACTGTCTCTCTCTCTCTTGTGTCATATAAATAAATAAAATCTTTAAACAAAACAAAATAAACAAATCAAAAGAAACAATATGGATCCTTGATCCAGCCATTACAAGCCATTCCATTCACAGAAAACCCAGGAAGGGAAGTGGTTGCCTGGCAAAAGAGCGTAGAATGAGAATGGTGCCTCAAACCTCCCCTGGTTGAGGGAGAAAAGAGCCACACTGCAAACAAAGGTGGAGTGTCCCTCAGGCAGTAGTATTAGAGTGAATATTGGATAAGAGTCTATTTCAAAGCCGAGATAGTCTTCAAGGAATTGTGTCATAGCAAAGGGTGTAAGGAAAGGGTCCATGAAGCCAGGAAGTAGAAGGGTTGTGACCAAGGGGACCGGCTGTTTTGACTGAATTACTCACCAGGAAACCATACTGGTGACAGAGGAAAGGCGAGGAACAGAACAGAAGCTAGTGACTATAGATAGAGTATACATCTGAGAGATTTATGTTCTTTGGGCTAATTAAACTTCCATGAAAAAATGAAAAAATAATTGAAATGGCGGATGCCTTCTAATGTCTTCTAAGCCATGTAAAGCATATCTAAAGAAAAGCAAACAAAAATGAAAAGGTATGAAAAGTGTATCGGAACATTCTGCAAATGAAAACACGCTGTCCTATTGAAGACTCATGAATAGAAAGAACTGGAGATGAATGAGGGGACAGGGCACCGCCCACTGTTCCCCCAGGCCATCAGAAGCCCACAGGTGCAGCGCCCACCCCCTCGGCTGGGCTCCTCCTGGATCCCCGTGGCAGCATCTCAGCTCTGGGCTGTGAGCTGCCTCCTGGCCCCGGGCAGCTTCACAGGGGGACCCAGTGCTTCTGAACATGGGAGGAGCATCAGTCCCTTCTCCTGAACCAGGGACACCTCCACTGGGACAGGGTGGGTGGCTGCCAGTTCCAGGAGGTCCATGCCAAGTCTGTCCTCCACGAGATGCTGCTGCAGAGCTTCACACTCTTCCTCACCTGAACCCATCCCTGCTGGGGCAGCCAGAACACTGGAAACCTGCGTGGTACCTGCGATGGGAGTGGGGGAGCCTCCCATGGATTTGAGGGCCCTGCCCTGGCCTTGAAGATGTGCTACCAGAAAATACATCTCCATCTGAGACAGAAGAAACAGAGTGACTACCTTGGAAGGAGTCTGAGTCAAAATCAGCCAACCCAAATCTTCCTCTTCAAATGAGGACATAAGGAAAGGGAAATGAATAAAAGGAAGAAAGCAGGAAAGGCACCTGGAAATGCTATTCTTGACCTACAACACTAAGTCACATAGCCATGAGTTCCATCTTTCTAAATCCTCCTCTCTCTGCTTCAGCCATACAATATGTTGAGTTAAGTTACTCAACATTTTGGGTAAAAGGTCTCTTTGGCAGGACTGTCCCTAAGGGCCTCCGTCCTCAGGACAGAGTTAGCTGAATTTGTTCACGTGTTCACATATTGCAGGATCCTCTGGTTTCTGGATCAACACAGAACCTGTTGGAACGTTGTTCCTACCGTCACAGCTGCAGCAACAAGACAAACCAACAACTCCCAAATGCAAGAAGACAGAAAACAACAACTCTTCTCAGATCCACTAACAGCTGAGGTCCCAGGGCCAGTCTCAGCACTGGTACCAGGAGAGAAAGGAGCTCTCAATCACACTAGCCAGGAGAAGGCATTGTTAGGAACTTGAACTATTACGGAAGCCTGGCTCGAGGCTCTGTGTGCTTCCACTGGACAGCTACAATGTCCAGGCCTCCCTAGTTGGTGGAGCCCACAGTTTTTTGAGTTGTACCTTCAGAATCTCCACTAGTCACCCTCTGTGAAGAGCAGAGGGAGGGGGAAAGCAATCACTCTAGAATAGTCTGAGGCTACCTTCACAGTGCTAGAGGCCAAAGGGATCTGTGACCAGGAGACTGCAGGAGGAATGTCAGGAAGACGGGACAGCCGACTTCCCACTGGAGATGCAGAGGTGAGTCTGGACTCTCCAACAATGCATGTCCTGGAGACATTAAACTGCAATGTGTCTTCCATATTTGGAAATCGAGGCACGGTGCTGAAACTCCTTCCATCTGACATGAGAGTGGAATGAAAAGATGCCCTAAAGCTTCAGAGAATCTTTGACATTTAAGGCTGAGAAGGAGAAGGGGAGCCTGTCAAGGGCACAGCGATGGGGCAGCCAGTGGAGGTGGGACACCACCAGGGAAGAATGATCTCCAGGAAGTGTGGCAGAAGGGAAGATTTAGAATTTTCCAAGAGGAATCTCAGGCAGGAATTTATCCCACGGGCTATAGGACTGTGCCCTGCTCTGGAATTCTGCTTCCATCTCCTTGTTTGATCATGAGAACCTCACTGGAGCTCTCTGCAGCTCAGTTTCCCCAGATGTAAAGTGAGGTGGAAATATTCTTAGAGCTGTTGTCATAATGATCATCCTCCAAAATATCATTGTGAAAAAAAATTAAAAACCCCTTAGAAACAGGTGACTATCCATTGACTGTAATTAGATACACAATAATGTATTATGTATACATATACACTGTGCCTATGTCCGCATACTCGATGTGTTCTGGTACAGCACATGTCCCCTTCCTCCACGCCCTCCGAGATCCCATCCTTTCACTCTCCGATCACAGAGTTTCCCTCTCCCCAGTGGAGAAACCTCCTGTGAGCTCCCCTCCCCTCCCTCCTTAGGAGCCTCTCCTGCCCATTCACACAGCTGCTTCCTTTTCCTTTGTGGTTTCTGCCTGGCCCTTTTACTTCTTATCCACAAAGAAGAACACAAGTTGTGTGAAACTTCCAGGTTTTTCGAAACTCGCTTAGAAGAAGCCTTGTTGTTTTTTTTCTCCTGGTGACTATTGTTGACCTGAGGGAATGTCCCCACTGCAGTGATGTCACAGTGGCAGGAGCAGAGAGGAGATAGGAGCAGGAGGCTGCTGTTCTGTGGCCCGTCACAGTCTATACAGGGGAGGCTGCCAGCGAGGGGGCAAGGTGGGCTAGACAGTGACCAGGTGTGAACACGGGCTCGTGTTGTATGTGGAAGTCTGTCCCCCGGTGGGAGATTTTCTTCCAGAGCAAGCAAAGAAACACAAACAATCACAAACAAAAACTTTCCTGGAATGAACAGACTCTGCTAGTGTTATAAGCCATGACCTTCAACAAAAATACCTTTTTTTTTCCCTTTTTCTTTTCTTTTCCTTTTTTTTTTTTTTTTTTTTTTTTTTTTACAATAACAGCAGATAGATTCCTAGTAAAAGTGAGTAGAAGGTCCAGAGATTTTCCCCATCCTTCCTGCTCTGGAGCTTCAAGGTCTCTCCCATATTTCAGCATGCCCCCACCAGAGGGAACACTTGTCCAGTTGCTTCCAACAATGTAACAAGTAGTATGAGGATTGGGAATAAGGCTTCAACATGCCATGGGCTGTCTTGTGGACGTTGCTTGTCTTTGAGCCTTATTTTGATGTGGGCTTTGGAAATAAATACAAATAGATTCTACATAATCATTTAATTATTCAAAACTTATTCATTGCATCAAGAATTCTATCTGGTATAAATAGAAAAAATATTTTGAGAATAACTTGATGAGTATCTAGCAGCAAGTAAAGTTAAAAATCATTTTCTTATTGAGGCCATACTAAAATATGGTACATGAAAAACAAACATCCAATAAATAATTGAATAATTCATTGGCTATTAGCAATTTGGAATGATTCTCATTATCTAAGGACACTGATATTATTATGTCTTTCTACCAATTCTTAATTAGCATTGTACTTTTATATTTCCATTTAAGTAAGAAAAAATTGAGAAGTCATTCATCATATTAGATATCCAGTAAAGAATAAATAGCTTAAAATATAGCTCTCAGACTATGGACTCTGAAAAACAATCTGAGGGGTTTGAAGTGGTGGAGAGGTGGGAGGTTGGGGAAACAGGTGGTGGGTATTACAGAGGGCACGGATTGCATGGAGCACTGGGCGTGGTGAAAGAATAATGAATACTGTTATGCTGAAAATAAATAAATAAATTTAAAAAAATATAGCTCTCAGTTGAAATTTTTGTCCATCTTAACACTGAATTAAATAAATGGAGTAAAATGAACACTTTCTTTTCTAATCTATTAAGCAGAGCTATACATACATAACTATATAGACTGTAGATCCATGTTACCAAGTTTTGTTGGAAGGTTCAAAAACATAAATATTCAGAAGACTGTGACAGGAGGTGGCAATAGGAAAAAGAAATGGTTGAGAAACCCACACTCTACAACCCAGGAGAAAGTGTAGAAAGGAAAGCAAAAAGAGAAGTAGAAAGAAAGGGAAACATTCAGAAATCGAAAACTCCTATGTCCCGTACTTAAGTCACACGCACAGGAGAAGATGTTCAGAGGAGCTAGAGCCACGGTTCCCAGACGTGCCCACTCCAGCCAGGCCAACAGCATCGGTAGGATCCCCGATGGCCCTGTTCTGCTCCTTCTTGGTGGCCCTGGTGGTGCTCAGCTGCCACTCCCTAGGCTCTCTGGGATGTGACCTGCCTCAGGACCACGGCCTGCTGCACTGGAGGGCCCTGATGCTCCTGCGACAAATGAGGAGACTATCTGCTAGCTCCTGTGAAAGGTACACAAACAACTTTGGCTTCCCCCAGGAGGTGTTTGATGGCAAGGCGCTACAGAAGGCTCACGCCCTCTCTGTCGTCCATGTGACGAACCAGAAGACCTTCCACCTCTTCTGCACAGAGGCCTCACCTGCTCCTTGGAACACGACCCTTCTGGAGGAATTGTGCTCGGGACTTTCTGAACAGCTGGATCGCCTGGAAGCCTGTCCTCTGCTGGAGGTGGGGGTGGGAGAGCCACCCCTGGTGAATGCGGACTCCATCCTGAGGAACTATTTCCAGAGAATCTCCCTCTATCTGCAAGAGAAGCAATACAGCCCTTGTGCCTGGGAGATGGTCCGAGCAGAGATCATGAAACCCTTGTATGCATCAACAGCCTTACATAAGAGACTAAGGAGCGGGAAGTGACATCCCTTTCAACATGGAAATGATTCCTTCTGACTGATAACATCACACATTCTGGAGTTCTGCCGTGTCAGAGATTCTCATTTCTGCTGTCGTGAAGACATGAACACAGTAATTTGTCACGTGTTTTCAGAACATGTCAACTTTACAAGCAGTAGTTGCTTACAGATGACCTTGCTCGTGTCTATTTATCTATTTAAATATTTATTTATGTAAATATTGATAAGATTCAGTTTTCATATAACATGATGTGCACCTTTATATAGCAGAATATAATAAAATATATTTATAATATATAATCAGTTTATCATTTTTTCTTTATGGAACTTTAAGGACAAAAGTGTTTTCAAAGAGTCACACCAGTCTGATTGTGTAACTCTGTTGGAAATTGGACAGGAGAATGCATTTACCGTCATACTGCATTAACGTTGGAAATGACAAATGACTTTCTCTAAGACAACTTGCATGTTGACCTTAGGCTACAGGACATAATAAATACAGATACTGATGTGTACATCTTTGGTTGTAGGAATATATATATATGGTTGCTGTAGGGACGGGATCTAAAAACATCCTCCTCTTTAGTGTTTTAATGAAGAAGGAAAGGAAGTGACTTCTCTCACCTGCTCCCTGAGCAGAGAGGTAGAAGCACACAGGAAGTGCACACAGAAAATCTGCGGACCCCTCGACAGGTCACTGGCAGACATGGAGACCCGTATGTCCGGTGTTGGGGGCAGGTGAGCTGGCAGTTGACAAGAAACACCACGGCTGAGGTCCACATCTTGCAAGCAAAGCCAGAAACAGAGGTGGTCACGCAGGGAGACTGTGTCATGTGAGAAACAGACAAAACGTGATTCTGAGGCTCTTCAACCAGTGAAAGACGGGAGAGAAGAGCCACAAAGGAGACAGTGGACTCTTGGCCATACAGCACAGGGATAAGGGAGGATGCTGGTGAGTGTCTGTAAGGAAGTAAATGTGCTTCAAAGACCATCAGCGGATTCCTGGAAGATGTGGATTGAAGCTACCTGTGATTCAGAAACACAGAAGCCTTTGCTGACCTTTCTGAGAGTCGGTTTGGTGGAATCCATAAGCAGAGACCACCCAGGATCGGGTGGGAGCATGAATAAGAGAAGTCAGTGCATCTGACTTGGAGAAGAATATTGCGTGGAATCTGGGAATAATGGGGTTCGTTATTCTGGGCATGGTTTGCCCTTTTATGTCATTTCTTTTTTCCTGAGTGATTTCATGGATTCGATGTTCTGCAAATCATGTTAATATGTTTAATGTTGTATTTATTTTTCATCATGACTGAACTACTGACGGTGGTTTATCCTGTCTTGGTTCTTACTTCCTTGCACATCAGTGAGCCTCTTGGCTTTAAGAATTCACTTGGCAGGAATAGATAACTCATTCAATCCTTCATCAAATTATCTATTACTACAGATAAAATCATGTTTCCCAGAATTATCAGCTTAATTATTAGGTTCCCTAAGTCCTCCTTGTGACACTGTTTCCTACAGCAGCACAATACCCCATTGCTGTTTTTTAGAGTTTGATGTGGTAAGAATTCTTCTCTGTTGCTCGCTGCTAGTATTTCCTCATTTTCGGAATACCACAATGGTTGGTGGATATCCACATCACGAGATTCTCATGCACATAAACAGTGACAGACTTTCTTCAAAAATAAAGGCGGGAAGCCTGGTTAAGCATTTTCTCTCCTAATGTTTAGAACAATGAGAAATCATTGGTCCAATCAGCTGAAAATACATGAATCATGGAAATCCGTGGAGCAATAGTGAGTTGTGCATAATTCAGGAGTAAAAGCAGGTTTAACAATTTTGACAAAATAGCATGAATATTCACTGAACTCATGCACTGAAAGGCACCTAGCAGTGCATCTTCCGTACGGAATGGCATAAATATGGTAGCGAGGGTCTTATCTTAATTCTGACAGCTATATATGAGAATATTGTTTGTCTCCTCCTACAAAATTCTTGGGTAGTGTGGCCTACACTACAGTACCTGAGTTGCAAAGGAGGCAGCCTCCCAAACTCAATTCTGTTGTGAATTCTCAAAAAGGCTGACCATTTCATCCCCCATTGCCAAGAAGGGTTTTTATTTTTCACCAGTGCCTTCTGCAAACATCTGAGAGTTGAGAATAAATATGTAGTGGAAGTGCAGAAGAACATGCTATTTCCTTAACTTCTGGCACCCACCCTGCCCTCTACCCACCACCCGATTCTCATTCCAGAACACACTCCCCTGTCCTATCAGTTACCTTCCTTGCCAAGGCAGAAGTCCCCACAGCCCCTTGGCATTCACTCTCTTGACCTCTCAGCCTGTTCACACAACAGCTTTCTGTTTTGCTGTCATCTCAGCTTAAAGGTTTTCCTAGGAGCAGCACAAGAAAGCAAGTAGAAAGCAAAAATGCATTGAAATCTCTAGGTTTTGCAGAGCCACCTGCTGGAGAGGCTTTGCTCCCATTTCCATCCAATGTGATGGAATAGCAGCTGTGGCTGAAAGGAAACAGAAAGCAGAACAGGTTGATGGGTAGCCTAGTGCAGCTCCCTCTTTGGGAGGCAGCCTCCTGGTGGCCAAATGTGACAAGGGTGGTGACCAAAATGGGACCCCTTCCTGAGGATGTCACTTCCAGCTGCAAAAAGCCTACTTGTGGACACCCAGAGATTCTAATGCTGTCATAAACCCGTTTCCTTACTCTGTCTATGACAAAGAATAAGTCTTGTCCTGAAAATCCCTATCGCCATAGTTGGTTTCAATCCCAGTGTTATTCATTATTAAATACTGGAAAGTGTTGTGGAACGAAGCAGCAAAGGCCAAATGCAGGGGCGAGGGGAATGAACATCCCTGCCAACATTTTTTTAAAGATTTTATTTCTTTATTTGAGAGAGACAGAGAGGCAGAGCCTGGGAGGGGGTTGGTCAGATGGAGCAGTACACTCCCCACTAAGCAGATGGCCTAATGTAGGACTCTATCCTAGGACCATGAGATGATGACCTGAGCTCAAGGCTGATGCTCAAAGGACTGAGCCAGCCAGGCGCCCCAACCCCAACCAACTTTCCATCCCCAGGAATTGCTATTCAGCCTGCCAGGGGAGGTAGATGAGGCAGGGCTCAGCGTTGGTTGTCCAAGGTCAGGCTGGGAGACATCGCCCTGCACTACTGGCCACACACAGCCAAGGTTTGGCAGCTTCAGGAACCAGAGTGCCCACTTGCCCTCCCTCACCCTCCCTGTCAGCTGATTCCTGTGCTGTGGAGCTCAAGGCCCCCAGATGTCTGGTCCCACACAGAAACATGCTAATTCCAGGGCCCCTCAGCAAAGAATCCCAGAGCTCAACTGTGCCTGTGTTGGAGCACTGCCTAAGTTCTCGTTACACCAGGAGTAGGACACTCCTTTGCTCAGAAAACCACAGCTGACTCTGGAAACATGAAAGTGTTGGAAGTCAGCAGCAGTGTAGGAACCTGGAAGGAGAGTGGAAATGGGGAAGTGTCCACTGGTTTAGTGACTTATCCTCAGGAGGTGGAACAGTAGGACAGTAGGGCAGCATCGAGTCAACTGTCTCTCTGGGTCCTTCCCCAGACTGAGACGCTTCAAGTGGACGCTGGGAGCACAGAGTTCTTCTAGGCAGATGTGGCCCATGGTAGTGTCCCCACCACGGGTGACCCTGACAGGACAGCAGCCTGCAATGTGTTCGAAGAAGGAGGGTCAGTCTAGTGCCAGCCGCAAACATAGATCTCACTGGCAGAAAAATCTAATGTCTTTTGAAGTCTGTAATTGTGATGCCACCAACTTTGGCTTTCTTTTTCAGTGTTCCTCTGGCTATTCCAGGTCTTTTCTGGTTCCATATAAATTGTAAGATTCTTTGTTCCATTTCTTTGAAAAAAATGGATGGGCTTTTGATAGGGTTTGCATCAAATGTGTCGATTGCTTTAGGTACCGTAGACATTTTCACAATATTTGTTCTTCCAATCCATGAGTGTGGAACATTTTTCCATTTCCTTGTGTCTTCCTCAATTTCTTTCATGAGTACTTTATAGTTTTCAATATGAATTCTTTGCCTCTTTAAGTATATTCCTAGGTATCTTATGGTTTTGGGCGCAATTGTAAACGGGATTGATTCCTTAATTTCTCTTTCTTCTGTCTTGTTTTGGTGTAAAGAAATGCAAGTGATTTCTGTGCATTGATTTTATATCCTGACACATTACTGAATTCCTATATGAATTTTAGCAGATTTGGACTGGTGTCTTTTGGGTTTTCCACATATAGTATCATCTTATCTGCAAAGAGTGATAGTTTGAGATCTTCTTTGCCAGTTTGGATGCCTTTAATTTCTTTTTGTTGCCTGATTCTGAGGCTAGGACTTCTACTACTATGTTCAATAGCAGTGGTGGTAATGGACATCCCTGCTGTGTTCCCTGACCTTATTGGAAAAACTCTCCATTTATCTCCACTGTGAATGATATTTGTGGTGGGTTTTTCATTAGATGGCTTTGATGATACTGAGGTATGTACCTTCTATCCCTACACTTTGAAGAATTTTGAACAGGAAAGGATGCTGTACTTTGTCCAATGCTTTTTCAGCATCTATTGAGAGTATCATATGGTTCTTGTTCTTTCTTTTAGTAATGTATTGTATCACATAATGCATTGTATCACATTGATTGATTTGCGGATGTTGAACCAACCTTGCAGCTCAGGATTAAATCCCACTTGGTCATGGTAAATCATTCTTTTAATGTACTGTTGGATCCTATTGGCTATTGTTTTGGTGAGAATTTTTGCATCTGTGTTCATCAAGGATATTGGTCTATAATTCTTTTTGATGGGATCCTTGTCTGGCTTTGGGATCAAGGTAATGCTCGCCTCATAAAATGAGTTTGGAAGTTTTCCTTCCATTTCTATTTTTTGGAGAAGTTTCAGGAGAATAGGAATGAGTTCTTCTTTAAATGTTTTGTAGAATTCCCCTGGGAAGCCGTCTGGCCCTGGGTTTTTGTTTTTTTGGAGATTTTTGATGATTGCTTCAATCTCCTTACTGGTTATGGGTCTGTTCAGGTTTTCTCCTTCTTTCTGGTGCAGTTGTGGTAGTTTATATGTCACTGGGAATGTATACATTTCTTCCAGATTGTCAAAACTGGAAGATTGTCAAATTGTCAAATCTGCTGGCGTATAGTTGCTCATAATATGTTCTTATAATTGTTTGTATTTCTTTCATGTTGGTTGTGAGTTCTCTTCTTTCATTCGTGATTTAATTTATTTGGTTCCTTTTTGTTTTCTTTTTGATCAGTCTGGCCCCGGGGTTTATCAATCTTATTCATTCTTTGAAAGAACCAGCTCCTGGTTTCATCGATCTGTTTGATTTTTTTTTTTTTTTGGTGTCTATTTCATTGATTTCTGCTCTGATCTTTATTACTTCTCTTCTCCTGCTGTATTAGGCTTCCCTTGTTGTTCTTTCTCCAGGTCCTTTATGTGTAGGGTTAGGTCGTGTATGTGAGACCTTTCTTGTTTCTTGAGAAAGGTTTGTATCGCTATATATTTTCCTCTCAGGACTGCCTTTGGTGTGTGCCCCAGATTTTGAACCATTGTGTTTTCATCATCATTTGTTTCCATTAATTTTTTCAATTCTTTTTTAATTTCCCAGTTGACACATTCATTCTTAAGACGGATGCACTTTAGTCTACATGTATTTGGGTTCTTTCAGAATTTCTTCTTGTGATGGAGTTCTAGCTTCAGAGCATTGTGGTGTGAAAGTAACCAGGGAATGATCCCAATCTTTTGATACCAGTTGAGACCTGATTTAGGACCCAGGATGTGATGTATTCTGGAGAATGTACCATGTGCACTGGGGGAGAATGTGTTTTCTTTTGCTTTGAGATGGAATGTTCTGAATATATCTCTTATGTCCCTCCGGTTCAGTGTGTCACTTAAGGCCTTTATTTCCTTGTTGATCTTTTGCTTGGATGATCTGTCCATTTCAGTGAGGGGGAGTGTTAAGACCCCTACTATTATTGTATTCTTGTCGCTGTGTTTCTTTGATTTTATTATTAATTGATTTATAAAATTGGTTGCTCCCATGTTAGGGGCATAGATACATCCAATTGTTAGATCTTTGAGTATGATATAGTGTCCTTTCTCATCTCTTATTAGAGTCTTTGTCTTGAAGTCTAATTGATCTGTTATAAGGATTGCCACCCCAGTTTTCTTTTGATGTCTATTAACATAGTAAATTATTTTCCACCCCCTCACTTTAAATCTGGAGGTGTCTTTGGGTCTCAAATGAGTTTCTTGTAGGCAACATATTGATTTTTTTTTTAATCCATTCTGATACCCTTGTCTTTTGCTTGGGGCATTTAGCTCATTTACATTCAGGGTAACTATTGAGAGATATGAATTTAGTGCCACTGTATTGCATGTAGGGTGACTCTTACTGTATATTGTCTCTGTTCCTTTCTGGTCTACTACTTTTGGGCTCTCTCTTTGCTTGGAGGACCCCTTTCAATATTTCCTGTAGAACTGTTTTGGTATTTACAAATGTTTTCCTTTTTGTTTGTCCTGGAAGTTTTCTTTTATCTCTCCTTCTATTTTCAATGATAGCCTAGCTGGATATAGCATTCTTGGCTGCATGTTCTTCTCCTTGAGTGCTCTGAATATATCACACCAGTTCTTTCTGGCCTGCCAGGTCTCTGTGAAAAGTCTGTTGCCAATCTAATATTTTTACCATTGTATGTTACAGACTTCCTGTCCCTTGCTGCTTTCAGGATTTTCTCTTTGTCACTAAGACTTGTAAATTTTACTATTAGCTGATGGGGTGTGGACCTGTTCTTATTGATTCTGAGGGAAGTTCTCTGTGCCTCCGGGATTTTGATGCTTGTACCCTTTGCCATATTAGGGAAATTCTCTACAATATTTCTCTCCAATATACCTTCTTCTCCCCTCTCTCTTTCTTCTTCTTCTGGAATACCAATTATTCTAATGTTGTTTCATCTTGTGGTGTCACTTATCTCCCGAATTCTCCCCTTGTGGTCTAGTCATTGTTTGTCTCTCTTTTGCTCAGCTTCTTTCTTCTCTGTCATCTGGTCTTCTATATAACTAATTCTCTCCTCTGACTCATTTATCCTAGCAGTAAGAGCCTCTAGTTTTTATTGTACCTCATTAATAGCTTTTTTACATTTCAAATTGGTTAGATTTAAGTTCTTTTATTTCTCAGAAAGGGCCTTTATTTCTGCAGACAGGGTTTCTCTAATATCTTCCATGTCTTTTTTGAGGCCAGCTGTCACCTTGACAATCATCATTCTGAACTCTAGATCTGACATATTACGAAAGTCCATATTGATTAGGGCCCTAGCCTTCAGTACTGCCTCTTGTTTGTTTGTTTGTTTGTTTTGCAGTGCATTTTCCCACTTTATCCTTTTATCCAGATAAGAATATATGAAAGAGTGAATAAAATACTAAAAGTGTGACAAGGACCCCAGGAAAATGTGCTCTAACTAAATCAGAAGAAACACAAATCATGGGGGGAAGAAATGGGGTACAAAGAGTTCAGATAAAAAAAATTAAATAAAGAAAAATATATGTATATATATTAGATTGGTGACTAGAACAGAGTCATCCACTTAATGTTGGAAGTATTTTAGTCTCTTAAAAGACACTATCTCCCAAAATTTTAAAGAATGAATAAAATACACACACACACACACACACACACACACACACATACACACACACACACACACACACTAAGAGTAAACATGATGTAGGTATGGAATATGACTATAAAGATAAAACTTTTAAAAAAGAATTTGTAAAAAAGGACTTGATAAGATAAGTGAAGAGACTTTGCTCAGGCTGGAGAGTAGAACAAAGACCTGTGCTAGATTTAGGGTATATTTTGAGCTATTAGAAGAAGTTGTAACCCAAAATTTTTTAAAAGAAAAATCCGTATGTGTATACAAACAATAAAGGTAGATACAATGAAGGATAAAATATGACTATAATAATGAAGGTTCAAAAAAGTTTTTTTTTAATGTAAGGTATTGTTGAGATAAACTGGTTTAAAAGTTAAAAGAGAAAAGAGTAAAGGTAAAAAAAGATTTAGCTTAAGAAAAAAATAAATTTCAAAAGAATTAATTAACTTTACAAGACTAAGAATCATGGGGAGAAAGCCATGAATTCCATGCTTTGCTTGCTCCTCCTCTGGAATTCCGCAGTTCTTCTTGGTAGTGAACTCAGTCTTGGCTGAATTTCTTGCTGATCTTCTAGGGGAGGGGCCCGTTGTAGTGATTCTCAAGTGTGTTTGCCCAAGGTGGAATTGCACCGCCCTTACCAGGGGCCGGGCTAAGTAATCCGTTGGGGTTCCCCTTTGGAGCTTTTGATCCCTGAACACTTTCCATAGAGTTCTGGAGGATGGCATGAAAATGGTGGCCTCCGAATCTCTGGCCCAGAGGAGCTGAGAGTTCGGAGCACTACTCCTCAGTGCACCCTTGGAGAAAAGTGCTCAATCATTTGCATCTCCCTGGCCTATAGCCCCGCTTTGAGCTCCCCCAGCCTGTGACCAAGCGACTCTGGCACACAGCCCCGTCTGAAGTCTCCAAACCCAGGAGATCCCTGCGCTCTTCCGGGGATCTCCCAGGACCTTGTAGGGTCCGCTCTCACAGAGAAGGGGTCTGCCTATGCCACGGATCACAGCTTAAGGTAACTTCGAGTTCAGAACTCATTTCTCAGCTCAGTCTCTGTAACCGGCTTCCTGACTCTAATACCTGGGAGCTCTGTGACGCTCAAACAACCCCGACCCTTCTTGAACACCGAAGCATGTGGGACCACGCTATCCCCGCCTGGGCTTCACCCCAGATTACCATCTGGAGTGATGTCCCTCAGTGGAACAGACTTTTGAAAGTTCTGATTTTGTGCTCCATTGATCCACTACTTGCCGGGAGCGAGATCATCCCCATGAGGTCTATCTTCCCATTGCATTGGATTCACTTCTCCGCAGGTCCCACCTTTCAGAAAGTGGTCAATATTCTGTTTCTAGAATTGCTGTTCTTCTCTTCAATCTCCTGTTGGATTGGTAGGTGTTTAGATTGGTTTGATAAACTACCTAGCTGATCTCCTGCTACCTGATGTAAAGTCAGCCCACTACTTCTCCACCATCTTGACTCCTCCCCACTCTCATGAGTGTTTGAAAGGGATCCTGAGAACTTGTCTTTGGAACTTCAAAGTTCCAAAGTCATGTAGGTGACTCCTCCCACACCTCCTGTTGCCATACACAGCCACAGTCAACAAGCCTTTGGCATCTACAGTGTGATCTAGAATCCTTGATGCCTCACCTCCTCCACCTGACTGAATTCATGCCATGGCCTCTCCTGGGTCTCAAAACCTCTGTCCATCTCTATTCTTCACATCGTTTAACAGCTGCTTCCAGACAAGCAGTTATCTCACAACTCCTTTGTGTTCCACCTTGGATATTGGTTTGATCTGAAACATTCTAAATCCAGGTTTCTTTTTCTCTCCAAACAGCTGCAGAAATAAGCGGGATCCAAATGGGGTTAATGAGAAGACAGAGGTAATGGTTTCAAGGATCTCAGAAGGGTTAGACTGCAGTTAGCTTTAGTGGTGTCATTTGAAAGATCCTCATCATTATTCTAATCCAGGTGCAGAGCAGAATCATGTAGGTTCTTTCAGTTCCCCTCGTCTTCATATTGGATTTCTCAGGCAACCTTTTCCAGGCCTGAGTGGACTTAACAGGTAGGTAGAGCTCTCAGGCAGGGCGAGGATCCTGTCTCCTTCCAAAGAGGGTGATCAGCTGAGTCCTGGTCGCCAATCTCTTGTGAGCTGGTTGGTGTGACTCTTCTCACCTCTCCTCAGAGCCAAGTACCTGTGGATTGAACAAAAGGAAAATGAGGTGGCTCCTCTTGTAGAGCTGAGGGCCTCATGGGGACCCAAGAGTTGGTCTTGTGGGATCCTCCGGCCAAGGCAGTTACTTTCCTGACTTGCAATAATTCAGTACAGCCTTCATTATCCCCGTCTGCTGGAGCTGCTCATCCCCAGTATTGCTAATCAAATTTGGCTGACTGTACACTCTGCCATTTTCTCAGCAGACAAGCCACTCTTTCACTTTTGTCACATTCAGACAGAACAGCTGTCTTCCCCCTCCCCCACACACAGCTGTCATGTTTTGCTTTCGAGGAAAGTTGACATGAGAAACAGAAAAAGTGAAGTCTTAAAAATGAAAGAGAAACCCGGGGCAGCCCCTTGGCCCTCTCCTTCCTTCCCTCTGTGTGATCCTCACGATGACATAGAACATGATCAGGACCAGCAAGTCAGAGTATGTCCAGTAAAGTATGTGGAAATATTAAGTTATTTACATTCTCTTTGTTGTTGTTACTTAAGTTGAAAATGCAACACCATGAATAAGGAAAGGCAACAAGGAAGTGTGTCCCTGACACCATAGCCTGGGCCTCACCCCCTGCATTCTGAGCACCAGACAGATGGCCAGATGAAGCTGCCTACTGGAAACACAGAGTCTGAATGAGCTAGTGAAAGTCATTACTTTCTTTGATGGAAGTTTCTGGTGAGACACCCAGTGAATTCTTCCTGTGCTCCGCTGAGAAATTTGAACCTAACAAGTGTTCTCTAGTTTCAGGAAAATTTGAACCATGGGGGATCCTGGGTGGCTCAATTGGTTGAGGATATGATTCTTACTCTAACTTCAGGTCTTGATGTCAGACTGTGAGTTCAAGCCCCATGTCAGGGTCCACCCTGTGTGTGGAGCTTACTTTAAAAAATGAAAAATGGGAAAATTAGGAGCTGGGATGGCACAATAAATGTATTCCGTTATTCAAGGTGCAAGGATGATAATCATTCTTTCCTCTACTTGGAGAAAACAAACATTTTCCCTCAGCATCTGAGAAGTTGACACCTTCTTCTGGTCAGGAGAGAAGGAGGTCAGCACTGAGAGGGTCCCCAGTACAAAGACTCCAGGGGCAAGGGCAAGGATCTAGGGGCAGGAAGTGCTTTGCTAACGAGGAAACCAGCCCCTGCACAGTAGCAGAATCTAGAGTCCTCCAGACATGGGGAGCCTGTCCTCAGGAGTGAGCCCACGAGAGCCTGGATGGAGGACACTCAGTCACTGCAAAGGAATGAGGTTAGTAGAGGTGATAACTATCTTGTCAGTGAGGTTCTGCTGGGAAAATCCAGTCATCTGGATTTAGAACCTTGACACCTCCTCTTCCCAGATAAGAACCAGGCTTCCTGCTGGGGGCACTTGCAATGCCTTAGAGGGTTCTAACAAAACCTTGGTATTTATTGTCGTTCACTGGGGTTTTTTTTTTGAATATTACATAAGAAGCAATGGCATAGAATTCTTGGAGGACACAAACTGTCTGTAAGGTCAGTGTGACAAATCTAGGAATAACAGGAATCATTTAGGATTGGAGGAGTTTCTCTCCATCATTTCCTGGGTCTCAGAGACTTACGTGGACAGGTCATCTTTCTTACTGGTGCCAGTGGTGTCTTGTGGCCGTTGCTGAAATCTGAGGCTTGTTGTGATGCAGGCTTTAGAAATGAAAACACAAATACATTAAATTTTATGATTTAGCTCTACAAAACTCATTCAACACCTCAGTAATTATCTAGTGTTAAACAGAAAAAACCATGTTGACAATACCTTCCAGAGTACGTAGGAGCAGGCGAAGTTAAAGATGAGGTTGTCGTGGTGCCTGGGGAGCTCAGTCAGTTGGGCGGCCGCTTTCAGCTCAGGTCATGATCCCGGGGTGCTGGGATGGAGCCTCACATCAGGCTCCCTATTCGTTGGGAGCCTGCTTCTCCCTCACTGTCTGCCCATTGCTCTGTCTACATGTACTCTCTCTGTATCTTTCTCTCTGTCAAATAAATAAATAAAAATCTAAAAAAAATGATTTTGTCATATGAGGCAACATTCAAATTCAGTGAACTAAAAAACACACATTAAGTAATCATTCCAGTTTTTACTTGCATTTAGCAATCTGGATTGATTGTAAATGTTCAGGTACACCGAATTCATTATGTCCTTTTAGAAATTGTTAATTTGCATATGTACTACATATACTTCACTGTATACATGTAAAGAAGTTATAAGTCCCTCATCAAGTTTACTTATATACATAAGCATCAATAGCTTTAAAATATAACTATTAGCTTAAAATTTTTGGTTTCTCGACCCTGATTTGGATAAACGTCACTCCTTTTTTTTTTTTTAAGATTTTATTTATTTATTTGACAGAGCAAGATCATAAGTAGGCAGAGAAGTAGGGAGAGAGAGAAGAGGAGGAAGCAGACTCCCTGCTGAGCAGAGAGTCGGATGTGGGACTCGATCCCAGGACCCTGAGATCATGACCTGAGCCAAAGGCAGAGGCTTAACCCACTGAGCCACCCAGGCGCCTTTTTTTTTTTTTTTTTGGTCAATCTTTTTTTTAATTAAAGCACAGACAAAAATACGCTATATAACGATATATACTGTGTCTCCCTGCTATTAAGTTTTCTTCAAAGTTGCAATTAAAAAAAACATCCAAAATGATTCTGGAGGCAAGGATAATACTTAAAGAAAATAATACATGGTTGAGAAACCCATGCTCCAATCCAAGTAGAAAGTGTAAAAAGGAAAGCAAAAAGACAACTAGAAAATAAGGGAAACATACAGAATTGAAAACTCCTATGTCCCCTACTTAAGCCTTACACAAAAGAGAAGATGTTCAGAGGAGCTAGAGCCACAGGTCCCAGACATGCCCACCCCAGCCAGGCCAACAGCATCGGTAGGATCCCCGATGGCCCTGTCCTGCTCCTTCTTGGTGGCCCTGGTGGTGCTCAGCTGCCACTCCCTTGGCTCTCTGGGTTGTGACCTGCCTCAGGACCACGGCCTGCTGCACTGGAGGGCCCTGACGCTCCTGCGACAAATGAGGAGACTGTCTGCTAGCTCCTGTGACAACTACACAAACCACTTTGGCTTCCCCCAGGAGGTGTTTACCGGCAAGGCGCTGCAGAAGGCTCACACCCTCTCTGTCATCCATGTGACGAACCAGAAGATCTTCCACCTCTTGTGCACAGAGGCCTCACCTGCTCCTTGGAACACGACCCTCTTGGAGGAATTGTGCTCAGGACTTTCTGAGCACCTGGGCCTCCTGAAAGCCTGTCCCCTGCAGGAGGCAGGAGTGGGAGAGCTGCCCCTGATGAATGGGGACTCCATCCTGAGGAACTACTTCCAGAGAATCTCCCTCTATCTGCAAGAGAAGCAATACAGTCCTTGTGCCTCTGAGATGGTCCGAGCAGAGATCATGAAACCCTTGTATGCATCAACAGCCTTGCAAAGGAGACTAAGGAGTGGGAAGTGACACCCATTTCAACATCGAAATGGTTCTCTCTGAAGAATACTATCACACTCCCATGTGTCCTGTAGTGTCAAAGACTCTCATTTCTGCTGTCATCATGACATGAACTGAATCACTTTGTCACATGTGTCCGGAGTATTAGGCAACATGAAGTCAACGTTACAAACACCTGTTGCTTTGAGATGACCATGCTGATCTGCCTATTTAACTATTTATTTCTTTATTTCACTATTTATAAGATTTAAGTTATTTTTTATTGTATTATATTAGTTGTATTCCCTTTGTGGTTAAGAGAATTGTATATGTCTTATGTATATTAAATTCTTTATTTTCTGTTCAATAAATGTTTCTATAGAAAACTTCTTGCATTTGTTTCTTTTTTTTGTTGTTGTTTTTTATTTTATTTTTTTTTCTTGCATTTGTTTCTAATTGAAGCAGAAAACTAGTCTTATTACAACCTGATGAAAGAATGGACTGTACCACTCTCTCAGTCATTACTTTGTTTTCACATTAGAAGTAATCGCAACGACTTCCTGGAAGTCACTTTGCATGCTGTCGTCACGGGAAAGGCAGACTTCCCAAACCAATGCTGTGTCTGTGTCTTGGATTTTGTACAAAAACTAACCTTGGGACAACAATTGTAGTGTAATATCAGTTATGTTAAAGGGAAGAGTGAGAAGAAGGGAAAACATGAATTTTGTAAGTAGAAAAGGAAGCAGACATGTCAGGAAATAATATGAAAAGCACCAGATACATTCCACATCACACAGTAGACACCGAAGTGTGAATATTCTTTAGCAAATGGATCATTCAGGGTCACCCGAGTGGCTCAGTAGATTAAGTGTCTGCCTTAGGCTCAGGTCAGGATGCCAGGGTCCCGGATCAAGCCCTGCCTCAAACTCCGTGTTCAGCTGGGAGTCTGCTTCTCCCTCTCACACTGTCCCTGATTGTGTTCACTGTCTCTCTCTCTGTGTGTCATATAAATAAATAAATTTTCTTTAAACAAAACAAAATAAACAAATCAAAAGAAACAACATGGATCCTTGATCCTGCCATTTACAAGCCATTCCATTCACAGAAAACCCAGTGAGGGAAGAGGTTGCCTGGGAAAAGAGCATAGAATGAGATATGGTGCCTCAAGCCTCCCCTGGTTAAGGGAGAAAAGAGCCACACTGCAAACAAAGGTGGAATGTCCCTCAGGCAGTAGTATAAGAGCAAATATTAGATAAGAATCTATTTCAAAGCCAAGAAAGGCTTCAAGGAATTGTGTCATAGCAAAGGGTGCATGGAAAGGGTCCATGAAGCCGGGAAGTAGAAGGGTTGTGACCAAGGGCACTGGCTGTTTTGACTGAATTACTCACCAGGAAACCATACTGGTGACAGAGGAAATGCGAGGAACAGAACAGAAGCTAGTGACTATAGATAGAGTATACATCTGAGAGATTTACCTTCCTTGGGCTAATTGAACTTCCATGAAAAAATGAAAAAATAATTGAAATGGCGGATGTTATCTAATGTCTTCTAAGCCATGTAAAGCATATCTAAAGAGAAGCAAACAAAAATGAAAAGGTATGAAAAGTGTATCGGAACATTCTGCAAATGAAAACACGCTGTCCTATTGAAGACTCATGAATAGAAAGAACTGAAGATGAATGAGGGGACAGGGCACCGCCCACTGTTCCCCCGGCCATCAGAAGCCCTCAGGTGCAGCACCCAGCCGCTCTGTGGGGATCCTACTCGTTCCCCGTGGCAGCATCTCAGCTCTGGGCTGTGAGCTGCATCCTGGCCCCGGGCAGCTTCTCAGGGGGACCCACTGCTTCTGAACAGAGGAGGAGCATCAGTCCCTTCTCCGGAACCAGGGACACCTCTACTGGGACAGGGTGGGTGGCTGCCAGTTCCAGGAGGTCCACACCAAGTCTGTCCTCCACGAGATGCTGCTGCTGAGCTCACACTCTTCCTCACCTGAACCCATCCCTGCTGGGGCAGCCAGAACACTGGAAACCTGCGTGGTACCTGCGATGGGAGTGGGGGAGCCTCCCATGGATTTGAGGGCCCTGCCCTGGCCTTGAAGATGTGCTACCAGAAAATCCATCTCCATCTGAGACAGAAGAAACAGAGTGACTACCTTGGAAGGAGTCTGAGTGAAAATCAGGCAACCCAACTCTTCCTCTTCAAATGAGGACATAAGGAAAGGGAAATGAATAAAAGGAAGAAAGCAGGAAAGGCACCTGGAAATGATATTCTTGACCTACAACACTAAGTCACATAGCCATGAGTTCCATCTTTCTAAATCCTCCTCTCTCTGCTTCAGCCATACAATATGTTGAGTTAAGTTACTCAACATTTTGGGTAAAAGGTCTCTTTGGCAGGACTGTCCCTAAGGGCCTCCGTCCTCAGGACAGAGTTAGCTGAATTTGTTCACGTGTTCACACATTGCAGGATCCTCTGGTTTCTGGATCAACACAGAACCTGTTGGAACGTTGTTCCTACCGTCACAGCTGCAGCAACAAGACAAACCAACAACTCCCAAATGCAAGAAGACAGAAAACAACAACTCTTCTTAGATCCACTAACAGCTGAGGTCCCAGGGCCAGTCTCAGCGCTGGTACCAGGAGAGAAAGGAGCTCTCAATCACACTAGCCAGGAGAAGGCACTGTTAGGAACTTGAACTATTACAGAAGCCTGGCTCGAGGCTCTGTGTGCTTCCACTGGACAGCTACAATGTCCAGGCCTCCCTAGTTGGTGGAGCCCACAGTATTTTTGAGTTGTACCTTCGGAATCTCCACTAGTCACCCTCTGTGAAGAGCAGAGGGACATCTGCTGGCTTGCCCACCAGAGGGAGGGGGAAAGCAATCACTCTAGAATAGTCTGAGGCTACCTTCACAGTGCTAGAGGCCAAAGGGATCTGTGACCAGGAGACTGCAGGAGGAAAGTCGGAAGAGGGGACAGCTGACTTCCCGCTGGAGATGCAGAGGTGAGTCTGGACTCTCCAACAATGCATGTCCTGGAGACATTAAATCGCAATGTGTCTTCCATATTTGGAAATTGAGGCACGGTGCTGAAAGTCCTTCCGTCTGACATGAGAGTGGAATGAGAAGATGCCCTAAAGCTTCAGAGAATCTTTGACATTTAAGGCTGAGAAGGAGAAGGGGAGCCTGTCAAGGACACAGCGATGGGGCAGCCAGTGGAGGTGGGACACCACCAGGGAAGAATGATCTCCAGGAAGCGTGGCAGAAGGGAAGATTCAGAATTTCCCAAGAGGAACCTCAGGCAGGAATTTATCCCATGGGCTACAGGACTGTGCCCTGCATCTGGAATTCTGCTTCCATCTCCTTGTCTGATCATGAGAACCTCACTGGAGCTCTCTGCAGCTCAGTTTCCCCAGATGTAAAGTGAGGTGGAAATATTCCTAGAGCTGTTGTGATTATGAAGTGGCACATTTCAAAGCATCTAGTATCTTCCACTGAGTGAGAGTTTAACAGATTGGGATTATATTCTTATGTTTTCCCCCCAAAAAGTAATCTTCTCTTAGCCTTTTACCTATGACTCACTGCAAAGACCTGATCCTCCAAAATATCGTTGTGAATAAAAAATACCGATTCGCAACAGGTATCCTATCCACTGAACGAAATTAGTTACCCAGTAATGTAATACGTATACATATACACTGTGCCTATGTCCGCATACTCCATATGTTCTGGTACAGCACATGTCCCCTTCCTCCACGCCCTCCGAGATCCCATCCTTTCACTCTCCAATCACAGAGGTTCCCTCCCCCAGTGGAGAAACCTCCTGTGAGCTCCCCTCCCGCACCCCCCTCAGGAGCCTCTCCTGCCCATTCACACAGCTGCTTCCTTTTCCTTTGTGGTTTCTGTCTGGCCCTTTTACTTCCAATTACAAAGCCACAAAGAAGAACACAAGTTGTTTGAAATTTCCAGGTTGTTTCTAAACTCTCCTAGCAGAAGCCTTGTTGTTTTCTTTTCTCCTGGTGACTATTGTTGACCTGAGGGAATGTCCCCACTGCAGTGATGTCACAGTGGCAGGAGCAGAGAGGAGATAGGAGCAGGAGGCTGCTGTTCTGTGGCCCGTCACAGTCCTTACAGGGGAGGCTGCCAGCGAGGGGGCAAGGTGGGCTACACAGTGACCAGGTGTGCACACAGGCTCGTGTTGTATGTAGAAGTCCGTCCCCTGGTGGGAGATTTTCCCCCAGAGCAAGCAAAGAAACACAAGCAAACACAAACAAAAACTTTCCTGGAATGAATGGACTCTGCTTGTGTTATAAGCCATGAACTTCAACAAAAATACCCCCTCCCCTTTTTTTTTTAAAAGGAGCAGATGCGTTCCTAGTAAAAGCAAGCAGAAAGTCCTGAGTTATTCCCCATCTGCCTTGCTCTGGAGCTCAAGGTCTCTCCCACATTTCAGCATTCCCCCACCAGAGGGAACACTTGTCCAGTTGCTTCCCACAATGTAACAAGTAGTTCTAGGGAGAACAAGGCTTCAACATGCCATGGGTTGTCTTGTGGACGTTGCTGGTGTTTGAACTTGTTTTGATGTGGGCTTTGGAAATGAAATACAAATAGATTCTACATAATCATTTAATTATTCAAAACTTATTCATTGCATCAAGAATTCTATCTGGTATAAATAGAAAAAATATTTTGAGAATAACTTGATGAGTTATTCTCAAAATATTTCTCAATAATTCTCAAAGAATTATTATTATTATATTAATTATATTATATTTAATATTAATATTATTATATTATATATTATATATAATTATATTATTATAATATATTATATAGTATATATTATTATATTATATATTTATATAATTATATTAATTATATTATTATATTAATTATTTCTCAAAATAATTCTCAATATTATGAGAATAACTTGATGAGTATCTAGCGCAAGAGAAGTTAATTGAGGCCATACTAAAATACAGTACACAAAAAAAAAATCCAATAAATAATTGAATAATTCATTGGCTTTTTGCAATTTGGAATGATTATCAATATCTATGGACACCGATATTATTATGTCTTTCTACAAATTCTTAATTAGCATTGTACTTTTATATTTCCATTTAAGTAAGAAAAAATTTAGAGGTCATTCATCATAATTAGATATCCAGTAAAGAATAAGTAGCTTAAACTATAGCTCTCAGTTGAAATTTTTGTCCATCTTAACACCGAATTAAATAAACAGAGTAAAATGAACACTTTCTTTTCTAATCTATTAAGCAGAGCTATACATACATAACTACATACATACTATAACTATATACATAGTATATAGTTATAACTGTAGTATATAGTATAACTGTAGATCCATGTTACCAAGTTTTGTTGGAAGGTTCAAATACATAAATATTCAAAAGACTGTGACAGGAGGCAGCAATAGGAAAAAGAAACGGTTGAGAAACCCACGCTCTACAACCCAGGAGAAAGTGTAGAAAGGAAAGCAAAAAGAGAAGTAGAAAGTAAGGGAAACATTCAGAAATTGAAAACTCCTGTGTCCCCTACTTAAACCACACGCACAAGACAAGATGTTCAGAGAACCTAGAGCCACGGTTCCCCAACTTGCCCACCCCAGCCAGGCCAACAGCATCTGCAGGATACCCCATGGCCCTGCCCTGCTCCTTCTTGGTGGCCCTGGTGGTGCTCAGCTGCCACTCCCTCAGCTCTCTGGGATGTGACCTGCCTCAGGACCACGGCCTGCTGCACTGGAGGGCCCTGATGCTCCTGCGACAAATGAGGAGACTGTCTGCTAGCTCCTGTGACAACTATACAAACGACTTTGGCTTCCCCCAGGAGGCCTTCGATGGCAAGCAGCTGCAGAAGGCTCAAGCCCTCTCTGTCATCCATGTGACGAACCAGAAGACCTTCCACCTCTTCTGCACAGAGGCCTCACCTGCTCCTTGGAACACGACCCTCCTGGAGGAATTGTGCTCGGGAATTTCTGAGCAGCAGGGCCACCTGGAAGCCTGTCCCCTGCAGGAGGCGGGGGTGGGAGAGACGCCCCTGGTGAATGGGGACTCCATCCTGAGGAACTACTTCCAGAGAATCTCCCTCTATCTGCAAGAGAAGCAATACAGCCCTTGTGCCTGGGAGATGGTCCGAGCAGAGATCATGAAACCCTTGTATGCATCAACAGCCTTGCGAAAGGAATTAAGGAGCAAGAACTGAGACCTGTTTCAACATTGAAGTGATTTGCACTAACTAATAATGTCACTCTTTTCGGAGTTCTGCCATGTCAGAGTCTCTCATTTCTGCTGTCGCGAAGACACGAACACAGTCAGTTTGTCAAGTGTTTTCAGATCATGTCAAGTCTACAAGCAGTAGTCGCTTACAGATGACCTTGCTCATGTCTATTTATCTATTTAAATATTTATTTATGTAGATATATGTAAGATTCAATTTTTTTCATATTCTATGATGTTTACCTTTACATTGCAGGATATAATAAAATAAACTTTTATCTTTTATTGAATTTTACTACTGGCATTCTTTTAAAAGAGTAACACTATGGGTGCCTGAATGGCTCAGTGGGTTACACCTCTGCATTTGGCTCAGGTCATGATCTCAGGGTCCTGGGATCAAGCCCTGTGTCCAGTTCTCTGCTCAGCAGGAAGATTGCTTCACCCTCTCTCTGCCTACTTGTGATCTCTCTCTCTCTGTCAAATAAATAAAATCTTAAAAAAATAAAAGAGTAACATTAAGTCTAAATGTGCAGCTTCACTGAAGAATGGATGGCAGAATTCATTTACCCCTGATATTATTTTAACATCAGACGTAAAAACAGACTTCTTCTAAGATAAATTGCACGTTTCCCTTAGGCTATAGGACATAAACACAGATCCTGATGTCTGTATCTTTAGTTGCTATAGGGATGGAATCTAAAAACAATTCTCTTACCTAGTGTTCTAATGAAGAAAGAAAGGATGTGACTTCTCTCACCTGCTGCTAGAACAGAGACGGTGAAGCACACAGGAAGTGCACACAGAAAAGCCGTGGTCCCCTCGACAGGTCACTGGCAGACACAGAGGCACATATGTCCAGTGTTGGGGGGAGGTGAGCTGTCATTTGACAAGAAACACCATGGCTGAGGTCCATATCTAGCAGGCAAGCCAGAAACAGAGGTGGTCATGCAGGGAGAAGGTGTCATGTGAGAAACAGACATAAACTTGATTCTGAGGCTCTTCAACTATTGAAGGGAGGGGAGAGAAGAGCCACAAAGAAGACGGTGGACTCTTGGCCATACAGCACAGGGTAAGAGAGGATGCTGGTGAGTGTCTTTTAGGAAGTAAATGCGCTTCGAAGACCATCAGCGGATTCCTGGAAGATGTGGATTGAAACTGCCTGTGATGTCAGAAACACAGATGCCTTTGCTGACCTTCCCGAGAGTCCGTTTGGTGGAATGCATAAGCAGAGACCACGCTGGAGCGGGTGGGAGCATGAATAAGAGAAGTCAGTGCGTCTGACTTGGAGAAGAATATAGCATGTAATCTGGGAACAATGTGGGTTAGTTCTTCTGTGCATAGTTTGTCCTGTTATGCCATTTTTTTTCCTGAGTGATTTTATGGAATTGATGTTCTCTCAAATCATGTTAATGTGTTAAATATTGCATTTCTTTTGAACCATAACTTCATTATTGATAATGTTATCCTGTCTTGGTTATTATAACCTTATATAGGTTAGGAATAGATAACTCATTCAATCCTTCATCAAATTGTCTATTGCTACTGATAAAATAATGTTTCCTGGAATTATTGGTTTTATTAATTAAGCTACTTAACTTTCATTATTGTGACACTAGTTTACTACAGCAGCTATATACTGCATTTCTTTTTCTAGGGGAGTTTGCTATGATAAGAATTCTTTTATGTTACTTGCCAGGAATTCTCCCTAATTTTACGGGTATCACAAACTTCCATGAATTCCAAAATAACAAAATTATCATGGACAGAAAGACTGACAGGCTTTTTTCACACTTTGAGTGGGTAGCTGGGTCAAGAAATCTCTTTTTTTTTTTATTTTCTTTTTTTTTGTTTGTTTGTTTTTTTTTATTTCCAGCATAACAGTATTCATTATTTTTGCACCACACCCCGTGCTCCATGCAATCCGTGCCCTCTATAATACCCACCACCTGGTACCCCAACCTCCCACCGCCCGTCCCTTCAAAACCCTCAGATTGTTTTTCAGAGTCCATAGTCTCTCATGGTTCACCTCCCCTTCCAATTTCCCCCAACTCCCTTCTCCACTCTAAGTCCCCATGTCCTCCATGCTATTTGTTATGCTCCACAAATAAGTGAAACCATATGATAATTGACTCTCTCTGCTTGACTTATTTCACTCAGCATAATCTCTTCCAGTCCCGTCCATGTTGCTACAAAAGTTGGGTATTCATCCTTTCTGATGGAGGCATAATACTCTATCCCCAGGGGTACAGGTCTGTGAATCACCAGGTTTACACACTTCACAGCACTCACCAAAGCACATACCCTCCCCAATGTCCATAATCCCACCCCCTTCTCCCAAACCCCCTCCCCCCAGCAAATAAGTCAAGCAGAGAAAGACAACTATCATATGATCTCCCTGATATGAGGAAGTGGTGATGCAACATGGGGGCTTAAGTGGGTAGGAGAAGAATAAATGAAACAAGATGGGATTGGGAGGGAGACAAACCATAAGTGACTTTTAATCTCACAAAAGAAATCTCTTAATATTTAAGGCGAAGAGAAAATTGCTTACCATCAGCTGAAAATACGAATCATGGAAGGAATCATGGAAATCCATGGAGTAAGAGCAAGTTGTGTATATTTCAGGAGTAAAACCTGTTTTAATAAATATAACAGAATATGGTGAATATTAACCCAACTTTAAATGCAACTAAGATCACATGTTCCCTAGAGTAACTCATTTGGGAAACAAAGGAAAAGGAAAGTTACATTTCCTTTCTACCTACAGCCCGTTGGCACTCCAGACATGTAGAGCGACATTCCTCTAGGAACTCAGCTGACTCCATGATAAAACTTTGCTAAGGACAAAAGGCAATCTTAGCCCAACCCCCAGCATTCTGTAAGTCTATTTTAAGAGATAAAAATTCCTTTGGAAACTTCCTTTATCTCCAGCCCCCAAGATACACTTTGGAAATCATCCCCCTAACCATATGACCCCCCAATCAACAATGAATGGTTTCACGACGAAGGTTTTATAGACAGTAATAAATGATCTTTTCCCAACAACAGCCAGGACCCCTCAAGGTCCTGGAAGCCTTCTTTCCAATATTCCTTAGAGGCTTATGCTATCCGTAACCTCCTCCCAACTTGAAAGTATATAATCAGCCACTCCTCATGACCCCAGTGCAGCTCTCTCTGCTCATGGGTCCTGTCCCCTTGCTTTAATAAAACCACTTTTTTGCACCAAAGACATCTCAAGAATTCTCTCTTGGCCATCGGCTTTGAATCCCAACATCTTTGCTATATCAAAACCACTTAAAATATGGTAGGTGTTCTCTTATTTTTCTTCAGACAGCTATCTATGAGAATACTGTTTGTCTCTTTCTACAAAATTCTTGAAACTTGGTGTCTTACACTTCAGAAACTAGCTTCCAAAGGAGGCAACCTCTAAAATCAGAATTCTGTCGTGGATTCTAGAGAAACCCAACCAATTCATTCCCCATTGCCAAGAAGGGTTTTTATTTATCACCAGTGATGAGATGGTGGCTTCTAGGAACATCTGAGAGTGGAGAATAAATATCTAGGTGGAAGTGCAGAAGAACATGCTATTTCCTTAACCTTCTGGCACCCACCCTGCCCTCCCCACCTCATTCCAGAACACATTCCCCTGTCCTAACAGTTACCTTCCTCTCCAAAGCAGAAGTCCCCAGATCACCCTTGGCATTTACACTTGTGACCTCTGAGTCTGTTCACACAACAGCTTTCTGTTCTGTTGTGGCCTCAGCTTAAAGGTTTCCTAAACAACAGCACAAGAAAGCAAGTAGAAGGCAAAAATGAAATGAAATCTCTAGGTTTTGCAGAGCCACCTGCTAGAGAGGCTTTGCTCGAATTTCCATCCAATGTGATGGAATAGCAGCTGTGGCTGAAAGGAAACAGGAAGCAGGATCAGGTTGAAGGGTGGCCTAGTGAAGCTCCTCTCCGGGAAGACCGCCTCCTGGTGGCCAAGTGCGACAAGGGTGACGACCAAGATTGAAGGCCAGGCTTGGGATCTACGCAGAAATCAGATCTCTTCCTGAGGATGTCCTTTGAGCTACACACACACACACACACACACACACACACACACACACAAACAAGAACAAAAACGAAAACAAAAACTACGTGTTGAAATCCAGAGATTCTAATGCTGTCATTAACCTGTTTCCTTGTTCTATGACAAAGAGTAAGTCTTGTCCTGAAAATCCCTAGAGCCACAGGTTGGATTCAATCCCAGTGTTATTGATTAAATACTGGAAAGTGTTGGAGAGCTGAGCAGCAGGGTCAGAGACAGGGGTGACAGGTGTGAGCATCCCTGCCAACTTTCCTTTCCCCAGTGCTTCTGGTCAACCTGCCAGGTGAGCTGGCGATGGAAGGGCTTGGTGATTGGGTGCCTACCGATAGGCTGCGAGAGATCACCCTGCAGTACCAGCCACAAGCAGCTAAGGTTTGGCAGCTTCAGGAGCCAGAGTGCGTACTGGCCCTCCCTCCACCCTCTCTGTCAGCTGATTTCTGTGTGTGGAGCTCAAGGCCCCCAGATGTCTAGTCCCACACAGAAACATGCTAAATACAGGGAGTTCAGTGTGCACGTCTAACCTAAAACAATCACAGATGCTCATCTCTGCCAGTCTTTGGGTGTACCTATTGATGTGGGGAACAAAGACAAAAAGGAAATGTAAATAAAATTAAATTTCCTATAACCTCCAGCCCATTGACAAACACTGCCCCCAGGAAACTCCCAAATGCCTTAATGTTGGTGTCTTGCTAGAGGGGAAAACAACCTTAAGTTGACAATCCCAGGCTTCCAGGATTCTATGGGTCCTCCTTGGCATATGAACACCCTTTTGGAAACTTCCCTTTATCTTTACCTCCCTCAACTGAGGTACATAGTCAGCTATTCCTTATAATCCCAGTGCAGCTCTTTCTGACCAAAGGTCCTGTCTCCATGTTCTTATAAAACCATTTTTTTTTTTTTGCACCAAAGTTGTCTCAAGAATTCTTTTTTGGCTGTTGGCTCTGAACCTGAACCTTCCCTACATCACTACGTTTTGATTAACAAGGGCATAGGATGCTCATTTCCTCAAAAGACCCACAGCTGCCCATCTGGAAACGTGAAGGTGTTAAAGGTCAGCAGCAGTGTGGGAACCTGCAAGGAGAATAGAAATGGGAAAGTGTCCACTGGATTAGCGACTTATCCTCAGGAGGTGGAATAGTAGGACAGTAGGGCAGCATCAAGTCAACTGTATCTCTGTGTCTTTCCCGAGACTGAGAAGGTTCAACTGGATGATGGGAGCACAGAGTTCTCCTAGGAAGATATGGTCCATAGCAGTGTCCCCATCATGGGTGACACTGACACGACAGCAGCCTGCAGGGTATTGGAAGGAGGAGGGTTACCCAGTGTCAGCTACAAACATCTATTTCAATTGGGAGAAAAATCTACTCTCTTGTGACTCTTTGAAATAGACTTTCTCGACCTTTACTTAGAACCTGTAGTCAGTTCATGGAACTAGAGAGTATTATGTTAAGCAAAATAAGTCAGAGAAAGAAAAATACCCTACGATTTCATTCACTCATGCATGGAATTTCAGAAACAAAACAGATGAACACATTTAAAAAAAAAAGAGAGAAAGCTGTGACCTGGAAAGTAGGCTTCTAACTATAGAGAACAAACTGAAGGAGACTGGAGGGTAGGTGGCCAGGAGGATCAGTTATAGGGATGAGGGTTACAGAGGGCACTTATAGTGATGAGCACTGGGTATTGTATGTGATGAATCATTAAGTTCTACAGAAATGAATCTTGTGCTGTATGTTAGCTCATGTAAGAAAGATGTTGCGGTCCAGAGCCTAGAGCCAAGAGAGAATTCTTGACATGTCTTCTGTGCAAAACCATGGTTTTATTAAAGCATAGGGACAGGACCTGTGGACAGAATACACTGGGGTCATAAAGAGTGACAATTATATACTTTAGAGTGATGAAGGAGTTAGGGATACCACAAGCCTCCCAGCTATTGGAAACAAAGTTTCCAGGATGTTGAGGGGGCTATCTCTTGTTAGTAAAAGGTCATTTAGGTCAGTAGAAACTCAGTCATGAGACCCTTCAGGTGTGTATCGGTGAGTCATACACTTTGGGAATGATGGACAACATACATCTTGGGGGGGTGGAGATAAAAGAATTTTCCAAAGCAATTTTATCTGTTAAAATAGACTTATAGGATGCTGGGGGTTGGGCTAAGATTGCCTTTTGCCCTTAGCAAAGTATTAACAGGAAGGCAGCTGAGTCCCTAGAAGAATGTCACTTGGCCTGTTTGGAGGACTTGTCAATGGGCCACAGGTAGTAAGGAAATTTCATTTTTCTTTTGCCTTTGTTTCCCGCATCATAGACTAACTGGAATTTAAATAAAAACTTGAAGAAAAAAAAAGAAAAGATACACATCCTTTGAAAAAGACCAAAGAACTTCAATTCAGCTCAGTTGACTTAAACCACACCCTTAGTTGTCATACTACAACAGACAACAACCCTGTGGCATCTGAAGCGGAATCTGGAATCCTTGATCCCTCACCTTCCCCTCCTGACTGATTTCATGCTATGGGGCCTCTCCTGGTTCTTAATCCTCTGTCCATTTCTAGCCTTCTTTTAACAGGTGCTTCCAGACAATCCATTATCTCACAATTCCTTAATGTTTGACCCTGGATCTTTGGTACCATAAGAATAATTCATCCCTTCTGGTTTCTATTTCTCTCTAAACAGCTGCATAAATAAGCATAATCCAAATGGGGATATTGACAGGATTGATTTAATGATTTCAATGATCTCAGAATAGTTGGCTTATAATCGACTTTGGTGTTACCATCATAAAACAACATCATCTTTGTTCTTATTCAGGTGAAGACTAGAATCTTTTAGGATTGTCCGATTCCCTTTGTTTTAATATTGGATTTCTCAAGGCCATCTTTCCTGGCTGAGTGGATTTCTAGACTACATAGAGCACTCACAGGATCCTCTTTCCTTCCAGAGAGGGTGAGCAGCTGGGGTCCTGGTCGCCAGTCTCTTGTGAGCTGGTTGGTGCGACTCCTCTCATCTCTCCTCAGAACTGAGCACATGTGGATTGAACAAAAGAAAAGTCAGGTGGCTGGTCTTGCAAAGCTGAGAGCTGCATGGGGACCCAGGAGTTGGTCTTGTGTGAGCCTCTGGCTGAGGTGGCCACATTCCTGATTTGTGATAACTCAGTACAGCCTTCACTCTCACCCTCTGTCAGAGCTGCTCATCCCCAGTGCTGCTGCACTGAATTTTGTTAACTTATGCTCTGTCCTTAAAAAAAAAAGTTAATATATAATGTTTTATTTGTTTCAGGGTACAGGTCTGTGATTCATCAGTCCTATACAACACCCAGCACTCACTACAACACATCCCTTCCCCAATGTCCATCACCTTGTCACTCCAGCCTCCCACCTCCCCTCCCCCCAGCAACTCTCAGTTTTTTCCCCTAAGACTAAGAGTCTCTTATGGTTTCTCTCCCTCTCTGGTTTTGTCTTCTTTCAATTTTTTTCTCTCTTCCCCTATGATCTGCTTCCTTGTTTCTTAAATTCTGTATATCAGTGAGATCATATGATAACCGCCTTTCTCTGATTGACTTATTTAGGTTAGCTTAATACCCTCTAGTTCCACCCATTTCCTTGCCAATGGCATGATTTCATTTTTTGATAGCTGCATAATGTTCATACATACACACACACACACACCACACACACACACACACATATATCCTATCTTCTTTATCCATTCATCTATCAATGGACATCTGGGCTCTTTCCATAGTCTGGCTGTTGCAGACATTGCTATTATAAACATTGGGGTGCATGTGCCCTTTCAGATCACTACATTTGTATCTTTAGGGTAAATACTTAGTAGTGCAATTGCTGGGTCATAGGGTAGCTCTATTTTCAACTGTTTCAGGAACCTCCATACTGTTTTCCAGAGTGGCTGCACCAGCTTGCATTCCCACCAACAGTGTAGGAGGGTTCCCCTTTCTCTGCATCCTCACCAACACCTGTTCTTTACTGACTTGTTAATTTTAGCCATTCTGACTGGTGTGAGGTGGTATCTCACTGTACCTTTGATTTGTATTTCCCTGACGCCAAGTGATGTTGAGCATTTTTTTCATGTGTCTATTGCCCATTTGGATGTTTTCCTTGCAGAAATGTCTGTTCATGTCTTCTGCCTATTTCTTGACTGGGTTATTTATTCTTTGGGTGTTGAGTGTGATAAGTTTTTTTATAGATTTTGGATACTAACCCTTTATCTGATATGTCATTTGCAAATATCTTTTCCCATTCTGTCACTTATCTTTTGGTTCAGTTGACTGTTTCTTTTGTTGGGCAAAACCTTTTTATCTTGATGAAGGCCAAAGAGTTCATTTTTGCCCTTGCTTCCCTTGCCTTTGGCAATGTTTCTTTTTCTTTTTCTTTTTTTTAAAGTTTTATTTATTTGACACAAAGAGATAGAGTACAGGTAGGCAGAGCAACAGGCAGAGGGAGAGGGAGAAGCAGGCTGTCTGCTGAGCAGGGAGCCTGATGTGGGCCTCTATGTGGGGCTTGATGTGGGGCTCAATCTCAGAATCTGGGATTATGACCAGAGTTGAAGACAGCTGCTTAACCCACTTGCCTTTGGCAATGTTTCTAGGAAGAAGTTGCTGCAGCTGAGGTTGAAGAGGTTGCTGCCTGTGTTCTCCTCAAGGGTTTTGATGATTCCTGTCTCACATTGAGGTCTTTCATCCATTTTGAGTCTATTTTTGTGTGTGATGTAAGGAAATGGTCCAGTTTCATTCTTCTGCATGTGGCTGCCAATATTTCCAACACCATTTGTTGAAGAGAGTCTTTTTTCCATTGGATATTCTTTGCTCTTTGTTGAATGATTAGTTGACCATACAGGTAAGGGCCCATTTCTGAGTGCTCTATTCCATTCCATTGATCTATATGTCTGTTTTTGTGCCAGGACCATACTGTATTGGTGATTCCAGCTTGTAATAGAGCTTGACGTCCAGAATTGTGATGCTACCTCCTTTGTTTTTTTGTTTTTTATTTTTTCCCCCAACATTCCTCAGGCTATCTGGGGTATTTTCTGGTTCCATGCAAATTTTAGGATTATTTGTTCTGGTTCTGTGAAAAAGGTTGATGGAATTTTGATAGGGTTTGCATGGAATGTGTAAATTTCTTTAGGTACCATAGACATTTTCACAATATTTTTTTTCTTTCAGTCTATGAACATGGAATGTTTTTCCATTTCTTTGTGTCTTCCTCAATTTCTTTCATGAGTG
This sequence comes from Mustela erminea, assembly GCF_009829155.1. NCBI lineage: Eukaryota > Metazoa > Chordata > Mammalia > Carnivora > Mustelidae > Mustela > Mustela erminea. The sequence goes on along the minus strand of NC_045625.1, from coordinate 47,651,479 downwards.
TTCTATAGTTTTCTGCACAAAGATTCTTTGCCTCTTTGGTTAAATTTATTCCCAGGTATCTTATGATTTTGGGTGCAATTGTAAATGGGATCAACTCTGTAATTTCTCTTTCTTCTTTCTCATTTTTATTGTATGGAAATGCAACTGATTTCCATGCATTGATTTTATATCCTGCCATTTTACTGAATTCCTGTATGAATTCCACAAATTTTGGGGTGGAGTCTTTTGGTTTTTCCACATACAGTATTACATCATCCGCAAACAGTGAGAATTTGACTTCTATGCTAATTTGGGTGCCTTTTTTTTTTTTTCCTGTCCAATTGCTGAGGCTGGACTTCAAGTACTACGTTGGAACAGCAATGGTGATAATGGACATCCCTGACATGTTCCTGGCCTTAGGAGAAAATTCTTATTTTTTCTCCATTAAGAATGATATTCACTGTGATTTTCTCATAAATGACTTTTATGATATTGAAGTAGGTACACTCTGCCCCTCCACTGTGAAGAGTTTTGATCAAGAAAGGATGCTATACCTTGTCAAATGCTTTTTCAGCATCTATTGAGAATATCATATAGTTCTGGTCCTTCCTTTTATTAATGTAGTGTATCACATTTGTTGATTTGTGGATGTTGAACCAACCTTGCAGCCCAGGAATAAATCCCACTTGGTCGTGGTGAATCATCCTTTTAATATACTGTTGGATCCTATTTGCTAGTATTTTGGTGAGAATTTTTGTATCCATGTTCATCAAAGATATTGGTCTCTAATTCTCCTTTTTGGTGGGGTCTTCATCTGGTTTTGAGATCAAGGTAATGCTGGCCTCATAAAATGAGTTTGGAGGTTTTTCTTCCATTTTGATTTTTGGAAAAAGCTTCAGAAGAATAGGTAGCAATCCTTCTTTAAATGTTTGGTAGAATTCCCCTGGGAAACCATGTGGCCCTGGGCTCTTGTTTTTGGGAGATTTTTTGATGACTTCTTCAATTTCCTTGTTAGTTATGGGTCTGTTCCAGTTTTCTATTTCTTCCTGGTTCATTTGTGGTAGTGTATATGTCTCTAGGAATGCATCCATTTCTTCCAGATTGTTTAATTTGTTGGCATATAGTTAGTTGCTCCTAAAATGTTCTTATAATTGTTCATATTTCCTTGGTGTTGGTTATGATCTCTCCTCTTTCATTCATGATTTTATTAATTTGGGTTCTTTCTCTTTTCTTTTCAATAAGTCTGGCCAGGGGTATATCAATCTTATTAATTCTTTAAAGGATCAGCTCCTAGTTTTGTTGATCTGTTCTACTGTTCCTTTGGTTTCTACTTCACTGATTTCTGCTTTAATGATTATTATTTCTCTTCTCTTGCTGGGCTTAAGCTCTATTTGCTGTTCTTCCTCGAGCTCCTTTAGGTATAGGGCTGGTTGTGTATTTGAGACCTTTCTTGTTTCTAGAGAAGGGCTTGTATTGCTTTATACTTCTCTCTTAGGACTGCCTTTGCTGCATCCCAAAGATTTTGAACAGTTATGTTTCATTTCCATTTGTTTCTACATATTGTTTATTCTTCTTTAATTTCCTGGTTGACTCATTCATTCTTTAGTAGGATGCTCTTTAGCCTCCATGTGTTTGAGTTCTTTCCACCTTCCTCTCATGGTTGAGTTCCAGTTTCAAAGCATTGCAGTCTGAAAATATTCAGGGAATGATCTCAATCTTTTGGTACTTGTTGAGACCTGATCTGTGACCCAGGATATGATCTATTTTGGAGAATGTTCCATGTGCACTAGAGAAGAATGTGTATTCTGTTGTTTGGGGATGTAATGTTCTGAATATATCTGTGAAGTCTATCTGGTCCAACGTGTCATTTAAAGCCCTTATTTGCTTGTTGATCTTTTGCTTAGATAATCTGTCCACTTCTGTGAGGGGGTGTTAAAATCCCCTGCTATTATTGTATTATTGTTGATGTGTTTCTTTGATTTTATTATTAATTGGCTTATATAATTAGCTACTCCCATGTCAAGGGCATAAATATTTACAATTGTTAGATTTTGTTGGACAGATCCTTTAAGTCTGATATAGTGTCCTTCGTCATTTCTTATTATAGTCTTTGGTTTAAAATCTAATTTGTCTGATATGAGGACTGCCACCCAGCATTCTTTTGATGTCCATTTACATGATAAATGGTATTCCACCCCCTCAATTTCAATTTGGAGGTGTCTGGGTCTAAAATGAGTCTCTTGCAGACAGCATATCAATGGGTCTTGCCTTTTGTCCAATCTAATACCCTGTGTATTTTGATTGGGGGCATTTAGCCCATTTACATTCAGGGTAATTACTGAAAGATACAGATTTAGTGCCATTGTCTGCATTAAGGTGACTATTACTGTATATTGTCTCTGCTCCATTCTGGTCTATGTTACTTTTGGGATCTCTCTTTGCTTTGAGGACTCCTTTCAATATTTCTTGTAAGGTTGGTTTGGTGTTTGCAAATTCTTTTAGTTTCTGTTTTCCTGGAAGCTTTGTATCACTCTTATTTTCAATGACAGCTTAACTGGATATTGTATTCTTGGCTGCATATTTTTCTTGTTTAATATCCTAAGTATATCATGCTGGTTCTTTCTGGCCTGCAGGTCTCTGTGGATAGGGGTCTGCTGCCAATCTATTGTTTCTACTGTTGTAGTTTACAGACCTCTTGTAGTGAGCTGCTTTCTGGGTTTTCTCTTTGTCTCTGAGATTTGTAAGTTTTATTAATAGATGTTGGGGTGCTGACCTATTTTATTGATTTTGAGGGGGTTTCTCTGTGCCTCCTGGATTTTGATGCCTGTTTCCTTCCCCAAATTAGGGAAGTTTTCTACTATAATTTACTCCAATAACCTTCTGCCCCCCCCTTTTTTCTTCTTCTGGGATCCCAATTATTCTAATATTTTTCACTTTATGGTGTCACTTATCTCTTAAATTCTCCACCACACTTTCGTGATCCGCGCCCCACCCTGTGATCCAGTAGTTTTTTATCTCTTTTTTTCTCAGCTTCTTCATACTTCATCATTTGGTCTTATATATCACTAATTCTCTCTGCCTTATTTATCCTAGCAGTTAGAGTCTCCATTTTTTATTGCACCTCATTAACAGCCTTTTTGATTTCAACTTGGTTAGATTTTACTTCTTCACAATGGGATTCTTAGTGTCTTCCATGCTTTTTTTCAAACACACTTAGTATCTTTATAATCATTATTCTGAACTTCAGTTCCAACATTTTACTAATGCCCATAATGATTAGGTCTCTGTCAGTTGGTGCTGCCTCTTGTTCTTTTTCTTGAGGTGAGTTTTTCTGCTTTGTCATTTTTGACCAGAGAAGAACAGATGAATGAGAGAACAAAATACTAAAAGGATAACAATGACCCCAGAAAAAATATACACTAAGCAAATCAGAAGAGACCTGAAACCAGAGGGAAAAGAAAAAAAAAAGAATATGATCAGGTTGTTGAATAGAACAGAGCCATACACTAGATTTTTGGGTGTGTTTGGTCTGTTAGAAGAAATTGCCTCCCCAAATTTTAAAGAAAGAAAAACATATATATACAAAAAATACTGTTAAATACAATTAAGGGATAAAATATGACTGTAAAAATGAATACTTAAAAAGATTTTTAAAAAGGAACTGATAAAAAGTTGGTTGAAAAAGGAAAGAAGAAAAATTTAAAAAAAAGAAAAGAAAAAAAAATTAAAAATATTAAAGTTGAAAGACTAAAGAATCCCGGGGAAAAGCTATGAATTCTATGTGCTATATTCCCTAGTGCTAGAGTTTTGCAGTTCTCATTGATCTATAAATTGGTCTTGGCTGGATGTTCTTGCTGATCTTCTGGTGGAGGGTCCTGTTGCATTGATTATCAAATGTCTTTGCCCCAGGTGGAGTGACACTGTCTTTGCTAGGTGCCAGGCTAAGTAGTCTGCTTGGGTTTGCTATCCATAGCTTTTGTTTCCTGAAGTCTTTCTGTGCAGCTTTAGAGGATGAGGATGAAAGTAGAATGAAAATGGTGGCCTCCCATCTCTGGTCTGGGGAGAGCCAAGAGCTCAGGGCTCCACTCTTCAGTGTGCTCTCAGAGAAGAGCAGTCAATCACTCCTATCTGCCTGGTTTCTGTCTGCACTCCTCAGCCAGTGACCAAGTGTTTCTATCATAGGCACACCACCCCATTTGGAGACTCCAAACCCAGCAGATTCCTGAGGCCCGCTCCTGTGTCACTCTTCCCAAGGGTGGAAGCAGAGTCTCCCTGGATCTGCTGCTTTTTGAGTCCTTGCTCATACAACTCTAAATGGTTGTGTCTCAGATAATGGTTTATGGTAACCCTGAGCTGAAAGCCCACATCTGGGCTTTCACTTTGCAACTGGCTTCCCTGCTCCAATACCTGGGAGCTCTATTGCACTCAGACACCCCCAGTTTTTCTGTGACCCTAAGGGTCCTGAGACCACTATCCCTCAGCAAAGGTTCCCCCCACCCCAGCTTAGCCATCAGAGTGTGCCCTTCACTAGAACAGACTTCTAAAAGTTTCAATTATGTTTTTATTTTTGTTTTTTTAAAAAATTTTAATTTAATTTTATTTACTTGAGAGAAAGGGTGTATGTGTGTGTGTGTGTGTGAGAGAGAGAGAGAGCACAAACAGGGGGAACTATAGAGGGAGAGGGAGAAGCAGGTTCCCCACCAAGCAGGGAGCCCAATGTGGAGCTTGATCCCAGGATCCTGAGACCATGACCCTGGCCAAAGGAAGACGCTTCACCAAGTCAACCACCCAGGTGCCCCAAATCTTCCAATTTTGTGGTCCTCTGCTCTACCACTTGTGGTAGTGGACTGATGGAGGCTCCCTCCCCTGCAGTCTGTCTTCCCATATATTGCCTCAGATTCACTTCTGCACACATCCTATCTTCCAAGAAGTGGCAGTTTTTCTGTTCACAGAGTTTTTGCTATTCCTATCTTCTCTCTCCAGTTGAGTTTTAGGTGTTCAGAATGGTTTGATAGCTAACTAGCTGAATTTCTGGGACCGGATGAAATTTAGGTCTCCTATACCTCCACCATCTTGGACCTAGCCTCCTATGTGAAATTCCTTACTGCATCTGGAAATGAGCACAAGGGAGTGGATGTGGTCACTTCTATGTAGAGGGGACAATGAGAAGAGGACCTAAATCTGGTTATTCAGAACCTCAACATTTAAAGGTTAAGCATAAGAGAGTTTGTGGCAGAGTGGCTGGTTCAGTGGAAAGGACACACAGGAACAATGACACATTGGGGGACAGATGTGGTGTTTGCAGGACAGGTGCAGACGATCTGACCTACTAAATGTCCTTGATGCTTGTGCACAACACTTTTCTTGCTAACAATATTGTCAAGATGAGGTCATAGGAAAGATATTTCAATTCCCAAAAGTTAAAAGAACATAATCAAGATAGTCATGGAGACCCAAGAAATTGTCAAACATACAGATCTTTCAAGTGAAAAGGAAAGAGGTAATCTTCTACAGATTGTTGAGTTTGTTTCCATCAATGGTAGAAAAGTCAATTTATAGTCCATTGTTTTGATGTAAATAAAAGAAAGCTTCAACCTCATTGAAGAAATTGTCTCAATATCATGAGCTTGAGTATATTTTTTAAAGATTTTATTTATTTATTTGACAGAGATTACAAGTAGACAGAGAGGCAGGCAGAGAGAGGAAGGGAAGCAGGCTTCCTGCTGAGCAGAGACCCTGACATGGGCTTGATCCCAGGACCCTGGGATCATGACCTGAGCTGAAGGCAGAGGTTTTAACCCACTGAGCCACACAGGTGCCCCAAGCTTGAATATTTTTAAAATGAGAAATTTTGATATTTTATGTTCAATACTTTCATTTAATATGTGCTGTCAAATATGTCACGTGGACAAAGTTGACTGGGATGCTGTCAGTCTCCAGGTTCCTTCTTTGAAGTCTGCAATCTTGATGCACTGGCTGCCCCGCTATTCCACCAGCAAATTGGCCTTGAATTCAAGGGAGGGCCATGTGGATGCATGACTTCTAGCGATGACACACAGGAGACTGGATGGTGGCTGGCTCTGTCCACTGTCTTCACTTTAGTCCAGGCTGAGTCCTGCTAACTGGTCTCTCATTGCCCTGTTACCACATCATGCTGTCGACCATCATCACCTCATCTCTCATTGCCCCATGGCCCTGTCCCCATGTGCTTTCTCCCTGTAGCCCCATCCTCCGTTATGTTGTCACTACATTACCCCATCATCCCACCACCCCATCATGTCATTGCTCCCATTGTCTCAACATCTGGTTACCCGGTCCCCAAAACACCCCATTGTCCCAAATCCCCATTATCTTAGTCCATTCACCCCCTCGACCTGTCACCCCATCTACCCATCTTCCAGATGCCCCATCCTCAAGTCTCCTCATCATCCCTGGCGCTATCACCTTGTCACCCCAATGTCCCATCGTCCCATCATCCTATCTTCCCTAAGCCCCACTGCCCCATCTCCACATCTGCTATCCCCTCATCATCCCTTTATTCCATCACCCTGCACCCCCATTGTTCCATCTTCCCTTCCTCCCAGCTTTCCATTGTGTGCCCTCCTCCCTACACTGAGCCGGTTGAGCCCATGGCATCAGGCGCACACACGACCTCAAAGCTGGAAAGGCCACTGAACACACTTTCGCTCCAAGTCTCAAGTCCCTTCAGGAAACTGATTCTTGCTGACAATGGTCTGGCTGCAGTTTCTGCGTGAAAGCAAGTCTCAGGATCGTGCCCAGCAACTGCAAGGTGCAGGATGCACCCCTTCCTGAAAATGTCCCCAGTGAAAGTGCCCCACAGACGCTGCTCAGTGAGGATGGTGGTGGAAAGGCTGGGTTTGTGTGGACTATGAAAGCCGCAGGGAAGTGGTGCCTGCCAGCCAAGTCAGCCTTGGGTCACTAACAGCTGAGGAAAATGACACCCACGAGCTTCCTGGAGAATCACCGAACTCTTTCATGGCCAACCTCTCTCGGCTAGTGGCAGGAGCCCAGCTCTGCTGCACCCCTGCCTGCTCCCTCGCTGGGCATCCATAGCCCATAGCCTAGAGTGCACGACATCCTCATACTATGAGACAGCTGAAAAGTGTCCCCTCTCACACCTGCCTGAAGGACAGCACTTGCCGCAGAGTTCCTTGGGAAAGACGGACCATCACCCAAATCCAGAAGACACAAAGCACCTGTTTCCACCAGCAGATGCTCCCACAGGTCTTCAACCTCTTCAGCGCAGACCACAGCCAGGCTGCCTAGAGCCACGCCGCCCTCCATGACCTCCTCTCCAGCCTTCATCGCTGCCTGGGACACCGGAAGCCCAGGGAAGAAGACAACCCTGTCTGTCTGTGTCCGGGGATTGTGGTCCGGAAGGATTTCCAAAGCATCCATCTCTATCTGAAGGAGAAGAAACACAGCTGCTGTGCCGGGGAGGTTGTCAGAGCGGAAATGGAGAGGCTTTTTCCTCCTTTCACAATCCACAAGTACAGGAGAAAGTGATAAGAGAAAGTTTGCTGAGCCCTCTAAAACACTTTGTGATTAGCAGGAAAAAAAACCCTATTCCCTTTTTTTTTTTTAGTTTTTCATCCAATTTTCTGTAGAACAACTATTGTATCTGTTTCTTAGTAAGAGGTATCAATTCTGATTATCATCTGATGAAAAATGAATTATACAACTCACTTACTCATTATTACATTGTTCACATTTTAAGTAAAAATAGACTTTCTCCAACCCAGTGTACATGTTGTGGTCAGGATAGAGGGGAATAGAACAAGTCCAATCCTTGGTCTGATTGTTGAGTTTTGTAGAAAAACCAAACTCCTTGGTGGCTCAGCTGGTTAAGGCTCTGCCTTTGATGTGGATCATGATCCCAGAGTGCTGGGATTGAGTCCTCCATCCAACCCCTTGCTTGGCAAGGAGCCCACGTCTCCCTTTGCCTGTTGTTCCCCCTGCTTGTGCTCCCTCTCTCAAATAAATAATAAGTTCTTTAAAAAATCCTCCAAGCAATAATCCCATATATTTAATTTTAGTTATGTTAAATGGTGTAATCAGAAAAGGCAAAAATGGAAATCTCTCAGCGGACTCTGGAAGCAGAATGTACAGAAATAAAAACAAAGCAGTAGATAACTCCTACAGTTGACTGGCAGACATCTGAGTGCAAACAGATATTTGAGTCCGCCATTTATAAGCAGTTCCATCAAATTAAAGCCCAGGATTGGAAGTGGTCACAAGGAAATAAAGTATAGAATAGAAAAGAATTAATTCTCTTCGGGTATCTGTCTGATACTTTTACTTCCAAGTACAAAAGCGGAAACTGAAATCAACTTTGTGTGAAAGTTCTAGACCTTTCGGAAACACTCCTAGAAGAGGCCTTGTTCTCTTCTTTTCCTCCTGGTGACTATTTCTGGTTATGAGGGAATTTCCCTGTTACAATGATGCAACAGTTGCTATACTTAAATCGAAATAGAAAGCAGGATCATTTTATCTGTGGCCTGTCAAATTACTTACTGAGGAAGAGTGCCACCTCCTGTCCAGGTGGACTAAGACTGTGACCAAGTCTGGAGACCTGGCTTGTGTTCTCTGCCTAAGGCTGTCCCTGGCAGATTTTTCTCCAGAATGGGGGGAATAAAAACCCAATCTTACCTGGAAAGAACTAACCCTGTTAATGCAATAAGCTTTTATATATTTTTGGAAAACATACATTTAAAAAAAAGATGTATTTATTTTGGAGAGATCGAGAAGGGCATATTCTTGGGGAGAGTGGCAGACAGAGAGAATCCTCAAGCAGGCTCCCTGCTGAGTGTGGAGCTCTAGGTGGGCTTGAGCCCACGACCTGGGAGATCATGACCTGAGCCCAAACCAAGAGAGTTATAAGCTTAACCAACTGAGCCACCCAGGTGTCCCTGGAAAAACATACTTTTTAAATGAGCAGTGAGTTTCACAGCAAAACTGAGTATAAGATATCAACACTTTTCACAGGTTCCCTGGTTCTGTATTTGCATAGTGTTCCCTTAAATCAACATTCCCCCACCAGACGGAAGAGTTCTTACAATGCTTCCAAGGGTGTAACAGGTAGTTCTTAGGGCTGTGAACCAGTCTTCAATATCACAATGGTCTGTGGCTCTCCAAGCTCAATCTTGGAGCAGTCTAACAAAACCTTCTTCCTTAGTATTTTTATTCTGTCACTGGGTTTTCTTGGGTATCACACAAGAAGCATGGACAAGGAATTTGTGGAAGGAACATGAAATGTCTGCAGAGAGTGCAGCAGAGATAGGGATGACACGTTGCTGTGATTGGAGGACTTTCTCTCCACCTCTCCTGAATCTCAAGGGCATGCTTGGATGGGTGGTCTTTGCTTACTCTTGAGCTGCCATTGGCTGTCTTCTGAGCTTCATGTGGTGCATGTTTTAGACTGAAACATAAATAGGTTACGATTATGATTTAATTCTATAAACCATAGTGAATACATCAGTAATTATATCTAGTGCTAAATAGGAAAAAATATTTTAACAATAACTTGATGACTATCTAGTCACAGATGGGGTCAAAGATTATTTTCCTACGTAGGTCAACATTACAAATCAGTACACTAAACACAATTGCCTACTAAATAATTTTACGTATCAATTGCTGTTAACAACTGGAATGATTTTAAATATTCAAATACATTGAATTCATTATTACATGTTTGTAGAAATTGTTCATTTGCATATGTGCATTATATATATGACAGATTATGTAAGTGAATTTAAATTGCGGGTCTCATCAAATTTAGTTACCCGTTACACATCAATGGCTTTAAAATTTGACTTTTAGCTTCAAATTGTTAGTCATTCTTAACCCTGCATAGGTAAGAATAAAAAGAGTAAACTTCACACTTTCTTTTGTATGTACAAGCTCAGATATAAGTACAAAACGTAACTGTATACATACTGTATCCATGCTATTAACTTTCCTGTAAGTTCAATTAAAAACATCAAAGGAGACTCTGGAGGCAAGGGCAATCATGAAAAATGTGTATACGGAGTTGGGAAACCGTGCTCAAACCCAAGGAGAAAGTGCAGAAAGGAAATCAAAAAGAGAAGCAGAAAGAAAGGGAAACGTTCAGAAATCGAAAATGCGTATGTCCCCTACTTAAGCTACACGCACAAGAGAAGATGTTCAGAGAACCTAGAGCCACAGGTCCCAGACGTGCCCACCCCAGCCAGGCCAACAGCACCTGCAGGATCCCCGATGGCCCTGCCCTGCTCCTTCTTGGTGGCCCTGGTGGTGCTCAGCTGCCACTCCCTCGGCTCTCTGGGATGTGACCTGCCTCAGGACCATGGCCTGCTGCACTGGAGGGCCTTGATGCTTCTGCAACAAATGAGGAGACTGTCTGCTAGCTCCTGTGACAACTACACAAATGACTTTGGCTTCCCCCAGGAGGTGTTCGACAGCAAGCAGCTGCAGAAGGCTCAAGCCCTCTCTGTCATCCATGTGACGAACCAGAAGACCTTCCACCTCTTCTGCACAGAGGCCTCACCTGCTCCCTGGAACACGACCCTCCTGGAGGAATTGTGCTCGGGAATTTCTGAGCAGCAGGGCCACCTGGAAGCCTGTCCCCTGCAGGAGGCGGGGGTGGGAGAGCTGCCCCTGGTGAATGGGGACTCCATCCTGAGGAACTACTTCCAGAGAATCTCCCTCTATCTGCAAGAGAAGCAATACAGCCCTTGTGCCTGGGAGATGGTCCGAGCAGAGATCATGAAACCCTTGTATGCATCAACAGCCTTGCGAAAGAGACTAAGGAGCGGCAAGTGAGACCCGTTTCAACATGGAAATGATTCCCTCTGACTAATAACATCACATATTCTGGAGTCCTCCATCTCAGAGACTCTCATTTCTGTGGTTGCGAAGACATGAACACAGTCAATTTGCCAAGTGTTTTCAGGGCATGTCAACTCTACAAGCAGTAGTTGCTTACAGATGACCTTGCATATGCCTATTTATCTATTTAAATATTTATTTATGTAAATATCCATAAGATTCAGTTTTTTCATATAATATGATGTACACCTTTACATAGTAGAATATAATAAAATATATTTTTAATATGTAATCAGTTTATCATTTTCTTTCTTTATGGAACTTTAAGGACAAAAGGGTTTTCAAGGAGGCACACCAGGTATGATTGTGTAACTCCATTGGAAACTGGACAGCAGAATGCATTTACCGTCACACTGCATTAACACTGGAAACAACTCACTTTCTCTAAGACAACTTGCACGTTGACCTTAGGGTATAGGACATAAAAAATACAGATCCTGATGTCTTCACCTTTGATTGTAGGGACATATATATATGGTTGCTATAGGGATGGGATCTAAAAACCTCCAATTTAATGTTTTGACGATGATGAGCAGAGAAGTATAAGCACACAGGAAGTGCACACAGAAAAGCTGTGGACCCCTCGACAGGTCACTGGCAGACATGGAGACACGTATGTCCGGTGTCGGGGGCAGGTGAGCTGGCAGTTGACAAGAAACACCTTGGCTGAGGTCCACATCTAGCAGGCAAAGCCAGAAACAGAGGTGGTCACGCAGGGAGACCGTGTCATGTGAGAAACAGACATAAACTTGATTCTGAGGCTCTTCAACCATTGAAGGGACAGGAGAGAAGAGCCACAAAGGAGACGGTGGACTCTTGGCCATAGCACATGGTAAGGGAGGATGCTGGTGAGTGTTTTTATGGAAGTAAATGTGTTTCAAAGACCATCAGCAGATTCCTGGAAGATGTGGATTGAAACTGCCTGTGATGTCAGAAACACAGAAGCCTTTGCTGACCTTCCTGAGAGTCAGTTTGGTGGAATGCATAAGCAGAAACGACCCTGGAGCAAGTGGGAGCATGAATAAGAGAAGACAGTGCATCTGTCTCAGAGAAGAATATTGCATGGGATCTGGGAATAATGGGGTTGGTTATTCTGCGCATAGTTTGCACTTTTATGTCATTTCTATTTCCCTGAGTTTTTTCATGGATTCGATGTTCTGCACATCATGTTAATATGGTTAGTGTTGTATTTCTTTTTCATCATGAATGAACTACTGACAGTGGTTTATCGTGTCTTGGTTCTTACTTCCTTGCACATCAGCGAGCTGCTCGGCTTTAAGAATTCACTTGGCAGGAATGGATAACTCATTCAATCCTTCATCAAATTATCTATTACCACGGATAAGATCATGTTTCCTGGAATTATTTGGCATCATTAATTAGGTTCCTTAACCCCTCCTTGTGACCCTGTTTACTAAAGTGGCATAATATCCCATTGCTTTTTCTAGAGAGTTTGATGTAAGAATTCTTCTCTGTTGCTCACTGCTAGTATTTCCTCATGTTCGGAATACCACAATGTTTGGTGGATAGCCACATCACGAGATTCTCTTGCACATAAAGACTGACAGATTTTCTTCAAAAATGAGGGTGGGAAGCTGGGTCAGGTATTCTCTCTCCTCATATTTACAGCAATGAGAAATCACTGGTCGAATGAGCTGAAAATACATGAATCATGGAAATCCATGGAGCAATAGTGAGCTGTGTGTAATTCAGAAGTACAAACAGGTTTAACAATTAGGACAGAAGAGCGTGAATATTCATTGAACTCATGCATTGAAACGAACCTAGCAGTGCATGTTCTGTAGGGATTGGCATAAATATGGTAGCAATCGTCTTATCTCAATTCTGGCAGCTATTTATGGGAATATTGTTTGTCTCCTCCTCCAAAATTCGTGGGAACAGCAGTCCTACACTTCAGTACCTGACTTGCAAAGGAAGCCGCCTCCCAAACTGGAATTCTGTTGTGACTTCTAGGAAAGGCTGATCCATTCATCCCCCATTGGCAAGAAACGTTTTTATTTATCACCAGTGATGAGACGGTGGCTTCTACGAACATCTGAAAGTTGAGAATAAATATCTAGTTGGAAGTGCAGAAGAACATGCTATTTCCTTAACCTTCTGGCACCCACACTGCCCTCTACCCTCCCCCAACCCTCATTTCAGAACACATTCCCCTGTCCTAACAGGTTCCTTCCTCAACAAGGCAGAAGTCCCCACAGCCCCCTTGGCATTCATTCTCTTGACCTCTCAGCCTGTTCACACAAGAGCTTTCTATTCTGCTGTCATCTAAGCTTAAAGCTTTTTAAAGGAGCAGCAGAAGAAAGCAAGTAGACAACAAAAAATGCATTGAAATCTCTAGGTTTTGCAGAAGCACCTGCTTGAGAGGCTTTGCTCGGATTTCCATCCAATATGATGGAACAGCAGCTGGGGCTGAAAGGAAACAGAAAGCAGGATCAGGTTGAAGGGTGGCCTAGTGAAGCTCCTCTCCGGGAAGACCGCCTCCTGGTGGCCAAGTGCTACAAGGGTGGTGACCAAAATGGGACCTTTTCTGAGAATGTCCCTTCCAGCTACATAAAGCCTACTTGTGGACATCCAGAGATTCTAATGCTGTCATAAACCCGTTTCCTTACACTGTCTATGACAAAGCATAAGACTTGTCCTGATAATCCCTATAGCCATAGTCAGTTTTAATCCCAATGTTCTTGATTATTAAATACTGGAAAGTGTTGGAGAACCAAGCAGCAAAGGCCAAATGCAGGGGCAAGGGGAGTGAGTACCCCTGCCAACATTTTTTAAAAGATTTTATTTCTTTATTTGAGAGAGACAGAGAGGCAAAGCATGAGAGCAGGGAAGGTCAGATGGAGCAGCACACTCCCCACTGAGCAGGTAGCCTAATGTAGGACGCTATCCTAGGACCATGAGATGATGACCTGAGCTCAAGGTAGATGCTTGAAGGACTGAGCCAGCCAGGCGCCCCGACCCCTGCCAACTTTCCATTCCCAGGCATTGCTATTTAGCCTGCCAGGGGACATAGAGGAGGCAGGGCTCAGGGTTGGGTGTCCAGGGACAGGCTGGGAGACTCACCCTGCACTACTGGCCACAAGCAGCCAAGGTCTGGCAGCGTCAGAAGCCAGAGTGTGCACTTGCCCTCCCTCCACCCTCCTGTCAGCTGATTGCTGTGCTGTGGAGCTCAAGGCCCCCAGAAATCCGTTCCCACACAGAAACACACTAATTCCAGGGCTCCTGCGCAAAGAATCCCGGAGCTCAACTGTGCCTGTGTTGGAGCACTCCCTAAGTTCTTGTTACACCAGGAGTAGGACATTCCTTTGCTCAGAAAACCACACTGACGTCTGGAAACATGAAAGTGTTGAAAGTCAGCAGCAGTGTGGGAACCTGGAAGGAGAACAGAAATGGAAAAGTGTCCACTGGATTAGTCACTTATCCTCAGGAGGTGGAACAGTTGGACAGTAGGGCAGCATTGAGTCAACTGTATCTCTGTGTTCTTCCCGAGACTGAGAAGGTTCAAGTGGACACTGGGAGCACAGAATTCTTCTAGGCAGATGTGGCCCATGGTAGTGTCCCCACCGTGGGTCACCCTGACAGGACAACAGCCTGCAACGTGTTCGAAGGAGAAGGGTCAGTCTAGTGCCAGCTGCAAACATCTATCTCATTGGCAGAAAAATCTAATGTCTCATGAGTACTCATTTAATTTTTTAATTTTTATTTTTTTCATTAACATAATGTATTCTAGCCCCAAGGGTACAGGTCTGTATTTACACACCTCACAGCTCTCACTGTAGCACATACCCTCCCCAGTGTCCATAACCTCACCTCCGTCTCCCTAACCCCCTTTCCCCCGGCTACCCTCAGTTTCTTTTGTGAGATTAAGAGTCTTTTAATGGTTTGTCTCCCTCCCTATCCCATCTTGTTTCATTTATTCTTTTCCTACTCCCAAACTGCCCATGTTGCTTCTCAACTTCCTCAAATCAGGGAGATTATATGATAATTGTCTTTCTCTCATTGAATTCATTCAATGGGCATAATCTCTCTAATTCCATCCCATCATTGCAAATGGCAAGATTTCATTTCTTTTGATGACTGCATAGTATTCTATTTTATATATATACACCACATCTGCTTTATTCATTCATCTGTTGATAACATCTAGGTTCTTTCCGTAGTTTGGCTCTTGTGGACACTGCTACTGTAAACATTTGGGTGCACGTGCCCCTTCGGATCACTATATTTTATCTTTAGGGTAAATACCCAGGAGTCCAATTGCTGGCGTGTACGGCAGCTCTATTTTCAACTTTTTGTGGAACCTCCATGCTGTTTTTCAGGGTGGTTGCACCAGCTTGCATTCCCACCAACAGTGTAGGCAGGTTCCCCTTTCTCCCCATCCTACCCCGCATCTGTCATTTCCTGACTTGTTAATTTTAGCCATTCTGACTGGTGTGAGCTGGTATGTCATTGTGGTTTTGATTTGTATTTCCCTGACGCCGAGTGATGTGGAGCACTTTTTCATGTGTCTGTTGGCCATCTGGAAGTCTTCTTTGTGGAATTGCCTGATCATGTCCTTTGCCCATTTCTTGATTCGATTACCTGTTCTTTGGGTGTTGGGTTTGCTAAGCTCTTTATAGATTTTGGATACTAGCCCTTTATCTGATATGTAGTTTGCAAATATCTTTTCCCATCCTGTCAGTTGTCTTTTGGATTTGTTGGCTGTTTCCTTTGCTGTGCTGAAGCTTTTGATCTTGATGATGTCCCAACAGTTCATTTTTTTGCCCTTGCTTCCCTTTCCTTTGGTGATGTTCCTAGGAAGTAGGTGCTGCGGCTAAGGTCAAAGAGGTTGCTGCCTGTGTTCTCCTCAAGGATTTTGATGGATTCCTTTCTCACATTGAGGTCCTTCATCCATTTTAATCTATTTTCATGTGTGGTGTAAGGAAATGGTCCAGCTTCATTTCTTTGCTTGTGGCTGTCCAATTTTCCCAACACCATTTGTGGAAGAGGCTGTCTTTTTTTCATTCGACATTCTTTCCTGCTTTGTCGAAGATTAGTTGACCATAAAATCGAGGGTCTGTTTCTCGGCTCTCTATTCTGTTCCACGGATCTGTGTGTCTGTTTTTGGGCCAGTACCATACTGTCTTGATGATGACAGCTTTGCAATAGAGTTTGAGTTCTGGAATTGTGATGCCACCGATTTTGGCTTTCTTGTTCAGTATTCCTCTGGCTATTCGAGGTCTCTTCTGGTTCCATATAAATTGTAGGATTCTTTGTTTCATTTCTTTGAAAAAATGGATGGGCTTTTGACAGGGATTGCATCATATGTGTAGATTGCTTTAGGTAGCATAGACATTTCCACAATATTTGTTCATCCAATCCATGAGCTTGGAACATTTTTCCATTTCTTTGTGTTTTCCTCAATTTCTTTCATGAGTACTTTATACTTTTCTGAGTATGAATTCTTTGCCGCTCTGGTTAGGTTTCTTCCTAGGTATCTTATGGATTTGGGTGCAGTTGTAAATGGAATTGATTCCTTGATTTCTCTTTCTTCTGTCTTGTTTTGGTGTGAAGAAATACAACATTACTGCATTCCTATACAATTTCTAGCAGATTTGGACTGGTGTCTGTTGGGTTTTCCACATATAGTATCCTATCATCTGCAAAGAGTGATGTTTTGACTTCATCTTTGCTATTTGGATGCCTTTAATTTCTTTTTGTTGCCTGATTGCTGAGGCTAGGGCTTCTACTACTATGTTCAATAGCAGTAGTGGTAATAGACATCCCTGCCATGTTCTCTGACCTTAGTGGAAAAACTCTCAGTTTTTCTCCACTGAGAATGTTTGCAGTGGATTTTTCATGGTGGACTTTGATGATATTTAGGTATGTAACCTCTGTCCCTACAGTTTGAAGAGTTTTGAACAGGAAAGGGTGCTGTACTTCGTCCAATGCTTTTTCAGCATCTATTGAGAGTCTCATATGGTTCTTGTTCTTTCTTTTAGTAATGTATTGTATCACATTGATTGATTTGCAGATATTGAACCAGCCCTGAAGCCCTGGAATAAATCCCACTTGGTCGTGGTGAATCATCCTTTTAATGCACTGTTGGATCCTTTTGGATAGTATTTTGGTGAGAATTTTTGCATCTGCGTTCATCAATGATATTGGTCTATAATTCTCTTTTCTGATAGGATCCTTGTCTGGTTTTGTGATCAAGGTAATGCTGGCCCCATAAAATGAGTTTGGAAGTTTTCCCTCCATTTCTATTTTTTGGAACAATTTCATGAGAATAGGAATTAATTCTTCTTTAACTGTTTGGTAGAATTCCTCTGGGAAGCCATCTGGTCCTGGGCTCTTGTTTCTTTGGAGAGTTTTTGATGACTGTTTCAATCTCCTTACTGGTTATGGGTCTGTTTAGGTTTTCTCTTTCTTCTTGGGTCAGTTGTGGTAGTTTATATGTCTCTAGAAATGCATCCATTTCTTCCTGATTGTCAAATTTACTGGCATATATTTGCTCATAATATGTTCTTATAATTGTTTGTATTTCTTTTGTGTTGGTTGTGATCTCTCCTTTTTAATTCATGATTTTATTTATTTGGGTCCTTTTTGTTTTCTTTTTATAAGTGTGGCCAGGGGGTTATCAATCTTATTCATTCTTTCAAAGAACCAGCTCCTAGTTTCATTGGTTTGTTCTATTGATTTTTTGGTTTCTATTTCATTGATTTCTGCTCTGATATTTATTACTCCTCTTCTCCTGCTGGGTTTAGGTTTTTCTTGTCGTTCTTTCTCCAGCTCCTTTACGTGTAGGGTTAGGTCGTGTATGTGAGACCTTTCTTGTTTCTTGAGAAAGGCTTGTATCGCTATATATTTTCCTCTCAGGATTGCCTTTGCTCTGTCGCACAGATTTTGAACTGTTGTGTTTTTATTATCATTTGTTTCCATAAATTTTTTCAATTCTTCTTTAATTTCTGGTTGACCCATTCATTCTCTAGAAGGATGCTCTTTAGTCTCCAAGTATTTGGGTTCTTTCCAAATTACATCTTGTGATGGAGTTCTAGCTTCAGAGCATTGTGGTTTGAATGTGTGCAGGGAATGACCCCAATCCTTTGATACCGGTTGAGACCTGATTTACAACCCAGGATGTGATCTATTCTGGAGAACGTTTCAGGTGCATTGGAGAAGAACGTGCATTCTGTTGCTTTGCAATGGAGTGTTCTGAATCTATCTGTTATGTCTCTCTTGTCCAGTGTGTCACTCAAGGCCTTTATTTCCTTGTTGATCTTTTGCTTGGATGATCTGTCCATTTCAGTGACGGGAGTGTTGAGTCCCTTACTATTATTGTACTTTTGTCGATGTGTTTGTTTGATTTTGTTATCAATTGATTTATATAATTGGCTGCTCCCATGTTAGGGGCATAGATACTTAACACTCGTTAAATCTTCTTCTTGGACAGACACTTTGAGTATGATATAGTGTTCTTCCTTATCTCTGATTATAGTCTTTGGCTTGAAATTGATCTGATATAAGGATTGCCACCCCAGCTTTCTTTTGATGTCCATTAGCATGGTAAATTATTTTCCACCCCCTCACTTTAAATCTAGAGGTGTCCTTGGGTCTCAAATGAGTTTCTTGTTGACAGCATATTGATGGGTTTTGTTTTTTTATCCTTTCTGATGCCCTGTGTATTTTGCTTGGGGCATTTTGCCCATTTACATTCAGGGTAACTATTGAGAGATATGAATTTAGTGCCACTGTATTGCCTGTAGAGGGATTCTTAGTGTATATTGTCTCTGTTCCTTTCTAGTCTACTACTTTTGGGCTGACTCTTTGTTTCGAGGACCCCTTTCACTATTTCTTGTAGAGTTGTTTTGATGTTTACAAATTGTATTCGTTTTTGTTTGTCCTGGAAGCTTTTTATCTCTCCTTCTATTTTCAATGATAGCCTACATGGATATAGTATTCTTGGCTGCACGTTATTCTCATTGAGTGCTCTGAATATATCACACCAGTTCTTTCTGGCCTGCCAGGTCTCTGTGGATAAGTCTGTTGCCAATCTAATATTTTTACCATTGTATGTTACAGACTTCCTGTCCCTTGCTGCTTTCAGGATTTTCTCTTTGTCACTAAGACTTGTAAATTTTACTATTAGCTGATGGGGTGTGGACCTGTTCTTATTGATTTTGAGGGGGCTTCTCCATGCCTCCTGGATTTGGTGCTTGTACCCTTTGCCATATTAGGGAAATTCTCTACAATAATTCTCTCCAATATGCCTTCTGCTCCCCTCTCTCTTTCTTCTCCTTCTGGAGTCCCAAGTATTCTAATGTTGTTTTGTCTTATGGTATCACTTATCTCTCGAATTCTCCCCTCGTGGTCCAGTCGTTGTTTGTCTCTCTTTTGCTCAGCTTCTTTCTTCTCTGTCATTTGGTTCTATATCACTAATTCTCTCTTCTGCCTCATTTATCCTACCAGTAGGAGCCTCTATTTTGATTGTACCTCATTAATAGCTTTTAAAATTTCAACTTGGTTAGATTTTAGTTCTTTTATTTCTCCAGAAAGGTCTTTTATTTCTCCAGACAGGGTTTCTCTAATATCTTCCATGCCTTTTTTGAGCCCAGTTGGCACCTTGACAATCATTATTTTGAACTCTAGAGCTGACATATTACCAATGTCTGTATTGATTAGGTCCCTAGGCTTTGGTACTGCCTCTTGTTATTTTTTTTTTCAGTGAATTTTCCACCTTTCCTTTTATCCAGATAAGAATATAGGAAGGGGCAAATAAAATACTAAAAGGATGGCAAGGACCTCAGGAAAATGTGCTCTAACCAAATAGGAAGAGACCCACATCATGGGGGGAAGAAATAGGGTAAAAAAAGTTCAGAGAAAAAAATTAAATAAAGAAAAAATATTAAAAATAAGTATATATATATATACACACATATATATATATATATATATATATATATATATATATATATATATTAGATTGGTGACTAGAATAGAGTCACCTAGTTAATTCGGGAGTATTTTAGTCTCTTAAAAGAAACTATCTCCCAAAATTTTAAAGAATGAAAAAAATACACACACACACAAACACACAATAAGGGTAAACACAATGAAGTGATCGAATAGAACTATAAAGATGAAAATTTTTAAAAAAAATTTCTAAAAAAGGAGTTGATATGATAAGTAGAAAGAATTTGCTCAGGCTAGAGACTGGAACAAAGACCTGTGCTAGATTTAGGGTTTATTTTGAGCTATTAGAAGAAGTTCTACCCCAACATTTTTTAAAAGATAAAACCTTAAGTGTATACAAACAATAAGGATAGATACAACGAAGGATAAAATAGGAGTATAATGATGAAGTTTCCAAAAAGATTTTTAAAATGAAGGTATTGTTAAGATAAACTAGTTAAAAAGTTAAAAGAGGAGAGAGTAATGGTTACAAAAATTTTAGCTTAAGAAAAAAATAAAATTAAATAAACTTAATTAACTTTACAAGACTAAAGACTCATGGGGAGAAAGCCACGAATTCCTTGCTTTGCTTGCTCCTCTGGAATTCTGCTGTTCTCCTTGGTACGTGAACTTGATCTTGGCTGAATTTCTTGCTGATCTTCTGGGGGAGGGGCCTGTTGTAGTGATTCTCAAGTGTGTTTGCCCAAGGCGGAATTGCACCGCCCTTACAAGGGGCTCGGCTAAGTAATCCACTGAGGTTCCCCTTTGGAGCTTTTGTTCCCTGAATGCTTTCCATAGAGTTCTGGAGGATGGCTTGAAAATGATGGCCTCCCAATCTCTGGCCCAGAGGAGCCGAGAGCTCGGGACCCCACTCCTCAGTGCACCCTTGGAGAAAAGTCCTCAATTACTCCCATCTCCCTGGCCTAGCCTCACTTTGAGCTCCCTCCCCCTAGCCTGCGACCGAGCATCTCTGGCACACAGCCCTGCCCGGAGTCTCCAAACCCAGCAGAACCCTGCGTTCTTCAGGGGGGTCTTCCAGGATCTTGTGGAGTCCCTGCTCACAGAGCAGGGTCCTGCCTATGCCACATATCACAGCTTAAGGTAACTCTGAGTTGAGAGCTCATTCCTCAGCTCAGTCTCTGTTACTGGCTTCCTCGTTCTAATACCTGGGAGCTCTGTGACACTCAAACAACCTCGACCCTTCTGTGACCCCGCAGGACGTGAGACCACGCTATTCCCACATGGGCTTCACCCCAGATTACCCTTTGGAGTGATGTCCCTTAGTGGAACAGCCTTTTAAAAGTTCTGATATTGTGCTCCATTGCTCCACTGCTTGCGGGGAGCCAGACCATCCCCCCGCGGTCTATCTTCCCATCACTTTGGATTCACTTCTCCACAGGTCCCACCTTTCAGAAAGTGGTCGATTTTCTGTTTCTAGAATTTTTGTTCTTCTTCTCTTCAATCTTCTGTTAGAGTGTAGCTGTTCGGAATGATTTCATAGACTATCTAGCTGATCTCCTGCTACCTAATGTCATCTCAGCCTGTTACTTCTCTGCCATCTTGACTCCTCCCCACTCTCATGAGTATTTAAAAGGGATCCTGACAACTTGTCTTAGAAACTTCAGTCACTCATGCATTTGACTCCACCCACACCCCCTGTTGCCATACACAACCACAGTCAACAAGTCTTTGGTATCTACAGTGCGATCTAGAATCCTTGATCTCTCTTCCTCTCCACCTGACTGAATTCACGCCATGGCCTCCCCTGCTTCTTGAACCCTCTGTCCATTTCTTTTCTTCACATCTTTTAACAGCTGCTTCCAGACCAGCCATTATCTCACTACTCCTTTGTGTTCTACCTTCGATATTGGTTCAATCTGAATAATTCTAACACTGGGTTTCTGTTTCTCTCCAAACAGCTGCAGAACTAAGCGGAATCCCAATGGGGTTATTGAGAAGACAGAGGTAATGGTTTCAAGGATCTTAGGAGGACTAGAATGCAAGCAGCTTTAGTGTTGTGATTTAAAATATCATCATTATTCTAATCCAGGTGCAGAGCAGAATCATGTAGGATCTTTCAGTTCCCCTCGTCTTCATATTGGATTTCTCAGGCAACCTTTTCCAGGTCTGAGTGGTTTATCAGGTAGGTAGAGCTCTCAAGCAGGGCAAGGATACTGTCTCCTTCCAGAGAGGGTGAGCAGCTGAGTCCAGGTCACCAATCACTTCAGAGCTGATGTGACTCATCTCTCCTCAGAGCCAAGTACATGTGGATTGAATGAAAGGAAAATGAGGTGGCTCGTCTTGTAGAGCTGAGGGCCTCATGGGGACCCAAGAGTTGGTCTTGTGGGATCCTCTGGCTGAGGCAGTCACTTTCCTGACTTGCAATAACTCAGTACAGCCTTCATTCTTCCTGTTTGCCAGAGCTGCTCATCCCCAGTGTTTCTGCATCACTTTGCTGACGTACATTCTGCCATTTTCTCAGTGGACAGGCCACTCTTTCACTTTTGTCACACTCAGACAGAACAGGTGTCTTCCCCCCTCCCCCACACACAGCTGTCATGTTTTGCTTTCGAGGAAAGGTGACATGAGAAACAGAAAAACTGATGTTTTAAAAATGAAAGAGAAACCTGGGGCAGCCCCTTGGCCCTCCTCTTCCTTCCCTCTGTGTGATCCTCGTGATGACATAGAACATGATCAGGACCAGCAAGTGAGAGTATGTCCAGTAAAGCATGTGGGAATATTAAGTAAATCAAATTCTCTTTGTTGTTGTTACTTAAGTTGAAAATGCAACACCGTGAATAAGGAAAGGCAACAAGGTGGTTTGTCCCTGACACCATAGCCTGGACCTCCCCCTCCCCCGCATTCTGAGCACCAGACAGATGGCCAGGATGAAGCTGCCTACTGGACACACACAGTCTGAATGAGCTAGTGAAAGTCTTCAGTTTCTGTGCTGGAAGATTCTCCTGAGAGACCCAGTGAGTGAAATCCCTGTGCTCAGCTCAGAAATTTTGGACGTAACAAGTGTTCCCTAGTTTCAGGAAAATTTGAACGATGGGAGATCCTGGGTGGCTCAGTTGGTTGAGGATATGAATCTTACTCTAAGTTCAGGGCTCTATGTCAGACTTTGGGTTCAAGCCCCACGTTGCTCTTAGTTTTAAAAAAACATGTGGGTGGAGCTTACTTTAAAACAATGAAAAAAAAATAAAATTAGGAGCTGTGATGGCACAATAAACGTATTCCCTTATTCAAGGTGAAAGATTTATAATTGGTCTTTCCTCTACTTGGAGAAAACTAAAGAGGACCCTCAGCATCTGGGTGCTGTTGACACCTTTGATACCTGGTCAGGAGAGGAGGAGGTGAGCACTGAGAGGGTCCCGGACACAAACACTCCAGGGGCAAGGGCAAGGGCAAGGATGTAGGGCCATTAAGTTTTTTGCTAACAAGGAAACCAGCCCCTGCACAGTAGGGGAATCTAGAGTCCTCAGGTCATGGTGAGCCTGTCCTCAGGAGTGAGCCCAGGAGAGCCCAGGTGGAGGACACTCAGTCACTGCAGATGAAAGAGCTTAGTAGATATGATAACTACCTTGTCAGTGAGGTGCTGCTGGAAAAATCCCGTCATCTGGAATTAGAACCTTGACACCTTCTCTTCCCAGACAAGAACCAGGCTTCCTGCTGGGGGCACTTGCAATGCCTTGGAGCGCTCTAACAAAACCTTGGTATATATTGTCTTTCATTGGTTTTCTTGGATATTACATAAGAAGCAATGGCACAGAATTCTTGGAGGACACAAACTATAAGGTCAGTGTGACAAACCTAGGAATAACAGGAATCCTTTAGGTTTGGAGGAGTTTTTCTCCATCGTTTCCTGGGTCTCAGAGTCTTACCTGGACAGGTGATCTTTCTTACTGGTGAGCTGCCAGTGGTGTCTTGTGGCCATTGCTGAAATCTGAGGCCTGTTGTGATGCAGGCTTTGGAAATGAAAACACAAATACATTAAATTTTATGATTTAGCTCTACAAAACTCATTCAACACCTCAGTAATTATCTAGTATTAAACAGAAAAACCCATTTTGACAATACCTTCCAGAGTACGTAGTAGCAGGTGAAGTTAAAGATGAAGTTGTCTTGGTGCCTGGGGGTCTCAGTCAGTTGGGCGGCCACTTTCAGCTCAGGTCATGATCCCAGGGTGCTGGGATGGAGCCTTGCATCAGGCTCCCTGCTCGTTGGGAGCCTGCTTCTCCCTCACTGTCTGCCCGTTGCTCTGTCTACTTGTACTCTCTCTGTATCTTTCTCTCTGTCAAATAAATAAATAAATAAATAGAATAAAAATCTTAATAAATAAATAATAAATCTTAATAAATAAATAAATAAAGATCTTGAAATAATAATTTTGTCATATGAGTCATATGAGGCAACATTCAAATTCAGTGCACTAAAAAACACATGTTAAGTAATCATTCCAGTTTTCACTTGCATTTAGCAATCTGGATTGATTGTAAATGTTCAGGTACACCGAATTCATTATGTCCAATTTGAAATTGTTAATTTGCATATGTACTCCATAGACTTCACTGTATACATGTACAGAAATTATAAGTCACTCATCAAATTTACTTGTATACATGAGCATCAATAGCTTTAAAATATAACTATTAGCTTAAAATTTTTAGTCATTCTGGACCCTGAATTGGAAAAACGTTACACTTTTTTTTTCTTAAAGCACAGACAAAAATACAATATATAACGATACATACTGTGTCTCCCTGCTATTAAGTTTTCTTCATAGTTGCAATTAAGAAAAAAATCCAAAAAGATTCTGGAGGCAAAGATAATACTTAAAGAAAATAATACATGGTTGAGAAACTCATGCTCCAACCCAAGTAGAAAGTGTAGAAAGGAAATCAAAAAGAGAAGTAGAAAGTAAGGGAAACGTACAGAAATTGAAAACTCCTATGTCCCCTACTTAAGCCTCACGCACAAGAGAAGATGTTCAGAGGAGCTAGAGCCACAGGGTCCTTAGACGTGCCCACCCCAGCCAGGCCAAGAGCATCGGTAGGATCCCCGATGGCCCTGTCCTGCTCCTTCTTGCTGGCCCTGGTGGTGCTCAGCTGCCACTCCCTAGGCTCTCTGGGATGTGATCTGCCTCAGGACCACGACCTGCACTGGAGGGCCCTGATGCTCCTGCAACAAATGAGGAGACTGTCTGCTAGCTCCTGTGACAACTACACAAATGATTTTGGCTTCCCCCAGGAGGCGTTTGACGGCAAGTCACTGCAGAAGGCTTACGTCCTCTCTGTCGTCCATGTGACGAACCAAAATGACCTTCCACTTCTTCTGCACAGAGTCCTCACCTGCTCCTTGGAATACGACCCTCCTGGAGGAATTGTGCTCGGGACTTTCTGAGCAGCTGGGCCACCTGGAAGCCTGTTCCCTGCAGGAGGTGGGGGTGGGAGAGCTGCCCCTGATGAATGGGGACTCCATCCTGAGGAACTACTTCCAGAGAATCTCCCTCTATCTGCAAGAGAAGCAATACAGCCCTTGTGCCTGGGAGATGGTCCGAGCAGAGATCATGAAACCCTTGTATGCATCAACAGCCTTGCAAAGGAGTCTAAGGAGCGGGAAGTGACACCCATTTCAACATCGAAATGGTTCTCTCTGAAGAATACCATCACACTCCCATGTGTCCTGTAGTGTCAAAGACTCTCATTTCTGCTGTCATCATGACATGAACTGAATCACTTTGTCACGTGTTCAGGAGTATTAGGCAACAGCAAGTCAACGTTACAAACACCTGTCACTTTCAGATGACCATGCGGATCTGCCTATTTAACTATTTATTTATTTATTTCACTATTTATAAGATTTTAGTTATTTTTTATTGTATTATATTAGTTGTACCTTCCCTTTGTGGTTAAGAGAATTGTATAATGTTTTACGTGTATTAAATTCTTTATTTTCTGATCATTAAATGTTTCTATAGAAAACTTCTTGCATTTGTTTCTAATTGAAGCAGGAAACTAGTCTGATTACAACCTGATGAAAGAATGGACTGTACCACTCTCTCACTCTTTACTTTGTTTTCACATTAGAAGTAATCGCATCGACTTCCTGGAAGTCACTTTGCATGCTGTCGTCACGGGAAAGGCAGACTTCTCAAGTCCAATGCTGTGTCTGTATCTTGGATTTTGTACAAAAACTAACCTTGGGACAACAATTGTAGTGAAGTAATATCAGTTATGTTAAAGGGAAGAGTGAGAAGAAGGGAAAACATGAATTTTGTAAGTAGAAAAGGAAGCAGACATGTCAGGAAATAAAATGAAAAGCACCAGATACATTCCATATCACACGGTAGACACCCAAGTGCAAATATTCTTTAGCAAATGGATCGTTCAGGGTCACCCGAGTGGCTCAGTAGATTAAGTGTCTGCCTTAGGCTCAGGTCAGGATGCCGGGGTCCCGGATCAAGCCCTGCCTCAAGCTCCGTGTTCAGCTGGGAGTCTGCTTCTCCCTCTCACACTGTCCCTGATTGTGTTCACTGTCTCTCTCTCTCGTGTCATATAAATAAATAAAATCTTTAAACAAAACAAAATAAACAAATCAAAAGAAACAATATGGATCCTTGATCCAGCCATTACAAGCCATTCCATTCACAGAAAACCCAGGAAGGGAAGTGGTTGCCTGGCAAAAGAGCGTAGAATGAGAATGGTGCCTCAAACCTCCCCTGGTTGAGGGAGAAAAGAGCCACACTGCAAACAAAGGTGGAGTGTCCCTCAGGCAGTAGTATTAGAGTGAATATTGGATAAGAGTCTATTTCAAAGCCGAGATAGTCTTCAAGGAGTTGTGTCATAGCAAAGGGTGTAAGGAAAGGGTCCATGAAGCCAGGAAGTAGAAGGGTTGTGACCAAGGGGATCGGCTGTTTTGACTGAATTACTCACCAGGAAACCATACTGGTGACAGAGGAAAGGCGAGGAACAGAACAGAAGCTAGTGACTATAGATAGAGTATACATCTGAGAGATTTATGTTCTTTGGGCTAATTAAACTTCCATGAAAAAATAAAAAAATAATTGAAATGGGGGATGCCTTCTAATGTCTTCTAAGCCATGTAAAGCATATCTAAAGAAAAGCAAACAAAAATGAAAAGGTATGAAAAGTGTATCGGAACATTCTTCAAATGAAAACACGCTGTCCTATTGAAGACTCATGAATAGAAAGAACTGAAGATGAATGAGGGGACAGGGCACCGTCCACTGTTGCCCCAGGCCATCAGAAGCCCACAGGTGCAGCGCCCACCCCCTCGGCTGGGCTCCTCCTGGATCCCCGTGGCAGCATCTCAGCTCTGGGCTGTGAGCTGCCTCCTGGCCCCGGGAAGCTTCACAGGGGAACCCACTGCTTCTGAACATGGGAGGAGCATCAGTCCCTTCTCCTGAACCAGGGACACCTCCACTGGGACAGGGTGGGTGGCTGCCAGTTCCAGGAGGTCCATGCCAAGTCTGTCCTCCACGAGATGCTGCTGCAGAGCTTCACACTCTTCCTCACCTGAACCCATCCCTGCTGGGGCAGCCAGAACACTGGAAACCTGCGTGGTACCTGCGATGGGAGTGGGGGAGCCTCCCATGGATTTGAGGGCCCTGCCCTGGCCTTGAAGATGTGCTACCAGAAAATACATCTCCATCTGAGACAGAAGAAACAGAGTGACTACCTTGGAAGGAGTCTGAGTCAAAATCAGCCAACCCAAATCTTCCTCTTCAAATGAGGACATAAGGAAAGGGAAATGAATAAAAGGAAGAAAGCAGGAAAGGCACCTGGAAATGATATTCTTGACCTACAACACTAAGTCACATAGCCATGAGTTCCATCTTTCTAAATCCTCCTCTCTCTGCTTCAGCCATACAATATGTTGAGTTAAGTTACTCAACATTTTGGGTAAAAGGTCTCTTTGGCAGGACTGTCCCTAAGGGCCTCCGTCCTCAGGACAGAGTTAGCTGAATTTGTTCACGTGTTCACATATTGCAGGATCCTCTGGTTTCTGGATCAACACAGAACCTGTTGGAACGTTGTTCCTACCGTCACAGCTGCAGCAACAAGACAAACCAACAACTCCCAAATGCAAGAAGACAGAAAACAACAACTCTTCTCAGATCCACTAACAGCTGAGGTCCCAGGGCCAGTCTCAGCACTGGTACCAGGAGAGAAAGGAGCTCTCAATCACACTAGCCAGGAGAAGGCACTGTTAGGAACTTGAACTATTACGGAAGCCTGGCTCGAGGCTCTGTGTGCTTCCACTGGACAGCTACAATGTCCAGGCCTCCCTAGTTGGTGGAGCCCACAGTTTTTTGAGTTGTACCTTTAGAATCTCCACTAGTCACCCTCTGTGAAGAGCAGAGGGAGGGGGAAAGCAATCACTCTAGAATAGTCTGAGGCTACGTCTCCACAGTGCTAGAGGCCAAAGGGATCTGTGACCAGGAGACTGCAGGAGGAATGTCAGGAAGAGGGGACAGCACACTTCCCACTGGAGATGCAGAGGTGAGTCTGGACTCTCCAACAATGCATGTCCTGGAGACATTAAATCGCAATGTGTCTTCCGTATTTGGAAATCGAGGCACGGTGCTGAAACTCCTTCCATCTGACATGAGAGTGGTATGAAAAGATGCCCTAAAGCTTCAGAGGATCTTTGACATTTAAGGCTGAGAAGGAGAAGGGGAGCCTGTCAAGGGCACAGCGATGGGGCAGCCAGTGCAGGTGGGACACCACCAGGGAAGAATGTTCTCCAGGAAGTGTGGCAGAAGGGAAGATTTAGAATTTTCCAAGAGGAATCTCAGGCAGGAATTTATCCCACGGGCTATAGGACTGTGCCCTGCAGCTGGAATTCTGCTTCCATCTCCTTGTTTGATCATGAGAACCTCACTGGAGCTCTCTGCAGCTCAGTTTCCCCAGATGTAAAGTGAGGTGGAAATATTCTTAGAGCTGTTGTAATAATGATCATCCTCCAAAATATCATTGTGAAAAAAAATTAAAAACCCCTTAGAAACAGGTGACTATCCATTGACTGTAATTAGATACACAATAATGTATTATGTATACATATACACTGTGCCTATGTCCGCATACTCGATGTGTTCTGGTACAGCACATGTCCCCTTCCTCCACGCCCTCGAGATCCCATCCTTTCACTCTCCAATCACAGAGTTTCCCTCTCCCCAGTGGAGAAACCTCCTGTGAGCTCCCCTCCCCCCTCCCTCCTTAGGAGCCTCTCCTGCCCATTCACACAGCTGCTTCCTTTTCCTTTGTGGTTTCTGTCTGGCCCTTTTACTTCTTACCCACAAAGAAGAACACAAGTTGTGTGAAACTTCCAGGTTTTTCGAAACTCGCTTAGAAGAAGCCTTGTTGTTTTTTTTCTCCTGGTGACTATTGTTGACCTGAGGGAATGTCCCCACTGCAGTGATGTCACAGTGGCAGGAGCAGAGAGGAGATAGGAGCAGGAGGCTGCTGCTCTGTGGCCCGTCACAGTCTATACAGGGGAGGCTGCCAGCGAGGGGGCAAGGTGGGCTAGACAGTGACCAGGTGTGAACACGGGCTCGTGTTGTATGTGGAAGTCTGTCCCCCGGTGGGAGATTTTCTTCCAGAGCAAGCAAAGAAACACAAACAATCACAAACAAAAACTTTCCTGGAATGAACAGACTCTGCTAGTGTTATAAGCCATGACCTTCAAAAAAAATACCTTTTTTTTTCCCTTTTTCTTTTCTTTTCCTTTTTTTTTTTTTTTTTTTTTTTTTACAATAACAGCAGATAGATTCCTAGTAAAAGTGAGTAGAAGGTCCAAAGATTTTCCCCATCCTTCCTGCTCTGGAGCTTCAAGGTCTCTCCCATATTTCAGCATGCCCCCACCAGAGGGAACACTTGTCCAGTTGCTTCCAACAATGTAACAAGTAGTATGAGGATTGGGAATAAGGCTTCAACATGCCATGGGCTGTCTTGTGGACGTTGCTTGTCTTTGAGCCTTATTTTGGTGTGGGCTTTGGAAATAAATACAAATAGATTCTACATAATCATTTAATTATTCAAAACTTATTCATTGCATCAAGAATTCTATCTGGTATAAATAGAAAAAATATTTTGAGAATAACTTGATGAGTATCTAGCAGCAAGTAAAGTTAAAAATCATTTTCTTATTGAGGCCATACTAAAATATGGTACATGAAAAACAAACATCCAATAAATAATTGAATAATTCATTGGCTATTAGCAATTTGGAATGATTCTCATTATCTAAGGACACTGATATTATTATGTCTTTCTACCAATTCTTAATTAGCATTGTACTTTTATATTTCCATTTAAGTAAGAAAAAATTGAGAAGTCATTCATCATATTAGATATCC